>NC_138349.1:12109982-13441649 GCF_046562875.1 Panthera onca
GATGTCAAAGACCTTGAGATCATGACCTGAGATGAAACCAAGAGACGCTCCACTGACTGAGCCACCCAGGTGCCCCTGGAAGGGATTTTTAGGTGCTTGCTCTATCCTCCAAGCTATTTTCACTGAGCACCTCCCATGGGGGGCCCTGTGATGGGAGCAGCCTGTTGCCATGCGCTCCTAGGCCAGTGCCCAGGGGACCCATTTGCCGGTGGCAGTGATGAACCATTAGGCAGCTCACATGCCCGGAAAATGTTGTCATTGGGAGCGACGTCCCTTTCCTTTTTCAAACCTGTCCAGGGTCTGATGGCTGCAGCCGCCACCTGGTGACTTTATGGCACCAGGAGCTGCACCAGGAGGCAGGCGGAGGCTCTTGGCAGAGGAAGCCCTCACCCGAAAGCCTTCAGGGGCATTTCACACCTGCCCATGTCAGGGAGTGGCCATTATGCTCCTGTTAAATAGTTTGTGGCCTCCCCTCCCCTCGAGCTTGTGGGCACTGGTGGAGTGCCAGGAGCCCGAGGCCTCTCCTGGAGGCTGAGTCCTGCCAGCCCCTGAGCACTCCCCTCAGCTGCAGCGACCTCCTGCCCTCTGCCCCCGCCTCCTCCATCCCTGGGTGCCTCCAGCCTTGGCCTTTTTTCTTCTCTTCTTTGAAGTGTGAGCCTCAGAGGCACGACAGGCAAACAGGATGCTCCCCTCCCACACGCAGAGACTTCAGACGAGACACTTGGGTCGAACCGCATCCTGCTGGCAGTGGTGGGTCCCATCTGCCGCGGACCTGGTGTGGGAGGGGGTGCAGGGCTGGGTGCCAGGAGGGGTACTCACGAAGGGGTTCTCGCTAGTCACTCTGAGCCTCATTCCAGAATTCCAGCAAGGTGGGCATGACAGGGTTCCCTCTGGGAGCTCCATGCCTGGAAAAGCTGAATAATGCAGGTGGTGAGGGATGGTAACACCTGCTTGGCGCCTTTGTGAGAGGCCACGAATAGATAGCATAGATAGCGGCATTCCTCATCCCCTGCCTTGCCCTTGGCTATGATTTTTATGTTGTTTTCTGGGAGCTATTTTGTTGTCCTTGTTGTTTTAAAAGGAGTAATGTCTCCAAACCTTGGCAAAATCAGTCCAGGGTTGCAAGATTGCTCTAAAATAGGTGACGGCTACGGAGAGGCACCAGGTGGGGACCTACGGGAGGCGTGCTCTTCCTCAACAGCTGCAGATCTGAGGCAAGACCAGAGGGGACACCCAGGGAAGGGCAGGCAATAGTGTAAGAGTTTCGGGAAAACACAAAGTCCTAAATCTTGCCCGAGTCGTGGCCTCTGAGGATAGCAAAAATGATTTAGGCGCTTCTCCTGTGAGCGAAGCCATCTTGGGAAAATGAACGTGTAAAGGTGGAAGGGTCCAGTTCTCCCATCCCCAAGCAGATGTTCTGAGTCCTGAGACTCCATCAGACATTTAGTTTTCAAAATAGTTCGTGTGTGTGTGTGTGTGTGTGTGTGTGTGTGTGTGTGTTGGGGGAGGTCGAATTTAAAAGATGTCAGGGTTTTACCACCCACTTTATAACCCCGCCTGGCAGTGAGCGACATTCTAGATGCCTCTGGAACTTTCCACTTGTTGAGCCCATGGTAGTGCAGTCAGTGAAGACACCAGGGTACGTGGTGTGGATTTTTCATCGGCAGAATGTCCTGAAAATTCGGTTGAAAGGTTTGAGAGAGAGATGATGAGGGAGATTTCTGAAGAGACTGTACTCCTCGACAGCCAGAAAATGCTTTTGTGTTTGCTTCTCTCTTCCCCACCGTTTTTTGTAGTGCAAGGGTGGAGGATGGGGAAAGATCAGGTGGGAGGATAGGAGAGGGGATACCAGGAGTAGGGGCCGTGGCTAAGAAGAGAGGGCAACTTTCTGCCCTGTGGTGCAGGAGGCAGCACTCTAATCCGAGGACTTAGGCTCTATCGGGGGTCCTGAGAGTTGTTTCTTTCCCAGAGACAGGCTCCTGGGCCTATGTGAGTGTGCAGGTGGCCGCAGGCTGCAGCCAGCTGTTGCTTTTTTAAATTAGAGCCTGTTCCCAGAGCCTCTCCTTGCTAGGGCTGTGGTTTCACTCCCCTGCTTGCATTAAACAAGCCCCATTTTGCTTCTTGGCACAATAATAGGTTTGTTTGAGATCCTGGATTCCAGACTTCTGGGGGTCTTGCCATATTGGCATCATCTGACAATGACCAAAAGCGGCCTTTACAATATGACCATCTCTACAGAAACGGTTTGTGCTCTGCCATCTCAGGTTTCTGGAAAAAGGCATCCCTGTGTTACCTATCCAAATAAAGTGGAAGTTCTTAACGGACCTCCTGCTACAAGGGTGTGAGTCAATGCTGTGTGCATTTACACTTCCGTGGAAAATAAGGGTAGATTTGTTCGTGTGGTTATTTAAATGTCCATTGAGACTATTTGAAAATGACCGAAACCACCCTGGAAATCCTCCTGGTCTAGGACACGACTTACTTGCTTTGTGCGTCTTGTACGAATGTGTCTTCTTTGGCACCCGATAGGTACGAAATAAACACTTGATAGGATGATTCGCGGCCCGATTAGCCTCCTCCTTTAGACTCTTTTTCATTTTCCCCTTAGATCTTCAACCTCATGAAGTATGACAGCTACAGCCGCTTCTTGAAGTCTGACTTGTTTTTAAAACACAAGCGAACCGAGGAAGAGGAAGAAGATCCGCCCGATGCCCAAACTGCAGCTAAAAGGGCTTCGAGAATTTATAACACATGAGTCCCCAAAGAGCTGGCAGGACTGGCTTTCAGAAGCGAAGGAACTTGCTCTCAGGACCATGCAGGGTTTATAATTGCTTTGTTATCTGTAAGGACTGAAATGTGCAAAACCCCTCCGTGGGATATGTGTATTTTATTAACTGCTTGACCAGTAAGTTTTGCATGATGGCTAATCTTACATAAAAAAACAAATAGCTTTGAAGTTTTAGTTCACATACACACACACACACACACGCGCAGAAGAATCCTTAAACACTGGACACCTTGAGCATCTTGATTAAATGTCCTGCGAGGCCACCAGGTGAACTTAGAGCCACCTCTTACATTTTAGGTCATTGCCCGGCCTCTGTGGGAAGGGTCATGCAAGTCCACAGATTCACTTGGGCAAATCAGCTCAAGAAAGAATTGATCTGACAAACTCAGGCCCCCGGGGGTGCTGGTGGTCAAGTACCTTTGTGGTTGAATACTTCTCGGGAATGAGTTCAGTGCTGGGAAAAGAAAATTCATCACTGACAGCCTGTACAGATTTGGGGAGCTGTATGTGAGCATCCTCAGAGGGTTCTTGCTCCTTGTGTGGGGATTTGTCCCGGTTTTGCCTATAATCCGTGACATTTCATGCCACACAGATAAACAGTTCATCTTGACAGAAACAAGATCTCGACCAGGAAGAAAGACAAATGGGAAATTGTTCAGGGTCCCCGTGACACCACAAGGTGGTGTTGAATGGGCTCGTGGCCCGTGGCCTGTGCCGATGTTGGAGTTGGTGGGATACGGGTATTCTGTTCCCCCATAGCCCATCTGAGGGCACATTGGAACCCTTGCTTCTCTGTGCCTACCCTTTTGCTAGACTTGTTGACTCTGGGCTTGACACTTCAACGAGAGGAAAGAAGTCCTCTTTGAAAGTTTCTTCTTGGGTAGAGAAGCTTGAGTGAAATCTTGCTTGGCTGGGGCTGTCCCAGTGAGCCCAGGTTCCCCTCCCACCCCCCCCCCCCACCCCCGCTTTTGCAAGCAGAGCCCACAAAGCCCAAGGTCAGACACAGTTCCCTTCTGCTACTTGCTCCCGCCATCTGCTGCTGTCAGGCCTCTCCAGCATGTTTGCCAAACCTTAAACTCATGTTTGTACAAACAGAGCGACCAGACACTGTTACTTGTGAGCTTTCCGACTCAGACTTTTCCATTTGCAAAATTCCCTGATGTCGAGGGTGGCTGTGTAGTTTATTAAGCAAACCAGGAAACTTTTGAGAGAGAAGGGAAGTCAGTTTAGCAGTTGCCTGGGATAATAGACATAGACTGGTTCTCTTCTGATTGAACCAGTTTGCAATGGTGACCCTCCCCTAGTGTGACCTCTCTGCTCTTCCCCAGATTCCCTCATATCATTGTCCATTCACTGTGGTCGGAATGTTTCCTGTCCTTCCATCTCAGGCCTGGGGAAGGGATGCCTTCAGGGAGTCATTCACTGCTGAGAACGAAGTCTGAGCATTCAGCATTCATCAGAAACAGCAAATGCTTGATCCCCTTACATGGGGTTCTCTGCCTTCCCTGGGACCGGGACATCCCAGACAGGCCTTCTCTCTGCTTGGGACGAGGTAGTGACACTGAGATAGACACCCAAGGGACAGGCCATCCTCAACGAGCAGTTTCTTAACCAGAAAGGTGCAGGGACGCGAGCCCACCCCACCCCACCGTTGCTGATGTAAGGTAATTGGGGAGCATCAGAGAGCTGAGCAACCAGCTCGGTGCTCCCTTCAGAGCTGGTCCTAGGCACTGCAGGTGGGCTGGGAACCCTCTTTCTGGCTTTTTACCCTTTTACCACTGGGCTCAGAACCCCTTAAGAGTGGTGGTCTCTTTGTAAGTGCTTGACTAAAGGAAACAGCTCGAGTTAGCCAGAAGATTATCTACCAAAAGAAAAGCCTATCACGTAGGAGTTGCCCGGAAAACTGAGCGCCAGTGGGATGTGAGCCATGTACGTTTAACCACAGATCACTCCTACCAGCATGAACTCACGCCACTTCCTCTGGCTTTGCTCCTGCCCGGCTGCCCGCGTCTCTGCCAGCTGCAAAACTGAGGCGCATACAGCATTCAGCTTCCTGAAGCCCCTGCACAAGCGAGCCGGAACTTCCGGGGAAACCAGGTAGCCAGAAAGATGCTTCTGCCCAGCTTTTACTCTCACCCCATCTATCTGACCATCCCTCCATTTGTTGATGAGTATTTCAACCGTGTCTGCAACGTGCTAGGGACTGTGTTATATGCCAAGATTCAATGGGGCTAGGGGTGGGGGAATAGAGCAGCCACGAGGACTCGTGCTCTCGTGGCATTCACAAGTGTTATAAAATGTAGGTTTTGTTGTTATCCAGGTATGGGGAGGAGATCAGGAGATGATGAACACTGCAGAGTTTGTTTCAGGTCCTAAGAGCTGGGGCAGGCCAGGGTGACGTGGAGAACCACTGGGGGCCAGTCAGGAGACAGAGGGAGAAAGTGGAAACTGTGGACCGGGGCACTTATTACGGTTTCCTTGGGAAAAGCAAAGCAAGGTAAGCAGGCATGGGATTATTGGCCCGTTTGAATAACCCCCGCAGGCTCTGGGGCCCAGGGGCTGTCCCTAGCTGCCTGGTACCTGGGCCTAGGTGATGAGGGCAGGTGGCCCAGAGTGTGAGAGCCCTGTGACAACCTGATAAAGGAGGTGGTTGGAGTATGAGCTCTGGGTTGGTGAGTTAGCCCCGGTTGTTTGCTAGGTCTAGGAATTGGTGAGCCCTGGGAAGGACATCCCTCCGGGGCCAGCAGGGCCCTGGATGTCAAGACATCAGAACAAAACAAAACCATGCTTAACACAACAGTCTGTGGGGTCTCAGACTCTCAACCTGCAGGCCGTAGATGTGTCTGATGGGGCACGTGTTTTAAATCTTCCAATGCAAATGCCTGAGGCAGAGCATGAGAGTCCCCTCCAGTTGGCTGTAGGACCTGTCGCTCCCTGTTGCCTATGACAGGCCACTCACATATTTATATTCTCTGGTCACTCCATGGTTTGGGCCCCGAACTCCACTTCCCTTGTGCAGAGAGCATTGTCTCGGTGACTTCTTAGGCCTTAATGAGATACTTCAGATCCACTCTCCAACCTGCCTTTCTTTTTTTTTCTTTCCTTCTTTCTTTCTTTCTTTCTTTCTTTCTTTCTTTCTTTCTTTCTTTCTTCTTTCTCTTTCTTTCTTTCTTTCTTTCTTCTTTCTCTTTCTTTCTTTCTTGCTTTCCTTCCTTCCTTTCTCCCTTCCTTCCTCCCTTCCTTCTTTCCATTCTTTTCTTTCTTTTCTCTCTCTTTCTTTCCTTCCTTTCTTTCCTCCCTTTTCTTTTCTTTCTCCTTCCCTTCCCTTCCTTTTCCTTCTTTCTTTCTTTTCTTTCTTTTTTTTGTTGTAAAAGTTTATTTTGAGAGAGAGAAAAGAGAGAAGGAGAGGGAGGGGAAGAGAGAGAGAGAAGGAATCCCGGGTATGCTCCGCGCTGTCAGTGCAGAGCCCAATGCGGGGTTCGATCTCACGAACCATGAGAACATGAGCCAAAATCAGGAGTTAGACGCTTAACTGACTGAGCCACCCACTTGCCCCTGACCTATGTGGCTTTCTAAGAGTAGACCGTGGTCTGTGTGTCCCCCGCACACCGTCCTGCCTACCCTGCCTTCTGAATGGCAGCTCTCCCTCTCAGGCAGGGGTGGGGGCGGGGGGCGGGGGCTTTGCTTCTTTCCCACTGCTTCACCCACCAAAGCTTAAAAAGTGGGAGAACAGCTATGTCTCCCAGTTTCCAGATGGGAAAACCAAAACCAATGACATGACTCAAACAGGCACATGCTCCCTGCCCCCAGCTCCCTTTCAGGCCCACCCTGTGCCTGGACAGAGACTTAATGACCACCCACTATGCCCCAGACCAAATACGAGACACAGGAACGTAGGAGAGGAAAGAATGAGGCGCAAACCCTGCCTTCGGGGAACAGCTGGTCACGAGATGAGGTGGAGTCTTTTCCCAAAAACCCTGCTACAAGGAAGTGACTGGAGAAGGGCCAATGGCATGTGATTGGCTGCTTGTGTTCATCTTTTAAGGTTACAAACCCAGTTGTCTTGTCTTCCCCCTAAATATCAGGACATCCAGTGTTATGTTCACGCCGGTGAAATGATCTCTTTCAGAAACATGAGAACGGTTGCTCTGTCCTTGTGAGCGTAAGCTTTCCCTCAGTGTCAGGTGAATTCTGGGAAATGTAGAATTAGTTGGTGCAGTTTCCCCTTGTGGTTTTGCTCACGGGGACACATGTCCCTTCCTGTGTGACAGAGTCGGGGCCTGATGAATTGGCACCAACTGCCAGGTCCCAGCTCTGAATTTGGGAGCGCGCTTTGTTTACAAGCTTTGTAAACTGCTATGCAGGCGGTCACGACCCGCATTCTCTCATTATTTACCTTCATTTGCACGTGTTCTAGAACTTGCATTTATTTAAGTGCTAAATGGGCTTGTGATACCATTAGCGTCCAGGTTTTTTAAAATTTGTGTTTCTTCTCAAGGTTAGTTGCACACAAGGCAGCGGGCACAGTAAGAGGGGCTGGCGCCCGGGCAGAGGGGGAGAGACAGCTGCCCAAATGGTTCCCAAACCCTGGGCAGAGGAGCTGGGCTCTGCTCGGATTCCCATAGGCTGTGCAAGTTTTGCAAGTCCAAAGTTGCTCGAGCACAAACCTGGGGCGGGGGGCACCCTCCTGGGGCCTGTGAGTGAGGGGCTTGCGGGTCGTGCCCTCCCTGGGTGCTTGGGTGGAGGGTGTTCACGGTGCTGCATCCGTCTGGGGATGGTGGGGGGGAGCTTTGGCAATTCCCACAAAGCCACCGAGTAGGGGCACCTGGCAGTGGCCTAAGCGCCTCCCCCTTCCTGCACTTCTCTGTCTGATTCATCAGTTGGTTCTCTAGATTTTCTCCAAAAGCTAGCACGAAGGTGCCCACGCCCCCTCATCTCTACAGCCCGGGGCCCAGCCACACTGCCTTCTTCATCTCCAGTCCCCACACCAGCCTCCCCGATGGTCCGACCTCCTCACTGCACTCCCCTGCCTGTCACCATGTCACCGTGTCACCATTCATCCTGTAGAAGCACAGACCTCCCCGTGTCCGTGCTGCTCACCTGCATAAGCCCCCGCCGTGCCTCTCCTTGCCCTCAGAATAAACATTCGAGCCCAGCCCCACCTCACCTTCTGCCCCTCCGAGGATCTCCGTTCCGGGACTCGGTTCGGATTCGCGAGCAGGGCACACACGCTGCTTTCCACAGCCTCTCACGCGTTGACCTTGGTGTGGATGGCTCCTTCCCTTGTCTCGGGCCACATGTTATCTCCCGGGAGAGGTCTTTCCCGAGGACCTCGCTAAGCAGCCCCCCCCCCCCACCTTAGGTCCATTCCTGGTCCCTGGGGAGCCCTGGCACACGACTGTTCGTCTGTTGCCCATGTGTGTCCCCCTCTCCCCAAGGATGAGGACCCGGCGTGTTTCACTGTGTTCCTGGAGTGCCTGGCCCGGAGCAGCCTCACAGCGGGCCCTCTGTAAATGTTTCCAGTGTGAGCGCATGAATGCCAAATGGGTCAATGTCTTGAATTTTGGTTGATTTCATGCATAGTCTGGCACCTTGCTGTTGCCCCTTGTAATGGCCAAAGCTTGTGATTGTCATAAAAGCGCAGAATCGGGAGGGACAGGAGAGACCTACCATCTCCTGAGTGTCTCCCACATGTTGGGCTTGTGTGAGGCCCACTGCAGACAGTGGCGCACTTCCCCGGGATCCCTCCGGAAATGATCTGCAGAGGAACCCATCCTGTACCAGGTGGCCACGGTTCACGGCTGGCCTTGGCAGGATTAGAACACAGGTCTTTCAGACCCCACAGGGCACCACCTTTCGCTCTACCGAGTGGGGCCAGATTTCAGCTCAGGGAAATCTTTGGCCATTCCAACTAGAAAATAGAGTTTCTTCTCGGTTCTCCCAGGGAAAAGGCCGCCGTCCAGCCACTCCTGACCCGTTCTTTCTTTTCTTCTCTAGGACATGCAGAGGGGGCTTCACCCCATCTGGGGAGGTAGAGTCAAAATGCTCCTTTAAATAGACTGGTTTTGTGTTTACAACCAGTTTTTTTTTTTCTTTAGCAATGTATCATGACCATCTTTCTGTGCCAGTAAACATAATTATACACCATCCTCCAAAAAAGTCCAGTTTCAAGATTATCTAGGGAAGATAAATGTTTCCCTTGTGCTAATTCCAGTACAGTTTATATGCTGTTTTGCAACACGGGCAAACTGTTTTCTTCTTATTTAAGCATTTAAACTCTGCTTTTTAAACTGTTATGGCATACAGATCGCCTAAGAGTAACAGATGTCTGCTTGATAGAGATGTTCCCAGGAAAAGAATCTGCTGCTTCTCGGTCTCCAGAGGAAGGATGCCTTTGCAAATATGTGGCTTTTGGTCCACAAGCCGCCCCCCGCCCCCAAACCCTCCTAAGAAAAAGGGGAAAGAGATATAGTGTTGCAGGCTGCTTGGTGAATATCTGTGAATATCACAGATCCTGGTGATGGTAGAGGGGAGACCCTGGTCCCCTGGGAAGTTTGACCCTGCTGCTCCTGGAGGGAGTATTTCTCTGAATTTTTCTAGGCGGGTGAGGTCACTGTCCATGATCCGGAGATGTGAAATGTAGGCCCATTTTTACTAAATGTGTAGCTCTCCCCAGAATCTTAGCAGTGGAAGAAACTCTCTCAGTTATCTCTAATTATTATTATTATTTTTTTTACTATTGGTTAGCATGAGAATTTTGGTTTAGATCATGTCATGAAGGGGCACCTGGCTGGTGCAGTCCGTAGAGAATGGGATTCTCAATCTCAGGGTCATGAGTTCATGCCCCACATTGGGCATGCAGCCTACTAAAAAAAAAAAAAAAAAAAAATTAAAAAAAGGTCGTGTCCTGGAATTTGACGACCAAAATTCTAACCCAGGTCTGTCACTTTTTAGCCGTGGGATCTTGGGAAAGTCACATATCTTTCCAAGCCTGTGTCTGCACCTGTTTGATGGGGATAACATTGGTCCCGACATAAGATGCAAGGAGATAAGACACATAATGTGCATAACACAGTGCCTGGTCCCTAGCAGGTCAATAAATATTGGTGATCCAGAGAGGTTGTGTGGTCTGTCCAAGGTCACACAGGGAAGGCATACCAGATTCCTAGGCTGGGCTGATTTCTAACTCCTTGGCTGGGGCTCTTTCCCCTGCTGTTTGGCAGCAAGAGGAGGCCCAGGGTCAGGGAGCAGGATCCAAACGTCCTTAAAATGACTGAAGTTGAAGTAGGTGGGTCTCCAAGCAGGAGAGGGTGAGGACCCAGGAGGAGGTCCTAGCAGACGGCAGCCAGGAAGGTGGGGGGAGACCTGAGCCGGCCTGGGATTTGGTAACGAGGCCGGGGGATAGCTCCACTGCTAACCTAGAGCCAGGTTCCTAGGCCAGCCAAGTGGCCAAGCTAAAGGGAAGGAAGTTTGAGAGGGGTCACTGACAGCAGTGGGATGCCCACCCCACAAGGAAAAAGCAGTGAAAATAGGGAGCCAGTAGTCTCCTCTGGAGGCATTATTTTGCATCGGAAGGATAGGGAACGGTCCTTTGGGACCAGACATCCTTTGGGGAGCCCGTCGTATCTTCAGTGACTTTCCCTTGGCAGGCATGCCAGGGAGGACCTGCCCTCGTGCTTTGCAGGATAGCCTGGGCACCCCAGATTCCTCCA
Source organism: Panthera onca (assembly GCF_046562875.1). NCBI lineage: Eukaryota > Metazoa > Chordata > Mammalia > Carnivora > Felidae > Panthera > Panthera onca. The sequence goes on from NC_138349.1 coordinate 12,120,483, forward strand.
AGGGGAGGAACCTGGCGGGACAGCCTTCCTGAAGTTCCTGTCTCGGGCTCACGGGGGAGCTGGTGAGCTGTAGAGGGAGTGAGTGGCTGGGTCCCTGCAGCACAGGACCCTCTGAAGACCCGGGCATCACGACGTCTAAGTGCACTGGGGTGGCTCCTGCCCAGGTCCAGTTGTAAAGGTGTATTTGTGCCAATCAGCTTCAGAGAGCATGGGCCCAGGGATGGGGCAGTCCTGGCACTACGAGGTCTGTGCCACCTGACCAAGGCTTCCAGGTGTGAGTGGCACCGAGGCTGGGACTGGGCAGGATGGTGGGACAGCTGCCGTATCCTTCCCAGCCCCCATGGTTCCATGGCTGTTCAGGCAGGAGGACGAGGCAGTTCTGGGCTTGCTCTGAGGTCTTCTTTCTCCTTTCACTGGTTCTTGATCCCCCACCTGTCCCCCTCACCTGCCACCTTGACCTCTGCCCTTGACCTCTGCTGGCTCCAGAGACCCCAGATATCCCACCGGGCCATCAGTGAGAGACTGTTGTCTTCATTTCATTCATTTCTAAAGTCACTGCTAATTATTTTTAAATTGTTTAAAAGTTTATTTATTTATTTTGAGAGAGAGACAGAAAGAGATAGAGAGAGAGAGAGAGAGAGAGAGAGAGAGAGAGAGAGAACAAGTTGGGGAGAGGCAGAGAGGATAGACAGAATCCCAAGCAGGCTCTGCACTGTGAGCGCAGAGCCAGATGCAGGGCTTGAACTCACGAACTGCGAGATCACGACCTGAGCCAAGGTCAAGACTCTGACGCTTAACAGACTGTGACACCCAGATGCCCCACTGCTAATTTTTTAAAAACACTTGGTAACAATGTTTTGATGTGAGTTTATTACTTAAAGACCTGCAGGACTTTGTGCAATAAACTGCCCGGTACTAAAAGTTATATTAACGAGATCAAGAAATGACTGGCTGTGTGCACAGAGGCTTAAAGGTTTAAAATGGTAGAGATATTAAATCTCTGCCTCTCCCATTGCTGGATTTTAACATTTTTCTCTAAATCCCCATCTTTCATCTCTGGTGTTTGTTCTGAAATGTAGTTATTGTTTCTGAAGCTTCTAAGATAAAAGGCTAAAATTTTACTCTTTCCAACCCTGTTCTCTGGGATGCGCTATTTGGGGAGGGGGCATTAAGTGAGATAAAACTAATGTTCGGTAAAGGAGACAAATCTCAGGTGGGCAGCTCAGTGAATGTGAATGTTTGTTTACACACTTGGAGCCACCACTGGGTCCAGCTACAGAATACCGCCGGCATCCGGAGTATAGTTTTTAAGGGGCGTCTTCTTAAGGAACAATAACCTGAACCCTGGGACCTGAGGGGCGGGGTGTTGAGGAAGCCAGGGTTCCCACTCTGCTTGTCATCCTTCTACCTTCCCATTTTACGTCTCCGCTCCCAGCATCTCAGCAGAGGGGGACCGTCCGTCCCCCGTCCCCGACTCCTTGTCCAGCTGTGCGGAGCGAGAACGAAGTGGCCTCTCCCTCATGCACGGAGCTCTTTGAGACTTTCATCTGATTTTTTTCCATGAGGGAAATTAGCCGCTTGGCAAAATCTTTAGCAGTCAAGGTGCCATTTTGCCCTCGTACAATCTTGTGGGATTTGGGAGGGATTTTCAGGGAACTTGTCCATGTCTTTAGACCCCTGCTTCTTCAGGGCTGACAGGTTGTCTTGCTCAGCTTACCACTAAACCATTACTTAAAAAAAAAAAAAAGACTTTTTATAGGAATAATTTCAAAATATTTAAAAGTTAAATTATGATTATAATAAAACTATTGTCTGTATTTAACAATTATTGGCCCTCTGCCATATTTCCTAGATCTGTTCATATTTTTTTTGCCAAACTGTTTTTTGAAAAATCAGACATGATGGGCGCCTGGGTGGCTCAGTCGGTTGAGCGTCCGAGTTCTTCGGCTCAGGTCATGATCTCGCGGTTCGTGAGTTCGAGCCCCGCGTCGGGCTCTGTGCTGACAGCTCGGAGCCTGGAGCCTGTTTCGGATTCTGGGTCTCCCTCTCTCTGCCCCTCCCCTGCTTACTCTCTGTCTCTCTCACTGTCTCTCAAAAATAAAAAAATACAAACATTTAAAAAAGTTAGACATGATGGTTCACCTAAAAGAGGAACATTTATCATATCTAATAAAATGACTAATTATTCCCAATATCATCTAACACCTACTCCATATTCAAACTTTCCAAGTTAGAGCACACTTGGAAATTGTCCTTTTTTCAAACCAGGACAATCAAGGAGCAGGCATTATAATGTCTCTCAATTTAGACCACTCTCCCAATCTTTTTAATTTTTATATAATGAACAAACCAGGTTAAATATAGTGTAAAATGCCCTACATTTTCGTTTGGTTTCTTGTTTCTTCATTGTGTCCTTTAATTTATATTTCCTTTCCTTTTTTTTTTTTAAGTTTATATATTTATTTTGAGAGGGGATAGAGAGGGGCGGAGAGAGAGGGAGACAGAGAATCCCAAGCAGGCTCCACACTGTCAGCACAGAGCCTGATGTGGGGCTCGAGCTCACAAACTGTGAGATCATGACCTGAGGTAAAATCAAGAGTCAGATGCTTAACTGAGCTTCCCAGGTGCCGCTCCTTTGCTTCTGAAAAGGAAATAACATTACCTCTGCTGACCTTTCCCGTTAGTCCAGATGCTTCTGAATTTTCTCAGTTCATGATGCCACTGGGGTCTCAGGAAATTTTTCACAGCGTCCCTAGGTTAAACAAACAAAAATGTAATTGTTACATTTATGAAACAGGTCCACAGAACTTCACAAGTATTTCTAACAGCTTAGTAGCTAGTTGAGAAAAAACAAAACAAAACAGAAAAGGAAACCTAACATAAATTGAAAAATTTATAAGATTTTTTTTTTTCATTCAAAAATAACCAAGAATACTAGGGATGCCTGGGTGGCTCAGTCAGTTGAGCATCTGACTTTGGCTCAGGTTGTGATCTCACGTTTGTGGGTTCGAGCCCCGCGTCAGACTCTGTGCTGACAGCTCGGAGCCCTGGAGCCTGCTTCGGATTCTGTGTCTCCCTCTCTCTCTGCCCATCCCCCGCTCACACTCTGTCTCTCTCAAAAATAAATAAACAAACAAACAAATAAATAAACTAACATTAAAAAAATCTTTTTAAAAATAACCAAGAATACTACTAACGGAATGTGTGCCCCTGTGGGCACCACACAGCTTCTCAGACCATGGAATCAGATCGATGCCACCAGCCTTACGTCTCGTCCCACAATGGTTTTTAACAAAAATTCTTAAGTTTATTTATTTTGAGAGAGACAGAGACTGTGTGAGCAGGGGAGGGGCAGAGAGAGAGAGAGAATCCCAAGCCGACTCCACACTGCCAGTGCACAGCCCCACACAGGGCTCGAACTCACGGAACCACAAGGTCATGACCTGAGCCGAAGCCGAAAGTCGGATGCTTAATCGACTGAGCCACCCAGGGGCCCCCGTCCCACAGTGATTTTTGTGTGGTACTTATTTTTTTGTCACAGCAACCACAAAAACCCAGCTCTGCAAAGACAGAAAGAACGTAGCATGAAGTGATGTTGAAATTGTGAACTGACTTGAGCTAATTCACAGTATCAACTGTCACTGTATTTCCCTTGAAAATTTAAAATATCCTAGGGCATTCCTGTTGGTTTGCTGTGGCATCTGGGTGCCTCAGTGGGCAGCTGGGGACTATGGTGTGACTACAGCCCCTGGTAACTTCCTCTGCAAGGATTTTAAGCTGTTTGAAGGCCCAGTGAACGGCACAGGTTTGTCTCAACTAAGTGAACAGAGAACACCGCCTTGTAACCTAGAGCTGTTGTCTTAAGTCGGCTTTGCTTCAGAAACATCTGGGAAACTCCTGACCCCACCTAAGACTCCTGAGCCCCACCCCAGAGGAGCCGATCCAGGTTTCAGGTATCTGTTTAAAAAGGGAGCAACCCCCCAGTGGTCTAAATAATCTAGAGACCCTGGTGTTAGGACAAGACTTCCCGTTCATCTCTGACACAGAGATGTCACTGACATGTGACATGTCACATGTGGCACTGACATGTCCCGTTCATCACTGACACAGAGTTCACTCTCAGAGAAGAAAATGGGAAAAGACAGAAAAGGAAAGTCAGCCAACAAAGCCTGGGTCTTGCTCTGGCCAACAGAGTGACTTCCATGGCCTTGGGAATGCCTCTCACTCGCTTGTTCTCTTGAACTGCACACTGATTAAGCACATCTCAGGTGGCAGTTCCTGAGCTCTGGGCAGCAGGGGACCCAGAGGTGGACAAGCCCGCTCAGCTCTTGAGGTCCCCCAGCCGAGTAAGATGAGAGGGATGGAGATAATGTGTCTTCGAGGCACAGCTTAGTGTCCGGACAGCTTTAAACAGTGGTGTTACAGTTTTCAGGGCTATTGACTGATGTCACACTGTGTTTTCTCCTTCCCATTCCATACCAAATAAGGCCATTCCCCCCAAATCTCAGTACTTGGGGGAGGGATTGGGAGCTCTTTTCTTTCTTTTTTCTTTCTTTTTTTTCAATGCTTGTTTATTTTTGAGAGAGACAGAGAGCACGAGTGAGGGAGGGGCAGAGAGAGAGGGAGACAGAATCCAAAGCAGGCTCCAGGCTCTGAGCTGTCAGCACAGAGCCCGACTCGGGGCTTGAACTCACCAACCGTGAGATCATGACCTGGGTCAAAGCCGGACGCTTAACTGACTAAGCCACCCAGGTGCCCCTGGGAGCTCTTTTTCTATGCAATTATTAACATTTCCAGAGTGAATTATTTAAAATTCTAAATGGAAATATCGGGGGTCTTTGTAGGTTTTCTTTCTTCATTCCTTCATAAATTTATATCCCATATACACCTACATTATCTCCACCGAAGGTAAAAGCAGGCTGTGAGGCCAGAGGAGTAGGGAACGGTAGCCCCATCTTATAGATGGAAAGCAATGTGGCCCCGGTAGAAAGGTGGCTGGTGGCTGGCCGGGCTGCTCCCACGACCTGCTGCGGCTCCTTGACTGCAGCAACTTTCCTGTCCCCTTCTTGGCAAATCTGAGAAGAAGCCATCGGAATTCTGATTGGTTGAGGTGAAATTGTGTGCCTTCAAAATTGTCATCTGCTCGAACATTTGGGGGCACCTCTTATCCACCAGGCACCGCGTAGATGCTTCCGGGTCATCTCTTTTGACTTCCTCCAGCCCCCATAGGGAGCCAGGATGGGGGGAGGGGAGGTGCAGAGTCGGGCATCGAAGGCCAGAGTACCCTTCAGGGGGGTTTGCTTGGGAAGAAGCCAGGCATCACCTGCTCTGCCTCAGGAGGCAGGAGGAGAGTCCCCTGACTCTGGAGATATTCGCACAGGGGCCTGGCACTCACCTGTGGGCCGTGGCGTGGCAATGTGCAGACGTCCCTTGCGATTGGACTAGCTGAGCCCTGAAGCCTCTTTCACCTCCGAGAGGCCATGGATTTATGTTCTGGAAGACGCTTTTTTTTTTTTTTTTTTTTTTTTAACGTTTATTTATTTCTGAGAGACAGAGCACGAATAGGGAAACACAGAATCCGAAACAGCCTCCAGGCTCCGAGCTGTCAGCCCAGAGCCCAACGCGGAGCTTGAACTCACGAATTGTGAGATCATGACCAGAGCCGAGGTCGGTTGCTTAACCCACCGAGCCACCCAGGCACCCCTGGAAGATGCTTCTTAAGAAAGACAGGAATCACATCTTCATTTTCACCCTGAGGGAAAGCAGGAAGTGAGCTTAAAAGATTTAGGACAGAAAAAATATCCCAAGTGGCAAGAGTTGTTTCAACATTTGTACAGGCTCTTAAGTCTGGGCCCTGGAGAGCTTTGAGGGTACCATGAAATGAAACAATTTCAATAGAATAATAAATATTAACCCGGGAGCCTTCCTCGGTTACCAGCTGCCCACAAGAACCCCATCCTTGCCAGCTGGGTCCATCCCGCACACAAAGAAGAAGGGGTTCTTTCTGGCCCAGAGAGGTTAGATTGAGCCACACGACCCAGAAAGGTGGAGAGGGAGGGAGGGAGGGGCAGGGGGAGATGCCAAACATTGTTGGGGAGGGCTGGGGGTGGGGGACTGGGGAGAGGAGGGGTGAGGGAAGAAGGTGGGAGAGAAAAAGGGATTTTATTAAGTTCCGGGAACTTGGTATTTTGAGCTCCTTCAGCGTTTTGGGGGAACAGAAGGAAAACGCACTGGACTGTGTTTCTTCTCTGCTCTGAGTCTGGGCCGTGTAGGTTCTGGGTTTTCTAAAGGTTACTTCATTAACTCTGGAGTTCACGAGGAGAGGCTGGTGGCACTGCCACCGTGGAGGAGTTAGTGCCTGGTGTTGTAGGGTGTGGTGAGGGAGGCTCTGCTCCCTTGCTTTACCTTAGCAACGGGACGGTCTTAGGAGCTCCCTGACCAACAATGCCCACCCCATAAAGCACTCACTCTTCCAAATGATTTCCTTTGAGCCCCACTGCAAGTCCGGAGATAACATACAGGTATCGCTGTGCCCATTAAGCAGATGGCAAAAGCAAGGCTCAGAGGCATATATCATGGTGCAAGGAACACCCGGGTTTTAACTCACTTCTAACTGCGAATCTGGCTCTTGTGCCCCTGCCTGCCCTGTGAGCACCAGGCTCTCTCTCCATCCAAACTTTGGCCTGAAGAGTCACCAAGTTGGTTTGGCTTCTCTGTCCCCAGGACAACTCCCAAATAACTTTGGAACGCAAGACTGAATTGTTCTTCTTTGTTGTTTTTTTTTTTTTTTTTTTTCCCCAGGCCGTTCTTTGCTTGTGGTAGGCATTTTTTAAAAGCCCGTCGAATTGTTTGTGAAAATGAGTGACAGTACTTTTGCCAAAGCATCATGTGGGTGGTGGCATTCTGCTATCTATTCTGCACAGACAAAGGAACGATGCTGCTAATTACATCTGTCCCGTCTGGATGCGCCCGTGTGCCCTCAGCACAGTTACTGTTTATGATGTTCTCAGCCGAGACGTGAAAGGCAGAGGACCAAGGGAGACAAGGCTGTGGTTTCTCCCGGGTGTTTACAGAGAGCCCAGCACGTTGTGGAGGCTTGTGTTTCCATTTTTGTTGTTGCTGGGGGGGGGGGGGATAGAAAAAGAGGAACAGGGTGTTTCTCCGACACCAGTGGGGTGGGGGAAGGCCACTGAGAAATGGAACCTTCCATGGTTTAACGTGCAACAAGTTCAAAGGATCCGTCAGGGAAGACGGCAGGTGCTGGGTCTTCTGTTTGTTTTTTAAGTCAACTTTTTATGTTTGACTTTTTAAGTCAAAATAAGCTGCCAAGTGGTTCTTCGGCAGCTTATTTCAGAGGGGATGTGTGCCGCTCCTCCCACGAGACCCTCCTTCTGTGGGTCCCAGCGGAGGCGAGGGTGCTGGAAGGGTGCACAGGAATGAGAAAAAGGGACCATAAAATGTATTTTTTGAGACAACTCATTTGCCCTGCTTTCTGCATGAAATGGAAGAGGGAATAAGAGCGAGAAGCCGCCACATCTTTCCACATTCTTTCCACAAGGAAAGAATTTCCTGATATTCCAGGGTTGCTCAAGCTCAAGAAACCACACAGTTTCTTCAGAGGTGGAACCACTTCACTGGCCTATTTTTTATTGTATTGTAGAAAAAACAGGTTCCAAGATGCTATTTACCCTACGAAACTTACTTGAAGTATCAGAGAGGTCTAGAGTGGGAAGGGGCTGACTGGTGTCAGTCCAGATGCAGGGTTAGGGTTAGAGGCAGAAATCCCGTGACCCTCCCCCCCCCCCCACCATGGGCTGTGCCCCCAACTCCCCAACAGAAGCTGGCAGAGAGCATGCAGCCCTGATGCCCCGTCCTGTATCCCTTCCGCTGCCCCTTTGAGTCTTTGTAGAGGTCAAGTTCACGCACACCCCCCTTACAGCTTCCCTCAATCCCTCAATCAGTGCTGATTTGTTTAGCAGACTTGTCTCTGGAGTATTTTTCTAGAACAATGAGCCCCTTTGGCTCATGCTGCCAAGCCCTCGGCATTCTCCTACCTCTGGACCGGTAGCTCTGTTCCAAGCACGGGCACTCTGCAGTGGCCTCCCTTTCTGCCACTTACTTTGTGTCTGCCAGGCATTAAGGAGGCAGTGGGGGGGGGCATGAGTAAGGGGGTGGTTATAAAACGGCATCATTAGGGACCCTGGTGGTGATGGATGTCCTCTGTATGCTGGATCCGCGTCAATATCCTGGTTGTGGTGTTGTATTAGAGTTTTGTAAGATGCCACCATTGGGGGGAACAGGGTGAGGGGTACATGGAATCTCTCTCTATTCCTTCTTAACACTGCCTATGAATCTGCGGTGATCTCCAAAGAAAAAAGTTGACTTAAAAAACAAACAGAAGCGGGGGTGCCTGGGTGGCTCAGTCAGTTGGGTGTCTGACTTTCGCTCAGGTCATGATCTCACGGCTTGTGAGTTGGAGCCCCACCTCGGGCTCTGTGCTGACGGCTTCGAGCCTGGAGCCTGCTTTGGATTCTGTGTCTTCCTCCCTCTCTCTCTGCCCCTCCCCTGCTCCCTCTCTGTCTCTCAAAAATAAATAAAAACATTAAAAATATTAAAAACAAACAAACAGAACATAACAGCAACAAAACTCCCTGTGTCTCCATATTACAGTCCAGATGGGGAAATACTTCTGACAATGTATGTTCTTGAGAAAGGTTGTTTCATTCAGAAGCTAGCAGGGGGGACGATGGGCCTGTCTAAAGGCTGACCGGACTACAGGCCCTACAGGAAGACAAGCTTGGCTGTGGGTCAGTGACTCTAACACGTAGAGGACGTCAGAATTTCCCAGAGCCCTTGTTAAAGTAGATTCCCAAGTCCCCCCCTGCCTGGAGAGTCCCTGTTCTGGGATGGGCCCAGGGACCTGCATTTCAACATGGCCCCGGGAAGAGCCCATGGAGAGCTGTGCACACGTTCCCTTCCTTCCACAGAGTGACTGCTTAGCTGTGCTGGAATTGTGTGGGTTGTTGGTTTCTAGATTTTTTTCCTTTAAAAAAGAAACACACACACACACACACACACACACACACACACACACACACACTTGGATTCAGCTGTTTTGTGGTTCTGTTTCTGGTCATGACCAATACCTAATATTAATCAAGGACTCACTGCAGGCCTGGAACCAGGCTAAGCACTCCATGTATATTATTAGCTCACTTAATCCTCACCACCTGCTGTGAGATACTGACAGAAGCCCACAGAATTTAAGAGACCTGCCTGGCTTGTCGCAGCCTGGAAGCGGGGGGGGGGGGGGGGGGGGGTCAAGACTCGTAAGACCATGTTCTCAAAATGCTATGGTCTGAATGTTTATGGCTCCCTCGCCCCAAGTTCATAGGTAGAAGTCCCAGCCCCCAGGGCCTCAGAGTGGGACTGTATTTGGAGACAGGGCCTTTAAAGAGGTGAGTAAGTGAAAATGAGGTCCTGAGAGTGACCTAATCCGTTCTGACTGGTGTCCCTGCGGAAAGAGGAGATGGGGACACAGAGGCACAGAGAGGGAAGACCACGTGAGGACTGAGGGGGAAGACGGCCGTCTGCAAGTCGGGAAGAGAGGCCTCAGGAGAAAACGAGCTTGCTGACACATCCTGTTGGACTTCTGGCCTCCACAGCTCTGGAGAACCGTGAGGGAATAAATCTCTGCTGTTTAAGCCCCCACTCTGTGGCACTCGGTGGCAGTTCTAGTGGACCCATACAGGCTTTCCCGGTAAAGTAACAGGAAAGCTTAAAAATCCGTGGAAAGGAAATGATTTTTCCAGGATGTCAATTTATGTTATTTAAGTCTGGGTCTGAATGCTACCCACAAGCACCTCCTATGTTGGGGAAGTGGCTGGACATCTAGTTCGGGGGTCCCCAAATTTTCCAGGGGAGAACTTTATGCCCCATTTCACCAGAGGCTTAAGGCCATAAAGTGAGGAGGGGCTAAGACCTCAGCGAGGGTGAGGTGGGGTGGGGGTGGCCACCCCTGGAAGTGCCCGGGATTCACCCCAGAATCACCACGGGGACCTGTTGGTAGCAGTAGTTGTCCAGCCTCCTACGGACAAGGCGAGGTCAGCCTGAGGAGACTTTGGGTCAGAGGGAAGCAGCTTTATTCTCTCAAGTTCCCGAGACCCGATAGACCCCTAAGTCTGCCCTCCTTTGGTTCCAGGAGCCTCATCGTCCCCCTCTCCCTGCTCCTTTGCCTCAGGTAAAAAATCGTGCTGGGTCAGAATTTCCCGTGGAAACCCCCCGGGAGGGCGCTGGGTTGAAGACCAACATGTCTTGCTTCCCTCCAGGGTGGGACAGATTCCCGGGTCTGAGGACCAGTGCCCAGCGGAGTGGTCGGCCTCGATGGAGGGCCCGGGCCTGGTGAAAAATACGCATCTTTAAACAGCAGAATCACACCCAGTGGCAAGATGACCTCGCCAAGCGGGGCAGTGGGGCCAGCTGATCAGACTCCCGTGTCCCCCTTGCTCTTACTCAGGGGAGCCAGCCTCCCTGCATGGGATGGGGTGTGGGATTGCCTCAACTATATAAATGGTCATATAAATTATGTGACCTTGGGGCACCTGCGTGGCTCAGTCGGTTGAGTGTCCAACTCTTGATTTCAGCTCAGGTCGTGATCCCGCGGTCGTGAATTTGAGCCCCTCATCGGGCTCCGCGCAGAGGATGGAGTCTGCTTGAGATTCTCTCTCTCCATCTCTCTCTCTGCCCCTCCCCTGCTCATGCGTGCGTGCGCGCTCTCTCTCTCTCTCTCTCAAAAATAATAATAAAAAAATGATGCGACCATCTTGTACTCGGTGGCTCTCAGATGATGCCTGGGGTCCTGTCCCTCAGCCCTGACCCTACATACATACATACATTCCCTTTCCTTCTTTCTTCCTTCCTAAGGCTCCGAGTTGACCTCTTTCAGCCCAGATATGCCTCCCTCCTCCTTTCCTGAGGCCCCATGAACCACAAACTGCATAGTGAGAGGCCATGACCTTCTGGGGCTGGGGCCCCTCATGCCAACGCCAGCCTGGCCACTTTGGCGGGAGTCTGTTCCTTCAGTGGCCACCACCCATTTCCTTTTCCTCACTCTTCACTTTCAATAACAAGCATATATTTCCTTTTTACATATCTGGAAAAAAATAAATTTATTTGGTTTGGTTTATAGTTCTGTTTTTAAACAAATAAAGGCCGTGTTATTCTGGCTGGCTTTGGTCCACAGGCTGATAAAGATTGTTGACCTTCTGGTCTGCACTTGCTGGGGGATAGAGTGGAGCAGGAATTGAGGGGAAAGGGTAAAACTAGCTGAGAGGAAAGTGCTTCCACCCCCCCCCCCCCCCGGTGGGCTATGGTGGACAGAAGAAGGAACCAGGGGGACTTCTGGCCCCAGAGGCCATGTGTATCCATCCCATAATGATGTCCCATGTGGTGTCTGGATGCAGCTAATACAGCCCGTGAGAGCCAATCACGTGCATGTCTTCTGAGGGCCGCCTTCCGGGACATCACGTCGGTGGTACAGTCGGCTGTGGTGGGAATACTTAACCCCAGGGATGGCCGGTGTTAGGGCTTTTCGCCGCCCTCCCCGAAGAACCTGTCGCTAAACACGTATCAGCACATCACTGAGCACTCCCAGGCACAGGTGCTCTCTCTCATAGATAGGGCTGCCTATCTAGCATCTATCTACCTACCCATCTAATTCATAGGCCCGGGGGTGGGGGTGGGGTTCATTCGTAGGACAGAAACACATCCTCCGTTGGGCAACGGGCAAATAGGACAAAACGGGGAAGCGGTGAACTCAGAACAGAGCAGTGGTCAGTGAAGAACAGGAGGAAATGAACAGAGAAACACCTATTAAGCAGATTTAGGACAGAGATGAAGTTCAGATCAATTCTTTAGAAGATAAAAATATCGTTTTAAAAAAATTTTCTTAATGTTTATTTTTGAGAGAGAGAGAGAGAGAGAGAGAGAGACAAAAAGCACGAGTGGAGGAGGGGCAAAGAGAGAGGGAGGCACAGAATCTGAAGCAGGCTCCAGGCTCCGAGCTGTCAGCACAGAGCCCGACGCAGGGCTTGAACTCAGAGACTGCAAGATCGTGACCCTAGCCGAAGTCGGACACTTAACCCACCGAGCCACCCAGGCGCCCCTAAAAAGATTATTCTTAAAACTCATTTCCTTCTTCAGCTTTTCAGAATTTCCACAAGTTAGGTTGCAAAGAGGTGTTGTGTCATTGACCCCTCCTGGCCCTCTAGAAATGGCCCCAACACCCAACTTCGAGACCAGCTGCTGAGAGGACAAAGCCTTTTCTGAAAACACCGCCCACAGCCTGCCCGTCCCCCTCCTCCAGAGGAACAGAGCCCAAGGGCGTCACCACTGCCCCGCCTTCCTTGCTACATTATGTTTAAATCACCTAAGGTTTTCCCATTCACTTGGGTGAATACTTGTGTATCATTTACAAAAACATGAGCAAAATCCCTGAACTACACTTTCCAACCTCAAACCCTCGTGTTGTTTTTGGCGTCCTCGGTGAGGCCCGGGCCACTGAAGGGTGGCCTTTGTAGCGAGGCCAGTAACTCGGCCCAGACGCTCAGTCCTTGTCTCAGGCCCAGGCCGGGCTGCACAGAAGGACCTCTCTGAACCCCACCCCACCCCCACCCCAAAACACCTGGTGTAAAAACCCACCGAGTCCATCCCATTTTATTGCTGTTTTTTCCTCTTTGTTGTTGCTGGTTTGGGCTCCCTTTTGTGGGACGGGCGTAAAGATGGCTGTGCAGTCAGAAGCTAGGTGGTGAGGAAGTTGGCAGAGGGCACTGGGTTTGCTCTGTGCCAACCTACTTCCAGTTAAAATAGGGCTGGACAGCTGGAGGCCTGGCGATTGCAAAGGGGTGAACTCAGAAGAGCTTGGCCAGCTGCTGAGAGGTGCCCGAGGCACTGGTCTGCTGTGCCAGGTGGCACCAGATGCCACAGGGTGGTGCAGAGGTAATAATGGACATGACTCAATCCCACCGACTGAATTGGAGCCCTGTTGTGCCATCAGCCAGGGCCCGAGGGCCCAGCAACACGTTCTGCTGGGGACCACCCTCTGTCCCCAGTCCCAGTGACAGCCAGGGTGTCAGATGTGTTCCTGCAGATGAAGAGGGTCTCCCAATAACCCATCCTCCTGGCCCCCGGGCATCTTCCGCACATATTACGCCATTCTAGCCCAGTGTGTGGCAAATTCAGCTGATTCCAAACCGAGGTGGACTGGATGGGCTGTGGGAAACACCCAGAAAGCCCAGCTCGCTGCCCTCAGACCCTGCTGGCGGGGGTCAGGCTCCTTCATCTCTTCCTGCTCTGGAGACAAGAAATTGTGGATGACGAAGTGCCTTGGAAGGAAGGGGCCCTGGGGGAGAGGATGCACTGGCTGTTTGTCACTCCATGTGGGATGTGTTAGAAAGAAATGAGTTAAAGAGACCAGATGAAAGGGTGGCCAAAGCCACAGCTCTCGGGGAGCTGCTGATTCCCTGCTCGGCTTCTGGGGGCCTGGCCTGAGTCCCGAAACCTCAGAGGGTTGGGGTTTTGGCGCACAGGGAACGGGCTTCGTTTCAGAGAGAGAAAACCCCAGGAGTGAGGGGAGGGCTGAGGGGAGGTGGGGCCGGAGGAGAGCATGGGAGAGAAAGACAGACCAGACAGAGACAAAGAGAGCAGGACAGACTGTGGGATGGAGAAGGAAGGAGGCACTGAGGCTTTTCTTGGACTGGTCCTGCCCTTCCTGACAGTGGTCCTCCCAGCAGCTGGCGGGGAGGCAGGTGGGGTCTCTGGAGTCTTTGACCCTGGAATGTATCCTGGGGGGTGGAGGCAGTTTGGAGAATGAATGCAGCCACCCCTCCTCATCCCAAGAGGCCACTGGGAAGGGTGTAGGGCACTTAGAGGCTCAGGGGTGCCTCCAGCCCACATGACCCCCAAAGTATCGTTAACACCCCCCCCCCCCCCCATCACTACCTCTCCCCCACTCCTGGGCACCTCCCGGAGAGAAGCAAGTCTGGCTGCCTCCCTAGTCCCTCTCACTGGGACAGCAGCGGGTGAGTGACCCTCCAGGCTCTGCCCGGCTCGCCAAGCCCCCACCAGGTCTGGGATTGTACCAAGAGCCTCCCTCAGGGTTCAGGAGCCCTGTGAGCACTGAGGAAACAGAGACTTACCTGACTGCTGAGTGATTAAAATCATGGCCTGCTGGGGGCTGGGCTCTCGGATCTCAGAGGCAGTAGTAGATACCTGACGGCCAGCAAGCTGGAAGAGAAGTTAGCCTGGGTGGCCCCACCCTTCCCAGCCCCTGGGGGCCATCACACCAGCCTCTCTTACTCCCAAAGTGTCCTTAGCGGGCTGGGAGGTCCCCCTTCTGCAGAAACACTTCTTCCTCTTGGGACAAACCTCCCTGCCAAGCATGGTACTCAGGGCTTGATGCTTCCTACCTCAGCAAATGTCATGTTGGCCATTTGGGACAGCTGCCGTTCGATCAGTTTAACAGACAAGGAACAGACTCAGAGAAATTAAGTAACCTGCCCAAGGTCACACAGCTAGCACGTGGCAACGCCATGATCCACTCTCTCTCTTTATCCAAAGCTGGATCTTGTAATAAACATGTTGTACACCACCTGGAGAACAATGGAAGGGGCCCAAAGAATTGAACATACGTTAAGAGGAAATGAACAAAATCCAAGGACTTAATTGTGTAGGTTTAGATTCGAGACTGGTTTTGTATTACTGGAAAACACAGCCCTTCCTGGCAGACCTTATCGAATGACTGTCAGTGACAGAACCGTGGGCTCACTCATGTGTGATTTGGCACTTTTTTTTTTAAAGTGTATTTATTTTTTGAGAGAGAGAGAGAGAGACAGAGCATGAGCAGGGTAGGAGCAGAGAGAGGGAGAGAGAATTCTAAGCAGGCTCTGAGCCATGAGCTCAGAGTCCGATGCAGGGCTCGAACTCACAAACCGTGAGATCATGACCTGCGCTCAGATCAAGAGTCAGATGCTTAATGGACTGAGCCCCCCAGGTGCCCCATGAGGTGGATACTCTTGCCCCCATGTCACAGCTGATAAGACTGAGGCCTAGAGTGGGTAACTAATTCCCAGGTCATGTCGCTGCTGTGCTCCAGACTCAAAGCCAGTTCTCACGGCTCCCAAGGCCCACATTCTTTAGTGCCACCCTGACGCTTCTTTTCTCTTCCCCTTCCTGCTTTTCTCTTAAGTCTTGTAAGAGTAGAGGGAAACTACTGGAAGCTTTGGTGCGGTTCAATCAGCGATGAATTTGATTTGGTCAGGACAAGGGGGCACTTCTGGGTTTGGGGTGACTCACCAGCCTGACTGTGGCCTTGCTGTCCTGCCGTGGCTTTATGTCCAGGCGGCTCCTGTCACAGGCCCCGGGCCTGCTGCCTGCCAACACAGAGTCCCCACGCCATCCGAGGGCCACCTCCCCGGAGAGGCGGTGCTGACCCTGACCGGTCTCCGTCCACCCCATCCTGTGACAGCATCAGCTCTCTGCAGAGGGAGCATAAGGGAGGAAAGTTGTCCTGAGGTTACAAAACAGGAAAAAGTGAGAGAGGCTCAGGCCCAGGTAGGAAGGGTAAGAAAGGATGATGAGGGCACAAAGTGCCAAGTGGGTTTCTTCTTCCAAGGGAGCAGGCGGGTCTTCTGGGGGGGGGGGGGGGTCTGCACAGGGCCCTGTCTGGAGGAGGAGGGCAAAGGGACCAGCAGATGCTTCACTGCCCTCCCGCCCTCCTGGAGGGCCTTCCCCCCAAACCAGGAGGGACTGAGAACAGGCACTCAGCCCTTCTCCAACGGAAGGATCACAGGCTGCAGTGGGGACTGGAAGGACTTGTAGACACCCAGCCCAGGGAGAAGATGCGGCCACATTGTTTGACGAGAGGCATTCGCAAGGTGGGCAGGGTGTGAGCGTCGGCATTAGTGGTGTTGGGGTCAGAAATCTCTGGAGCCCACCTAAGTGGTCATTTATAGGAGACTGATGGAAAGAATCTGTATGCCCGTACGTACAGAACACCACGCAGATGAGAACTGAAGAGGCAAATCTGTATGTGCTGGTACGGATCTGTCTTCACAGTGTGTTGTTAAGGGGAAAAGCCGGGTGGAGAGTGTCTACAGAGCCCCTGTTTTGAGTAAGATAGGAATACGTATGCAGAGAGTATCTCCGGAGAGCTTCAGGAGAAATAACAACTGTCCTCCACTGATAAAGGGATAATTAAAAAAAAGGGGGGGGGAGGGGAGAAAAGAAAAAAGAAAAGAGAAGAAAAGAAAAAAAAAGTGAGGCCTAGGGAATCAGACAGACCTGGGCTTTGTGTCCTGGTTGTGTTCCTTGCTGGCGAGATGATTTTGGGTAGATTATTTTACATCTACAGACCTCAGTGTCCCGATCTGTGAAATAAAGGTAATAATCATAATGACGTCCAAACAGTCTGGGTAGTTGGGAGAATTGAGTAAGAAATGCACTAAGCACATGACCCACAAAGTATCGTTAGCATTGTCGTTATTAATAAAGCCCCCTTAGGGCGCCTAGGTGGCTCAGTCGGTTAAGCGGCTGACTTCGGCTCAGGTCATGATCTCGCGGTCCGTGAGTTCGAGCCCCCGAGTCGGGCTCTGTGCCGACAGCTCAGAGCCTGGAGCCTGCTTCCGATTCTGTGTCTCCCTCTCTCTCTGCCCCTCCCCCGCTCATGCTCTGTCTCTCTCTGTCTCAGAAATAAACATAAAAAAAATTATAGAAAATAAAGACTTCTCACCTAGGCCACTGTTCCTTAGAGGGCCGCAGGAAGCGGAAACCCCCTTTTCCTTAAGATACCTGGCTGGGGTGCTGTGACTATCCCCTGGGTGGTCAGGGGGCAGACAAGTCTGACACTAGGTGGTTCTCTCCATGTGGGGGCTGTCAGGCTCTGACTGCCTCGAGGGCACACTGGCAGATGCCTGCCCGCATCACTGGACTTGGCGCCTGGGGCTGCAGGGGCGAGGCTGCCCGTCTGCCCTCCGTGGGGCGTGGTGGAAGACATATGTGGTTTCACCATCACCTACCATGCAGTTCAGAGCAAACAACAGCACCCTCTGTGCCCAGTTTCCCAGCTCCAAGACAGGCGTGCCCTCCCAGACTGCCTGCCATCTGGAGCTGAGCAGTTCTTTGCATTTGGGGCCAAACTATAAAGTGCTTTGCAAAAGACACCAAAACCCAGAAGAAGCACTTTCCCCAAGATCACACAACAAAAATATCGAAAGGCTGTCTGCTTCTGGCATTTGGATGACTCATGAGGATTCGTTGCGGGGTGGGGAAGGTTCTGTTTGCTAGAACAAGTTTGCTGGAACACCGTTCCGCTGCCCTGCCTCCTCTCCAACTCTGGCTTTCTAGTGAACAGATCATTGAGAAAGAAAACAGCGATGAACTGACAACAGTTCCAAACAACGAACCAAAGAAACGGCCTGAGCTGGAAAAGGAGAAAGAGGGGCCCTTTTAGATGTACCTCTACCGACCCCCCACAAAGATGTGGGTCCACTGGGAGTCCATGAGAGTAACACCGGGAGCCAACGATATGACCTCACGGGCGTGCAGAAGACACGACCTCTGCTGGGCTCGGATTGGGATCGGGAAGGGAGGCTGCTGTGTCCTTGCGACAGAATTCAAGGAAGGTCACCACTGTCTTCACAACCCAGCCCAGCCCAGCCCCAAGCCATCGCCAACCCTGTGTGCATCCATTCTCCATCCGCTTCTCTTCTTTTTCATTTTGAAATCCCAGACCGTGTGTCATGTCATTTGTAAGCGTTTCTGTATGCATCTCCAAAAGTTAGGGACTTTTAAAAGAAACGCGACCACAGCAATATGAATGGAGGTTTTCAAACACAACACTACATTCTCTAACAAGAATAATAATACACTAGCATTCAGTATTTGCAGCATTCTGGATTCACATCATATCTCATTTAAACCACCTACCTGCCCTCTGTAGTGGTCACATAATGTTATGCCCTAGATGAAATTTCAACACTGGCTGCCCACAGAGACAGTGCCTATACTTCCTCCCTACTTTAGTTTACTTTTTCTTACATATTAAATAAAAACTTTTAATTTTGAAATGATTATAGATTCACAGCAAGTGGCAAGAGAGTACAGAGGGGTCTCTGGTACCCTCTCGCCAGTATCCCCCAATGGCTGCATCTCACGTCATGATAATACAATACCAGAGCCAGGAAATTGACGTTGGTCCAATGTGTGTGTGTAGTTTTGCGCCATTTTTATCCATGTGTCGATCTGTGTATTCACCACTACAACCAAGGTACAGAACTATTCCATCATCACAGACATCTCTCTCATGCCACCCTTTACAACCACGCCCCCTCAAGCTCTGGAAACCTCTAACCTGTCTCCCATCTCTAGAATTTGCGAATGACGCATAATCCCCTTGAGATCCATCCAGGTTGTAAGTATAGATACTTTTTCTTGCTGAGTAGTATTCCATGATATCGGATGTACCACAGTGTATTTATCCGTTCACTTATCAAAAGGCATTTGTTTCCCTGCTTTATTGTTCTCTCCTTAGCGTTTTTGACAAACAGACTTTGTGTTTATTCATGTGTCTTATTTATTTCCCATACCCCCTCTGGAGGACCAGCCCCCTTAATGCTGCGACTTTGGCTTCTTTGGTTCATTGCTGTATCTCTAGGGCCAGAGACAGTGCCTGGCATGCAATAGTTCAATAAACACCGCAGAGGGACTGTTGCATGGGTTTGACAGAGGAAGAGATTTAGATGTAGGGACTGGAGGTGACCTGCCCAACGTCCTGGAGCCAGTAGGTTGCAGAGCTCGGTCTTGCACCAGCTCTCTTTGCTCAAAGCCCCAGGCTCAGCCCCACGCCGGCCCCCGGCTCCTTCTTCTCTCTGGCCAAGCATGGGCAAAGTGGTTCCCGTTTCTGTGTTTTCCTTGGCTTAAAGGACACCGGCAGGGGTTTTCAAAATGGAACTTTACTGACAACCCGCAAAGCCAAAGGGAAATAAACAAGGGAAACATGAGGACTTATAAAATGTTGAATTTGTAAAATAGATTCTTTTTTCTTTTTTTTTTTTTTTTAAGGAGTGTGAAGATGTAATGAGATAAAGCATATGAAATGCTTAGGATAGTGTCTGGGACATAACGTATACTGGATAAACACTACTCTTTTCCTTCCTTTCCTCCTCACGTCCTAAGTTCCTAGAGCAGTGTTAGGCGCTATTGGGGTGCAAGAGAAGGGTAGAAGGTGACACACACCCTTAAGGCATTTATTATCTAAGTGGGGAGACAAGGATGTAAAATGCTTGATAATTAGTGGAGCACAATATGCGTGTGAGACACTATTAATATAATGAATATATTCATATCAATTACTGCATTTGTTTCCTACTTCTGCTGTAACAAATTACCATAAACTTAGTAGCTTAAAACATCACACGTTTATTATCTCTCATTCTGGAGGCCAGAAGTCCAAAACAGGTGGCAAGGCTGTTGGGTGGGACTGGCAGGTGGGGAAATGTCCCTTGGAAACCTGCCTACACTTGCGGTGCTCTGTGACCTCTACTGACCTAGAGTACATCGCTAAAAATATATATATATATATTTATTTCTTTTCAGAGAGAGAGTGAGCATGGGGAAGGGGCACAGAGGGCGCAAGAGAGAATTGCAAGCAGGCTCTGTGCTGTCAGCGCAGAGCCTGACGTGGGGCTCGATCCCACACACCCATGAGATTGTGATCTGAGCCGAAACCAGCAGTCAGATGCTCAACCGACTGAGCCATTCAGGTGACCCCAAATATTTTTTAAATTAATAATAATAATGATGAAAACCATAAACGAAAATAAGCTTCATGTTAGGAGACCCCACTGGGCTGTGGTCCTTTATCTGGGCTAGTACACATCTATCCTCCTGGCTCCCAGATAGCAGGTAGGAATGTGGAGGGGGGATGGGAGGCACTTGACTGCAAAGGGACACCGGGGAACTTTTCAGGGTGATGGAAATGTCCTATATCTTAACTGAGGGATTTCTGACTATATACACTTGTTAAAACTCATTGAATTGTACACTTAAAATTGTTGAATTTCATTGCATGTAATTACATGATAATCAAGCCAACGAAAATAATTCTCAGGAGGGCTGGTTAAACAGCCTGACCTTGAAGAGCCTGCTATGCTCTCTTGGTCTTTGTCAAAGTTTTGGGTAGGGCTCAGTAGCACCATAGATGTCTCCCATCGGCCCTGTGATCAGTTCTCCTTCTCTTCTCCTCCTCTTCCCTCCTACTTCACCACATGATGGACTTCCAGGGCTCTGGGAATGAGCCCAAATCCCCGGGCATTCAGAAAAAGGAACTGATCCAATGTTAGCCCAAGACACCAGAAACTCCTCTGGCCCAAGCCATAGGGAGTTGTGCAAAGATAGAGATTTTCAGATAGAATCTGCAGGGCCATTTTGGCATGCCACCGGCAGCCCTCAGGAGCCTTGAGACCAGAAGGCCCAACCCAGGGATCCCTAATGGACCCGAGGAGTCACTTTGGCCAGGCACCCCCAGGACAATCTTGAGATTGTCGCGGTGGGGCCGTGACAGCTGGTCAGGGGACCATGTGGGCTGGAGCCTGGAGCGTGCCTGACTTGACCACAGAGTCTGGTGATCCGGACATGCTGATGTCCCATATGCCCCATGCAACTGTCCCCTAGGACAGCTCCCCCAGGGGAAGTTGGGTGTAAAGTTGATGCTGGTGCCACAGAGGTTAAAGATGGCGTATGGGACAGCGGCTCTGCCATCCTCCTGCATTCGTTCTCAGGTCCCAGCTCTACACTCTGGGGACACTATGAACAAGTCGCTGTGTTGGTTTCCTACGGCTTCTTACACAAACTCAGTGGCTTGAAACAGTATACATTTGGTTCTGGAGATCAAGCTGGCATGGGTCTCAAGGGGCTAAAATCAAGGTGTCAGCAGTTATGTTCTTTCTGGGGGCCCTGGAGGAGAATGTGTTTTCTGGCTTGTTCTGGCTTCTAAAGGCCAACTATGTTTCATGGCTTGGGGCCCCTTCCTCCATCTTGGAGGCCAGCAAAGGTCAGTCAAGCCCTCCTCACATCACCCTGACTATTCTGCCTCCTCCTCCACTCTTAAGGACCCTTGTGATGACATTGACCCCCCCCCCCCCCTGCCCAGTAATGCAGAACAACCTCCCTACTTTAAGGTTAGCTGATTGGCAACCTGAATTCTATCCCAGCTTGAATTCCACCTGTCCATACAGCATAACATACAGAGGTTCCAGGGACCACTGTTCTGCCTACCACAATCCCTCAAGGAGCTCGTGTTCTAATAGAGGAGAGAAGCTTACCAACCAAGTCCAACCCTGCATAGGTAAGAGCACGTAGGGAGGGCAGCCAGCCCAGACAGGCAAGGTATCACTGCCCAGAGCGGGGTGGCCAACTGAGGACCCGAGTGACAAACAGGAGTCAGCCAAGGGGCACCTGGTGGCTCAGTCGGTTGAGGGTCCGACTTCTGCTCAGGTCATGATCTCATGGTCGTGAGTTCGAGCCCCGCATCGGGCTCTGTGCTGACACCTCGGAGCCTGGAGCCTGCTTCGGATTCTGTATCTCCCTCTCTCTGCCCCTTCCCCAGCTCTCTGTCTCTCTCTCTCTCAAAAATAAATAAACATAAAAAAAAAAAGGAGTCAGCTGAGAAGAGGAGCTGATGGTGGTACAGGCAGGGGCACAGCATGTGCAAGGCCTGAAAGTGAGAGGTGAGAGGTGGTAATGGGGAGCTATAGAGTGTTTTATGCAGCAGGAGACATGATTAGCCTGTGCTCTGGAATGAGCATTCTGTCTATAGCCCTCTGCCCCTCTTTGAAGCTCACCTTCTTTCAGTATACTAAGAAAAACGCTTGGGGGTGTCATCCACAAAGCATCTGTTTCACACTTCAGACCCCTTCTGTGTTCACTTGTCCTTGTCTGGGCCCGTGCCCCTGCCTGTTCTCTAAAACCGTGGGCTCCACGGTTCTCTCTGGGCTGTGGGCTCCTGCCTGTTCTCTAAAACCACCTGAATGCTGCAGAGGGGACTTGTGTGGAAGGTCCCAAGTCCCTCAGTCTCCCCTCCTCCCCCAGGAGGCCCTGCATCTATAACAGACCCTCTGAAGGTGGGACCCAGAAGAAATTACACCACAGGGTGGGAAGGCACAGCTTGAAACTGGACCCAGAATATGCTCCCATGACCCAAAGATGCAGAGTCAGTCCTTCCCGGGGGCTTCTCCAACGACACACCCCAGGTCCAAGCCCTGTGTCAAGGTGGACCCTTTCCTGGGAGCGGGCCCAGAGCCGACCTACCCATCCCACCCACTTTTCAAACAGTCACAACAGAACATTGGTCTTGTTTTCCAATCTGGCCACTTTTGCCCACTCAGGCAGTTCAAGAACCTAGTATCTAGACAAGGCCCTGAGTTTCTCAGAACATTCTCCCCCTGGGGGGCTTCAGTACAAGCACTCCAGTGGTTTTTCACCAAATCCCCTCCATGAAAGCCTCCAGATCTTCTCCCGGGCTTCAGGTGTGTAACTAGTAACGGATTGGTGCCCACCCACAAGTCCCAGGGAGCGATCCTCACTCAGAGCCCGGGGGACCCGGGTCTCTATCTGGGAAGGGGACCTTTTGCAAATGCAAAATCAGAATCATCTGCCCAGACTCCTTGCTCTTGACTGGGTGTTCACGTGTTGATGCTGGGCTGCTCCTTCCCCTGGCTCCCACGCTGTGTGCAGAGCCATGGGGGGAAACAGGCGCATTGACAAAGCGGGCCCCACAGCGGCCCCACTCCTTATGCAGACGGGCAGAAACTTGGAAGCTTTTCTCTACTTCATTAATTTGTTAATTAAATTGCTAGCTAATTTGCAGTGTCCCCGCTCCCTGCCCCCTTCTCTCTCTCTGTTGGAGGCCACCCTCCACTTGGGGACAAACCCTTGAGGTGGTGGTGGGGGGAAGGCTTATTCTTCATGTCACATTACAAGGGGGAAAACCCATCAGAGGAGCAAGTTTTCTATCTTGGCTGTCTTTTGTTGTTAAGTTTATTTACTTCTTTTGAGAGAGAGAGGGCGAGGGAGAGAGAAAATGTCCCAAGCAGGCTCCACACAGTGAGGAGCCCGACGAGGGGCTCAAACCCACGAACCATGAGATCATGTCTTGAGCTGACCATGACCTTAGCCGACCGAGCCACTCAGGTGCCCCTATCTTGGATGCCTTTTTGAGAATGAATTAGAAGGAGGCAGGTATGAGGAGAGGAAGATCTCTCCCCATCCTCCTGGCCCGTCATTAGTGGAGGGGGCTCCTCTCCCCCTTGGTCAGACACACCCTGTCTCTACCCATCTTTAACAAGAAGCATAATAATCCAATAGAAGAGTTAAATGAAATCACAAAAAATGCTCACTTACACCCACAGAAGGCAGAAAAGGAGGAAAAGAGAAACAAAGAACAAATAGAACAAAGAGTGGGGCATCTGGGTGGCTCAGTTGGTTAAGCATCCAACTTCGGCTCAGGTCATGATCTTGCAGTTTGTGAATTAGAGCCCCACGTCAGGCTCTCTGCTGCCAGCATGGAACCTCCTTCAGCTCCTCTGTCCCCCTCTCTCTCTTCCCTCCTCCGCTCATTCTTTCTCTCTCAAAAATAAATAAACTTAAAAAAGTGGAATAGCAAACAACAAGATGGTATATTTTAATCCACCCATATTTATAATTATTTTTTATGTTCTTAATTCCAGTTTCTTACCATACAGTGTAATATTAGTTTCAGGTACAATATAGTGATTCAACCTCTGTACATCACCCAATGCTCATCACAACAAGTGTGTTCCTTAGTCCCCATCACCTATTTAACGCATCCCCCCACCACCCACCCCCACCGTAACCATCTGTTCTCTACAGGTGAGAGTCTGTTTCTTGGTTTGCCTCTCTCGCTCTCTCTCTTTTTTCCCCTTTGCTCATTTGTTTCTTAAATTCCACATATGAGTAAAATCACATTGTAATTGTCTTTCTCTGACTTATTTTGCTTAACATAATGTACTCCAGCTCCATCCATGCTATTATAAATGGCAAGGTTTTGTTCTTTTTTGATGGCTGAGTAATATTCTAGTGTGTGTGTGTGTGTGTGTGTGTGTGTGTGTGTGTATCACATCCTCTTCATCCATTCATCATTCAATGGACACTTGGGCTGCTTCCATAATTTGCCTATTGTAGATAATGCTGCTACAAACATCAGGATGCATGTATTCCTTTGAATTAGTATTTTTGTATTCGTTGGGTAACCACCTAGTGGTGCAATTGCTGTATAACTATTTTAAATGTGATTAGTCCGAACATACCAGTTAAAAGAGAGAGGTTGTCTGATTGGATAAAAAAAAGCAAGACCCAACTCTAGGTGGCCCACAAGAAACCAACTTTAAATGTAAAATGTTTTCCCTAGTCTTGCTGAGTGTATTTTCTCCCAGTAGCTGAACATTTATTTGCTTTGAAAACCTCTACTTCCACATTTGGGCAAAAGCCAAGTTCAGTTTCTTCCACGCTTAGATGAGCTCCGTAATATTGGGGGTCTGAGGCGTTGCCTCCCCCCAGGGTTATCTTGTGTGTAGTTTACTTTGAAATACTTTGGTACAAACAGTGGAATAATACATGTGTGGAAACTAACTTCAGTCCACGCCCTCGAAGTGCATACTTAGCTTAATCAGACCTTCATCGGGAGTCCACACTCCTAGTGTAGACACAATGCTCCAAATACGGCTGCCCAATCTGCGCAAGAGGACAGAATTAGCACAAGGAGGCTAGAGACCCATTTGTATTGAGGAAATGAGGGACGCTCAGAGATGTGGTTGCTTAGAAAGACTAGCAACCCTAGCTTTCTAGGAACAAGGAATAAGAATCCTACAAACCCAATAATTTGTACAAAAAAAAATCCTGCTGGGGTTTTGATGAGAATCACCTGGAATCTATAGTTAAAACTGGGAAAAATGGATATCTTTATAGTATGGAGTCTCCCAATTCATGAGCAGGGAGTATTTGCATCTTCTTTAATTTCTTTCAGCAACATTTTTTTTTGTCTGGCGTAGAAATATTTTACATTTTTTGTTAAGTTTATCCCTAGGTGTTTTATGTTTTCAGATGTTATAAATTTTTAAATTTCATTTTCTGTTTGTGGCTAATGTAAATATAAAGGTGCACCATTGATTTCTATATACTGACTTTGTGTCCTGAGACCTTGCTGAGCTTATCAGATTTCATGTGTGCATGTGTTGCGTTTGGTTTTTTGTTTTTGGATTTCTTTTGTATACAATTATGTTATCTATAAATAGACAGCTCTACTTAGTTTCTCCCAATCTTATGTCTTTCAAACTCTTTTTCCGGTAATACATTGGTTAGAACCTCTAATTTGGTGTTAATTAGAAGTCTTTCCTTTTTTCCTGCTTTTAGAGAGAATGTGTTCAAAATTTCACTACCAAATATGATGTTAGATGCTTTGCTGGGTTCAGGAAATTCCTTTCTATCTTAAATTTTCTGAGATTTTTTTTTATCATATATGAGTGCTCAGTTGTTTTTTTTTTTTCTCAAATGTTTTTTCTGTATGTTTTGAGATGATCATATGATTGTTCTTTGTTCTTTAATGTGTTGAATTACACTGATAGACTTTTGAATGTTAAACTAAACTTGTATTCCTGGCCAGCATCAACTCCATCTACTATTTGGGTGACAAATGGGACTTGATTCTTTCTCACTGTTTACTAGTTTTCAAGATAATGTGTTAGTTCTCTAGACTTTTTTTTAAGTTTATTTTGAGAGAGAGCGAGCGAGAGGGAGCACACGCACGCACATGTGTGAGCAGAGAAGGGACAGAGAGAGAGAGAGAATCCTAAGCAGGGTCTGCCCTGTCAGTGAGGAGGCCACTCAGGGCTTGAACTCACCAACTGTAAGATCACGACCTGATCTGAACCAAGAGGCAGATGCTTAACCAACTGAACCACCCAGGCTCCCCACCTAGACTTTTCTAAAGGTGACTAACGGGGCTTTTATTTATTTATTTATTTAATATATTTACTCTTTTTAGAGAGAGAAAGAGAGAGTGTGAGTGGGGGAGAGGGGCAGAGAGAGAGAGAGAGAGAGAGAGAGAGAGAGACTCTCAAACAGGCTCCATGCCCAGCCGATCTCATGACTCTGGGATCATGACCTGAGCCAAAATCAAGAGTCGACACCGGGTCACCCAGGCATCTCTGGTGTTTGTTTGTTTTTTTTTCTTGTTGTTGTTGTTGTTGTTGTTGTTGTTGTTGTTTTTAAGAAAATTTTATTTTGAGCTCTTGGATTTAAACAGGCTTAATGTGTTTTAATTTCTGTCACTTATTATTCTAACTAATGCTCCAATTGTCCCCTGTTGGGCCAGTGGGAACTCCTTCAAGTTGCTCCTGAGTATTTTGGACACAATCCTAACAATCTTTGATAACGTCCTTGTTTGCTGGGATGAGCAAAATGCTCCAGGCTCCTCTCGGGCATTTCCTACTCCAGACTTGGAATCAGCCATTTCTCTGGGAGCCCTGGTGGCTTTTAAGTTGGAAATGGTACTTGAGGCCACCATCTGGGACCCATGGTCCTCCCTGCCACCAGATGGGTCATTTCTTCTAAAGGGTAGACATTTTTTTTTTAAAGAGAAAGTTAATTTTTTGTATCAAATTGCTTTTACCTCACTTTGACTTTATGTTATTATTTTTCCTTACATTGAAAATTTTTGTTCTTAATGTCATTGACAGAATTACTTGTTTTTCCCTATAACATATAAGAATTGCAGAATAATAATACCCATATTATTACTAACAATATTCTTAGGGAAGATAGTTTAACATTTTTTGGCAGTTCTTTTTGTCCTTAGGATATGGCCCAGAAGAATGCACGTCTCATTTCTGTGTTTTAAAGCCACTTGGAAATGTTCTCTGTGTGGTTATGACACCAACTGCATACCCAGGCAGATTTGTTCTACTCATCTTTTGATTTTTAGGGATTGCTTTAAAAACGTTTAGTTTTGGGGGCACCTGGGTGGCTCAGTCAAATTAAGCATCCGACTCTTGATCTCAGCTCAGGTCTTGATCTCAGGGTTTGAGTTGAAGCCCCACTTTGGGCTCTGCATTGGGTGTGACACCTACTTAATTAAAAAACAGTTAGTTTTGTTTTATAATTACCTAAACCAGGGGCGCCTGGGAGGCTCAGTCGGTTGAGTGACCGACTTTGGCTCAGGTCATGATCTCACGGTTTGTGGGTTTGAGGTCCACGTCTGTGCGGACAGCTCGGAGCCTGGAGCCTGCTTCGGATTCTGTGTCTCCTTCTCTCTCTACCCCTCCTCTGCTTGTGCTCTTACTCTGTCTCTCAAAAATAAATAAATGTAATAAAAAAATATTTATAATTATCTAAACCATTTACACGTGACATTGTTGAATTTTACCTGAGCCCTGTGCTCACCTCTCTGCGAGTCCCTCTTACCATTTTGTTCTCTGGGAGAACAGCCCCAAACCACCCTTCTCCTTATGACTTAGATAAGACCCAGGGATTCCCCACCCCCACCCCCACTTGTTTGACTATGACTTGGGCCCTCCAAATCCCCATCCTTTGCCTCATAAATGATTACCTGGACCGTCTGATCAGTCCTGACTGATTCATCAAAGTGCTTGGTAACCAAACTTTGGGTCAGTCTCTCCCCTTGCTCCGGAACCCTGAACTTTGGCCCATATTCACCCAATATGGCTGTCAGCATACAGCCCCTTCTGACAATAAGTTGGCCTCCGGCATTCTCTTCTAGAAAGATCTGGGTGTGGGCAAGGGGGATGTGAGGAACCTTGTTTGCTCCTCTCCGTAAAGCAAACCCCTATTCACCTGAGACTTGAGACCTTGCAGATCTTAGGGTCAAAGTATCTTCTCCTCCGTGCTATCTCTACCCACTGTTGCAATAGTTCCTTTCGAATAAAAGTCTCTCTTGACTAAATCCAGATTTGTTTTCCATTTGATACTTGCTTCCAAAATCAAATCTACAAGACAAGACACATTCAGCGAAGTCTGGTTTTTATATCTACCCCCTCCGCCTGTCCCCCTGTTGGCCACCTCTCTGTATAATTTTTTTTTTTCAATTTTGCCTTAACCTTTCATTTTTAAAAATATACGGCAATATGACAACAATATATGTTGTTGTATCCTTGCTCCCATTTTTATTTTTATTTATTGAAAAATTTTTTAATGTCTAGTTGTGAGAGAGAGAGCACATGTGCGAGTGGGGGAGGGACAGAGAGGGAGGGAGACACAGAACCCGAAGCAGGCTCCAGGCTCTGAGTTGTCAGCACAGAGTCTGACACGGGGCTCAAACTTATGAACCAGGAGATCATGACCTGAGCCAAAGTCAGACGCTCAACCGACTGAGCCACCCAGGCACCCCGTTTTAAAAATTTTTTTTTAATGTTTATTTTTTTTTGAGAGAAAGAGGGAGACAGAGACAGAGACAGAGTGCCAGAGGAGGAGCAGAGAGAGAGGGAGACACAGAACCCAAAGCAGGCTCCAGGCTCTGTACTGACAGGCTGACAGCAGTGAGCCTGACGTGGGACTCAAACTCACGAGCTGGGAGATCATGACCTGAACCAAAGTCGGACACTTCACTGACTTAGCCACGCTGGTGCCCCCCCTTGCTCCCATTTTTAAAAAATGTTGATTTTTGAGAGAGAGAGAGAGCTCATGAGAGAGGGATAGAGGATCTGAAGCAGGATCTGTGGGGCACGCAGGTGGCTCAGTCAGTTGAGTGTCTGACTTTGGCTCAAGTCGTCATCTCCTGGTTCATGAGTTCAAGCTCAAGCCTCACATTGGGCTCTGTGCTGTCAGCCCGGAGCCTGCTTTGAATTCTCTCTCCCTCAAAAATAAATAAATAAATAAATAAACAAAACTGTAATGAAGCAGGTTCTGTGCCGACAGCAGAGAGCCCGACACGGAGCTTGAGCTCACGAACCTCGGGATCATGATCTGAGCTGAAGTCGGACGCCTCACCGACCGAGGCACCCAGGCGTCCCTTCCTCGCTCCTAGTTTTAAAGAACAAAGGCAAACACGTCTCCACACCATTTCCCGTTTACAGGTGAGCATCTCAACCACCGGAGCCTCTGCCGTTTCCTCACAAGGAATCTGTCAGCCGGGCGTTTCAATGAGATTTTAAGGAGGGGAAAGCGCTCTGTAAATCAGCCGTCCTCAAACTTGACTGTGCATCCGAATCACCTGGCAGGCCTGCTACCAGCTCCTGCCCTCCGAGCTTCTGGTTGGATCCGGGGTGGAGGTGGAGAATGCCCTCTTTCCCAAGTTCCCAGGGCGGTGGCCACTACTGGGCCAGGGGCCAGACTTTGAGAAGACAGTATGAACTCCCCTCAAGGGTAGTGCATATGTGAGTATTGGTAAGAAATCTATACTTCTTCTTCTTTTTTTTTGAGAAAGAGGGAGAGATCATGTGTGAGTGGGGGAGGGCAGAAAAGGAGGGAGAGAGAGAATCTTAAGCAGGCTCCATGCCCAGTGTGGAGCAGGATGCAGGACTCGATCTCATGACTGTGAGATCATGAGCTGAGCAGAAGTCAAGAGGCCGTCGCTTAACCGACTGAGCCACCCAGGTGCCTCCCTGACATCTACACTTCTGGATGCAGTTCCAGAAAGGGACAGCAATGGCAATGTAGGTCCTGATTTGACTACAGACCTTGGCCTGATGTTGGGGTTTAGGCCCCTCTTCGCAAAGGCAGTCCCTGGACCAGCAGGCTCTCCTGGGAGCTTGTTAGAAATGCAGACCCAGACTCAGACCTACTGAGAGTCTGGATTTTCTCAAAACGCCCAGGTGAGTCTATGCTCCTCAAAGTGTGCGAGGCACTGCCCTGTCTCCCATGCCCTCTGGTTTATCTACCAGCGGTGGCAACGTCCTCCTGGGATGCAAGGTACAGGAGGGCAGGGGCCTTATCTGATTTGGTTCCGAGATAGTGTTGAGGATATAGTAGGAGTTCACCTGCTGAATGGCTGAGTAGGAAGGAGAATTCACCCTCTAGCCAACTGCACGGGCCTCTTTCCTGCTGCTCCCCCCAAAACAGCGGAGCGAGGCCCCCAGCAACTGACCTATGCCTGCAGCAAAGTGGTGCCAGGAGTCCTGGCCCTCTGCACCTTGAGAACCTGTTCCTGAGGCCCCGACTTTCCTCCTCTTCACGGTCTCTGGGGTAGGGGGGCCGTTAGATCCTGAAACCCTGTGGATGCCCCTCCCAGGGAGATAGTGGCCTTAAGTTCCTTGGTGCCCTGGGGATGCCCACTTTGAACCTATCCTGGAAACGAAGGAGGTGGAGACCATTCTGGTGCCCCTGGTTACTGAATCCATGGCTGTCTGGAGCTGGAGGAAGGGAAGGGACCTGAGTGGGTGCAGGAGGTGAGGGAAGGAGCCACCTGCCCCCAGCCTGCCCGTCTGCTTGGGAAGGGACCAAAGTTGCCAGGCAGAGGGGTGTAAGTGGTGGGGTGGGTGGGTGCTGTGGGCCGGGAGTTTCTCCCTCAGACCGTGTGTCCCAGGAGGATGGTGGCTTCTGTCTGCCTGGGAGGCTGGCTCAGTCAGTGGAGGCTTCTGGAGAAGGTCCCAGAGAAAGCCCTGGGGACCCCGAGGGAACAGCCCCCCTGTGACGGGGCCCCCAGTTCAGAGGTTCAGAGCATGCCCTTTCCCCCAGTGGACTCTCTCCCGCGGTCTGGGGGGGGGGGGTGGGGGGTGGTGTATGTGGGCCACAGCTTCAGCGGGGCCTGAGCTGTCCGCCTAAGGAGAGGGTTAATCAAGACGCGGTGGCAGCAGATGCTGGCATCTCAGCGGTGACAGCCGTGTGCAGAAAGAAAGAAATACTCTTTTCATTAAGGAATTTATTTCTCTTAAAAAAACAACAGTGGTTCGATCTAGATACAGCAGCACAGTGACATAGGAGACGGAACGGACAAAGATTCAGAACAGAACAAAAGCCGTTATCTTCAGGAATGACCTCCAAAAGGGAACTATTTTCATTCACCATCAAAGTTTAAATTTCCCTGAAAAAAAAAAATAGAAACCTTTGGATACTAGAAGGATTATTTATTTTAACGCTACCAACAGCCACTAAGCTCTTCTAATCGAGAACATTTGCTTTTGATCTATTACAAAAATGACGTCTTGATGGACTGGGGAACGATAATCTAGATTCTTTGAGGAAGCGTCTTTCCGTCCTGGGGAGAGCTAAGTTTCCAAATGTTTTAACCACCGTCCCCAGCATAAGACCAGCCGAGAACCCTGCCCTGCACCCGAGCAGGCTCTGACCCGCACCCTCTGGGCTTTGACAGCTGGACGGGTTGGTTGTGAAAGCCCGTGGGGTGGGGTCCGGGGGAAGGGGAAGGGGCCTCGGGACGAGGCTTCACTGGTCCGTTGTGACAGAAAGAAGTGAGTTCCCTGCTGGTCACGTCTCAGCCCTGTGCCTTCAAAATGCGTGGAGGTTTCACACTCCTTCTTCGGAACAAAGGCTGTAAAGTTTAGGAGGTCCTGTGTCAGAGGGTGGGGTTATGAGGCCAGGGGACACCGGGCGAGGTTGCCCTTGGAAGGACGCAGGTGCTCACACGGACGGGGGCGTCCACAGAAGCCCAAGAGGAGAGCTGATGTCACCCGGGTGGCACTTCATCTCGGTGGGCTTCTGCTCGTCCGCGAGGCTCCTGTTTCCTCTGGCAAGGCCTGGACGCCAGGTGCAAGGAGGCGGCCGTGGTCCCTCCGAATTGAGGTCTGGGTCAGTAGCTCAGTCGAGTCCGTGGGAAACCGACGCCCTGAACCTCTCGGGAAAGGACAGGGGTGTGGAAGAACGAGGAGCTTCGACAGCGGGCGTGGAGAGCCTGGCTTCTCAGAGGGCATGCCCTCAGCATTGTCGGGGCTTGCCAGGCTCAAGGGCAAGCGGCCGCATGCTGCTGTGCCTTCGAGGCCAAGGTGGCGTCCACACGAGTCCCCAGAACTCACCACCATTCTTTGCAGTGGTGCGTGTCAAGGGTGCATCAAGCCGAGGTACCCTGCGCTCTTCCACCCAGCCGGCCTCCCTGCTGCCTGCCCCTCGGAGCCCCAGTATCTGCTAAGAACAGTGCATTTCAGGAAATAAGCCCGGGGCTGCTCCAGACATGGCAACACTTAGCAACGGTGCAAGTGACCTCGAGACCTCATGGCTTAAAAAGTGATGTTCCCGGCCTAGAAAGAGTAGAAAGTGAGTGGTGCGTTTGGGGGGCGGGGGAGGGTGCCGTCCTCTGTGAAGGCAGGGGTCAGGCCTGTGTGTGGTTATGGGCGACATTATGGGAGCCCCCCTGGGGGCTCGATAGACACTTGTCGGTGGTGGTGCTCATGGCGGAGACCACCCCGTCCCACTGGGGGCAGCAGCTTGTCTCCGGAAAAGTAGAAGCAGAGATGCTTCTGCGAGGCCCTGCGTCTCACCTCAAAGGCACGAGGTCAGCGAGCGTCCAGTGAGAAAAATGTCATGCTTGGAGAAAGAGAGGCCCTTCTATGAAGAGCTCAAATGCAGTTTAAAAAAAAAAAAAATTAAATTCATTCACTGCCCAAACACGCCTCATCCCAGATAAGTGGATGGGTGCGAAAGTGGGTTCCCCCTCCTTAATTTAAAAATGCCTTTTAAAAATGCAGCTACAGAAAACAAGTCGGAGTAGAAGCTAGGGAGAGGGTGGGGGGCAGGACCTACTTGTTGGACTTCGTGGAAAGGAGGGCTGATTTTCAGGCATTGTTTGAAACGGACTTCCCTTCTCTCATAGGGAACAATGGGCAGTAGGAACAGGATGATCAGGAAGGCGGGTGACTCTGGCCCCACGTCCTACGGGCACTGGGTGGGGACAGGCAGCGAATGAGAAGGAAGACTCCAGTCGTTTTAAGAGTCCCACAAAGGCCTGTGCGTATCGTCGGAGCTCCCACGATGCAGAAACACACAGCGATGGATGTTTTTCCCTCTTGTCTCTTGACGATTCTGGTCCTACAAATGGCCAGTGTGGGGCTTTGAGGAATTAAGAGATGGCTTCTCTACACGGGTCACCGGGAAGCACTGAGTTGCTGTGAACGGGGCACAAGGAAGGAAGGAGAGTGGGGGCTCGGGCTGGTGATGGTCCCAGGAAGATGACTGTCCTTTCCATTAAGAAAGGAGGGTCAGCAAGATCTCGAGGCTCTTAAAATACTGGCCAGGGGGCTTTCCACTTCCTTGGCATAAACGGAGTATGGCTGTTTGTACTTATCTTGTATGCAGCCCAGGAAAGTAACAGAAGAAGCCTCGTGAGGCGAGAGCCGGTCTTGAAGAAAATAATACTGCGCATTAGAGGACCCGAGGGAAGCCCACCGGTTGCTTCTCTCCCACTTATCGGTCACACTCCCTAAAATGACCCGTCCCAAAGGCAGCCCCTCTCCAGCGGCGTGCTCCAGTTTGGGGGCAAGAGCACGGGCGTGGGGCATGGGGCTGCCGTGCCCCGCCACTGTCTCCTCCCTAAAAGCTCATGCTTCGCACTGCCCGCGTCACCTAAAGAAATCGTTTTGGGTCACATCCAAAGCCCCACTGCAGCCAAGGCTCACGTGCCCTTCCTTGAGGGTGCGTCAGAATGTTCTGGAGAACTTCTTTAGATGCAGATTCTGGGGCCCTGCTTCTAAAGCATCCCATCCCACAGGCTTGGGGTGGAGCCCAGGAATCTGCATGTTGACGGGAGATGCGGATCACAGAAGTGCAGGCTCCACACTGGGCGAAATCCTGGCGACTGCCAGGCGGCTGCCGTCAGAAGGAGGAGGCTGGCTCAGCCGCCGGGGACGCAGCCAGGCAGGGGAGCAGGGCTGTCAACCACTCACCCTATTCTGGAGTGGGGGGGAGGCGAGGGTGGATTTGCTTCTTGTCACCTTGTGGAGGCAACAGGAGGGGGCCGGTGGCTCCTTGCTGCTGGACGGCCGTGCTCAGAGGGCCTGGACACTGCCTTCAGAAGACCCTGGTCTGGCAAAGCCACCGAGTCCTCCTGAGGGCTATTTGTGCCTGGAGTTTTGAGATGCCCCATTACATCTTGCCTTTGTCCCACTCCTCCCAGGAAGGGACAGTGGCCTTGAGCTTCTTTGGGTCCCGGCCCTCCCCTAGAGCATCCCATTTGCTTAGAGAGCGAACTCCATCCATGCCGCCTGGGCCGGTGAATCTGTGGGGCCTTGGGAAGCTCTCCAGACCCTCTGGTCCCGTAAACGCTTAAGGAATGTGCCAGGAGTCCCTGGGCAAGCCTCCCTCCCCCTCCAGGGACTCATTCAGGATGATTCCGTTGACCCTCACTCCCTGATGCTTCCTTGGGCCGTGAGGATTTGGGATAGTTGGGGTTCCATGACTACACCTTATCACCGCTATGCTTCTCTTAAAAATAGAATAAAACAAAAATCCCCAAAGGCAAGCCTCTTAAAGCATACCGGTTTTAGCAGTCAGAACCTGCTTAGGAAGAAAGAGACCCAGTTCTGCGTACCGGCCACGTTCCAGAAGGAAGAGAAGGCCAAGGCTGAAGCAACACTGGCATCGTGTGCCTCTAAAGGAAAAGTGCACATCGGCCCCAGGTGACCCCGGAGACCCCACAGAGGACATTCTGACTGAGGGGCCAAGTCCCAATTGTGTCTTGAGCACTTAATTCGGATTGTTACAAGCCAAAAGCACGGTGACATCAATGTGAGGGAAAGGTTACACAGATGGATACGACCAATCCTTTAAAGGTGAAATGTGAGTCCTTTTCTACATTTAATAAAAACATTTTCTCATTTGAGGCTCTGGAAGTCTTGAGTCACATTTTTTTGTTTTGTAAATCCCCACCCCCCACCCCCCCACTCTAAAATGTCTTAAAACACATGGCTTAACAGTGGCTGCACAGAAAATATACACCCTCAAAGTCTGACTTTCATTTAAATACAAATATACAAAATGTAAACTGAGACAATAGAGAAATTTACAAAACTTTTCTTTAAAAATAATAAAGACAAAATTCAGTTCTAGGTATGACGCCATTAAAATACGTGCAAATTGTCGTATCCAATTGGATTTCTATTGCAATGTTCCACCTCGGCTTGAGGGCCACCTCTGGAGACAGACCTGAGTGGAAATCTCTTTGAGAAACCTGGAGGCTCTGCGTCGAGGGGGTGAGCGGCCTCCGTCCCCGGCTCCTGGAGGGCTCCCCTGTCCGTAAGTTCTGTTTCTAAGGACAAGGGTCTAGGGCTGGTCCCACCGTGGACTTCAAGGCCAGAGTGCTAACTAGCTGCTTCCCGTGGAGTTTGAACTGACATGGTTTGAATTCATGTGGTGGTTAAAACTGGTCTTGGGGTTGGGTGAACTCTTGGAATTGTTTTGATGCTGGAGGAGAGATAGAGAGGGAGAGAGAGAGAGAGAGAGAGAGAGAGAGAGAGAGTTAGTCCTAGTGGACAGGAGAGGCCTCTGAATCTGAAAACAGGGCCACGATTAGGGCTTGCTGACCATCTCTTTTTTTCCGCTGCCTTGTACATCACCCCCCCCCCGCCCCCACCTGCCACAGACCCAGGGTCAGAGGCCACCCCTCAAGGCAGGGGCAGGTATGGAATTAAGAAAATCCCAGGCAGGGAGGGAGAAGGTGGCCTCTCCCAGAACATCTACGCGGCTAAGTACCGCAGGCCCAAGGTTAAACTGCCATGGGTTTGAGCCTGACACCTGCCACTTAGCTGAGTGACCTTGGGTGAGTTATTAAATGTCTTGGCTGCCCTGCTTGTAGTGTAGGGGAAGAGTTGCTTCTCCACAGGGCCAGGCTGTGTGCAGAGAGGGCCTGAGCGAGTGCCTGGCCCGAGAACCACAGGCTGCTTGTTTTGGTGCCCCTGGCACCCTCTTGGCATACCCGTGGGTGCGGGTCCCCCACACCTGCAGGGAGGAGGAGAGAGACCCGGGCCATCTGCTTCCCTGGTGGTAGTGCTGGGCGCTGTGCAGAGGGCCGCTGACCTCCACTTCCCTCTTCCCTGCTCTGGGCACTGACCTTTGAGACGGGCACACAAAGGCTGGGACAGGGGCGGTACAGTGCCACCCAAGTAGCAGGAAGAGTCAGGGCCAGATTTGAACCCCAAGTCGGGGAGCCTCCACAGCAAATGCCTGTCCCAGGACCTGGGGACTCAGCCATGTGGGAGGAGACAGGTTCCTTTCTTTCGGGAGCTTCCATTTTCCTTGGTGGAAGCATTTAAAAATTATATTTTTATAGTATATGAACATGAGTATATTTTGGAACAGGATGTGAAACTCACATGAAGCTTTTAGATAAAACCCCAAACTTGGCATCAGGCTGCATTTTCTCTCCATATGTCTGATCCGTGCTCCCCACCATTAACCCCAGATCCTTCGCAGGGGCTCACTGGCCTTGTGACTGTGGGCAAGTTCCTTGACCCCCTCAGCCTCAGTTTCCCTACCTGTGAAGTGGGTTAATCGTACACACGCTGGGCTCACATGGCACCAGCATGTCCCAAAGGAAGGATCCCAGTTTGGCTTGCTGATGCATCCCCAGCCCTGAGAAAACAGCCCAGCACACTCAAGTGAGTAGGCACTCAATACATATTGGCTGAATGAATGAATGGTTGGACGGAGGCCCGGGCTTTTGTGGAGCTTAATTAGGAGAAGCTCTCAAAAAGCAGCCAGTGCAGAGCTGGTCCACACCAGAATGCCATAAACGGCCACCCCATCCTGTTAGGGGAGCCGGGATTCCTGGGGCCTGGGGACCAGAGCTTCACAGCCTCTCCTTCTTCGTCCTCCTGGGAGGGGCACAGCTCCCTTGGGGTGGGGGGCGGGGAGGAGTATAAGTCACAGGAGCCTCCCAGGCTGTGGCATGGGCGCAATGGGGGGCCACGCCTCCTTCAGGGGCCAGGCCAGGAGGGTGGACGAGGGGATGAGGTGGGGGCCTCAGTGGCCTCTCACTCACAGGCCTGTGGGGACACGTCTTCTGTCTGGCCCACACCAGCCCTTAATCCAGGGGCAGGCTCTGAGGAAAAATGCGTCTTCCCAAGGGGCAGAGTGTCCTGTGGCTTCCAGCTGGGGGGCACAGCTGCCATGTGTGGGGCCCCAGCCCAGGAGCCACTGAGGCTCTGTGGAGACCACCTCTCCCACACCTGTTCTCCCCGTTCTTTGTCACGTTCAGCAGTTACCTACAGAACTGGAGTCCTTACAATGGCCACATGGGGCAGTGAGCTCTCTGTCAGGGAGGTTGCGCCCCAGAGACACTGGGCAAGGTCTGGAGACGTTTTTGACTTGCACAGCGGGAGTGGGGCGCTCCTGGCGGGGAGACGCCCGGAGGCTGCTGGGTATCCCTCACTGCACACGACGGCCCCCACGACAGAGAGTTCACCCAGAATGCCAACGGTGCCGAGGCTGACAAACCCTCGTGAAGGGTGAGCTCTGGGCCGGCCCTGCCCCTTCTACCCAGCCGGTGGGCTTCAGGGGCTGGGACGGGCTACTGGGAGAAGGCCACAGCTCTGGTCTCAGGGAAGTACCTGGGCCCCAGGGCGTCCCCGGGGCCAACGCCAGGACAGCCGGCCATGGTGGGGGCATCCCTCACCTGACGCTTGAAGATCCTCTGGAGCAGCCCTTTCTTTGGCGGTTCTGGAGGGTGATTCCTATTCAGGTCCGGCGAGAGGGTACCGTTAGGTCCAAACACGTTCAGCTCCTTAAAGCACTCGGTTTCTATCATCTGGGGAAGGGGTGCAAACCACAGGTAGCGTGAACAGCTGTGTTCGTCATCTTAGGTGGACAGGAGCCCCGGAGGCCGGGCCACCACCCTGCCCGGAGCCGGCTTCCAATAGGTCCTCCCCCTGCCCTGCGTCCTTCAGGGGCCCCGGGCCCAGGCCGCTCCTCGCCTGCCACTGCCTCTCCCCTGCCGGCTGGCCGCAAGGGTGTGCTCATCATCCAGCTACCAAGCCCACACCCCAGCCCCCCCTACACCCCCCCGAGCCCAGGTCACCCACATGCTCCGGGCCCTTCCCCCTGCCAGCGCCCCCTCCCCTGCCCCATCATTTCCAACCCATTGGAAGCAGCACCGACTCCCCCAGCTCATTCCCACCTGTGCGTCCAGCCACAGTCCTGTCCTCCTCCTCTCTCCCAGCCAGACTTCCCGAGACAGCCGGCAAAGACGGCCGTGTCCATGTCACCTCCTATTCCTCTTCTGACCCCATGCCCACGGTGCCCTGGGCCAGGCCTGGTGCCCTCGACCCAGCGGCCCCCTTCGGGGTGCGTGTGGCCACCGCCCTGCTCACCTCACTCTGCCAGGGGATGGGCACGGAGCCCGTGGAGAACTTGGAGTAGAAATCGTCGTCCGTGTGGTCCAGGTTGACGCCCTTCACGGTGGAGAACTGCTCGATGTCCAGCACGTCCTTGCAGTACACGGCGCGGGGCTGCGGGCGGAGGGCTCGGTCACACAGGGTCCCGCCCCAGGCCCGGTGCCCCCAGCCTCGGGTTCTGATGGGGGGCAGGGGGCACCTTGCAAGGGACCGGTGCTGCTCTCTCCCAGATCTGCCAAGGGGCTCCTTCCCGCCATCGGCCTCAGGCCGGCTGCAGGCCTCCCCACTCTCCAGGCTGGGGCCACGGTGGGGAGACTGAACATGCCCTCTCTGACCTCACGTTCCTTGGCACCCCTGGGGATCCCCACGCCCCCAGCAGATTTTCTTGTTCCCCAAAGCCCACAGGATCAGGATGATGGAAGTGTTTCCGGGCATCTCCGTCCAAACGAGGGCCGCCCCAGCTGGGGCCTCCAGCCTGTCCCCCACAGAGAGAACTGATGCTGGGGACCCAGGGCCAGAGAGACACGTAGCCCAGAGACAACCTCCAGGTAGTTCTCACTACCGGGCACCCAGGCTCTGCAGCCGGACGGGCCTGGGCTGGGCTCCCAGCTGTGATGCTTAGGAACTCTGGGAAAGTCACATATCCCCTGTTGGCCTCAGTCTTCGCACCTGCAAAGTGGGGACATTAGAAAAACCTATGCCGTGGGGCTGATGTAAGCGCCCACCATGGAGCTGGGCACCGGAACCATGAGCTGTGGCTGTTAGAGCACTAACATCCACTGTTCTCACTTGCCCACTGGCCCTGCCCTCTAGGAGTTCAAGGTCGGTCGGGGTGGCCTCCCAGGGCCCAGTGTGGACATTCACTAAGTTGAAGTCGTGAGTCTGTGCACAGGTGCAGCCTGGGTCGGGGAGGCAACTCACATCTGGAACGAAGGGAGGGTCCAACATCCCGGCTTCTAAGCGCTTGAAGTTCATGTTCCTGAAGAAGGGGTGTCTCTTGACCTCAGCAGCCCCCTCCTCCTGGCAGCCCAGTCTCTGTTTTGCATCTTTGGTGAGCAGCTGTGACAAGAGAGCCGTGAGAGGTCATGGCTGGGTGGGCCTTTCGTCCCGCTGAAGGCCACAGGGGCTTTGGGGCTTCAGGCCTCCTTTCACAGGTGCACCCCGGAGCCTCCCACACGTCCTCCTCCAGCCTCTGCGGGGCCCGAGCCGCCCCCAGATACCCAGGGGACACTGCCTTGGCCTGCTCGGGCCTTGCAGCGTGCTTAGATGCCTAGAGGCTGCAGGAGGGCGGGGGGTCCTGCCTGCCCTCCCCACAGCAGCACACCGACCCTGCGGCACACTGGGCACCACCCATGTCTGTGGCCCTGTGTAACTTCTTCTGCTACAGGCAAGCTACAAAGGGCACGGATGGTCTCTGCAGGTCTCACTCATTCGTCTACTCAACGCCCGAGTACCCTGTAGATAGGTATCTAGTTGGCACAAACCTCTGTGCAGAGACCGGCGACGGGCACGGAGTACCTGGCCTCAGCAAGGCCACGTTCAGAGGACCCGTCAGGGCAATACAGGTACGACACCATGATGGCAGAGGAACACGACCTGGCTGCCAGCTGGGGGGACGGGGAAGCTTTGCAGGGAAAGGGCATTTGCTACAGGCTTTCCAGGAGTGGGGAGGTGGGGAAGGCATCGGCTGGCAAAAGCGGGTGGTGGAGACCCGAGGGCAGCCTTGGGGAACACCTGTCTTTGAGTCTGGGCGAAGGATGAAGGGGCGGGGGATGGGCCAGGGTGAACTGGCTGGGGAGAATGCTGGTCAGGGTAGAGGAGTGTCCTTCTCAGAAGCCACAGGTGGGGAGGTTCATAGGGCAGGAAGAGGCTGCAGAAGCAGTCAGCCAGGCCAGACGGGTAAAGGTATGAACGGGGCGGGGAGGCGGCAGGAGAGTGGGGGGCGGCGCTGGGAGGGGGCTGGGAAGAGCAGGCTGTGACGCTGGAGGACCACCAGCTGACCCCCGGGCATCTGTTTGCTCTGAGACCAGAATCAGAGTGGATGGCCTGACCTCAGGCCATTCTCTCTCCAATACGCTGGCACCCCGTGTGTGCTCTCCTAAAATGTACATTTGCAGCTGGCCGTGGGGGCTGGGGTTGCGGTGGTGGGCCAGCGGGCAGGCGGGCCTGCTGAGGTTCATGGTCTAGAGGCGGAGGCTTGCAGGAGCCATTCCCTTCCCATTTCCCTTCAAACAGAGGACTCAAAGGCGGCACCTGGGCAAACACCAGGTCACAGCCTAGAAAAGACTTAAGCTGTGAGAATCACTATGTCAACCTCTGGACCACCAATCACCCAGGCATGTTTTGCCCAGTGAGCCGGTGCCTCGGGACTTTAGCTTGTCTTCTCCGGAGGCTTTGCAGTTCCACAAAGGCTCCAGGAATCAGGCTCTGCTGGGCCAGGGCTCCTCCCTGTTCTGAGAAGTCCCAAAGAGGCAAGGCTCCCTGCGTAGAGGCTGGTCCTCCCAGCCGTAGACCCCAGAGCCTGCAGGGCCAGCCAGCCAGAAACACGAACAAGGACAATAAAGGCGAGGTGGGCTGGGAGGGCTGTGCCAGGCCGCCCATCAGTTCTGCCAGGAGTGTTGGCTTGTGCCCAGGGCCGAAAGTCCAGGTTCTCATGTGAAATCTCTCCTGCTTGAAGTCTTGGCAATTAACCTGCCATCCACCTCTTTCTAAAACACCGTGCAGGCTGAACACCCATCTATGTGCTACCTGATTGCAGCCCTGGGATCAGGTATACACCAGAAGTGAGAGGGAGAGATGGTGTGAGCTGGGCAAGTGGGGCAGGCAGAGTGGGCTTCCTGAAGGAGGAGAAGAGATGGGCTGGAAGGCTGATTAAGGCTGAGGTGGCTGAAGGGCCAGAGGGAGGGTCCTGTGAGGAGGTCAGGGCCAGTTCTGGAACTCAGCAGGGACCTACAGAGGTGGGGCTGAGGTCTGGGCCTAGGGACTGGACCAGCGGACCGGGCACTGACACGTATGAATTTTCTGGACCCCAGGGGGCAGTGGAGAGGGTCTTGTGGCATCAGGGTGGAATCAGGGAAGGAACAGGCGGCCAGGGACCAGCCTCCCTGCAGTCTGTGGAGTGGCCTTCTTGGGCAGGCAGGGCTGGAGCTGCCAGGGTCTAGAAACAGTCCAATGTGCCCCAAGCCTTCATGGTTTCCTCACAGACAGGCCCTGCTGTGTCCTGAGCTGGCACCTCTTGGAGGCGACAGGGCCAGCCTGGCTGCCAGACCGGACAGGCTGTGGGGAGGGGTGGCCAGGAAGCCCAAGGCCAGAATCCCATGACCCTATGGTCATTTTTAAGAAGATGAAGCAAGGCCAGAGGGCTTTGTCAGTTCTTCCAGCAGAGAAAGATGAGGGGACACTGGCTCGACCTTTGAAAGCCATTGGCCAAGGTCCACGCAGAGTCCCAGGCTCAGCCACCGCCTTTCCCGCAGTAGCCACCAGGGGGCAGCAGAGGGCCAGCAGTGCCCCTAGTCCTGGTGCCCGGACAGGCACCCAGACAGCGGGCCGGAGCCTCTCTGCCTTCCCGTCCTCCCAGCGTGTCCTGTGTCCTGCTGGGGTTGCTCTGGTTCTCTGAGTCCCCGACCCTGACCTGGGATATTTGGTGATGCTCTGACCATGGCTGATGACTTCCCTCTTCTATCCTTCGCCTGGTTTGGCCCCACTGGACAGACACCTTGCGTCTAAGCCAAATATTGGCGGGTCTCCTACCCCAGTTTTCAAATGTCCTCAGGGTCCCACATTTCCACCTACCTGACTTCTGTCCCCCACCCCGACTCTGGCTGCCGTGACTCCTTGGGTTTCTGGGAGGCCCAGGGGTGCAGGCAAGTGCCCGGCTACGGGCCAGCCCACAGGCCACGTGGTTTGGGTGTATGTCTGCAAGCCTCCTTCAGTGACTCCCACACATGTCGATGGCAGATCTATGGGTCCTCTTTTTTAGAAGTGCTCAAATGGTCAGATCTTGCCCCGAATCCTTCTTCCCATGGCTCTGTGACGTCAGACTGAAGCCGGTAAGAGGAAGTGGTCAAGCAGTGAGCGGATAGCTCCAGAGAGGGTCCTCCTCAGGGTGGGGAGCTATGCCACACGGTCCCTGGGCCACTAACAGTGCGGCCTT
The DNA here is from genome assembly GCF_046562875.1 of Panthera onca. NCBI lineage: Eukaryota > Metazoa > Chordata > Mammalia > Carnivora > Felidae > Panthera > Panthera onca. The sequence continues at coordinate 12,162,993 of NC_138349.1, forward strand.
GGCTTTTCTGGAAGCAGAAGCTTCACTACTTTCATCAGTATGTCGGGCCTGCCGTTCTATACCCTCCAGCCTTGTGATTTATACACACGAGTCAGAGAGGAGGCAGGGAGGGCAGCCTCACCCCTGCTGTCTGTTGTTCCAGGTGCAGCAGCGCTCCAGGGAGAGGCGGTCCGAGGGCTCATGGGTACCCGGAGTGGGGCATCCAGGCCCTCCTGTCCATGCGCGGCCGGCACTGGAGGGCCGCTGCCTGGGGTGGGGGTGCAGCACAGTTGGGCCTGCATCAGAGGGAGAGGCCCCAAGGGGACACAGGCAGAACTTGGGAGCATGAGAGCCAGGTGGGGCCATTCCCCCCACAAAGCCTCTGGCGAGCCACTTGGGCTGGGGGGGGAGGGGCAGCAGCCAGGGGTGGACTCTCTCCCAGCCCCACTTCAAAAAAAAATTTTTTTTAATGTTTGTCTTTGAGAGAGAGGGTGGGGGAGGGGCAGAGAGAGGACGATAGACTCTGAAGCAGGCTCTAGGCTCTGAGCCATCAGCACAGAGCCTGACACAGGGCTTGAACCCACGAACTGTGAGATCGTAACCTGACCCGAACTCGGTCACTTAACCGACTGAGCCACCCACGTGCCCCACCCCCTGCCCAGCTCCATTTTTGATGGCCCCAGTCACTACTTCCTCTATCAGGCTTCCTAGCCCCAGTCTGGTCCTGCCCACCCAGCTTGTCTAAACGGTGCTCCCCACCCTCCCCCTCCCCATGGACGATGAAGTCCCACGGTCCTTAGATTGCTGTCATGCAGGACCTAAGCTAGTGTGGCCAGCATTCCATGGAGTGGAAGGAAAACTCTATTGTAAGATGTTCAAAGACTGAAAATATCACCACCCCAGCACCTGCATTGCACCTGCTGGCCTCAGTCAGTGCCTGGGGATCCAGAGTCCGAGGCTGCAGGGCGCCAAGGTCAAGGGTAGGGGATGCCCCAAGATCCCTTTGTGTCCTGGGGAACCAGTTGGGATCATCTCCTTTCTCCAAGACGTTGATTTGCCCTAACAAAGCCGGATCTGAGTGTCTCCCGCGGTTCGCCCCAGCCCCTTCCCTGTCATGGGGCCTCCCTGCCTGCACCCCAGGCCTTCTCCTGGCAGCCGTGGCCGACCACCCCAGTCCACGACCAGGACTGCTCGTTCCTCTGGCTCGGTGCTGCCACTACTCCTACCCCAGTGTGCCTGACCCTGTCCCTGTCAGCCTGTTTGCGCAGGAGGGGAGACACCACTGGACACCCAGCCCACGGGCAGCGTCTGGCTCACCAGGAGCTCACCATTTTGCAGATGGACTTGGCCTCCTCAGAGAACTTTGAAGAGTACACCTCCTCCGTCTCCAGGACGCGGCGGTCCACTTCCTCCCGCTTCACCTTCTCTTTGCGGCCCCGGAATGGCGACTGGCCCTCGATCATCTCATAGATGAGGCAGCCCAGACCCCAGTAGTCAGGGCTCAGGCCGTATCTCTGGTTGTTCAGGACCTCTGGGGCTGGGGGTAGAGGGGGGGAGCGAAGGGAGGTAAGAGAGAGCTGGCGGCAGGGCAGAGTCAGGGCACACGGGGCCAGGGTTGTGACTCACACCAACTGCATCCACGAGTGATGGTGTTGCTCACGGAACGCCTGAAGCTTCATGGCAAGGACATGCTTCCCCTGCTGACTCCTACTCACCAAATGCCATAAATACCGTCTCTTCCAGGGAGCCCACCCTGACTGCTCTCCTCTGTGCTTCTGGCTTCAGAAGCTTGATCACAGTGGATGGAAACGACCTGTTCCCTTCATGTCTCCCCGGCTAGAATCTGAGCTGCCTTATTCACTGCTGTGTCCCAGTAACAGGTATGACATCTGGCACAGGGTACGTGCTGCACACATATTTATTGCCAGGAAGGAAAGTGTGTCCACCCAAAGAAAAGAGGATTTTAAGTTCACCTGGAATTCAAACAGCCTCTCACTATGGCTTCCCTACTACTTTGATAAAATGAATTTTAGATTAACCATAGAAGTGCAAAAAAGGTTAAGTTTCATGTCTTCAGGCAGGTGACAAGCATCCAGAGGCAAATGCATCCACACATGTGCTGGATAACACGTATAACAGAGGCCCTGCAGATGGAGGCAGGCAGCACTCTGTGCGAGACAGACATACAGGTACACAAAGGTGTGCAGATCCTTCCTTCCTTCCTTCCTTCCTTCCTTCCTTCCTTCCTTCCATCCACCCATCCACCCACCCTTCCTTCCTTCCTTCCTTCCTTCCTTCCTTCCTTCCTTCCTTCCATGTATCCATCGTTCCATCCATCCTTCCTTTCTTCCATCCATCCATCCATCCTTCCTTCCTTCCTTCCTTCCTTCCTTCCATCCATCTTCCCTTCCTTCCATCCATCCATCTATCCTTCCATCCATCCATCCATCCATCCTTCCATCTATCCACCCATCCATCCATCCATCCTTCCATTCTTCCATCCATCCATCCATCCATCCATCCATCCATCCATCCTTTCATTCATCCATACTTCCATCCATCCATCCATCCATCCATCCATCCTTCCTTCCTTCCTTCCATCCATCCTTCCAGCCTTCTATCCATCCATCTATCCTTCCATCCATCCATCCCTCCATCCATCCACTCATCCATCCATCCATCTATCCTTCCATTCTTCCATCCATCCATTCATCCTTCCATTCTTCCTTCCTTCCTTCCTTCCTTCTATCCATTTATCCTTCCTTCCTTCCTTCCTTCCTTCCTTCCTTCCTTCCTTCCCTCTATCCTTCCTTCCTTCCTTCCTTCCTTCCTTCCTTCCTTCCTTCCATCCATCTATCCATCCATCCATCCATCCATCCATCTATCCGCATTTGCATGGGTACACACACAGCCACATAAACATAGATACACACAGGTTCCCCAATAACATGCAACCTGAAAAGGACCTTCTAGCAATAGATACAACACACAGAATCCTGTACAAGTGCTGCTGGCATGAGCCTAGTGGAGGACAGCAGCATCTTCAGTACCCAGAGCTTTCTGGAGCCCCCTACCCCCTGGGACAAGTGGACATGTGTGTGAGGTACATGCAGGAGGAAGCCCGGGGGATGCCCATCACCAGAGAGGGATTCAGGAGGACCAGATGTAGCTCCAGTCTTTTCCCTGCAGCCCCCAGGATGGTGGTCCTAGAGTAGGCTTGTGGTAGGGGGCTGGGGGGCAGGGCAAGGAGGCTCAGGCTGGTCTCCACTTAGCATCATGCCTAGTGACACAGCAGGTGGTGCAGTCCTCTCCTTTCTGGGCCTTTCCTAGTGACCTCACTCCTCTCAGGGACCCCCTGAAAGGCCGCCTGCCAATCACCAGACCCCTACTTGGGTTTAGCCTCCCCCAAACAGCACCATGTGCCCGCACTGACTGTTGATCCTGAGAGTGGCTTGGCTTTGAGGTGCAGGTGGGGCTGTGGTGGGGGGCTCAGAATGCTCAGTTTAGGCAAGATGAACCCTGGGCCTCAACGCTCCACCTGCCCCAGCTAAGACCTCCCACTGCCTGCTGTGGCTCCACTTCTGATCAGAGCTGCATAGAGGAGGGAGGCCCAAGAGGTGGGCTCAGAGAGGGTCCGGGCCCACACTCACCCATGTAGCCCACGGTGCCCACCCGGCCGCGGATCAGGTCTCCGTCGGGAATCTTCACAGCCAGACCCAGGTCTGAAATCCGAATGTGGCCTGAGGCGGGGAGAGCAGAGTCAAAGGGTCGCTGGGACAATCAGTGGACACATGGCCCACCCTGGGCGGTCCAGAGACTTGCTTGCCCCTGGTCAAGGTACACAGACTCTCGGCCCCAAGAGGGGCATCCCAATCAGCTACCTCAGGGTGACTGCAGACCCTTGGGGGCATCCAGGTGTCAGAGGACGTGGGTAAATCATTACTTTACAGGAGGAAAACATAAAGACGGGAAAGGATGTCTGGATTTGGCTGGACGATGGCCAGCCTACCCATAAAATGCCCTAATGGGCTTCTTGGAAGGCTGAGATCACCAAGTTTAAAAGACCTTGGCCTGATTCTATGATTGCTTCATGGGAAAAATGTGAGATTTTCCTGAACTTTTACAGTTTGCTTAAGGGGAAAAATTATAAAGCAATTCGGGAGGCAACTCCCTGTCCTTCCCTGTTGCTCTTTGGAGGTTCTTTGCATTCTGCCTTTGGAGAGACAAGAGTGAAGTCATCCAGGCCATGGGGAGACTGAGATGAAATGGAATCCAGGACTCCCCTCCAAAGGCCAAGATGACACAGCGCTTACAGCTCTGTCTTGCTTGGCGGCCCACTGAGGCAGGGTCATGGCCACACCAGGGCCCCACAGCCCGGACCCCAGTGAGGTCCAATGCCAGGGACTCCCCACCAGGCCAGAGGGGTGCAAACTCCCTGGCTCAGCAGCCCTGATGAAGGTGGGGAGGGGAGAAGAGAGCACACAGGTTCCAGCTATCAGGCTGCAGATCAGTGGTGGGCATGGTTCTGAGAGCAGCAGAAGAACCCCAGTGGGGACAAGAACCCCAGTGGGCCCTGGGCTCATCCAAGAAGGGCGCAGGCCCTGGGCCCTCTGCCCACTTCCCCACTCAAACCTCTCTCCAAGTCACCAATGACCTGCCTCCCTTTCTCCCTCCCCCTGCCAGGGGCTGCCTGGCATCTGAGGCATGCTGGTCTCAGCTTGCCACTGATTGCTGGGTGACCTTGGCTTGTCGGCTCCTCTAAGCCTCAATCTTGTCATCTATAATATGGGCACAGGGATGCTGGCCCTGCCCCCTCTGCAGAAATGGGAACATCTAGTCTGATAACAGATGTGAACACCATTCCCCAGGTGTGAGAGGCTAAACATGTTACCTGTGTGTGTGTACATGTGCGCATATGCATGTGTGCATGCACACACACACACACACACACACACACACACACACACTCAGGAAAACAACAATGGTAATGCACAGATAATGCCTAACACATTTAGAGCTGGCTATAGCTGGCGAAACAATTGCCCTTTAAGCTATTTTATTGGAGCCTCACCTCCACCCCACCCTCTGAAGTAGGCAGAGCAGGGCCCATGTTTCCATTTCACCAGCAAGGGAGATGGGGGTACCAGGAAGTTGTGTGAGAGTGAAGTACTTGCCCAGGATCTCTGAAATTCTGGACTCCTCAGTCAGTGCTCTCCGTCTCTCTGTCTCTCTTTTGGCCAAGCCACACTGCTGCCTCACCATGCCCACTGCCTGCCCTGGGTACCCAGGATTGGGGAGAGGGAGTGGGTGCTCTCCCTCTTTGCCCACTGCTCTCCCCCAGTCCCAGGGTCGTGCCTCTGAGAGTCTCTGCAGGAAGGCCCCCTGCTCCTTTTGGATTATGATGCTCTCCTTGGCTACAGAGCAGGAAAGGGGTTTCCCAAGCGGCTCCCCAACTTACCATAATCATCTAGCAGGATATTTTCGGGTTTCAAATCTCTGAAAGAGGAAGAGGACAAGCATGTGAGTGTGGGCACTCTCAGCACCAGGGCATGGCGTCTGGGTTGACTTCTTGCCGTGTTTCCTTCCCATCTCTTGGCTCAGGCTGTCTGGTCTCTTTCTGGATCCAGACAGTCTTGGACTAATTTCCTTCCTCCCAGTATGTAAAACAAATGTCGCTGTTGCCATAGGCATCTTCCCGACCTGGAGATGACTGGGAAGGGGTCAGGCAAGGGCCAGCCCTGGCTCCTATCCACACACTGACCACACCAGGGGCGGAGAATACTTCTGGCTGGTGTGGTGACAGACCCCTCTAGGGCTGGGAACACCCGGAGGTCTCAGGATGCTCTGGGATGCCCTGAAGGCAGAGCGGGGCCTGGGAATTAGGGAGGAGAAGTTACTGAGAACACAGCACCAGCTGTAGAACTGGGGCAGAGAATTGTAGAGGGCAGGCCCCCTTGGGGAAGGAAACCCCTTGTCCCCCAACTCCAGCAGAGTCATAAGCCCAAGAAAGCACAGCTGTAGGTGTGCCCGTCTCCATCTGTCCCTCCTCTCTTCTCTCTGATGACACAGTCACTCTTCATAATAACAAGCCCCTCCCCACCCAACTGGGGTAGGGAGGCAGCAGCAGTGTCTGGTTTTACTAGAAGGTCCTTTCCACGGGTAAAAGAACAGTCAGTAGGATAGCATGTGCGACTCAGTTAAGCCATTAGCATCTGGATTGAGGATCCGACTCTCCACCAACTGGCTTTGTTTATTTAACTGCTGGCAGCTGTCCTCATGGGGAATGGTTAATGCGTTCAAATCCAGTGGGGAAGCCTCACAAGGTGATAATGCGTTTGTATGGGGTTATTTATCACAAATAAACACAAATACTTTGTTGCTCTTATTTAATTCGCGTTCTTTGATGTATTAACCGTTCCAAATAAGGGCAAGAGCCACCCTCTCAGTAAGCCAGCAGCCACAGGGTTGGAAAGATAGCTGGCGGACTAGGGCCAGAGCCCAAACCCATGGAGAGGCCACGGCAAGTGGTCCAAGTGGTGGAAGCCAGGGAAGCGCTGTGGTTCTCTTCCTCCCGAGAATAAGGGCCAGAGCCTGGAGGACCGCCTTTCTTTTTGTTTTAAGAGAAAAGCCATCAAGTGGAGATTTCTTTTTTCAACCCAAAGGGATTTTTTTTCTCTTTTCACTTGAATGAAAACAAAACAAAAGCCTAAATGGGGAGAATGTTGGGGTGTGTGAGAATGTTGAGGGGGTGAGAATGTTGGGGGGTGGGAATGTTGGCGTGTGAGAATGTTGGGGGTTTGAGAATGTTGGGGGGTGGGAATGTTGGGGTGTGAGAATGTTGAGGGGGTGAGAATGTTGGGGGTGGGAATGTTGGGGTGTAAGAATGCTGGGGGTGTGAGAATGTTGGGGGGGTGAGAATGTTGTGGGGGTGAGAATGTTGAGGGGGTGAGAATGTTGGGGTGTGAGAATGTTGGGGGGTGAGAATGTTGGGGGTGAGAATGTTGAGGGGGTGAGAATATTGGGGTGTGAGTGTTGGGGTGTGAGAATGTTGTGGGGGGTGAGAATGTTGAGGGGGTGAGAATATTGGGGTGTGAGTGTTGGGGGTGTGAGAATGTTGTGGGGGGTGAGAATGTTGAGGGGGTGAGAATGTTGGGCGGTGGGAATGTTGTAGGGGGTGAGAATGTTGAGGGGGTGAGAATGTTGAGGGGGTGAGAATGTTGGGCGGTGGGAATGTTGTGGGGGGTGAGAATGTTGAGGGGGTGAGAATATTGGGGTGTGAGTGTTGGGGGTGTGAGAATGTTGTGGGGGGTGAGAATGTTGAGGGGGTGAGAATGTTGGGCGGTGGGAATGTTGTGGGGGGTGAGAATGTTGAGGGGGTGAGAATGTTGGGCGGTGGGAATGTTGTGGGGGGTGAGAATGTTGAGGGGGTGAGAATGTTGGGGGTGTGAGAATGTTGGGGGTTGAGAATGTTTAGGGGGTGAGAATGTTTAGGGGGTGAGAATGTTGAGGGCTGAGAATGTTGGGGGGGTGAGAATGTTGGGGGCTGAGAATGTTGGGGTGTGAGAATGTTGGGGGCTGAGAATGTTGGGGGGGGTGAGAATGTCAGGGGTGTGAGAATATTGGGGGTGTGAGAATGGTGGGGGCGTGAGAATGTTGGGGGGGTGGTCAAGGCCATTCCTTCTTGTTTCAACACCTTCTTGGACTCCCAAGATCATCCCTGCCAAGAGCTCTGTGGCAAAGGTCTCCAACTGGGGTGTGTGTGTCCACTGGGTCTGCGGGAACAGTCCAGGGGGTTCTCTGTGGGCTGAGGTTTTCAAGAACGTGTATTTCTAGATCTCTAACCTGAGAAGGCCCTGTCCTGGCATTCTCTGGGATCTCCCCACCACGTGCCCTTTCTCAATGGGCAGATTCCAACTGACAGAAGAAAAGCAGGCTCCTTTTCGCTCTGATTGCTATGGTGTCCTGCTCCAGGACCCCAATCAGAAATGGGTTCTACTAGGGGCACCCGGGTGGCTCAGTCGGTTATGTGTCCGACTTCGGCTCAGGTCATGATCTCGCAGACCGTGAGTTCGAGCCCCAAGTCAGGCTCTGTGCTGACAGCTCAGAGCCTGGAGCCCGCTTCAGATTCTGTGTCTCTGTCTCTCTCTGCCCTTGCCCTGCTGGTGCTCTGTCTGTCTCCCTCTCTCTCTCTGCCCCTCTCCCCACTCAAAAATAAATACACATTTAAAAAAATTAAAAAAAAAAGAAATGGGTTCTACTAAAATCGTTACAATGGCAACTTAACACAAGTTATTTTAACACTGAGAGCCTATGGTGAAAGGAAATTAAAATAAAAATCTTATATATATCCATCCATCTCAGGTCCACATGCTGCTCAATGATAGACTTTTAGGCCAAAAAAGAGATGACGTTATAATAACATTCTGCGGGGGAGGAAGGGAGTGGGGAAGAGAGTGATAGATCCCTCACCTTTAAAGAGTTTTCATGCATTTTTTATAATTAATTAATTAATTATTAATGTTTATTTAATTTTGGGGGGGGGGGGATGGACAGAGAGAGGGAGACACCGAATTGGAAGCAGGCTCCAGGCTCTGAGCTGTCAGCACAGAGCTTGACATGGGGCTTGAACTCTCGAACTGTGAGATCATGACCTGAGCCAAAGTCAGATGCTTAACCGGCTGAGCCACCCAAGCACCCCTGTCAGGTGTTTTGACTTAAAAAAAACTATTTTCTTAAGTCTATTTATTTATTTTGAGAGAGAGCGCATATGCAGGGGAGGAGAGAGAGGGTGAGAGAGAATCCCAAGCGGGCTCCTTACCGTCAGTGCGGAGCCCAATGCAGGGCTTGAACTCACGAATTGTGAGATCATGACCTGAGCCGAAAGCAGCTCGGGTGGGACGCTGAACCGACTGAGCCACCCAGGCACCCCGTCATGCATTTTTGGTGGAAATCCATTTGCTGTAGCAATTAGATTCCACTGGCTACCTTCAAAAATGCGATGTTAATTGCTGAGCTTCAAAATATCAGCCACTGTTTTAACAAATGATATACTATTTAGGATGTCTCCTTGATGTATGAGGGCACACAGATTTTCAAATTTCCTTGAGAGGGGCAGTGAGAAAAGTTTGAAAACCACTGCTTGTGGAACCCATAAAGTCAAACAATATGGGATGGACCGAGGTCCGTGCTGCTGCGGTGACGATCCTACTGTCTTTCTGGGACCGGCTCACCGAGCTTCTGGCAGGCCGGGCTGGAAGGCACCGGTGGCCTTGGCCCATCCTCGTCAACTCTGAAGGACTAGCACTTCATACACTTGGCCCCCCAAGCAGCCCGCCTCACTTACGTGGTCCAGGGCGTGAGTTTCTCTGGTGACGGCCGGGCCCCGAGTCCCAGGGCGGGGGTCCCTGCCTGACCCCGGGTGTGGAAGGTCAGCCCCCGCTCAGCCGCTGGTGGCGGGACCAGGCGGCGAGCCCGCTCACCTGTACACGGTGTCCTCCCGGTGGAGGTCTTCCAAGCCACAGAGGATTTCTGCCGCATAAAACAAGGCTCGCTCCTCCTCGAAGCCAGGGTTGCCCATGTTGTAGATGTGGAACTTCAGGTCGCCTCCGTTCATGATGGTCAGAACCAAGCACAGCGCATCCTTGGTCTCGTAGGCATAGGCCAGGTTGACCTGGGAGCACAAGACAGCCCTGCGGTGAGGTTCCAGCCACCGCTATCCGCTTCCACTCTTCCTCCTCAGGGTCCTCGAGGCTGGAGGGGGAGGGCCGGAGTGGGGGGGGCTCTCAGCAGCTTCGTGCCACCGCCCTGCACCTGGGCAGCCTCACGGCACCGCTGCCCCTTGCCCCTCTTGGCTGACGAAGGACTCGGACCTTCCAATATGGCGGTTCCAGGCGAGGAGGCAAAGTAGGGGAGGGCAGGCTGGTACTCGGCCCTTTCGGGAAGCCTGACAGATGGTGCCTATACGTTTACACAGACAAAAGCACGTGCCTGCTTCATTTAGTTAAAACTGTGGGTTGCCTTAGCTGGCCAGTTAAGAAAAGCAGGGCCCAGATGCCTTTTGGGCTGGGGTCTCATTGTCACGGGGACGCTGGGAGTAGGCTGTGGAGGTGGCCAGTGGGACTCTGTGAAGTGGAACGCAGTTTGGCAAAGACTGTCGCCTCTTGCATGCAGGACACATCCGGTCACAGGGACCATCAGGACCTAGTTCCTTACCGGTGCAGACCAGCTGCCCAAGGATGGATGCAGGCCATGAGACTGTGGGAGAGGCGGCAGGGCTGGGTCTGAGGCAAAGTATGCTGGGTGGTTCTCGTCCCTCTCCACTTAGGGAGCCAATACAAATGAAATCTGGCCACCACGGACCAGGCTGGGGATAGGCTGGGCCATAAAACTCGGATGCAAAAGTCAGGAACGATGGGAATTATTTCTGAGGGAAGGAAACAGAACGGGAGCCGAGCGGGAGGGCTCTGGGGACTGTGCTGGGTGCCAGCCTCTGAGCTGGCCCTCCCTCCCACACCTGCCTACGATCACCAAGGAAGGGCTCCTGGAGGGCACTACGGGGACTCCCTGCCAGGGGCAGGGGACAGGGCACAGTGGAAGGCGGTCTGGGTCCTTGATGATGTGCCACCCCATTTATCAGGCACACGGCCCTTCTCCCCCGAGGAGGACCCACCATCACCAACCCCTATGAGAGCCAGTGCTGCCCCTTCCTTTAATGATGGGGGTTCCACAGGCAGCACTGAGGCAGTGACCTATGGTCCCAATTGAAGGGGGCCGGCAGCAGAGAGGAAGGTTCTGGCCTCAAAGAGGCCTAGGGCCAAAATGCCAGCTGGTGGGAGCACAGCACCATCACACTGCCGGTGTGATGGGGCCGGCAGCCAAGGGCAGCCTGAGATGACGGGGAGAATGCACGCTCCCGTCTCTTCTGAGCGTCGCCTTACAGAACCACGCCCTCCGGGGAACGACTGAAGCACTGGGTTGATGGCCTCTCTCGCTCCCACACAGCTGGTGGGCGTTTAGCTGGCACAACCTTCACGGAGAGCCATCTGGGAACTGCTTCCAAATGGAAAACGCGCACACCCTCTGACACTGCCTTCCTCCACAGGGAGTACGTCCTACGGACACACGGAAATGTGCCAAAGGCATGTTCAAGGGGTGACACGGCAGCCTTGTTCGCAGTGGCTTGGAGACCAGAACCGATCTGTATCTGTGGGGACGGGCTGCACAGCTTATGGTTTATCTCTTTGCTGTGTCGCAGGGGATGGCGCGCAGCGTGAAAAAAAGAGGTGCCACCGTAGATCTGGCCACAGGAAAAGACCTACAATTTAAGGGGAAACTACTGCAGCGAAAGATGTCGGTAGGACTCCCCTGGCTAAAAATAATAAAGCCGATACATGAATCAGACATGTTGGAATGGCTACCCAAAGACAGAGGCTTTTGTTTTCAGTTTGAGCCTGTCTGTGCTGTTTGAGTGTCGACCTCGTACATATATATTGTTTTTTACAGTGACGTGTGGCAGAGGCATTTCGAGCTGACCAAACACCCACGTACTCTTCCACACCTCCCTGCAGCTGGCTTGTCCCTTGCAGGGACTGGTTCTGGCCAACAGCCTGTGGGCGGAGTGAGGGATGTTCCTGCAGCTGAGGCAGTGAGGGTCCCTGGGCAAGCCCCCCGGCACACGCTTTCAAGACTCCAGGTGGGGCAGCTGTAAGGTGGGGGAGGGTGGCCGGATCTGGCTGGACCCTACGTGTGTGACGCTGGCCCGTGTTGTTTCCAGCTACTTCGAGCTGGGGGTTAGTTCCTGCAGCAGAGCCTGGCCTGGTCATGGTGACACAAGGCACGTAAACAGATGGCGGCTCTCTAGGATACTGACGCTTAGGTCTCCCCTGTGATGAAACCAGCCTACAGGGATCTGTGGAAACAAAGCTCCTTGGCCGGGCCCAAGGTGGGCTGCTTTTGTCCCCTGAGGAGTTTCCCAGGTGGTCCCGGAGAACAGAGGCCATGGTCCCACACAGAGGGGAGCCAGGCCAGTTCTAGTGACAGGACCAAGGCAGCCACAATTGACCACGAGTAGCCTTGTGATGGAGGGAATGCCTGGCCGCCTTTCCGCAGCTTACTGCTGCCACACTGGACGGCCACTCCCTTCCCTAGGCACGGAAGCCCTGGTCACCAGAAGGGTGGCCTGTCGCTGGGGCCTGGACACTCACCACAAACTGGCTGTTGACCTTCTCTAGGATCTGCTTCTCGTTGAGTGCCATGGACTCCCCTTTCCTCTTTTTGATCCTCTTCTTCTCCAAGCGCTTGCAGGCGTACATTTTTCCCGTGGCCCGGACCTGGCAGGCACAGACCTGAGGTGCAAGAAAGACGACAAGGGTACGGAACAGGTGGAGGTCTGCCCCAGGCTCTTCCGTGGCTGGGTCTGCAGGGCTGGGAACTGATATGCCTAAGGGTGTTCCCAGTCTCGGGGCCCAAGGATGCCTGGCCTTGGACCCACCCCTGCCCCAGGCCCTGCCCTCAAGATCTGGCTTTAGTGCCCCCTTACCCTCCCTCCTTCGTCCTTCACATGAATCCTGGCCCTTGAAGGTGCACCATCAGCCATTTACGCAGATGTTTAGAGGACTGGCCAAGGCCTAAAGTACTGTCCCTCTCTCAGAGGCAACTAGATTTTCTCCGTCCCACGCTTCCAACTGGATGCGGCCGTTGCTAACTGGAAACTTCCAGGCACCAGCTGCTGGTAAGGGAAGCTTCTTTTGGTGTCGGACCCCCAACAACCCTGACTTTGTAATTCAGCAGAACGGGAGCCGGGGCATTTGGGGTCTCGTCTTCTTGACTCCACGCCTCTTTGGTTGTGTGACCTTGGCCCGGGTTATCAACCATTCTGACCCTCAGCTTTCCTCATCCCTAAAATGGGAATAACAAGCCTTGCCTCCCAGTCTGGGAACATCAGACAAAATACAACAGCACCTATTAACAGCAGCATCTGGCCACTCCTCCCTCCAAAGACAGCTAAGAACACCCGTTTCTCCTCTTCAGACTCAAACCCTGACTGAGGCTGGTTCCAAGAGGACCTCTGTCCCACGGGCCCTGCGGCACAGCCTCGTGTCTCACCTTGGTGGCACCTCCAGGCCCTACGCCCCACCCCCCTCTCCACCAGGGGGCGCAGGGCACTGTAGGTGCCTCCAGAAGGGACAAAAACAGTGACAGAGTCTGGGAACTTCCAAAGACGTGGACGTTCACTCACCTCCCCAAAGCCCCCTTTTCCCAGCACTCGGTACTGCCGGAAAGTGTTCTTGGTCACCGGTTGCCTGGAAAAAAGCAAGAATCCAACATGGGTCTCAGGCTGCGGAGATGCAGAATCCACAAGAAATCAACAGCAGCAGCATCGCACAACTTCCCGACAGAGCCAGGAATCCTCCCTGTGGGTGGGACCCCCGAGGACCGGCTCCGCGGCTGGGTGTTCACATCCCCGGCCACCCGCCCTCGGCCCCCTGCGGCTTGGGACACCTGCCAGTCCTCGCCGGCTTGGAGGGAAGAGTGGAGGCCTGGAGATGTGCGCTAAAGCTGCTTCACCACACTTTCCGTGTGGTTCCCCTCTCTCTCCCCAGTGAAAATCAGGTGGCTAAGCTCAGAAAGAAGCTGTGTTCTCTGCAGGGAGAAGGGAGGGGCCCAGGAGCCACAGAGGTTCAGTGTCCCAGGGAGGGCACAGCAGTCCTCCCCACACCTGCACATCTCGCCCACCTGCCCACCTCCGGTCCCCAGGGAGAAAGGCTGCTGGTCATCCTTTACCACCGGTCCCCAGCCTTTCCACCCCCGAGGGTCCCTTTATCACATTTCCCCCTGAGCTCCAGAACACTAGACGGTCCTGTCTGCCCAAAGCGGGATTTATGAAGTAATCATCGCTTTGTGTCTCCTGACCCCCCGTGTTAATTAGCTGAGGCCATTTATGATGTCTAATCAGGCAGGCCCTCTATGAGGCCAGGGTGGGACTTCACAGAGTAAATAATCAGTCATCTAAAATTGCCTCGAAGAACCCCATGGTGCAGACAGCTTGGGCTTTTTCATCACTGGCCTGTTTGGTTAAAAATAACCAGCTTCCTTTCGCCCCGCCACCCCAGCTTTTCTGAGGTATAACTGACAAACGGCATGCAACTTGGTGTTTTGATGCACGTACACAAACGATGCATGTACATGTGAAACGATCACCACGATCAAGCTAACCAACGTTCTGGCACCTCACATAGTTACCGTTTTTTCTCTTCCTCTCTCGCTCTCTCTCCCTGGTGAGAACACTTAAGATTTACCATCTCAGCAAATTTCAAGCACACAATACAGTACCGTTAACTAGTGTTACTTCGCTGTACGTCAGATCTCCGGAGCGTATTCATCTCGCACGATGAACTGAAACTTTATACCCCTTGACCTACATGTCTCCCCATTTCCCCCACCCCCAGCCCCTGGCAACCACCAGTCTACTCTGCCTCTAGGACTCTGACGTTATTTTAGATTCCACATATAAGTGAGATCAGGCAGTATTTGTCTGTGTCTGCCTTATTTCACTTGGTGTAATGTCCTCCGGGTATCCCCCCCCCCCCCCGCCCTGTTACCATAAATGGCAGGATTTCCTTCGCTTTGAAGGCTGAATAATATTCCGTTGTATGTATTTGCCACACTTTCCCTCCCGTGCTCCCGGCAGCATTATTCACAACGGCGAAGATATGGAAAAACCTGAGTGTCCTTGGACCATGAGCGGCTAAAGAACAACCCACTTTCAGGATGCTGAACTTAGCTCTTGGAGCTCCAGGACTATTTCTGAGCATCCGACCCCACCCCAGAGGCCGGACCAGGGCAGAGGCCGGGGTGTGACTGAATTGGCCCAAATAATTGGGTCAGCTTGGGAAAGACCAGTGAGCCTCTGCTCACCCAGCAGCTCCTGAATGAAGCTTCTGTGGAAACCTTTCCGGCTGCTGGGTCCCGAGGAGGATTTGGATTTCAGGTCCTGGGCACCACACTTCTCTCAGGACAGTCCTGAGACGCCAGGGCTCTGCCTGGAGTTCACGCGCCCTGACCCGCCGTCTCTTCTGTTTCTTTAGGAAGCGGGGCCCGACCCCTCTGGGAGCACAGGGCCGCCCCTCCGCAGGGCTCTCCCCGGCCCCATGTCCTTCTGCACGCGAGCAAACGGGCTGCAGCGAGGCCTGCCATACGGCTGCACCCGCCATGTGGCCCTGGGAAGCCTTTCCACAGCCGCCCTCGAAACCACATGAAGGCGCCCGGGCCTAACAGTTTACGATACATGGAGAACAAACAGTCGGTCGACATTACCACAGAGCTCCTCTGCTAGGGGAAATGAGTGTAATACAATTTCCGAGGAATTTCTTGGTTAACCTTGGGAGGGAAAAAAAAAATCCCTTTAATATTTCAACAGGGCAGCACCAACAGGCCATGATCTTGTTAGGAAAAAAAAAAAAAAAAAAAGGAAGGGAGGAAGCAGGCTGTTGTCAGTCACTTGGGGCATTTCTAGGCCAGTCCTGCCCTACCGGCTTCAACAACTTAACGCCCACAAAAGGGCCTGACTTCTTTGCAGCCAGCGCACGGATTCAAAAAGTCTGTTTCCCCATTTCGAGTGTTCAGTACAGACAAGTAAAATGCAAGCCAGTGGCCACAGCTAAAGGATTCTATTGGAACAGAGTGCTGGGTAGAATGAGGACTGGGTGAAGGACTGGATCAAGAACCTTGGGTTCAGGTTCCAGCCGTGCCAGGCCCTTGCGTGTGAGCCAGGGTCAATCGATCAACCTCTCTGAGGCTCGTGTCTTCAGTAAAATGGAGATACTGAAAAGGCAGCTTTGTAGGCTGATGTAGTCAGACATCCCTACTAAAACTCCAGGAATAAAGGACATGTCTCCTCTGGGGGTCTTTACGGCAACAGTCCCCACTGCTTGAAGCACCTTGCATGCACACTAATGTGATCCTCACGCCTGCCTCAGGAGGTGCGACTGTCCCCCTTCTGCAGGCGAGAATGCCAAGGCTCTGAGAAGGGAAGTGAGTTGCCCCAGGTCATGAGGGGGGTGGTGGTGGTGTCGAAGCCGGGATCCCAAGAAGGATGTCGCAGAGCCCACACCCCGCGTCTCACACCCACACTGCCACCCTGGGAAGGCGGGTACAGATCGGGTCGTGTGGCACACAGCCTAGGGCTCTGGGGCGGGGCGAGGGGGCACGATGACTACGTCCCCACCAGACTTTCCTGTGATCATCAGAAACACAAGGGCCAGCTGTTCCTTCCCATATCAGAAGCTTGAGGATGACAGCCACAGCGACACTGATGACCTCAACGGCAACCACAACAACTGTATCCAGCAGTTTGACTTCCTGGGGCCAGACGGCTGACCTTTCTGGAGCACTTGCCTTATTCTAGGCGTGGGCTATGCTTAGTTCATCTCATCCCCACCCAAGCCTACAAAGGCAGGCACTATTATTATCCCCATTTTTCAGATAAGGAGACTGAGGAGGGGAGAGGTGAGCAACCCTTCCTGAGGTCCCTCTGGAGACGGTCGAGCCGGGACTCAGACCCAGACTGTGGCTCTGGGGCCCTCAGCAGGATGTCTGCACTGACCCCTCACTTCTCTGGCTCTCCTGGAGCCATGATGTGCATGTGTGAGGGGGCCAGTGGCAGTGGGTGGCCAACAGAGAAGACTCTCCCCTGTTCCACTGTCAATTCCCACCAGTGGGGATGGAAAGAAATGCCCCCCCCCCCCCCCCGCAGTGGTACAGAACAGGGTGTTTTCCTCTGGGCTTCCTGAAGTGGGAAGGGAAGGGTCATGAATGGGGTTTCTAGGGCGTTCCTGTCCTGCGGCTTCCTCAGAGTCTGCAGGGCACTTGGCCAGCAAAGGTGGTGACACACAGAAGCAAGATGGCTCCTTGCCTTCTAACCAAAACGTGCCCAGATACCCATGAGTGTCGGAACTCTGGCACAGGGAACCCTGGGCTGTGGGAGGGGATGCTCCCACCCTCGTCCCGCAGCTGAGCCCAGCACGGATACAACATAGGCATCGCACTGTTCTGCAAATCCTGCAAAAGTATGGTAGGCAGAGCCTGGTGCTGGGGGTCCCCCTCGGCTGCACTGCTCGCCTGCTGTGTGACGAGGCCAACCACGCCCTCTCTGTGGGTCTCCCTCCTCATCCGTCACATGGAGGCCGCAGCTGTCAGGCCAAGCCACCACCATGTCTGCGAGAGCACTCTGCAGCAGAAAGGCAGCAAGTAAAACAGGAAAAGATGCTTGGTCTCACCCGTTATCAGAGATGAAAACATAAACAAGAAGGAAAGCCCGATGCTCACATGAGAAGGCACGAGACTGGTGTTAATGAAGCTGAGAGGGAAGAGGGCACTGGGGCACTGGTGGGACTGGAGATGGGGGCAGCTGTTGGGAGGGCAATCTAGCAGTCCCTCGTGGTTTAAAAGCAGTGCTTTGTGACCAGACATTCCTCTGCTAGAGATTTCTATGGACGTACTTGCAAAAGGGCAGGAAGACATATGTATAAAGCTATTCATTATTTAGGGAAGATGGTACATAAAATTGAGAGCAATCTCCATGTCCATCAACAGGGGATTGGGCTAAATAAGGGATGTGCAATTTGCTCAAAAATATGGCAGCTCTTTATTCACTGGCAGAGGAAGAATTCCCAAAGACAGTGAACCAAAAAAATAAGGATAAGTATGTATGCATGTATGAGGGTGTGAATCGCGTGTACACTTTAATAAGAACAGAGCGTTTCTAGAAGAATAGCCAAGAACTTCAGCAACGGGAGGAGGATGGCTAATTTTATTTGAACCATGGACCCATGGAGGTAACGGATTTGTATGTGGGTTTTCAGGTGACAGGCATGTACTCTCGCCCCCTGCCCCCCACACCCTGGCACACACTTGTAGGTGGGTGTACAAGGGGAGCACTCACCTTTCCAACCACTTCCACTGGAGAAAGCGATCAAAATACATGCTGTCCAGATACTCATGGAATGGTTCGCCCTTCAGGTAGTCGTGGACAGACCTAGCTCGGAGGGAACCAACAAACATTTTATAATCCTGACCTTAAGCAGACGGACGGAGCCATATATCCAGCAGGTTAACCACCAGCCTCAGAGGCCCAGCATCCTGCCAAAGTGATGGGCTGATCCTACAAACCCTAACTGGGTACCTGCCACAGCACTGCTCTAGGCGTGGGGTACAGCCGTGAGCACGAAGTTGGCATCGCGATGTGGGGCACAACCAGCAAGTAACAAACATCTAATAAACCGCTGCAGAGGCATGTGCTCATGAGAGAGGGTTAAGTGAGGTCCACCCTCCACCCCCAGCCATGTAATCATGACCTGAGCTGAAATCAAGAGTCGGATGCTCAACCGACTGACTGAGCCACCCAGGCACCCCAAGAAGGGACTCTTGAGCTGCAATGAGGACAGAGGAGTACTTAACGGGGTGCAGGGGTGTGTGGGAGGTAGGGGCAGAGCAGGGATGCAGCCCCTGAGATCCCAGGCTCTGGATCTGGTCCAGGACCAGTGAAGCCCCTGGGAAGTTTCCATCTCCACAGCCGAATTTCCTGGTCGCCTGCTCTGGGCCAGGCCTGGAGGGAGGGTTCTGAAACTGGCTGCAGGCAGGGATGGATGTGCTTCTTCCCTTTAAAAAGTGGCAACGCTGGGATGCCTGGGTGGCTCAGCCAGTTGAGCGTCTGACTCTGGATTTCAGCTCAGGTTATGATCCCAGGGTCATGGGATGGAGACTTGCATTGCGCTCAGAGACTCTCTTTCCCCCTCTCCTCTACTGGCGTGTGTAGCCTGGGCTCTCTCTTTCTCTCTCCCTCTCTCCCTCAAATTAAAAAAAAAAAAAAAAAAGTGGCAATGCTGACCAAGTGTAGCCCAAGCACTTGGGACCTGCAGATGGCTGCGGGGGCGGGGGGGGGGGGGTACAGTGCGGGGCATATACAGTAGAGGCATGTGGGACACTGTGTCCCGCCAGACATGACAGCAGGGGCTAGTGTAGGGGACCAGGTTGTCCACTCCCTCGGGGTCACAGTGACAGCCCAGGGACCTCACCCACTGTCAGATCTAACCCTCAGCCAGCTCCAAGAGGGCAGCAACCACGTTTGTTTCTGCTTATGGGGGGTCTGTCCCTGGCACCTACCAGGGCTGGGTCCCCAGCTGGCCCTCCCCAAATGTCCATTCTCATGATGGTGCTCCCGGCTCTTCCCACAGTGCACAGGGGCACTGGTTTTCCTGCCTGGCTGTAAGCTTCCTGAAAGCTGGGACTGGGTTCTTGCTCACCATGGTATCCCCTGTGCTAGGCGTCAGACACACAGCAGATGCCTGGTTGTCTGTGGTACAAAGGGTGACCAAGGGCGCACAGCAAGTCCCCAGACTCATCCAGAGGTGATGAGGCTCCAGAAGATTTTGGTACACATACTGGCTTATACGGAAGGGTACACATGTGGACACATGAACGTGTGTGTGCCTAGTGGCTCAGGCCTTCATAGTATGTGTGTGAGGGACCAGTGGGGACTTCATTGGTGCCTGGCCAACAGCACATGCACCGATTTGTCTGCTATTGCATCAGGATCGCTGTATGGCCTGCAGACAAGGTGATGGGGTGACTGAGAAGGCGGCCTGTAGCCCCCCTTCCTGCAGCAGCACCACCCAGCTCTGGTTGGTGGCAGCAGTGGGGGTTGGGGGCCGGGAAGGACTTCCAAACCACCCAGACGGGGTCAAGTTTTTACACATTCCTCTGTCTCAACAGCCTGGAGACCACTTGCTTTCAACACCCTTTGAGGCAGATGTTTTCTTTGGACTTGGAACTTTGGTATCTTTTCCCTTCATAAGAAGTATACAAACAGCTGGGTGGCTTGGCTGGGGCCCCCGGGCACTGAAGCCCTGCCCTGGTGCCCAGCACGCCAGGTGTGGGGGAGAGGCAGGCTCTGTCGGTGGCGGGGGGGAGGCTGTGTGGCTGCCCAGAGGAGGCTGAAGGGCCCCGATGCTCGGTCTGGGGAGGGAGCGAGCACTTACTGTGCACAGGCAGAAAAGACTTCCTTGCAGGGCCTCTGTAGGAGCCTCTCCTCCGTCTGGGAGACCAGGTCCTGGCCAACTTGGGCTATGAAGACTGGGGACTGGAGGAAGAGAAGAGCGGGGTGTCAGTGAGGGGCAGGAGCGGAGCGCCACCTGGCCCTGGGCCATGTGCAGCGTGGTCACTTGGCTCCTCTGCAGAACACGGATAATGATGTCCCTGTGTCCCGGGCTTGTGGTCAGACTCAAACGAGATGTGTGAGAGCTCGTGGTTACGGGGCTGTGCAACGAGGCCTGGCTGGTCGGGGAGCCCCCTGTGACCTTGCTGATGACCCCTGCCCGTGCTGGGCCTGTCTGCTCAGCAGGCAAGGGGAACACCTGCCCAGCCCTCAGGGCCTCTGTGACAGGGTCTGGAATGGCAGAAGGGCCAGCAAAAGGACAGCGCCAGGGGAAGGGTGCCCGGCGGGCACAGCTTCAACTAACAGACGGGGGTTCGGATCCCAGATCTGCCACTTGTAGCTGTGGGACCTTGGTCTGGACTCAGCCCCTTGTTATCAGGAAGATTATCAGGAATAAGAGTGTCTCCCCAAGAGAATCAGTGAAACCTCTGGGTCCGGCATGTGGCCCAGATGTGACACCTGGTGGAGAATTTGCAATAAACATCACTGCCGTCATTTCCTTCTCCTTCCAGGTGAAGCTGTGTGTGGCCTCAGCGTTTCAGCTTGAAAGGACAGTTCTGAGAGTTTCTGCACCCAAGAGCAGCGGTCAGCTCTGGGAAGGTGCTGGGCCCACCAGAAGGCGGCCTCACCTTCCCTCTTCCCGCGACCATTCACCCTCCATCAGCTGTT
Organism: Panthera onca; assembly: GCF_046562875.1. NCBI lineage: Eukaryota > Metazoa > Chordata > Mammalia > Carnivora > Felidae > Panthera > Panthera onca. The sequence goes on from NC_138349.1 coordinate 12,183,853, forward strand.
CGTGCACCAGCTGGGCCACAAGCTGGGTTTTTAACAAATGGCAGGGATATTTGAGAAAATTGCCAGGAGTGGGCTCAGACAGAGGGGAGGTAAATACATCTTTCTCCCCCAAAGATGCTGAAATTGGAAAGGCCTGCTTTCTCCTTTCAGCTACTGAAATGCGACTATGGAGCTGATTTCCCTGCTAAGCCCACTGGGCAGTGTCTGTGTGTGTGTGTGTGTGGGGGGGGGGTCCATGTGAGGGGCGCTGGCAGTAAGGGGTCCTGATGAATGAAATCAGTGGCTCATTTTCTATTCATCAAGCCTCTGAAAGCCCACATTCCTAACAGACGGGGGTTCGGATCCCAGATCTGCCACTTGTAGCTGTGGGACCTTGGTCTGGACTCAGCCCCCTGTTATCAGGAAGATTATCAGGAATAAGAGTGTCTCCCCAAGAGAATCAGTGAAACCTCTGGGTCCGGCATGTGGCCCAGATGTGACACCTGGTGGAGAATTTGCAATAAACATCACTGCCGTCATTTCCTTCTCCTTCCAGGTCCTGCCCCCTCTGGAGGAGGGCCCCTATATGGGGAGCCTTAGATGTTGGGGGGGGGGGGTGGCCGCAGTGATGGCAAATGCCGTGGGCGCACCCAATTACACCACACAGCAGGCTTGTTTGCCATCACCAGTCCTGGGTGGTTGTGGTTCTCTCCCACCTTGCCTCCCCTTCTGTCCCTGGCCATACCTCCCTCCCCAGCTAAAAATGTTGATAAGTGGAACTGCAGAAAAGCAGCCTGTAGTGTATTGGCTTCTGATGCTCGTTTTGCGGAAATGATGCTCGATGTTGCACAAGGAGCCCAAGACAGAGAAATGGGAGCCCCACACACCGGTCCACCCTCTGCCATTGGCCATTTTGTGCCTCTGTCTCCTCCTCTGTTACAGGAAAGGGCTGCTACAGAGATGCTCTGTGGGTCTTTCAAGATTCAGGAATTGATAGTTGGGGGGGGGGGTGGGGAGGGCTGCATCTAAGACTCGGGGAACTTTCTTGGGAATTCTGGCAGCTGAATCTCTTGGGGATCAGTAACTCTGGGCTACTTCAGAGCAATCGGATCCTAAAACAAAACCCAGAGGCCACAGGCAAATTTGCTTCAAGAGAGCTGATGGCTGGGCAGCCTTGGTTTGAAGGGCCCGGCGCAGGGCTGGTGTCCCCACTACATCACGTGAAACAAGGTATTGTGCCAGGATGCGACTCGAATCTGGGAGGAGTCGGAGATGCTGGGCGGGATGGTCATGGGGGGAAACCACCATTTCCTGGATCTCAGAAGAGGCACCTGAGTTGCCCACCTGCATGCAGTCCACTCTGCCCCTGTCTTGTCACCAGACTCCGCCCAGGGAGGATCCACCCTCACCAGCAGTGGCTGAAGCTGGTGTCGGGCACATTATGAGGGTGTTAAAAGGTGAAGCCAGGGGGCGCCTGGATGGCGCAGTCGGTTGAGCGTCCGACTTCGGCCAGGTCACGATCTCGCGGTCCGTGAGTTCGAGCCCCGCGTCGGGCTCTGGGCTGATGGCTCAGAGTCTGGAGCCTGTTTCCGATTCCGTGTCTCCCTCTCTCTATGCCCCTCCCCCGTTCATGCTCTGTCTCTCTCTGTCCCAAAAATAAATAAAAAACGTTGGAAAAAAAAAAAAAAAAAAAGGTGAAGCCAGGGTAGCCCTCGACTATAAATCACTTTTTCTCCAGTAAAGACAGAAAACACAGAAATCAGGCAATACCCTAACGGGGAAGTTCTCTCTGGGCATCTGTGGTGATGTATATAAAAGGGGCTGATTGAACTCAATGGCTCTCAAACTTTTTTTTTTTCTTTTTTACTAGCAAACGTCATTTTTCCTCTTCCACATGAAATTTATCTACAGATCCAGTATTTAAAATCAGTGGAAATAACTTAACGGGTAGCCCTGGTTTGCCTCCACTGAAAGCCAACTCTGGTCGGGCACTGTGAGAAATACCTTTATGCATTATTTCATCTAATCTCTGTTAAGACTCTGTGAGGTAAATACTATTATAATGCTCATCTCACAGATGAGCAAGCTGAGGTTCAGAAAGGTTAAGTCACTTGCCCAAGGTCACCCAGCCAATAAGTGGCAGACAGGCGATCTGAACACAGGTTGGGTGGGTGGGTCTACAGCGAGTGTGGTTGAAGGTGGGGGGATGTCTGGGCCCCCTGTGCTCCTCCCACTCACTCCCCCATCTCCCAGGAGTCCCTTAGCCCTCAGGATGAGCAGGGCACTGTGCAGCCCTCCAGCAGAGGCAGGAAGAACTGAAATGGAGGATGATACGGCTCAGGGCAACGAGTTCCTGGGCTCAGAGAAGGAGATCATTAAGGGGCGAGGTCATCAAGGAAAGGCTTCATGGAAGACAGGGTCAGAGACCAAGCAGAGTTTGGGCTCAGACCTCCCACTCCTCATGGATCTTTCCACATGCCTGGATGACCGCACTCTGCTTCCTTCCTAAGCAGATGGGAGGGGCCGTGCAGGGTCTAGGGGTGACCCAGCTGTGTGTGTGAAGTCACACTACTCTCTCTCTCTCTGGGGACGCTGCCCACGGCCAAAGCCCCAATAGGAGTTAATGAGTAGGTTTAACGACCATGGGTTTAAACTCAGTCTCTGGCTCAACATGAAGAGATTAAGTGATTCCCACCAACCCTCCTTTCAAGTGACTCCAGGGACTAACGCCTCTGCCAGTAAGGGAATCAGAAGCTGTTGGCCAGTTTAAGCTGGGAGCCGAAACCCAAACCCACCAGGAGAGTGACACCTAGGGGACATTTCAGTGGGACATTTGCAACCTGCATCAGTAGAATCGGAGGGTATCGGTCCTTCCCCTCCAGGTCAGAGAAGTCAGTTTCCAAGGGAGACACATTAGGAAGGCTCTCCCCAGTCCACAGGCAAGGTCTAACACACCCCATAAGACAAAGCGCCCCCAGGCACCCAGAGCAACCACAGCCCAATCCGCCCCCTGTGGCTTGAAGACAGAATTCCACAGTTTCAGATCTCATTCCAGGAAGCTAATCCCTTCTGGTCCCAGGAGGCTTTGAGGGGGGCCAGGGAAGGGAGGGGTGAATCCTTCAGGCCAGGCGGGCTCTGGACAGGAATGTCACCCTCACCGCGAGAAGGCTCAGGGATGCAGGGGGACTACGGCTAGCAGTGTGGCCCTTTCTAGCAGGAACTGTCCATCTGGGATGAAGCAGAGGTCAGGGCGGGGAGAAGGGTGGGAGCCATCCTCCTCCATATCAAAGGTGTCCCCCTAATTTCTAATCAAACAGAAAAGGCCCTATGGTCCTTAGATATTTGCAGGGCGGAAAGCGGCCAGGAGAGCAGGTCTAATGGAGGTCTCTGCTAAAAGGTCCCCTGGGGCCAGTAGTACTTTGAAGTGATGCTTTATTTCTTTGGTCACCAGATGGTCTCCTCAAGTAGCTCCAGCCAGCAAGCCTTGATTTGTAACACAGCAGTGTGAATCTAGGCATCAAGTTTCCTGCGAAAGGTGTGGAATTAGCTCTTGGTGGTACATCTTCGGAGGACAGGAAGAAGGAATTAGGGACAGGGTTTCTCTGCTGGAGGCCCTGTCATGAATGCCTGGCCTCCTGATGGTCTGGGGCACTGAAGCTAACCAGCTGGCCAACTGCCATGTGATCGTATGCCCAGCCCTGCCAGAAAGCCCACTCTGATGAGTCAGGATGACCCCCAGCTGCTCTTAAGGAGTGCTCCATGGCCAACTCCTAGGACAGCTTAAAACAGTAAGACATGCCTTGGGGACATGGCTATGCTTGCCAGGGGCTGCTCTCCATCCCCCCCCCTCCCCCCCCCCGCCCCACAACTGACAAGAAAGAACTCAGCTTCCTTGAGGAACTGTAAGCTGCACGGGGCACCTGTCCTGCCCCTGAAATCACAACCAGAGCAAGAGAATCTGTACTGTGCTCCCCTCGTTGGCTAAGGCTCCTCCCCACTGTTTTCCCCCAAAGCTGCTGGCGAAGAGAGGGGGCATTAAACCTTGGGTGTGCTTTATCCACTCTCCGTGACTCTGTGCCTCTGGATAAGAGCCCCCCTCGCCCCCAGGGGAAAGAACCTGCTCCACCTCCTTTGGAGTGAGAAACTGACCTTGAATCTATCTCCGGTACCAGAGGAACTTGGGCCCCTCTTGGCTGGGGACTGGCTGCCAGCACCGCAGCTGGCGGGACAGACTCGGCACGTGTGTGCTGGGCGGTAACTGCCCCTCCGAATCCCTCAGAATATCTGCTCCCTCTTACCTCCTGCCCTGGTGGCCCAGACTCACTCTCTGCCGTTCCCGATGCTTACGCCACGGGTTCTGGGGATATGGGCAGCTCCTGCCGTCCGCGCTAATCAGAACCCACCTTCTCAGGCAGCAGGAGGTGGAGGCCGCATGGGTGTTTTTCTGGGCACCACAGCAGAGTGAGCAGAGCCCCTCCTGCCGCTTTGAACACAGGGAGGGAAGACCCTTGAAGGGGGTGAATGGGGCCAGTGGGCTTCGCACCATCACTGTCCCGTGGGTCCCTCTCCTCCCCTTTGTTCCCACCCTGGCTGAGTGCTCTGTGCCGTCACGCTGCCTCTACTGCTGCCCGTGACCCTAAATTCTGACAGGTGGCCCAAGCTAGACTCCTCTTACCCTCTACTCCATCCAGAGTAGCCTCTGCAACACTGAGGCACAGTATTGACGACCAATAATGAATCAATGCCCTGGAGGCCTCAGGGTTTCTAAAGAGAAGGTTGTAAGGGGAAGGATGGAGGGGGTGGGGGTGGGGGTGGAAGAGCTGAGGACTTGGCCTGAAGCTGCATTTGTAGACCCCACCCCCCACCCCCACTCCACACTTGGTTTGGGTGACTTCCGGCTAACAAAATACCCGCGGGAAGTCTAGAACTACCCCAGGGCCACTGGGCGCTGCGATTGCTCAGGGGTCCACCCTCCCAGGTCATAACTGCAGCTTCCTAAGGGCCTTCTGTGCGACACCCGAGGCAGGACAATCCGGGCGTTTCGGGGACTGAGGCAGGGCTAGAGAGGGACAGATGGTGGTGGGGAACGCAGGGGCCTGGCCTCGGCAGGAAGCCACCCCAGGGTGCTTTACTCAGTACTAGGTGCAGGAAGCAGCCGCTGATCACCCACCGCACCCAAGGCTCTGCCTCCTGGGGGGCGCCAACACCCACCTCAGTGACTTCACAGAGAGGTGCTGAAGTCTCAGGGCAGCCCAACCCCAGCTCTGCTTCCACAGCCAGGTCCTTCAGCCTCGGCCCGCCCAGGAGTCCGCCCACACGGTGGCGCCACGGAGCCCCTGGCTGCGCGCTTCCCTGCGCACTCACCCCGCGGGGGGCCCAGCCTCCCCGGCCTCCGAAGAGGGAGGCCAGATGGCACACCTGAAATAATTACCCAGTGATTCATCTCAGACCTGAGGCGTGCAGCCCTTGCCGGAACGGTTGAGGGGGAAAATGAGAAATCGGCCCGGGAGGGAGCCCCGGGGAGGGAAGGCGAGAGCTGGACCTTGAAGGAGAGGCCGGATTTACGCAGGTGGAGGAGGCTGGCACGGCACGGACAAGGGCCAGGAGGCCGCAGAAAGCAGGGAGGGGGCGCGCCGGGTGAGGAGAACTCATCTAGAAGATGTTAAAAAAGCAGGAAGAGCTGACGCTGATGGCACACTGCCGTCTCCGCGAGGCTGTTTCTCGCGGACTGCTGAATCGTTAGCCCGAGGGTGGCATCCTGAGGGCCCTGCCATCGGCTGCCCCAGCGGCTGCACCTGCTCCCCCTGGGCACTGCTGTCTCCCCCTGCATCGTGACAACTGGCAACACGAAGGGATGTCATTTCCCGCATGAGTGAGGAACTCCGCGTGTCTGAAAACCTTGTTCCTGAAGCATCCCCCAGCTTCAAAGTCTCTTGTGTAAAGACGTGAGAAAGGGGATCAGTTGTATGTGGCTGGTGTCTCTGGAGGCAGCCAGGGATGGAGGCATGGTTGGGCTGTGAAAAGCCCTTCAGAACTACCTCCCCTACCTCCTTAGTAGTTGCCAATAATCCTGAAGTGCCCCTGGGGTCACCCTCAGAGCCTTCTGGAAACACATGCCCTGCACTGTTCACAGATTCAGGACCCAAGGTGGAACAGGAGGAAGTGATCACAGAGGGCTTTCCTGGAAAGACCTGTCAGAGTCTAGCTGGTTCAAGCCTCTAGCATAGATGTGTTAACAAGACAAGGGACCAAGAAGGAAGGAGACCCCTCCAAGGTCATACTGTGGCCCATGGCACAGCCAGCAGTAACACCTGGAGGTCCTCTATGGCAGATCTGAGCGGCACTGGCTCTAAACCAGGTGTCCCGAGCCAGCTCTAGGGGAAGGGCATAGCTTTGGTCTCGTTGGACCCACTGAGATCCAGCTTGTCCCTCACCTCACAGAGGGGACATGCACATACAGCAATGCCAGCCCTGGTATCTCTCTCACCCACCCCTCCTCTCCATCCCCCACCTCACTGCCCTGCATTCAAGAATTCTCTTCTCGCACCTGCTACCGCCTGCTCCAGCATTGACACAATGGTCCCCAAGGGAGTTTTTCCACACCACACAGGAGAGATGGTCTCCACCCCACAGGACAGAGCCCACTGCCTTCTTGGTCCTGAACCCAAACGCCCTTCTTGACCTGCTTCCCCTTCCTGCCTTTGGCTCATGGATGCTCACCCCATATGCATCGCTTCCTGGGCAAGCTCTCACTTTCTAACTGCTGGACCTTTGCTCATTCCCTTGGAAGAAGCCCTTCCTGCCCCATCAGGACATGTCCAAATTCCACCCAGTCTTCAGGACCCACTTCCAATACAACCTCATCCAAGTTGATTTTCTGAGCAGGAGAGATCTTCCACCCAATCCCAGCTCCCAGTAAGAAGTGTCACCATCATCACCACTGCTATTTCCCGAGCACCTACTATATGTTAAGTCCTAGAAGCTTTACATGGGGTTATCGTTCTAAATTCCCTCAAGGTAGGTTTTAATTATTACAATCTCCATTTTACAGATGCATAAATAGGCTCAGAGAAGTGAAATAACTCGTCCAAGGTCACACAGCTAGCATGGGAGCAAAGACAGGATTCAAAGCCAGGTAATCCGGTCAAAGAGCCTTATTCCTAAACACCACCATGTCCTCCAAGAATGCCATTGTGAGAAGGATGTGACTTTGGTCTTAGAGGTCCATGGGGGCTAGATAATGAGATAAATGGACTCTGCATGTTTGGGTAAACACTATTTGTACAGTGTTGTTCGTACCACACAGACACGTGCTCGTGTGTGTGTGTGCACACACGCGCGCATGCACACACACACACACACACACACACACACACACACACAGGCTAATAGCCAACATATGCTTCGCTTCAACATATGAAAACATCCCACCAAGGAGCTCCGTGCTCATTAGCCGTGGTTGCATCAGTGAACAAAAGGTCAGCCCAGGAGACTGTCCGCTCTATCTCCAGACGCAAGCACTTAGGGCTTAATGATGTGTATATTTTCATATGTGGGCAGCTGACATTCCCCATGTAAACTATTTGCAATTTCCCAGTGTGGACAGGCTCCGCTTTCAGGAAAAGCTGAGTGGGAAAGGGCATCTGGAGGGCCCCCTGCCTTCCAGAAAGGGCTGCTGAGAGGTTTGCCTGTCTGGCCCATTCCAGGGTGCAGACAGCTGTTTCTTGGGGGGCGACCCCCATTTCCCATTTCTCCTCCAGGAAGGGAACAGGGGAAGGGTGCGCCCACAGCCGTACCCTGGCCACCCCTTGACCTTCCCGAGGGGATCTGCGTCAGCCTCGGGAAGCCCTGCGCACGGAGCTGCCAGGGCCTGGCTGTGGGCGGGGGCAGGGGTAGGAGCCAGGCCTCCAGCAGGGCCAGGGCCAGAGGCGGTGTGGGTGCCTGCAAGGGGGGCCGGCCTGATAGCTACGGCCCCTCGGTGTGAGTTTTCCCACAGATTTATACTTCTGTTACTCCCCAGAACAATGCCATTTGGTGGGGCTTGTTGTTCCGGGGTTGTAGACATGGAAACCGAGCCACAGACAGCTCTTTGAAGGGCAGGGAAGTTGGTCATTCCTGTCTTACCAGAATCAGAATACTAGATGGGCATCTAGTACCCCCTACATGCTCCTAGACGGAACAGTTGGCAAAAGGTGGGCCTGAGACTCAAATCCAGGCCTGGCTGCCTCCAAAACCTGTTTATCTCTCTGCTCTGCTCTGCTGAAATGAACTGATGATGGCACACAATAGTACTCAATGTATCTGTTGAATAAATGTGTGTGCGTACATTCACATTTATAGCAGGGAAGAGGGAAGCAGAGAGCAACGCTGTCTTGTCCATCAGAAGTACCCTCATGAGGGGCGCCTGGGTGGCTCAGTCGGTTAAGCATCAGACTTCGGACCCAGGTCATGATCTCACGGCTCGTGACTTCAAGCCCCTGTGCTGATAGCTCAGAGCCTGGAGCCTGCTTTGGATTCTGTGCCTCCCTCTCTCTCTACTCCTCCCCTGCTCGTGCTCTGTCTCTTTCTCTCTCTCAAAGGTAAATAAACATTAAAAAAATTTCTTTTTTCATTAAAAAAAAGAAAAGAAGAAGTAGTAATACCCTTATGAGGTCATCTGGTCTACCCTGCCTTTGCGACAACCAGGCCGGAGTTCTTCGAGATGTTCTTAGTTACAACTGGTTGGGAGCGCCTGCCTCGGGCAGAAACTGTGGGCTGGAGGCTTGGGGGAGAACCGGGAACTGCCCTCGGGGGCAGATCCCGGTGCCCGGGTCCCTCGGCCCAAGCACAGCTGTGTCTCCCTCCGGTTTCATTTCATCATATCCCCACCCTCCCCATAAATTCCTCCTTTGTTTGAGCAACTGGGAGTTAGGCATCTGCCGCTTGCCGCCAATAACGCGGACGAGTTCACGACGCATAAAATGAGGCGGTAGGGCAGGGAGGACCCCGCAAACACGACCCGAGCCACCAGACCTTTCCTCTCTCCTTGCGTTTCCTTCCCCGTCACCTCTCAAGTCGGCTGCTTCTAAACTCTGCGAACTCAGCCCAGCCCCCCTGACTCCAGGGATGGGAACCAGGACTGGCAGGAGGCGGGTGGGGCAGGGCTCCTTTTAACCCCAAATCCTGGCTTGAAATGAAACCTGCTTGTACAATCTTGACCAAGAAGACAAAGGAGGGAGTTTCCTGAACGGCAGCCTTGGACAGAGAGTTTCCTCACTCGAGGGTGGATGTGAGGTCCGGCTGGCAGGAAGAAAAAGCACCACTATCCCACCTTTTTAATCAAAACCTTCAGTGCCATGTGCAAAAGCCACTGTCGAGCAGTTCCTCCCTCTGACCACGGCCGGGAAGCAGACACAATCCGCGAGCCCCAAATGAGAATAGAACCGAAGGACAAAGTCAGGGTTTTGTTTTCTTGGCCACCGGGGGGAAGAAATAAATCAGCCCAGACAAATGCTCGTGAGCAAAGCGCCGTGGGGCTGTGGCTCCCTCCACTCAAGGCTTGATGTCTGGACCCTCCGGCTCTCAGCTGAACCGTCCCCAATGCCTCCCCGAGGGTCCACGTGGTCAGCCTGATTGGTGGGCTTTAAGGCCCGAGCACCGTGCCAGATGTAGCCCCACTGGGCAGAGACACAGGCTGGACAGGCAGCCGGCGGCCAGAGGTCCCAGGGGTAGAAGCCAAAAAACGACAAGTCCCATTGTGCCCCTTTTGAGTTCTAAGGGAGCTCACCGCTTGCCTTCAGGGTGGGCACAGTCTCCAGTCAGAAGCGATTCCCTGAAGCAGAGAAAGCTTAAGCTGTGGAGCCCTTTGCTTGCTGTCCTGGGAGCCACCGAGAGCTCTAGGTGGGAGGGAAGCGTTTCTGCACAGGCACTGAGATACTCACTTCACTCACTTTGGGTAAACTGAGATCTCGGATAAAAAGGGCCCGAGTCTCCGAGGCTCCAGTCATTTGTTGTGATTTCTTTTCTCATTCTCAGGAAATGCTTTTGCACCTCATCTTCTCTTCCTTTTTGGAATGAGGACCGTCTCCAAGTTATTTCAGCTTCAGTCCCCACAACACCTGGATCTTCCCTCATCTCCAATGGACAGCACTTTGTCTCACAGGGGCCTTCTCTGGAGACACACCCAGGAGTCCACCTTCTGTCTGCTACCAAGTCTTCAGGAGACCGATCTTCACCTTTGTCTTTCCATGGTGAACAGCCAAAGACCCAGAGTCTGAGGAGCTCACGGGGCTCCCTGGAGCTTCTCGTGGAAAGGGGAGAAGGTTCAGAAGGCAATACCCTGACATTGTTGAGAAGTAGCCTGGCATCCTCTGTAAGGCCCACGATCCCATTATGATGCAGATACATGGGACCACCCTGGCCATCTCCTTCATTCTTTGAGTAACAGTCTCTTTATTTATTTATTAAAAAAATTTTTTTTAATGTTTTTATTTATTTTTGAGACAGAGAGAGGCACAGCATGAGCAGGGGAGGGGCAGAGAGAGGGGGAGACACAGAATACGAAGCAGGCTCCAGGCTCCAAGCTGTCGGCACAGAGCCCGACGCGGGACTCGAACTCACGGAGCGTGAGTGTGACCTGAGCTGAAGTCAGACACTCAACAGACTGAGCCACCCAGGAGCCCCCGAGGAACAGTCTCTTGTACCACTTTGGAGGTGAGTCTGGAGATACCTGGTTACCCCACCAGGCCAGGAGGACACTGCAAGGGATGGGAGCTGTCTTTGGAAGCAGAGCTGAGGAGGTGCTTGTGAACAGTCAGAAGCAAGGAGCTCCCCACCTCTCCTGCTGGAGTCTGAGCTGAATTAGTCCGTCAGCCACATAGGTTCCCTGAGTGTCTGTTCTGAGCTCAGGTCATGAGGTGCATCCCAAGGACCTCATAGACCAACTTACTCGGCCAATGGCAGGAAGCAGTTCAAGACTGCTGGGGACTAAGGATGGCTAAGAGACTAAGAGCGTGGTGCAGCCTCTCAGCCCCCAGGAGAAGAGCTCAGAGAGGCAGTATCATCAGGATACAAGTGGCTTCAAGGCTGATCACCGGTGAGGTCTGACTAAGTCCCCGAGGATGCAGGGGGCTTGGTTAAGCAATGAGGAGGAGGACCTTTCCTGCTTTTAGGTCCTGGCATTTGCACACTGAAGTATTGTGAGAAGCCCAGCGCTCTAGAAGAATCCATTCTTGGGCGCCTGGGTGGCTCAGTCAGTTAAGCATCTGACTCTTGATTTTGGCTCAGGTCATGATCTCATGGTTTGTGGGATCGAGCTCTGCATCAGGCTCTGCACTGAGAGTATGAAGCCTGCTTAGAATTCTCTTTCCCTCTCTCTCTCTCTGCCCCTCCCCATCTCGGGCTCGCATGTGCTCTCTCTCTCTCTCTCTCAAAAATAAAAAAAGCTTAAAAACAAAATCAATTCTTGTCCTGTGGCAAAAATTTCTGGACGAATTTAAGATGGCAGCATTGTCTTTGAGGACCCCAAACAGCAGACTCACAGAGGTCACCAACTGAGTGAAGGGCGGTGAGGCCTGGAAGTGCTCTGAGCAAGCCTGCTGCCTCTGAACGGGCTTCCCACCCTTTCGGACAGTGCCCCTGCTGACCTGGACGCCCCAAGTCACAAGGTGTCACGTCTCCTGGGTCAGCAAAGTGGAGAAACACAGCCCTTGAGAAATGGCCACAACCCTTCAAAAACGGAAAAGCAGATTGGGGCTTAAAGGGGCTTGACCCGTATTTCCTTTGCTGTTCAAGTGGCTTTGCAGAAATCGGGAGGAAGGATTTTTAGGGGTCACGGAGAGAGAGAGAGACAGGACATTTTTAAACATCGGCAGAATTTAGCCAGGGGCCCCGAGAGCTGGGCAATTTTAATGAGAAAGAGGAAAATACATGAGTGACCCTGACCCAGGCCTTGACTCTTTACGTCAAAAGCAAGAGACGATAATTAACAGAATGAAACGTGTCTGGACGTGGAGTGAGGGGCCAGCCGGGCTCTGTCAATTTGATAATCCCCGGTCATGACCTGTGGGCGCAAAGCATTGGATGGGGGAGGATGTGCTGTTTACCCGCAGGCCGCACACACTGGCTGTCGGGACCCAGAGAAGCGTGACTTTTCCTGGCGAGTTGTTTGAATCCAGCCCCCTGTCCTCTGGGTCAGTGCAGCCGCATGCAGGTAACTCATGAGTGGTGCTCTGGTCCGAAGGGGCTGGCGTGCAGGACGCTCAGGGCAGGGAGTGTCCTTCATTCCTTGTGCGTGAGAGGCGCGGGCACAGCAAGCCAACTTTCCATCTTCCAAAACACCCTCCCGTTCCCCGGCTTCCAAACTGGCTTCAGTCTGAAGTTGTGTTGGAAATATCTTGGCCTTGGAAGGTATTTCTCCAGTGAAGATTTCATTCCGTGGGGCTTGGGAGTGAAGGAGGGGCAGGAATTTCCTAAGATCCAGGGAATTTAACCGAAACCCCCCACCCCCTACCCCCCATGATGTCATTTCTCTGCCCAAGGCCCAGGGACGGGGAGGGGCCCGTCAGGCTACACAGTCAGCGGAGAACAGGCAGCACAGAGCCCAGCATCGCTGCCCACCCAGGGCAGATCTGGGGAGGTGGGGGAGGGCGAGTGTCCTCAGGAACCCTAAGGCCGACTGCTCTGTCTCCAGCCACTCTAAAGACAGGAATGCCGGGCAGGAAATACTATACACACACTCAGGAATGGGGATCGGAGGCAGAGCTGGCTCCATCAGCATCAAAGGAGCATCCAATTTTCTGACCTGGAGGGTCACGAGAAAGGAAAGGGACCCAGACGGGCATGCTGTGAGGAGCCCGGGCTGGCATGTTTGCCTCCAGGATGTCAGAAGGAGCTGAAAAGAAGTCAGGCTGCGGGCAAAGAGAATTTGTTTTCCAGGAAAGGTTAGGGGAGAAAGATAAGTATGTCTCTTTGAAGGACAAATGCACAGTCGTTAAAAGGGCTGTGTGGGGAGATTCGGACAAGAGACAGTGCTAATGACCCGGGGCAGAGTGAAAGCCAAGCCTCAGGTTCAGGGCCAGCAGCTGGATAAGGGCCAGGAAAGAGCAGCCAGCACGTACAGCCTACAGATGGCAGCACCCTGGTATTCCCAGACCTGCTCATTCCTGCAGCACCTGGGACACTGATTTGGGGTGAAGTCTGTCTCTGGTTAACTTTTTTTTTTTTTAAACGTTTATTTATTTTTGAGACAGAGAGAGACAGAGCATGAACAGGGGAGGGGCAGAGAGAGAGGGAGACACAGAATCTGAAACAGGCTTCAGGCTCTGAGCGGTCAGCACAGAGCCCGACGCGGGGCTCGAACTCACAGACCGTGAGATCATGACCTGAGCCGAAGTCGGACGCTTAACCGACCGAGCCACCCAGGCGCCCCTATCTCTGGTTAACTTTTGAGAAGACAGCACCGTGGAGGAGAAAGATCACAGGTTCTGAATCAGATAGACTGGGCTTATATCTCAGCTTCACTTTTTTTGTTGTTGAGCTTTTTCTTTTATTATAAAATATATGTAACATAAAAATGGCCATTTCCACCATTTTTAAAGAGTACAGCTCAGTGGTGATAATTATATTTATAATGACAACCATCATCCGCCATCTTTTTCCAAAATTTTCTCATCACCCCGTTATGCAGTAACACCCTATCTCTCCCTCCCATGGGTCCCCGGTAAATTCTAATCTATTTCTGTCTCGACAGATTTGCCTATATTGACATTTCACATAAGTGCAATTATACAATGTGTGGCCTTTTATGTCTGGCTTCCTTCACTTTGTGTTATGTCTTTAAGGTTCACCCACGTGGTAGCCTATGTCAGGACTTTGTTCCTATTTATGGCTGAATAATACTCCACTGGGTGGACAGACGACGTTCTGTTTATCCATTCATCTGTTGACGGGCACTGGGTCCTTTCCACCTTCTGGAGACTGAATAGTGCTGCTATATATATATACCTGCATACAGGTACCTGTTGGAGTCCCTGTGTTCAACTCTCCCAGCCTGCCCTCTCAATAGTGAGAGACCTCTGCCCAACACAGAAGGGTCAAGTGCATCCAGGCCGCGGGACTGCCATGAAGATGGGACGAGAGAGAGGTACAGAGCATATAGCATACAGTCGGTACTAAATTAACCTTACTTGTTCACATAGCCCCCCCACCCCTGTCTTAGAATCCACTCTTAGAAAAGAGTTAACGATTCCCCCTTCAAGTGTCTCCATTTAAAAACACGGATGATTACATGGTGGAACTTCCGGCACCAGCAGCTTCTCTGCTTGGCTTGGATGCAGCAAAGGTCTCCGTATTTAGACACAGAAGAATAAGAGCCTCGGGGGAATTCAGGCCCAGCTGCAGGCCAACGACAGTAGGAACTGGAAAATGAAGTCAGTTCCTTCTGGTGTCTTCTCACCAAGCTTCCAGCGTAGGGTTGGGGAAAGCCTGGCAAGGAACATTCCAGTCTCCTCTTCCAAGCCATGTGACACTTATGGGGGAAGGGTGCAGCCCCTCTTTGGACCTCAGTCCCCTCACGTAGGGAATGAGAAGTTGGGCTTAGTTCTGGTCTTAAAGCTGGGTTCCACCAAGCCAGTAGTGTTCTTTATTTTCTTTTAAGTTTACTCATTTTGAGAGAGAGAGAGAGAGAGAGAGAGAGGGAGAGAGAGAATGAGTGGGGGAGGAACAGAGACAGAGGGAGAGAGAGAATCCCAAGCAGGTTCCATGCTGTTAGTGCAGAGCCCAACGCAGGGCTCGATCCCATGAACCACAAGACCGTGACCTGAGCTGAAGTCAAGAGTCGGACACTCAACCACTGAGCCACCCAGGTGCCCCCCGACCCCGAAGTGTTCTTTAAAAGATAGGGGATGGGGATGGAGGCAAAAGGGAGTCCAGCCCCCAGGCTGCTCAACTGCAGCTGGTCTGTGTCTTTTTTTATTTATTTATTTATTTATTTTTTTTAACGTTTATTTATTTTTGGGACAGAGAGAGACAGAGCATGAATGGGGGAGGGGCAGAGAGAGAGGGAGACACAGAATCGGAAGCAGGCTCCAGGCTCTGAGCCATCAGCCCAGAGCCCAACACAGGGCTCTAACTCATGAACCGCGAGATCATGACCTGAGCCGAAGTCGGATGCTCAACCGACTGAGCCACCCAGGTGCCCCTGGTCTGTGTCTTTACATACTATGAATCTTTAGCTAAAGCTATTTGCAAGGCCATGGATTAGGTGGCCTATGAGATTCCCCTGGATGCCATGGCCCACCCCGGGAGGTATCCTCTGTCCCCTCAGTGTAAACTAGAGGAATGATCCTGCAGGATGGGCTCTCAGCAACTCTCCCAAAGTACCAGCATTTCTGAGGCTCAGGCCTCCATTCAAGAAGGCGGCTTAAGCAGCAGGGGGCCCTTCATCGGGAGTGGTGCTGTGGTAGGCACTGGGGTGAATTTCAAATGAGCCCTCATAGGCCCTGCTGTTCTCCAAACAGCACCCTAGCTCCCTGGTGAGTGCTTCTGGGTCATTAACAAACTTTCAATCAAGAAGAGACTTAAGCAGAGCCCAAGAGCCAGATTAGGTCATCATAAGAGAGCAGGATGGGTAGGGTCAAGAGCACAGACTCTGAAGTCTCAGCTTCCCCCATCCCCGAGACCTTCAGAGAGTTACTCAACCTCTCTGTGTCTTCATCTCTTCACCTTTGACATGGAGACAGTAATCCATGGGGGTAGATGTGAGGATTAAGTGAGTTCTTTAAAGCCCTTGGACTCCTGTCTGGCACAGAGTGAGAGCCGTCCCTAGATGTACAGGGATGTGGAGTTGGATGGCCAACCTCCTCACTCTACTGATGGAAACTGAGGCCCAGGGAGAGGAGGCATCTGGCTGTGAGGGGAGTGAGAAGAGGGCAGAATTTGGAGCTCAGGCCCGGGTTCAATTCCCCACTCTGCTCAAGCTTGGTGTTCTTGGGCAATTACTCAACCCCTCTGAGCTCTCATTTCTCCTCCTTTCAGCTGGCTGTTATGAGGACTGAGTACAACAGGGACACGGAGTTCCAGGCATGCAGTAGTTGCTCAATAGATGCTAGATCCCTTCTGTCTTGCCCCTGATAGCTAGTAAGCACAATTCGTTTTGAATTCCGCTCTCTGCTGTTCCCAAAACTGGAAGAGGAAGAGACCCAGCCTCCACTTCCCCACTGCTGGAGAAAACTCCAGAAGTTGCTCTCTTGAGTTTCCTTTTCAGTCCTCTTCTGGGAGTCTTTTTGCAGTGCTGTGGCAAAAAGCGGGAAAAGCCAGGGTGCATGGCCCAGCTGCCCCTCCAGCCCAGCCAGCTGCCCAGCCGCATGCTGCTCAGGAGGGGCTCAAGCGAAGGCAGACTCCGAGCTCCCTGGGTTCATTGACAACAGGATAGAGATGCTGTTCCAGGTGCTGGGAGACAGATGAGGGCCAAGCAGTCTAGCAGAGATGAAATGCTGGGTCCGGGGCTAGTGTCTGGAAGCCCAAACCCCATGAAGGATGGGGCAGGCACATGGAAGGGAGGGATTTGCCCAAGCCCCCCATATCCCATGCCTTGGGTTATTACCCTGGTGACCAAGGCTTGGTTAGATGGTTAGGCAGACTCCAAGCCAGCTCCCCCCCAGACCACAGACTGCAGGAAGGGAGATGGGGAATGAGCCTGTCTCCCAGTCCAGTGCTCCTTGCTCTAGATCATGCTTTCCCTAACAACAGGCCAGCATTTATAAAATGCATCACAGCTGGGAAACTGACAGTTAGCCAGCCCAGCATTTTCCGAAGATGATGAGATGGTCTTAGGAGGTGCAGGGACACAATAATCTGAATCGCTCTCGGTGAACAAGGTATTCCCTTTTCAATTCTCCTTTGAGCCTCCTGTCATCAAGAAGAAAGTCTCGGTGTGATACCACCATCTTGCTAACACCTCTCCCATACTCACTAATCTCCCTTCCAAACAAAGAGAAAGGTGGCCTTAGGCTCAGAGCCTTAGGCAGGCACAAGAGGATACAGCTAGGATTTAATGCCACTTTCCCAGTTGTCTTTCTGTACGACAAACAAATACTGGTTTTCCAGGCATGTTCCTGAATACAAGTTTCTTCTGAAACTTTATTTTTTAAAAGATTTTATTTTTAAGTAATCTCTACACCCAACGTGGGGCCCGAACTTACAACCTCAAGATCAAGAGTTGCATGCTCCACCGATTGACCCGGTCAGGTGCCCTGAAACTCATTTATTTTAAATTAAACAGAAAGACATGAGTTAACTTAAAAGAAAAAAAAAAAAACTATAAACAAGTGTAAGGTTGGTATGCAGATTCAGCAAAATCTGTGAAGGCACAGCAACAATGAAGGATTGGGGGGGGGGGGGGGCGCCTGGGTGGCTCAGTCAGTTAAGTGTCCAACTTTAGCTCAGGTCATGATCTCATGGTTCATGAGTTCAAGCTCCACATCAGGCTCTGTGCTGACAGCTCAGAGCCTGGAGTCTGCTTCAGATTCTATGTCTCCCTCTCTCTCTCTGACCCTCCCTTGCACTCTCTCTCTCTCTCTCTCACAAAAAATAAATAAGGGTGCCTGGGTGGTTCAGTGAGTTAAGCGCCAGACTTCGGCTCAGGTCATGACCTCACAGTTTGTGGGTTTGAGTCCCACATCAGGCTCTGTGCGACAGCTCAGAGCCTTGGAGCCTTGGAGCCTTGGAGCCTGAGCTGTCGCACAGAGCCTTGGAGCCTGCTTCAGATTCTGTGTCTCCTTCTCTCTCTGCCCCTCCCCCGCTCATGTTCTGTCTCTGTCTCTGTCTCTCTCTCAAAAATAAACATTAAAAAATTTCTAAATAAATAAATAATAAACGTTAAAAAATTTTTTTTTAGAAAGGAATGAAGGATGGCCATGATACTCAGATGGGGAGACTGAGGCTCCAAGGATGTAGGGCTGGAAGGGGCAGAACTGGGGCTCTGTGTGCTCTTCAGGGCAAGGACTGAAGCCACCGACTGCCTTCCTCAAAGGCCGAGGAGCTGTCCCCACCAAGAAGCTAGCCAGCCTGGGCTAGCTGACTGCTGATCTGCTTCCTGGGTCGGGAAGGGGGAGGCGCCAGTGAAGTGAGCAGGGGACAAGGGGCCAGAGAAAGAGGAACTCGGAATAATTATTATTTCCTTTCATTCAAGCTCTCTACTTTTTAAAAGGTGGATGTTTTCCGGAGAGCCACACCAGCACTAGGAATAGATTTCTTTTGTGCAAAAACTCAGGCTGATGGGTAACTTCCCCTTAACGAGAACAAACTTCCCTGCTTTACCCTATCATTGTTTATAGAAGCAAAGAGGCATGTGTCTATGTGGGGCCCAGAGAACAATATCCTGCCGGCAGACCTCCGGCAAGAAGTGCCCTCTAGAAGCTGCCCGCCCTGGGCGTTCCCAGCATCCCACAGAGGCTGCCAAGCCGGTTCATGCCAGAAGGCTGACCCAACCTACCAGTGCACCTTGGTGTCCAGGCCCTTTCAGCAGAACCCACCACCAGGTCTGAGCTACCCCTTTTGCTACCTAGCAAACCCACATCAAAACTGGGTGCCATCTGCCAGGCCTCAGTGACTGGGCTGGCACAGCTCAAAGACGGAGGCCCAGCACAACTGCTTACGAGCCCAGTTAAAATGAATCATGGCGAGACGTCCTACAAACAACATGGCTGACGCGGGACACTCGGGGACTCGCCTGAAGCCCTGCCCCCACAATTCTAAACCAGTCTCTTCCTTTCCCCGACCTTGGCTGCCTGACCTGTAAAATGGGTACACTAATACCCAGCTTGGAGCGTTGCTATAGAAGGAGCCAAGAGCAGGTGTGTAAGGTGGCATTGCAGTGTTGGACACAGACAGCCTAAGAAATATAGAGGGACTTTTTGAATATTCGTGAAGGACCGTGCCTGGCCCTGCTTTTCCCAACTGGCAATGGGGCTTTGGTTCTCCAGGGGAAGCCAGATTCATGCGCCTAACGTGCACTATGATTTATTTGTCCCCATATGCACCCTGTTCCCCAAAACCCCGAGGCCTTCTGACAAGGATAGATAAGACAAAGTGGAAGCAAGTCATTTAAAAACAAGTAACAAAACTGAATCTGAATTTTATCAAAATTAAAACCCGTTGCGCTTCAGAGGACACTATCACAAAAGTAAAAGGACCACTCACAGGATGGGAGAAAATATTTGCAAGTCACATATCTGATAAACGACTCGTATGCAGAGCATACAAAGAAGCCTTAGGATTCAACTTTAAGAAGATCATCAACCTAATTTAAAGATGAACAAAGGGTCTGAATAGACAGTTCTCCCAAGAAGATCCACAAATGGCCGATAAGCACATGAAACAGCGTTCAGCATCGTCAGTCATCAGGAAAATGCAAATCAAAACCACCACGAGATACCATTTCACACCCTCTACGATGAATAATATTAAAAAGAGGGAAAATGGCAAGTGCTGGTGAGGATGCAGAGAAACGGGAACCCTCATGCACAGCCGGGGGGGGAAATGCAAAATGGCGCAGCCCCTTCCAGAGTATTCTCGACAGTTCCTCACATGACTAAGCACCGAGTTACCCTGTGACCCGCTACTCCACTCCTAAGTATCTCTCCAAGGGGGATGAAAACACATGTCCAGGAAGAAACCTGTACACAAATGTTCACAGCAATGTTTTTCGTTATAGCCCCAAAGTGTAAACAAACCAAGTGTCCATCCATTGGTGACAAGATAAAAACAATGGGGTCTATCCATACAGTGGGATACTATCCAGCCATGAAAAAGGATGAAGTACTTAAATACGTTACAACACGGGTACACCCTGAAACATTATACTAAGTAGAAGAAGATACAAAAGGCACGCGCTCTATGACTCCATTTATATGAAATGTCCAGAATAGGCAAGTCCACAGAGACAGGAAGTAGGTTAGTTTTTGCCAGGGGCTGGGAGGAAAGGGAGACAGGGGGTGACTGCTAATGAGTAGAGTTTCTATTGGGGGTGATAAAATGTCCTGGATGCAAATAGTGGTGATAGTGGTACAACTCTGTGAATATTTTAAACCACTCTACTGCACACTTTAAAAGGATAACTTTTAAGGTATGTGAATTATATCTCCGTAAAGCCAATATTTTAAAGTCTATAGTGATGGATGCTTTCGTGATCACATATTATTATTTATTACTATAATTAAAACTACTTCCTGGTCCACCCCAGCTCAGAGCAAGCCTGCCCCTCCCCCCACCACTCCGAACACCTATATCACCTCTGGTCTGCAGGTACCTGGAAGATAAGCCGCCTGGATCTCTACAGAGCTCAGCACACACATCTGATCTGCCCCGGGGGCCAGCTTCTCCAAGCTGACATACCTTTGACTATTTCTAGGACATGCCATGTTCGTGGCTGTCTCACCAGCATCAGAGACTAGCCTGCCACAGAGACAATGTTTTCAGTTTAGGGGTTTGGGGGGTGAGAAGGCAGGCAGAAAGACATATTCCGTATGCTCCCCCAAATCTTTCAACCTCCCTTGCTGGCCAGGGGAGCTTTAACAAGGCAGTTCATGCTTGAGCGCTTCCTTCACTCATCTCCTCCCCTTTGGCAGTGACCATGAGACAACACCTTCAAGATGGTGGGGCCACAGAAGCAGCCAGGACCCCTGGTCTTCAACCCAGGAGAGCTGAAGACCCAATCGGATTGTGCCTAAGAAAGAAAGGATCTCTGTTGTGCGAAGGCCCTGAGATTTGGGGGTTGTTTCTTGTAGCGGCTAGTATTAATCATCCTGACGAACGTATCGCTTTCTAACGAGCCTGGCCTCTCTGGCCAGCCTCTGCGGCCGGGGGCCCTCCAGACCCCTCCTTGGCCTCACTCAACCCCACAGCTGGAGTTCATGTCTGAGTGATTTCCTCATTCAACAGCCTCGTACTGAAAGCACAGAGAGGAGGGGGAAAGTCAGACGCTAGCCCCCACTGAGCGAGTGTCTAACACGGACCAGCCCCTGGGCTGTGTACTTGCTGGCATTTGGGACCCTCGCCACCACCCCACCCACTTGACAGCTGGAAGCCTAGTAACTGTCCCAAGGCCACGCAGCTGAAAGAGGCCAAGTCTGCCCTCCGACCCAGGTCGACCTGGTTCCAGAAGGTCTTCTTGCAGCTCTCTGCCGCCTTTGTGTTAGAGCCCCGCTTTCGGTGCACTCCAAAGCCCACCCAGGGCTGGTGTCTCCAACAGCCCCCAGCGCAAAGCTGGCCATGTCTGGCCAACCGATGCAAGATCTGGGCAGTATCCAAGGAGTGGGCTTGCCTCTCAGGAAGGAAACCTTCAAGCCAGGGTTTGAAGGGCGTCATCGCACAGGGAGTGAGAATTCAGCTCCAGGCATAAATTCTGACTTAGAACGAGAGGGATTTTCCAGCCAGACTCCTAGCAAACACACCATGTCAGACGCCGGGGAACAAAAACCAGCCAAGCGGCAGCTCCCCAAGAAAAGACACAAGGGACACGAGGTGAGGGGCTCGCGGAAGGAAGCTTCCCAGGGCCCTCTCGCTGTCTCATTCAAAGCAGCTCACAATGATTGCAAGCCGTGAGTCCAGCACTGGCAGGTGCAGGGGACACCCACAAAGAACAGATGCCACCATCTCTGCCCAGTGAGCAGCAATGACCTTCGTCCCATGTCCTCTGTCTTTCCTGGGGGCGCTGCACCCACTCAGTGACTCAGGATGAAAACCAGGAGTCACCTGGGTCTCCTGCCCTTCCCCTTCACACCCCACACCTGGCCGCCCCCAAGAACTCCTTCCTGCTAACATTTCCCAAGACCCTCGTGCTGTCATGTCCCAGCGTGGGTCACAGTCACTCCCGTGGCACCTGCATCAGCTCCCTAGTCTTCTGCCTCCAGTCCCCCCACCAATCCCCTGTTCTCCATGTGGTCAGAGGAACCAGCCTCAACCGCAAACGGCTCCCACTGCCTCCAGGACGCTGTCAATCTCCTCAGCATGATTTGCCAGGCCCTGCTGCCCAGGGGATCCCCGTCCCCCTACCTTCTACTCCCGCTACACCCTTGCCCACGTCTATACCAGGGTTTCTCAACCTCAACACCACTGACATTTGGGGTCAGAAAATACTTTGTTATGGGGCTGTCCCGTGCATCGTAGGACGCTCAACAGGACCCCTGGCCCCTACCTGTTAGATGCCAGGAGCACCTCCCCCCAGTTGTGCCAATCAAAAATATCTCCAGTCTCTGCCAACTGTCCCCTGGGGGGCAAAACATTCCCAGGTGATGCTCTATACCTTTGCCCATGAAACGCCCTTCTTTCCTTTCATTCATACCTGGTCTCTTCCTCCTCATCACCTTAAAATTTGATTCAGCTGCCTCACCTCCCAGAAGCCTCCCTGGCTTGTCCAGGGTGGTCTAGGGGCAGCTTCTCAGGATCCTCCTCCCCTCTTCCCTTTTCCCTTTGCACAGTTCCGCCACTGTTCCCGTCACATTGCCGCTGACGGACCCGTTGATGTGTGTCACCCTCTGCAGGGCGGGCTCCTCAGAACCCCTGCACCGGGGCACGGAAGCACCGACCTCATGTACTTGCATGAGTACACAGTGCGGCATGCTTGGTGACCGCCCAAGTAGGTGTGATGGCATCTGACCAGTGGCAAGGGGCTGTGTGCAGCCAAGGTATCAGGCTGAGGAACAGGGAAGGGAGAAAAACAGAGTAAGGGTCTAGGTGAAGGGCCTTGTGGGGAACGGCCTGAATAGGGACAACGAGATGTGGTCGTCAAGAAGAGACTGGGCCAAAGCCCAGTGTGGGGCCTGTGGGAGGGGTATCAGGAGAAAGCATTTTGAAGCAGAAGGAAACCAGGTCATGAAGCCCCTTGGATGTGTTCTGTAGCCACAGATGTATTCAGCAGGGTGTAAAATTTGGGTGGCGGGAGGGTGGAAGGTTTTATGGTCAAATAAGTTTGGGAAATGCTTTGTCTGCGGTTAAACAGGTTTCTTTATTGCAGGACTTCTTAGGGCCTTTGAGATGCTCACGTGCCAGGTGAATTTTCACAAGGGCACATGCAGCAGATAGTGGTGCCCACACGTAGTTGCCCACAGAGCTTCTCAGATGATCAGTGTCCTTCAGCCTACCCTTTGGAATTGCTGCTTAGAGCTGAGACACGGGGGCTACGCCTTGAAAGGCTCAAGGTAAGGACAGTCTGGGTTTGGGGACAATGACTCTGGGGGTTGTTCAAAGACCTGAGGGCCAATGCCGGAGCCTCAGCCCCTGGCTCTCCAGCACCGGGGCCATCTGCAGAACTGAGAAGCGAAAACGGCTCCTGAGAGATTGTCTACAGGAAGGACTGGGAGGCAGTGTGAAATTTATTGTAGGAAAACAGTCGCCCCATGGGACTGCTTCGACCACCTCCCCCAGGCCCCTGGGCCATAACACATGGTGTGGTTTAAATTCTTTAAATTGAGGAGTACTTAAGGAAAAAATGTTGGCAGGCTCTGAGGCACTTGTAAAACCATCTGAGCTGATGAGGAGTCTGGGCCCCATCCCTCCAGGAAATGGAGGCAGCGCTGAGCAGGGGCAGGGAGGTCTGGAGGGCGGGATGGGGTCCACCAGCAGAGGCTTCTGGTCGGCAGAGAGTGAAACAGTCCCCTGCAGCAGCCCTTGGCTGGGCCCGAGGAGCTGGCAGGGCCGAGCAGAGGAACACTTCATCCTCACTGTGGATCACAGCCAGGCCCGCAGATGCTCCCGGGCAGGGTGGCAGGAGGGCAGTGAGGGGCCAGGAGTGGGAAACAGTGCACCACGGGGTGAAGACCAAGGGCTCAAGTCCCAGCTGCGTGACCTGGGATGGTGACAGCCCCTCCTGAGCCTCCCCGGGCGCAACCATAAGACAGAGACGACAGAATCGCATCACGTGGTAGCTGCAGGGATCAGGTGAGCGTGTCTGCACACAGTGGGTCCTCAACACATGTCTGGGGGAAGACAAGCGGGCGGGCAGCCCCAAACTGGGCGCAGATGCAGAGCCGGACTGGCAAAGCTCAGGCACTGCGGAAACCGCCTTTGCTGAGGGCAGCGGAAGACTCTAGCGTTTGAGTGGCCGCAGCATGTTACTCGGCTCCCTGGGCCCTGGCCGCCACCTGGCCACCTCTCGTGTCCCAGAGACGGAAGCCAGCACACCCAACGCCTGGGGGGCGCTCAGCTGGTGAGCTGTTGCTCTCACCCACCTCCCCGGGCCTCTGGGCCCTGCTTATGCCCAAGGCGTTCCTGCTGTTTCAAGAGGTGACCAGGTCAAAAGCCGCACGTCAGCAGCTGTAAGTGTGGGTGGACAGGGACCCCGCTCAGACACGTCTCCTTCTTGACCACTTTCAACCTGAGCGCTTCCATAGACGCCAAAGAGGCCTGTGTCTGAAACAAAGCAGGGCAGAGCTGCCCAGGGGCCCCGCAGACGGAGCGGGCAGCCACATGTGCCCAGGGCCACGCCGTGTGCAGAGGGAGCCGGCCCCGCTCAGCGTCCGGGGGCGTTTTACGAACTGAATCCTCTCATCTCTGAAATGTGCCGACGTACCGCGAGCGCTTGCCCGTCACGCGGACAGAAGGAAGCAGAAACAGAGAGACCCCAAGGGAAGGCAGCGAGAGAATGACAAGTAGGGGTGAGGGCTCGGCACGAGTGGCAGGAAGTGACGCAGGAGACATCTCTGGGTGTGAGACTGCACAGGGATGCCCCCTGGCCACCTGCAGATGCTGGAGATGAGCACCCAGAGCGGGACTGGGTGTGGTACGAGAGACCCTGGCGGTGGGGGAACCCCACACGCTCAGGGCCCCCCGGACCTCCGTAACTCCCGAGAGGGCAGCAAGGGTGTGAGGTGGGACCAGAGCTGCCAAGGACCCCCTGGGACACTTGCTGAAAACATCAAGATGGGGTGTACCGCTTCAAGGGACTTTCATGTCACGGAGTTAAAACCTACACAAATATACAGAGACAGTCTGTACGAGCAGGGGAGAGGAGGCCTGATTTTAAAGTCTGAAGGAGCTGCTGTGGGTAGAAAGCCCTGAGGTCACCCTGGATGCCTTTGCAAGGGTGTCGCTGGCTGTCAGAAGGCCACCTGGTGCTGAAGGAGCTGTACGTGACCCGGATTGTTCTGCCCACAGCCCTCCCTGTCTGAGTGGAGTCACCCTGAGCAGCGGCCGAAAACCAGTGTAACTGCATCCTGCTTTGGTGCGGCTGCGAAGGGACACCAGCCACGGCGCAGCACCCCCAAGGTGGCAGGCAGGTAGGGGCAGGGCTGGTCTTTTATCAGGGGCTAAATGTCACATCCGGGGAGTCTCTATGCCTCGTCGGCAACACCCCTCTCTCTCTGACTGAAGCATCTCCCATTTTTCTCCTTGTTTGGTTCTTATCTTGTGAATCACGTGTCATTCAGTGTAGGCTGAAAGAACGGAGTCCACGATGAGCCCATTTGCAGGGACCCTCTGCCATTATCTGGTCAAGTCTCACCCACTTTACGGCAAAGAACACCGAGACCCCGGGAGAGGAGGACCAAGGGCACATGGTAAACTAGGGGTGAAGCCGTTTCCTGATCTGCACGCCTGTGTTGCTACTCCCTGCCACACTCCGCGTGGACGGGTGAACAGCCGGGACCCCGTCACACAGGCTGTGGCAGCCCCAGTCCACCAGCAGCCTGGGACAGAGGGCGTGCCCAGTCCCAGAGGAGGAGGAAGCCACTGCTGGCCCACAAGGGTACAGGACACACCCAAAACTGTGTGGGTACAGGTCTCAACTCAGACTCTTAAGACCTCTAGAAGGTGGGTCTGGCAGGGAGGGCCACATTTAAGAAACGGAGACTGAGGCCCAGGGAGGGAACACGACTGGATTGTGTGGGGAGAAAAAGTGGCACTAGAACCCCAGGCTCCCAGGCCGAGTTCTGAACCAGATGGAGACCACCTTTATCTGTCAAGTTGGGGGTGAGAAGGAACAGGTTCCAGGGAACCAAGA
This sequence comes from Panthera onca, assembly GCF_046562875.1. NCBI lineage: Eukaryota > Metazoa > Chordata > Mammalia > Carnivora > Felidae > Panthera > Panthera onca. Next base: position 12,209,807 of record NC_138349.1, read on the forward strand.
TCACCAGGACCCCAGGGGCTGGTACTGTTCCTTCAGCATTGGGGTGTGGGTGCTCCTGAGGTAGGGCCGTGGGGGCCCCTCTCCCATCAGTACACCCAGAACATACTTTAGGGTCCTCCACGTTCTGCATGTATTCACCCAATGTGGCCTCTGCCACCCCATTCCCTTCCTGCCCACCCCTGGGCCCTTTCCCTCCACACCAACCTCTCCAAACCACGCCCGCTGTGCCCTTTCTTCTGGGCACTCCTGACTCCGGCTGGGCCAGGCCTCCACCCGTCCAGCTACAAATCCTTGGGTATGGCCAGCATGGGGTCCCTAGAGGGGATTGGGCCCCAGCGAGCAGGCCTCCCCACCCAGGCCCACCCGCCTTGGGCCTCGCCAGTCTTGGGCACTTGCTGGGGGAGGATGAGATACGGGGTCTCTGCAGCCCCGTGGCTGTGCGTGCTTTACATGTGCTGTACAGCCCCCCACGTGGCCTGGCACGGATCCAGGGCCCAAATTCCTCTAAAAGACCTCCCTTTTCCTCTTGCCGGGGGGTTGGGGCAGCCTCTTACCTTTGGGGTGAGGTACTTGGTCATAATTTCCTTCCCTTTCTCCCCCAGTTTTTCATCTGGAGTAACTTCATATTCTGCCTGAAAGAGAAAAAGCACAAGAACAGTATCAGAACTGCTCATGAGCTGCTCATGGTTACACAACCTCAGCGGCCCCCGAGAAGACACCATGGAGGTCAAGGGACTAATCCCTCCTCCACAGGGCAGGAAGCTGAGGCCTGGACTGGGGAGCCGACCTGGCCAAGGAGCCTTGACGTCCAGCCCAGCCTACTTGGCACCATCCGTGAACACGTGCTTAGGGCAGGCCCTCTCCTCTCGGGCTGCACGTTAGAATCATCAGGAGCAAACAGACCACCCCACACCAACCGACAGACCCTCTAGCTGCGAGGGCAGGGCCCCTGGCAGCTAGGGGTTGAGAGCCACCAACTTCGATAAATCACAGGAAGCCCCTGGAAAATAACCAGCCACCAAACGGGAAGGTCCAGAGAGGTTGTCCTGCCCTCAGGTCAGTCAGACCTTACAGCTGCGTGACCTTAGACAAATTCCTTAAACTCTAAAATGCAGATAGAAAAAGCACCTACTACAAGGCAATTGTGCAGACAGAATGTGATAAAGTTCTTAGCCCAGAGCCAGGCACATAATAATACTGCTCAAATGGGGGCGCCTGGGTGGCTCAGTCGGTTAAGCGTCTGACTTCGGCTCAGGTCATGATCTCACAGCTTGTGGGTTTGAGCCCCACGTCAGGCTCTGTGCTGACAGCTCAGAGAGAGCCTGGAGCCTGCTTCGGATTCTGTGTCTCCCTCTCTCTCTGCCCCTCCCTTGTTCACACTCTCTCTCTTAAAAAATAAATAAACATCCAAAAAAATTAAAAAAAATAAATACTGCTCAATGAACAGTTGCATAATTATCACCCCGTCACTATTATGCCTTCCAAGAGAAAACATTAATATCGATGCCTTACCTTTTGCAGCTTTCAGATTATAAAATGAACACACAGAGATTTTTCATATGTTCTTATCTGAACCTTAAAAAAGCCCAGATAGTGACATGGGAGGCCGGGGGGGCCACTGCCATACCCCTTCATCTGCATGTGAAGGGCAGGAGAGGTTCAGCAGACATGCCCAGGGTCATTCAGGGAGGTAGCAGCCGACCTCCACACCAGAGCTCTTTGTCAACAACACCAAGGAATTTAGGATTCCAGATCGCTGGCCAAGTCAGTGGACCTCCAAAAGACAAACCTTATTTTCCTTGACCTCAAAAGGGGCTCCTTCACTCACATCTGATGCCTTTGCCAAGAGGAGGAAAGGCCTCCGGTTAACAAGAAGCCTGGGTAAGCCTGCCTTTCTCATTTAGACAAGAGAACTAATTGCACATTGTTTACAACCATTTCAAAATCCACCACCCAAGGATTTGTCAACCTCGGTCCAAAAGCACAGCTATTTCAAAAGAGACAGAGGAAATGACGTCAACACAGACAGACTGAAACACCGTGGAGCCAGGCGCCCCAGCCCTCCGGGCGCGGTTCAGGGCAACCCCTCAGCCCAGTGCCTAGGGTCCAGTTTCTCCCCCAGGCCAGTCCAAGAGAGCCTCCTGGACGAGGGAAAGCACAGGCACATTTGGAAAGCCCACGGATGCAGCCTGGCACACTTCCCCACAACGTGGCTGAGTTTCCTTGTGCTACCGTTTCTCTTCTCACAGAGAATCAAGACTCAGTGATTTTCACCAAGGAAGAAATATGAACACTTCAATCATTTGAATCACAGAGTGATGGGATCATGGTTCTGGAAGGAATCCGACTCCCTCACTTTTCAGAGCTGGACACCAAGGCTCAGGGAAGGAAAGGACTGACCTAAAATCATACAGCTGGTCACAGCAGAGCCAGGACAGGAGCACAAGCCTCCTGACTTCCATTGGGCCACCTGTCTCAGTGCATGTCCCTGCCAAGGCCAGTGCCTCCACACCTTTATTAAGACTAGTCTTGTGGGATTGATCATTTCTTGAATTGATTTGATTGATGATTTCGTGAGACTATTTAAGGAGAGACGGTGGCTCTTTCCCCTGGAGTTTTTCCTGCTATTGTCCCCCATATGCTCCCCAACAATTCCCCCAAACTAACACATGTGTGCACATCTGCCCTCCCCCCACCCCCCGGACACACATAGTGTGGAGTAGGTTATAGGCTCACCCAATTTACAGATGAAGAAACTGAGGCTCTGAGAGCACCAATAACCAGTTCAAATACAATAGAGTGAGCATGTGAGAGGGCTGGGAACTATGTCTCCAAAGGGGCTCATCGTTCTAGAGCACGACTGACCACCATTTTTTGAGGATGAAGAGAGAAGCACCCAGTGTCCCGTTGGCCTGAAAACCCGCCTAGTGGTCTGGCACCATGGGAATTACCCAGACTGCTTTGCAGGGCCCAGGCCCCGGGCAAATGGCCGACCACATTTCGGGGTAACTCAATCCCATGCAGAACCCTGGATTTGCACTGTCCCAAAATACATCTGTGAAGGCAGCTCTATTTAACCAAATGGAGGCTTGAAGCTCATTAATCAGCCTCAATAACCAGCTGAAAATATTATTGCTCTGGGTACTAAAACCCACGTTAAAAAAATAACATCACTTTCAGGTCAGCTGCCTCCCAGCAGAGGCCCGGCTGGGCGGCTGGGCGCCACAGTTCCACAGGGAGGCAGCCGGGAGCACGCGGGGACAGGCATCCCCAGCCCAGGATCAAAAGGCCTTTCTTTGAGAGTCCATGTCAGGTCACCACCACCTGAAGAGCATTTGTGTTGGGAGGCAGAAAACCAACAGAAGGCTTCCAGCTGGGCTTTCCACACTGATTAAGTCACCTGGAGTGACAGGCCGTGTCTCTACAGTGACCCCCGAGAGGCCTCCGACAGAGAGAAGGCACCATGGCGGCTCAGCGTGGCCGGCAGAGCTCAGGCAGATCACAGCACCAGAGGCAGGGGACCACCCGGGAATCCACTGCTATGGGAACACTCTTGCCCAGGTAGTGGGCAGAAGCTGCTGAAATCAGCTAAAACCAGAAAACATAAGCAGCAAATAAGAGGTTGGGCCAACAGCCTAGAAATTTACAATTAGCGTTGGCTCGGGCAAGGGCACACAAAGACTTCAATGAGAAGAGAGAAAACTACATGCGAGGAATGCCCCTGTGACCTCCATCTGTAAGGGGGTTCCCTCCACCCAGAGAGGGTGATAGGTCTTCTCCCCTTCCCTCACCAGAGGGGACACGAGCCGTCATCCCTGCTGTAAGGCCCATTTGAAACCTGTGAGCTCAACCCTAACAGCCAGAGTGCCAAAGGGCACCTATGCCGATCCAGTTGGAGGGCATTTCTCTTCCAACGGAGGGAGGCACCATTTCATGAGCCTCTGTTCGCGCTGTGATTTATGCCAAACGCAGAAATGGCCTTTGTGGAGGAGATGCTGCTATAACACAAAGAGCAAAACACTACGTTAGGTTTAAGGCAAAAAGAATTATTTACAGATCTGTGCCTGCCGAAGAGTATAAACATCTGTGCGCATCCTAGTTTATAAACCTAATGTTTCATCCTCTTGGTCTGCTCTAATTACATCATCAATCTCAGAAAATGCCGGTGAAAATATGGCCTATTAAAACACACTTTCCTCTGATGAGTTCTAAAAATGCGAGGCCCGCAAGCCAGTAAAAGGGGACCTGCCACGTTTTCAAAGAAGCCGGCACTGGTTTAAAGAGCGGAGGCTGAGCCGGATTCCTCTCGGCCTCTGACCAACTTCAGATGTCACCTCCTCCTCCTGGGAGACCTTCTCCTGCCCCGACAAGAAGATGAAGTCAGAGATGCTATGAGGTCTTGCCACCTCCGGCTGCTGTAATTACCAATGTGGTCAGCTTTTCCACAGTCCTCGCGGCAGGGACAAGTGACGTGCTTGGCTGGCAGTGCTGCTCACCACGGCCCTTTCTGGAGAAACACCCAGCTCCACCCACACCGGCCTCGGCGCCTTGCCTGTGCTGCCCGTGTGGTCTGGAGGTCTCCATGTGCCTCTGTGGAATCACTCTCCACCCTGGTGTGGGGCAGGCGACAGGGTGGGCAGTCAGTCACCTGCCCACCTGGGCACCATGGTTCCCGGACCCCACTTCTAAAGACCCAGCTGGTGTATGCTGGCCTGCATCGGTCCCTTCCCTGGTCCCTGCAGACCTAGAGGTGGCAAAGGCCCTGACTTACCGCATCAGCGCCACTGATGTCCCCATCCTGCCTGGCACTTCATCAGCAGCCCCGCACTCACTCGTGGGTGGGCCTTCCATCTCCTGCCGGGATCCTGACTGAACAGTCCTTCAGATAGCTAGGCCCTGACCTTGCTGCTTCTCTGCTCCCCAGCTGGAATGAAGAAGTACTTACAAAGGGGCATCCCCCAGGGGTCTGACGGTGGGGTGGGCCTGGTCAGCCCCAAAGCCTGTATCTACCTGGGCAGAATGTTCTGTGGTCTCCAGCTGCCATCTGAAGAGCCCTCTTGGGCCTAGGTCAGGAAGGGAGTCACTGGCCCCGCCCCCCCGAAGGCAACAGATGGGATGTGACCAGACAAAGAAGGGAGGGAGGAGCTGCCTCCTGGCCATGTAGGAACACAACCCGAGAGTGGTAGCAGTGACCCCAAGGGGACCCCAGACTATCCTCAACAGCCCCACAGTCCTTGTGTGCTTGTGCAACATACCCTGGCTGGGGCAAAGGTTAAAAAGAAGGAAGGACCTCTGGGGTGAGGTGACATATTCACCAGCAGCTGTCAGGCTCCCATAGCAAAGGGGCCACACCCTCACCTTCTGCTTATCCCATGGTCCTCCTGACAGCCTCAGCCCAGAGTGGCTCTCTCCCCACCCCGTCCACCACCCTTGGGCTGCCTAGCTGCTGCTCCTCTCTCCCCTAGCCCCAGAATTATTTCTCCATCTTCATTCTCCAACAAGGCTCATAAGGCCACTGTGCAAAGGCCTTTTACTCTCCCTATTACTCTTTCAGTTCTAAGGAAGAAGAACGTCAACCTAACCTAGTTCGGGCAGAACCGTTATCTCTCAGCTCCTAGAAATCAAGGATGGATTGAATAACCAAATTGTGAGGAGAATGAAAATGCAGCCAGGCCTGGACCACCAGGAACCAGCAACGTGAGGGCTTCTGGAACCCACTCTCATCTGTGTGTGCGTGCGCACGTGTGTGTGTGTGTGTGTGTGTGTGTGTGTGTGTGTGTGCACGTGCCCACACGTGCCTCGTTCTCTCTCAGTGCTGACTGGCTTGCTCCAGTGGCACATGGCAGTCAACAGCTCTCAACATTTTTATTTTAAGCCTTCTTTACCAGAGAAGGACTTCTTCTCCAGCTTACAAATTCTAGAGAAAGAGCTCATTGGCCTACATTGGCTCACATGCTCATCCCTGCTCCAGAAAACTGTGGACTGTGGGTCACACCATTAACAACATGGCAGCTTCTAGGACAGGAGAATGGGTGGGGTATCCAGGACACTGGAAAATTCCATAGGCTTCTGCTATATGAACCCATTTTATAAGCGTTAGACTTCTTCAAATGACCCTGATCCCTGGGTCTGGCTTCACCAACTGTTCTGAGGGTCTCTACGTCCATCCGAAGAATGGTTACTCCCCTCCCAGCTTCCTCTTTGGGGGAGAGCACAAAAGTGATAGAAAGACAAGACAAATACTGGGTCTGAATTATAAGAGAAGCAGGATGCTTGACTACTCTGATGAGACACAGCAAATTGTTTTACAAATAATTTCAGAATAACCAGGCATATTTAAAGCCAGGTGATTGCACACTGATTTCAAGTGATTCCCTATAGTCTAATGAATGGCTTGAAGTGCCTTTCAGCATTTCCTGATACAAGATTTCATTCGTTGTAACCTCATAGTTGTAGCTGCCGGTCTCCAAGATGGAGACTTCAATAATCCTTGCCTTCTGCTACTCATGCTCTTGAGAAGTCTCTTTCCATACTGAAAAGGGCTAACCTGTGTAAACATGATAATGGGGCCATGATAGTATGGAATCACTGAGGTTAGGTCATAAAAGACATTGCAGCTTCTAGCAGGCTGTCTTGGACCACTGACTCTGGGGGAAAGCCAGCCATGTTAGAAGGACACTCAAGCAGTCCCGTGGGGTGGTTCACATGGAAAACACAGAGGCCTCCAACCAACAGCCACCACCAAGTGCATAAACTTGGAAACAGCCACCAGCCAAGTGCATAAACTTGGAAACAGATCAAGCCTTGAATGACTGCAGCCCCAGCCAACATCTTAATAGAACCTTTTAAGAAACTGTGAGCCAGTAGCATCTCGGGAAAGCATTCCAAAATTTTTGACCCACAAAAGCCATGAGATAGTAAGTGTTTCTTGTTGTTTCAAGCCGCTAAGTGTTGAGGTAATTTCTTACACAGCAATAGATAATGAATACTTAGTTTTCTAAACTCGTGGCTAGTATCACTCACTTCATTGAAATTTTCCTTTACGTATTTATTTTTCAATCTTTCATTTAATCAAAAAGCCAGTGCCACGAGGGCGGGCACTTATTTCTGCTCAGCGTGTAGCCACCAACTGCTAGAACGGAGTAGGATATACTGGATATATTCAGTAAAGGAGTGCTGAAAAACTGCCAAACCTCCCCTAACCCCAAAGAGAAGAAACCTGCAAAGTTTCAGTCACACCCAAGTGGGGGGATAGGAGGGTTTCAGGTGAGCCGGGATGCCATCAAGGCTCCCAGAAAACAGGTGAGAGAGGCAGTACATCAATCTTTAAGGAGTCTCTCATTGTGGGAGGCAATGAGAGAGTCCTTCTGAGACTCCTAGAAAGCCCTTGAAAACGGAGACGAAGGGCTGAATGACCCCTGCAGAATTACCTCTGATGAACGATACACACACCGTCCTGTGCCCCACCCCCGACTCACCCAGGCCCCATTTTAAGACAGCCATGAGTCCCCTGCTTGACTTGAGAAACTCAGACATTAGGACTGTGCAGGAGAGCAGCCTTTCCCGGGGACTACGTCAGAGCCTGACGAGGACGGGTTATTTTTAATAAACTCCGCTTGGTAGGAATTCAACACAGAGGTGGGAATGGTGTGGACGGTGCTGGCTGAGCCAGGGAGCACCGGGGCTGTATGCTGCCTCCTTGGAGTTCCAGGCAGGATGGAAGGAAAAAACATATTTCAGACAAGAATTGCGCCAGCCCTGGAAAACTCAATAAAGTCTTCCTGCGTAAAAGAGGTGTTCCAAAGGCTGGTCATTTGACGTCAAGATGGGTGATGAAAAGGCCCCGCTCATTCCCAGAGATGCAGACAAAATGCAAGGGGCGGGTCGGCTCTAGGAGTGGCGGCCGCGTTAAGACGTATGTAAAGAGCATTTGTCACATCAACAGAGGAGCCAGACTCACATTTCCTTTCCAGAAAAAAAGCTCTTGGTACAGGCCCAGCAAAAGGGAGCGTCTGCACGACCAGAATGAAAATGGGCATCCATTGGATTTTTTTTTCTTCTTCTCAAACTGACTATAAGTGTCTAACAAGACACGTGGCTGGAAAATTCCACTGGCTCCTGGGTTTAGCCTTGCCCTGCTCTGCCTCATCAACTCTCTAGATGAGTCTCAAAGCTGGTGATGCCTCATCGTTTCCAAATGGGGAGCAGTCTTGGTCCAGGGCTCAGGCTCTGGTCCTCATCTTTCCTTCCACATTTGTCTCCTTGGTCAGTTTGCCCAGCCCATGGCCCTAAATACCAGCTGTGTGTTGACAAGTCCCAGTCTTCCATCTCCAGCCCAGAACTTTCTCGCAGACCCCAGAATTGAACATCAATCTCCCCTCAATCATCTCCACTTGGGTGTCCGAGAGACCATCCAGCCGCGTGTGCCTAAAACGGAGTTCCTGGTCTTCCCCCAAACGCACCTCCCACAGCCTTTCTCTCCCACCACCCTTCCATCCGATCAGGTCAACACTTTGAAGCCATCCATAACTCTTCTGTCTCGCCCACACTGCATCTGAAAGTACTGTTAACTCTGCCTCGAAAACACGCCCCAAATGCAGTCACTGTCACCACTGCCGAATGCTCCCACGCTGGCTCGAGCAGCCATCAGCTCCCATCGTTAGTGGCTCCTATCAGAGCTCCTACCTGTTCCAACACAGGAGCCTCAGGGATCTTTTAGAAACCCGTCGGATCATGCCACTGCTCTGTCCAAAGTCCTCCAGCGGCTCCCCATTTCACTCAAAGTCAAAGCCAAAGTTCTTTAATGGCACAAAGTCTTTCATGACCACACCTCTCCTAGGCCCCCCTCTGCCCTTGCTCCCGCCACTCCAGCCACAGGTTCCATGCCTGCAGGCCGCCACACTAGCTGTTCCCCTGCCTGCCATGCTGTTCCACCACACACTCAGCTGGCTAACTCTCATAGAGGGTTCCGCAAGGCCTCCAGCCCAAGGTCTCCCCACCAGCCAGTTCCTTCAGTCCTTCTCTGGAGCCCGCACTCCCTACTAACACACCATTCTGCCAGCACAGCCCAGTACTGAGGCTCGGGTGCGTGCTGGAGGGAGGACCCAGAGCAGAGGGTGCAGCAGGGAGGAGGTGTTGGGGAATGCTTCTGACAGTAGGGTACGAGACAACAAGCAGGCATTCAACAGGCAGAGGGGAGGTGGGGGGGCATTTCAGGCATCGAGAGTGAGGGAGCCGGGGCCGAGAGACTTCAGCCTCTGTGGCGGCAAGTCAGGTGGCAGGGCCGGAACGCACAGCTCAAGAAAGACCCAGGCGGAGGTCGAGGATGAAAATGCAGGTTCGGGGGCCTGTCAGAGGGAGGTCTGGTATTCGGCCTCAGAACGTGGACTTTATCCTGGTTGTCCATGTCCCCCAGCCCTGGATACACAGTACAGTCATGGGTGACTTGGCAAATACCAACGTCTATTAGAAATAAGGGCCCATCCACTGGTAATGAGCACCCCTAGTGTCAAACTGTGGTCTCCAAGTACCATTTCCCAGTAGAAGGAACCAGGGCTCCTTGGAGATACAATGGACTCTACGTCTAGGGCAGGAAACGTACAAGATGAGCTGTCACATCACATCCTACCACTTAGCAAAGAGACTGTCCATGACTCCTGGGTCTTCTCAAGGGCTCAGAAGCCAACCTGGGGGCCAACAATGAGAGCATGGAGAATCAACCACCATGCGTCGAAATGCATCCGTGTTTAAATCCACACCTTCAAAACAAATTGGTTACTACTACAGAAGGGTGCTGGTGAACTGATTTGGTACTTTAAAAGCATAAATACAGGGATAGAATGAACGAACTTTATCAGTGGGTAACCAAACAGTAATTGAAAGGAACTGTCACCCAGTTAGCAAATGAAGAAGGAATGACAAAATTAGAATGTCAGCATGCTGCAACCCCTAATTTATCAACAGATTTAGGCACTGAATACCTAAACCTGCTGCCATCTCTAAAAGAAAGACAAGCAGATAGTAATGTCCCTTGATGGAAGAACACAAAACCACTTATGAAGTCAGTCCCCCAGCCCCTGCTGGGGGGGGGGGGGTGAAAAAAAAGGGAACCTGAATATGATCAGGTTTCTAGATTCGATAAGCAATTTATAAGCAACACAGAGAAACCTATTACATGACACATGGGGTGACAGAGCAGAATTCAGACTATGGGTCACTCTTCTGGATGAACAAGGGGAGATGGTTATAACCTGTCAAAACATGCATTTATGAAAAGTATGAGAAAGTTGGAAATTTAAACACAAATATTTGATGATAATAATTACTTTTTTAGAGCTGCACTAAGGGTATTGTGGTGATGTGTGTGTGTGTGTGTGTGTGTGTGAGAGAGAGAGAGAGAGAGAGAGAGAGCCCTTATCATGTAGGGATACCTACTGAAATGTTCACGGGCAAAATATATATGATATTTACTACAAAATGCTACAGACGGGGAGGACATGGTCAAACAAGACCGGCCAAGAGTTTGTAATTGTTGAAGCAGGGTGAAGGGCGCACAGACTATTCTTTGACTTTACTTTTTACAGTTTGAAACTATGAGAAGTTATGAAAATATTAGCTCTCACCCTCCACCCCACAGAGATTCAAATTAATGAGTCTGGGCTTCAGCTCAGGCACTGGTATTTTTTGAAGGCTCCCCAGGTGTTTCTACTGCTCAACCAAGGTTGAAAACCATCGTAGTCGCTTATGTGAGACATGCTGGGAGCCTCCACTGAGACCAAGACAGAGGTGATGGAGGGAACTGGTCCGTGGGAGGCCAAGGAACCAAGCACATGGTCTTTGATTAGATGGGGGAGGAGATGAGGAAGATGGAGAGGTCAAGGACATTGCAAAGATTTCAGGCTTGGGTGACTATGGGTGCTGGTCACTGGAGTGGGGAACATGTCAGGCCTGGTAGCTTTGGGGATCTGGGGGAAGGCGACTTTTGGCGGAGACGCTCAGTGGGCAATTTGGCTTGCAAATCTACAGATCCACATTGAGACCCTGAAGCAGACACAGAAACTTGGGCCCCACAGCGCTGTCCCCCAAACCGAGACAGAGGTCAGGATGGCCGCAGCCAAGGGTGGCATTAGGGCCACTAGAAAACAGCGGTCTCTCGGGAGCCTGGAAATACCCCACTCCTTTCATGACTGGTCTCCATTCCTTGCCCTCCCACCCACTGTCCACCTTCCTTGGATAGACACCCAAAGGGCGGTCTTCCAGGCTGAGGTGAGAGGCCTTCCTGCACAAGTGCTGAGAAATTCCTGCTCATTCCTACACCCTGTCCTAAAAGCCCATGCAGATCAAGCACCATTTGTTAAACCAATGACTAGGAAATCTGAAGAAAGTCTCCATATGGTATCAAACATAGCTACACATGCCAGCAGCCGCTGGAGCCAGCAACTGTCAGATTGGCTTGAAATGACCAACACATGTTCATCCCACAAAAGTTCACTTAATGCCTGTAGGTGCCAGGCCCTGTGCTAGGAATCTCAGGGTCCTGGCCTCAGGGAGCTTGCATTCTAGCAGAGAAGTAGACAGTAAAGCGTCATCTTGGGGTGTCATCCAAGTTCCTCAGGCACTACCTGGTATACTAACCCAGGATCCCAGAATCAGAGAACTGACAGGGCTTCACTTTAAAGCAGCAGTCACCGAGGCCCACAGAGGAAGGCGGGTCACCCGTGGTCACCCAGCAGGTGCAGACTTGCAGACAAGTCAGTACTCTCAAAGTCTGCGCTGGACATCTCTTGAGCAACAGTTTCATTCTCACCCTTATAAACGATGTGGTCTATCTTCTCCTTTGGGCAAACACAATCACTGGTCACAGAGGACCACAGGGCCTCCCCAGGAGCAGGGACTTACCACTGAGTCCAGGAACTGAATGTAACACTCCAGCCCGGGCCTGGTTTCGCAGAACTGCCGGAAAAGCAGCCTCCCAATTGGCTGCTTGTCACATAAACTGCAGTAATCTCTGTCTGGAAACAGAGGGGAAAAAAAAAAAAGAATGTGGTGAGATGCAGGAGAGAGCCAGGCTGGGCCGTCCAATCAACCCACACCTGGATCCAGAGCCCCAGATGGATGCAGCAAGATGACTGGCAAATTCTCAGGACCCCTTATTTATCTCCAGGCTGTGCAGACTCAGAGGGGACAAGGGCGGTGTAGAGGAAGGACTGATTATGACCAAACTCTAGTTCCCAGCTCACTCCTCCTTCCTGATGCCAGATGCCAGCAGTTCTGGGGATGATGCCTCCACGCCCTGGGTGGCCGATCACCCTGTCACACTCCCCAGTTAGTGGCCGGATGAGGGTGGCAGGCATGTAACCCAAGCCAGTTCCGATCAGAGTGGACCACAGACTGTGCCTGGGCACACCGAGCAGAAGTGCTCTCTCTCCCTCTGGGTGTTGGGGTGCATGGGGGTGAGGCCAGGGTCTACTTGCTGTGTTGTTGACCCTGCAAGGAAAGTTGTTGTGATAATGAGGCTCACGCACAGAAGAGGTCAGAGCTGGGAAAATGACACCCACCACCGTGTCCTCACGGTGTCATGAATCTCTGGATCAAACCATGCCTGCAGCTCAAACCACATCCGAAAAGTTGATTTATGAGCTGATTTCAAAATTACTTATCATTCAAAGCATTTCAAATTATGAAAACCCTGCATCTTCCAGCTGAGGAGCTAGAGGCGTGGAAACGAGAAGTGACCAGCCCTCAGCCACTCAGCAGCCAAGAGAGTTCTAAAGAGGAAATGCAGTGTAACACTCCAAGCCTGGACGCCTGGAGACCGGGTGTGAGCCAATGACCTGCTATGTGACTTTAAGCAACTCACTTGCTCTCTAGGCCTCAGTCTTCCTCTGAAAAATAAAGGCACACGTTGGAAGTAAGATGGGGGAGAGGGGATCTTCTGGTTCTTCCTTAATGATGCCAAAGCCTCCACAGGTGATTTCTTTGACCAGAAAGATGTTCAGAGGACTGACTGAGACACGGTGCCTCCTGCCCTCTCAAGCACTGAACACTGGATCTTTGGTTGTGCAGCTGCGTTAGAAACAGTCAGGTGACCTCAGGGGCAAACCAGAAGGAACGACTGTATCCTCCTCAAATGCAGAGGAGGAGCAAGGGCGGGGGGCGGGGGGGGGGGGGGCTTCCTCTGGACATCAGGAACACAATAAGGATATGCATGCCACCATCACGTCAATTCACTTTCACACCCAAAGAGCTTTACAGAAAGTAAAGCTCTGACTTGAAAGGAGAGTGGTGGCTGTGAGCACCGGCTCGGGAGCTAAACTGCCTGGGTTCAAACCCCAGCCTCACCAGTCACTGCCTGTGCCCTGAGGCAACTGACTTAACACTTTTATACCTCAGTTTCTCCATCTGTAAAGTGGGGACAGTAGTCATACCTATCTTCTAGGACTGTCATGAGGACTAAGACAATGCATAGGAAAGACTCAGAACAGAGCATAACACATAGAAAGTGCTTACTAAACACCATGTCATCATTGTGTTTGTCGGGTTTTTGGTCTGTTCCATCTCCATTCCTTCAAGGAATCTCCGCTGAGTCTGCAAAAATCCAGCCCTGGGTTCCAAGGGAGCCGCACGACGGGCACATGACCCTGTGCTACAATCAGAGCCCTCATCTCCCAGCCACAAGACCGGATAAAGGACTCAGCCCTAAACAATAAGAGGTCCCTGTTTCTGCCAGAGTGATAGGTTCAGAAACAGACATGTGACTCAGTGCTAGCCAATCAGAGCCCTCTATCTCCAGGGCGCAAGAGTTGAGTTGGTGGGAGTCCTGTAGAAGTTACAGGAAGGGCATTTGCTTCTCCTCTGGATGCCGAGGTCTTAGGACCAGTCCACCAAGAGCTAGCACAATTGTCTTTCCCACTGGGCCGTGAGAACCCACAGAGGATGAAGCAGGGGAGAAAGCAGGACTGAGTGCCCAAGGAAGAAACCCCGTGGTGTGAACATCTCAGGAGCCCGTGAAGCCAGCCTCACCGAGGCCAGCCTGGTGCCTGCACATTTATTTACCCGACAGAATGTTGAAGTAATTTGGTGTTGGGTTTGTGTCTCCGGCAACCAAAAGAGCAAGTGCCTAGGCATACAGGCTGGAGAGTTTTACAGCCCACTTCTCCTCTCATGGGTAAACTGGCTGAAGGCAGGAACTGTTTCTGTGGGCAGTCACCAGTTCTAAGTACACTGTGTAAGGCACTCAAAAATTTCTCATTCTCTCCTGAGTGGATGCTTTGATCAACACAGATAGCCACCTTCCAAGTTCTCCCTCTTGATCCCTCATCAAGTGGTTTCGGGGATGAAACTCGCCTTGGACTGCTGCCTGAACTCCCTTACCTTTCCATGCACAGATGGTTCACAAATGGCCACTCCAACAAACATTTAACCCACCTCGATGTGTGCCAGAATTGGTGGGGGGGGGGGGGGGAACGGGATGCAATCCCAGCCCTCAGGGGGGCTTGGATTCTGTTGAACAGGGTGGAATGTGTGCGTGAGCAGACAAGATCCCAAGTGACAGTAATAAAATGTCAAGTTAGATGAGTGTTATCATCAGCCACACCAGGGAATCCGGGAGGGAGGGAGCTAAGAGGGTGACAGGTCTGTGGCCTGCACCTGTTAGCATGATGCCCTGTAGATACAGCCTGCGTTCTCACTGCCTCCCACTGAACCTGATCCCCCCACCGAGGTGAGGAAAGCAAGCTACCTCATCCTTTCCCAATCAGCCGAACCTCCCCAGCACAGACAGGATGGAAGTCAAGTACCTTGTGTCCAACTCCAGTTTTATTCAGTTATGGCAGAGAGAACCGCATGGCTGATGTGATTTGAACGATGGGCCCCTCCCCATTTCCAAAAGCAATTAAGAGATTTCATGTACCATATTGTGATTCCTTAAGGGTTCATCTGACAGGATTTTTTCTCTCCATATGGCGTTTGCTGTCAGTATGGAAACAAGACTGTTATAAACTCGCAGCACAGTAAACACCATGTGATTCCAACACAAGCTGTCAGCACCTCAGTTCCATGCCTCTCCCAGCTGTACAGAGGATCCCAGGCAAGAAAGCCACTCACTGGAAGCCCGGAAAGAAAGGAAAGAATCGGTAATCATCTATTTGGATTCTTTTCTCAGGCTTCTATAAAGATAAATGGGCTTATCTTCTGAGGAAGCATCGCCACCACCACCACCAAAATCAAAATGCAACATTTGTGGTTCCTTGAGAAATAAAGACGGAGGCCATAGAAGGGAGCCTATGAATTTGGAAACTGATCAGAATGACAGGAGGAGATGCAAATTGGCAAGTGCAAACCCAAGGTGCTGGTCGCTTCTGCAAAGTCAGACCATACAAGTTGGAAGCACAGGGAGGTCTGTAATATATCTGCAGAGGGGGCCTTTCTTCTTGGTTTCCACAGAAGCCTCCCTGTCATTGGAACCCAGCTTGCAAGGGCCCTGCCCACACCCCTCCTCCGAAGTGTGATCTGTTGGGCTTGGTGGGGAGGATCTTCCAGGAAAGAAGGGCAGAGCTTTTTCTCTCTGTCTCTGAATCTCTCTATCTCTCAGGCTGAGAGAACCCTGGGATGTTATGCACACAGGCATGCACGTGCTGCACACACACACACACGCCCACTCTTCTAGAACGTGGAAATCCTGCTTTGGGCTATGTGTCTCATTGGCCCTTCCCTCCAAGCCAGAAAGAAGCTATCGTTATTCAAGTTATGAGGGAGCATCGGGCTCCTCTATCCCAAAGTACCCACCGATCATCTAATTATTCTAGCTTTACTCTTGTGGGTCCTTCATTTACCAAGCTCTCCTGATTTTTGATACAAAAAGGTTCCTTCAACTTTAAGCCTCTCTTCTTGAATTCAACAACTGGGGGGTGTGTGGAAGAGTGGGAGGAAACATATCTTAAACTTACTGGCCGGTTAATGATCCAGTAATGGGCTTAGCGTTAACAGCTGGTGGTCAGTTGAGACCAAGAATGGGGGTGTGGCCTGTGTGACATGACATCTGACCTTCGCTGTGGTTAACGGAGGTCTAGTGGATATGGCAGGCTGGAGCATATCTAGAGGAAGGTGTGGACATGGGGAAGGCTCTAGGCCCCTTATAAGCTCTAGGACAGCGAGCTGTGTCCTTGATCAAAGGGCTGAGTGCCCCAGGGAGAGGCTGGGTTCACCAGCCCCTAGGTGCACACAGGAGTGTGGTGGGAGATAATATGTTGCAAAGGCAGGCTGGGCCCAGGAAAGGGCTGGGCTCCAAGGCCAAGGAGACTGGAATGGATTCAGTGTCCCACCACGGATCATATTAGAGCACATATTATTCAAGTACAGCGCACAGGATGCTGGGCAATGGGGTGGCGAGCAGGGAGCCCGCTCAAGAGCGGTATTAGTGCCCTTACAAAAGAGACTCCTGAGAGCCCCCTCACCCCTTCTGCCATGCGAGGACACAGCAAGCAGCTGTGCGTTTGTGAACCAGAAAGCAAGCTCTCGGCAGACACCGAACCTGCCGGCACCTTGATCTTGGACTCTCAGCCTCCAGAGCTGTGAGAAAGAAGTGTCTGTTGTTTCAAATCCCCAGTCTGTGGTGTTCTGTTCCAGCAGCCGGCATGGACTTATTTGCTCTATCGTCTCGGGCAAGTCTCTTAACAGGGGCCCAGCCGCCTCACGTCTCACCCGGACACGCTGGGTTAGGCCGAGGCCGCCCGGGGGGATTAGCAAGACGGGAGAGCCCCTGCCCGGTGTCAGCACCTGGCAGGTCCCACATGAAAAGTCGCCCCTCAGACAGATCGCAGCTCTTCTAGAAGACTCAAGAAATGGTGGCTTTTACTTCTCGGAAGGTTCAGAAAGAAAATGGGAGGTAGCCAGTGAAAGGGGACTGGACTCCACATCACACCAAAGAAGGCAAAGGCCGCCCCTCCTGTCGCTGAGCAGTGGACTCCCGGCTGGGAGAGGGCAGGGGCCAGGGCGCTGCCGGCCCTCCTCTGCCTCACTTGGAGCCTCCCTCTCAGAGAGAAGCCATGGCCCCACAGCACATGGCCGAGGTTAGGCTCTCACAACCCAGTCAATTCCTTCAAGACTCATAACCCCCGGTGGACTCAGAACCAGGAATGATATTGATAGTGCAGATAAATAAATGCTGTCACTGTTTTCATTCTTTTCGAGTGACATGAAATGGGAACATACTTTCTTAATTAAGAGCTGTGGTATGCGGATGCTTGGAGGGCAACCAGATTTTCCCAACTGAAGGCCAGAACGCAGGCAGCGAGGACAGCGTGGCTCCCCTCAGAAGGCCACAGACCCAAGTGAGCGAGGCCGCCACCCTCTGCCCCCGGCTGGGCGAGTTGGCCTCTGTCCCTCACGGATGGGGAGCAAGGAGAAGTCACAGCTTGGTGGGGGGGGGGGGGGGGGGTGTCGCTGACTGAAACCTGCCTGGGACTGTTTTCATTGTTGCCCCAGGCGCTCCTTGAACTTGGGCCAATGAAAATGCACGTTCCATTTCAGAAGTAAGAGCAAGAAAGGCGGCTTCCTGAGGAAATGGAAACGCTAACACCGGAGCCCTTGGAAATGAAACCACATGTTTATTGTACATGAGGGGTTGGAGGGCGGGGGGAGCCCCAAAGGCGATTTCTGGAGCCATTTTTCTACCAACTGGAGGTTTATATTACTTCATTTTGTTTTATTTAACATTGTTTTTTCCAAAATACCAGGTTTTGGGGGTTGGTTTTGTTTTTAGGTTTTTGTTTTTTTTCGGGGGGTGGGGAGGCGCTGATGTGTCCTAAGGTAATTTAGGAAAACAGATGTGAGGAGAGTGGATTAGGCAGGGGCCACGAGCCCTTCACCTTGCCATACCCCAGGTCTACAACAATAAACAGAAGAGGGATTTGAAGAGAGCTTTCTCTTAAAAATTCCTGCCAAGGCTGGAAAAAACAATCAAGTGCTTGCTCTAAGGAAAAAGCTCTCTGACGTTTGAAAGGCGAGATAGCATCACGGATAACGGCAACTCCTGACAGCCCACCTCTTGGAAGGAGCAAGAGAGGAGAAGGGAAACATTTGGTATTTGGTCAGCTGAGCGGGTTCCTATTGCTTCAACAGAGATGTTTTTATGTGAAAAGAAAATGACATATGGCACATTACACAAACACACCCCAGCCAAGCCCCATCTTCCTGGGCCTCTTGTCCCCCTCATTCTGGTCTCGAGTTTTACTGCGAGTCTGGGAAGGAGCTGGGGCTGAGCTGGACAGGACACAGAGCATATGCTGTCGCCGCAGGGCCCTCTGGGCAATAATGGGGCCCCAGAGTCAGGCAATGACCTTTCCCTTATCCTCAAGGCCAAGAAAAGCAAACAATTTAGATATTCCCTCGCAGTGGTGATGAAACTAAGAATTGGGTGGGGAAGCGGAGGAGTGGGTGGTGCAGGTGGACCCAGGGAGCAGCCAGGTGGACAGAGACACTGTGCAGGCAGTAGCTGGGATGAGCGTGGCACGTTGGAAAGGGTCGGGGGCCGAGCTGGGACCCGGGTTCCAGGCCCGGCTCCTCTACCTGCCCCCACCAGATGAGAGTCCCGAACCACTGTGCTCCGAGCCCTCTCCTGTGCTGTGAGCCCACTGCTCTGTGACTGGAAGCCTTCCTTCCATGCTAGCGCTAGCTGAGCGAGGCAAACCAAGGGGCATTAGCAGGAAGGCCCCCGGTATATCAGCCGTGGTAGCTCCTGAAAAGCTCCCAGCAAAACGGGAGACACGCCGATGTGTGACCTCTGGTTCTTTCTATGTGTCTAGATCTTCAGTATTTTTGCAAACGAGGGGAGAGCGCCTGTTCTAAAAACACAGCTACAAAATCACTGAGACCAAGAAGGCCCTTGGAAGCAAAGGAGCTGTAACCACCAGACATGTCCCCCTTTTAGTTGCAGGACCCGGGTCACATGCAGGTCTTATGGGCACTCCGTGTTCACCCCGAGTGGCCTGCGATGCAACCTTCTGGAGACTGGTGCCAGGCCTGCTGTGGTGCTGGCCACGGGGACAGCAACACCAATGGTGGACGCTGTCCCTCCCTTGTGACCCAAGGCCCTCCCTTGCCCCACTCTGCCCACAACCAGCCTGAGGATGCTATTCTCTACAGTCACATTCTTTCTACCAGCTCTTTTCTCCTTGGAAAAAAAAATTCCATGCAGATACAGGCAGTTTTAGGAACTGAAATACCCAGGCCATGCCCGGGCCAACTGCATCAGATCTCTGGAGATGCGTCAGGGGTTTTTAAAGCTCCCGGGG
Organism: Panthera onca; assembly: GCF_046562875.1. NCBI lineage: Eukaryota > Metazoa > Chordata > Mammalia > Carnivora > Felidae > Panthera > Panthera onca. The sequence goes on from NC_138349.1 coordinate 12,229,099, forward strand.
TGATTCCGGCTCTGTGTTAACTGTAAGGTCTGAGCTCACATTTCAGCCCCAGCCCCTGGAGCAGTGCCCGGCTTGAGCAGAAATGCAGGTGTATGTGTCAACAGACAAAAGATGGAACCAGGGAATGAACAAATCAATATGACGTGGAGGCCACTGGCTGCCAAACAGGGGAGTAGACGTCTCGGGCCCACACCCCGCCCCCCGACACCCCCCCCCCAGTGGGTGATCTGCCAGAAATGAAGGTCCCCCTGTAGAACTAGAGGACAGAGTCGTTCCTAGCAGGGTTTCAGTCCAAGAGAAACAAAAGGGCTCAGGGTGCCCGAGCCGAGGCAAGGCTGCGTGCTATGCTCGGAGGGGACACCGGGGTGGGTCCAGAGCCCCCAGAAGTGAGGTGGGCCTGAACGTGGGGTCCTGCCCGACCCTGCTTTCTGGAAAGCTCAGCCAGAGCCATAGGAATGGGGCCAGGGGACTGGACTTTGCCTCCAGCACCTTCTCTGAACCCTCTATGACCTCAGACCCATTATTATTGTCCCTGGACCTTGGTTTCCCCTTCTACAAAGTGAGCCTGATGAATGAGCGGAGCTTAAATGAACTCCCAATTTGGCAGTTCCTGTGAGGAGCCTCGTGGGGATGGAGGCACCACGGGGCATGGGGCCTTTCTCCAACATGGGAACTCCAAGTAGAGCACACAACCTTCGGGGGCCTGCAGCCCACAAAGCTGCCTTCCCGCCCACATCTGCACTGTGACCAACGCAGGAACAGAGCAAGCACACGCTTAGAGGCAAAATGTCCAGAACGCCCAGGAAGGGTGCTGTCTGGGGGCCGGGAGCCCTGGTTTCTATCAAAGCCCACTACACTTTGCCATGAGGCCCTGGGGTTGTTACTCCCTGCTCTCTGTGCCTCAGTCTCTCTCGAGGGCTTTTCTGGTTTACTCTTCGATGGCAATGCCTGGCCCACCCTTACTGTGAGCTGCGCTGGCCTGGGAGGTGTGGGGGCCCTGAAGCCTCCAGGGCTGCGCCATCCAGGGCCCCAGGGACTGGCTTCACCTGGAGCTATGAGCTCATGAAGCAAAAGCCACGGCAGGGCGGGGCCAGGAAATGGCTGGGCAAGCAGGGGCCAAGGCAAATAGCAGCCTCCATACAGAGAGGCAGCTGCTTCTTCCTGGGCCGGGGGCCAGGGCCCAGTGAGGCTCACAGCTGTGCTGGCCAAGGTCACTTGAGAAATGAATGCCCGGGAAGGTGGAAGCAACTGATGACCTCCCGAAAGTCGTGACGTCTCAGGGTCTGAAGACCCCCAGCTACAATAATCCTCTTGCCATGAGCCCCATCAGAGACTCAGCCGACCTGAGTTTGTACACTTCCAGGAACTGGAAGCGTTTTACCTGCAGAGTGTCCAGTGCCCTTTGCCAACATCATGTTAACAGTCCATTCTCATTGTGAGGTCAAACCTGCCTTTCTGTAATATCTGCTCCTAGGTTCTCATTCTTGGGATGCAGAAAATGAACGTCAGGTGACAGTTATTCTCTGGTCCCGGAGCCTTCTTGCAGGTAAACTGGTTTCCTCTAGCCGCTACCTTATGACTTCCCAGAATACCAGTCACATGATGCACCTAAACTGTTTCCCCGGAGGGCTTGGCCCGCTGGAACCCGATCCAAGTTTTTGGCAATTAAACGTGAAACCGTGTCAACAGCTCCCATCTAGCCGTCCTTGCCTAAGTCAGCCCCAGACGCACGAGGGGCTAGAGCGGGGAAGATGTTCACGGCACAGAGTTCACCCGATGTCCATGTTCCAGACAAGAAACGGGAGAGGCATGTTGTTTCCGCAGAAACTAACACAGAGAAAGCTGCAGTCTCGATTCAGAATGCTTGGCTGAGCTACAGCTCAAGGGGGTGAGGATTCTAGACATGGACTTTTAGAGTGTTTGGCAGAGCTAGTTTCCAGAAAGAGATGACCTCTGGGCCAGGCAGCGGCTTTCCCACTTTGCCACCCGATGTATAACGACGATAGTAGGAACAATAATAGCTGACGTGAATGGGTTGCTTGCTGTATCCCAGGCACCTTGCTAGGCATGTTACATGCTTGTTTCCTGCAGTCCTCCTAATAGGCCTATGAAAAGGATGCTATCATCAACCTATTTTTAGATGCCAACAGAGGCACAGAGAAGGATTAGCACGAGGCCACAGAGCAGCAAATGACAGAGGCAGGATTTGAACTCAGCTCTTCCTGGTAGTGGGACAACTGTTCTGGAACTTTTAGCTTCCAGGGATCCACAGCAGCAGCAGGCAAGGACCCGAGACCCCGAGAAGTGGGGCGAGATCTCACCGGTGGCACCATCTGGCAACTTCTGGGGGGTCCATGGGGAATGGGGCACCCCTGTAACCCGGACCTCCCTGTGGCCAGGGGTCGTCCCACGATCACGGGCCCAGGGCTGCTCTGCACGCTGAGCCTGGGAGCTCCAGCCTCCACACACGAAGTACTGGAAAAGCCATGACAGCTCAGCGGCTGGCTATCAGCTGGACAGTTACACGCCGCGGGCTGGGCCAGCACAGGAGAATGATTTGGAATGCCTTCTCTCCTCTCCTCCTCCAGAACACCTGATCCAAGTATGCTGTCCCCTCCCTGGCTCTGAGCTCCTTCAGCTCCGAGGCCTGCAGCACACCTGTGATCACGTAACTTATGTGCTGTCTCATTCCTCAGGCTCTTATCCCCAGAGTTGGCCTTGCCTCTTCGGCTGAGCTGCAAACTGTAAATTCTCTCTCCGCTGCCACCCCCTTTGGATCCTCTGTAGAGTCTGGGACAGTCTGGACACTATGAGGTCACCAATAAATATAGGATTGATTGAAGCAGAAGCAGCCATGAGAAAAGTTATTCACTGGGATCCTGTTTATACTTCTTTTGTCAAAACAAATCCCTTGCTCCTTGAAGATAGAGTCTTAAAGTCCTTGGTGTCTAGAAGTAAATGCTTGGCTTTTAATAGGGTGTTGGAACTGCATTTCATAGCACATTCCTGGGCTTGGACCTACACGGAGGCAAGTCCTTAAGCCAACAGGACAGAAGTCCAAGCAGGGCCAGACCCAACTTGGAGCAGGCAGGGCCAGGCTGCCTTGTTCCCTGCAAAGCCCAGCACCTGGCACCGAGCCTGGCTGGAGCCGTGGCCCAGGAACATTCGACGAGTGAATGAATAGAATACATTAACGACCTAACTCATCAATTTGCTAGCCATTGGCTATGTCCTAACATACCTGTTTCCAAATTCCTCCCTGCGCTGGGTCAAGTTAACGAATGGATCTGCCATACTGGAAATGGAGCCCCTTTCCAGCACTGACATGGCCCCCCCTTCACAATGCAATAATGTCAGAGCTGGAGAAAGGGCATGTTGCAGAGCGTGGCCATCTACTCTGCAGAAAACCTGGAGGAAAGCCAGTCTGACACCCTCACCTCCCAGGTGGGGAAACTGAGGCCCGGGTAGGGAAAGGGTCTCATCTTATCCATCACCTCAGGGCTCGCTCAGCCGCCTCGGACGTTCCAATAGTGATCAGGGAGTGGAAGTCGTTTAGTAAAACTCAAAGACCCTCACCCAAGGGTCCCACCCAGGCCTGGCACAGAGACGCCCAGTCGAATCTTTTAAAAGTCCCTCTTGGGATCTGGCATTTTGTGCGCGGGCAAGTGTAGCTGCTTCTGGCAGCCTGAAGACCTGTAATCGATGCCACACAGGTGCCTCATATAAATCTTCAAGGGCTGTCTCTGCATGGAGCCAAGTAGAGGCTTTTAATCGTCAAGAAGAAAAAAAGCAAAATACCTCATGCATTTTCATTTTTATCTAAGTAGAAGAGCACAATCAATTTGCAACGTGCAGCACTGCTTCTTGCCAAAAACCACTTATTTTCAACTGAAGCTTTCTTTTTCTGTACATCCAAGTACAGAATCAAAGCATGCAGGACCCAAAAGCACATGTTTTTCTTTCGTCCCTTCTCTCTTTCTTTTTTCAGGGCCCCACGTATCTCTTAACTGTCTAGACCACGTAAGCACCGGCTCAGCCTGGAGCTCGGCTCTCCATTAATGCTTTTTCCCTTCCCTCTGGCTGCCAGGCTCATGACAGACAGTTTGACAAATATTTAACTGCTGTTAAGCCTAATCGGGATCCTCCTCAGCGACTCAGCACAAGACAGATAACTGGGAACAGAAAAAAAGAAGTGACTGGGATGATCAGAGAATATTCCTATTTCTAACTGGTCTGAAAATGTAACCCATAACGGCTGTTTGTTTTAAATTATTCCTTGCCAAGAACAATGTTCAGATGATTGAAAAATTCCACACTGGAACCTCCAATGCTTACTTATTTTTCCTTCTGAGCACCTGCACAGAAAGAAGCTTTGCTCAGAAAATGTAAGTGGTAAAAGGGATAGGGGAACTCTCAGCAGCTCTTAGCATGCTGTACCAGAAAGCCTCCAAGGACTTCGTAGTGGGGACCTGGGTTCTGACAGGCGAGCCTGTAACTGCATTTTGCTCTAGCTGAGTCAGGGCCAGCTAAAGTAGGCGACCAGAGGCCCGCAGGAGGGAGGCTGAGAACCTTCCTTACAGACAGGGTCCGCCTGGGGGCCAGCAGCTGACAAACCGGACCTATGCACACTTGGAACCAAGTCAGGAATGTACGTGGCACAGCCCAAGTGTCCACCACTACGAAGGAATCCAGTTCCTCCCAAAGGGGGCTCGGAATCAAATTTCCAACTTGAAGCACAGCTCGCAGACGTTGTTCACGGTTGGGGTAAAGCCAGGGAGCCAACAGGATACCCTGAACCTCTGATCCAGACCAAAACAGCTCCAGAGCTCCACTGTGGAAGGGAATCCCCCCGGACCTGGCTGCCTTCTGGTAGTTTGTCCCCAAAGTTTCCAGCTCCCTCATATTTGCATCCAGCTTTGTTCAACTCATTAGCTGGGATTGGATTTGACAGGCCAGGACGCCCTTCCCCACCTTTCTTTTAAGATTAATTTACTGAGCACCTACTTGGTGCCCTGAGCTGTGCTAGGCCAGAGGATCAAGTGATCACCAGAAACACCTACTACCCCAAGCATCCAAGAAGCCGGTCCAGCTCTGGGCTCTTTTCCTTGGAGCTAACCTAGAACTCCTCCAGGATGAGAAGCAGTGGAGAGGTGAGAGGCAGAAGCAGGAACTCACTTCCCAGCCACCTTTGCAGCTAGGTGTGGCCATATGACCAAGTTGTCAAAGGAATGTGTGCAGAAGCAAAGCCTCCAAGTTCGTTCCGGGTTATGCCCTTCAAGGGAAAGGGCGTGTGCCTTTTCCTTCACTGTCCCCCTTCCCATAGACACACACGCCTACAAGGCAGATGCTGTGGGGTCCCACCTGGGACCATGAAGAAGAAGGAAACACCTTACAGTCAGAAGGGACTGGAACTGAATAGCCATACAGAACTTCCATAGCAGCCCTAGGCTCCTACCCAAGCACTGTTCCAGGAGAGAGAAATAAGCTTCCACCTTGTTTAAACCAGTGTTAGCCTGGGTCTTGGCTATAGCAGCAGAACCTGTATCAAGGCTGCTTGATCCAGCCACCTACTAGCTGTATGACCTTTCCTGAGACTCATTTTCTTGGTCCTAAAACGGAGGTAATGAGACGATGACCTACCTCATAGGTATGGCTCAATCAAGGCGCTTAGCACAGTGCCTGGCACACGCTAGACCCTCAGTAAATACGACCTATCCACCATTGTCATAAGCAGCTGCCGCCGGTACTCCTGTCCAAATCCGCTGCACCCACCCCCTTCACTGCTCAGCCAGGAAAGAGTGTGAACACGCACGGCCACAGAGGGCTTAACTAGAACCAATGTTCGCCCACTTCAGCCTCATCTAAATCAAGCATCGTTTCACATGCTCCTTTGCCGCAGAGTGGGAGACCGTGGCATTGCTTCCCACACAACATACCCACCCGACCTCCCTCGGCATGACCCAGGTTGCCATTATAAGGCTCCAGGGGCCCTCCGCTCCTCTGGCAGGCCCTACACGTGAGCACATGCAGGACTGTTTCCCTGATGGATTTAAGGCACCCGAGTCTCAAAAAGCTTGTGTTCATTTCGAAAGAGGGTAGCCTGAGATGCAGAACATTTTTCCTCCCCAGCGAACACAATTCAGTCTTCCTTCCCTACGATATTCTGAGTAATCCACACTGAAAGAGTATTTGAGGAAAAATTATCGTTCGGATGCTGGAAGGTTCTGAAGTCAACAGAACTGGTTTTGCTGTATATTACATAAAATAAACACTCTGGTTCCAGGAACTCCAGGGAGCACATGGAGAACCACATTTGTTTTCCCAAGATGCATGTGTTGTGCAAACTGCCCCTGTTCCCGGCCACATCAGACTCATGTGTCTCTAGGGTTTCCGAAGGACACAGGCAAGGGGCAATCCCAAGCTGGCCACACCAGCACCTGGGCCGATATTGCCTGGGAAGGTGGGTGAGGTGTGTGTACTCAAGGGGAAGACATCCAGGCAGTCTCTGACCCCAGGCTTTATGTAAGTGGCTAAATGCAAGATTGTATACAGGGCAACTAAGGGCTTCCTAAGAACTGACGTTCCTTTTTTTAAATATTGACTTCCTTCTTGCAGGATCACTGCCTCTGATGGTCACAGAGCACGGAGTGGGGGCAGCCTGCAGCTGGAGCCCATGTTTCCAAGAGCTAAGCTGCCTTTCAACTCTGAATCCTCTCTGAGCCTCACCCGGTGCTGGGCACCAGCATGGGCCCCTAGCCCGGGCTCCTGGCACTCAACACCCGGGCTCCTGGTGATCTTCGAAATCGGCCCGGGTAAGATTGCTTGATTTACTTCCCTCCCCGCCTGCTGCCTGGATATGGAGCATAAGCCCCACTCGGTCGGATTCCTAACTGTGCTCCCCAGAGCAAAGCCTGGTGCAAGGCAGGCTCGCAGAAATGGGAGCACGGATGAATGGACGGTGGCTGGCGCTTACTGAAGAAGGGAATGATTTCGAGCATGATGAAGATGAGGCCTCTCCACCTAGACAGTCAGACAGCAGCAGAGGCCATACACTGACACGTGTGTGTGGCCATCTGGTCACGGTCACCAACCGGACTCCAGAACACTCAAACCGTGGTGGGCACACGGGTACTTGGCACCTACTAGGAGCCCAATGCTTTAAGACTCTACTCTCTCACTTACTGCTACCCTGCGGGTGGAGAGTACCGCCCCCTGGCACAGCCAGCCTCAGGGACTTGCCCAAGGTCATAAAGTGGCAGTGGAGAGGCTCACCCTTGGGAAACAGAGGGAAGCCAGCAACTTGCTCTTCCCTTAAGAGGAAGCGACCATTTCCCACCAGAGAAGCAAGGACACACAGGCTCAGAAACACTCGGGGCCTCCATCAGGGAGGAAGAGAGACCCGGGGAGACACAGGGCCTGGGAACAGAGCATGACCCCGAGCAAAGGGCCCTGGGCCAGGTGCAGAGGAGGAATATAAGGGATGGGAGATGCAGGGAGAATAAATATTCCCATGACGAGGGGGATGCAACCACGTCCCGTACTTCAGGATGGAGTTTTCCCTCACAGACAGGCTCGGGTCGAAACTCTGAAAAGAGCAACTTACTGAACACCTTTGGAGCCCACCAGGGGCCCAAGTGAGCTAAGCTGAGGGACAGACACGAGAGAGGCCAAAACCAGGCTCTGCACCCCCAGTATGGATGGGCTCACAGACTCTACTTTGGGGGAGGGCTGGGTCCTGTGGCCTTCACGGAGGAAACGTGAGAAATAGGAAGTTCCACCAAAAGAGCAGCCTCCTAGCCTCCCCAGCCTCCCCAGCCTCCCAGCCTCCTCAGCCTCCCAGCCTCCTCAGCCTCCCAGCTTCTTCAGCCTCACAGCCTCCCTAGCCTCCCAGCCTCCCCAGCCTCCCAGCCCAGCCTGCCTAGCCTCCCAGCCTCCTCAGCTTCCCCAGCCTCCTTGCTGATACCTTCTGCAACCCTGCCTGGGACCTGGATCTTCTCTGGACCCCACATAGGACTCGGTGCATGAACCCACACTCCTGCCCCAAGAACACTGTCCTCACTCCAGAAACAAAGACACTGCAGACATTTCAATTTTCTAAACCTGGCAGTGAGGACTCCCTTTACCAGCTGAATCTGGCGTGTGAGTCTCAGGGCAGAGGACAGACACGAGGTGAAGAAGAGAGATTGCGGCAAGGGCCTGTGCACACAATGCTGTCCTAACACAGTCCATCTTGACGGAAGGATCGGCCTTCCCAGCAGCCAGTGGCAGGGGCCTGGCCACCACATGCTGCCACCCTGCCCTGCAGATGTCTCTCTCTGCTGGAGGGGGTTCCATGGGTTCTTGGCTCTACTTCTGCCTGCCTTTGCCCCTCCCCACCCACCTGGAATCCCACTCCCTTCCACATTGAAGACCTGAAACGCCACCTGATTGGCTGAATGGAGCTACAGCTCCCTTGCTGGGCCAAGCAGGAACCAGACGGTCCCCTCTTACCGTGGCCACAGAGAGAAAGTGGCTCCTGGGAAATAGCCACAGCTCATCTGAGTTACTGGGGTGGACTGTATATGGGGTTCCCTGAAATGGGCTAGACTCCCCCTAAGTACACATGCTACACAAGTCTAGCATATGTGCACACACACACACACACACACACACACTCACACACACCCTTCCTCCTCCAGGAAGCCTTCTCAGATTGGCCCAAACCCATTTCTAGGCTCCAGCACAACCATTCAAAAACGAGTACCTTGATATGTAGTAGCACCTATTTCCTGCTGTGATATGGGGGCTCAAAGCCATGAAAGGGGCTCAGGGTGTATTATGGGCTGAATTGTGCCCCTTCCACAATTACCATGTTGAAGCCCTAACCCTCAAAGCAACTGTATTTGGAGATTTGGCCTTTATGGAAATAGTAAAGGTTAAACTTGGTCCTAAGGATGGAGCCCTAGTTGGAGGGCTGGTGTCCTCATAAGAAGGTAAAGAGACACCAGAGATTGCTGTCTCTCTCTCTATGAGCACAGAGGAAAGGCCCTGTGATGACACAGCAGGAAGGCAGCCATCTACAAGCCAGGAAAAGAGGTCTCACCAGAAACCCATCCTGAGACTTCCAGCCTCCAGAAATGTGAGAAAATAAATTCTGTTGTTCAAGCCCCTGAGCCTGTGTCATTTTCTCATGGCAACCTGAGTCGTGGCTAATATCGGGCGGGTGATCAAAAGAGCAAAGTTTGAAGCTTAGTTCTGTCATTTATAAGCTCAGTGATCTGTGACAAATCCCTTGGCCTCAGTTTCCTGGTCTGTGAAATGGAGCTACTGACCCTCCACCCTGCCTCCCTGAGACGCCTATGGAGGTCCAGGGAGAAGGTGGCCCCACTGCAGGGTAGGCGGGCCTGGGCCGGGGCGTGAGATGGACATGAGGCCAATCCTGGCCCCACCACTCACTTTCTGGGTGACCCCAGACAGATCACATGATCAGGGCAGCTGGCATAAGCAGAGCATTTGCTATGTACCAGGCACAATCAGCTGAGCAATGGCAATGAGAACCCTGCTGTTCGTGGGAGTGACAGCCACCTGCTACAGTGGGCACAGCACCCAAGTCGGGACGAGCCATGCCCTCTGGGAAGCCAACCCGGAATGCTGCCTCCCAGCCCTCACCACTGTTGGCCCCAGAACACTGGCTGGTGCTCCAGGAACTGGGGAGAGCTGGCCCTTTGGTCCTTCCCACTGCACAATGGGGAAATCAGTCGGGGCCTTGGAAGAAGTGGCCAAAGCATTCCAGGCCATCTGCAGCAATGTCCAAAGCTCATATACTTTGCACACTGAGGCCTCTCCCCTTGGGGTGTCGTTGACACAGCCACCCCAAGGGGATGGGAACTCCTCAGCAGACACTGCCCAGCCTGGCTCAGAAGGCTGCCTCAACACCCATCTAAAATCCAGTCCCCAAGGGGCCAGGGCATATGTGTGAAGAAGCATCCCCCCACCCACCCGCCACCCACATGCGGATGTTGTGGCTGCTTGAAGATGGGAAGCCCTGACTCACCGCATGGCCATGTCGGCAGGCAGGGGGGGTGAGTGGCCAGCAGGGAACCAAGGGCCCCTTGCTCGCATGGAAAGAAACACCTGCAGAGCAGTAAATGGTGGGAGCCGAGTTTGAGCTGCTATCGCTAACACTGAACGAATTTCAGGACACAGATCTCTGGAGAACAGCCAGGTGGGCACCAGAATGGAACATTCCCCACCAGGGCTGGAGGGACGCCCTCCCTGTTACGGGCCACAGCCCCTGCAACATCTCCCCGAGCGCAGGCACCTCAGTGGGCCACTCCCACGTGTGCCTCAGCCACCATCTCCCGGGGGCAGACCTGCACACATGACGCAGGTCCTTCCGAAGGCGCTTCCTCCTTGTGCTGGGATGGTCTCGGACTTCAGGGAATTTGCCCAGAGAAAGGGAACAGCTTCCAAACGCAGTGGAAGGCCACAGCCCACCCTGTCTCCCGTTTGCTGCTTTATCTTCAGAGTGTAAATAAGCTTCGCCTACATTTATGGTTACGTTGGTCAAACCCTATTCCCCAGCCAGCTCTGCTCTGTCATTTAAAAGGAAAAAAAACGCCACTCAGATCACTTTCATTACCTTGGATAGGGCAAAGCATTTGGCATCAACTTCACTCCACCTGGGCTCTGGGCTCTGGTTGGCCACCACCCCCTTTCACACCCCACTGGTTATTAAGAATTTTTCACTTCCCTAGCCAGGTTTCACCCACATGCTGTTCTTCTGTGGGCGTGGAAGCTCCTTGTCCTGGGGCTGGGTCTCTGCTGACAAAGCCGTGGAGGTATCATGAGACAGCCTGGAACTAGTAGGTTGCGAAAGGGAGGGCTGGCCGTGCAAATTTCAGTAAAGCAAAGCCTTTTTCCTTTTGTCAGTTTTGAGAAAGGTTCTCATACGAGAAGACAAATCCCCCCATAGGCTGTGTTGAAAGCTTGTGACAAGAGGGGTCAGTGGTGGCTTAGGCTAGCCCTTGGCACACAGAGGGCTGGGGTTCAGTTTTGTTGTTTGTTTGTTTTTATTATTTTTGATAGTTCTCTCGATTCTAGACCCTTCCGTGTTGATGGTTCTGGAGCATAAATGGAAATAAGCCTAGGATCAAAGGAGAGAGAAGGAGCCAGAAGGGCCCAAAGTCCCAAATTTGGATTTAGGCCATGCTGGGAGTAGACACCCAGGCATAGTAAAGGGGGTACTCTGATAGGGCATTGGGCAAACAGGACTGAGCAAGATCAAACTGGGAAATCAGACAGGACCCCAGAAATCAAGAGGCATGAACACGGTCTAAAGTCCAAGGACTTGGAGTTCCAAACCTGGGCATTGACAGCAATGGAAGGAATACAGCAGTGGGACCAGTGGAAGAGCTTGGGGTTGACACCAGAATAGCTCAGCCTGTCCAGCCCTGACATGGCTCCTATGGGACAGAAACCATCATCAGCAGACCCATTCTGGGCCAGATATTGTAGCTAGGACTACATTCTCTGGCGAACTTTTTAAAATTATAAAATTCTGGGCCCAGAGACTCTTGATTCCATAAAACCTTAGAACTATTTATTTCTTAAATGCTCCAAGGTGGCTCTGATATTAGGCTCTGCCCTGGGCTGCCGGTTGAAACCACTAATTTTCCATCTAACCAAGGAAGAGGGTGCATAGGCAATGGAAATTTCACTATGTCTTTTTTGAGTTGCCCTCTGTTTTGTCTAAGAATGTCTGTCTATGCCTGGTATAATGTCATATTCTGCCTGACAGAATTTGCTCTTTTCTACGTCCTTTTTGGTATGAATACAGTATTTACTCTTGCTGGTCATTTGTTCCATACAGCTGGGTTGCAATATCCCCGGTGTTCAGTAGGTGTCGCTGTAACACAGGATGAACATGACCCAGTCCTGAAATTCTTCCAGGTCCCTGTTCTCCAGCCTGCACACAGGTTAGTACCGTTCTCCATCAGTCCTCTAGATTTAAAAGTTTCTATCTTGAATTATCTTAGAATGAAGAATAACTATGAATGAAGTTATAGAAGAATAACTTATAATGAACAATCACCACCATTTGTTTCTCAGAGCCCAGGAAATGATATTTCACAAGGATTGTCTCTGTTTCTCTCCCACTTTTGTGCCCTCTCCTACAATGGAGGTTCTCAAACTTCATGGCCTCAGGAAATTGTCACACCTCTAGAAATTATCAACACCCCCCCCAACTGCTTTTGTTTATGTGGGTTATATCTATTAATACTTTCCATATTAGAAAATAAAATTGAGAAAAAATGCAAACACAGGAATACACAAGCATATATATTCCGTTAACTGTTCAAGTGATGATATCATCTTGTGTCAAATGGGCTCTAGAAATTTCTGCACTTGTGAGAGAATAAGAGTGAAAAAAGAGAATAGTACCGTTATGGGTTATTATGTATCATTATGAACACAGTTTCCATCTTGCTTAAAGAGTCTCAGGGACCCCGGAGAGTCCCAATTCACATTTAGAAACTGCTACTCTATCAGTTTTGAAGTTTTGCTGTCTGTTCTTAACAAATCTGAGGTTAATCAATATTTGCTTCCGAAAGACAGAGCTTCAAATGCTTTAATTCTGATTATTCCACCTTCGTTTTTTTAAAGTTTTCTTCCTCACCTTTTATATGCTTTGTCATTTTTATACCCTCTTCTTCCTTGTTCATATTTCCAAGTCTCTCTTATACTTCTTAAAATATACCTATATCCCATATGTTCTGCATGCAATGTGACTGAGGCCCCGCCTCCTGCCAAGGGCTGGTGTCTCTGTTCCCTCTCTTTGAATCTGGGTAGGGGTTTGTCACTACTCCAATGAGTAGAATGTGGCGAAGGCGATGCTTTGTGATTTCTGAGGCTGGGTCACAAAAGGGATGTAGCTCCTGCTTCACTCTCCATTTCTGGGATGCTTACCCATGGGATAAGCCACCATGCTGTGAGGAACTCCAGGCCACATGGTAAAGCCACATGGGGAGGAGCTGGGGACCCATTAACAGCCAGCATCAACTGCCAGACGTGTAAGTGGGTTAGTCTTCCAACCTTCAAGTCTTGCACTCAGGCCTTGAACAACATGAAGCAAAATAAGCCATCCCTGCTTTACTCTCTTTGAATTCTGGATCTACAGAATCCATGAGCATGATGTTTGTTTTATTTCACTACATCACTCATTGGTGGTAGGTGGAACATTCCTAAATTTCTAATTTAGGTCTGGCACATTTAGGTCTGGCACATTAGGTCTAAATATTTGTTAGATGTATAAAATACCATAGCTAATGTATTATTCTTCTGGAATCTACAGCCTACTCTTTAGGAAAGTCCCACAACCTTCATGGGATATCTTCAATCCATGAGTGGAACAAGAAGTCCCTCTCTCGTTTGCCGGTGAATGAAAGCCCCCAGATCAGAGGGGGCTCCTGTCCCACACAGCTCCTTGGAAAGTCAAGAGCTATGGATTCCCTGGAATCTACCCTCAAAGCAAATAAGGCCCTCATCCCTCTGTTTCCCAAACAAGTGGCTGTATTGTCCCTGGCTGTGGGTGCCATTTTGTTTTCCTCATAAACTGGGTAGTTCCAGGACAAAAGTGATATGGGGAGAAACAGACATTTTCCAAACAGCACCTGCATCATCCGGTCTAAAAATAAATCCAGTAGGACTGGTTTTAGGAGTGAAGCCACTGCTAAAAATAATGCTTACACGTACGATGACATCAGCAGGTAACTGACCCGGGAACTGCAGGGCCCCAGCATCTAACCGACATCTTGAGTTCTGGTCTGCTTTGTGAGGTGATCAATCTGTCTTCACCCTCCGCCCACCTGGCCTTCATTTCAGGAGCCCAGGGCTGGGCCCGCTAAATTCAAGGAAAGGGGCTGGCAGAACATAGGGAAGCTCTGGATTTAGAGCTTTCATTAAAAAATAATATGGACTTTCTATTTCAAGAACAGAATGTCTAATAATGCTGCTGAGGAGAAGCTCTCCAGGACCTGCTTTGATGGTAAATACAAATGGTTTTAATTAGCATATTAATAGCGGTTTGATTTCTAAGGCCGTAGGAAAGCATCTCTCCAGCCTCTACAATACTATCTGCTTGGAGGTAATTACAGAACAGAGACAGAGCACCAGAGGGCGGAAGCCTGCTCTCCCAGTTCTGCCTCCAACCAGCCTGCAGCCAAGTTTCTGGTCACGAACACGGAGGCGTGGAGGCTGATCCCCCCCACTCGCACCCATTTTAGCCCTAACCTTTCCATGGTCTGACGACCTGAGTCCCCAAAAGTGAAAACAGAGCATTTCAGACCCAAAAGAACCCAAGTCCCAGCAGAGAGGGCCTCACACGAATAAGGATCGACGCTCTATGAACGAGTCCCAGGCCAACTTTGGCAACTCACAAGAGCATCACTGATTTTTAAAGAACGCTCCAAACCTGATATTCCCGGCAACCAGCCAGCACGCACCCCTGAGAGCTGAGAAGTGAAAAGCAAACGCATGCCCCCAGGGCCGGGGTAGGGGTGGGGGTGTTGAGCCGGGAGGGAGGTACCAGGCAGGCTGCGGTTCCCAGGTCTCACACCTGCCCGCGAGATGCGCAGAACCCCCCATGCCCACCTTGGGGCTTGTGAGCACCACGCTGGGCTCTAAATCGCAGCCCAGGATTCAGTGAAAAGCGGGCTCTGTGGCTTCTGCTCTAATTGCACTGGAGGGTGGAAGGTCGGGGAGCTGGATTCGTTTGTACTCAAGAGTGGTTCTTGTCTTTTCAAAGGCGCTGATGGGATGGCAGGCAGGGGCCGCCTCAGGCAGCCTAATTGCTGCAACTCTACACTCCAATTAAACACCAAATGAACGTGCTGAATAATCCAAAACAGACCAAGCTTCCGGGGACCCCTCCAAAAGCAAGTTCCAGTCCAGAGGAAGCTTTTTCCTCTCCACTCAACTGCTGATCCCTCTAACGCCTCAAACTGGAAGCAGCTCACTCTACTGGAAGAGCCTCGAAGACAGGACGTCTGTCCTCCACTTGCATATGCCCAACACACAGTAGGCAGCCTCCCTCAGAAGCAGAGCTGGCCAGTGAGATGAGGACAAGCTGTTAGGTTCAGCTTCCAGAAAATCTCCTTCAAGGTCATTGATTCATTGAGAGAAATGTGCATTTTTCCTTTTCCTTCTATTCTTTTTTTCTACTGCTTGGAACAAGAATGTGATGGCTGGAGCTGCATCAGCCGTAGTAGGCCATGAGGTATCTGGTAGAGCAGAAAGATAGAAGGAACCCGGGTCCTTGATGACACAGAACTGCCAATCCACAGCCTACTTCAAGACTTCATTTACGTGAAGAAAAAATGTGCTGTTCAAACCATCCAGCCAGTAATCATGGGTATCTAATCCATGGGATACTTGCCTTACCACCAAAACTTCCCTTGCTAAATCCTACCACTCAGTCAAGGCTGCCTCCTCCAGGAAGTTTTCTTGGATTATACCCGAGGGAGGGAAAAATCACTTCTTTATTTGACCAACTGCAGTACTTTGTCCTCTAGTATAGCAATTAAGAATTTATTATCAGGAGCCAGACAGACCAGAGTGCAAATCCAAGTTCTTCCACTCACTCGTCATGTGACTTCGGGCAAATCATTTCACCTCTTTCAGACCCAGTTTCATCTGCTGTCAGTTGGGATGGAAACACTACCATCTTCGGGAGCTTCCTGAGGCTTGGACAATAATATAGGTAAAGCCCCTGGCATTCCATCAGCACACAATAAACATGACCCTAACTTTTGTAGCCATCAGCCATTTGTAAGCCACTGTTGTGATTTTTTTTTTACCACAACCTTTGCCATAATCTATCAACTGCAACAGTTCCCATTACTATAGCATCGACTCGATATTTCTCTTTAACTTGGGTGTTAATGGACTCTCCCTCCTACCTGTTAAGCAATTACATATGGGAAATTACTGCTGTTACTGTGTATTTTTTATGACATACATTTAAAAAAATGCATAACCACGGGGCACCTGGGTGGCTCAGTCGGTTAAACGTCCGACTTCGGCTCAGGTCATGAACTCGCTTTCGTGAGTTCAACCCCCTCATTGGGCTCTATGCTGACAGCTCAGAACCTGGAGTCTGCTTCGGAATCTGTGTCTCCCTCTCTCTCTGCTCCTCCCCTGCTTGTGCTCTCTCTCTCTCTCTCTCAAAAAATAAAGATTAAAATTTTTTTTTAAATGCATAACCACAATTCAGTGTGCTACCTACAATCATCACACACACCAAGAGGTGACTGCCACCCTTCCTAATGTCATTCTGATGTACTGAGGAATGAAGTGTACATATATCTTCTGTTCCCTATCAACCAGGTTCCTTGAAGATGGGGCCTGGGTGGCACTTGTCTCTGAGTAACCCAGCATCTGGGACACAAAGGAAGTCCATTGAATATCTGCCTAATGAGCAGGAAAACATTCTCTCGCAGCCATTATCGGAGAGCCCAGCCAAATTCCATTCCAGCACATTCTGAGGGCCATCCAAATTCTTCTGCTGTGCTGGGTGCATGTTCCATTAAAAAAAAAAAAAAAATCACACGTAAGAAGTGGGCTGTCAGCAAAGGAGTTTGCAATTGTTTCCACAAACACTTCCATGAACCTTAAATGGCTTTTGCTGTGATGGGATTTGATCCATTTCATGACGCCCTGGAGAGACCCGTACTGGCCGGTGAAACGTGGCAGGGACTTCACAGAAAAGGGGTCCTTCTCTGAGCTGGACAAAGAGGACCTTCTGAAGGAGTTTTGCACCTCCTCAACAGCTGAATACATTCTTGCAAAATATTTCCATCAGGGAGTGTAGTCCTTATGCAAAGCAAGAGGTGGTGACATTATGAAAACACTGGATCCCAAATAAAATGTGAGCTGAAACGAGGATGCAGCAGGACCCAGCTTCTGGGTCAGAGATACTTCTTTAACGGTGGAAATGTTTTCACGGAAAATAGTGCACTTGGCCTGTTAAGGAGTAACCAAGCAAACTGTTTTGGGGCATAAGGAAAATGTTTCATTTGGCAAATCCACGCCAATTCAGACTGGACGGTAACTCACTTCTCCTACCACCTCCACCTTCCGTGGCCAAATGGCAGACTGAAAAAAATGAGGCAGGTGTAGGCAGGAGGTTGCTTGGGACCAAAGGACCAGAGACGACATGCCGGAGCTGGAGGATGCCTGCCTGGCGGGAAGTTCATCCAGCAGGAATGAGCTCGACCCTCCGGCCCCAGCTGCACTGTGTCCTCACCCCGTCCTGGGTAGGATGCTGGGTGGTCGTCACAACCATCAAGCCCCGAGAGGCAGCAGTACGACGTCACATCCAGGCCTTGCCTGTAAACCGGCAACTTAGGCAACTTCTGGAAGCCTGATCGGAGAAGGAAAATGCCACTTCCCGCAGGATTGCTGGGGGACGGCGTGCGCTCAGGGGGTGTGAGAAGAGCTTGGCAAGCTGCACAGCAGCCCGCTGCCTCCACGGGGAGGGACACAGCCACACTCAGAGCAACAGCCAGCGGCATGTGGCCTGAGTGAGCCCCACAGGCCGGTGGTGATTTTGAGGATCATAGGAAACCCTGAAATTCAGAGGCATAGGAGGTACCAGTAGCTGAATCCTTCCCTGAAGGGAGAGCTGGCTTTCCCCATCCAGACCCAACTGGGAAAATAATTGGCTGCCGGCCAGAGACCCTGGAGAGGCTATCAGCAGAACTGCAGAGAGACAGACCCCACACCCACTGCTGACGACCATCTCAGGCTCCGGAGAGATGCCTTCCACCCTGCAGGGGCCCGCCCTGTGCACAGGGGTCTTAGTTGAAGTTCATGGAGATGCCAGGAGGTGTTATTTATTCACTCCAGAGTACAGGTGAGGAACTGCTTCCTAAAGGTGACAGACCTGCCCAAGGCTGTTCAGCGAGTAAGTGGAAACACAAAGAAGGAGCCTAGTCTGGTTTTAAAGACATCGCTCTCCTTCCAGAACCATCAGAAATATGATCTAACACAGCATCCCCTCAGCCCACCTCCCAAAGCCCCTGCCTGTAGCTGCCGTCTTCCTTTTGTTTGCCTTTGTAACTGAAGTCTCGGCCCAGGGCTAACAGCCCGTCAGCTCCCTCCCTGTGTCCTTCCCACACGAGCTCGCCTCTGAACTCAGCAAACGGACTATGTTTAACCTCTCCACCTAGAGCTCATTCTCTCAAACTCTCTCTCTTGTGATGGCAGGGCATGGCGAGAGCAAAGGGGAGGGGGGAGGGGAGTGGAGGACGGTAGGGGATAGCTCGCCTCTCCTCTCTTGCCGACATCTCAAAAAAAAATCTATCTCCTGTGGTGGCCAGGACTTCAAGAGCAGCCCTCCTGCGGTGGCCGAGGGAGTGAGCAGAGCAGTCCTGTCATCTGCTCCCCGCACCCCCGGCCCACCCCCAGCACACACACACACTCCTATTTATACCTCTCAATCCAGCTATCTCCTTTTTTGGACAATGTTGCCCTTTGGGCTCACTGTGGAAGCTCGGTCCTTGTGTCTCTTTACCAGGAAGGGGGAAGCACAGCGACGCATCAAACATAGTTGGCCTGCCACCAGTGCTGCAGCTGGTGATGTCTGATTCCCCTCCGGGGCACCTTCCGATGGCCTGTCTAGCCAAGCTCTCAGCCAGTTTCTCCAAAATGGGGAGCTGGCCAGCTGTGCCCAGCTGGGCAAGCTCGGAGCCCCTCCAGGCCGGCTGTCCCATGGCCAATTCCGTGGAGGCCCACTGCATCTTTCTGCCTGAGCAACCCCACCTCGCAGAGCCCCGGGGCAGGCCCTGGCCTGGCACAGCCCGGCACGCTGGCCTGTCATAATACAGTCCTCTCCTGTGTTCCTCGAAGCCAGCAAGGACGGCTGCCACTTTGCCCACTCTGCAGAGAGGAGGAGCAGGACTCAGACACACGCTCTTCCCAGGGGCAGCGGGAAGAGTTTTCACCTTTTCATGTCTAATGTACGGAGTTATTTATTGCTCGCTTACTTTCCAAAAAGGACCCGCAGCGTGTCCCAATAAGAGCACGTTTCAATTGTTCAATGAAAGACAAAGAGCAGGAAATGAGCAGCGAAGAGGGAGGGGAGAATAAAATGAGCTCCCCCCAGGACATCTGACGCAGGAGCATTATGCTTTCAGCATGAAACTTGGCTGTGGGCTTCCTCGCAGTTTGAACGAAGAGAGACACGGGTGGGTGGTTCGTGGCGGTGCTGGGCGGGGAGGAGAAACTAAAACCAGGCTTCGGGGCTCCTCATTAAGTAAACAGACCACGAGCACCTACTGTGTGCAGGCACTGGCTACATGTCAGGGGCACCGGGGACTGAGACTCAGCCCCTGTCCACGAGGGCAGGCAGGCAAAGTTTGGTGGGCAAGCGAAGAGCTCCCGGGGGGCGGGGGGCATCACTCTGCCCTCCCTCAAG
This sequence comes from Panthera onca, assembly GCF_046562875.1. Classification (NCBI taxonomy): domain Eukaryota; kingdom Metazoa; phylum Chordata; class Mammalia; order Carnivora; family Felidae; genus Panthera; species Panthera onca. The sequence goes on from NC_138349.1 coordinate 12,248,555, forward strand.
TAGCAGGGATGGTAGAGACACTGGAACAGAATGGGACAAAGGACAGTGTCACCTGGCATCCCCTGGCCACACCCACAGGAACAAGAGAGGCTGTCCTCTCCACTTGCCAAGCTGTCCTCGTCCCCTAGGGAAGGTTCGGAGCCTAGGAGAAAGGCCTTCCCTAAATCGGAGTGCACAGCCTTGCCTATATGCCCTGCAGTTACCTCTAAGGCAGGATGTGAGGAGGTCAGGAACCAGCGCCGAGTCCCCTCCTGCCACAGGCCCAGAAATGCTTCTCCCCAGCTCTAGCCCTACGCCCCACACGCGAGATGCCGCTTCTGGGAACTGCCAGGCACCTCCTGGGTCCACAAAGCCAACAGACCTGCTTCTTCCTTGTTTCCTGACATCCTCAGCCTCCAGCCTGCCCTGTCCATCCCTTTTGCAGGGCCTCAGTTTCCCCACCTGGCAGCGAGGCAGTAAGGCTCACACAGGACGGAGGTTTTCCAGCTCTCACATTATAGAAAAATCCTAACTTGTTAGTGGGGAAACTGGACCAGAACGTGGATCCTCAGCTCCAGGCACTGGCACCGCCACCTGGAAGGAGCCACCAGGACGGAAGGACTCGTGAGCTCAGTGGCCAAAGGGAGGGGCTGAGCTTACTTCCTGCTGCAAACCAACATGGAAGAGATCAAAGCTGCTCCTGGGGAGATTCTCCGAGCCTTACAACCCTTGGGACCCTCTCAGCAGGAGGCAGAAGCAGAGGCAGCTCCCCCTTCCCCTGCACACACACTGCCTCTTTGGACCCTAGGGTTAGGCTCCCCTACTCACCAGCCAGTGGCCCTGACAAGTCCCTTCTCTTTGAGCCGTAGGGAGGCAGTGTGACTCATAATCAGGGGCCATACAGAATTTGAAGGGTCTAGTTTCTGGCCTAGGAGACTCTCTACCATAACCACGGCCGTCTCTTGCCAGTTTTGTCTCCAGGTCAGAGTCATTTTCCCTGACATCTATTGAGGTGGGAGGCCTGCAAGACAGCCAGCAGCGTGCCTTCAGGGTACTTAATCTGGAGACATTCACACACGCACACACACTCACTCACTCACTCACTCACTCACTCACATAATACAGGGATGGATCACAAATGCCACGCTGTGTCCTATCAACAAGAAAGAATCCCTGCAGATTCTTCCAGAAGGCTGGACAGCAACGGATAACAAAAGCCGAGGTTCCTCTCACATAAGTTGGGTCACGGTTGTACCTGAGGCCTCAGGACGAGGCAGTCAACCAAAATGAAATGGTTCCCAGAAATCAGGACTACACCTTGATGCTGAGGTGGGGAGAGGGAGTCCCACGGACAGTAAATCAGCCCAATTGCCTTCCACTCCTGGGTGAAAGATTCTAGCCTGAGAGAGGGCCCAGCCGGCTGTGTCCTCAGAGGGGTGCAAAAGACAACAAGAAAGACCGGCTCATTCTACTGAGCTCCCTGGTGAGCTGGTTTCACCAGGGCCCCAGCCAGGGCCCAGGGATCGGGTGAACAGCGAGGACCCCCCAGTCCTTCCGAGCAGGGCCCACAGGTCAGCCAGCTAGCCCCCTCTGATGGCGTCTGACGGTCAGGCGGGTGGCGTGCGAGCTGGCCGAGGTGCTCAGCCTCACAGCTCCTGCTCACACGTCCCACAGAGACCTGAGGCCACTCCCAGAGCGGGGCAGCCAGTGCCATGAGGCCAAGGCTCGACTACAGGGCCCCACAGGCAGGAAGCTGCAACAGGAGAGTGTTCACCCTCCATAAACCCGGCCCCATGGGGCTTTTTCCTTCCTGTCCCCGGAAATGAGAACTCTGACCCAGGAGGTCACAGTCAGGGAATAACAAGCAAATGCCCCAAACGGCAGATCGTGAAGGTGTGAGGACAGGACTGCCAGGCAGGGGTGGAGGGAGGTGTCCAGCTGCACGGGCTCCAGAGGACCACTCCTCGGGTCCCTGCATGTCAGTGGCTTCTCATCTTCCGCTCCTCCCTTCCCCATCCTCGTAGATTCCTCTGATGACTCGCTGGCTCTGTGGACACCTTCCCATCTCCCCACGGAGGCCCAGGCACTAGGGGAGGGCCAGGGCTTACAAAAGTGTCACGCACCTTCTAGGAAAATAGGCACCTGAAGCCCAGTTCTGTTCCCCGTGGTCAGGGTTTGGTGGCGGCATGTGTGGAACACTCTAGGGCCCCGGGGGGAGGGGGTGGGTGGTTATTCCATTGACTTTGGAGGTAGGACCTGGCCAGGTAGGGAGGAGGACAGAGGATGTGGCCTGAGCAAAGCCAGAAGCAGGAAGAAAACCTGTTTACCAAGGCCCTGGGTGCTCAGCACTGGACAGATGTTCCCAAACGTGTCCCTGCATTTAAAGTCTCCAGCAACTCTGAGACCACCTCCAGCGTGGTCCCCGTATCTACAGGTGAGGACCAGGCGAGGACAGGACGTGAGTCTGCCTCTGCTTCTGAGTGGTGTGTGACCTTAGGCAAGGGGTTTCACTGCCACAAACCCCGATTTCCTTATTTGCCAAAGAAGCCTAAAAACACCTCTCTCTTAGGGTTCTGGGGTAGGTACGAAGAGGCAATGCAAAGTGCTGGGCACAGTATCTGGCACATGATAAATGATGGTCAGTGATGGCTATCATTATCACATGGTCAGTGATGGCTATCATTATCATTATTATTTTTGCAAGGGGGGGGGAGTTAAGCAAATTGCCTGAAGCTACACAGCTCGTAAATAAAAAGCAGGGATTTTGTGCTGTGATGTGCTGATAACCACCATGCTGGTAGAGGTTTACTCAAAGGCATGAGAAGCCCGAAGGCTTCCGGGGCTGGGGAGAGGACCACTCTGGGTAGCTTCACACAGCAAGTCAGTGAGCCACTTTAAGGGGGCAGAGGCCAAGCTTGGTAAGATGCCCTGCCTTAGGGCTGTGTGCTTGGACAGTGGGTGAGCCATTTAGATCTGCTAGAAGTCTCAGCTCTGATGTCTTCAGAAAAGTTAAGAAGCTTCTAAGTGCTAGAGTCAGCAAACAAGGTCAGATTGGATGGGCAAGAAGGAAAAAGAAACGAGCCATTAATCGTGGACCAATGAAGAAGAGGCTACTGCATCAGTCCCGGCAGGATGAGTGTCAGGGCAGTAGGATGGAGAAGAGGGGGCTGACCTAACTAAGTGGGGACAGGAACTCTGAGGTTTCTACCTGGTGAGGCTGGTAAAGCCACTGTGGGACATGGAAATCTAGGAAGGGTGCAGGGTGGGAATGGGTGAGAAGTTAACCCAGCAGCAGGTAAGCGTGGCTGAGAACTATTCCTTCCATGTTAAAGTCAGATGGGAATGGAGGGGAGCAAAAGCCCTAACAGAATACGTCTCATGGCCGGCTGGCCCAAGGAGGCAGCCAGGAGGCTGTCGGGGTGGACAGCCCCCTCTGCACCCACACCCACATCCTGACCCCCAGTTAGCACGTGCCCTGCAAGCCCCACCTGGTGGCCCCCGAGGTGGTCTCTCAGAGACAGCCAGTGTCACATTCATGCCCATCTGCTGCCTTCCGAAAGGCCTTGGGGGGGGGGGGGGGACCGACAGCAGGGGAGCGAGAAACCACCTCTGAGAAGAGGGAGGAAGAGACAGGTGGACAGCAGAAACAGCTGCCAAAGCAGAGACCTCATGGGTGGTGTGAAAGGCATCCTGTGACCCAGCGTCACAGAGAAACCTGCTCCCAGCCTGACACCACAGGGGACCAAAGCCCCAGCGGCTCCTGCCTCCCATGGTGTTACCTGAGCTATGGAAGAGTGTCCCCAGGAATGGAGGCCATTTATGGTACATTTCAGGTCCTGGCTGGCCACTTGAGAAGCGCTGTCTCATTTCTCCCTGGCGCAAAGTAAATGATAAATATCTGGAGAAGTGAATGGATCTCATATCACTCTGAAAGCCCTGCTTGCTCTGTCCATGGCTCCCCTTCGTTCTCTGTTCTCACCCTGCGGACTGCTGCAGGGGCTCTCACAGGAACATTTAGTGGCTCCCTACTACCTGTAGGACAAAGACCTAACCTTTCAGGCCAGAGGCACAGATGGTGTCTCGGGCCTGACGCAGCCTCCCTTGGACCTTTTCCCTCATGACTTGTCTGCACTAAGCCCGTCGAAGCAGTGCATACATCACTCCCCAAAGGTGCCCCATGGTGCCCTACTGTCACGGGGAAAGCGTGGCCAACGTGGTGGGGATCCATGGCCAGCATAGGCTTGACTCGGGCCCAGGTTTGAATCTGGGCTCTGCTTCTTCCAAATCTCTGTAACTCTGAGCAGTTTACAAATCTCTCTGAGTCTCTGCATCTTTATTCATAAAATAGAGGGTGGGGGAAATGGCGCCTGGCCCATGGGGTTTCATAACGATTCAATGAGTGTGTGCCTGTAAAGCAAATAGCCCAATTCTTGGCCGCAGTAAGTGCCTAGGAAGGGAAATGCTTGCCGGCTGTACGATGCTGCGCCTGCTGACTCCAAAAGTCTTCCTTTTCTACCACCTTCCCATCCCGCAGAGATGTCTGTTTCCCGTCCCAGCCCACCTCCATGCACTTGGTACTGAAGACGAACATCTGACAGCTGCCCACTTTCACACGGCTGTTAACCAGCATCACGTGTGTGCTTTCTGCCCTGTCTTCCCAACTAAGGACACCTCCTCACCTCCCCTCTCGGGACCCTCGGCAGGGCCCTGCCCACAGTAAAAGCTGAACAGGGGTTCATGGCTGGAACTGGCTATCACCCCATGTGTCTGAGTTGATTGAGGCCCCTCCTGCCCGGATGTGGAGGGATGGGTCAGGTGGCCTTTGTTCAGGGGGCGGGGTACCATCCTGAACCTCTAAGGTCTGCAGAGAGTTAGTAAACAGAGCTTTGAGGGATGGAAGTAGGCTAAGGGGAAAGCGGTGATATTCAGGTTACATAAAGGCAATAAAGGTGGCCCAGCCCGTGATGCCAGGAGCCACTCCCGAAAGCAGCTCTCCACCACCTGGCAGCTCCCCAGATCCCTGGCACAGAGCAAGGGCATAACAGAATGAATGAACGAATGAATGAACAGATAAACTTAAGCCCAGCAGGACCTGGCAACCACCACCCACAGGGGAACCAGGAAACAAAGCTTCGAACAGAGCAGGACTATTGCCGACATGATGGCAGTGGAGAGCAGTGACAGGGCAGCTTCGGTGTCTGCGTGCCTGACGCGTGCCAGACCCTCTGCAGAGCCCTCCCGGTGCGTTTCTTCATTTGCTCCTTGCGACCCTCCTATTCCCATTTTGCAGGTAGGGAGACTGAGGATTAGAGAAGGCAAATCACTTGTCCAAAGTCACAGTCAGTGAAGAATCGAGCCTCGCCAAACCCAGGTCCCTCTGACACCAGAGCTCGTCCCCCTCACTGTTGTCTCCCCCCAGACTTGACCGAGCTGGGTTAGCCCTTCAGGAGCTTCGTCCCTGAGACATAAGCCCGGTGCCAACAGCGGCTGGGCGCTCCCAGGCCGACACCGAAGCCTGATGTTGAGTCTCTGGGCAAAGCCATTCTCTGTGCTCTGCTCTGCTCCAAGCTGGGCTCAGCCAAAGTCCCGGAGCAGCATCCATCTTTGTGTCCACCTCTGCCTGGCCAATCAGGCTCTGACAGCCAGAAGGGGCCAGCATGACAGCTGGAAGCATGCACCCCTCTCTCAACTCTCCTATGCCTCCCCTCTCAGGCCAGCCGGGGCCCAGAAGGGGAGAGAAAAGCAGGGTCTTTTAAAAGGACTCAGAGAGGAAAAAAAAGACCCATCAGCAATCATTCCAGGATTTGGGAAGACTAAGATTTTTTTGTTTTCCATCCCCAGGGGAGAACAAAAATATCTGAGCGGGAAAAGAAAATCAAAGGGCGCCTGGGTGGCTCAGTCAGTTGAGCATCCGACTTTGACTCAGGTAGTGATCACACGGCTCATGAGTTCGGGTCCCATGTGGGGCTCTGTGCTGACCGCTCAGAGCCTGGACCCTGCTTCGGATTCTGTGCCTCCCTCTCTCTCTGTGCCCCCCCCCCCCCGCCCCCACTCATGCTCTGTCTCTCTCAAAAGTACATAAACATTTTTTAAAAAATAACACAAGAAAGAAAGAAAATCAAGATTCCAAAAGAGCCTGGTGAAGAGGAAACACCTGTGTTGAGGGCTGGGAAACAGCACCAGGCAGATCCAGGCTCCACCCTCACGGAGCCCTGTGGTCAAGTGGAGGACGGAGGTCAGTCATCAGACCGTGGCAAGGAGAAGGACAAAACCCAGGCCTGGTAGGGTCACCAGTGAAGGCTCCCAGGGGGAAGTGACCTGCAAGGTAGAGAGGCCCAGGGTCGAGTCGATTCCCAGGCAGAATTAGGGAAGTGTGTCTGGCGAAGGCATGGAGAAGAGAGGAAACGTGAAGGAGCGGCTGAGTCGGGGGCAGGGTGGGGGGTGAGGAGCCGGAGTGGTAAGCGAGGACAGGTGAGGCAGGGCCTGGTCAGCTCTGCTAAGACCCTCGGCCTATCGTAGCAGGTGCTGGCATGATGAGATGGACATTTTAGAAAGAGCTTCCTGGCTGCTGTGTGGAGCGTGGCTGGACACAGGTAAGCCTGGATGGAGTCAGGGTAGGGGGAGACAAAGGAGTTGAGGCAGGAGAGGGAGGTGGCCAGGGTGAGGGAAACAGTGGGGGTTAGGGTTAGGGTTAGGGTTAGGGTTAGGGGAGAGAGGCCTGACTCCAGAGATACTGGGATGCAGAGGGGCCCGGACTTGGATTGGCCACGTGTGCTGGGCAGGGGAAGGTAGGCAGGGCAGAGGGAGAGGGAGGCCCCCGGGTCTCTGGGCAGCATGGATTAGGGTGGTGATTTGCACCAAGATCAAACACAGAGGCAGCTTTAGAAGAAAGGGTTGCACGCAGTTCATCAGGGCTACAGGAAAGTTATGTCAGCCGCTTGTCCTACCCAAGGATCACACGACCACACTGAAAACAGCCAGCAACAAACTGCCGAGCACTTTACAAAGCGTTTCCTACCAGGAACTCCTGTGGCCACCTGATCATCCACTAAGGTAAGGACTGCTGGGTCCCCATTTCAAAGATGAGCAAATCAAGGTTAAGGGACTTTCCCAAGGCCCTGGAATCAAGGGGGAGGCATGAGAGTCTCAGTCTTCTCGCTCCCAGTTTAGCAGGGACTCTACAGCCATATGTTTCCATTTAAAACGATATCTGGGGACACCTGGGTGGCTCAGTTGGTTGAGCATCTGACTTTGGTGCAGGTCATGACCTTGCAGTTCATGAGTTCAAGCCCCACATCGGGCTTACCGCTGTCAGCACGGAGCCTGCTTCAGATCCTCTGTCCTCTCTCTCTCTGCTCTGCCCCACTTGTGCTCTCTTTCTCTCTCTCAAAAATGAACATTTAAAAAATAAAATAAAATAAAATAAAATAAAATAAAATAAAATAAAATAAAATAAAATAAACAAAATAAAACAATATCTGATTTCTGGGCAGGGAAACAAATGACAGAGGATACAATTCTCTTGCCATAAGCAGAACTATGACGGGGCCACAGACCAAAATGGTCGTAGTTGGGTATCTCACTGGCCATTTAAATTTTCCTCTCTTTAGATTATATTTTGGAAATGTCATCAACGGATGGATTTTATTTTTGTAAAGAGACAATGAACTAAAAGATAATTCTAAAAATAATTTTTAAAGATGATACAAGGACAGCACAACCATGAAACAGAAAAAAACAAACACCAGCACTCAGAATGTTTCTTGAGTTTGCATTTTCCTTTCTGACACTGGCTGCGAAGGGCCACAGCTAGGAGTCAACAGGAACCCGTGCCCACAGGCGCTCTTTAGGGGATAAACTTTTTGTTGTTGTTCTTTGGTGATTCTTTTTTTCATTTAAACGTTTATATTGGCCCCAAATCTCCTTCCACCCACATTTTTTCTTCTCACTCTCTTGGGTGCTAGCTCCGAGGTACTCGGAACAAGGGGTGTTTAATGCGTTGAGGCAGATGCCGTGAGAGATGTTGCCAAGGGGCTGCTGAGCAGACGGAGCCCGGGAAATAAATTCGTAAATAGAGTCTGGGCAGAGACCATTAAAAGTGTTGTCCTAGTGTCTCTTTATGGGGCAGAACGCTGTCATGCTCAGGCTGCTGCGGGTCAGCTGGCCCCTTGTGCTGGGTTGAGGTCCCTGTTGCCGCATAAACTAGCTTGTTTTTCCCACTTTCGGCGACGAGCCTTAAAACAGACAGAAAAGCCCTTCTCATGCCTGCGACTGCCGTGACTTGGGGCTGGCAAGCAGGGCCCCGGGCGCTCACCAAACCTGGTTTGCTTTGTCTGTCAGAGAGACACGGTTCAGGTTAATGGCGTCTGCAGATGCAAGCACAGGCTGGAAATGGAACATTCCAGAGGAAGCAAAGGAGGTGGAGAGGCCACTACACTCACTGCTTGAGTTTAGCTAATGTGTCTGGCCTTCAAAAAGACAGTATGGGCTTTCTGGCCTCTGAGCCAGAGATCAAAATGCCACAATGAGGTACAAAGGTGTTAATCTGAATACTAACTGTAATGGTAAAAACCACTGGAAAAGAAAAACAAATAGTTCTCACTGTGTGTGTGTGTGTGTGTGTCTGTGTGTGTGTGTGTGTATACATGCACACATATATATATATATATGTGTGTGTGTATGTATAATCAATATGAAGCCTTCAAAAATCAAGTTTATGCTATACTTATGGGCAAGGGCTTATTTTCAAGATAGTTTAAAGGAAGAATACGCCCACAAAAAATAAATAAGCCACAGGTAAGGATAGACTGCAGACCTGGACCAATGCTAGGTAGAAGGCATTAGGCCAGTTCCCCATTGCCATTTGTATGCCCACTCCCCTGGAGAAGGGCAGCGCATGAGAATAGAAATTTCTGTGTTTTCTTCACTGATGTATCCCCAGTGCCTGACACTCAATAAATACGCATCAAATGGAAAAACATAAATCACATGTATGGAGAATGTTCATGACATGAGAAATATTTTTGAAATTATATTAAGAAAAAAGTAAGAAAGAAAAGGTAAGTATGTGCATGGGGGAAAATGCTAGAAGGAATTACATGAAAAGTGTTGACTACGACTAGCTGAGTGCTAAAGTTATGGGTGACCTTTCCTTACAATTTTCTGTATGTGTTTAAGCAAAGTAATTTACCAATTACAATGACTTGAACAAAGACAACAATGATAAAGACGGAATAAAAACGTAGCGTGCAGCATGGTTCAGAAAACTGTTAATCCTCTCTAGATGGTCCTGTGGCCTGTGGGGAAGCAGTCAGCCTGGGCCTGCCAGAGTTAACCCTGAGCCAGGGTCAGCAGGGAGTGGGGGGGTCTATGCTCAGACCTGCTGGGAACTGGGAGCCTCTGGCCCCTTGAACTTGACTTCCAAAGACCAGGTAAGAATGTGGGTATTAGAATACCCTAGAAAAGACAGATTAGAGTCTTAACTTCTAGTACTCCAGAATATGACCTTATTTGGAAATAGGGTCTTTACAGAGGTAATAGAGTTAAAATGAGATCATTAGGGTAGACCCTAATCCAGTATGACCAGAGTCCTTATAAAAAGGGGAAACGTGAACACACAAACACGCATACAGAAAAGGACAGGTGAGGGTGAAGGCAGAGATCAAAGTGATGCTTCTACAAACAGAGCAAAGCCAAAGATTGCCAGGAACCACCAGAAGCTAGAGGAAAGGCTTGATCCCAAACTTCCAGCCTCCAGAACTGTGAGACAGTAAATCTGTTGTTTAAGCCACCCAGTCTGTGACGCTTTGTTAAGGCAGTGAAAGTAAACCAAGACAGCAAAGGAAAGCCTACCATGGAGTTAAGTCACGGGGAGAACATGGCAAGTCACTTCTTTCCCTGGGACTCGGTTTATCTACATGGAAAATGGGAGACCTGGCCTACAGCAGTGGGTTTTAAACATGGTTTTAACCTTGGGAATAAAATCTTACAAAGAGGTACAAACATAAAAGGTAAAAAGAAACCCTGATCAGTTAGAAGCCTGCTCTGGACCATACCCCCTCCCTGCAGAGGAGCCTTTGAAAACAATTCCAGATCATCTGTAAAATCTTGGTCAATACCCTATTCTAAGAACCTCCAAACTCGAAACCCACCAACTAGGATCACTGAGCATCTCACATGCACCCAAGCCTGCTCTGGACACCGGGAACCCAACCCCTTTGCCTTCAAGAGGCTGTTGGTCTTGATGGAGAGGTGAGGCTAATACCCGGAAAACCGAGCAGATAAGCCAGGCTACCCTGTCCCTCCTGAGAGCTACAGCTGCAAACAGGTCACCTGATGTTCTAAATCCACCACATCTAAATTTATCTTGCCCTCCAAGGACGAGCAGATGCTGTGCCTTATCAGAGCATGGTAAGTGACAGAATGACAGACGTGACGCGCCCTTATCGCCCCAAGGACGGGAATGACGTCCGCAGAAAAACTTGGTCTCCCTGACGATGAAATCAAGAGCTCACGTGCCAGGAGGACGGACGGGGACTGGGTCACGCAGGCCCTCAGGTGGGGTGGGACCTGTCCCAGGAGCCCAGATTCCTTTCCAGACCCTTAAGTGTGCCTCGGGATGCTGGGGCGGGGAGGGGGAGCCAATGGCCCCTGAGGAAGGGTGCACAGAAGGGGAGGCTGTTTGCAGTAAGACCAGTCCCTGTTGCATCCCTGGGGGAGGACCCAAGGCGTCCCATTCCACACAGGAAGAGGAAGAAGGAGAACACTCAGTGCGCACGAACAGTGTGCGGGCAGACCACCGGGAGCTGGATTAAGGGGCCACTGCTGGTCAGAAAGCAGAGCTGAGCAGCCCAGTCTCTAGGGATAGTGTCCAGGGTCAGACTGGGCTGATGGGGGCCTGGGCTTCCCTCACCAGACAGAGGTCCTACAACCCCACCTGCTGAAGGCTACAGGATGGTTCCTGCCTGCCAGCATCCAAGCAGAATGGAGCAGGCGCCCCTCAGCCACGGTCCTGCAGATCAAAGGGGATGAGGCTCTGACCATCCTCTCGGAGCCCACAGACTCATTAGGGGACACAAAGTCAACAAGGAAAGAAGATTCTGCCCTGCCGTGGAATCAGGTGGGGGATTCAGTCTTTACTCACTCAACTTTGGTTGTTTGTTTTTTGAGACAGAGAAAGAGAGAGAGAGCATGAGCGGGAGAGGGGCAGAAAGAGAGGGAGAGAGAGAATCCCAAGCAGGCTCTGCACTGTCAGCGCAGAGTCCAATGCGGGGCTCGATCCCACAAACCATGAGATCATGACTTGAGCCGCAATCAAGAATTGGATGCTTAACCGACTGAGCCACCCAGGAGCCCCTCATTCAACTTTTAAGTACCCAAATAACGTGCCAATGCATTCTCCTTTTTTAAAAAAGTCACCTTATAGATAAAGCTGATGTCCCCTCTGACTTCCATGCCTCCCCTGGGGCAACCACTGTTAGGACTATGGGGTGCCACCTTTCAGAACATCCACACGTCCTTTCAAAGAGATCTACCAGGCTAGGGGTCAGGGCAGAGTGTGTGACACTATGGGCTTCCCAAGGTGTGCGGTGGGGCAAAGGGAAGGAAAGAAGGCTGAGGACTGCAGGAATCAGGGTGAACCTCCAGGAGAAGGGGTCTGGAGGTGGGGGCTCAAGGAAAGGTAGGATTCACCGATGACCCCAAGGCAGGTGTCCCTGGGGACTGGACCCATGTGATGTCAGCACAAAAAGAGCCCCATTCGTCACTTGTAGCCAATTCAGCCTCTCTAAAGCCCTCCCAAAGGGTCCCCGCCTTTGCCCTCCCACCACTAGCACCATGATGATGAGGATGAGGATGACAAGGACAATGACAATGAAGGCATGTGCCGGGCACTCTGCTGGCCCTAATAACAGTTCTCCTGCTGTGGCATCAGTGTTTCTATTTTACAGGCAGTGAAACTGCAGCCCAGAGAAATTAAGCAAGTTGCTTAATGTCACATGGCTGGGGGCACCATTGACCATAGTGCCAATGCTGGAGGTCCCTCCACAGGACTGCACAGCTTCTGTAGCCAGTGCTACAGCTCTTGGGCCTCAACAATGCCTGGCACACATCAGGGGCTCCACAAATAGTTGTAGGCTGACTTCTTGTGTAAAGAGCATGAGCATTGTTGGGTGAATAAACGAGCAGTCCAAGGCAATTTTCACGCTATTACAGTGTTTGGGGTTGTTTTGTTTTGTTTTTTAAGTTAAGAATCTATATTTTCTTCTAGGCATCCCCAATAATCTAGAGCTTCTGCTCCTGGAGAGTTAAGGCTTTGGCAAGAAGCTCTCCCACAAGGCAAACGAAATGTCCCCCATCCATCTGTGAGTGCACAGGGCATCACGGCAGTTACTTTCTGTGAATGGCCTCCTCGTGAACGTCAGTCCCGCCAGGGGGTGGGGAGGGGGACTTGATTTATTATATGGCTTTTGGACAGTTCCTCCAGAAATACTGCCAAACAGAGGAATAATCAACTCTTTCACTCAAGCCCCTCATACTTTTTTTTTTTTAATGAAAGAATAAAGTACGCAATGAGCCTGAACTAAATAAATAAAAATGCCACACTTTTGCCCAACAGAACTTTCTGCGTCACTGAGGAATATTTACAGACCTCAACAATCTTTTATCTTCATGATGACGTCCAACCTTCTCAGTTTTGGGCATTCTGAGAACGTCTTTGATTTGGGTTCTCTAATTGTCTTATGGGAACAATTAGTTTATTAACTAATAATGTCATTATTGGACGGTGCTTTGAACAGACATTAGAGAACCGCTTCCCTCCCTTGTGGTCTGCCCACCCTCCACCAGGGCTGTCTGAAATCAGTTACTCACGTCTGGGCTCACACTGGAAACAGATACGTGTGGCAAGGAATCTCTGTCTTAATACTCATTGCTGACAATCACAGGTCTGGTTTCAGGCTGGGTAGGGAGGCAATGTCCATTCAGCCACTTTATCCATCCGCCCACCCACCCATCCATCCATTCACTGTGCCAGCCATGGAGACCTCCATGATAGAAATGACATGGTCCATACCTTCAGAGATCTCACGCAAAGAGATGCCCTGGGAGGCTCAGAGTGAGGCCACGTCCTCCAGGAATGTTCCTCATGGGTGGAGACCTCAGTATTGTTCTCTAGCTCAGCAGCCGGTATCTCCATCATGCAACTCTCTTGATTTGTTATCACCTCCTTATTTCCCAGTCTCCTGGGCAAAGCTGTGAATGAGTTCCAAGATGGCAAGAACCAGGTCTACCTCCCCAGTGGGTGGTGCATAATAAGTGCTCAACAGGGTGCCTGGGTGCCTCAGTGGGGTAAGCACCCGCCTCTTGATTTTCAGCTCAAGTCATGATCTCATGGTTTGTGGGATCAAGCCCCGCATCTGGCTCCATGCAGACAGCATGGAGTCTGCTTGGGATTCTCCCTCTCTCCCTCTCTGTCTGCCCCTCCCCCCTCTCAAAATAAACAAACACTTAAAAAATAATAAGTTGCTCAATAAGTACTTTTTAAATAAGCAAATGAACACACAATCCATTCTTATGAAATAAAATAAAGACAGAAAAAGACCAACTCTGCTTTGAATACTGGCTGTGGCCTGATGCCCAAGATGTTTATGAGTCAATCTGATGTTGGGGAGTAGAAAGCTGTAGCTCAGGGCCTGGGGCCCGGACCCTCCTGGGCAGGTCACTTCTACTCTTGGAGCCTGTATACTTAGGTCCGAAATGTGTGGTGGAGAAGATACTTTCAGTTCCTTGAGTCAGGCACTCTATGAAAACCTCACATCCCTGGGAGAATTGGTCAAACTGCAGCCTCAAGGAATAGGGGCCTGGCTGGACTCCCCCATCTAGCAGATGTGAGACCATGGCGCCTTCTTGTAAGTGTATGAAGCTTCTTCATGCACACAGCAAGGGTTGGGGAAAGGGTGCCATAGACTAGATGCTTCCCAAGTCCAAGCTTCTGGTACTTTAAGTGGAGGACACTGGCTAAGATGAAATTTGGGTACAGCAAGCACAGGTCACATGATTTTTAAAAGAGCCCCAACTTCCAACACTGCACACCTCACTCACTCCTTGATTCACCCAATATTTGGTGAGGCCCTACTATGTGCCAGGCACTGTTCTAGTGGTGAACCAGACAAGACACAGTCACTACTGTTGTGGAACATCCAGTCCAGTTGGGGAGACAGAGAATACACAAATCAACAACTGAACAAAAGATGATTTCAGATACAGTTATGGGCAAAGAACATTAAGAAATTGTGAGGGGTGCCTGGGTGGCTCAGTGGGTTAGGCATCCGACTTTGGCTCAGGTCATGATCTCATGGTTTGTGAGTTCTAGCCCCTCATTGGGCTGTCTGCTGTCAGCACAGAGCCCACTTTGGATTCTTTGTCCTCACTCTCTCTGGCCCTCCCCTACTCTCTCTCTCTCTCTCAATAAACAAACAAACAAACAAACGTAAACATAAAAAATTTTTTTGCACCATGTGAGAGGCAGCAAGTAGAGGGAGAAGCTGGTTGGGAAGGCTTCTATCTGAGCTGAGACCTAACAACTACCTGGCAAAACGTAGGAAGAACATTCCAGGTGGAGGGAACGGCAGGTGCAAAGGCTCCAGGCTGGAAACATACCTGGCGTAATTGGAGAACAGAAAGGTAACCCGTGCGGCTCGTGAATGGGGCAGGAGGGGGTGACCCGAGACGAGGGTGAGGGTCTGCCCATGCAGGGCAGGCTGGGAAGGGCATTGCCAAGAGGTCCGTGGGTAAGATTGAGAGGGTTCGTGGACTTGGAGGGAGAAAAATGTCATCTCTCTTTTCACCAGCATTTACGTGAAAATGAGCACTTCCTTCAGTCACGAATGCCAACAACAACCGACAGTGACGTTAGTGGTGCCAAGCATTCATCAACAAGATACTGCAGATGCATTCATAACACCACTGTGGCAGGCATCTGGAAACATCACTTCCGCTCATCACAAACCCAGAGTTACAGCTGTTAGACCAGCCAGTTGGACACTACTATCTAAAGTGTTAACAAAGGAGCACACATATTTCAACATCATCAATTTTTAAAGTATCTCATAACTGAATCTGAAAAGAACCGGTTTCCTTTGTAACCCTACGTATTTTGTTTTATATAAGGAAAAGCATTATTCTGAGAAGGGGTCCCTAGGCTTCACCCGACGGCTAAAGTGCTCACAAGGAGTTCGATTTCTACTCCAGGAGGGACGGAGAACTGCTGACGTGCTTTCCACAGGTTTCATGGGCTGCAGCCTCCGGGTTGCAAAGTCACCCTGGCTGTGGGAGAAGACTGTGCCCGTACAGGGTGGTGCCAAGGACAAGGGAGGGCATGGCCTACTCCGACCTCTGTCCTGGGCAATCTGGAGGGGGCAGCGCCCCTGGGGCCTCGGGGGCTCTTCCCAAGCCTCTCCCACCCACCCACCACACCACCTCATGCTGCCCTCTTGACCCAGAGGAGCCCTGTCACTTGGCCCAAAGCCCACCCCAGGGCATCCTCCCAAAGAGCTTCAGAAAGTGAGCACGCGTATCCACAAGAAAAATAAATGCGGCCTTTGCCACTGTTTGGTTTGAATATTGGTCCAGAACAGAAACGAGATCTGTACTTTAGAAAGCCTTCCAGCAGGACCCCAGCAGAGGCTGGGCGAACACCAGGCTGATGGACGGTGAACGCTCGGGAAGGCCCGAGCACAGGGACCCGCTGCCCCGAGCGGCAGCTTTATGGCGGCCTTCCTGTTTTCCCCGGGCCTCTCTTCACACTGCTCTCTCACACACTGAGTCTTTTCAATGCCCTCCAGGAGAACAGAAGAATCCATTTGCACACGCCAGCACGCACGTTTCTCTCACCCTCCCCAGGGGGCGGACCCTGCCAGGAGGCCTGTTTATGGACATACAGGGACAGATGGGGAGGGGGCCCGCGGGTGGGGTCCTCAGAAAATCTGAGAGCTGAATCCCATGCTCCCAGATCCCCCAGACCAGAGGTGAGACTGAGGTCTGGCCAACTGGAAGGTGAGGGACATTTGTGGTGTTTCTGGGGTGGTGCTAGGAAGCTCATGGGGGGCAGGGATGCAGTGTGGGGTATGGGGGAGGGGGCTGGGAAGGGCAGGACTGGCTCACCTCGAAGGATCAGAACAGCATCCGAGAGGAGTGGAGAGGAGGCGTGCACCGGGTCTTTGGAACCAGATTTAGTGAGCGGAAAAGGAAACTGAGGCACCCACGTTGCTGATGAGGACCAGCAGAAGAGAGACAGCTCTAGCAGCCAGCTAAACCAACCGCTGCCCGTTCAGCTCAGAGCCCCTTTCCCAGGCCTCTGACTAGAAAAGAACACGCTGGGGTTTCTTTGGAGGGGGAGGGGGTTGATTTTTTTTTGTCTACACCCATTGGCATTTCTGGGCTGTGAGTGTCTCCCGTACCCGGTGCCTGGGAATAAGGAAGGCAGAAAAGAGAACCCAGGAGCTCATTGTCAGGTCATTCTTCACATTCCCGGGCCCCCAGCCAGTCTGCCTTCTTGTCTCCACTTTTCAGAATTTTCCTATATTTGTTTCGCACGTAATGTCCAGAGCTTTGGCCTGTCCTTGGTGGGAGGGCCAGGGACAATACATCTCTTCTATCGTGTCTGGAACCAGAAGTCCTGTATTTCATACTTATATGTTTTATATTTTTAAGCAACACATGACTCAAATATAGAGAATACTCAGGTTTCTTTAACCTGCATGGCAGGAATGCCCTTTACACGGCTTCCAATGCTCTTTCATTTATTGGAAACACTGTATAAGTTGATTGTTATGCCCCTTCATCCTTTCCTTTGCTCATTCAGCCACCCAGCTGTCTGCTGTGAGCCTCCAGGCACCAGGTACACAGTAGAGAATTTAAAAGATCCTTCCCAAAGAGACTTTCCCACTTGGGGTGAGCAGACAGCAAGCTGAGGCAGGGTACCCCCACAGAAGAGAACAGTGCGCTCTGAAAGACCCTGGCCAGTGGGGTAATTTAAATTCTCTGAGGAAGACATGAACAGACGCTTTTCCGAAGAAGACATCCAGATGGCCAACCGACACGTTCAACATCACTCCTCATCAGGGAAATGTTGAACAAAAGACGTTCAACATCACTCCTCATCAGGGAAATACAAATCAAAACCACAATGAGATACCACCTCACACTTTAGAGTGGCTAAAATGAACAACTCAGGAAACAACAGATATCGGCGAGGATGTGGAGAAACGGGAACCCTCTTGTACTGTTGGTGGGAATGCAAACTGGTGCAGCCGCTCTGGAAAACAGTGTGGAGGGTCCTCAAAAAATTAAAAATAAAACTACCATATGACCCAGCAATAGCACTACTAGGAATTTATCCAAGGGATACAGGAGTGCTGATTCGAAGGGGCCCATGCTTCCAAGTGTTTATACCAGCACTTTCAACGATAGCCAAAGTATGGAAAGAGCCCAAATGTCCATCAGCTGATGAATGGATAAAGAAGATATGGTATATATATATACAATGGAATACTACTCAGTGATGAAAAAGAATGAACTCTTGCCATTTGCAACAACATAGATGGAACTGGAGGGTATTATGCTGAGTGAAATAAGTCAGAAAAAGACAGATATCATATGTTTTCACTCATAGGTGGAATTTGAGAAACTTAACAGAAGACCACAGGGGAAGGGAAGGAAAAATAAATGGCAAACAGAGAGGGAGGCAAACCATGAGAGACTCTTAAATACAGAGAACAAACTGAGGGTTGATGGGGGCAGGGGGTTGGGGGCGCGGGGAAAATGGGAGATGGGCATTGAGGAGGGCACTTGTTAGGATGAGCCCTGGGTGGTGTATGTAAGTGATGAATCACGGGAATCTACTCCTGAAGCCAAGACTACCCTGTATACACTGTATGTTAGCTAACTTGACAATAAATTATTTTTTAATAAATAAATAAATAAATAAATAAATAAATAAATAAATAAATTCTCTGAGGACATGGTCTTGGGGCCTGACTGTGCCCCACAGGGCATTCCTGGTACCACCACCTGTGGGCAGTCCTCCCAAAAGCAGAGAAGCAAATGGCTTCCCAAGAACAAGCTTTGCAGGTAAGGCCCCTCCCAAATAAGCCTGGCTCTCACACAATGACCCCGCCTCTCTGCACAGCTCTCCACTTTGAGGGCAGGGGTTCTTACCTCCTATTCAAGCTCTCTCCTCTAAATCAACACCCCAGAAAGGTCTCTTGCATCAGTCCTTTGGCTGTAAGCATGAGTGGGAGCCCCTCCTTGGGCCCACCGAGGAAAACTGGGCTCAGCACCCAGGAAAGACATTCTGGTCTCCGGTGAACTTGCTCACCCTGGACAGGAGAGGGCTTGTCTCCCCAAGGGGGTATGACAACCATGGCAACTGAGGTCTCCACCCCTAGCCCTATTCTCTCCAAGCATAAATTAGCAGTGAAGAACAAAATGGCCCCAGGAAATAATGGGCCAACTCCAGATAAGCTCTTCCTGTCTTCTCTCTGAAAGCCACTTGGAGTTTAACTGGCAAAACTCTCCCAGCCCCAGGAGATGTGCCCATCTTCTCTCCCACCCTGCCCCATGTGCCCCAAAGGGTGAACATCAAGGGTGAATGTGGCACCCCCAGCACAGGAAGGACCTAGCAGAGTGATGACTGCTGGGCCTCCCAGAAAGAAAGCTGAAGTGCTAAGGGAGGTGTCCTGGGCTCCAGTGAAGCCCTTTACACATGGTCTCACTTGACTGGGTTCATGATCATTTCTTTCACCCGAGGAAACAGAGGCTCAGTAAGATTAAGTGACTCGTCAGGGGGCCAGTAGAGAGGGTGAGATTTGAACCCAAGTCTGTCTGGACCCAGAGACCCTGATCCCTTAGGCCAGCTCCACTCACCCTAAGAACACTGTGGGGGTCTGATCTGAGGTAGATCTTGAGGACACTTCCCATGCATTAGCACCCCATCTTCTTCACCTGCTCACATCTGTCTTCATCGGGTACAGGTGGCTTCCTTTCATTTCATAAACACTAATTAAGCGAGCTCCTCCCTCCATGGTGGGCATGCAGGGCACACAGAACAAGCAGTTGTCATCTGCTGTGACAGCAAGGCAGAAGAATCTGGAGGGTGGGCTAAGCGGCCAGGACTGAGCAGCCCTGGGAGGGCCATGTAAGTCCCGCCTAGCCTGGGGAACTGGTGGAGACCAGGCCACATGGAAAAGCCATTCGGAAAAGCTAAGTGGTTTTGAGTGGCTTCACATTTCATAGCAGGCACTGGGAAGTTCACCCACAGCCCTGGACAGAAGTCCCAAGAGCAGCAAGGCCCACAGAGTTCTGGGTGACAGGGCCATCCTCTATCCAGCATTCAATGGATCTCAGTCTAATAAACAGTGGTTAGCACGTCCACAAGCGCTCCGACAGACAGGAGCAGATAAGAAGCCTTCACGCAGTAGGGGCTGGTGTACATGGGGCACACAGGGGAGAAGGGCCAGGGCCCCCACCAGTAAGGAGGAGCCCCACCATGCCCACCCCCTCCGTGGGAGCCCTGTGTCCTCATTTGGTGAGTTTGGCTGTGCCAGCCCCTTAAGAAACAAGGTCCCTCTGCTGTTCGAGGTGCTTTGCTGTGTGGGTGCCGGATAAAGAGTTCTGGGCTGTTACCACTGAACAGGGTGGCCCCTCAGTGAGCACATCAACATCCTCAGCAAGAGGACAGGGAGCCTAGACATTCACCTCACCCTCAATTCCCAAAGCTTTGCTTGCTGAGGGCAGAGCCCACAGTCTCCAGGAAAGAAGGGTGGAAAGCTATATGTGGGCGCTCAGTGCCAGGCCTGGCCTACCTCCACCACCCTCCTACAAGCTGTGCAACTTTGGGCTGGTTGCAGAACCTCAGTTTTCCCACCCAAGAGATGGAGTTAAAAAAAAAAAAACAGTACTTGCAGGGCGCCTGGGTACCTTAGTTGGTTGGGTGTCCGACTCTTGATTTTGCTCAGGTCACGATCTCACGGTTCATGGGATTGAGCCCAGCGTTGGGCTCCAAGCTGACAGCACGGAGCCTGCTTGGAATTCTCTCTCCCTTTCTCTCTCTCTCTCTCCCCACTATCCCCCCTCTCAAAATAAATACATAAACTTAAAAAACAAAACAAAACAGTACTTGCCTCCAAGGGTAATTGGGAGATAATCCTGCCCAGCACTCACCAAAGAGTCAATGAGCGTTAGTTCCATCTTTACGTCAATTAGCAAGGATGTCAGCCTGGAGCTCCTATCTGGAATCACTTTGCTGCACTAATCGGTTCGTATTTGACTCACTGTCCAAATAGTTTGGTTGTAAGTGGGCTCCTTGCTCCCCTCCCAGCCCCTTCCCATGCCCCCTCCAGGCAGGGCAGCTTACCTATGGTCCTTCGGAGGTCTTCACACTGGCTGATGTGAGGAAACTTCAGGATTTCCTTCCACTTCTTGCTTTTCCCCTTGCGCTTTCCTCCACCCCCTGCAGAAATGGGGGGAAAAGATGTCGGGCTCATGTTGGTCTTGTGGAAGGCTCCAGAGCCTGTTTCCCATCCCGGCGAGCCTGTCCACCAGCTCCAGGGGCTGGGAGACAGCCAGGGGGCTCAACATCAAATCAGTGGCACACCCCAAACCCCCCAGGCACACACACTCCCTCCTGGCCAGCATCAAGCCTGTGTGTTCTCCCCACACAGTTGGGCCGGGCTCCTCAAGCAGCAGGAGCAGACGAGCCCCTCCGGTCATCCGTGCCTGAACCCACACCAGTTGCCCTGTTCTTTCTCCACATCTCCCCCTGCTCTTCAGGCCCCCTGGGTGCCCAGTCTCTGGCGTCAGACTAGACCCCAACCTTCCCACAGCAGGGGCCAGGCCGGCTGGACTTAATATTGCCTTCGGGCTTGGGAAGTCCTTGCGGAATGGATCCACAAGTGAGTGGACTGCAGCCGCCTCACTGCCTCCTTTTGTCCTCTTGTTTCCTGTGGAGAGTCCCGTTCCCCAACTGGAGGCCAGATGTTGGGAACAAGGACTTCAATTTCCACTTGTCTTGTGTACCCCCTTCTTCTCCCTCCCCCACAAACCCCAGGGTCTCAGAGGATGTATACTCAAGGCTGGAAGGACTCCTGAAGGGCCCCATCCTGCCTTGCATCCTCCTCTGCGTGCATGTGCGATGAACACGCACATGCTAGGGATACGCACGTGTGATGGATGTGCACGCATGATGAGCACACGTGCAATGAATCTGCACACACAATGAACATGCACACGTAATGAACATGCAATAAACACGTGGAGCTGAGTAAGGTACACACTCAGGGCATTCCCGCCAACCACACTAGTCTTATCCAAGGGACAGTGGACAGATGTCCGAACGCTCAGGTGTACAAACAGCAAGGGGAGGCACCAACCCTGGCCTGTGTTCCTGAGCCCACCGGCATTTGAGCCCCAGACCTGGAGGCCCCTCTGTGTCTAGTGGCCAGGACCTTCCAGGGACTGAGATGCCATTACCCACCATCCACCTCCAGAGTGGCCTTAGATACCACATCACTAAAGATCGTATAGCTCTTTAGGTCCCTCAGTATTTTAGGATATTGAGGGCCTCTCACCCTCCTCCATGTAGTCAACACCCCAACACCTGTGGACTTTAGAGCCCAGTTAGAGACACAGGATCTGGGGTAGGGCCTCGGCACCCTGGGCCTGCTCCTTGCTCTGGGTTGGGTGTGCAGCACCTCCAGCCTTTAACCCTTCCAGAGCATGCCTGGGCCCCCCTCTCCAACCAGCAAACCAAGGGATACAGGAGGGCTTAGCTTGTGCCCACCCAGGCCCAGTGTGTGCCCCAGGGCTGGCAGGGAGCTGGTCTCAAGGAGTGGGGATCCCCAACTGTCAACCCTACTGCCCTGGAAAGCTAAGGCCGGGTTCCCCATTAGCAAGTGGGTTGGCTTCTGAGGCTGGGACCAGGACCGCCACCCTGGGGGCTGGGAAATAGGAGAGGGAGCTGATGGTGGAGCTGTCCTTTCTCTGCTCTCTGCTTGTCCTGTCTTCTTTTCCTCTCAAGCCTCTGCAGAGGGCAAAGGCCTCAGACTCTACAGGACAGAACGAGTGTGCATTGGGCATATGCTGTGGCCAGGCACCATTTGAACATTATCTTGTGTAATCCTCAGAATGTCTTGTGGAGGAAGAGATCACTGTGAGCCACGTCACAGATGAAGAAACAAATATCCAAGGTTGAGCAACTCGCCGGCTGATGACCCATCTGACTCCACACTTGCTCTTTCCTCTAACCGGGGTCAACACACATGTGCACACACTGCAGAGTCCTTCCCCGGGGCCCTTCCCTGGACTCTCTGCAGTCCTTACTCTAAATCTACAAGGCAGGACTATTACTGTTCCCCCCTGACAAATAAGGAAACTGAGGCATGGGGAAGAAAGAAGCAAGTGGCTTTCTTTACTGGCTTATTAATAGCAGAGCCAAGGCCCCAACTTGAGTAGACCCTGGACCCCAGGCACTCACCCTCACCCTTCTGTCTGTAAACCTCCCTTTGGGGTACATTGAAAGCCAGGGAAATTCTCAGGGATAAAAAAAAAAAACCTGCTGGGGTCAGACCACAGAAGTGATGCATCATCGAGTAAGAGGAGCAGGAAAGGGGATCTCTCTAGCTGGGGCCCAAGCTTGCAAGCTCTGAGAAAAGACGTCACCCCAGACACCTGCAGACTTGTTCTGCTTGACCCACACGTGGCTTGTTTGTTTGCTGTTCACTGAACCAGTTGTCAAGATTTCAAACCACGAGGAGACTTCACATGCAAATCCAGATTTCAGATTTCTCTCCATAACGAAGCATCCCACATGGCAAGAATGGGTTAGAGCTAGGGAACAGCTGCTCCCGTGGACAGGCCGTGTGGCCTGCTTGGCCTCTGTAGGGATTAAAATGTGCATCCCCTAGAAAAGGGCCGCCCTCTGGAGACATCAGCAAAGTCAGACGCTCCCGTCTCAGCCCCCACCAGGCTGGGAGGTCAAAAGGGGCCATTAGAACAAGAACTAAGTCCTTGTCCTTTCCTATTCCTGCACTATTCGCTCCCAGATCTGGCTGGAAGAAAGCACATTTGTGTGTGTACGATAAAATATACACAACATGAAATGTGCCATCTTACCCATGATTAGTTATATGGTCCAATGACACGGGTACATTCACATTGTTATGCAGCCATCACCACCATCCACCTCCAGAACTCTTTCATCACCCCAGACTGGAACTCGGGACCTATTAAACACTAGCTCCCTCCTCCCCCCAGCCCCTGGCAGACACCATTCTACTTTCTGTCTCTGTGAATTTCACTCCTCCAGTGAAATCACACAGTATGTCCACTTGTGACTGGCTCATTGCACTTAGTGTAACGTACACGAGGTTCGTTCATGTTGCGGTGTGTGTCAGATTTCATTCAGTTTTTAAGACCAAATAACATTCCATTGTGTGTAGGTACCACATTTGGTTTATCCATTCCATCCATTTTTTTTAAAATTTTTTTAACATTCATACATTTTTGAGAGACAGAGAGAGACAGAGCGTGAGTGGGGGAGGAGCAGACAGAGGAGACACGGAATCCGAAGCACACTCCAGGCTCCGAGCTGTCAGCACAGAGCCTGACATGGGGCTCAAACCCACGAACTGTGAGATCACAACCTGAGCTGAAGTCAGACGCTTAACCGACTGAGCCACCCAGGCGCCACCATCCATTCATCTACTGATGGACACTTGGGTTGTTCCCACCACTTGGCTTTTGTGATCGGTGCTGCTATGGATATCTGAGTCCCTGCTTTTAACTCTTTTGGGTATATGTCCAGGAGTGGAATCACTGGGTCATATTGTAGTTCCACTTTTCTGCAGAACTGATGAAGTCTTCTGGACAGTACAGATCACCAGGCTCTACTGCATCAGGCTGTCTCCCAACTCTCTGTGATCAGAACCCAGGGATGTGACTTCTGGAAAGGCCCATCCCCCTACCCCCCACCAGGTGATTCTCAGGTGGCCAGTGTATGGAAACCAGGAGCCTATTTTGCATGCATATACGTGTGTGTGTGTGTGTGTGTGTGTGTGTGTGTGTGTGTGTACATAGTTCTTACAGATTAATTGAACCATTAGGAACATTAACCCACACTCATTCATTCACTCAGCCAATATATGTTGAGCATCTACTAGAAGGAGCTGGGGCAAGAGACACAGGGTGTCACCATCTTGGGGCTTCCAACCTAGCAAGGAAGACAGACATCAAAGGCTTTATTTCAGTGGCTCGACGCAGGGGGACAACTTTGTCCTCTGGGGGACAACCGTCAATGTCTAGAGATATTTTTGGTCGTCACAGCCGGGGCGGGGGTGCTACTGGCATCAGGTAGGCAGAGGCCAAGAACGCGGTTGAGCACTGTACAATGCGTGAGGCAGCCCCCCACAACGGAGCAATCTGCCCCAAAATGTCGACAGTGCTGAGGTGGAGACACATTGCTTTATTTAACAAGCATTTGGACCAGCACTCAGAAGGGCAGGGTTTGGGGGAGACATTAGTAACGGGGCAACATGTCGCTGAAGCTGGAGTTAGGAAGGGAGGGGGTACCACCCAGGGAGCTGTCCCGGGCCAAGGGGGCAGACTTTCCGGCCCATGTGGGGCTCCTTTCCTCCTAAGGAGTAGGAGCCCCCAGAACAGGGCAGGGACTGTGGTAGGCAGAATAATGCTCCCCAAAGTGTCACCTGAACACGTTAGCCTATATCACAAAGGGGAACGAATATTACAGATGGAATTAAGGATAACAGCGGGAACATTATCTCAGGTGGTCTCGGTGGACCCAGTGTAATGGTTAGAGTCCTTACATGTGGAAGAGCGGGAAGAAGAGTCAGTTTAGAGCCATGCTGTGTGAGGAAGACCAGAAAAGCCACTGCCGGCTTTGAAGACAGAAGGGGCCACGAGAAGGCGGGTGGCCTCTAGAAACCACAAAAGGCAAGAAAACAGATTCTCCCTGGGAGCCTCCAGAAAGAACGGAGCCCTGCCCACACCCTAGTTTTAACCCAGTAAGACCCATGTCAGACTTCTGACCTCCTGAAATGTAACTCATTAATTTGTGTTGTTTTAATCCATTGGGTTTGTGGTATTTGTTACAGCGGCGAAAGGAAACTAATCCAGGGATGCTGTCCACGGGGTGTCCCCCTAAATGGCCACTGGGATCCTGAACTCACCTGGCCTCCAGTTCCTTGGACACAAACCCTGCCCCTCCATAACTCAAAGAGGTCGCCACTTCCAGACAAATAGTTAGCTCTTACGTGTGCTGTTGGGTTATTAGATGACATATTTGATGACTGAAGTGTCAACACTCTATTATTTCAGTCAGACCTGACTGTCTCTCAGGACCCTGAGGTGGTGAGGCCCAACACCCTGCTGCAGAAGTTCCTTGCGTGTCCTGGCCCTGTGACCCCAGCTGCCCCAGGCCCACCTCCCTGCTTGGGAGGATGTCAGGCCTACAGGGAGCTAAGGCCACCATGTCTCCACTACTCAGGGCCCAGCCAGGCCCCAGCAGCTGGGATGGCCAGTTCCCAGGCCTGCCCATCAACCATTGCTCATCCGTTTTCCTTGACCAGTTTCAAAGCCCTTCACCATGTGGTCACAGTCTTTCCAAGCTTTATTTCTTTCCCTGCCATTGCTCTCAGGACCTTTGCACTCACTGTTCCTTCTGGCAGTAACATCTCCTGCCTATCTACTGTGTAAATGACTTTCATCCATGCTTCAAGTCTTTTTTTTTTTAAATTTTTTTTTTTTTCAACGTTTTTTATTTATTTTTGGGACAGAGAGAGACAGAGCATGAACGGGGGAGGGGCAGAGAGAGAGAGGGAGACACAGAATCGGAAACAGGCTCCAGGCTCCGAGCCATCAGCCCAGAGCCCGACGCGGGGCTCGAACTCACGGACCGCGAGATCGTGACCTGGCTGAAGTCGGACGCTTAACCGACTGCGCCACCCAGGCGCCCCGACATGCTTCAAGTCTTAACGCAGGCATTCGGCTTCAAGGCTTCCTGTGCACCGTATGGCCATCCAGGAGGGCCTTCTCTGACCTCAGTAGCTGAAGTGGGGCCCGTTCTCTGCCTTCACCACTGCCATTAAACAGTGTTTGGGAAGCCCTGGTCAGTTGGGCAGCCTGTCTCTCTTGCACACACTCATCAGCTGACAGATTTCACTTATCTGTCCCAACAGATTCACTTGTTCTCCCAACACATTAAGCACATTTTCACTGACGGGTCCAACCTGTATGTGTGAAGTTACTACCAGATTTCCAGGACCAGCCCCCGCTCTTACCAGTACCTGACATCTTCCTATTTAGTGATTTACTTGCCAATCCTTAGTCTCCCTGTTTGAAGGAAGACCATGGTGGCAGAGACCTTGGTTTCTCTGCTCTCCGTTGCTCTCTCCTTGGCCCACTGTGGATGTGCAAACAGTATTTGCCAACCAGATGCAAGTGTTGTCCCTGTGATCTCTGCATGCATCATCCTCTCCCCCATGACCCCACAGGAGAAGTTCCTGACCCCTCCACCTGCTGAAGCCTGCTCTTTCTTCAAGCCCCAGCCAGCTGTCCCTTCCAGGGCTGCCCTTGAGAGGAAGACTCCCCGCCCCCCAACTTGCCAGGCCTACAGCCTACTGCCGGTTCGGCCTAGACCTATTCAGTGTCCCTCCGGGGGGTGGGGCACCTAACACAATGCCTGGTTAATCACAAGCTTTCATTAAGTTAGGACGACTGACTGGGTAAATGAATGTTTGCCGGAATAAATGACAATGTCCACCCCACCCTACCCCCAGCAGTCTGAGGTTAGCACTGAACTGGGTTCTGTATGTTTGGTGTTCATTAAGGTGGCATTAGCCCCATTTCACAGATGAGAAGCCAGAGAGGCTCAGGGAGAGGAATTAATGGGATCAGTGAATGAACTCCCAGCCATTTCCTGTCTTGAGCAGCTTTGGGTTTTATTTGCTTTACCATCTGACCCACTGCTGCTCATAGTTTATCTTTTGTGTGCCGGAAACAATCAGTGAACTGGACACAGTCCCTGCCCTCAGGGACATCCAGTTCATTCCAGGCTTCAAAGAGCAGAGACCATAGGGGTGGCCTGGCAGGCGGGGCGGGGGGGGGGAGCAGCTCCAGCCGGGAAGGGGATGGCAGCAACAGGGACCAGGGGGCCAGACAGGAAGGGGGAAGAGGCCAAGATGCTGGGGGAAACGGGCTGAAGTCTGCCAGCCCACGGTTCTGAGGAAAAGCACCAAAGAATCAGGATGGCAGGTCTTGATCCTGGAACGGGAAAGAGTTTTGCCTTTTCTCAAGGCAAAGCCTGGAGAAAGGTGGGCAATGGGAAGGTGGGAGTCTTCTCTGACTCTGGACCTCACCCCCAACTGTCCCCATAGGAGGGAGGGGGCAGCTTGCAGGAAGGAAATTGCTTAGCAAAGCATTGCTGCTTTCTCTAGTCCCTAGCGTCCCCCTCTATTGCCAGCAATGGCCTCACACAGGTGTACCGGGGGGGGGGGGGGGGGGGGGCACGGCTAAGGGAAGTGTGATAAGGGGGTGGCAGGGCAGGAGAGAGGCAGCCAACAGAGAGGGCTGGGGGGCTCCTCTGGCAGGAGGGCAAGTCTTAGCAGGGAGTGGAGTGTGGGACTTGGGGACAAAAGGCAAAGTAATAGTGGCTCCCATGTCTTAAGCATGGGCCACGCACTCATTTCTTGTGCTCCCATGGATACCCCCAGGGAACAATAAAAGGATCACCCCAAATAAACTGCCACAAGAGAGCTGTCACTATGGGGGAAGAAACTGGCTTACTGTTATTCTTGTTGCTTGTACTGTGCCAGAGGGAGGTATTTATTTGTGCAGAGGAGAGGACTGAGAGAAGACAGCACTGAGAACGAGAGGGGGCAGAGCAAGGTGGACCCATGACTACTCCGGGGGGGGGGTGGGGGTGGGGGGGAGGGTACGGGGGAGGGCTCTGGCTCTGTGGCAGCTGGATCCCAGCGATGACAGCTTCTGAGCAATGAGCAGCCTCCAGGCCTGTGGCCAGACAGGCACAGCCGAGTGGAACTGCCAGCAGAGGCTCCTCCTCCGAAGGACACTGACAAAACCAGCGGCGGCAGTGACCCCGATGGTCTGTGATCTCGTTGGCTGGACTCCTTCGGGCCCTGGAGCATCTCTTCCCATCCTTGGAAGGAAGTGGGACAGACCTCTGCAAAACAACTGGCCCTGGAATTCTCATTAACCTTATGGTATGATATATTTGATCCGGAAAGTGAAGCAACGTGACACTTCCTGTGCTCTTGGGGTCAGGGGACAATCAGCTATGACATCATCACACTTAATTCTCACATCAAGTCCATGAGGCAGGTCCTGCTACGGAACCCCTTTTGCAGGTGAGAAAATAGTCTCAGAGAGGCAAAAACCTTGCCTTAAATCACTCAAGCGGCCGTGTCACAACCTGAGCCAGGAGCCAGGTGCCGGACTCTCAGTCTAAAGTTCTTTCTTCCCTGCTGACCAACGAGCAGTTCATCAGGGGAAGCTTCCATGCATTTGGTGGAAAAACCTTCCTTCATGCCCTTGAATCTGAGGTTGAGTGTGGCTCTTGGACTGGCAGCATCAGCATCACTGGAGAATTTGTTAGAAATGCAGATTCTCGGGCCCCACCCTAGACCTATTGACTCAGAAACTCTGGGAGTGCACCCAGCAGCCTGGGTGTTAATGAGCCCTCCAGGTGATTCTGATGCTCAGTCAAGCTTGAGAATCACTGCCCTAAATTCAGAGAAAGTCCCTGAACATCACATGGGAAATGGGAGATGGAACCACTCTCTCTGGGAATTTCTCTCTCTAAAAAAGGATTTGAAGAGACACAGCAAAGTTGGGACAAACCACCAAAAGTGTTCCTCCCAGCCCCCATATTCAGTGATCCTGGGATCTGCCTGACAAGCACCGAGGTCCCTGCAACCTGCCTGACTTGAATCAGCTTAAGCCACTTACCAGGCCACCAGCCAGGGCGAGAGGCAAACTGTACAAGGGCCCTCCTGTTTCCAACATGCTCGGTGCTGGCCCATAAGGGTCCAGGTGGGGGAGCCAGTCTCAGGGAACCCTATTCCATGCCCCCAGGCTCTGGCCTGGCTCCTAACAAGCTGGACAGGACCCCCCACAAACCCCTCCTGTACCAACAGTAAGTACACACTTCCCCTACCACGTGCCTCTACATTCTGACAGCCTCTGGACCTTGATTGTTCTACAGATCCCAGAGAGGAGTGAACCACCTCTGGAGACGGGCTTGCCGGGGTCCACAGAGGACCTGACGTGTTTCGAGGGCTCTGAGGAGGGAGAATATTTTCCCACAGAGTATGTTCCTCTAGGAAAGACTTGTCAACTCAAATCGAAAAACAGTATTGGTGAATACAGTTCCAGCCAAGGTTAGCAGGAAGAGAGACTCATTTGAGTTGACCTGCAAAGGGGATTGTTACCAGGATCATGGGGGCCTCTAAGAATCCAAGGAAAGGCAGCCAAGAGCAGCTGGGTTTTGGGAATAAGAAGGCCATGGAGACATGGAGAAGCTGGGGCTGGGGTGTCTGCCCCTCACTCCACCAGCTGCCCCTCTGCAGACCATACCAGGCTCACTCATCCCCTTGCACAGGCCCAGCTGGCCACTGGTGTACAATGAAGAATTTGGCCTTTGTCTCTGGTTCCTGGATGGTGACCTCTAAGTCCTTGGAATTTTCCAAGTGACAGAATGGCATTTTTATTCATGCGGGGCCCCCAAAACCATACCAGAGTCTATGCTAACAAGATGGCTCAAGGTAGAGCTGACCATGCCAGAATGACCAACCATATGATCGGGTAGGTTCTGAGCCTGGTGATACTATCCAGGGAGAGATGAGCAACTGGAGATTGGGCTCAACCCCATGGCCAACGATTCCATCACTGCCGCCTAAGTAATGAAACCTCCGGTAAAAGCTCTAGGCACCAGGCTCAGGTGAATCTGCCGGCTGCTGCCGGGAAGGTGATATGTCTCCTGCAGACCTTGCCCTATGCATCTCTCACGTTTGCTGGTTTGGATGTGTCCTTTTGCTCTAACAACATTGTAAGTAAAGTGATCTGAGGTCTGTGAGTCATTCTAGTGAATTATCAGCCTGAGGGGGTGAGAGAATCCCTGAATTTGCAGCCTGCCGGTCAGAAGTGAGTGCAGCCCGGGACCCCCAAACTTGCTGCTGGGGTCTGAAGGGAGGTCAGTCTCTGGGACTGTGCCCTTCATCTGTGCAGTCTGTGCTAAAACTCTGGGGTAGTTAGTATCAGAAATGTATTGTAGCTGTCTGGGAATGCAAGCTGGTGCAGCCACTCTGGAAAACAGCATGGAGGTTCCTCAAAAAACTAAAAATAGAACTACCCTATGACCCAGCAATGGCACTACTAGGCATTTATCCAAGGGATACAGGTGTGCTGTTTCGAAGGGACACATGCACCTCCATGTTTATAGCAGCACTATCGACAATAGCCAAAGTATGTAAAGAGCCCAAATGTCCATCGGTGGATGAATGGATAAAGAAGATGTGGTATATATATACAATGGAGTATTACTCGGCGATCAAAAAGAATGAAATCTTGCCATTTGCAACTACGTGGTTGGAACTGGAGGGTATTCTGCTAAGTGAAATTAGTCAGAGAAAGACAAAATCATATGACTTCACTCATATGAGGACTTTAAAAGACAAAACAGATGAACATAAGGGAAGGGAAACAAAAATAATATAAAAACAGGGAGGGGGACAAAACAGAAGAGACTTATACATATGGAGAACAAACTGAGGGTTAATGGAGGGGTTGTGGGAGGGGGGATGGGCTAAATGGGGAAGGGGCTTAAGGAATCTACTCCTGAAATCATTGTTGCACTATATGCTAACTAATTTGGATGTAAATTTTAAAAATTCAAATTCAAATTCAAATTCAAAAAAAAAAAAAAAAAGAAATGTATTGTAGCTGTCAAGGACCCCAAGTCCTTAGGTCCCCCTGGCCTGGCTCACCACTTGCCTCCCAGAACCCTGATTCTTTTAATGTTTATTTATTTTTGAGAGAGAGAGAAACAGAGCATGAGCGGGATAGGGGCAGAGAGAGAGGGAGACGCAGAATCTGAAGCAGGCTCCAGGCTTTGAGCCGTAAGCACAGAGCCAGATGCGGGGCTCGAACTCGCCAGCTGTGAGATCAGGCCATGAGATCATGACCTGAGCCGAAGTCAGACGCTTAACCGACCGAGCCACTCAGGTGCCCCCAGAACCCTGATTCTAAAGTCCCGGCCACAGGTCATGGGCCAGCCTAGACTCTGCACAATCCAATCAGTTCTGGCCCTTGCGGAAGGGAGGCCCCGGGGCAAGAAGGCAGGCTGGCCAAGCAGCAGGCCCCCCTGGGGCTCGGGCTCGAATGTTCGGAACAGAAGCCCCCACGGCAGCAGTGCCAGACATCACCAAAGGCGGGCTGGGCAAGACCACAGAAGCAACCATCCTCACTTCTAGAACATTTGGGTGCTGCCGGTTGAAGGCACGGGCCGTGGTGGGAAGGGGCGCAGGCTTCAGGAGCCCCCGGATTCCCACTGGGGCCCCTTCTTCCTCCTGCTGCCACAAGGTCTTCCCTCCAGCGGATGGCCTGTGGGCTGCTGGGGGCCACAAGGCTCAGAAAAAGTCAGCATTATGGTAACGCAAGGGACTAAACCTGTTAGAAATCCGAATTATGTGGTAAAGCAGGTCTTTACAACACTTAGGGGGTGCGGGGAGCATGAAAAGTGGAGGAGCCTCTCTCGACGCACTTTGATCGAGGTCTGGGAAGTTCTCGAGTATCCTGGTGACTGTACGTGGGAAGGATCTCTCTCTGTGTTCCCAGCACAAGAGGCCGATGACTCACCCACTCTTGGCCAGTCAAGTGGCAGGTAGTGTTACAATTTCGCCTGTGACGTCTGTGGGGCTAAAGAATCTGTTCAAGTCCTTTCTACCCAGGTGAGCTTTCAAGACTCGGTTTCCAAAGCACTGCCAGCAGGACTGGCTTTCCAGAAAATGCCGCCACGGGGAGGCTGGGAGTGTTCTCAGAGGCCACGGGCAAAGCGGAGGAGGCCGGTTTTTCTGATAAGGTAGGTTACCCCTGCATCTGCTGCCTCCTACCCTTGCCCTCCCAGCACTGATATTTCTGTCCCATCCAGCCGGGCTCGGTCGCCTTTGCCACCACCAGAGCGGCCCCCCGGCTGAAGCTGATGAGGCGGGTGTGCAGCATCTCACTGGTTCAAAGTCTCTTTTCATCCAGCCCCGAACAAGGCAACTTCCAATTATAGGACCCAGCTGGGCCCCGCAGCACTTGCGTGGTCTCTGCCTCAGGGCGCCCTCCTCTGTGAAGTTTCTAGATGCCTCCTGCCCTCAGTTCCTCCACTACCACACTGTCCCAAAGTGCTGGAGCTGGGAGGTCAGGATCTGGTGGTGCCGGGGACAGGGTGGGTGGAGATGCCCCGATAACTACCCGCTGATTGGAATGTTTGGAGGAAAATGTAACCTGGGGCCGCCAAAGGCATCTCTGGCCCAGAATCTCCTGAGATGAGACTGTGCCGTTCATGCTGGACCCAGTCCACGGCCCCTCAGGAAGCATCACGGAGCCTAGGGTCTTCGAGCGTGTTCTGCACCTTCCTAGCTGGCATAGGACCCCCAGGGGTGGGCCAGAGGGGGAAGCAGTGGGGGGGCACTGAGCCTCTCCCCGCCCAAGTCCGCTTGCTTTCCACGGCCCGACACAACCAGCAGCGTCACCTCCCAACAGACACTGACCCTTCTTATCACTCCAGAGACCTAAGGGATAGGCCCAGAAGGCAGGCTTGAGCCCAGGCTCCGTTCAAAAGGTTGCCAGTCTGGTGCAGGTGCAGCCAGCCCAAGGAGCCACCTGCCCAGAGTCAGCGAAGAGAGAAGGCAGAGAGACTGAAGGCCTTTCCAGGCCCCGTTAACCCTCCTGGGAGCTGAGCTCAGCTGCTTAGCTGGGGGTTCCCTTTGTTCAGGGGACTCCCCGCCCCCACCAGGAAGGCGGGCAAAAACCACGGTAGGCAGTCGCACACCCCAGGCCCGGAGGACGTGGGGAGGCAAACACCCACAGTTATCCGACCCCAGAACGTCTCCCCGAGCCGCAGCTGCAGCCGCGAGAACCTGAAAAGTCCAGCATGCCCTTGAACGGAAGTGCAGTGTGGAAGTGGCATGAAACACGGAGGGTGGCACAAGCCACGTGGGGCCTGTGGCCTGTGGGCAGGTCCCAGCACCTCCGGGCCCCCCTCACGGCCTCACCACAGTGGGGTTTCCAGAGAAGAAAAACCTCAGCCACCACCAGAAGGATCCCACAACCTCAAATTAGGAAAACCCAAACCAACACCAGGCCTGGTAAACGGTAGCCATGGGGACAGGGAGACATGGCCCCTCTCCAGCACACTGAGCCTGTGAGAAAGGAGGCCGCTGGTGTGGCTTTGGCAGGGCAGGGAGGCAAGGTAGGAAAGCTTGCTGCTGAGGGCGGGGCTGAGACTGGGCCACCTCGACCAAAGGCTGCCGCCCCTGAGTGACAGCTGGGCTGTGGACCAGGGACTCGCATGCGCACTGCCTCGAGGCTTCCTCACTGCGATGTGATACGTGGGTACTTATCTGTCACCTGCACTGTCACCCGAGCCATGCCACACAGCGGCTGCGTGGTCTCGCTAAGTCACTCGGTGTTTTCTCCGGCAGAGGATGAGGCTGCTATGCAACTGTTTGGCTGGGTTAAGAATTAGAGCTAAGTGTGCAAAGTTCTCAGCATACAGTAGGGGCTCACTAAATGCAGCCATGATCACCACCACCACCGTCGCCACGCCCCCCAGCATCCTCCTCACCACCATCCCCACGACCATCGCCCGCCACCATCCTCACCTCCACCAACATCAACATCACCACCATCCCCACTAAGCCATCGCCACCACCACCATCACTAACAAGAACGCCCTCCTCCCCCCTCACATGGCCGCTGCCACCACCAGCATCCTCACCACCACCCAGTTGCCCACCACTGCCACCATCAACACGCTAGCCACATGACTTGTGTAGATAAGAGAACTGAGAACACGAAGTTGGCCAGGGACAGACAGCAGGTCTCCAGCCCAGGTCTTTCTTCTGACTCCAAGTGCAGCCATCTGTCCATCCTACCACTCGTCCCCCCAACACACACACACACACACACACACACTTCCCCATCAGCAGGATGTCAGCATCTATCCCATGTTTGTCAGAGGGTACCACAGGGAAATCATGCCTCCGTGATATGGACCCATTTCCTCTCTGACCTCACCTGCCCCGACTCCCTCCCTCACACCACACTCTCCTCAGAATCCTCAGATGCCCTGGGTACCTTCCCACCTGAGGACCTCTGCTCTAGCTCAGGAGTCAGCAAACATCTTCTGTAAGGGCCACATGGAGTCTCTGGGTCACAGACAATCTGTAAACAAACGGGCTGTGTTCCAATACAACTTTATTCCAAAAGCAGACAGCGGACTGGATTTGGCCCCAGGGTCTTAGTTTGCCTGAATTTCTCTGTTCTTGCTGTTCCCTTTGCCTGGAACCCTTTTACTTTTTCATTTGTGTTACACGCATAACCTTGTAGCATTCTGTGTGGCTCCTTTATTCTGTCCATTGTTTGTCACCTATCTCTGCCCCTCCTTCCACTGGAATGTAGGCTTCATGAGGGCAGGAATCTTGTTTTATTCTCTGCTATTTCCCAAGCACCCAGAACAGTGCTCGACACATAGTAAAGGCTCAATAAATCATTTATGAGTAAGTAGATGGATAGACAGAGAGGCAGGGCCAGAAGAGAAGAGATGGTTTCCAAATGGACTTCAAAACAAACAAACAAACAAACAAAAAACCATACCACACACCATAGCCTTTTCTGAGCTTGTGTTTTCCTCCCTCAAAATGGGAATCCAGCTGCCTTCCCTGGGAGGGGGCAGGGTGCAGACAGCCTCTCCTGCCCTTCCCCTCAGTTATGCCAGCTCTCCCAACCCTGAACTTAGAGCCCCTTCTCCATGGGCAGCGCAGAAAGGCAGGGTGGGGGCTCTCATCAAATGGGCAGTGTGGGACTTCCGATGCCTCTGTCTGTGGCCTGAGTGGCCCCAGGCCACCTCGCCAACCTCTCTGGGCCAGTTTTCTGATTTGGAAAACATCCAGAAGCCCTTTGTAAGGGTCAGACAGAACACCTGCTTAAAACCCTAGCGCCGCACCAGGTACCAGGTAGGCACTAACATGATTTAAACCCCGCCGCTCCCCATCCTGGCCCCCCCAGACCTCCCCTCCCCTCCCTGGGGCTTTCCACTGTTTGCTCCATTCCTCTGTGTCTCTTCAGGGCTTGAGAGAAATTTCCTTCAAGTGAAAGCAGACACCTCATCCTCTTGCAAACACTGATGACCTTCTTAAAAATGTCCTTTCCAAGGAAAACCATATTTCAAATGTATTTTGGGGCTTACTACACTTTGTCCACACCGGTTTTCACAGTTGAGAAAGTTTGGCCACAAAAACTAACTTTTCACTGCAAAAGTAATCCTCTTCTCTCAGCAAAGCCCAAATTTGGTTACTTTTGTCTTCGCTATGTTTTCTTTCGGTTAAGGAAGAGAAAGGCTGGGTGGGGGGGACAGGGGGGTGTGAGCTGACCCCGGAGAAAAGCCACTGGCAGCTGTAAGTTGGCTCCAGCGGCCCAGCTGTGGCTATTTTGTTGGAGAAATAAACAGGACTATTTGCTCATGAAAAAAATGCCCCAGTTTTTCATACGATATTCATAAAAATATTTGCATTTCCCTGTGAGTAATAATTACTTCTGCTGCCCCCAGAATTTTTGCATCACCTACCTAAAAGAAGCTGAACAGATTCTTTAGAAAGCCCTCCCAATCATTATCCATCCAGCGACCTGGGTATGCTGTGGTGTAGATACAACTGCCCATATAGGGCTGGGAGGTCTGAGGTACAAAGAGGAAACGGAGGGCCAGGCCCTGGTCTGAGTGCTCCATTTTCCCTGAGTCTCAGGACACCACAGCAAAGTTGATTTACTGTGCATGTGAGGAAACAAGCCCAGAGAAGCCAAGTATCTGGCCCAGGTTCACACAGCCGCTAAGTGGCTAAGCTGGGATTTGAACCCGAGAACGCCTGGTTCTTAACTCCCAGCCACGAGGCTGATGTGGAGTTATCTCAAGAGACACATGAGAACTGACCCCTCAGAACGTTCCCCCAAAGCCTGAGGCCACAGAAGCCCAAAATTGGCGCAGCACAGAGACAGCTACAGACAAAAGAGTTTCCAATGCAGAGATGAAGCCTCCCAAACTGGGGTCCAGGAGAGAGTTCTTGATTCCCATCTACCTTCATCCGTGCTTCCTCCCCCAGCTTCTCCCTCTTGGCAGATGGCACCACCATTCATACAGGCACTGAGGCCAAAAACCTATGTGTCATTCCTCATTCCATCCTCCTCCTGGCCTCTATGGTAAGCAGCCTCCAAGATGGCCCAGTGATTCTTGCCTCCTGGTATTCATAGCCTGCATGGTCCCCTCCCATACTGAACCTGTGTAATCAACAGGATGTGGCAGAAGTGATGGAGTATGACTCCGAGGCTAGGTCATAAGAGTCAGTGTGCCCTCCTCCCTGCTCTCTTGGATCACTCTCGTGAAGGGCACTTGTGCAGACCTATGAAGAGGCTCCTGTGGGGAGGAGCTGAGACCTCCTGCAGACAGCCAGCATTAATTTGCCAACCATGTGAACGAGCCCCCTTGGAAGTGGAGCCTCCAGCCCCATTCAAGCCTTCGGATGATGGCAGCCCCAGCCGACATCTTGTCTGCAATCTCATAAAAGACCCTGAGTGAGAACCACCCAGCTAAGTCGCTCCCAAATTTCTGACCCACAAAAACCACGAGACAACAAATGTTTGTTGTTCTAAACTGCTAAGTTTAGAGCAATTTGTTACACAAGTACAGTTAACTAACACTGCCTTCTGCCTGCAACCATCCATCAAGTCCTATGGATTCTACTTCTAAATGACGTATTGACTCTGCCATCTCCCTACTCCTCCACGGCCACTGCCACGGGCCAAGCCACCATCACATCTCATAGGATGACTGCAGACTGGCCTCTCTGCCTCCATCTGGTTTCTGCCTGACCCATTGCAGCCTGTAGCATTCTACAAATGCAAACTACTTCCAGTCCCTCCAGTGGCTCCCCGTGGCCCACGGGATGAAACCTGAACTCTTTGCCACGAGCCATAAGGCCCTTCAGGCCAAAGCCCACCTGCCTCCCTTCCCTGGCCTCATCTCCTGGTCCACTCAGCTCCAGCTGCACTGGGCTGTCTTTTGTTTCTCATATACATCAGCTCTCCCCACTCGGAGCCTCTGTCCTGGCTGTTTATTCGGCCTGAAACACTCTTCCCATGACCCTACCTTCACTTTCCAGCTGAGAAATCACCTCCTCAGAGGGGTCTTCACTGATCACCCTGTCTACTGAGCATGATTCCCCATCAGTACTCCCCATCGCTACATCTTGTGGATTCCCTTTACAAACTATAATGACCTGAAATTAGTTTATTCATTTATCTATTAATCCTGCTTATTACCATCCACTCCTCTCTATCCCTTAGGCTATTTTTTTTGGAAGCTGGCACCATGAATGTACCCAGTGCCTGGCACCAAGCAAGTATCCAATAAAATGTTGTTAAATGAATGAATAAATGCATTTCCTGTCTTAATGTGATCCCAGAAAAATCCCCTGTCGTTTGAGACCTTGGAATCTCCATCAAGGAAACAATTAACTAACTAGCCATGAGAGCCTAGGTGTGCCTTCCCCTCTCTGGGCCTCAGTTTCTCCAGACAAGGAGCTGGGTGGAGGAGTTCTCAGGTCCTATGGTCCTTGTGATGGATCTGAAAGCAGTAAAGCCACATTCTGGGGATGTCTGTGTGCTCCCGGAAGCAACCAGAGGGCCTCACCTTGGGGTCTACAGAGCCGGCACTTTGTCCTTAAAGATCAGCTCAAGGCAGCATCTCTGTGGAAAGAACTGTTTCCTTTAGAGGATATGTAAATTCTTGACCCAGTAAAGTTCATGGGCTACTTTCACCAGGAGCACACTGTACCTGAGAATGAACCATGAGCCTGAACCATGAGCCCAGGAACCACTTGTGTTCCCTGCAAGGACCTGAGGACTAGCCCACCACCTACTGCTGTCATAGACTTTCGCCCTGGCTCTGCTTGCTTGGCCCACAAAGATGTGGCAGGCATACAGTGTTCGGGAACGCTCAGAGGAGACTAAAGACAGTGGTTGGGGAAGTGGAGCGTCTACCTGGGGACTTGCAGAGGCAGGCTCTATACTGGGGTCCCAGGCCCCCATGACCATGTTCCCTCTGTACCTTCTCCTCCTAATTCCATTACACAGCAGAGTAAACAGGGACAAGGCAGTGGCCTTACAAAGTCTTCCTCTAAAATATGCTTCCTTCACTGTAAAATGGCCAAGGAGAGCTCTATTTGGCAGATGAGATTTCTACCCTTAGAAATTCAGAATCAAATCCAAATACAAAAAGCAGAGATTGCCACGGGGCGACAGCAAGTGGAACGTGGGTGACTTAGCTTCCTATCGATGCTGTAACAAATCACTGCAAACTCAGTGGCTTAAAATAACATGAATTTATTACGCTAAAGTTTTGGAAGTCAAACTGGGCTAAGATCAAGGTGCAAGTAGGGCCGGTTCCTTCTGGAGGCTTTGGAGGAGACTCTGTGCTCTCACCTTTTCCACCTTCTAGAGGCCATCCATCCTGCGTTACGTGGCTCATGGTCCTTTCCTTCATCTTCAAAACCAGCAGTCACCTGCAAGCATCACCACTCTGGCCTCTTGCCCTGTAGTCCAATCTTCCTCAGTCTCTCTATTGTAAGGACCCTTGTGATTACATTGGGCCCACCTGGATAATCAGGATGACCTCCCATCTCAAGATCCTTCACTTTATCACATCTGAAAAGTCCCTTTCACCATGTCAGTAACACACTCAGGTTGCATGTGGATGTCGACATCTTTGAAGGGCCCTGATTCAGCCTGGCACAGTGATAATTAAGACCATATGTTCCAGAGCCAGGCTGCCTGGGTTTAAATCCCAGCTGTGTCCTTTACTAGCTGTGCCACTCTGGGCATATCACTCAACCTCTCTTTGCTTCAACTGACTCCTGTGTGCCTCACAGACATAGGAGTCAGGACATGATGTGTGTAAAGCATTTGGCACAGTGAAGACAGCTCAGTGAGAGAGGGCTGTAATTATCCCCTCCTCTCCACCAGAGTCAGAACTAATGGATGTCAGAGCTGGGAGGGACCTTGGTGATCACCCAGCCCTGCCCCTCAGTGAACAGCTGGGGACAAAGAGGCCCAGAGAGGAGAAGTGAATCACCAGGTCATACAGTATTTTCTCAGGCAACTCCCCATTACCCTTTAACCACCACCCGATACGGACTAGCCTGAAGGAGGGTCTGGCAGGGTGATCATGGTCCCCTGGCACCCTGCCCTACGCCCAGTACCTACTAAAGGACACAGCAGCCAGAGTCACACAGTGGAGGAGGGAAGTGCTCCCCAGCAGAACAGCTGCAGGAAACATCTGCAGGTGCAGAGGCCCCGGCCAGAACCTCATATGTATGGTTCCCACCCCACCCACCAGGCTCAGGGGTCAGAGTCAGACACAACGCATCTCTCCCCAAAAGAGGTCAACAGGACTAACCTTGGCTAGGGACATAGAGACCCACGTTCAGGGCCAAGAGAAAGTGCTCTGGAGCGCAAATGGCAGCCAGGCCCCCTGTCTCTCTATGTGACCTCAGATTGGACACCTTTGGGCCTCCGTTTCCACATCAGAAAAGCAAGGTGCTAGACAGATCTGTGGCCTTCTCTGGTTTCCGGGGTCCAATCCAATCCAGGTTTCCGGGGTCCGGGAGGCCCTGACTAACTTTCAGAGAGTCCTAGAAGAGCCAGCCGTGCATGGACACAAAGCTGAAGCACGTGTCCGGCTTGCCTGTCTAGGCATCGCAGTTCATCAGTGAGTGCAGTTCAGGCTGAACAGACCTGCTCAGAGGTGTTTATGATTAACAGAGGGGGGAACACAGTGACTCACTTCACTCAGATCGCCTGTTTCACAGGCAAAATGCCTCCCTAGAAGGAGACAGGGATCACCATGGGTCCTTGGTGGAAGCTCAGTTAGGCTCTGTTTCTTCCAGCCAGAGGGCTGACTCACCCCAAAGACTTTCCCCTCCCATAAATCTGGCCCAGACAGGCACTGCCCCAATGGTTCAATTTCCCCCACCATCACACTGTCCTCAAACTGACTCCAAGGGCTCCTCCTAGAAAGGTCTTCATAAGGTTCTGTACGGGGTCTTTCCTGGTCTCAGGGGCAGCTTTTGAACAGAAAGAGGCCCAAAGTGGGGTGGCCTCCAGGGCAAAAGCCAGGCCTTCACTTATTTCCTCACTGAGAAAGTTATATCTTCTTGCCTCAGGGCCTTTGCACACGTCATTCCCTCTGCCAGATATATACTTCCCGTTTCATTGTTTTTAACGACATATTTCAAGGTTAAAGAGAATAAAATTTTTTCAATACGCATTCACATAGGTTTTGTCAAAATAATTCATTCACTCTGTATTGAGAGACACGTAGGCTATTATTTCCAAATGTTTACCATCACAAATAAGGCTTCTCTGAGCACTCTGAGACACATCGCCCCCGCTTCACTGGCCACGTGTTCAGGTCTCACTTAGCGTCACATCATTCCCTGAACCCCCTTTCTGTCAACCCAAGAGTTATGTCTCCACTTTCCTCTCTCCCACTGCTCCCCAGTCTTTCCTTTAAAGCACATGTCATAATCTGTGTCTTTATTAGGTTTCCCTGCAAGAGAACAGGGACCACATCCCTTTGGCCACCAGTGATCGGTGCCCAGGACACTGCCTGGCGCCCAGTGAAGTGTCTGTAAAGAAGAAAGTATTTGAATGAATGACCGAGCAAAGGCATCACCCCAGAAGCAGGCTATGCCATGTTCCTTTCCACTCAGGACTCAGAGATGAGCCCAACACATCTTTCCACCTGCCCCCTGCTCTGCCCCCGGGTTCCTGCTGCGTCTGAGAGCCCTGTGCCCTGATGAAGGGAGCTCTGGGAACTGGAAGGCCAGAGGCTCTGGGCCAGACCCTCAGTGTACCCTCACTCACAAGGTGAGGTTAAGGAGACCTTCACCCGGGCCCTCCCACGGCTCCTCACGGCCAGGCACCAGCTCCTGTGCCACCACGGCAGGTCTGGGCGACACTTGCCACGGCCATGCTGATGCTCTGGGAACCCCGAGAGCCAGAGTCTGTACCTCCTCCCGTGCATCCCCGCACAGCTGGAATGGACCAGCCCCCACCTGCTGGCCACACCTGACCTTGAGGTCAGGCCAAGGAGTAGGTCTGAGCTGTGTGCCTTCGCTTGCTACCAATCACTTAAAGTCTCTGTTTCTAAAGCTTCAAGAGAAAGTGCTGGATACAGAAAACTGGGTGGGGGGCGGCCAAGGAAATAAAAATAATAACAGCCATTAGGTGCTGTTGCCAAAGGACGCTCTTTACAGGCTGACCCGCCCCAATCCCACAACTCGACAAGTCAGTTCTGGCTCTGACAGATGAGGAAACTGAGGAACGGTGAAAAGTGGTGGTTTCATTTTCCTTTTTATTTCACTCGCCTGTACCTAAGTCCCAGGAGCAGGACTCCATCATGATCTGACCAACACCCCCAGAATCACAGCCTGCCTCCTTGAGAAACATCTTGGCCTACACACGAGGCACTTCCTGCCTCCTCCATTTAATTCTGACACTGGCTTGTAAGGTTTGACTGACCATCCTCATTTCAGAGGTGAGGAAACTGAGGCTTAGGGTCCCGTCTTTGGTAATAGCCAGGAATGGTAGAATTAGTATTCTAACCCAGATCTTTCAAACATGAACACTCAATCAATGCCTTTGAGGTAGGGACACCTGGAAGCTGGACGGTCAGAAGCTCCAAAAGATATATAATACAAGTCACGTAGGCAATTTTAAATTGGCTGCTAGCCAATTAGAAAGGAAAGAGAGGAGCTCCTGGGTGACTCTGTCGGTTAAGCATCAACTCTTGATCTCGGTGCAGGGCATGATCTCATGGTTTGTGAGTTCAAGCCCCGCATCAGGCTCTGTGCTGGCAGCGTGGAGCCTGCTTGGGATTCTCTCTCTACCCCTCTCTCCCTCTCTCTCTGCCCCCTCCCTACTCACATTCTCTCTCTCTCAAAATAAATAAACATTTTTAAAAGGTATAGAAAGGAAAGTAAAATTAATTTTAAGAACATATTTTATTTAACTCCGTAAATCCAAAATATTACCACTCAACATGTAATCAGCATAAAAAATTGTTAATGAGGCATTTTTACTTCTTTTCACACAAAGTCTTTGACACCCGGTGTATATTGTACCCTTAGAGCACATCCCAGTTCAGACTGGCCACATTTCTTTTTTTTTTTTTTTTTAAATTTTTTTTTTTTTTTCAACGTTTTTTATTTATTTTTGGGACAGAGAGACACAGAGCATGAACGGGGGAGGGGCAGAGAGAGAGGGAGACACAGAATCGGAAACAGGCTCCAGGCTCCGAGCCATCAGCCCAGAGCCTGACGCGGGGCTCGAACTCACGGACCGCGAGATCGTGACCTGGCTGAAGTCGGACGCTTAACCGACTGCGCCACCCAGGCGCCCCAGACTGGCCACATTTCAAGGGCTCCACGGCCACATGTGGCGAGCGGCTACCGGCCTGGCTAGTGCCTGTCTACAGCAAGACAGAAGCATGTAAGACCACGGGCAATTCGTTCGGTCTCACCCGCCCCACCAACCAGGACTTCCTGTGTGTCTGCCGGGGGTCAGCAGCAGAAGCAGCCCTGCACCCAGGGGTTTCCGTAGGGAGGCGGGTAGACACAGAGAAGGCAGCAATGAGGGGCACCACACCTCACCGTTCAGCCCCAGAGTTTCACACCCTGTCCCCATAAAGACAGAGATGGTCATCTTTCAGGCCAGAGCCCCTGAACTGCGGTTTGGAAAAGGTAGGCATATCACACCCCCCTCTCCTGGACGTCAGAATAATGACCACCCCTCCTCCCTGCTAAAGAAAACTTGATGTAACAACCTCCTGGCATTATTTTCACCCTCAGACCCTAAGGGAATCCTTTGAGTTCCTCCACACCTGATGAAGGGACTCCACCTCCCACCCATTGGCAGGAAGCTGCAGGTGGCAGGCCCCAGGCAGCTGTGGGGGCTCAGACGCCCTCAAGGGCAGGCCCAGCAGAGCTCCTGCCCAGGCCCAAAGGTCCCCTCTCCCTATAGCTGCCACCAGGCCTGACCCCAGAAGCAAGTCCTCCAGGAAAGGAAGGAAAGAAAGGGAGGGAGGAGAAGGGGAAGGGAGCCCTCAGATGACTCCCATTAAGATACACGCCCTGTCGGCACTGTCCCTGCAGTCTCAGCCGCGTGCACAGAGTGAGCACCTCCCTGGGGAAGTGGGTTGTCGGGCTCCCACCCCTACACAGGCCCTCAGCAGACGACTGGCAATGGGACAACATGCGACACTGAGGACGGTGCTGGGCACGGGCTAAGGAGTCGGGGCAGGTCAGGGAGCCCGGCCACTCACTAGCTGGGTGACCCTGGGCCAAACACTCTGTGAGCCCTGCTCGCTGCATCTGTGAATGAGAATGAGATTTGCTTTGCCACTCAGGGTTGGGAGGAATAACTGAGAAAACACGTACGGCTCCCAACTCAGTGCACGGTGAGAGCTCCGTCCCCCGCCGCTCTCACTATTGTCCCATCCTTGTCACCAAGGACCAACCACTTCTCCCCATGCCCTTCCTCTCCCCGGTTCACTCCTCCGCCGGCCGCATCTCGCTCCCTGCGCCCATCAGCCAGGGGTGCCCAAGGCGGCCCCTCAAGCTGTTCTCGGGCACTAAACACAGTCCAGACCCATCCCCAAGCTCCGGGTAACATCACACTGGCCAGCCTGCCTCCAGGCGGAATGATGGACACTCGCAGGAGCCGGGCATCACACTGGCACTTCAGGGTAAGCCAGGATCCCGGGTCTGCCTGGGGAGGGGACGCGGGGCACAGTGCAACCCTGGGTGGTGAGCGGATTAGAGAAGCCCTCTCCAGCCTCAAACCCTGGAGACACCCCGGATCTTCACCTGCCCTCCCCGCCTTACATTCCACACTGAGTCCATCTCCGAGTCTGTGGGGCTACCCGAAAACACCTGCCTGTTCCCTCCCTCCGTCTCCACTGCTGCCACCTGGACCAGGCCAGCATCCTCTCTTGCCACTCAACTGGCCCAGCCTCCTTCCTGCTCTCCCACCTGTCTGTTCTCGCCCCCTTCAAACCATCCCCGCCCAGCTGCCAGGGTTGGCCGAACTCAAAGCACACCATGGAATTCTCTCACTTAAAGTCCT
This sequence comes from Panthera onca, assembly GCF_046562875.1. Taxonomy (NCBI): domain Eukaryota; kingdom Metazoa; phylum Chordata; class Mammalia; order Carnivora; family Felidae; genus Panthera; species Panthera onca. Next base: position 12,293,066 of record NC_138349.1, read on the forward strand.
CCAATGATCTCCAACGTGCAACCGCCCTGCGCACGACCCGCGCCCGCCTGCCTCTCGGCTCGGCCCCTGCCACGCCCCAGACGCACACTCCACTGGGCACCTGACCTCTTTCTCATGCCCACCTCCGGGCCTTTGCACCAGCTGTGCCTCCTGCCCCACCATCCTCTGATGGCTCCTTTCTGACCCCTGTGATCCTATGCCCCCGTGGAGGCTCCCTGGGCCCCTCTACAGTGACACTTCCCCTTGCAGGGACTGTCCCCTCCCCTCATCGAATTCTGCTTTATCTCATCGACTCTACAGTATCTATCACTATCAGGAATTATTCCTGTTTATGTACTTATAAATCGTTTCTTTCCACATGACATGATCTTGTTTGCTTCCTGGTTCACTGCCAGTCTACCACCCCCACCCTAGGGCAGGGAGAGCATCTGCCTTGGTCACTGCTGAGCCTCAGAGTCCAGACCACGTGAAAAGGTAGCCCTCCATAAATGCACGTGACCATCCTCTACTCACGGAGCAATCTTGAGAGGGTCACATCTGAGCCCCTCTGAGCCTTGAGTTCCCCCTTGTGAAATGCTACCTCCTGTCACTGACCCTGAGGGGGGTCAGGGAAGGAGGAAGGGAGCAGATACTGTCAGCACCAGAACAACCTTTGCCCCAGTGATAGCGTCCACAAGCAGCAGTGGGGCAGGTGGGGCGTCGGTCACCCTGGCAACAGGCGCTCCTCTAGAGGCCCCGGATAGAGGCCCCGGGGAACCCCAGGTCTCTGCGTACAAGGAGCCTGACAGGCCCCACCCTCTCCTCAGGCTCCTGAGCTCTGCTGCCTCTGCTCAAACGCCTGGAAAGACCTGCTTTCTGGCCCCAAGAAGTATTTACGTTTTGATTAAGTCTGGTTTTAAACCAATAGGTAGGCTGGCCAGAGGCCGATACACCAAGCCAGTCCAGCTGTAATAACACAGTGCACTGGGTGGGGGGGAGGCGGGGAGTAACAAAGGTGGGACCACAGGAGGAATCGCGGGGTTCCACGTGGCCCCTGACCCCATCCTCAGCCTAAGCCGCCTGCTGGAGAAAACGAACAACCAGCTCTTGTGAACAGAGGTGGTCAGCACTCCAGTGAGCCCTGGAGTGCTGCCTTGGAAATAAACATGCAGAGCAAGGAGTGCCCAGACCAAACCTGGCCTCGGGAAAGTGACCGCTACCCTTGGGCTGCCCCCACCCCCAGTAAGAGCCTGCCTTCCGCCAGGTGGGGTCTCACTCAGGAAGCAGAAAGTGAGTCTGTTCCAAAGTGGGGGCTTGTATCAAGTCACATTTGTGACCAGAGGACTCCACTAACCACCCACGGTTATGAGACCCCAGGAGGCTGGGACTAAGCCCAGGTATTTATTTTACTATCTTCCAGTCTCCTTCAAAGTGTGATTCTGGAGGCAGTAAATGACATCCTAAAGGAATGTGTACTCCTGAATTCAAAATACCCAGTAGCCAAGACCTGCCTCATCACCCACTCCCTGCCTTCCCACCCAGAAAAAGTCCAGGCAACTAACAACTGCTTCAGAAAGGTATCTTTCATTCATTTCTGGGCACTTTCATTGGAAGTCAAGTTTCCTGGGCAGAAAGCAGGATTTCTGTTTGTACCACTTGCAGCTACAATGGCAAAAAGGTTTCGCTAAGCCCGCGAGCTCCAAACAGATGGCCGTGGCTGCCTGGAGTGCCAGGACCTAAGACAGGGGTCAGGCTCAGTGGACAGGAGTGCCACAATCGATTAGCAATGTCTGCCACTGGCACAGGCAGGGAGAAAAATGCTATGCATGCTACATGTTTGCTGTTTAGGCTTAGCTGCAAAGCAAAACCAGCATGGGAATTCAGAAAACCCAGGATTCAATTGTAAGGAAACATGGTCAAAACGGAGAGCCAGGGGCTTTTGGAGGACCAAAGCGCCACTGGTGATTTCTAGGGCAAAGGTGACAAATCACTCCCAGAAAGATCAAGTCACTTCCTTGGCAGGCTGTCAGATGGGACACATCCCGAGCCACTGCCATCTGGACTATCGCTCAACCAACAATCCGCTCCCAGCTCCTCAGGGTGACACAATTCCAGACTTCTCCAGGAGACGAAAGGGCGTTTGACCTTTAGGGCCCAGAAATAAAGATCTAGAGTTATGAACACACTTTGCTGCTGCACTGGGGAGGCGGTGGTGGGGTGGGACAACAGGCGTCCCATTTAAAGACAAAGAATAAGGAGCAGCTGGGGCACAGAATGTTCCAGTAGCAGGCTTCTGTGCCTGTGCCAGGGCTGTGCAGGAGTGGGGTTTACAGCAGGAGAAAATGACAGGGCCTCCTAGTGATTTGTTAGGACAAAGTAGGCACCTCTGCCTATGTGCCCACCTCAACACTAGGCCTGAGGAAAAGGTTCCCAACATGACCACCTGAGGCAGCCTTCCCAGGAAAAGCCAACCCTCTGGAGGTTTGCTAGCTGGGTTCACAGTTTGGGAATCACAGCTAACTAAGGAAGGGCTTGGGGGTGAGCAACATGGATAATTATAGGGTTGGAAGGAGGGTGAGTTCAGGAGGCTGGCATCCCTCAGCCAGCCAGCCAAGGGTGACTTCCAGGGAATGTGAATTATTTCCCAGAGGAGTGAAGGACAGAGTCTCCATTTCTCCAAAACAAAAGAATATGTAAAAGTTAACTCCTATTGCAGCACAGAGGGGACTGGAGGGGAAAGTTCCAGAACATATTACATGGTATGGGAGGAAAAGGTTCTCACTGCACTGTCTCAGCATCTGGGGAATGGAGACTAAGGGGACACATTTCTGGGGGAGCCCCAGCTCACCTCTGATGACCTGCATGACCGCAGCAGGCTGCCTCCCTCTCCCAGCTGTGGGCTTCCTTCTCCATAAGACAGGAACAACAATCCCCACCCTGTGCCGCTTACGGGCTGCCGTGAACATCAAAGGTAAGTGGAAGACAGTGGGATTCTATGCAGGAGAACGAACCCGCTGCAGCTACATGTAACCATGTGGCTGGATCCCAAACACAGGGGTGAGTACAGGAAGCCAGATGTAAAAGGCAAACATGATAAGATTCTAGTCATCCAGTGTTCAAAGGTGAGCAAAACCAACCCATGGTGTTAGAACCACCTTGGGGCAGATGGTGCCTGGAGAAGGCTCCAGGGTGGGGGCTCTGGTTCCAGGACGTGTGTGCCCTGTGCAAACCCACCCAGCAGTTCATCACGGCTTCTATGCTTTCTTTCTTTTTTTTTTAAATAATTGTTTTTAACGCTTATTTTTGAGAGAGAGAGAAAGAGAGAGAGAGACAGAGTGGGAGCAGGGGAGTGGCAGAGACAGGGGGAAACAGAATCCAAAGGAGGCTCCAGGCTCTGAGCTGTCAGCACAGAGCCTGGTGCGGGGCTCAGACTCACAGACTGTGAGCTCATGACCTGAGCCGAAGTCAGACGTTTAATCGACTGAGCCACCCAGGCGCCCTGGCTTCTGTACTTTTCTACATGGACAGTACACCTCAATGAAAAGCTTACCCAGAAAAATTATCTTTTGTAAACCCCTAGGTCAATATATTAATATAAAGGAGAATGCTCTAGAACACAGGTGCTACTGATCTCCTAGAAGCAGACAGCAGGTGAGACAATGTCCTGATGTCCTTCCTATTCCATCCTGTGATTGGGAGGAAGCCAAGGGAAACATGTCCTCTTTCTGGGACTATGAGTTTCTAAGCTGAGCCACCATATAGATGACAGCGGGGGCAACCTCTGTCTTTCGCTAACTGCACACTGACGTCTTTGTCCAGACTGGGCTGCCCCTTCCCCTCCCCATCCCCACAAAACACATACCGCTCACTCTTCTCGGGCCCGGGCTCCTGCCTCTTGTTGGAGTGTTGCTAGCAGTGCTAACCCCAGATTGGGGGTCGAACCCTGTGGCTAGTCCTCTGGAAGGTAACACACTAGTCTTCAGTTAAATGTCAGTGGTTCGGGGCACCGGGGTCACTGAGTCGGTTAAGCGTCTGACTTTAGCTCCGGTCACCATCTCACAGCTCGTGAGTTTGAGCCCCACATCGGGCTCCCTGCTGTCAGCACAGAGCCTGCTTCGGATCCTCTGTCCCCTCTCTCTCTGCCCCTTCCCTGCCTCTCAAAAATAAGTAAATAAAACATTAAAAATATATATATATATTTAGATGTCAGTTGTGTGGCTACAAAAAGGAATATTTGTTTTCTCCTCCCTCCCAGGCCCACATCCTGTGTACCTCTCAATTAAGAAAAATTTTTTCTTTATGTTTATTTATTTTTGAGAGAGAGAGAGAGAGAGAGAGAGGAGGGGCAGAGACAGAGGGAGACACAGAATCCGAAGCAGGCTCCAGGCTCTGAGCTGTCAGCACAGAACCCGACGCGGGGCTCGAACTCACAAACCGTGAGATCATGACCTGAGCCGAAGTCAGACACTTAACCGACCAAGCCACCCAGGTGCCCCGCACCTCTCAATTTTAAAAACACAGCTGTTCATAGGCATTTGTGGCTCAGGCGCCCAGGCTCAGAGGGCATGCATATTTATCTACTCCTCAGCAGCATTTCAGCATTTTCTTTAGGGAGAACGACACTTTAAGTTTGAAGAAAAATCCCAAGTGCTGGCCAGTGAGCATGTGCAACGGGCACGGTCCCTGGAGCCAAGCGCACTGGGAGGAGAAAGGGCTGCTTGAATAGGGGATATGGTGGCACCCTGGAAGTCGCTCTGTCACAATGGCATCAGGAAGTTGGAGGCACTGTCTCTCCTGCAGCCCTCACTGATAAAATGAGAGCTTGGCTAGACTGTGGTCTTTCAAATTGTTTCACAAGGGCCCCACAGGGTGCCCCTGGCACCCCTTAGAAACCATTAAAGTGGGGGATTTCACTTGAACAACAGGTTCCTAAGACATTTAAAAACAAGTTTGGAAACTATGGAATTAGATGAAGCTAAAACCAGGATTCCGTCTAATGTGGCACAAAAGATAATGAGCATCTCAGCCTCTGTCGGATCTGCTCCGCTCCTGGGGAAGACACTGTAGCTCTATGCTGCTTTCTGCCACCCTCGGTAACTCCCACTGGGGTGGAAACTCCTGGGGGAAACGTCGGTCTGCCTTACTCAGTACCTGCAGTCATGCCTGGTACACAACAGGAGCTCAATAATCTTGGCGAGCAAGCGAACGAACAACTGAGCAAAGAACACAGACCGCAGGGGACTGCGCTTGCGAAGATCAAATGAGAGGTCACAGGTACACAGTAAGCGCTCTATAAGCGGTAGCTGGGATTTGAACTTGGGTCTGTGCAGTGTTCTCTCAGCACCGTGAAGTCAAAAGTGTTTGGAGAGTCCCACCCCGTCCTGGCAAATGGCATCCTTAAGTTTGTGCCTGACTTCAAAAGTACTTATTCCCTGAGGGTAAGAACTAAGTTTGGGGTTTATTTATTTTTTTAGAATTCTCTGAAAGACCCCCAGAATAGCTACCGGCCCAGGGCACAACCCAGAAACAATGAGCGGATAAGGCTAAGCGAAGGCACCAGGCGACTGTGAAAGCCAAGGAGGAGGTCCTCGAAGACAGTTCCTTCCTGGCTCCACAGAACAGCTCTGCATCCCCCAGTGCCCACGGTTAGCTGTGGTCACACCCTCGGTGGCCAACACATTCAGGTCATGCCCACTCACCCAGCCACTACCTCCGAATGGGGGATCACAAAAGGCGCCTGTGGTCAGACACCTGTCTTTCCGAGGATGCCAGGCATGTAGCTGAAAGGGTGCCACAGGCTTCCCTGAGTTTCCTGCTGAATTTGGTGACACCTGGGAAGTCCAAAAGAACCTTCCTTTGCCTCTCATGTCAGCTTACAGAAAGCGGAAGACATCAACCCACAGGAAACTTAAAGGTTACAGAGAAAAACTCCCCATCAGATCACCCTCCGGCGTTGCTCACGGCTGCAGCTGGGCCTCCTGGCCTCTATCTGCCCACAGCTGGCTCCAGCAGCCTCTGTCACACTGTTTCCACTACCTGAGACCCTGTACCCCAAACCACGCAAGCGAATGTCTACTCACCCCTCAACGGCCAGCTCAAGTTTCACCTCGGCAAAGCTTCTCCCTCTACTTCAGCCAGGGACCCCCCGTTCCTGTCCCTCTCGCTTTGCTACAACCCTCCCCATCTATCCCGGGTGCATTTACTAAATAAACACACGCCCATCTTAGACTTGCACTGCACTGGGCTTGCTGCCAGGAACACAGGGATAAAAGCCCCCTCCCTCCTTACAGGAGCCCAGTGTGGACGACAAGACAGACATGGGAACAGAGGATTATGCCCAACAAGGAGATCTACAGGACCTGTGTGAACAGAAGGCTGTAGAAGAACAGAAGGGGACAATGGAGGACCCAGAAGGACAAGAAGGTGTCTGCCAAGCAGAGGGCGGGAGAGCAGTCCAAGCAGAGAGGGATCCTTGGGAATGGCTGGATCTTGGGGTGCCTGGGAAGGCAGAGGAGTCTGGGCAGAAGTGGGAGGCAGGCTGTGAAAGGGAAGCATGTCTGATGCAAGGTTAGAGCCACCACAATGCCAGCAAGGTCAGGAAGCATGTCAGGGGCCATTGCAAAGGTCCAGGAGAGAGAAGGAATGAGACTGACCCAGCAGAGTGGCAGCAGAGGGGAGAGAAGGGGCTGGAGACATTCTTCCAGAAGCTGTTCAGCATCTGGGGGTCTCTCATAATTTAACCTCCTCTGCTAAGCAAGTACTCCTTGTGAGAAGTGACCCGTTTTCTATTTTACTTGAGTGCAGAGCGGCTTCCCAATGAATAAGTAATTACTGAACTAAGTTTTAAACTCTAGAAACATCTCTGAAAAGATGTGCTTAACCTCCCTGGCCCCGATAGTGGTTGAACAAAGAACACAGTTGTACAAACTGAACACAGGGGAACCACACCTAGGCTATCCCAGTCAGACCAAAGAGCTCAGTCTGTGCTTGAAGCAAAATGCCTCCAGGAAGCCAATCAACAAACCACTGCTGGGCCACAGGGAGACTCGAGAGTAGGGCGCCCACGGTACAAAGACCAAGGGAGAGGGAAGTCGCTCTCGTTCAGAACTCCACTCATCATCTTCCGAGTGGCTGTGAGATGATGGCCAAGTCCTCGACCCTCTCTGGAATTCTGAGCCCACATCTGCCAGAAGAGAATTCAGGGACTGCAAACACGCCCCTGGGTTGCTGGCATCCTTGACCCTCATGGTGGGAGGAGAGGCACAAGCCCGTACCCTGCCCAGGACACCAGCCCTCAAAAGCAGAGACATTAAGCACTTCCTTTCACGGGAGGGAAATTCTTGTTTACAGCTCTCAGCTGGTGCAGCCCCAGCTCTTCCGGGGGGGAGAGGAGAGAGAGGCCCCCAAATCCTTGATCGCAACAGTGACCCAAACAGCCACAGGCTCACCTTGCACAGCCCTCTGTCAAGCAGAAGCCACGTACAAGGAGCTCTAGGCACAAAACAGCTCCAAGGAGCTCCCACAGGACCACCATCACCAAAAAACCCCACCTTACGCTCTCCATCCCCCAAAGCTTATTTTTTAGTGGAAAAAAAAATCTTTTAAAATGACAGTTTTGAAACGAAAATATGCTCCCTTACCATACTTTCTCATGGAGTTAAAAATACAAATAAGTGTCAGAGGGGGAAAAGTTTTGTTTAAGGTCAGAGGGGAAAAAAAAAAAAAGAGGCATGTTTTCTGAAATCTCGGAAAATAAACAGACTGAGCCCTCATCTGCAGGCTCTCTGGGAATATGACCTGAAATGCAGCTGGGGGTCGGAACACCATTTAAAGGAAAGCTCCAGGGCACGCCCAAGGCCAGGGACTAGTGGCTCGGACACTGTGTCCCCCTCTCCAGAGGACCATCCTGCTGGCCACTTGGGATAGGAGTGTTCAGGAACTGAGAAGCAGAGGCGGGTGTGTGAGAAGAGCATGGAGGACGACCGGAAGGAATAGTGGGTGCAGCAAGGGCCCCGGGGCCGGCTCTGGCCTAGGGGATGTTTATCCAACCACACCAGGTTATGAGGCCACGCTCCAGGCAAAAGCCGGACCAGAGACACCAGTGAGGGGCAGCAGAGCTGCTGTCCACGCAGGAGACAGGGTCACGCTGGGCAGTCGCTCAGCCTGGCCCACCGGCTGTACAATGCCTGCAGTCCGTATCTATTAAGCCCTACTGCATGCTGCATCCTGCCACAGGCACCGCACCTGCAACTAGACAGCTAGACAAGGCCCTTGTCTGCACAGAGTTTACATCTGGGTGTCCAGAGCCCCTCCACTCTTTCCTCCAACCCCCCTGCCCACAACCCTGGTGGACCTGCCAGTCCCACGGGGAACTGATATGTGCTGAGCCCTGTTGCACAGGGGCTGGAGTAAGCCAGGCCCCTGCCCCAGGGGGCTCTTGAACTCCTGGGGGATCCTGCAGGCAGCCGGGGTGAGGAGGGGGGAAGATCCCACCCCGCTGTCCATAATAACGTGGAGTTACACTGACCATCCATAGAGATGCACCCACACTTGATTACTGCACACCTCCGGTGTCCCTAGCTCTGCACTAACCCTGGGAGCAGCGGACACGGGCACGGGCTCCATTCCTACCTAGGAGAAGTGCCAAACCCAGAGAGGGAGAACCAGAAGCAAAGGATTAGGATGCACTCAGAAGCAGCAGGAATAGGGCTCTGAGCGTGGCTTTGGAATTAGACAAGGCTCAATTTGGATCTAAATCCAACCGTGTTACTAGCTGTGTCCACCTGGGAGAGTCACTTCACCTTTCTGAATCTCAGTGTCCCCTATGGTAATGTGGAGATGACCATGCCAACCTCGTAGATGTACATCTGATGACCAGCTTGCTGCTGCCGTCTGACAAAGCGGAACAATGACCATCCTCTTATCTGGGCTTTCCAGAAGCGTGAACAACGGGGTGGGACCACAGGGCAGGGGGCCGTGGATTTTGCCAGAAAAAATCCAAAACATTCTGATTAAAAGAGGAAACGTCTGGGCGCCTGGGTGGGTCAGTTGGTTAAGGGTCCGACTTTGGCTCAGGTCATGATCTCACAGTTCGTGAGTTTGAGCCCCGCGTCGGGCTCTGTGCTGACAGCTCAGAGCCTGGAGCCTGCTTCGGATTCTGTATCTCTCTCTCTCTGCCCCTCTCCCTCTCATGCTCTGTCTCTGTCTCTCTCTCAAAAATAAATAAACATTTTTAAAAAAATTAAAAAAAGATGAAACGTCACTGGAGCTAAACCTGGAATAAGAGCATAATTTCTACAGAAGAAAAAGTAGAGAGGCGTTCCAAGCCCAGAAGGATCAGGCATTTTTTTTTCCCCTCAGGGGCCTTATAATGACATTTCTTTATTCCTGAAAGATGTGTGATGAATAGACAGATAAATGTAGTTTTCCTCTCTCTCTCTCCCTCCCTCTTTTCTTTTCTCCCTCCCTTCTGTCCTCCCTCCCTCCTTCCTCCTTCCCCCCCACCCTCCTATTCTTCGACATAAATTTATTGAGCACTTAATATGTGCCAGGTGCTGTTCTAGGCACAGAGGACGGATCAGTGAACTAAACGGGTGGTGCTCTCCTGGAGCTTACATTTGACCCTCATAGCCACCCACAGTAAGATTGGCCAGGTACCATCATCAACCCCGTTTTATAGATGAGAAAAGGAACCACAAGTTAAGAAGCCTAAATGACACACAGGAGCTCTGAGCCAGAACAGACAGAGGCAGGCCCAGTCAGCCTTCACCCCCGCCTCCCCACCTCCCAACCTTTCCCACCAGAACCTTCGCACCCGGGCAAGGGAGTGAGTGACCATCCCCCAAAGTGACCACTTCCGGGGCGGGGGGGGCGGGGGGGGGGGCGCCTGCGTGGCGGGCTGATGGAGACGACAGACTCCCTCATTACTCCTGCCAGCCACTCCCAAGTTTCTCTTGTAAATAATCATTTAGACTCCAGAACAACCTTTTGCCTTCAAATTATAGCAAGTTGAAAAGCAGAGTCAACAGAATCCCCCAAACTCCTGAGAGAGCTGACCTTGCCCTTGTGGTTTAAGGAAAGGCAAGGGGGTCACAGGGTTGTCCAGGCCCTGCGTGTGATGCCACACTGTCCACCAAACAATTAGACGTTGCTGAAAAGCCAATCACAACCTACTATACAAAAGCACTGTTTTCCCCAAAAGAGGGGGAAGCTTTCTTTTTTGGCAATTCAGTCCAGTGAGATTTTAGTTCAAAGGACTTTAAGCATTTTGGGAACTCAATTAACGAAAAGGATTATTATTAAATGAGCTCAAAAGCTCCCTAATGAAATGTTAAAAATCGCTGAAGCGGGTCCAGTATTTCGTCCTCTCCGTTTCTGAGTATGTCTGAAATTTATCATAATGAAATGTTTTTAAAGTCCTGATAAACCAACAAGACAATAACTTGAAGCAGTGAAGTGAATAAAAATAAAACATCCACACTGGCGTTACTACAAATAATAACCCCCAGATTTGTGGGGCGTTTTGCTCCACAGAGTCCTTCCACATGTACGGTATCTAATTACTCAGGGCTCGAACTCATGAGCCGAGAGATCATGACCTGAGCCGAAACCAAGAGTCGGATGCTGAACAGACTGAGCCAACCAGGCACCCCTCTAATTTGAACTTTCAAGGAAGGCAGGGGTTATTAGCCCCATTTTGCAAACGGGGAAGCTGAGACTCAGATTTGCCCTAGGGTTTTCTACCAGGAAGCCAAGCAGTGGGGACAGGAACCCAGCCACGGGGACGATATGTGGACTTCATGTGGCCCAGCCCCAACCCCCGTAGCAGCTCCCTGCTCCTCCACTCCTGCCTCCAAGAAGGTGGCTGTTATCAACTGACCTTGTCAGGCCTTTTTTAATGCTAAAATATTTTGCTGGTCCCCACTCGGTTTCCTAGCCACCACCCTATCACCACGCATGGCGAACTTTAAGAACCGTGCCACGGCCCCCACAAGCCACGGTGGCTCGACTGTTCGGCGGCCCACCAGGGCTTCTTGGCCCAGCATCCATCTTCCCTGCTGGATCTTTCAACCAAACGCTTGTTTGGCCAGTGGATGGTCTTCAGTATAAAACATTTCCAGCAACATAAATCAAGTCCTTCTAACGAGCGCTGCCCCTGGCCGGCCTTAGCTATTCCAACCCCAACTCACCTTTTCAGAAACCTTGTGGGGGCAGAGACTGGCCACAGATTCCTCCCATCTCTGCCCCCAAGGCAGGAATCAACCTAGGGGAAGTCTGGGGTGGGAGGATTTCTGTCACCATCTACCGTCTTCCCACTGCACCTTAGGACCAATCTAGAAACTGTTTTAAGTGACAGTCCTGACCCCTTTCATTTGAGACCCATTTGAGAAGACACTGGTTCCTTACTGCCCACCCCTCCACCTCCCCTCCTGGGTCTGTAATTTCTATTCCCCCCTGCCACAGGCCGCTTCTGAGCCCAAGGTGCCCTAAATGCGCCAGCCGAAGTTGACCCCATGATGTATGTATGGGTCTGATGACTTCACTTCTGACATCGGCCCTGAGACATCCTCTATTTTTACACTCTGAACCTCTGTTGTGTCTGAAACCTCATAACCTTTTTTTGAAGAACACACCGTACCTGTTCTGTGCTCCAGGAGTTTTGCAACCACCTTTGGCCAAAAGCAACAACCACTCAGAGCCAGATCCCCACGCAGACTAGCAGACTCAGAGGCCGGAAGCTCGGGATGTCTGCGTTCTCCAAAGCCCTGCCCAGGCTCTCCCAGAAAGTGAGCAGGATGCTTGATTTTTTTCAGGGGCGGCCCCCCAGGAGACACTCCTTTGCTAAGGAGGGAGCTTTCACCCAGCACTCACACTTGGGGAGAGAGACCCAGCGAGTGCTTTCAGGAACCCCACACACATGCTCGGGTCCGCCGTCCGATCTGTTACCCCCGCCTTTACCACACGCTCACGCTGCCCTCAGCTCCAAACGGCAACTCCCAGTAGCAGAGTGGCCCAGAGTTGCACTGCCCAACACAGAAGCCACCGGACACAGGTAGGCACTGAGCACCCAGAATGTGGCCGGTCCAAATTGGGATGTGCCGTAAGTTAAAATCACACTGGATATGGAACACTTTGCTTGGGGGGGAAAAAAAAGAATCTAAACTATCTTATTCATAGTTTTATATTGACTACATGTTAAAATGATAATATTTTACATGTATTGGATTCAACAAAATACATCATTAAAGTAGTTCCAGCTGTTTCTCTTTTACTTTTTTGGTTTTTTTAAGCGACAACTAGAAATTTTCAAATTTCACAGGAGGCTCACACGATTTTTCTATCGGACAGCGCTGGTCTCGGCAGTGGCTCTGATCCACTATCTGGGTCCAAACCTCAGCTCCATTTACTAATAGTTTGAGGTTGGGCAGGTTTCTGGTCCTGCGTGCACTCCAGCTGCACATCATCCAGGGGATGAAGGTGCTGCCCCGAGCCGGGGGAGGATTCAATGAAATCACATAGATTCGCAGCTACCGCAGTTCTGGCACTCAGTAAATGCCGGCTGCTATTACTCATTCAACAAAGATTTCCTGATCCTCCACTGACAGGTCAGAGTCTGCGCTAAGCCCTGGAGACGGAAAAGATGAACCCAAAACATCCTCCTGCCAGGGGCACCCCCAACCCAGGCCTTGAAGAAGCAGGTTCCTGCCTGAGCTTTGTTACCATGTGACCTTGAGCGAGTCATGGTGCGGGGAGGGGGGCTCACGGTCCCATCTGCAGAGGGAGAGGTGGGATGTCCGGCCGGGACTGATGCGTGAGGACTCCGAGACCATCAGCACAATCAGGGCCCGACAGAACAGGCACTATTCCCAGAAGGCTGGCATCAGAGCTCAGAACAGCGGTTCTGGGTGATTGCATTTGCAACCCCAGCCCCATGCTGATTGGCCAGGGAAACCAGGGACGGGATTCCTGAAACCTGGCAACCCCCAGCACTGGGAATGTGTGTGACCTGCCCCTTCTCCCAGGCGCCACTCCTATATCCTCATTTCTTAGCCTGGGAGGACTTGAGGGGGTGGGAGTAGGAGAGGAAAACAGGAGATGAGGGTTGGAGAGGTGCCTTGGCCTCACTTTCGTGGAAGCCTCAAGGTCAAATATTTTATATCATCTCCAAATGTGACTATGCTCAGCCACAGGGATAGGGGACTCTGTCATCACAGCTCTGGCCTGCCCGGAGCATGCGATAAATCAGTAGTTCTTATAAATTTTGTCATTACCCTGTGACTACAACTCCTATGCAGTCTTTGTTTAAAAAGCACCATCTTAATAAAGGTAAATAGTTTTAAATCCCATAATGTTTATAACCTTCCTATGGAATTAATTTTTTTACTAAAGTGGGAGCCTCAGAACAAAACAAAAAATCAGATGCAGGCCAGGCCTCTCGGCAACCTCAAGAGGCCCCCAGATGTGCCCCCTCCAGTAGAGGGACCATCGCCAGTGGACATCTGTGACCCTCCAGGCCAAGAAGAGGAACAGCCTGGCTCAGCAGACCAGCTCCACTGGAATGAATGCTGGCTCCTCCTAGCCCCGCTGAAGACCTGCCTGCAAGAACTTGCCTTTAAGATTAGACCATCTTGTTTGCTCAAGAGATAGCAGCTCTAATGTTTCTAGAAAGCCTCCTAAAAGCCTCGGGGCCTTCACCAACCCTGGGCCCTACTGACAGCTCAATGCCCAGCTGCTGAATGTGAGAGCAGGAAACTGTCACAGGTTGGGCACACCCTTCACACTCCCGGGGGAAACCTGCACCCACAAAGGGCCTCAGCCCATCCGCTGTCTGCCTGTCGCCTGTCAGTACATCCGCCCATGAGCTCAACTGCCCGACAACTCATCCACCCATAAATCTGTCTGCTCCTCCGTTCATTCACCCGTCGGTCCATCCACCTCTTAGTTCATCCACACTTGGCACGGGTTTCTCCAGCCCCGTCATGCCCAGGCCCTGGCCTAGGACTTGGGGACACAGCGGGACAATTTGTGGTGAGGTCGGCAAGGGAGACAGAGAAGGAGAACAGACCGTTAAAGACAGTCTGGTGAGCAGGGCTGTGAAGGGAAGTGGGGGAGGCCGCGGGGACAACAGAGCGGGGGTCAGAATATGCCTCCCGGGGAGGAAGGCCTGGTGAAGAGCTGGGAGCAGGCTCCAGGCCTGGCACACCGCGCACGGGAAACAGGACAGGGAGAGGGAGAGGGGGGCGCGTTCAGACGGCCCAGGACCCCCAGGACCCGACTGGTGGGGGAGGGGCTGTCAGTGAGTGAATCAGCGGCCTGGGGCTTGGAGGGTGCAGCTCGGATCTGAACCCTGGGAAGACTGGCGTGGACAGGCAGCCGGGAGTGCGAGCTGAGCGGACGTGCAGGAAGCCCCCGCGCTCGTCTAAGCGGGAGGCGTGGACGCGTCCTTCCGAGGAAGAGTCTGCAGTGTGACAAGCTGGATGGGCTTTTGCAAGAAGACGCTGGGCTCCTGGCTGGGGCGAGAGGCCACTCAGGCTGCTCTCAGTGCCACAAGTCAGCCCCTAAGGAGAAGCGGCCCCCCGAAAGGCTGCTTCTCTGCGACTTGTTCCTAGTGGGAGCATTCAGCCGGCTTCCCAGCCACCGCAGCAGGGGACTGGGTGACCTGATGGCCTGGCTCGGGGATGGCAGCGCTCGAGGGCATGCTTCCAGATGGGCAGGGGCCCAGGAGGGGGAGGCAGCCAGTCACCACCCTGGGAACCCGGGGCGGCCTGCCAGCATGAAGGCTCAGCTCAGCACACTCATGCCGGGGCCAGCCAGATTCCTCTGTGTGACGAGGACGCCACGTGAGGGAGGCCGACAGCAGAGCAGCGGCTTGCACAAGGGCCAGCAGTCACCGACTGGGGATGCCAGGCACGGGCATGGCCGCAGGGAACAGCCTGAGCTTGCTTTCCATGCGCTGGAACCCTAACGGGAGCGAGACAGCGAGAGGTGAGGGGCAGAGAGTAACCTCAGGGCGGAGATTACTAACCCACGTTAGCCAGTCAGTCGGGATCACGGGTCCCAGACCGCCTTGGGAGCAGCAGGGAGGGACAATTTTTCCCAAAGGAGGCAGTGAAGTTAGCGTGCGCACTAGGTCCAGGAGGGAGGGGAAGGGGTGTCTCAGGTGAGAGGAAGGACGCAGGCCACGCGGTGGCAAATCCATCCGGTGGGAGTAGATCCTGGTGCGGAGCCAGAATCAGAAGAGTCCTGAATGCAAGAGGCAGGCACTGAGGCTTCATCCTGCAGGTGATGGGAAATCGGTGCCTCCGGCAGCATTCCGAGAGGAAAACGGCTTAGCAGATCCTCAAAGAACAAAACACAGAAGCTCCCTGTCTATCATCCAGCAATTCCACTCGTAAGCGTACACCCCCAAAGAATTGAAGGCAGGGACTCGGGTACTAGTGCACCCAAGTTCATAGGAGGGGCATCCTTCATAAGCGCGAAAAGGCGGCAACGAGCCAAGGGCCTGTCAATGCGTGGAGGGGAAAACAAAGCGTGCTACATCCACACCACGGACTATTATTCCGCCACAAAAGGAATGAAGTGATGGCATGTCTTCCTTCCATTTCGTCGGCCCCCAGAAAATGGTGCCACGAAACACCAAGCAGCAACTGGCATGCGTGTCACCGCTGGCCACGGCCTGGTACACGATCCTCACCCTGCGGGGCCCGGGCCGGCCTTGGCCACAGAATGCCAGGGGGCTGCCGCTGGTCACATCTCGGGAGTCGTGGCGTGCCATGAAGGGTGTGCGTGGACGGGGATGAGGAGACTTGGCCCTCGCCACTGCAGTCAAGTCTGGCTTAACCGTTCCACGGACACCCCCACTGGGAGCACCAGGCCTGCCCCCTTCTGGGCCTCCTTTCATCAGAAAATCTAGCCGTCCTGTCCTTCCTCCCAGGATGCTGAGCCCCACGAGGGACAAAGCTACCTGTTCCTCCTTCTGTGATGAGCACCTAGCTCAGGGTATGGCTGGGTGATGGCTAGAAGCACTGGGAGGAGGCGGGGAGGGGAAAGAAAAGAGGAGCTCTCTGAAGAGGACTCACCTCTTGGGGCAGATCAGATTACAGACTGTCCCTTCAGGGGCTCTCGTCAATCCAGAAGTCAGCCGAGAAATGACCCCCGAGGAATCCGAGCCTTCACAAGGAGACCACAGAAGTTGTCCTCTCGCTTAAGGCCTCTGTGTGAGACACTGTGGCCAAGGATGAGGCATTTCCTTGCCACACAGCTTGTCAACCCTACAGAAAGTCAATGCACCTGCTGTCGTTTGGGTGGGTTGAAGGCATGTATGGACAGAGAGAGTCTGAGAGGCCCTTTCTGCTTCTCCAGCTCCCCCATGCAGAGGGGGCAGCCTGCGGGGAGGTGCCAAAGCCAAGCTGTGTCTGAGAGAACAGGTGGAAGAGACATGCTCACAAGACCTGTCACTCAGGGCCAACCACAGGGCCATTAGATGGATGATCTCAGAAAGGAAAAGGCTTTAGGGGAATCACTGGGAAAGCTTACTTAAAAAGCAGATTCCAGGGCAACTGGGTGGCTCAGTCAGTTGATCGCCCAACTCTTGATTTCGGCATAGATCATGATCCCAGGGTCGTGGGATCGAGCCCCATGTTGGGTTCTGCACTGAGCATAGGGCCTGCTTAGGATTCTCTCTCCCTCTCTCTCCCTCTCCTCCTGACCCTCTCCCTCACTCTCTCTCTAAAGTAAAATAAAATAAATAAAAAATAAACAAAAAGAAGATTCCTTGTACAGTGGTATAATTGCTTCAGAAAACTGTTTGCCAATTTCTAGAAAAGCTAAACCTATACCTACCATATGATCCAGCCATGCCATCTCAGGTGTTGACCCAAGAGAAAAGGAAATATATATGTCCATAGAAAGACATATACAGTGTTCCCGGAAGGTTGATTTATAATAACAAAAAAACTAGAAACAACCCAAATGTCCTAACAGGTGAGTGGATAAGCCAACTCTGGTCTATCCAAATGGTGGAATACTACTCAGTGATGAAAAGGAGCGAACTATTGATACATGCAACAAGTTGGATGAATCTCAAATGCTGAGTGAAAGAAGCCAGCCAAAAACAAAGGCACTTACTATATGATTCCATTGATAGAAATAGCTAGAAAATGTCAACTCTTCCATAGTGTCAGAAAGCAGGGGAATAAGGGGTACAAGGCAGGGATTATGGGGGGCATCTGGAAACCTTTAGGGGTGATGGATATGTTCACTCGCTTGTCTGTAGTGGTGTCTTCACAGGTGTAAGGATTTGCCCCATACTTCTCAAATTGTTTTTTTTTTTTAATTTTTTTCATGTTTATTTATTTTTGAGAGAGAGATAGACAGTGCAAGTGGGGGAGGGGCAGAGAGAGAGAGGGAGACACAGAATCCGAAGCAGGCTCCTGGCTCTGAGCTGTCAGCACAGAGCCCAATGCGGGGCTCAAACTCAGGAACTGAGAGATCATGACCTGAGCTGAAGTTGGCCACCCAGGTCCCACCTTTTTTTTTTTTTTTTTAATGTTCATTTATTTTTGACACTGAAAGAGAGAGACAGAATGAGAACAGGAGAGGGGCAGAGAGGGAGCCCACACTTCTCAAATTTTGTATTATGAGTAGGTATGGTTTAACATCTGTCAATTATTCCCCAGTAAAGTGGTTTTAAAAGAATACAGATTCCTGAATGCCATTCTGGAGAGTGGAAGTCAGTCATGGTGGAGGTGTTACAAAGGAGAGCAAAGGGGGTGCACTGAGGCTTTCCCCAACACCCTGGAGCAGAGCAATGAGAACCAGCCGCGAGGAACCCAGGCTGCCACCTTCCACTGTCACTTCTCTACACTGTGGCACGGTGGTCTGGTAGGCTCACTCATGGGTCTGGTTAAGCTGATCCAGATGTCAGTAACCCATGGACAGTGTCCAGCAAGACGATTCCAACCAAGCCACCTTCTGGACCCAACACCACCTAATTCTTCACTTGAGGACATTTAGGTTAGAATTTTGTTCACCAGATGAGGCTAAAGCTGGATCATATAATCCAGGTTTGGCCAAGGAACAGAAATTTTCCCAAGTCACAGGAGAAGGCAGGAAATATGGCCATCAGGAGACTCCAACTCAATTTCTAATAAACTTCAAGGTCATGCTAAATGATAGATCTAACAATATTATAGTTATATCTGCTTGTGTATTTACTTTGTGGGCCTTTTTTTCCCTTTCTCTTCTCATTCACTTGCTCAGGCACAAATGAAGGCAGAACAGAAATGTGCCAAAACACTAATGGTGGGCGGACTTTGCTCTTTATAGAAAATTTTAGGTAGGGGCACCTGGGTGGCTCAGTTGGTCAAGCATCTGATTCTTTTTTTTTTTTTTTTTTTTCAATATATGAAATTTATTGTCAAATTGGTTTCCATACAACAGCCAGTGCTCATCCCAAAAGGTGCCCTCCTCAATACCCATCACCCACCCTCCCCTCCCTCCCTCCCCCCATCAACCCTCAGTTTGTTCTCAGTTTTTAAGAGTCTCTTAAGGCATCTGATTCTTGATCTCGGCTCGGGTCATGATCTCACAGCCCCACATTGGGCTCTGTGCTGATAGTGCAAAGCCTGGTTGAGATTCTCTCTCTCTGCCTCTGCCCTGCTCACACATGTATGCGCTCTCGCTCTCTCTCTCTCTCTCTCAAAATAAATAAATCTTAAAAAAAAAATTTCTGTGATATGATTATGTCCCTTTAAAAAAAGACCACATCATATGGTATAAACTTTATTTGCCAATAAAAATTGGTACAGAAGTGACAAATAGCATAATAATCGATCATTGTAAAAAATCTTGTGAACTGCAACAAGTTATAGGCCTTCATGGGAGAGTCCCAAGATTACATGTTAAGTCTTGGGTTCAGGTCTCAAACTGGCTCTAATTAGCTGTATGCTGTTAGACCTTTCACTTACCCTCTCTGGGCCTTGGTTTTCTCATATGTAAAAGGAGAACTTCTCCTCCCCCCCGAACCCCTCCTTGCTTTCACTTTCACAGTCTGGAGCTCATCTCATACCCCACTGGAGTCTCCTACCATGCTCCACTAGCTGTGTTTCTAAAATGTCAAAGCAACTTCCAGAAAACCAAAACCACACTCTGATTCCACTCTAAAAACTCATCCTATACACCAGGATCTCAACTGTATACCTTTCCAGCAAAAGCCCAGCATATTCCATCTCTGGAGCTAAATGTGTTTGAAATGTTCATCTAGCAGAAGAATGAGGAAGGACAGCAAGACTTCCTTCCAACCCCAGCCAGGGGCATTCTACACCAACTTCGATGCCGGGACAGCTGTGTATACAACCTGATCCCCGTCTGCTTCTTAAATATTGCCCAGCAATAGGCCAGTGGCCCTTCTTTCCTCTTTGATGTTGACGCTAAGTGCATCAGACCCATTTTTACACATGCTCAGCCCTGTCCCCCAACAGATGCTGCATTTTTAGTCCAATGAGTAATTTCTGAATGCCTTCCAACGGCACCCATTTAATTTCTTGGCATCTCACTGGGATCAGCAGCCAGAAGGAACAGCAGCCAAAAGGAACAGCATGTTGTGACTTTAAAACCACGGCAGAAAAAAAGAATCCTGCCTTGGAAAATTCAGACTTGACCCCAGTTCCAAAGGTCATCATTTATCACAGGAAATGAAGGGTTTGCCACACGGGCTCTTCCTCTGTATCAAATCTCCTTCACAGGAAAGTTTAAATAAATGAAAGACGAAATTGAAAGGACTCGCTGTCTCCAGGAAGTAGTAACATGATCAGTGGTCACAGATACAATCCAGCCCAGTGCAAAGGAACCTCTCCCAGGTTGCCCTGATCCGTTTGTCCCAGGTCAGCTGCAGGTCATATGACCACAACCAGTCCAGACCACTGCTTGGAAAAGAGAGACCAAAGATGCTGATCAGCTGTGTGCCCTTAAAACGTGGCTCTGGGTGCTTATCTGGGCTGTACCCTCAGTGACAGTCAGGAACCTCGCTCTCCACAGGGCGACGGTCACACCCACAACAGGCCACTGTCTGCTGAGTCTTTCCAAAGTGCCAGTAATGGTGCTCCGGTGTCCATCTCGTTTCATCTGCCCCAAACCCAGTGAGGTAGGGACTAGCGTTAGCCCATTTTACAGGTGAGGCAACTAACAGCCTTAGGAAGCTAGCGTGTGGTCAAACTATAATTCAAATCTGCTTTGCAACATCGCCCTCTCCAAGAAATTTCACACGAAAAGGGTCTTTGCATTTCTGCAGCAACTTTGTGGTGTGGCTCACGGAAGCCAGGAGATTTGCCCAAGGGCACCTAGCGAGAGCTGGGGTCCGAGGTGAGAACCCTTCGATGCTGACTCCTCTGTCAGTATTCTGGGCGCTGCAGCCTGGGCCTCACAGCCCACCCAGAGGGGGCCAGCTCTTTTAAAGGACGCAGGAGCCTGCCAGCTAAGGGGACAGAGAAACCTAAAACCGCAAGTTCCTTTAACAGGCAACACTTTAGAGAAGACACGCCCAGCCTGTGCTTTTAAGAGGTAAGATGGCAACACTGAAGGAAACAGAGCCACCAGAGAACAGCCATGTAAAGAGACCTGTCCCGAGTCTCTCAGGTTTCTGATGACCCAGGCACCACTGTCAGTGCCAGGGTGACAGGCAGAGTCAATGCGCTGATCACCTTCTGAGGGAAGGAAGAGCCTAATGAAGCCAGGAAACCAACGTTCCGCCTGGACTCTCTCTCCATGTGTGTGCTTTTCCCTTGATGTGCGGCCCACCCCGGAATGTGTATCACTTGCTGGCTCATATCTCCCAGCCTTGTCAGGGTCAGATATCTCCAAGATAAATGTGGTTTGTGATCCTGTGGCCCAAGGGAAACCGCTGGCCTCCTGGGTCAGTGCTACAATTTGGATGCTAGCCAGTGCCTGGGACCCGCTCCTCAGAAGCATGGCTGGGCTGGAACCAGTTCCCCATCAGATGTCAAAGGCAAACCGAGCTCCACCTCAAACCAAGCACCTCAGGGCTCTCTCGCAAATGACATACACCCAGCTCAAACTAGCTGAAGAAAAAGATTGAGGGAAGGCTACCCAGAAATCTCAACCAGAGATGATGGCAACACCACTGAAAACCCGTAGGTATGAGAAGATAACACGGGGGCGCCTGGGTGGCTCAGCTGGTTAAGCAGCCAACATCAGTCAGGTCATGATCTCCCAGATTGTGGGCCCGAGCCCCACGTCGGGTTCTGTGCTGACAGCTCAGAGCCTGGAGCCTGCTTCAGATTCCGTCTCCCCCTCTCTCTGCCCTCCCCCTGCTCATACTCTGTCTCTCTGTCTCTCTCTCAAAAATAAACAAACATTTAAAAAAATGTTTTAGAAGATAACACAGGAGAAAATCTAGATGACCTTGCATATGGCGATGGCTTTTGAAATACAGCACCAAAGGCCTGATCCACGAAAGAAACAATTGGTACACGAGACTTCATTAATATTAAAAACTTCTGGGTGGCTCAGCTGTTAAGCATCTGACTTCGGCTCAGGTCACGATCTCACGGTTTGTGAGTTCAAGTCCCACACTGGGTGAGCTCGAGCCCTGGTCCTACTGAGCTTGAGCCCCACTTCAGGTAAAACAAAACAAAAAACCAGGAGCCCTGCTTTGGGTGAGCCCTGCCTCTCTTTCTTTCTTTCTCTCTCTCTCTCTCTCTCCCCCTTCCTCCCTCTCTCACTGTCTGCCCCTCATGGGATTCTTGCTCTCTCTCTCTGTCCCTCCTTTACTTGTGCCCTCTCTCTCTCTCTCTCAAAAAAGAAAGAAGGAAAGAAAGAAAGAACACTTCTGCTCTGTAAAAGAAATGTCAAGAGAATGAGAAGACAAGCCACAGACTAGGAGAAAATATTTTCAAAAGATACAACTAATAAAGGACTGTTATCCAAAATATACAAAAACTCTTAGAACTCAACAATAAGAAAACAAACAATTTGATTAGAAAATGGGCCAAAACTTTACAGACACATCATCAAAGATGATACGCAGGTGATAAACGTATGAAACGATGCCTCATATCATAAATCCTCAGGGAGATGCAAATTGAAACAGCAGTGAGGTACGGCTACACACCTAAGGGAATGGCCGAAATCCGGAACAATGACAACACCAAATGCTGGTAAGGCCATAAAGCAAAAGCAGCTCTCACTCATTGCTGGTGGGGATGCAAAATGGCAGCCACTTGGGAAGACCAGTAATTTCTTATAAAACTAAACATACTCTCAAGGGCACCTGGGGGGCTCAGTCAGTTAAGTGTCTGACTCTTTCAAGTCAGGTCATGATCTCATGGTTTGTGAGTTCGAGCCTCACAAAGGGCTCTGTGTTGTCAGCGTGGAGCCTGCTTGGGATTCTGTCTCCCTCTCTCTCTCTCCCTCTGCCCCTTCCCTGCTTGTTCTCTATCTCTCTCAAAAATAAATAAATAAACATTAAAAAAGATGAAGCATACTCTTCCTTACCTACCTTCCAGCAATCATACTCTTTGGTGTTTGCTCAAAGACGTTGAAAACTTAATGTCCGTACAAAAACCTGCATGCAGGTGTTTATAGAAACTTTATTCATAATTGCCAAACTTGGAGGCAACCAAGATGTCCTTCAGGAGATGCACGGATAAAGAAACTGTGGCACATCCAGAAAATGAAATGTTAGCACCAAAAAGAAATGGGCTATCAAGCCATGAAAAGACATGGAGGAAACCTAAAAGCATATTTGCTAAGTGAAAGATGCCAGTGTGAAAAAGGCTATGCATTTTGTGATTCCAATTATATGACATTCCAGAAAAATCAAAATGATGGAGACAGTGAAAAGATCAGTGGTTGCCAAGGGTTGGGGGGAGGGAGGGATGAATTGGCAGAGCACAGAGGATCTTTAGGGCAGTGAAAATACCGTGTATGATGCTATAGTGACAGAGATGTGTCATTATGCATTTGTTCAGACCCATGCGATACACAACACCCAGATTGAACCCTAATGTAAATTATGGATTTTGTACAATTATGATGTGTCCATGTAGGTTCATCAACTGCTAACAAATGCACTACTCTGGTGGGGGATGTTGTTAATGGAGGCGGCCGCACACACTTGGGGCAGGGGACAGATGGGAACTCTACATTGCTTCCTCTCAATTTGATTGCAAACCTAAAACTATTCTTAAAAAAAAATAAGTCTTAAAAACAAAACAAAACAAAACAAAGCACATGGCCCAGCCACTTTCTCACCATCAAATAAACCCCAAAACTAGAGTCAAAAAGTAAGTGGCCAACAGGGACAAAACCTAGGGAACTAAGTCCTGTCCCACCTGTGGATCAGAGCAGTGGCCCACCTGCACCTGTGGTCTAAGGTGCTAGCACCTTGGGCACGTTGGGTGGGCTTGAGGAAGCCTGAGGCTGGAGCATGGAGGCTGGTACCCCACTTCCCACTTGAAGGCTACCAAGACTGACTGCCGTATCCCTAACCCCACTCTGGGGCCATCTAGTTCCTGCTTGAAGCTCTCTTAGAACAGCAATCCACTCTTACCAAGGCAGCTCAGGTCCCTGCAGAAGGGTCTTGCCTCCTGCCACTCTGTGCTATGAGCTGGACCACAAATGACCCAGATCACCCGATAGGGTCAGGCCTTGAGAAGTTTAAAGGTAGATCATCACCTCTGCTCCCTGCTTCCACCGCTCCCACCGTTTCTTCAAGATTGTGTTGTATTTCCAATGCTCTTTCTAAGGATGTGGAATGCTGGTCTTTTCAGGTACAGCCCGTGGGTCAGGGCACCCCCCTGCCCCACCGTGGGCTGGCTCTGTGCCAGGCCCACCTAAGCACCTTACGAACATGGGTACAGCTAACACTTATGGCTCCCCTAAGAAACCGGGATTTTGCACGCTCAATTTCACCGATGAGAAACACTCAAAGAAGAGAAGCGGCATGTCCAAGATGACTCAGCTGGTCAGAGCAGGAGCGGGGTCAGCTGGTCAGAGCAGGAGCGGGGTGCAAACCCAGGTCCATCCCATTCAGTACCAATTCCTTTAGCTACTGTCCTATTCAGCTGTACACGCCGTACAAGGCAGGCGTGCAGAGCGTTCTGAACAATTTTTGACGAACAGACCACCACCACGACGTCCAGAAGGAAAACATCAGCCTACAGTAGCGGACCCCTCGATTCCGC
The DNA here is from genome assembly GCF_046562875.1 of Panthera onca. Classification (NCBI taxonomy): domain Eukaryota; kingdom Metazoa; phylum Chordata; class Mammalia; order Carnivora; family Felidae; genus Panthera; species Panthera onca. The sequence goes on from NC_138349.1 coordinate 12,317,248, forward strand.
TTCCAGATCAACTGGTCCGCGCGAAGCCTTTCCCAGTGGGACCTCTGAGGAGAGACCACAGAACAGGGCCCAACTGACCAACAAACAAGAGTAGCACCAGGCTCTGTACCAGATGGTTTCTGAACATTCACTTCCATAAGCCCTCCCCCCTCCGACTACCCTGGGGTAGGCACGGTTTTGACAGATGAGGCAACACATGTGCATCAGGGAAGCAACCTCCCCTGAGTCTCACAGCTGATACACGTTCGTCCAACTCGACGAATCCAGTTCTCAAACACAGGCTCCCCCTGACCAGTAGGAGACCCAACATCCCCGCCCCCCATCGCCTTAGCTGGCCACCGAACCTCCACACATGCGGGCCAGCGTGGACGGTATGAGTCATTTATGAGTTCTGGACTATCCGAGGTCCTCAGGCTCAAGGAGCAGTGACTCAGCGCAGCCGCTGGTCCAGGACTCCAGATTTCTCTTTGTCGAGCGCACAGATCTGTATATGCTAAATGTCTGCTTACCAGAGCAACACAAAGAAATCAATGCCAGCAAACAAAATCTGTAGGAAACACATTGTTTCAGCAAGTCACTGGGGTGGCAAACAATAGAAGGTAATAGAAGGGAAAGACCAGGCAGAGATCTCTAAAGAGAAACTGCCCTGCAGTTCCCAAACCCACAGACCGTCTGCTGGTGCTGGCAGCTGGGGGCAGGGGGTTGAAGAGCCTCTAAGAGGCGAGGCCAGCGTCTGAGAGGCCATGGGCCTCCACGGGCGCCTCTCTGAATGGCCAGGGCGCGGAGAATGTGGCCAGGGTGGGGCTTCCGGCCCACACTCGGTCCCTCACAGTGGTGTTAACTGGGTCAGTCAGCGCCTCCCCGGGCTCCACAGTCCTATCAGACGGCCCGAGCTTAGGAAAGGGCCTATCTGCTATTCAGCAACTTCTAGGCGGGTCCTGTTATTATTATTAACAAAGATAAGATTACAACTAATAATAACACTCATGACATTTAAATGCATTTTGTCCTATCACTTTAGCCTTGCCCTCTGAGGCAGGGTAGAGTTCAGACTCCACATCTGTATTGCTCCAGAGGGCTAGCATGCCACTTCGCCCAAATGCAGAAGAAATTTCCAGAACCTTCTTAGGAACTAAGTGATTTTTTTTTTTCCTCTTTGAAAAAGTCTGAGCTGCTGGAAGGAAAATGCCGATGGTCTGACTTACAAAACCATACTTAACTCTCAACGCCATACCTCTCAGAAGAAACGTCTCAAAGTCTCCTAGAGACCCCCGTTTTGACCAATTCGGGCCTTCACCCAATGTCTGCAGGGCTTCTGCGAGCCAGGCCGGCACCACAGAGGCAGCAGTAGGCAGCTTACCTGTTGCGTCAGGAAGGGGGACAAGACGCAAAGGGTAAACCAACTAACGCACAATGACAGATGTCGGGGAGTAATGGGGACAGAAAGAAATGAACAGGGGCTGTGGTTAAGAATCATGGGGCTGGCAGCGGTCCCCAAGGGAGCCTAGCTACCTCGGACAGCACACAAGGCCTCCTGAGAAGGTGAGGTTTCTGCCAAATTCTGAAGGTCAGTGAGGAACCCAAGGCGGGAAGGGCAGGGAGAGGACGGAAGGGGTTCCAGGCAGTGGGACCAGCACCCAGGAAGGCACATCAAGGAACAGAAAGGAAAGGAAACAGGTGTGAGACGAAGCTGGAAGCACAGGCGAGCTGGGGCAAGCCTCCCCACCGGAGGTCAACATCCTAGGCCTGGGGCTGGGAAGCCTCTTCCAAGATGGTTCCCAGGAAGAGGCTAGGAGAGCAGAATCCGGCAGCTTGCACCAATCCGGATCGCCTCTACTGTATCCGTGGATACCGTGGGCCCTTGGGCTCTCGCTACGGGGCCAACACATAGCTGCCGTGACCGTGAGGAATCCCCGGCCACACTGTAGGGGCTGCGAGATGCTCTCAGGAAATCCTTTCCTTGGGGACCGGGGCCTCCTGACACCCACCTGTGCCCATTCTTCCTGCTCACAGGAAGCAAGCCTCGACAATCGTCTATTGTTCCCAAGAAAGTCTAGCGCATTGTCAGAGAAGGGGCCACGCGCCACAGCAAGCAAGGAGAAGGTGTCAGGTCTACAAACTTCCTGTGAAAAGTCCCTCTTTGTTCAGAAATGATGCCAGCTTGTTTCTGTGTTTCCATTAGAGAACAAACAGAAACTTGCCCGGAAGAGTGTAGAATGAGGTTATGACCAAGGCCCCACTTCTACCCTGACCTGAGGAGGGGCCAGAACAGCCTACTCCTCTGGAGGATGGCCTCCTGGGTCCACAGGGGCTCAACCGCCAGAGGAGGGCACCCCCTTTGTTACCCACTCCAAGTCACCCAGGAGTGAGGCCAGCTGGGGCCCAGGCCTGTGCGGGTAACTGATGAACCCCACCTTGGCGTTCAGGCCTGGAGACAGATCCAGGACAGGATTCCGCAGGGATCACAGAGACAGTGTGACCCAGCCATTCCTCACCTCTCCTCCCTGTCCTGAGATGCTGACATGATGACAATGATGGCTACCGCCACACGACTTTTATGACAGTAGCTCCCACTTAGTCAGCATCTATTATGTGCCACGTGTTAATGACTTAAATCTCAACAACTCTATTATTATGCCCATCTTGCAGATGAAAAGACAGAGGTTCAGAGTAATTAAATAAATCACCTGAGGTCTCGTCCTAATTGGCAGAAGATCTAGAATTCAAGCCCAGGTCACCTGGCCTGACCATAAAATCACACCCCGTCTCGTACAATGAAGGCAGCAATGGGGCTGGGGCCTAGCTATTGACGGGGCTGGTCATTGGGACCCCCCAATACAACGGGTCTGCCTAGAGGTAGAGGGAAGCCAAGTTGGGCTTCCCCAATAGTGAATTCACTTCTTTGCACTGAAAACTACTGCATCCAAAAACTAGAAAAGCACTGCGTTGGATTTTGTTTTTAAATAATCTCATTATTTCCACCTAATTAACACAAAGGTTGTTTGAAAGTTGACTTTGCTAATGCCATTTTTCCATCTGCTGCTTCATGAGTAGGTGGGAGAAAAACAACAAATACGGAGAATTTCTCCATCTGGAACCGCACACGGCGGGGGGTGGGGGGGTGGGGGGGGGTGTAGGCAAGGCCAGTGAATAGAATGGGGGAGGAGTTGGCACATCTCTGCCTTGTTCTCTGCCCCCTAGTGACACATCCATAGGTCCCAGAACCCGGCGGGCTCCAGAGAGGACACTCATTTGGGGGTCGGCACAAACAAGGACACCCTATCCCCCTCTTCCTCACTCTGCAAAAATTTGGTCGGCTTTTATTCATCTCCCCAGGGGACCCCGTGTCCTGCAAGGCCACAACCACCATTTTGGATCTGGCAGGGGGCGCCTATTTTCCAATGCTCCAGCAGCCTCCCTAGTCCCATGCCACTGTCGGTGTGGCTGAGCCAGGGCAAAGCCCCCAATCAAAACCTAACGAGAACATTCCCAGAGGCCATGTCATCTGACCTCTTCACTTCATGCAGGCTAAAACTCAGGCTCCTACAGGTAGTTGCTGGACCTACTTGCTGTAGAACCCAAGTCAAATGCATTTTTTCCCCTACACCATAAAGGCACCTTCTAAGAGCAGCGGGATGAATTTGAAGTGTTCTGTCAAACCGTAGCTAAAAGACCATGAGCAGTTCTTCCAGGAAGGGGAGGGCCTAAGCCATCCCCCTTACCCTCACCTCCACTTCTGCCCATCTCGATTTGTCACTTAGAAGTGCCAATCAGGCACAAGCGCCTGGATGGCTCAGTCGGTTAAGCAACTGGCTTCGGCTCAGGTCATGACCTCACAGTCTGCAGTCCGGGAGTTCGAGCCCTGCATCAGGCTCTATGCTGACAATTCAGAGCCTGGAGCTTGCTTCAGATTCTGTGTGTGTGTCTCTCTCTCTGCCCCTCCCCTGCTTGTGCTCTGTCTCTCAAAATAATATACACTAAAAAAAAAAATTTTTTTTAAAGTGCCAATCATGTGCCCACTTAGACAAGGATAGACACCTGACCCAAGAGGTTTCTGTAGTATGGACAGGACAGATGATCTCTCAGTCCCAGAGACTCCAAGAACTCATGGTGCTCAGTTATGAAGACATAAGGGGCACAGGACCACACACCTGAGGAACAAGGCTGCCATGTTGGGTCATGTGCTAAGTCAGGAGGCAGCCCCTGAAATACAGGAAAACAAAACAGCCTTTACTCCTTATTTTCTGGCCCATTTCGAATCCTCATGGAGCTTGTCTTGAGATACCTGTTGTACAGGTACAATAAATCCTGCTTTACTGGTTTGGGCTCTGATGGGGATTCCCTCCCTGAGATCAGACCATTCCATCTTGGTGCATAAAAGCCCCTGGGTAGGTTCAACATGACAAGCAGAGCCTTCAAAGGCGGTTGAAAAGAGCCCACGTGATCCCTGTAGGTCAGAGTCGTACCCAAAGCACAGCCCTTCTGGAGGAATCACCAACAGGAGGGTCTGGAGCACTCCACTGGACCTAGACCTGGACTAGAGAGGGGGGATGGGAGTTTGAGAAATGCTAAAGTGAGAGCAGCATGCTGCAGAAAGAGAGAAAAAGGCCTTCTCATGGTTTCCAGGGTATGGGTCCAACCCTCTGAGCCTATGAGGCTACCTAGGGCCACAGGGTCAGATTTCTAAACCGCTAGCTGCTCCAACATTAAAACCTTTACAACTCCCTAGTGCTAAAGCCCTACTTCTTCACTGAGGTATCCAGACTCTGGCTGGAGTCTCCAACCAGCTCAGCTCCTTCTTTCCCACCTGACACCACTCCCCCAGCAGCCTACGTTTCCCTGAGCAGCTTTGCTCTTTCACACCACAGCTACAAAGAGAGGGCACAAATGCCACCCTTAGGGGACCTGGTCTAAGACTTTGTCTCTCAACTTGCCACCATCCTCAGTCCCTAAATCAGAGAGAGTATGGCTCAGCCTCCAGCCCCTGGCCAGCCTGTGGGGAGGGTTGTCCAGCCCCAACTTAGAACCCCTTGTCTGGCCAAGATAAGAAGGTCTGTGGCCAGCTTATCCAGCAATTATGAACCCCACTCCCAGACTTGTAAACTGGCAGGAGGGACCATCTAAACCAGAACTAGATAATAAAACATCTTCTCACCCCTATCCCAACCCTCCCAAACTGGCCAAATCCAGGCCTCATGGGAAAGCGGCAGAAAAAGCCCGCTGGTTTCTCAACCAGCTGCCCAGCAAGAAACAGCAGCTAGGCCTCCTTGGCTCCAGTAGACCCACCCTCCTTGCTTCCTACCCTGTGGCTAGGGTTAGACAGTGCGTTCCCTTGGCTGACCCTGCAGCTTTACTATTTAAACTTCCTTACCTTTAAAAACATACCAAAACTGCCCCGGTGGCTCAGTCGGTTAAGCGTCCGACTTTGGCTCAGGTCATGATCTCATGGTTCATGGGTTCGAGCCCTGCGTCAGGCTTTGTGCTGACAGCTCAGAGCCTGGAGCCTCCTTGGGATTCTGTGTCTTCCTCTCTCTGTGCCCCTCCCCCGCTTGTGTTCTCTCTCTCTCTCTCTCTCTCTCTCTCTCTCTCTCAAAAATAAACAAACATGAAAAATAATAATAAAAATAAAAAATTAAAACATACAAATTACGGAAGGGAGGGAAATCTCATTGGATGGCGGCTGACCATTCGGGAAGGGCTCTTCCTGGTAAAAACAACCAGTATCGTTTCTAAGAGCAGGTTAAGCACTCAGAATGCTCAGGCCCACAGCAGCCTCAAATGAACTTCCCCAAGACAACAGACACAACTGTTTCACCTCAGGACATCCTCCTAGAAGAAGCCAGGGGTATCCTCTGTCTCCAGGTGGTCCCAGGATCAGCTGGAGGGGTGAGGCCTAGAGAGGGACCTGAGGTATCTCAGTCCGAGGGGCTGGGACCTGGCCAGAGCAGTCTCAGGGGCCTCTTTGAATTAAGTGCAGCTAAGAGGGATGAGCCAGCAATTCTAGATTAGGACCAGCAAAGCCCAGGGATTTCCCAGAGGATCCAGAATGCCTGGAAATACATACACGCCTTTCTAGAGGAGTGATTCTTACTTCTGTCACAGTGGAACCCAGGCCCTCCAATGGGGGTTAAACCCAACTGCCTTAGTCAGCTCAAGTTGCCATAAAAAGTCCCGTAGACTGGGGGGCTTAAACGGCAGGAATTTATTTCTCATAGTTCCGGAGGCTGGCAAGTCCCACATCCAGGGACCAGCCAATGTGGTTCCCTGGTGAGGGTCTCTCCCCAGCTTGCAAATGACTGCCTCCTCACTATGTCCTCACATGGGGGAAAGAGAAAATTCTGGTCTCACTTCTTCTTCTTGTAAGGACACTAATGTCATCATGGGGTCCTACTTTCACAACCTCATTTAAACCTAATCACCTCCTAAAGGCTCACTTCCTATTACCATCCCACTGGAGGTGAGGGCTTCAACCTATGGATCTTGGAGGATGCAAACATTCAGTCCGTAACACCGACTTTGGATCCAAATCCCCGCTCCGCCGCTCACCTGCCTGGGAGCCTCAGCAAAGGCTTGCTCTATCCCGAGCCTCAATTTCCTCACCTGTAAACAAGGCTGGTGATGTTTGGCACACAGAGGAATTCACAGGATGAGGAAAACTAAGGAGCAGAAATCAGGGAGGACAGAGCCGGGCACGTGAGGAGGGCTCCAAACATTACGGGCTGGAGGGGAGCACTCTGAGACCAAACATGCATGCCTGGTTCACAAGGGGAAGAAGATCCAGACACCTATTGCGTGGTGGGTGGGAATCTGAAGCCAGGTCATCCGACTTCCAAGAGGACTTCTGCTTCCCACTCTTGGCCTCCCCCCTCAACCGTCTGCTGAACGCATAGGAATGTTGAATGCTGAATTCCCAAGGAATGCAGAATTCCCAAGCTAGGAATAGGATAGCCTCTCCTCAACTTCCAGACAATCTTCCTGGAGGGCCTCACGCTGTGCTGTGCTGGACCTGGCCAATTGGGAGTATCTTCTCCCATCTGCCTGCTGAGGGAAGTCAGGTTGGTAGCTTGAACTAGGCCACGGAGGGAATATGGACCTGGGCGAATGCTATCAATCGGGACGTTTTTATTTCCAGAAAGCTACTGTTAAATGTTTGACACACCGGTGGCCTCACAGCTACTACACATGTGGTCAAGGTCTGGCCTCTCACTCAAGAGGCCAGACTCAAACCTAAAGTCGCCCTGTCTGATCAGGTTTTGAATTCCAAAGCCCAACCGGGAAAACCAAAGATTAAAGAGACATGCCCCACGTGGCTTCTCAGGGTATCCCTGGCTGCGAGGAGGAGACCGTGGGCACCATTAGTATGTGACTGTTGTTTTAGTCCACCCCGGGCCCCTCTCTCAGCTGAAAAGTTGTCCTGCCCCCACTTACTATGCTACGTTGCCGAGCACCGCCTTGTTACATGCACATGACTCCTAGAACCCCACATTCACAGTGATCAGTTGTGGGTATGGACACAAAACCCAAGCAAAGCTGATCAGCATGCTTTAATGAAGTTTGAGATATGGGTGTTGGGACAGGGGCGTCTTTCTTTGGGTAGGGGTGTAGTTGCAGATCTTAAGGAACAGACAGCAGCTGGCTAGCTTTCCCATGATGGGGAAAGAGATGAGCTATCACAGCAAAGAGAGAGGCCAACTCTCAGGGAGAAGCAGAGCCGATACAGAGCTTTGGAAATGGAGAGACAGGAAACAGAGAGGAACAATCACCCGATGATAGAACTTGAGCCCCATTCGGGACTAAACTTCCTAGACACATGTGCCAACAAGTTCCCCGGGGTGGGTGGGTTGGTTGTTGGTCGGTTGGTTTCACTTAAGCTAGTTGGAGTTGAGCTTCTGTCACTCATAATGGAGACACGTACCTAACCTCACTTATCTTGCTGAAACTCAGAAGATGCAAGCAGCACGATGACACAGAAACAAGTTGAAAGCACCAACGTAGAGCACTCGAGGTGGCATGCAAGCAGCTTGGTTTGATTTTTTTAAAAAAGAAAACATAGAGCTTCCTGGAGCATATCACATTTGAGACAAGTGATGCTCTGAGTCTCTCTCCAACGAGCTGCCCACCATACCTCTCAGAATGTGTATTATGAAAAAAGAAAAGACCCATAATTAGTCATCTGCGAGGCTTTCAAACTTGGGGGGAGAAGGAGTAGAGAAAGGAACGAGAAGTGAAGATTAGAAAAGAAAAGCTAAGAGCATGATGGAGAAGGCAACTTCCTCTTTAGCCAAGGGCTCAGACTTCCAGGCCAGAAAACTTTAAGAATCACCCATTCCTGGGGCGCCTGGGTGGCTCGGTCAGTTAAGCGTCCGACTTCAGGTCACGTCATGATCTCACGGTTAGCAAGTTTGAGCCCTAAATCAGGCTCTGTGCCGGACAGCTCAGAGCCTGGAGCCTGCTTCAGATTCTGTGACTCTGCCTCTCTCTGCCCCTCCCCCACTCATGTTCATGCTCATGCTCATGCTCTCTCTCAATAAATATTTTAAAAAAATCTTTTTTAAACCGAAAGGATCACCCACTCCTGTTACCCAAACTGATATATCTATAGATATATCAGTACCATATCTAGGTACATATCTAGAGTACCAAGAGTACTCTAGAAAATACCAAGAGATGGTCCACAAAAATAAAACAACAGCAAAAAGGTGGGCTTCCATGCTGAAATAATTTTGGAATACCTTATTTGTACAGTGAACAAGAACATTTTATTTGTCTGCAGGACTTCTCAGTGCCTTTGATATAAGAACGTGCATTCTGAATATCCAAAAACATATAGTAAGCAATATACTACCCCAAATACTTCACCATAGAATCCTTATTCTCAGATATGCAGGTGGTGTTCCATGGAACATGTATAAAATGCAGATCTAATCAAAATTCTGTATTTACAGGTGAAGAAAGCAATGCTCAGAAAAATGCAGTTACTTGCTAAAGGTCCTATGAAGCAAGCAAATCAGTTGTATAGCTTGAATAAGAACTCTGGTTCCTTGACCCCCTGTCCAATGTTCCTTGAAGCTCCATCTTGTTATAATGACTCCAAAGGAATTTAAGTCAGGCGTCTTTTGGTCATTTCCTGAACGCAAGGCAAAGTAATATTAAAAGGCAAGGTTAAGACACCTGTATGTAATCTTCGGACGGCACAGAAACTAATTTGGCTCTGACTTCAGTAATCCACACTTCAGTTGCCATCAGGAATACCACTCGTGCTTCCGAATTCCAACAGACAACTTCAGCCCTACCTCCTGGTGGGCCTGACCAGCTGCCAAGTGTCTCCATGTGTGAGGGGTAGTATCAGTCACACGCATGTTTGACAACACAAACTTGGTTTGGAACAAATGTCACAGTGGGTTACAGAATTAAAGTGAACTTCTGAGAATAAAAAGGAAATATGTCAGAGGCAGATTCATAACAGAATTCATACCAACATATTATTGGGTCAGTTTTAACATCATTGCCTAAAATGATGGTATTTCTAATTTTTGAAGCAGATGGCAAAAAAAAAAAAAAAAAGATTTTAAAAGATTCATAATCAGAATGATAAGGACTCTGAATCAGGTACTAATTAGCTTTTAAAAAACTGAGCTCGGGGCACCTGGGTGGCTCAGTCAGTTAAGCGTCCACTTCGGCTCAGGTCATAATCTCACAGTTTGTGAGTTCCAGCCCTTGTCGGGCTCTGTGCTGACAGCTCAAAGCCTGCAGCCTGCTTTGGATTCTGTCTCTTTCTCTCTCTGCCCCTCCCCACTTGTGCTCTGTCTCTCTGCCTCTCAAAAATAAATAAATGTAAAAACAAACAAACAAACCTGATCTCAAGAGAATGTTATTATCACATTGTATGTCCAAGAGAAGAAGCCAATGACCCTTCTGGGTCCATGTTCTAGAACTATGCTGCCCAGTATCGTAGCCACTAGCCACTATATGAATTCAAATCTTAATTAAAATTTAACTAAATGAAAAATTCAGTTCCTCCATAGGACTAGCTACATTTCAAGTGTTCAACAGGCACATATGGCCAGCAGCATATATAGTATTGGACAGATAATAGAGGACATTTCCGTCATTGGGAAAGGTTCTATTGGACAGGGGTACTCCAAATGCTCTGACTCACTTTCCTGGTCAGAGCTGATTGGCCAGACCAGACCACGTGACCCAAGGGCAGCCAATGGACAGCCGGAGTCTCCACAGCATTACCTAAATTGAAGGCTTTGCCCACCAGAAAGGCAGTGACTAACTCACCAACCAGTCTCTCTCTTTGGGGAGTGTGAGCTCAACAGAGTTAGTTGTTAATGGGAACCGGAGACACACAAGAGCAGAAATTATGAAGCAGAGAAGGAAGTCACGAGTGGACAGAGTCATGTTGAAAGAGAGAGCATGGGGAGCATGCCTGGCCCCTCAGCTGGGAGAGAACTCAGGCATGTTCTATTCTGTTTCTCAAGAGTTCCCAGTGGAATGGAGTGAGCTGCCCAAAATGGTACGTTGCTTGAAAGCATGCCCTTTATTGGCTTGCTTCCTTCCTTTTCCTCACTTCTCCACTGGGACCACCCCCCAAATAAACCACTTACATTCAAATCACTGCCTCAGAGTCTATCTCTGGGGGAACCCAAACTAAAAGGGGTAAGGTAAACAGAGTGAGTCTTTGTTCCTTGCAACATGTACAATATGTTCCTTGTGCATATTGGCTCTGATCAGTTTGGGAGCCTAGAACATAATAAAAGGTAATGAATGTTCATATATCACTGGTGGGAATGCAAAATGCTACCACTCCTTGGGAAACAGCTTGGAAGTTTCTTATAAAGTTAAACATAAACTTACCATATGACCCAGCAATCCCACTCCTAGATACTTACCCAAGGGAAATAAAAACTTATGTTCACACAAAAAGCTGTTCATGGATGTTTATAGTGGCTTTATTCATAATTGCCAAAAATTGGAAACAGCCCAAATGTCCTTCGACTGGGGAACAGATAAACAAACAATGGAATAATACTCAGGAATAAAAGGAAACTGATACACGTAGCAACATGGGTGACTCCAAATGCATTATGCCAAGAGATAGAAGACAGACTCAGAAGGCTCCATTCTGTGTAATTCCATGTACGTGACAGTCTTATAAAGACAAGACGAAGGGGCAGAAAACAAATCAGTGGTTGCCAGAGGCTGGGGGTGGGGAAGGAGGTGACTAGAAAGGAGTCTGGGGGAGTTTCAGTGCATAATAAAAAATGCTTTTGATCGCGGTAGCAGTTACATGACTGCTTATATTTGTTAAAATGTGCAGAACCATGCACGTTAAAAGGGTGAATTTTACTAATGGATAAGTGGGAAAATAGACAATGATGGCAATACTCTCAGCCAGAGCCCCAAACATACTCTGGGACTGGCTGCACCACAACCCCTCTTCCAGGCGGCCCACGTGCCACGTAAACAAAGACTGCAAGACTGCAAGTTGGTCAGTCAGCCCAGCCCATCCACAGCATCCTTCCCAGTGGGCTCAGCGACTTTGCCTCAAAGCTCCTGAGATATGACATACTCCCAGGTTTACCAGTGCCTCCAGAGGCATCGTGTCAGACCTGGGGAGCTGGGAGAGAGGACATTCTCCTTCCCGTTTTAGAATCACTGCTTTTGTTTCTCCCTAGGCCCACTTGGGAAATGTGTCCAATATAGCCAGTCTGCCAGGTGGAGAATGTTGACCAAAGTTTCCATTAGAAAAATTAGAAACGACTTCCAAACACTCACCGGAGAACCCAAGAAGACAGCAGGGGGCTGTGACTGGAGTTACTGACAGTTCAGTTTCATCTTCCTACAAAACAGGCCGTTTGGCCAAGATGACCTTCCAGGGCCCCTTCCTCCGACCGCAAACACAAGCACTGACGAGGCACTTAGAACTAAGAGAGTGCCATTGCAAGGGGACGGCCACCAGCCCCAGCAGGCTCACATGTGGCTCATCCTCCCCGGCTGGGGTTTGGTTTGGTCTAAAGGCAAGAAACAGTGAGAGGAGGCACACCAGCCCCTGCGACAAAGGCGTGATAATGTCCATTAAGTGTCACAGCATTCTGTGCTTTCTTCTTTTCCCTAGGGGACTCCCAGAAATGGCCCCCAGGAACACCTGAAAACGTGTGCCCTGTGCAAAAGCACACACCCGACACAGCACACACCCCTGGGGCAAAGAACCACCAAGAGCTTGAACGAAAAACACCCTCCAGGCCCTCTTCCCCGAGGCAAAGCTCCAGAAGCTGTATCCGGGAGATGCTGCATTTTTCCAGAATTGTGTCATTATTCACAGAGAGGTTCACTCTCAGGTCTCGAATTCAGCCTGGAGCTGGGCTGGGCTGCCCAGAGCCACAGTGAAGAAAGAGCTGGCCGCTCACACCATTTTTATGGTGAGCTATGACCTCCAAATGAGCTGGGTGTGTGCAGGGGATGGGTGCCGAGGCTGCTGGTCCAGCCTTGGAGAGGCCACGCCTCTGCCCTCCGTGCTCATCAGGGAACAGGCCCGTGCAGGGGTTGGACTCAGTCCACTGGGCGCATGCGATTGAGCAGCCGCATTGAGGACTCCAAGCTTCTGATGAAAAAGGGACAGCAGGCTTGGCCCCCTTCTCCAAGGTCTCTCACAGCCGCAGGGTCCAGGAGGCTGAGGAGACCACTGAGCCTGGAGAAGTAGACATTGGTGACCTGAGGTGACTTATTTTCTGATGCAATGCTAAACTTGAGCTAGTTCCTGGCTGCTCCAGTCGCCCATGCTCTTCCTCGGAATCTAAGGATTCCATCAAGGACCCGTGTAACCTCTCTAGAGCTGAGCTCTACTACCGAGCTCAGAGGGCACGGGGTGCTATGGACACCGCTGTGCCATCCCTGGGCTGCCACCGCTGAGCCAGAGGGACTTGCTAACAGTACTCCGTCACTGACAGGCTAGGACAGCCAGGGTCTAGAGCCAGTCTGCAGCAAGGAGGGAGCATGTCAAGGAAAGACAGGCTAACATCCCCTAGCCAGTATGGGACAGGGCCTTTGCAGTCTACGCTGACCCTGACCCTCGCCCTCCATCGTCAGTCCCTTTCCCTAAGAACTCCTTGGGGACGCCTGAGTCACTGGTCCCAGGGGAGGAGGAGGACTTGCCTGATAAATAAATTGGGCAAGCTCCAAAGTTCAAACTTTCAATCATGACCTCATCTCTCAATTTGCTCAGAGAAGAAAAATGCTATTTACTGGGGTCTCCTCCAAGACCCATAAACATAAAGCCAAAACCACCAAATGACCCTTAAGCCCCTCACCGACATTCTCCCCCCCCCCCCGCCCCCTGACACACACACACACACTTAGGAATTCACAAATAAAAGCAAGTCAGGAAGGTCACAATTCCATCTCTTAATAGTATCACCTTTACCTGTAAGACAGGAGAAAAACAGAAATATAGAATGTTCTAGGGGCGCCTGGGTGGCTCAGTCGGCTAAAGCGTCTGACTTCAGCTTAGATCATGATCTCGCGGTCTGTGACTTCGAGCCCCGCGTCAGGCTCTGTGCTGACAGCTCAGAGTCTGGAGCCTGCTTCAGATTCTGTGTCTCCCTCGCTCTCTGCCCCTCCCCCACTCGCGCTCTGTCTCTCTCAAAATAATAAACTAAAGCAAATTTTTTTTTAAGAATGTTCTACAGGAACAGGGGAAGGGGGCTTTACGGGAAAGATGAAGACCAGAAGGAAGGCACTCTTTGCCCAAGGTCATGCTGCTACTTTGGGTAGAATCGAAACCATACTCGGGCCTCGAGTTCCTGGTCCAGCGACCTTCCCCTGCCTCGCCAGTACAGTCCAGTGCACCAGCTCTCAGTGCCCTGGAGGCTGGAGGGGCCACACGTCCCAGGAAGAAACATTCCCAGAGCCTCCCTACTTCCTGGACCTGGGAAGGGGCTGCACTCCTGCTCAGTGAGGCCCAGCCAAACCCCTCCTGGGAACTTCACCCTATGCACTCTTCAGGCTCCCAAAGGGGGAAAAGCAGGGCAGCGCTCTGCCTATGGCAGGCCTGGGCCGCTGGGGGTCAGAGCACGGGGCTCCATCAGCGGTCCACGTCACCAGGGCCAGAGGTTGGAGCTGCCCGGCTCCACTCCATGGCAACCTGATGTGTCCCTTCTGCACACCTGTCTCCAGAGCGTCCTCACACACCTGCTCCCGGCAGCACCAGCACACCATGCAGACCAGCGGCAACAGGAACCCACGAGGGACCGTGCTTGCCGCGCTCCAAGTCACATGTCTTGTTTCCGTTACCTGGGCCTGGGATGAGCTTGGCGCACCAGATGTAGCAATACCCCGAGGCAGTGAGGGTGGATGAGAAAAAGAAAACAAAGCTTCCTGGCGGGAGAGCTGAGGGTGGGAGGTGCCCAGGACAAAGAAGCAGGGTGCAAGTTCAAGACCACCAAGATCTAGGCCAGTAGCTGTCAGTGCTGGCACATTTGGCAGTGTCTGGAGATGTTTTTGGTTATCACGATGGCAGGCTACTGGCACCTACTGGCATCAAGGGGTGTTGTTAAACACCTGCAAGGTGCTGGACAGCCACCATGACCGAGGACTCTCCAGCCACATATGTCAGCGGTGTCGAGGCTGACAGATCCTGGTTCAGGCACATGCCTTCCGGAAGAAGGTTTTTCCTTTTACTTCCTTTCCCCCAGACCCTTTCATCATTGCTCTATAAGACAGCAAGAAAATAACAGGGGAGTCTGACAATTACAACTTCAGATAAATGTTCACAGCCTATCAGAATGGAAGCTTCGGCTTTTCATCTGTTACAATGACCATTAGTAACCGGGCTGCAGAAAAGAAGGCTGCCTTTTGGGAAAATAACTCAGAGCAAAGACAGGCTAAAGAGGAAGTTCTGAGTGTTCTTAAAAAGTTTAAGCATCAAAGAAAGGCCTCCGTGAGGCCATAAACAACCAGCGTGGGCTGCCTTTTTGATTAAATAAGAAAGTACTCTTACAGGGTCTTTTGGATATAGGCTGCTTTTTGTTTTAATGTGGTTTTAATCAGGGAATCGTGGCTCTTTGTTCCTTCAGGAAATTCTGTCAAATGGTTCACATTCCTCAGAGAGAACTACTGTCTATGCGAGTTAAGATCCCAAGTTCTAAATTTCGGGGTAAGCCACGTCTTGTTGTTGTTTCTTAATGGCAACGTGAGAAAAAAAAAATGCGTGGGGAGGAAAGAATGCAAATGTTCGTCATTGAAAACACACACAAAACCAGAAACATCTCCCTAGTGCACAAGGTCGAGAACACGTGGGTAAATCTGCCTCGTGTTTTGCAGACGTGCTAATGGGTCATGAGGAATGCTGGGGCAAAGGCCCTTGACAGGAGCGCAGGGAGATGCCTAAAAATAGACATTTCGCCCAAAGGAGGGTTATCTGTTAGAACTACATCTTTCTTAGCATGACTGAGCAGCACACACTCTGACGTCGGAGCGTGAAAAACACAGACGCGCTATTACCAATTCTCTTCACTTAGAAGGAAAAGAGATGAAGTCAGCTGCAGCTAAGGCACTCCCTTCAAGGCTCACTGCAAATTTTTCCCAGAGCTTGTACCCAGTTTCTGGGATGCCAATGTGGAAAAGCAAGGAGAGAAGATACAGTGCATCTGGGATCTCCTCACCCCTTTCTGGAAGTAAGGGACTCCAGCAGAAAGTTTCGGGGAGTCTCCGACAGCTGGGTTCCAACCCCACTTAGCATTGGCAGCTTAGGGACTCAGAGCAAGTTATTTCATTTCCCTGAGCCCTCCCCACCCCCCACCCCACCCCCAGTTTCATCATCTGTGACACAGAGGTGGCTGTGAAAACTAAAAATGAGAATTTGCAGGTGCAGGGCCAAGCACAGTAAACGGTGAGTATGTGCTGATTCGAGGAGAGAGCTTTCCAGCAACAGCCACGGCCCACAGGTCTGGGCACAGGGCTCTGAGGGGCAGACTGGCCTCCGAAGAGAGCCCACCAGGCTCCTCCCAGACTCAGCTTTCTCATGGACTGCCTGAGCCCCTATATCTGGTATTGTCAGGAATGTGGGACAGCAGAGACTCCATCCATGGGAGCAAACTCTGGTGAAGCGTTCTGGAAGGCAATTAAGGTAGGACTTATCAACATACCCTTCACCATCCAGCCCACTTCTGGGCATCTGTGATATTGTTCTGTATGTGCACACAGACTCACGCTAATAACAATGATGCAAACATAATAACCAAACTCTACTGAGCGTTTAAAAAATTCTATGCATTTTACATGTAATTTATGAATGTACATTTCCTACATGATACATCTGGCATATGCCACATGTGATATTTCTTTGATACATGCATTAAGTAACTTACTTAGCTCTCCAAGGTAGGTATTATTGCTATTATCTCCATCTTACAGAAAAGGAAGTTGAGACATGAAGAGATTAGTAACTTGCCCTAGGTCAAGGGTCGGCAAATGTTTTCTGTAAAGGGCCAGATGGTAAATATTTTAGGTGAGCCAGATGGTCTCTGTCACAACTACTCAGCTCTGCTGTGGTAGCACGAAAACAGCCCCAGACAATAGGTAAACAAATGAACATGGCTGTGTTCCAACAAAACTTTATTTATGGACACTGGATTTTGAATCTCTTGTGATTTTCATGTATCAGGAAACACTATTTATTGATTTTTTTTTAAACCACATAAACATAAAATCATTCTTGGCTTGCAGGCCATACAAAAACTGAGGAGGATGCATTTGGCTTGAGGGCAGTCATTTGCCATCCTCTGCCCTGGGTCATTCCCCCAGTCTGTGAAGTTCCGGTCAAAGTCAGGCTCCAGAAGGCATGTGCACGATCTCACGCTATCATTACTTCATTTAAGAGCAAGAAGAAAGAGTAGGCAAATGGTTTGATAAATCATGCATTCATATTATGGGATACTCTGCAACATTAAAAGTCATATATATATATATTTATATATATATACGTATATATATATGTATATATATATACATATATACATATATATACACATACTGACCTGAAGGAGCTCTGGGCATGCTAAGTGAAAAAAGCAAGTTGTGCATTAATCCATGTATCATGACCCAGTGTATGTATTCAAAATAAAACTAAGTATGTACATGTGTATGTATACATATATACACACGTGTTACAACTAAGTATGTACATGTGTATGTTACATATATACACACAGTGAACATAAGAAAAAGATCTAGGGGCGCCTGGGTGGCTCAGTCGGTTAAGTGTCCAGCTTTGGCTCAGGTCACGATCTCACGGTTCATGAGTTCGAGCCCCGCTGTCAGCACAGAGCCTGGAGCCTGCTTCAGATTCTGTGTCTCCCTCTCTCTCTGCCCCTCTCCTGCTCTCTCTCTCTCTCTCTCAAAAATAAATTTAAAAAATTAAAAAAAAAAAAAAAAGGACAGGAAGTACAAGCAGCAGGAGAGGACCGTGGGGTGGAGATGGCGAGATGGAATCCCAAGCTTTCTATAAGCTGCTCTATACTCAATCTGAAACTTCTCTTACTAATATAATAAAAGAAAAAAACTGAGGTGCTAGTTACAAGGCCTCACTTGCCAACATACTTTGAGCTCTCTGAGCAGTTTCCGTGTACCAGGTCTAATCCAAAGCTGGTTAAATTAATTACAGCAGGACAAAGACATGATCTCTAGAGGGAAAAACAAATAAGCAAACAAAGGTGGCCTAAAGTACAGTAAATAAACACAGTTATGTCTCTCTTTGACTGTCAACGGTGATCTTTTTAATTGCATATGTGTCTAACCTAATCTTCTCTAGATACCATTAACCTTCAAACCAAGGATGTCAGTTGTAAACAAAGGCTTCAAGGTTTTCATCTGGTGTGTGATATTCCAGGCATAGCTTTCTTGCCTGCATAAACTTTACTTTATGAAGTTATTTTGGTTTGCTCCACTGGCATGAGCACAGCTGAAGGGGGAGTCATGGACTGGGGAAATGAGATTTCCCTCAGTGCCAATTTTTAAATCCAGCCTCCAGGTCCTCTTATTTTTTTGGATGCTTCCCACAGTCACATTTTTTGTTTGTTTGTTTTACATGAAAGAGTACATTCCCTTTCCTCAAGCCAGGTTTACCATTTTCCATTGCTTTTTATTAAAAACGCATCTTATTCAAATGGAATGTTCTCAGAGTTTCCGCCTTTCATTGGCCTGGGTAAGAGAGTCCTGGAGTGGATGATGCCTCAGGATGGTTACAGAGACCCTGCATTCCAGGCTGCCTCCATGCACCAGATAATCACATCTGCAGAAAATAAGAGAGTCCGGAATCCCATCTCTGACCCAGGACCCCAGACTCATTCTCAGATCTAGAGCAGACAGACCCCAGTGGGTCCTTCTGTGCCCATTAAAATAGCAGCTGGCTGGAGGAGAGTCTGAAGACGCTAAAAGACAAATCTGAGGAGTAGGGCCTTCTTAGGTGACATTCCCATCAGTACAGTGAGGGCTTTCTGTTGACCAAACAATGAATGTTTTCAATCCTAAGCAACACCTTGTCTGGAGGGTACAGGAAGGAGCTTTAAACTTCAAGTATGCATGCCTCGCTAACCCCAAATTCATGACATAACTGTATGCACTGCCCAAACTGGCAGGACAAAGCTAACCTAGCCAGTGTTCAAACCGAGCCATCTTGTTGGGGCCTCTAGATGCCATATCTTCGATGTGACCACGACTGACATCCTCAGTTGTGATGGAACATTACTTACCCCCTTAGTCAGGGCAATTCTAATTCTTTGCTTTGCTTTTGTGATAGGATCACTGTTATGTTTTCCAAATGCTCCCAGCCATATGAGGAACCAAAAAATAAACTATTAACACAATTCAGTTTATATATATTTTTTGTGATTGAAAAAAATAATAACATGAGATCTACCCTCTTAACGATTTTTTTCAATGCTTATTTTTGAGAGAGAGAAACAGAGCATGAGCGGTGGAGGGGCAGAGAGAGGGGGAGACACACAACCCAAAGCAGGCTCGAGGCCTGAGCACAGAGCCTGACGCGGGGCTCGAACTCACGAACCTCAAGATCATGACTAGAGCTGAAGTCGGATGCTTAATTGACTAAACCACCTAGGCACTCCAATAATTTTTTTTAAAATATACAACACAGACTGTTAAATAGGCACAGTGTTGTAAAGCTCTTTCTAGAACTTTTTCATCTTGCATAACTGAAACTTTATACCAGTTGAACAGCAACTTTTCATTTCTCCTTTCTTCCCAGCCCTTACCAGTCTCCTTTCTGTTTCTACGAATGTGACTACTTTAGATTTCTCATATAAGTGGAATCATACGGTGTTTATCCTTCTGTGACCGACTTATTTCACTTAGCATAATGCCCTCAAAATCTATCCACACTGTTGCATGTGGCAGGGTTTTTTTCTTTTTTAAGGCTGAATAATATTCCACTGTGTGTACATACGACATTTTCTTAACCTGTTCATCCTTTGAAGAACATTTAGTCTGCTCCATCTGTTGGCTATTGTGAATAACATCGCAAAGAACCCGGGAGTACAAATATCTCTTCAATGCCGTGATTTCAGTTTTTTCAGAGAAATAGCTAGAAGTGGGATTGCTGGACCACACGATGATTCTGTTTTTAATTTTTGAAGAACAGTCACACGGTTTTCCATAATGGCTGCACCATTTTACATTCCTGCCAACAACACATGAGGGTTCCAGCTTTCTCCATGTTCTTGCCAACACTGGTTATTTTTTTGTTTCTGATAACGGCCATCTCAACAGGTGTGAGGTGATACATCACTGTGGTTTTGATTTGCATTTCCCTGATGATGAGTGATGTTGAACATCTTTCCGTGTACCTGCTGTCATTTGTATGTCTTTCTTTGGAGAAATGTCTATTCGAGTCCTTTCTGTTTTAATCAGGTTACTTGGTTTTTTGCTGTTGTGTTTTAGGAGTTCTTTCTATATTTTGGATATTAATCCCTTATCAGAGACGTGGTTTGCAAATAAACAATTACTTTACTGCAGTGCCTTATGGCCTACTGGAATATAAATTTTTTGGACATTTGTATCAGGGGTCAACAAGATAATGCCTGTGGGGCAAATCTGGCCTAGTGCCCATTAAAAATAAAGTTTTACTGACATACAGCCTCACCCTTTGTTTAGGTATAGGCTATGGCTCCTTTAAACCTGAAACAATAGAGGTTAGTAATTGCAACAGAGACCACATGGCCCATAAAACTAAAATGTTTACTCCCCACTCTTTATAGAAAAAGTTTGCTAAACCCTGGATTACTGGATCAAGGCTTAAAAGCATATGTCTAATTTGGCCCCAATCATAATGTGACAGGAAGGACAATTCTGAGTCAGATCATTCTCATTTAAACACTGTGATTTTTGTCACTGAAAACAATTTTAAAATCCAAGCTCCTAGCACCCAGGCATACGAGTTACCGTTGAGTCTCTGGTCCTCCCGGCAGATGCCTTATTCTTACAAGGTTCAGGTGGACAACTGTGGCTTTCACTTACTTAGCACTCCTTTATCAACTATTCCACGTGATCCCCGTCATCCTTCCCTCCTTTCAACTCCAGCCACCACACAGGCAGGTGATATGATGTCACCAAAAAGAGTCTTTTCCAGGCACTCCTGTCTCTTTTCCAAAAAGGGGCTCTCTTTGCACCGAAGTTGTTAAGTGAAGATCACCAGACGAGAGACCAACAGAGCTGAGAGACAGGGACAGAAAGCCCCCAGGGACGGCGTTTGAATCTCTGGATCCAGAAATCCAGGAATACCCCTGGATTCCCAGACACATTTGCATTTCTGTCACTCACTGCCGCAGGATTTCTGACTACTACAATTGTGATCTTTTCTTGTGCTACTCCTTGCATTGAAGAGTTTATGTATTATTTTTCATGTTTCTACACTATCTTAATCATTTTCATCTTTAATGGGTACATAACCCATGAGATGGGCCAAACTCTTACCTGGCCACCCAGCCTGCTGGCACCAGCAAAGAGCTCACTGGGTGCCTCGATACTGACTCAGTACACCCTTCATGTGGCAGACACAAAGGAGAGCCACGATGCCACGGGCAGCCCTTGTTACACAGGAGACCACCCCCAGTTAACCACGTACCCACCTAACCGACAAGCCCAGGCATCACCAGCCAAGCCCAAAATGCTCACCCAGAGTAACTTCCCGATGAGAAAGAGCTCCAGGATGTTTAGCTACGAAAGACCAAAGCCCCATCCCTCCTCACCTAGACCTCATCCCTCACAGCCGAGACTGTGCTGTCAGGCTCCCGATTTGGCAATAAAACTTTTCCACTTAGTGCTCAGTCGCTGGTCTCTTGGTCTTTGTTTTTTCTTTGACAGATCGTAAGTCACGTGTGTTATTTGCAGGTTGTTCCCTCAAGGAAGCCAGTTCCAGATGAAGGTGGATAACGTGTCTGCTGAAGCCGCCCCAGTCACCCCAGTGCCTGGGACCAGAGCTGGGTTCGGTAGCCGTTTGCTGGGAGGGCGGGTGAACGGATGAACATATCCTATGTGCCAGCCGCTGTGTCGTTTTTCACAATCATACCTAACACTGCCTCCTTCTACAGCTATGCCAGCTTCGTCTTGGCAAAAGATGTTCCCAGTGAAGTTTGTGGTCGGCAGTGTGGGACAGACTTTGAAGAAAGATACATGCTAGGAAAAGCTACTTGAACATCCTGGCAAAGCCTCATTGAATCTGTCAGTCGCTGACAGGGCTGGGAAGAGAGTGCACTAAAGGCCATCTGTCACATGTCCCTGACACGAAGGCGTGCAGTGTTACTGCTCCCTCTTGCCCATAGGAAACACCAGTCCTTGTGACCACCCAAGGGCCACGGAGCTCTCCTCTCATGTTGGCGTGGCTTAGCCCGGCTTACTGATGCCTTTTGCTCTCGTCCATCTGGTTCTCACAGAAGCCCTGGAGACAGGCGGTGGTACCATCCCCACTTTACAGATGAGGAAACCGAGGCTATTTGCCATAGGTCACTCCCCCTAGGAAGTACTAAGTTAATTAACCGAGGAGGCCATCCGATTGAGTGGCAGTCTAGGAGGCATTACAGTCTAAGTCTGTAAATGCCTCAAGGTTATCAAAACAAAATGCTAAGGTCAACCAATCATAAACCGCCAACGAGGCTTTAAGCCGTAGCCGGTCAAATAACTGTCTTCCTGTGCTTGCGTACCTTCTCTGTGTGAGTCCTGCCCCTGGTTCTTTCAGAGGAGTCCTCCTACCCATTTCCCACCTGGCACTGCCTGACTTGAATCCATTTTCGAGTAAACTTAAATTTTGTCACATGCCTCAGTTTCTCTTTTAACAGAAGTGAGTAGGTCTTAGGGTTGTGGGGTTGCTTTGTTTGTTTTTGCAAGTCCTAATCCCCACTCTTGCACTCAACCATGGCCAAGGATGGGCTCAGGGGCCCCAGCAAAGGACCGAGAGGCCTGGCACCATCCCGCCGACCTCAGGGCCCCTGGGCTCGGGCGTCTGCATTCCCGGATGTTCTAGCTATGCCACATCAAGTCCTGGACGTCTTGGCGTCCTCTTTCCTTTCAAACCCATGCCCTGTGGGGGCCTGCCCCGTGCTCACAGAAGGCAGCTCCAAGCCTCCTTTGGGCCCCCACAGCGGCAGCCTGATTACAGCCCCCGACTGGGAAGCTCCTGGTTCTTTTAATGAGCTTTCTCAATTATAAAACTTCCTTCCTCTCTCTCCTGCAAGAAGTCAGGCCCTGAATGCTGTAATGTCACTTAGATTACAAAAAAGAATAGCACATATATATTTAAATGGGAAATCACGCCTTTCAAAAGCCTTGGTTTCAATGCCCCCTCCCCAAACAGTTTTCTACTGAGATTTTTCTGGTCTTTCCGGGTAGGCTGGCTATGTAATTTATTGTCCAAACAGGGACCCTTTGAAGGATGAAAGGAGACGCTATTAATCCTGACACCAACCATAGGATCACCCTTCTCTGTGTGTGTGTGTCAGGGGCGGGGGGTCACCGCTTCTCATCCAAGCCCAGAAGAATGTGGCAAACCAGTTCCAGGCAGCAAATTGAATCAGGGTATATTAATGTCAGGCCTTGAGAGAATCAACAACCGCGCAGGCCTCTTTCAAGTAAGGGTAAGATTCTCTTTGCTCTACTTGCTAGCACTGGAGCTCAAGTCCCTGCAGACTCCACAGGTCTAACAGAAGGCGGGTGTTTGCTTGCTTGCTGCCCAAGAAGCCAGAGGACCCAGCTTTAAGGATCTTTATTTTCTAGCAGTAATTCTAATGTGCTGAGACTGAACCTTTCCAGTCCCAGAAATGTCTCAGGCGGGTGAGGGGTGGGGTGTCTAGTCTCAGAACAAAGAAGGCTGGGGAGATCATTGGGTCCATCCCAGCCGCCAGGCAGGGCCACACCCATCATTCCAGATGGAATTGAATCTCTGCTCTTTATTTTAAACCTCCAGAGGAAATCATGCCACCTCCCTGGGTGAGCCAGTCCAAAGTTTAATTGAGATCTTCAGGGCCAGGCACCCCTCCTTCCAGCCCACACTCCACCCAGGAAACCGATAACATCTAACTCTCCCACCCATCATCTCCTCAGCGTCCATAGCCTACAAGGGGTATCTTCTTCTTGGCAGACCAGAAAACCCTCTCTGGGCTTAGAAAATATTCAGAACGTGAAACAGAAACACACGTGTGCGTGTGCGCGTGCGTGTGTGTGCACGCGCGCGCACACACACACACACACACACACACACACCTCCTTCCTCCCTCGCTCAGCACCCTCCCTCCTGGAGCCTTTTAATCCCCAAGCAGATTGTAAATGGAAAGACAGGAAATACAAGAAGCAAAGCTTAGAGTCACTCCGTCAAAAGTCCAGCCCCTCCCCCGCCCCAGCCTCTCTCCCCTTGACAGACAGACAACCCATTAAGAGCTTGCCCGTAATAGTCTTTCCTGTAAGGACTTGTAAACAGCATCATTCAGGCTTATACTTGGGGTATTTCCCAGCTCCCTTGCTTGCATTTGCTTTGTTGTGGAGTGTCCCCATGGGACACATACCTCACCCCACCCACCCTCCCCAACTCCCTCTCCTGTCCCCCTGAAGTTCAAGGGTCTGCCCTTTGAATACAGCTTCTATCACTGAGCATTGTATGTTACTTTTCATTTCTTTACAGGAAGCCGTTCCATTTAGTGTGCTGGAGATTCAGATAGTGCCCGCCCTGTCCTTCATTCCAACTTACTCCTACTGCTAGGTATTCATACAAGGTTCTTGCCAGGTCTCAGCATTAAATGAGCAAAATCAGTGCCTGCTGAAATTGCGTTTTAAGTAAACTCTGTGCCTGCAAAACTGCTTTTTTTTTTTTTTTAAAGGGAAACTTGTTCTTATTATACAACTTAAAGTTTACAAGGCAAATATGCTATGGAAAAGGACCAGGGCCCCAGCCCAGGCGTTGGCCAGGTGACATAACTGAGTAGAAAGGACTGAATGTGAGGCAAGAGGGAAAAGTGTGGTCTGTGGTGAAATGGAGAGCCTGGAACTTTGCCCCAAAATAGACAACCTATACTCAATTGTAGACAAATGTTGTTACGCAAAAATTCTTACCCAATATTGCTAGAACTTCCAATTTTCTTTTTTATTAAAAAAAAAATTTTTAATGTTTATTTATTTTTGAGGGAGAGACAGAGTGTGAGAGGAGGAGGGGCAGAGAGGGAGGGAGACATAGAATCCGAAGCAGGCTCCAGGCTCCGAGCTGTCACCACAGAGCCCGACACGGGGGTCGAACCCACCAACTACGAGATCATGACCTGAGCTGGTCAGATGCTCAGCCAGCTGAGCCACCCAGGTGCCCCTAGAACTTCCAATTTTCTAAAAATAAATCTTAAATCAGGAACATTATGTGAAATTTTTCTAATTTTTAAAATATTGTGTGGTCTGAATAACCGGCAATTCCTTGACTAGATGGTAAATAACCACCACCACAACCAGGGCCCGGGTGCCATTGGGCACTGGTACCATCTGCACAAAGGAACACAGTGCCAGGGGCAGTACCCATGGCCTAGTGGGTGAAGGAGAGCAGGCATGAGGACAGACATGTGGCCAAAGGCGGATGGATCCCAGACCCCCACTCCTCCTGGGACACTTTCTGGGAGTGATCTTATTTTTTAGGAAGGAAACCAATCAGGAAATAGGATTCACTTTACTGTAATTCACTTTACATGAGCTCACTTTACAGAAATACACTTTACAGCCAGCTTTGCTGAAACAGATCTAGCAGAGATATGATGGGCGGTGGCCTATTCTCAATAAAAATACACACGGAACACTGAGCCTAAAGCTCTAAACCAGTTCACCAGCCCCTGTGATTGAGCAAAAACCAGTAACTTGCATAAATAACTCTATAAAACAAACACCTGTACCTTCCTTCCCGAACACAAAGCCGGGGAACAGGCCCCTGCCCCAGCAGAGAAGAAAAGCAGGTTTAAGTGTCGTATTCCCTTGCTTGGTTTAAGCAACTCAGAAGACACATGATGCCGGGCAAATTACTTATACTCTTGAGGCCTCAATCTTCCCCTCTGTGAAATGGGACAATGACAGCACAATCCCAATAGGACCTCAGTAAGTACGAGGAGATAAAGCGTTCTAAGCTGCGGACTGTGCGTGGAGATAGTAACACGTTTTGTAACAGAAAGGGAAAGTGAAATACAAGTGCTATTCTAGAAAAACAATGTATTTTGGCAAACCGACAGGAAAAGCGGTAAGAATGAGGCCAGTGCCCAGCACAGCACATGGCACACATGTAACATGTGTAACACAGTTAGCTCTTAATGAAGGCAGCTCCCCAGGGCTGAGGCTGGAGGTGACCTGGAGGTCCCAGAGGGTAGAAACAGGGTCTCCAGGGCAGGTCACCACAATGCCCAACCCCACATCTCTGGGAATAGCCAGACCCAGAGCCCCTATCTGGCTGAGGCTCAGGTCTGCTCCAAGCCAGGCCTGGAGGCCTCTGGAGTCTTTTGCCTCGGCTTTCCCCCGGCTTTATCCCCTCCTGTGCTGACGGAGAGGGACTTTCACCCTTTCTGGCAGGATGGCGAGAGCTGACTGAGACTGGGGCTGAGCCCGAGGAGGAAAGTGGCTCTTGGGCTCCCAAACTGGGCCACTTCGACTAGTTGTCCCGAGCCCCACCTTGAGGCCCCAAACCAACTGGAACTTTACCATAAGCTTCTATTAGCTCTTGGCCATCTGCCAGTCTAAGGAACCTCCTGGAGGGGGCCTGGACTTGGCCAGGTGTCCCTAAATTCATCCTTCATTCAAAAAGTATTCTTTGAGGGGCACCTGGGTGGCTCAGTCGGTTGAGTGTCACTTCAGCTCAGTCATGATCTCGCAGTTCGTGGGTTTGTGCCCCGCATCGGGATCTGTGCTGACAGCTCGGAGCCTGGAGCCTGCTTCGGATTCTGTGTCTCCCTCCCTCTCTCTCTGCTCCTTTCCAGCTCATGCTATTTCTCTCTTCTCTCTCTTTCTCTCTCTCTCAAAAGTAATTAAACATTAAAAAAAATTTTTTAAGTATTCATTGAGACCTACTGTATACAGACATATGGCAAAGAGCAATAAATAATGAGACAGGCCCTGTCCTCACAAAGCTTATAGGCTACCAGTCCCCAAATCCACTGTTATTTCCAACAATAAATCCCAAATATAACACATGTTCAAAAAGAAAGAAAAAGCATCAGAAATTACTCAGGCAGATGTTCTTGCATCTTCATATTAAAATGATTCATGCTTTTTTGTTATTGAACCAATTCACGAGTTTGGGGGAGTTGAAGCGGCCCGGGTATCTCTTATAATGGGCTTTCAATGGAAGACAAAATTGTCATACACTCCCACTCCACAGCAGTGGTAACACGTCCAGCCAGCCCACGAACAGTAGTACATTTGGTTTCTCCTTCACCAAGGAACTGATCTGCATAGACTTGAAAGGTATGATTTCGTTTTCGAAGCTTATTCCCCTGCTTTAACGCTGTCCAATTACTTATATGTCAGTGAATTCCGGGATAGGGTTTTCCCATGCTCATAGACAGATCAAGCTACTGTTATTCTCTGTGTGCTCCCCTGATTTGTTTCTTTAACATAAACCTACACATGAAGAACATCACAACTGATGAGAGCCAGATTTAGAAATTAGAGTTAACACCCATCCTGGGCTTCCAGAATAAGGGATCTTATTCTGAATAAGCATCTCAACTCCATCTGAAAAAAATAACCTCAAAATATATTTCTGCCTCCTACTGGCTGTGGAAGTTGGGCAGGATTCTTAAATCCTCTGTGCCTCCCTTTCTCATTATAAAGTGGGATTAGCCAGTTGTGCCTGCTTCATTGGTTTGTGGTAAGGACTCAGGAAAATAAGACAAATGCTATGTATTATTTAGCAAAAGTATTAGCTACTATTACTAAAAATTTTTTTAATTTTTTAAATTTACATCTATTTATTTTTTTGAGACAGAGAGAGACAGAGCACAAGTGGGGAAGGGGCAGAGATAGAAGGCGACAGAGATGAAGCAGGCTCCAGGCTCCGAGCTGTCAGCACAGAGCCCGATGAGGAGCTCGAACTCACAAACTGTGAGATCATGACCTGAGCCGAAGTCGGACGCTTAACCCGCTGAGCCACCCAGGCGCCCCCCTCTGACTAAAATTTTTTAACACCAATGTGAGGTAGTAACATGGCTGTTGAAAGGGCACAGACTGAGGCCTGGGTGCAAATCTCACCTTTTTCATTAATATCTGTGGCTTTGGGCAAGTTAAGGAAACTCTCTCCATTTTTCTCGTCTGTGAACTGGGGATAAAACTAGTATCAGAAAGCAGTTGGGAGGAGAGCCCTGGTTTGCATAAGCACCATGTAAAGTTTATAGCTGTTTTAATGACGATGAAACCAAGGCTTACAAGAGGTGTTACCCTCTCTGGGGGAAGCTGTCCATATAATGAGTTTATAGATATGTCCAGGCTCCCACAAGGAAACAGATCTGGGATGAAACCAGTGTCTGCCTCCACTTCCGGACTCCACACACGGCTATTGTTCCTAATACCTTGAGTTTACATTTCCATGGTGACCAGCATGTTTGTTCACTTGTTTCCTGATTTTTTTTTTCTACAACTAGAGTCCCACAAGGGCAACCAGGCTGCGGATTGTACTGTCTGTGGCAAACATCAAATGCACCTGCCCCTATGCTCAGGCGAAGCCTGGGATAAATGCTCTCCAGCCTTCCTTGACTCAGGGCACATTCTCTTGATTCACGTCCCACCCCTCCAGGCCTGCCTTCTTGGGCCGTTTAAGGCAGGTATCCCCTAAAGACATGGCTTCTGACCCTGAGTGAGCCAGGACCCCTTAACTGGTAAGCATCAAATTATTGGTTTGCCCACACAGGAAGCCTAGGTTAGTACATCTCGCTCCTGAGACAGCTAGAGACCAAACATCAGATAACGTGTTGAGGAATCTCTCTCTCTCTCTCTCTCTCTCTCATTCATACTGTCTTTATTCTCAGGCAACGGCCACCAGCAGCTCCAGGCTTCACTTCCATCAGCTTGGCAACCCCAGAAGCAGAAGAGCAGCACTTTTCAGACTGTGAATCACATCCTCATCCCTAAATCCGCAGAGGGAGGGGGAGGGTCAAAGACAGAGGGGCTCTGATTGGCCAAGCCAATGAGAAGTCACCCCCACCTAACCTTGAGGACTGACTATAGAGGAGGGGTGGTGTCCCAAAGCAAAAGGGAAGTGCTGTTAGAAAAAGAAAGAGCTGGTGCCGGGCAGGGAAAAACAACAATGCCATCTGCTCCCAAGTTCTTCAAAGCTGCTGCCTTGCCTTCACCTCCTGAGGACCTCCAAGGCTCCGAGCTGGCCATCCCTCCACTCAGTAAGGCCCAGGCCACGCCTGTATCTTTCCCCAGAGCCCGCAGTATCTCCCGGCTGCCCTGCAGGGTCACCTGGGTTCAAACTTAATAGTCTTGTCCTTCCACACATCTTCACGTCCCAAGTTCTGTAGAATCAGCCTCCCCAAAGCTGCTCCCACCCACCCCACCCCTCTTTTTCGCAGGACCACATGCTTCTCAGAACTACTGCCCGTCTGTCCTCACAGCCTCTGCTGCCAGATTCACTGCCTTCCAGCTCGGCCAGTATTAGCCTCCTCTGCTCAAAAACTCTCAGTGGCTCTGTTTTGCCTAAAAACTTAACTCCAACTTCTCACCCTGGCACTCAGAGACCTCCCCATATGATGGTCCAGCCTTCCTGTTCTGTGCCCCCCTACAACTTCGTCATGCTTCAGGTGAACGACTACTTCAGGCTATTCCCCCATCACCACCATTTGGCTCTGCCGTCCCCACTGCCAGGAGCCTGTCTCCACCATACCCCACACGGTAACCTCATGCAGTAGGATTCCCACAGCACTGGCTTAAGGGTCAGTCAGATCCAGGCTCTAACATTTACCTGCCCTTTGACCTTGGACAAGTATTTTACGCTCTGTGGGTTTGTCATGTGCAAACGACAGTGATACCTAACTTATCAGATTGTAATGCAAAATCGGTCTCTACAAAGTCCCTTTCACAGACCTGGCACCCAAGAGGGGCCCTTTAATGGCAGCTCCACACGATCAGCCGCGAGACTTCATGGCGTGACCCAAATGCCGTCTCTCTGTGATGCTTTTACGAATCTCCCCCCCCCCCCCATCATGACCGTCTTTGTACTTAGATTCCACCTTGTAATGTAGTTGGCCATGCACCTGTCCTCCCCAAGGAGATCAGAACTTCTGGAAAGGGAGGGGCAGTCTCTTTCATCTTTGCATTCTTGAAGATCTCCACTAGTGTTATACATCCAGGAGGTGCCTGAATCGCATTAGTGAAATTAACTCCGACTATGTGCATCCCAAAGTATTCCTGCTTATTAGTCACTAGTTCACCAGATAGGGGTGACAGAAATCCAGTACCAACTGGGCACATCCCTGGTTACAGGACTCCTGACAGTCACGGTGTCTCTCTCTTCACCAACTGCCCAGCCTGTCACATAAGAATCAAAATGCTCACCTCCCACAAACTAGTACATGAGGAGAAAATAAGCAAATGACAGTGGTTACCATTAAAGCAAACATACCGTGCCTGTGCAACCAGAAAAATCCAACCTGACAAAGCGAATGCCCTAGGGGGTTTCGATAAACCACAACGCTGGCCAGGGCACTAGGAAGGTTCCCATTCTTCCTTCTTGCCCCAGTCTCCCCACCTCCAAAACTGTTACCCAGGGGGGCTACCTTCTTTATGCACCAAACCTGACAATAAAGGAACATAGGCTTTTCCCAAAAATCAAATTCATCCTTGAAAGCAAATTCACCATTTTAGCTGAGTCAAAAAAAAAAAAAAAAAATGTGCCAGATGCACTAAGGCATTTATTACACAGGTTCAGTCAAGCCAGTCAGTAAACAAATGGGTCCAGGAGAAATGTCAAGGCTCATTTAAGCAAGATGGCTAGAGTAATCTTATGACTTCCCATGATGAAATGCTAAAGAGGAAAACCTTTGGTGAGATCTGGAGGGCCTAACATGCATTGTTTTTAAAAGTGTTTTATTTCTTTATGATCCCACCAAGCAGACTTACATTTACAAGGCACTAATTGCCATCCTCCCTTCTCCAAATGAAAATATCTTGTTTTTCCAATTATAAATATATTGTACGCTCACTATACAAAATCTAGGTTCTCCTAATCTCCCCTAGGTCATGATCATTTCTCCACATCAATAAGAATAGATCACCATAATACTTTTTTTTTTTTAAGTTTATTTACTTATTTTGAGAGAGTGTGTGCACGCGTGTGTGTGAGCAGTGGAGGGGCAGAGAGAGAATCCCAAGCAGGCTCTACACTGCCAGTGCAGAGCCTGATGCGGGGCTTGATCTCACAAACTGTGAGATCATGACCAAAATCAAGAGTTGGACGCTTAACCAACTGAGCCACCCAGGTGCCCCAGATCCCCATAATTCTTAATTGCTACATATGAGTCTGTTATTTGAACATTCCAAAATCCATTTTATTAATCCCTACCAATGGTCACTGAAATTGTTTCCAATTTCTGTTATAAATACTCTCTACCATTTATAACCCTCTGTATATCCTTGTACACAGTTTTCTTCTTAAGATAAAATCCTAGAATTGGAATTTCAAGGTCAAAGGTTACATAATTTTAAGTCTCTTGATGTATATATTATCAGACTCCTTGAGAAAGACACCAATTTGCACTCATATCAGCAAAGGGAGTGTAGTGTTTGGAAAAAAAAAAACCATCTACCCACACTTCCTTATCAACATGTTACATTTTTGCCATTCTAAAATTCTGCATATACACGAGATTCTGTTTACTGGTGAGTGGAGCATATTTTCAGGTGTAGCGAATCCCTATGTAGTGCTTGTCTGACCAACACCCTTTCTTCTCCCCCTAGAAACCACCTCCCCACTTAATACCCCCATCCTCTCTAGCTGTAACTAGAGCCACCCTGTTCCTACAATTTCACCCCTATGGGCTTTAACCTAAGATTCCAAGAATTAATGCCTGCAATCTACATTAATTGTTCCAGAGTGCTCAGCCAACACAAGACAGGCCAATCAGAGTCATTCCTTAGTTTTTCAAATCAGGATCAGGGAGGAAAACACCAGTCTCTCTCTACTGGTGGAAGTTATAAGATGTGAAACATGTTTCCCAACATATGGAGAAAGTGGTGAGGAAAATAGGAGGCTGGTAGATAGAGAAGCAGATGAGTGAGACGGAGAGCACTAGTAGTGTTCAAGTTCCAGGTCACAGGGGTTCTGAGGCCGTTTGGGTCCCTGTACTTCCCACCCTTCCTTGACATACAAGATACCCCAACTTCCCGCCAGAAGAGTTCCCACTTGCCTATACTAGCTCAAACTGGATTGTTGTCACTTGCATCCAAGACTCCTATACAATTAATATAGCTTCTTTCCTACATGTTCTTTCTTTTGTGAAATACCTCTTCATTTTATGTGGTCATTTCTCTACTGGGCACTTCCTCTTTCTGATTTCTCTGAAAGTATCTCATATGTTAAGGCTATGTTCCCAGTTTGTCACTCAACTTTCAACTTGTGTTATGACCTCTTTTGTCAGAGGTTTGTTTTGTTTTGTTTTGTTTTTTGCCTTGTCAACTATGCCAGCCTTTTTTCTTATGATTGTGCCTCAGAACTGTAAGAAATATTCACCCACACTTTCCTCTAGACTGCTTATAGTTTCATTCTTTACAAATCTAAATCTTCAATCCATCTATAATTTGTTTAGTTAGCGTAAGGTAGGAACCCAATGTTATGTCTTCCCCAGTGATTCATGAGCCAATTATCTCAACACCGTTTCCTGAGTAAACCATTCTTTCCCCTTTTATTTGAAATGCTTCCATTATTATATACCAAGTTTTAGCGACACTTGGATCTGTATCTGGACCTTCTCTCTTATTTCTATTTGGCACGTGGTCTCTATAATAATGAGGGCATTATTCCTACGTGATGAGAAAGATACTGAGGGGCTAAGTTACTAGCTCTGTGACCTCAGACAATTTACCAAATTGCCAACCCACCTTTTGCCACCTACAGCCACAGAAAACTGAAGCAAAAGAGAACCGCCAATCCTGTCAGTATCCCCCTAGACTGTGAAATCTGTGTGGCCAGTCAAGATAAGGCAGATGCCTAGACCAAACGTTGCAGGCGAATGCACAAGTGGGTCAGGAGTTGCCAGGAGCCTATGAGAACGCTTGGTGGTGCCCATTCCCATTCGAACCCCGTGGGTGACAACAGGTCCCCAACCACAAGCCTTGAAAAGCAGGCAATGCTTATCAACCTCGAACTCCTTGTAGGATATCTCCAGGTCTACATGACCACGTTGCCATCACTCATGTCTAGATGGAAAATTCTCGCATTTTCTCAACAATATTTACTTATTGTTTTCTTTGGCCAGACAGAACACTCTGTATTTTTAAACTTTCCAGGAAGACTGTTTATTAAGATAATACAGTGAAGAGCAATCAAAATGTTTATTTTTGACTTTGATTTAATTTTCCTTTCTATAATCCACTAAAGAAAATGCACTAGAATCATGCATTTGCCTTTCTTAGATTGCAGGCATCAGTTAAATTAGCAGCGGTGGGGTTTTTTTCCTGTTTGTTTCTATTACAATGTAACCCTTCCCAGCACTAATTCTTTCCTTGGAGTAATTTCCATTTTAACGTGTTCTGGCTGCTCTTCAAATAAACCTTGAATCTTATTGTGAAGTACCTGCAGTTGAATTACTATCAGTGGAAAATACACCCAGCAAATTCTCAGATCTGAAGGGTAAATAGAACTCTGGAAACCACACGGGCAAAGTGTACATTTATACAGCTCAGGGAGGTCAAGTGATGTGCCAAAGCCCACACAGCATGTCGATGGCACCTCTGCCTTCCCCTTCAACCTTTTCGCGAGAGGCTCAATAGACCTTTCGGGAATCGAAACATCTTCGCTTAGGACACTTAACAGCAACAGAAAATACCAATATTACCTTGAAAAGAAAGAAAGTGGGTGTCTCGACCCCACCTCTGGGAAGTTATTAAATGGCTGTGTCCTTGAGCTCTGCCAGATGTTAGCAACACAATATCCCCCATCCGCTAACAGAGTCTGATCCTCGGCTGAATGTGTCTGTTACTTGAATGTGATGTGCAAGGAAAGCACCGACCTGGGAACCTAGAGGCGGGAAGTTCTGGTTTCAATTTTACAGTAGGGAGCGCAGTTATCTTCTAATATTAGAAGGGCCCCTCTCAGCAGAGGGTGGTGCATTTCTTCTGGATGCCTCCAAAGAGCGGAACGAGGACTTAATGTACCAGGCATACCTGGGCTTGACTGCAGACTTTGGTTTACCAGTAGCATTTGGTGAGGCCCAGGAGATACTAGGAAAGAAAAAGACCCTGCTCCCAGCCCTCAGGGAGTTTGCAATTTAATGGGTAAAGCAAGAAGCCTATCTAATAAATATTCTTCTTTACTTCAACAGTTCGAAATAGGATGGGCTGCTTGAGGGAGGGAGTTGAGTTCCCCAACACTAGAAAGATTTGAGCAGAGGACAGATACCCACTGCCAGGGAAGCTGCAGGGAGCCCTATTTGGAGAGCTGGGTTGGAGCAGAGGCTCAACATCATCTCAGGAGAAAGTCAGAAAATCTTTAGAGCAGTGGTTTCCATGCCTGGCTGATCCTGGAGAGTTTTTAAAATACAAATTCCTAGGTACTACCCAGGAGCTTCTGACTCAGATCATGGGTAGGGCTTTTTGTTATGGGTTGAATTGTGTCTCCCCCACCCCACAAAAAGAAAAAAAAAAAAAGATATGTTGAAACCCTAACCTCGGAATGTGACCTTATTTGGAAACAGGGTCTTTACAGAGGTGATTAAGTTAAAATGAGGTCATTAGGCTGGGCCCTAATCCAGTTGGATGTCCTTATAAAAAGGGAAACTCCGGACACGAAAGGAAGACCGTGTGAAGACAGCTAAGAAAATGGACATCTACAAGTCAAGGAATGCCTGAAGCCACCGGAAGCAAGGAGAGAGGCCTGGAACAGACCCTTCCCTAGCACCTCCAGAGGGAGTTCTGGCCTCTAGAACAGTGAGACAGCGAGTTTCTGTGGCTCTAAGCTGCCCATGTGGTGGTACTGTGTAGCCCTGGGAAACAAATGGCAGCCTGGGATTCAGGCCCAGAGCTGCTGAATGGCCTCAGAGGACAATCCTGGCCTGGGGACCAGTCCTACGTTAGAGGCTGCTTCTGCTCTGGCACCACATTCTGTGTGGGCTTCCTCTGGTCCTCAGACCCCTCTCCTGAGGCAGAAAGGAGCTCAGAGATGACCGAGAGCCCACGGCCACATACAGACTAATTATCCAGTCAATGGGCAACCCTTCTCAGTTTGGTCACCCAGCTGCTTCCAGGCAGCAGCGAGCACTGGAGTACGAGCCAACACATGAGCCAACACATCTACAAATGCCTCCAGGAAGAAAACGCCACTCTCTCCTCCAACAGTTAAAAACCGAAATATTAAATAATATTGAAATAAATATTGAAATATTGAAAATATTGAAATAAATATTGACGACCCTAGGCTTCAGACTCTGCCCTCATGCCAAGCTTCTCTTGGAAGGAGACAGAGAGGGAAGGGAGGGCCAGTGACTTGTTTTTGTTGTATTCTACTGTTTTCATTTGTGCTTTTGATTCTCAAGGTGAGACTCCTAGAACTAAGAGTCTTTAAATAAGTGTATCAAGATGTTATACAACATATAGGATATTCCTACGCTGTTTATAATATTCTTAAAAATCATAAAACCTAAATGGCCCACGATAGGTGCTTGGTTCAATACACTATTAAACTCGCCCAAGACGATGAAAGACACAGACCCCTTTAGAACCAGATTACCCCTCAGGCTTTGGTAGAAAATACTCAGCATTTCACTGAAATGACACTCACACTCGGTTTCCAAAGCGTTTCACAATTTTTCCCAACACCCCTCCGTTTCATGGGAAACTATAAACACAGATACGCAGAGGCTCTACAACATATTGCTGACTGAACACAGCTGCAGAATGGTGTGTGCACAGTGCGTCATTTGTGTACAATGTATGTGTATGTTCACGTATGCGTGGACACAGAGATCGGGAAAAATGTCCACCTGAATGCGGACGGTAACTATCTCTGAGGGGTGGAACTCGTAGCTGGGACGCATGGGAAGACACAGATTTTTACTTTCGTCTTGATGTTCCACATTGCTGTTTGAATGTTCTTTAGCAAACAGGCATATTGTCCGTGAAAATAAATTTTTTTTACTCTTAAAAATTAGACAGAATGACTTCTAGTTCATTGTGAGTCACAGCCACACATTGGATTCTTTTTCAAATGTCTCATATATGCTAGTATTGACGTTCCCATAACTGGTAAGGTTGATGAGGGCTGTGACAGCTGTGACAGAGCAGAAAGAGGGTCAGGCGTGGAGACGGGGCCTGGTGTTGTGTCCAGACTCTGGAGCTAGGAGAGTACTCTGTGCTAAATCGTTCAACCCTCTGAGCCTCCAATTCTTCGTCTACAAGAATCGGGAAGAATAAAGCGTACTCACAGGATTATAAAGATCAAATAAAAAACAATGGACACAAAGGGCTTTATAATTTCTCAATGATTCTTCTAGAAAGATGGGAGACTCCATAAGATGGGAGACTCCATTGTTCGCCCTGTCCGCTTTCCGGAGCCTGCCACGGTGCCAAGTACAAAGGAAACAGACACCAGATACTGGATTTATGACACCGGGCAAGACACAGGAGCCGATCCAGGGCCATTCCCATCAGATGTTTGCTTCCGTGGAACCCCCAAGCTCCCATATTTAAAGCAGACATTCAGAGTGCAAAGGCCCACCCTGGGTGAATGAAATGATACGCAGACATAGGTTCACTTCTAAGCACTTGCCCAGGAACAAGCTGACTCTGAACAGACCTCTCAAACCCTTGACCCCCTCACGTTCAGTCCTAAGACGTGTTTAAGCTGCCAGAAAGACTGGTGAGAATACCAGGCACCATGATATAAAACCATCAGCCACCCAACAGTTACCAAAATGTAAACCGAGAAGTGTACTTGAAGCGTACCCGGAAACTAACCTTCACCTTGGTAACCCACGGAACCACTGAGGAAATCAGGTTTGTCCTTCTTTAATTTATATTCTGTTATACGTTATAGAGAATTAAGCTTTAATTTTCAAAATCCCTCTAATTGGATAGTACTGATGGGAAGACATCTGGGGCAAATATCTAGGCTCGGTGCGTTCCATCCCAAGCAATGGTTAGTGGTTTGTAGAATGAGTGTGTGGCAAAATAACCAGTGGTTGCTAATTATTCTATATCACAGGGTTTGGCATCATCCATAAAGCCCCGCCATGCTGGCCTCTTCCTCTCCAGAGAGGATTACAGAATTGCCCGTTTAGAAATTTTTTTCTCCAAGTTAACATACGTTTTCCTAGTCTTAATTGGATCCAGCCTCTTTGCCCATAAGCAGAAAGGCAACGTTTCTATAATGATTGCATCCTTCACAGGGCAGGCCATCAGCCTTTCCTAGGTCTGGAAGGATCATTGGCTTCCTATTTTCTTTCCATTTGCTCAGCCTCGTTCAAGTGGTGATGTGAAAAACATGTGAAGACTGTGTCCTAAGGTGCCTTCGATTTAGCCAAAAAAGGTATGAGCATCACGAGCATGAAACATCTCCTCCAACCCACACAGAGCCTCAGAACTGGGGAGAACTGTTTGCCCCAAATGTTTTGATCTAACGCAAATATTTATTTCTTCCAAAACAAATAAAACAAACCCCTTCCAAATTGGGGGTGGGGGTGGGGGAGTTTGCCAGACATTTTTCACAGTTAAGACAAACATTTGGAAAACATTTTCCAATTTGCCCTATACCCTCCGTTAATCTTTCTTAAGCACGTCGAATCGTTTCCTAATTTACCATCTACTGTGACATCAAGGCCATTTCTTGAAGATCTTACTTTCTCTGCTCTCCCCCTCTCCCCCACGCAACTTGGAGCATGCATCAAGTGTTTCTTGAACAGACCAGACACGTGCTCATTTGGCAGACACCCTCCCTAATCAGTGACTGTAGGCTCAGACACATGGACCCACAACAGCACTAGACTTGAGAAAAGCTGGATCCTAAGACATTGTTTGCCATTCAAGTTTGGGGCCCAATTCCTTGTCCCCCACCCCTCCCCTATTTTTCCTAGGGCTTGGAGTTCCTCCTCACAGATGTTATCCGAACATCCCAACAAGCTCCTCCCGAGTGCACTAACAGACAACATCGAGATGAAGCAGAACACATTTCTGCATCAGCCATTACCAAGCTGTTTTTCTTGGGCCATTTGCTGACCCTCCAGCTTGTTTTCATTTCACAAGTGGTGTAAAACCCTTGCCAAGGTAGAACTCCGTTTTCAAATGCTGTTTCTCCAGACCTTTTATCAGCTATGCCCACCAATTACATTGGCTGGGCTCCCTCTGTCCTGCAGCTGAGTAGTTCTATCCTTCACCCCTCCCTCCCTTCCTGACCTGGTTAAGCTAGAAGGTTCACCTTCCCTTGCAGGGGCAGAGCAAAGGCCTGACTTCCTGTCCCCTCCTTAGCAGGCAGTGACATCATGCTGCCTCTCCAGCATCTCAAGTTTGACGGGGACCCCCTAGGAAGAGACCCTCTCAGCTGCAAAGATCCTTGGAAAGTAAAGCTGCTAAATTAATGCAACACACACACACACACACACACACACACATTACTGTCTTCTAAATGCAAACATTTAAAGTTTACCACTGAAAAATGGAAAGAGGTTAACCCTGAAAAGCTTTTCTGGAGGAAAAGGCTGCCTCGCCCCGGGACGGAGACAGGGATGCCCTGAGATCTGGCAGAGGACTCACTCTGGCGGGCTCCCCCACCTCCCCCACCCCAGCCCCCTACTTTTTAATCAAGTAAAGAAAACTGCAGAGACCCGAGCACACACCTAAGGTGCCATCAGGCAGAGGTGCCTGAGGGCAGGGATCTCCCAAGGGGTAGCAAGCACCCCAGGAAGGGGGGCATGGGGCAGACGTGACCGGCAAG
This sequence comes from Panthera onca, assembly GCF_046562875.1. Classification (NCBI taxonomy): domain Eukaryota; kingdom Metazoa; phylum Chordata; class Mammalia; order Carnivora; family Felidae; genus Panthera; species Panthera onca. The sequence continues at coordinate 12,355,910 of NC_138349.1, forward strand.
GGGTAAGCCAATGCCAGCAGGAACGGGCCTGCCCAGTGCCATGCGTCAGCTCTGCCGAGGAAAGGGAGCAGCATGCTGGCAATGACATACCCTCACCACCACCCATCTGGTTTAACACCCTGTCCCTGAGGGGCAATTCTGTGGCCTCTGTGGCAAGATTCTCTCCAAGCTCTGCCAGGACGACAGGCCAAGAGGCTGACCTTGCTCTTTTGATGTGTCCCTACGTGTGAGGGATGGGGGAGGGAGGAAGATGCAGGTAGAAGGAGAATATCAGTAATGAGGCTCCAGAAAGGACCAGAGCCATGGGTGCACACATATAGCCCCCTCCTCAGTCACGGATTCATTTGAGTTGATAAACAGTTCTACTTACTTACCTACTTATTTATTTATTTATTTATTTATTTATTTATTTATTTATTTAGACAGAGAGACAGAGAGAAGTAGGCTCCACTCTCAGCATGGAGCCCGACACAGGGCTCGATCCCACAACTGTGAGATCATGACCTGAGCTGAAATCAAGAGTTGGGTGCTTAACCAACTGAGCCACCCAGACACCCTAGGTGTTTCCATTTTAAAATAAAACTGTTTGGTGGCACCTGGGTGGCTCAGTCGGTTAAACATCCGACTTTGGCTCAGGTCATGATCTCACGGTTCATAAGTTTGAGCCCCGTGTTGGGCTCTGTGCTGACAGCTCAGAGCCTGGAGCCTGCTTCGGATTCTGTGCCTTCTCTCTCTCTCCCTCCCCTGCTCACACTCCGTTTCTCTCTCTCTCTCAAAAATAAATAAATATTTAAAAAATTAAAAATAAAGAAAAATAAAGTAAAACTGTTTAGGTGTTTCCATTTTAGAGTAAAACCGTTTATGGGGCACCTGGGTGTCTCTCTCTCCCTCAGCCCCTCTCCCCCACTCGTGCTTGCTCACTCTCTCTGTCTGAATAAATAAATAAATAATAAATAAATAAAATGGAAACACCTAATGTGAGGATTCACCTATCAGTAGTCATTCACAACCTAGTAGGAATTACTTCATCCAATGTCTCAAATTGGCATTGACCTGAAATCAGGGTGTGTGAGGGCAATTATACTCCCATTTTGCCTTCATCAGGAAATCTGACAGAGACCCTCTTTCTCTTCCATAATTGCAACCTCATGGGCATTTATTTTTTTAATGTTTATTTTTGAAAGAGAGAGAGAGAGAGAGAGAGAGAGAGTACAAGCAGGGGAGGGGCAGAGAGAGAGGGAGACACAGAATCTGAAGCAGGCTCCAGGCTCCGAGCTGTCAGCACAGAGCCCGATGCAGGGCTTGAACTCACAAACTATGAGATCATGAGCTGAGCCAAAGTTGGAAGTTTAACCGACTGAGCCACCCAGGCGCCCCGGGCATTTACATTTAGAAACCATACTGCCCTGAGAAATGAGTTTGCTTTTTGGCTTACATGACATGGAGGGGAAAGATTTATTTTGGAACATTAAAGGACTGCGGAAGGTGGCTTGAGGAAAGTCCACAGTTCAAGTGAGTTCCTTTCTCTCAACTCAGTTTCCCCATCTATTAAACCAGGGTAATCTCTAGTCTGGAAAGTAGGGAACAGACTAATAGACCAACTGAGAAGGCTTGGGGCAGCCAAGGCACTGGCCACAGTGAGCCTCTGCCACTGCACAACAGGGCAATCATCTTATCTGTTTATCTCAGTTTCTTTGGCTTTCCCCACATGCCCGGAAGTTGTCCTTCCAGGTTCATTTCATTGTTGCCTTTTAAAGAAAGATTGATACTCCACAGATTGCAAATTCCTAGAGACAAGGCAGGCCCTATGGAAATTAGCCTAATTTATTACTGACTTCTGTCAGGAGGATGTTACCAGTCGACTCTGGCACAACTTCAAATAGAGTTCCTTGCTTCAGACACCAAAGAACAGCAACTAACTGTTTTATTGTTTCCAATGCTTATGCTGCTCTAAGCGTGCTCTAACTGGGTTATCTTTAAAATCTTTCAAATCTCACAGGCAACAGTTTTTAAGAAGAAATCATTTGAAAGCAGATCCAAAGATGGTGTGTTTTTGACATCTTTCTCCACCGTCTTATTCCAATCCGTCCTGTTCAGAAGAAATGGAAAGCCTTAAAATTGTTTTACCTATTTTCACCCTTATTTTAAAACACCGTCTTGAAGTCCACAGAAAGAGTTGGGTTGTTGGGGTTTTTTTCCCCCTTCCTTCTGTGGATTTACTGTATATATAATTTTCTTTTCTTAATAAAATGATTGTTTTAAAATATCCTCAGGGCGCCTGGGTGGCTCAGTCAGTTGACCATCCAACTCTTGGTTTTGGCTCAGGTCATGATCTCATGGTTCGTGAGATCAAGTCCCGTGTCAGGGTCCTTGATGACAGCAAAGAGCCCACTGGGGATTCTCTCTCTCCCTCTCTCTACCCCTCCTGCACTCACACACGGGCATGCCCCCTACTCTCTCTCTTTCTCTCTCAAAGTAAATTTAAAAAACTTTAAAAAATAAAATAAAATAAAATAAAATAAAATAAAATAAAATAAAATATCCTCACATCAGGAGTTTCAAGAAGGAACATAGGGCTCTGTCTGCATCTATAATATGCACTTAATTTGAATCAGGAAAGTCAGATAGTTGCTCAATCTAGGCAAATTTCTCAACAAGATATGAAAAAATAAAAATATGACTGGCTCATCACCACCACTAATATCTATGAGTGTCCTTGAACTAAATTTTTCTCCGAAGTGACTCATTCCTAATCCCTAATCCCCCAGCTGCCCTCCCTACCTCTGCCTTTTTCCCTCTCTCTTCTCCACACCCTCCCATTTCCCTCACTCTCACTCCTTTACCTTCCCCCCAGTTTTCATGTCAGAAGCTAGGGGGCTATTGCCCTCTTCAACTGAATATGCAGAACCCTAGAGCCGCTATGTCCAAATGAACTTTTTGCAGTGCTGGGAATGTTCTATATCTGCGCAGTCCAACCCAGTAACTGCATTTGAAATGTGGTTAGCATTCTTAAGGAACTGAATTTTTAATTTTAATCATTAAAATGTAAATAGCACAAGCAGCTAGTAGCTGCCATGTTTGGACAGCACACCAAGCTAGAGAACTAGATGCCTTCAACCTTCCAGGTCATTCCAGGTGACAGGCTGCATCAGAGGACGTGCTCAAACCAGTCCCAACAAAAAGCTAGAAAGGAAGGCGGCCTCCTCCGTCGTCACTCCAGAAGGGCGGCCCATCAGCCCCACCCAGGCCACTGCCCTAGCTCCAAGGTTCCACCTGGAAGGCACCCCAGCACACCACTCTTCCTCTTGGATCTTGCCATGTCTCAACCAAATGGTCCTCCTGCCACTGCTTCGAGTGTTTTCCATTTGCAGGAACGCAGGAACTGACCTCCAGGAAATCACAACGTCTTGGAAAATTAGCAGTTGTCCTGCACACGTCAGCCTGTCCCTCAAGTATGACCTTTGAATTATCCTTAAAGTATATTTTGGTCCCTCAGGCTACTGAGGACCAAGTTCCAAGTTCTAGAAACGCCGAAGGCAGTACAGTAACCTAGCTATGCAGGTCACAGCACCATCAACTTCAGCTTTTGGGGAGGGGGGGGAGGAGTCTAGTTCTACTCATATCTGATTTACCAGTTTAAAAGCCCAAGACAAGGGGCGGCTGGGTGGCTCAGTCAGTTGAGCATCCGACTTCAGCTCAGGTCATGATCTCATGGCTCATGAGTTCAAGCCCCACATTGGGCTCTGTGCTGACGGTGCAAAGCCTGCTTGGGATTCTCTCTCTCCCCCTCTCTTTCTGCCCCTTCCCCACTCACGCATGCTCCCTCTTTCTCAAAATAAATAAATAAACTTAAAAAACAAGCCTAAGACTTGGGACACCTGGGTGGCTCAGTTAGTTGAGCGTTGGGCTCTTTGATTTCTGCTCAGCTCATGATCTCACAGTTTGTGAGTTTGAGCCCCTGCATCAGGCTCTGTGCTGACAGCGTGGGGCCTGCTTGGGATTCCCTCTCCCTCTCTCTCTCTGCCCCTCTCCTGTTAGTGCAGTCTCTCTCTCTCTCACTCTCGAAATAAATAAGTAAACAAAATTTTTAAAAGTCTAACATGAAAACGATGACAGGCCCCTGACCTCTAGCAGCATGTGTATAAGGCTGATATCCTCCCACAGGGTCCTTCAACAACAGATGCTGAATGAATGAATAAATGAATGAATGAGTGAGTAATTCTACTCTTAAGAATCTCCGAAGACAAATTAAGAATGGTTTTCTTAACCTTTGGTTAGCCAATGGTTGGAGGGGCATGGGTGATGGTCTAGTGAGGAAACAACTGCTTTCTTTTTAAAAGGTAGCATGATTGGGGCGCCTGGGTGGTTCAGTTGGTTGAGCATCCAACTTCGGCTCGGGTCATGATGTCACAGTTCATGAGGTGGAGCCCCGCATCAGGCTCTCTGCTGACAGTGCACAGCCTGCTTTAGATTCTCTGTTCCCCCTTCTCTCTCCGCCGCTCCCCCCTCCTCAAAAATAAACATTTAAAAAATAAAAAATAATAAAATAGCACCTTCTTATTTAAAAAATAATTTAAAAATTAAAGGTAGCATGATTTGCGGGGGGGGGGGGGGGGGTGCCTCAGTCGGTTAAGCATCTGACTCTTGATTTAGGCTCAGATCATGATCTTACAAGTTCGTGAGTTTGAGCCCCAAGTAGGGCTCTGCACTGACAGTGCAGAGCCTCGTTGGCATTCTCTCTCTCTCCCTCTCTTTCTGTCCCTCCCCTGCTTCAATGTGCGTGCTGAGCCCCACTCTCTCGATCTCTCTCAAAATAAATAAATAAACTTAAAAAAAAAAAGGTAGCATGATTTATACAAAATGGTGTGTGTCCTCCAGTGTTTGAATGGTAGTAAATGGAACAACATGGTCTTTACCCCAAAAAGATAAAGTTTAAGATGTTTGATTGATTGATTAAAATCTTTTCTTTAGGATATTTTAAAATAAAATCTTCCCTGAAATAGAACAGAAAGTGTTTTAAAGTAGAAATCACTCCCATTATCTAAGCCCGCATGAGCCATTTTAATCATTTAAAATCACACCTTAAAACCCTTTATCTTCACTATTCTATTTTGATATGAGGTGTGGGGGCTGGAGGGAATAGGACTGGAGAAATTCCTGAAATTCCTTCTCTACCTGTCACCTGTTTGTAGTCACCTTCTCTCATGTTCTCAAGTTTCCTTTCGGTTGCATGGTCCACCGCAGTGATATCTTTTGGTAACCATGAGACTTTTTTTTTTTTTACTTCAAAACAAATGTCTAGCTATCATAATGCTTTACCTTGAGCCACAGATATATTGGCAACAAATCTGAACTTTAACTATCGCCCGCAGTCCTGGATGGTTTCCCAAGAACACTGGGAGCTCCCAGGTGTGAGGTGAATAGCCCTTGGTAAAGGTGGATTTGGCCATATATTGAGCTCTTTCCTGAATCCGCATGGACATTACTAAAGACTTCAGCCCGGACCCAAAGTGTATCATTTAGCAAGGCACTGCAAGAGCTACAGCACGAATCAAGCTTTTTGGAGTTTGGAAGCTGACAAGAAGCAGCTAAGCTACCGGAAGATAAGAGCCTTGTGAGCATTTATCCGATGATTTTTAAAACAGGCAGCTGGATTAATTAAAACCGTCGCTTGAAGTCTTTCTGTAAGAGAGCTAGGCCTTCTGAAAACATCGCTTTTGGTGTCTGTACCTTACAGTTGTCAGTACTGAAAAGAAACTTAGAGAAAATCAACGGCAGTTTCATTTATCGGCATTGTACTTAATGGGCCAGGCAGCTTTTCGCCAGGGTGAACGCTGTTCCTCTTGCTCTCCCGTACGGTTAAGATCGAAGCGAGAGGCCGCGGGGTGGAATCAGTATGCCTGCCGATGGCAGTAAGGAGGCTTAAGCTTCAGAGACATTCCAGCGTTCTAATAACGAAATATACGGACATGTCGGTTTTATCATCATGAACTAGGGGTGCAAGGGAAAGAGGATAGGGAACGGGGGTGGGGGGTGGCGAGACAGGGACTTTCGGTCCTGTTGTGGAATGCTGAGGCTGTGGGGGAAGAGCCTGCCCCTCGCGCCTGCCCCTCACAGGTTCCCTCCCTCCTCCTACTAGCCTCTGCTAGCCTCTGCTAGCACACAGCTTCACCTTTTCCCCAGGCCCCTATCTCATCAGGAAGAGCCAGGCCAACAAGTCACAGAGTTGTCGGAGAGAAAAGTTCCTACGCACTCTGCTTTTTGGCAATTGTGACCAATGGCAAAGTCATCACATTTCTGACTTCTGGGTTCCTGTGCTCAGTGTCTGCTGAGACCATGAGCGGGAAAATATGATCAGTACTCCCTCTGTCGTCCTTATCAATCAGATATGGCCATTGCTGGCCCTGTGAAGGAAGGTGAGCCCTGGCAGAATGGCTTCTCATCACTGTTCACTCAATGAGTGAGGCGAGAGATCTAGAATATGAGAAAAACATAAAAACCTTTACTGCAACAATAAAACCGAAAAGAAACACACAAAAGGAATTCTGCAAACACTCCTCACTATTATTTCAACGCCAGCTTGCGTGCCAATTTTCTGAGATTCTAAAATGTAAACAGATAGATAGAGAGAGAGTTAGTCTGGATCTCTTTTCATTAAACCCTTAATCACTTAGCTCATTTCCATAAACTGGCATGAATTCAGCCTCAACTTCTCTTTTTCCTTAACCACTTTTTAGGAGAGTAATCTGAAGTTCCTAAGAGTGATCAAGGCAATGTTTTCTCATGAGACCAGGACAAATAAACAGCCCACAACATACATTTGGATGGTTTAAAATTTTGAACTTAGATCTTCCGAGATCTATCTTTTCTTATTCCAAAACAATTTTCACAAAGGTGCCGTGAGTTTGCTTTGTTTTGTAATGACTAACAATGAATCATTTGACTCTAATCCACTTATAGATTTTCTATTTTATTGCTATATTCATGTTTTCCCCTCATACATATTTTATTATGGTAAGAATTTGAATATACAGTGAATTAAGAAGCCATCTGCCTTTAAGAATGCATAATAATAACAAAAGATAGGCCCCAAAATTACCCACCAACATGGACAACTACAATTTCCTTTATAACATTTCCAAAGTGTGTCTGTCTTTCTTCAAGGCCTGTTTCTCTATTGTTTGGGACAAATGTGACTTTTACTTGAAAGCCACATTTTAAATTGTTTACAATGTATTTTGTTAAGTGAACTAAATTAAATTTCACATACGCCCATTATATTTCTCATCTGTAACCTTTCACAAGAATCTCCAAGTAAGAAGTGCTTTAGAACATTCTAAACAACTTGGATTATTAAAGATACTAGAAATTTTACGTTAGATGTTTCATTAAACTGAAATTTTCATTTCTGAATATTTAGAAAATTTATTTTTCTCTTCTCAGTTATATACTTGAAGTCACTCTTTCAAACTAAGGAGTTTTCCCCCAAAATTGCTTTTATTTCTAAAACCTTCCACACTAACTAGAAGCCATGTGCTCAGATATTTAATAAAGACCCAGTGAGAAGAAAGTGGAAGCCCTTAAAATCGTGGATTCTCTTTAAACATAAGAAAGAAAGAAAGAAAGAAAGAAAGGAAGGAAGGAAGAAAGGAATAAAGAGAGAAACACACATTAAAAAATGCAACTTCCATGTCAGTGATTAATTTTTCTCATTCATGTGTCAGTCTCTCTGTTTCCTTACAGACAAGGCCCTCTCCATTTCAAAGACATCGTCCAGAGCTATTTTCTCACTGTGAGATGACTACCAAACTCCCCGAGAAATTGAAAAGACTTCCAAACGCAAAGGAAGTGAAAGGCACATTCTCCAGCACTTTTTATCACTGTAATTCGGTCATTCCATATAGGCTTCCGGCCTTCAGTTCTCTTCCCTACTGTTCTGAAAAACCCAATTTGTTAACCTGCCAAACAAAAATATCAGGCTGTGGGAAAAAAAAAAAAAACAAAAAACGAGAGAGACCAGTTTGGGAGAGAAAATTGATAACACTTTGCCAACTCCAAGCAAAACATTTTAAAAGAAGCCACCAAATGCTGAAAGAAGAAAACAGCATGCCCCAGGCAAACGGATGTGTAGAGCGGCAAATCTAAAGAACAGAATTTCTCCTTAGGGGAGAAACCAGTGAAATTTGCAAAGCCTCCAGCACCACCATATCCAGTGATTTCCCAAGAAATAATTTCAGAATGGAGGGAGGGTGGAAAACTTTCCCAGCCCCCAAGCCCTAAGATATGCCACCACGTCTCGCCACTAGGTGGCGGTTGCAAAGGCAGCGAGAGGGGGGCTGTTTTCGCCACTTCTTTCCCTCCAGGACGCACAGCCCGGTCCAGGGGAGAGCCCACTAGATCCCACCTCGATCCTGTTCGCTAAAATGCCAGGTTAGGTAAAAAGAAAAAAGCTCAGGGCTTACAACCTGAAATCACCAAGTAACAGCCTCGCCTACAAATCTGTTCTCACCAAAGCTGACCAATGGAGCGGGGACGGACGTGCATATTTTAAACTCTGCTGGGGTTTTCAAAGCAAACCTTCCAGGCGGCTGGTTTAGAGCACATGTGACGACGAAATTACGACGTGAAGCCTGGGTTGAGTTACTGGGCTGTGCATCACCCACCCGCACAGCGTGTACAGAGCCACAAGGTGATGGAACTGGCTGGGTAAACATGAATCGTTTTATTGCGAGCCAGAAATTCTTCCTTCATTCATCAAAGTGGGTGAATGAAAATATGAAGTAGGTAAGGCATTTTTGTGCGCTGCCCCCTGAGTCTCCTTCTGAAGTCAAGACCTTACTTAGGCTCCCTTCTACCTGGGGCGTCAAATAAAGCCTCCTCCCATGAAAGAGAAAAACCACTTCCCCTTTTTGTAAAACGACTGCACGCCAGACCTCAAATCTTGGCAAAAGAGATGTTACATAAATTCCAGGTGTTCCTAAATATGTATGTTTACATGCAATCATTTTAGGAAGCATCTAAGTTTCTGGGCCACTTTTTCTTTTCTTCTCTTTTCTTTTCATCTGAAGGAAGAGGCCAAATGTGTGTTTATAGCTTTGACCGAGGCTTTTACCCACTTCGTTTTGACGATATTTCCTGCCAGCTAAATGCAGGAAATCTAATAATTTGCACCCAAAATGCATCTAAGCACCCAGCACACTTACCTTTCTTTCTTTTTTTTTTTTTTTAACTGAACCCAGATCAGGCAGTTCAGTTACCTCTCCCTCCCATCACCAAAGGGGAAAAAACCCAACTCTGAAATACCGAATTATTTTCTAGGTGATTTGTACAGCCATTCTCCCGTTATTCTATGAACAGGCTAATTCCTTAACATCTTACTTTGCCTTTAAAAAGCTTCCTTCCACACGACGGGATTTCCCTAAGAAACATTCCCAGCGGATGGTTTCCAGCAATAGCCTATATCAACTCAGCCTGCGCAAGCAAAGACTTGGCTTCTGCTAATTCCACTCCCCCCCCCTCCCCGCCCAACACACACACACCAATTCACACACACACCAATTCACACTCACAGAACCATCCCGGGCCGACTGGAAAAGCTATTTTGTTTGCATGTTTGCCCATCTCTTCCTGAATGAATGCTTTTCCAACTGACCTTTCAACAGCTGCCGAGAAGGCACGGTCTGTAAGGTTAGAGCCGGAAACTAAGGGATATTTTAACATCCTAATCCCTGCAACCTCTACGTTTCTCGTTCTCTACTCAAGTCCAGATTCTGTGATCCCAAGGGCAGGAACCCTGAAGCGTCTGCAGAGCAGCTCTCCGAGGTGTCCTGCTCGCGACCAACTCACTGCAGGCATCCTGCACACGCACAACCCCAGCCTACTCTCTGCCCGACACCCGCACCCTGGCCCGTGGCGAATACGCCAGGCACGCACCAGCCCTGCCTCTTACCTTCCCTGGCTTTCAGCAAGACCGTGTTGGCCACGATGTTTTCCAGCTCCATTGACAGTCGGCGGTCAGCGAGGGAGCCTGCCGGCGGGGCTGTCAGCTGCTGGGGGTGCTGCCGCTGCTGCTGCCGCTGCTCGGGCTGCCGCTGCTGCTGCCGGAGCCGGGAGCCGGGAGCGAGCAGCCCGCCTTGCCTACCGCATTATTCCTGCTCTTATCCCTCGGAGTTTTCCCCCTCTGCGAAGAGGAGCTGCCGCCGCCGCTTCTTCCTCCCTCTGTGTCCCCCCTCCCCCCTCCCTCAACACTTTCCCCCCCACCCCCCACCCTCCGCGTTTCTCTGTCACTCCATTCTCCACCCCTCCGGCTCCCTCGGATGCTTTAATGCCTCGGATGCTTCTGCCTCCCCTCCGTCCCTCCCGGGGGTGTGGTACTAGCAGGCTTGGGCGGCCGCACTGCGCAGGCGCCAGGCGGGCCGCGCCTCCTGTCTCGGCGCTCACAGGGCCGGGCCTGCTGGGACTTGGAGTCCTCAGGACCCGCGGCGCTGGGGCCAGACTGGCGCGCGGCTGCCGGAGTCCGAGACCCGCCCCGGGACTCTCACCCAGAGTCAAGGCGGGCGCGGCCCGGGGAGGCTAGGGGCGCGGGGTGGCGAGGGGGCAGCGGGCGAATCGAAGGCGGTTCGGCCGAGTCGGAGCCCCCCCAGTCCCGGGGCCGGGCTCCCTCTGGCCCGCTTCCCGCCTTGCCGAGAGCCGGGAAAGCGAAGTCCACGGGCCACGGCGGCGGCGGCGGCGGCGGCGGGCGTAGCGCCGCGTTCCGGCAGGAGCCGGCGCGGGTCCTGGCCGCCCCTCCGGGCGTGCTCGGGTGGGAGGAAGGTCAGCCCGGCGGGCTCGGCACGCTGCGGCCGGCCAGTGTGCGCGGTCTCACACGCACACGAGCCGGGACGCCGACAAAGGTGTACTTTGTTTCCGCCGAGGGCGCGAAAGGGTCTGCGAGTCGGCGGCGACCCGGCGCTGGTGGCGGCGTGGGTAGCCGTGCGGCCTGAGCGCCCCCTGGTGGCCACGGGGTGGCGGCGCGGCGGCAGGTCCACGCGGACCGCGCCCCCCCAGGGCTCGGCACCGCTTCCGCGCGCTGGCGGGCACTCGGGGGATCCGGGCGTGGGAAGCGGCTCCTTTCTGCTAATAAAGTGCCTTGCAGCAAGCGGGACCCGCGATTCCACGACCCTCGTTACAGTCAAACATTCCGATTTATGAAAACGCACACGGAATCGCCCGAGTCGGCCGTGGACAGCTGTAACGAGTAACGGCGGGGAGCCTGTGTTGGAGATAACGTTTTCAGACTCCGAGCGTATTTATCTTGGGGCTCTGAGCGCCTTTCAGCTGTCTGCTCAGAACATCAAGCCTTCAGATCTACTCTCAGCCTCTCTCCCTTGCTTCCTTTGAACGTCCCACTCCTGGGAAACGGGCCCTCAGTCACCCGTGGTCGGCGACGAGTGTCCTCCGGGCTGGGGGAGGGGCGGCTGGCCCCAAGGAACAATGAGGGCTTTGCCTCCTCTGCATCCTGTGGGCCGGATATCCGTTCAGAAACCTGGCTCTGGGCCTTCTCTGCCAAAAAGGAGGAAACCTTCTGTCCCTAGGGCTGCCAGGAAGTGGCAGGGAGGTGCCGGGAGAAACAGAGAACAATTACTACACATTGGAGAATGTACAGGAATTAATAGACTTTCGAAGCCTTGGAAACCGGAATGGTCGCAGATTTTAACAGCACAGCATTGTCTTGTTCCTGATGCCATATACCCACCACCACCGCTTCCTGGTGTCTGGGTTCGGGTCTGGGGGTCTCCCTGGGCCTCACTTGATCTTGACTGCAGAGTGGGGGCAATAACAGTATGCCTGTCAGAAGACTGGGAGCTGAGCAGATGACTTTTTAGGCATCTTCCACTGCAGGAATTACTGTTCTAAGCAACCCAGCCAGGCTTGGTCTTGGCTATATATCCACATGCCCAGAGCCGTGATTTATAATGATAGGGTATTTCTCAGAATCCTAGAACTGGCCGCATCTTAGAGCTCACCAACTACAGCCCGAGGCCTGTTGGAACCCAAAGTTTGTGTGACTGAACACTAAAGCAAAACAAAATAAAACTAAGCAAAGTTGATTGCCTTTAGATGGTTTGTGCTCCGAAGCAGCCTTCTCAAACTTTTATGTGCATAGAGATCACCTAGGGACCTTGTTAAAATGCAGATCTGTTTCACTAGGTCTGTCCTGAGATTCTGCTATTTCTAACAAACACCAAGTTTCTGTCAATCCTGCTGGTCAGTGGACCACACTTTGAGTAGCAAAGGTTTATGGTTAGCCATATTATCTGGTTATCCTATCTATGGTTATCATATTATGTTGTTAGCCAACACTCTTATTATCTTATACCCAGCCCAGGTCCCCAGTGATTGCCTAATTTTACCTAGTTGGCCTTTGTAGACATTTGAGTTTGTAACTCTGGAAAATCCTGCCTGTCCCGACTGATTTGACAGTTGTGAAACAGACCCAGAGAGAATAAGTGGGTTCTGCACGGTCATTCAGCAAGTGAAAGCCTAGCTACTCTCTCTGCTGCATGGTAAGACATCCTGCCTACAAAATAAATAAATGGTTACACTTCAAGTATCTGTGCCTCTGTGAGGAAATTAGGACATTCCAAAGGGAGAATGGAATGATAATGGCTAAATTTACTGGATCCAACTGTGGGCCAGGTCCTGTGCTAAGTGCTTTACATGGATTATTGCATTGAACACAACATCCGGACGAGGTAGAGAACATAGCCCACTTTTATAAAGTCACCAGGTTAGGAGAAGTTTTATAAATTGCCTAAGGTCACACAACTAAGAAGCAGAAGATGTGGGATTTGAACCTAGCAGTCTGACTCAGAGTCTATGCACTTAATTTCTGGCTACCTCAGGCTAGCCAGCAAAACTTGGCTGCAATTGACCTATTTGGCTGCCAGAGTGAACTTAAATTGTGTTGTAAGAAAGCAAAGCAGGCAGTTGGCTAAGTGATTAAGACTTAAGGGGGTTTTCCACTCCACCATTATAGCTTCCTATAATTCCACCATTATAGCCTTATTCCTTTCAATTAACTGCATTAACAGCTGCAGTCTTCTAGAGAACTGGGTTTGATTCGAGAAAGAGTCATCTATTAAATATCAATAGATCAGTAGAGAATCTTGCTAGCTGAGCGCAAGAATGGAAATCCAAATGGAAAAGTGGGTGAGTTTGAGAGGGATGGGAATATGTCAAATACTGACTTCCAAATCCGCTTGGGATCAGCTGACCCAGAAATGCAAAAAAGCCACAGTGTCTCACTCTTCATTTGGCACCTGTATTACATGGCTAACGTTGCTTGCTGGGTCAGAGTTCTTGTAAATAGAAATCAACTATTCAGGAAAGCCACAAACTTATCTTGGTCCTAAAATATAGATTGCTTTTGCCAGAGTAATCCAACTGGCTTTCTGAATAGTACTGGATCTGGAGTTTTCAAGCCTTTCCTGGCATCACAGCTTCCTAATCATCAGGAAACAGCTGGAGATAATGCTTTCATTCTCCCGTTTATCCTTTCCTTCTTCGGAGTTTACCGCCATGTGCCAAGCGCTGTGGGGAAAGCAACGGTGATTTCCCATGAGAGCTGGCCAGTGGGAAGGAAAGCAAACTGGAAGGCAGACTACCAAGATAGAATAGAATAAGGATCATTTTGGACACAAACACAAGGACTTTGGAAACAGAGAGGAAGATTCCAAGAGAGGAGAAATGAGAGCTGAAAGTGGGATTGGAAGTGTGAGGTTTCCAGTTACATTCCCTCCTCTGAGAAGTGCCTTCGTGGATGGTCCCAGGGGTTACCAAATTTGACATTAAAAATTTTGCCATGCTGTAGACCGCTGATCATTCTTCTATTTACTTAATATTTATCTTTACAGTCAAGTCGCTTTAAAATTTTTTTTTAACATTTATTTATTTTTGAGACAGAGAGAGACAGAGCATGAGTGGGGGAGGGTCAGAGAGAGAGGGAGACACAGAATCTGAAACAGGCTCCAGGCTCTGAGCTGTCAGTGCAGAGCCCGACGTGGGGCTCGAACTCACGGACCGCGAGATCGTGACCTGAGCCGAAGTCAGACGCTTGACCGACTGAGCCACCCAGGCGCCCCAACAGTCAAGTCACTTTTAAAAACATTTATTCATTCTAATTAATAATATTTATGAAATGGGGGTAGTAGTAGAACCATCACAGTTTGGAAACAAGTGACCTCCAAGCAACATGTGGGGCTTTCACAGCCTTTGGTTTCACGATGAACCAGCTGATCTTCATAAATGTGTTGGGAGGCTTCATCCTGTTGTTGTCAGATGATTATGACCTTTAGACATCTAAACACCCATCTATCGGGTTCTTGCATGCAAGTTCAGAAAAGAGGTTCCTGCCAATATGCACACGTCTACTGATGGTCCCAGCCACACGTGGTCTCTATGCTCTTGGAACTACAGCACTTTAACGTGGCCTTCTTTGGTGGGAAGGAAAGGCCTCCTTCTTGGTGCCATATTCAGTTAGGAATGTCTCCACAGTAGATCAGCTTGTGTCCTGAATAGTTACAAAGTTGTTGCCTCCATTGTATAGAGAGGAAACTGAGCCTCAGAGAATTAGGTCTGTTGCCCAAGGTCAACGGGTAAGTGAGCAGTGAGGCTAGTCATTTAGGTATCTACCTTCTATACTTGACAGCCTGAAATGTGTCTATATCATCTTCCAATTCCCTTGTCTATAGAATCTAGTAAATGCCTTGCACGTTGTGAGTATATAGCAATATTTTCTGACTTGGAGCAGACATGGCATGACGTCACCCCACCTAGGCCTCTGGGATCCGGTTAATCCATTCTAGTTAACTATCAAAATCCCCATGTCCCTGCCAGATCAGATATTAAAAAGGAAAAGTAGGAGACTTACCTCCTGGTATCAGAGGTCAGTATCACAGAAAGTCATGGACAATCTCAGTCCCCAGAACTCCCGCTTCTCTGGCTACACTTCCACCCTCAAATCCAGCTGTCTCCTGCAATCAGCCCAGTAGTTAAACTGATAGCACAATTATTTTTTTTTTTAAACTAAGCAGACGAATTTTAATTCATTTTTCAGACAGAGTGAAACACAAGATATTCACTCCAAAAATGGTGCACAGAAAGCTGGACATTTTTTGTTTCGTTCAGCACCGAGCACTCAGATTTAGGTGGAGGAAAATGTTTAAGTTGGTAAGGAAATTGCACAGCAAAAGTATAAAAATTAATCCAGAGTGGAAGGAGGGAAAATAGTCTCTTTTCTAGTAATCTACTTAAAAGCCAATGATTTTCTGTTAATACAGATAAGAAAAGAATCCAAACCATCATCAAAAAAGAACAACAACAACAAAAAACCCACTTCTGGTCTTCTTAGGAGTAGCATCTATGAGGCCAGACGTGACCAAATCCAGGTTCATTTGTTGGAGCCTGGAGGCCTACAGTGGAACTATGGATACCATCATGACAATAAAGGTAGAATTTCTTCTTAAAGAGGAGGTGAGATGAATTGAATGCAAAATTTGGCGCCCTTAAAACCAGATGACTCATAGGTGAAAGGGGCTCTCCAGCAGTTTTGAGCTTAATGCTGCAATAACATAAACTTTCTCTTACTCCCGAGACTCTGGGCCCAATTATCTCCAAGACGTGAATATGAAGGTTTTACTGTCCTAAAATAAGCCACGGCAGGTACGTGAACATTTGACCCAATAAAAGGAGGACATACCTGCTCCCTCCTTGAAGTCCCAGCTAGCCAGTTATATGCTAAATGGAATCTGTCAAATACTCGGAGTTTAAAAATGTAATGCTTTGCACAGATGGCTTTTTTGACGGTTACGTGAAATGGAATATCATATCTAATTTGGACCAATTGATTTGGGGCAGGCTGAGCCCCTCCTGTAAAAGCAAAGGCACGGGCATTGTGACGTAAAAATGAGCTCGTGCAGGAGCTGGCAGGTGGAGTGCTCATTCCTGGTAGTTGGTCTCCTCCATCCATAGGGAGAGGATGCCATCTAGCATGAACTCTGAAGAGCTGCAGCCAGCCCCCAAATGGCAAAAGCAAGCCTCAGGGTCCACGTTTTTGTGGCCGAAAATCTGTCCATGGGTGGGCTAAGCCAGCTGGTATATGATGCAAACTGTTCCTACATACTACGAAGGGAATTCTGCTCATGAAGTGATTACTGGGTCATGGAATGTTTCCATTACTTACATCTCAAAGCTCTACAACCCTCATGTGCTTCAGGATCCAACTAGGATTCCAAGGAATCCCCTCCTCTCTGGGCTGAATCTGGACACTCTTTGTGAAGAGGTGGGGGAAAGGTTGGTTAGCCTGTTCTTACTTAGGATGCAGGATGTTCATTCCCTTGAACGGCTGGACCATGACCCATTTAACTAGCTGTCCATGGATGAACATATTTATTATTACCAATCTTCTCCCGTAACAATGAAACAATAATTTT
Source organism: Panthera onca (assembly GCF_046562875.1). Taxonomy (NCBI): domain Eukaryota; kingdom Metazoa; phylum Chordata; class Mammalia; order Carnivora; family Felidae; genus Panthera; species Panthera onca. The sequence continues at coordinate 12,372,382 of NC_138349.1, forward strand.
TTTAAAGAATTAATGAACACTTTTTTGTCCTCCACCTTTTAAACTTGAAATGAAATTCGCCTTTTTTTTGGTGTCCAGTTCTATGAGTTTAGACAAATGTATATACTTGTATAACCAAGATGTAGCAACATTCCATCACCCCTGATTTTGTTAACATTAATTTTTTTCTTCCCTAAAAAAACATCTGTGTTTCTGAAACTTTAAACAGAATTAACACATGGTCTAGCAGCTCCCACTCCCACATATATACTGGAGAGGAAGAAGACACGTTTGTACACAAATGTTCACAGCAGCATGATCACAATAGACAAAAGATGGACGCAACCCAAATGTCCACCAGCAGAAGCCTGAATAAGCAAATTGTGGTGTGTCCATAGAGTGGAATGTTATTTAATAATAAAAAGGAATGAAGTACAAGGGTACAGGTGGAGAAACCTCAAAAACATCTTGCTAAGTGATAGAAGCCAGACGTGAAAAGGCAGTGTCTGACTGCATTTATATGACATTTCCAGAAAATTCATAGAGACAGAATTATAGATTGGTGGTTGTCAGGGGCTAGGCTAGAGGAAATAGGAAAACTGCCTACGGGGGGACTAGGCTTCGTCTTGGGGTGATGAAAATGTTTTGGGAACTAAATAAAGATGGTGGTCTCCCAACACTGTGAATGTACTAAATGCCCCCAAACTGTTCACTTTTGGGGGCACCTGGATGGCTCAGCCAGTTGAGCAACAGGCTCTTGATTTCAGCTCCGGTCATGATCTCACCATTGGTGGGTTCCAGCCCCACATCAGGCTCTGCGCTGACAGTGCAGAGCCTGTTTGGGATTCTCTCTCTCCCCTTCTCTCTCTCTGCCCCACTTGCACATGTGCACTCTCTTGCTCTCTCTCTCAAACATTTTTTAAAAACTAAAAAATAGAATGATTAATTTGGGGGGGCACCTGGCTAGCTCGGTCAGTGGCACATATGACTCTTGATCTCACGGTTGTGAGTTTGAGCCCTGCAATGGGTGTAGAGATTGCTTAAAAATAAGAAATTTTTTAAAAAGATTAATTTGGGGGCACCTGGCTCACTTGGGCAGTGGAGCATGTAACTCTTGGCTTCGGGGTTGTAAATTCAAGCCCCACATTGGGTGTAGAGATTCATTAAAAGTTTTTTAAAAATCTTTAAAAATAAATAAAATGATTACTTTTATTTCATTAACGTGAATTTCACTTGAATTAAAAAAAAAAAATGTTTAGGGACACCTGGGTGGCTCAGTCAGTTAAGCATTGACTTCACATCGGGTCATGATCTCACAGCTTATGAGTTTGAGCCTCGTATTGGTCTCTGTGCTGACAGCTCAGAGCCTAGAGCCTGCTTCAGATTCTGTGTCTCCCTCTCCCTCTGCCCATTCCCCACTCTCTCTCTGTCTCTGTCTCTCTCTCAAATATACATAAACATTAAAAAAAAAACTTTTTTTAATGTTTAATCCCAGTGATAAGTGAATACTTGGATCAGAGCAAGTGATGAATGATATTCATGTGCTGAACAACAAGGTACAAACTACCTGAAAAGTAGGTAGATACTATTCGTCCCATCTGAAGTATAAGAAAATTACAGGCCAGAGAAATACAAGACCCCCAACCAGAAAGCTGCAGGTTGGGACCCCCAGACCAGTGCCTGAGTCTAGATGCAGCACTGCTCCATTCTACTGCATGGTTTTCTCGAATGATTCAAAACTGCAGCATTTTTACTGAGCGGCAGCAATCTTGCAGGAGTCGCGCGGTGGGGGGGTGGTGAGAAGAGATGAACAGAAGGGAGAGGCAAAGGAGAGGAGGAAGAAATAACAAACAGAACACCTAGGTCAGCAAGCTGACCCACTCGGGGAGCAACGGGAGGACAACAGGCAAACAGATTGCTTTGCATGGCGTGGGGTGGGACTCCTCCGAAGGAAGAAGGTTTGAGCCACGTTAAGTCTCCCCGTTAGGAAACTCCAAACCAGGAGATGTGCTGCCCCACTGACGTGGGGGTCAGCGCTCCACAAGCTCCCCTCCTGCGGCCCTCACGCTCCTCCCCCTTCTCTCTGAGATACGTCAGTTTTCCCACTTGAGGGGGAACCAAAGACAGGGCAAAACTGAACTGTGTCTTTACTTTCCTCATGGTCTCCTGTCCCACTTCTGCTCACCCTGTCAACCTCCTGCTCCAACATCTCAAACCCTTGGGAAAATGAAAAGCAGCTTCTCCTTGCACATGACTGGGGGCCCCTTACCCAAGTAGCCTTAACAGAGCAGAGAGATAGAGCCCATAATAAGGCTTTGAACGTAGTGAGTGTGCTGTATAGGCTATGTGCTCTGTGACCTGGCTCCAGCTTTTCTGAGATGTTGATGACTAAAAGGAGTCACAAACTATTTGAGCAAACAGTAAATATTTTGTTGTGTTGTTGTTACGGAAAGGATGGAGGAAAAAATTCATCTGAGGGGGAAGAAGGCTCTTTTGTTTAGGGAGAACACTTGGAGAGGCTTTAGTTGTTTGAAAATGAAGCCAACTTCCTACTCTGGAATGGAGAAGTCGGGAAGAGTGGGGATTTAATTGTGCTGCATAATACTCTAAAGGGATGTCCTCATAGAGGGACAGCTCATCGCTGGGGATCATTCTCTTTCTGGGAGAAGCCCAGAGTGGGGGGAGGGGTGCAGGAGGGCTGGGATGAAGGAAAAGACACAATATCTATGGTGTTCCATGTAGGAGCAGATCCCTGCGACCTGAGGGAAGGAGGGATATTACAAAGGACAAAAATGGTCCCTAATGTGTTCCCATGGAGCTAGGCAGATGATAGGATATGCGAACAGGATGGTTTATGGTCCTGCTTTATCGTTGCCTTTGTCTGCATTGTAATTCCCATGTGTTATCCCCACGCCTTCATTTTGAAACAATCACTTGTCTTAGCTGGCACTAGGGAATTGAGAGAAAGGCATGTGACCACACTGAGACCCAGAGCTGTGTGCAGGAAGACTGGCAGCAGCCCAAAGAAGCTTCTGGAGCAAGGGCAAAAAGGGAGCTGGGAAGCCCAGAGCGGCTGTCTGCCATGGGGCGGATGCCTGAGGTGAGGAACACACCTAGGATCAATATGGGCAACATAAAAGATTCTTTAGGGCTCTGGAGAGGCCCAGGAATGGAAAGTGGTAAAAGGCTGGGCCACTTGCTAATCTAGGTAAATAAAGGCTCTGGTGGTAGGAATTTGGGCTGCCACTATTGATGCCATTTCTGCCCAGCATGTCAGAACAGAATCAATGAACATATACGCCTGAAAGGGCGGGCCTACGCCGGCGGACTCCATCTTGTTCGGTGTCCTTCACCTTGACCACACCTCCTCCCCTTGAGTAACCCCGCCCCCCCCCACCTGCCTAACAGGACTGGGACCCTGCCCCAGCCAATCGGCTGAGGCCACAGCCATTACCTCACCAACTGCCCCTAGGCTCCAATAAAACCTTTGTCCTTTTGAAACTCGCTCTCTCTCCCCAGTATCTCACTGCTGCGTCGGTGCAGGTGGGGGATTGAGCTCGAGCTAGCTTGAATAAAGGCTCTTTTGCTTTTACATCGGACTCGGCTCCCTGGCGGTATTTGGGGATCACGAATTCTGGGCATAACAACACCGTCATCATTCAATCATTTGTTATTTCCTTCCTTTGACATTTATTGAGTGACTACTAGGCAGAGAGCCTCGTTAGGTACCGTGGGAGACCACAAAGATGAGTAAAACATGCGAGTCCTGCCTTTAAACAACTTCTAGGCTCTTGGGACCAACCAGTCACACATTCAAGAAACCGGAATAGGAGACAGATCAATGTGAGAAGCAGAGGTTGCTGAAAGGAGGTTTTACACTGCTTGGATCCAGTGTTGGCAAAATCTAGAAGCCACCACTTTCACTCATTGTGGAGGGAGCGTGAACTAGCACAGCCTTTCTGGAAGGCAGTTTGGCAAAACATACCAAAACTCCTAAATACACACAGAACACTTAGTCATAGTAGTTTCACTGGTGGAAATACACCCCAAAGATACAGATAAGAATGTGTGCAAAGATGGCCTACAAGGATGGATAAAGATCATCATAGGGAGAGAAATTTCAAGCAACACAAACCTCCACCAATAGCAGATTGGTTAAGTAAGCTCTGGAACAACACTTCAGTGGTATACCTGTCAACAAGGTTCAACCCAAATCTTATCATGAGGAAATACCAGACAAGCAGACTAAGAGACATTCTACCAAAGGGACAGCCTGTGTCCTTCAACAGGACAAGGAAGGTAAAGAAAGAGTGAGGAACTGTTCCAGATTAAAGGAAACTTAAAAGACCAGGAAACCAAATGCAAGGTGTGATTTGGGAATGGATCATGGAGGGGTGAGGAAGATTGTGTGGCCAGCTGTAAGGACATTTTTAGGACAATTGATGAAATTAAATATGGTCTGGGGATCAGGCAGTAGTATGTTGATGTTAATATCCTAGATTTTGATCATTGTACCATGGTTATTATGAAAAAGAATGTCCTTGTTTTTAGGAAATACACTCTCAAGCAATGAGGGGCTTCAGAAAAGTGAAGTGTCATTCAAGCTGCAAACTAAGATAGCCATCAGAAATGATTAAGACACACAACATGATTCAAATATTGGCTCAAGGCAATGGTAGAAGGTTTTTTTTGTTTTTTTTTTTAATTTTTTTTTTAACGTTTATTTATTTTTGAGACAGAGAGAGACAGAGCATGAATGGGGAAGGGTCAGAGAAAGAGGGAGGCACAGAATCGGAAGCAGGCTCCAGGCTCTGAGCCATCAGCCCAGAGCCCAACACGGGGCTTGAACTCACGGACCGCGAGATCGTGACCTGAGCTGAAGTCGGATGCTTAACCGACTGAGCCACCCAGGCACCCCAGAAGGTTTTTGATCAAACACACAGGATTTAGCTCCAAAAGAATTATGTTGATGATAGCTGCCAAAGGCATTTAGGAGAAATAAGTGTCAGCTGGGGAGGTCAGAAGTGCCTATATACGTGTGTTTTTAGCCAGGTCTTCAACCAGACTCGTCTAAATGGGCTAGGATTCTGCCATGTGCCAGCCACTGTGCTAGGTGCTGAGGACAGAGTAATGAATAAGATAGGAGCAGCCCTTGCCCTTATTGGGGCTTGTATGTGTCTGAACAAAGGATACAAACAAGGGCCGAGAGAGAATAACACACACAGGCTTTTTTTTTTTTTTTAATGTTTGTTTGTTTTTGAGAGAGAGACAGAGTGTGAGCAGGGGAGGGGCAGAGAGAGAGGGAGACACAGAATCTGAAGCAGACTCCAGGCTCCGAGCTGTCAGCACAGAGCCCAACTCGAGGCTCGAACCCACGAACTGTGAGATCATGACCTGAGCCGAAGTCAGATGTTCAACTGACTGAATCACCCAGGCAGCCCAACACACACGGTCTTTAAGGAAGTCCTCTTGGTGAGGATGACAGCTAAGCTGTGACCTAAATAAGGAGAAGGAGCTAGCCAGATGTGAGTGGACAGCATTCCCACCAAAGAGCACATCCTGTGCTGGACGTCCTGTGTGGGCAAAGTAGGAATAGACCCATATGGCTGAAGCAGGAATGGCGTGGGAGGAGCCCAATGTGTTTTCTGAAAGGAGGCAGAGGCTCGGACTGTGTAGGGCCTTGTATGAATTTGGGTTTTACTCCAATGCACTGGGGAGCCATTGGAGAGTTCTAAGTAGGAGATGAACTGACCTGCTTGGTGTTTGAAGAAGAGCCACTGTTGCTGCTTAAGTGAAGAATAAATGGGAAGGAGGCAAGAGTGAAGGCAGAGAGATGGGTTAGGAGGCCTCAGGGAGGGGAGAGGGCGAGGAGGAAGGCTCGCTTAGACTTCTGTAGTGTCTCCAAACCAAGTTCCGCTTAGCATTACAGAGAGAAGCTGATGGGGCTAAGAAGGGTGACATTCATCCTCTGCTTTTCAACCTGGTTCCCATGACCAGCACTCCTGGCCCAGAGCGCATTACAAATGAATATTTCTACCTAAATCCTATGACCAGCCTGGGGATAGCATTCTGTGTTACAATTTTTATAGTGCTGTGTCCTAGTTTGGGTTCTTCTAGACCCTGAGACAAATCGTATGGGGAAATGGCCGGCGAGGGTGTGTTAAGTCACTGCTGTGGGTGACTAGAACTTAACTGGTGTGGACACTCCGGGAAACACAGCTCAGCTCATCTACCCAAGTGGCGGGGGAGCTGTGGTATTTCTACACCAAATCCGTTCACCTGGCCATTGCAGGCTGGCTGCCAGGAAGGGGGTTAATTCTCTCTCATTTCTGCCTTCCTGGAGGGATGGGCCCATCCCCCCTCCCCAGTTATGAAGAAAGCCCTCAGCACAGAGATGCAGGTGTCGGTGGTTGGTAACCTCTGGAGCCCAAAGAAGTAGCAGGGTCTGAGGGACTCTGGAGATATACAACAGAGTGGCCTGGACCCTGCGTTGTGTTTTCTTTCACTTTTGAAATAGAGCTCAGATGATGAAGGTGACCGAAACTCTTTAACCACCAGGAGACCCTGAGAAGCTAGGAAAGGATTCCAGGGAGAAAGGATGATAGCTTGGACTGAGGAGGTGGCCATGGAGGTAGAGAGAAATCGGTGTATAATTTGAGTGCTGGTTGGGGGTGAGGAAGGCAGCAAGGAATAGATTTTAGGAGAGAAAACAAGAGTTTGGTTTTGTGTCTGTTAAGTTTTCGGGGTGTAAGGAACATCCAAGGGGAGACGAGGCAGGACTGGAGGCACAGCTCCACAGAGCGGATGGGTCGGGGGCAACTGGGCGGCTCAGTCGGTTAAGCATCTGACTCTTCGTTTCAGCTCAGGTCATGATCTCATGGTTTGTGAGTTCGAGCCCCATAGTGAGCTCTGGCTGACAGCACAGAGCCTGCTTGGGATTCTCTCTCCCTCTCTCTCTGCCCCTTCCCTGCTCACTCGCGTGTGCGCTCTCTCTCAAAATAAATAAACAATAAATGAATAAATGAATGAATGAATGAATAAATAAATAAATAAATAAATAAATAAATAAATATATAAATCAGGGTGCCTGGGTGGCTCAGTTGGTTAAGTGTCTCACTCTTGGTTTCAGCCCAGGTCATGATCTCATGGTTCATGAGTTCGAACCCCATGTAGGGCTCCACATACTGAGAGTGTGGAGCCTGCTTGGGATTCTCTCTCTCTCTCTGCCCCTCCCTTGCTCGTGTGCCCTCTCTCTCTCTCTCAAAATAAATAAATAAATATTTAAATTAATAAATAAAAAATAAAAAGGGGATGGGTGGCCAGGGGTTAGGGTGGAAGAAGGGAAGAATTGAGGGAGCACAGAGGATGTTTAGAGAAGTAAAATTATTCCACATTAATGGAAATGTATCCTTACATACTCGTCCAGACCCATAGGACGTACAACACCAAGAATGAGTCTCAGTGTAATGAGACCTATCCCATGACCTATCCGTGCAGGTGATGCCTTTGGTGATGACCTATCCTTGCAGGCTCTTGTCCTGTAACCAATGTACCACCCTGGTGTGGGCTGTCGGTGGCGGTAGGCTGTGTGGGTGTGGGGTGAGGGAATCGATGAGTACTCCCTGAAAGTTCATTCAATTTCGCGGTGAACCTAAAACTTCTCTAGAAAATAAAATCTGTTTTTAAAAAGTTGGGGGTGGGGGACAGGTTAAGGATAGGCCACAAAGATAAGCAGGGGAGAGGTTCAGAAGAGAGCAACGATGTGCCAGGGGCTGGGCAGAGGAGGAACCTGCACAGGACGAGCAAACAGGAACTAACCACAGGCCTGCTGGGTGCAGGCACCCCCCTTACTGCAGCTTCCTGGGAGATGGGTGTTCTTAGATGGGGACCCTCAGACTCTGAAAGGTGAAATAACCCACGGGGTTTAAACTGCGGACAAGTGACTCCTTCCATCACTCTGCTGCCTGCCATACAGAGGACAACCTGGAGTAGTAAGGCAATGAAGGGATTGCCAGGGGATAAGACTCAAAGGAGAAGGCTTTGCTAGGAGGTATGTCTCTGCTTTGAGACTTCACCTCCCCTGAACCCAGGAGAGAGTTGAATTTGGGGCTCCTCGTCAATGAAAAAAGGAGAGAGAAAAAAAAAAGAATGCTTTTTGCCATAGAAAGAGGAAGAACTGGGGTGGCTGGGTGGCTCAGTCGGTTAAGCGTCTGGCTTCGGCTCAGGTCATGATCTCGTGGTTCATGAGTTCGAGCCCCGCGTCAGGCTCTGTGCTGACAGCTCAGAGCCTGGAGCCTGTTCCAGATTCTGTGTCTCCCTCTCTCTGACCCTCCCCCGTTCATGCTCTGTCTCTCTCTGTCTCAAAAATAACTAAACGTTAAAAAAAAAATTTAATTAAAAAAAAAAAAAAAAGAAAGAGGAAGAACTAAGCAAAACCCAGAGTAATGTTGACCGTCTCTAATTGTGGCCCCAACTCGCAGAATGTGACTTGTGGTTCCAGGGAGGTATTTTCCTAATCATCATAAAAAATAGCATATATCTTTTCATTTGCCTTTCTCTCAAAAAGGTCCAAAAATTCTTCTCCCAAACTCAGAAGGGAGGAATTTAGTTATTTTCTACTCTTTTGGTAATGTGCACAAGGTCAGTTTGTCTTTTTCCTTTAGCAGAACAATTTGTGTCCTTGTTGTGACAGTGAGAGAAAGCTGAATAAAAAAGATGTTTTTTCCAGGACGAGTGTGGAAGGAACGTTTTGGCCACCATGTCGGCCACTGCTTATTCATTCATTTGACAAACTTTTTTTTGAGCAGTTGCTATGAGCCAGGCACTAGCCCAGCCATTAGGACCTTAAAGACGAGTAAGACAGGAACTCTATCCCCAAGAAGTTCGCAGTATGGTTAAGACCCACACAAGGCAACAGAAAATTCCGCTATAATATGACAGGAATAAGGAGAACCAGAAAGGCATGTGCACAATGCTTTCTAGGTACCTGGAAGATGGACGGGGGAGGTGGGCAGGGAAGGCTTGGCAGAACGGTGCCCATATGGTGATTAAACACCAGTCACGGTTACATTTGCATGGAATGAACGATTGGAGGACTCTGCTTCCTGTTTTAGGGGAAGTCTCTGGCTGCAGCCTGGGATGAGCTGAAGGCCATTCGCTTTGTAGTTCTGAACAGACCATTGGAAGGCTCTTGCACAAAATTCCTTCTGGGCCTCTGGGCCTGAGATTCTAGGGTATTTCATTCCCTTTAGGATAAGAGAAATCAGGCTTTAGTCAGAGATCAGCAGACCAGGAGACCCAGCATGTTTACTGAAGGGTTCTTGGTTCTAATGGTCCCCGAGCCAATGAATCCCTGTGTAACTTGAGGAAAGCTCGTTAACCACAGGCAGCTGCCTCAGCTTCCTGTTTGGAAAAGAACTGATAAGTAGTGAGACTTCCTCTCCTATGGCCAAAGGACTTGAAAATCGGGCCTCTGCTTGGTGTTGAGGGAAACAGTGATGCTTTGTTGAGCATGCTTAAAATGCCAGTGTGAAGAGTGACTTTGGAATGATTGAGATTTATGGAGATAAAAATTACAAAATGTCCTGGCTTGATTTATATTGAGGAAAAAGGCAAAAAGACACCTATAAGGCAATACTTTCACAAGGTGAAAGTTAAACCATGTATTAAAACCATAACAAATTTAGATACACACACACACGCACACACACGCACACGCACACACACAAAATGTAGACACAAGTTAATACAGTAGAAATTAATGCCTTCCATCTGACAAAGAGAATTTCTTTCAAACTTCTACCAAGCTATTGGCTACCCAACAGGTAAGAAACAGAAATCTGCATCAAGCCTAGATATGGTCACTATTTCTTTCTAATCAGAGCTAAAACTCATCTCAGGTAGACGGGGGTCTGATAAGTGCCTTACCATGATGGTCACCCTTATTCCTCAGAGTTAGTGTTAAAAGGAAAAATAAAAAACTCTAGGTTTCTTGAGTAACAGCCTAGTCCAGGGGCAGGGACTGTGTTAGGCAGAGAACGCTGAGCTGCAGTGAGCTGGTACGTTACTTCACTCCTTCCTTTCCTTGACTTCATGTCCCTCTCACATCCAGAAGAGCCTAATTTGAGGCATTTGGAGATCAGAGCTTGTGCAAAAGCCTCGTTCTTCATTCCTGAATGAGAGAAGGGAGAGGAACTTCATTACTTTGAGAAAAACAAAATGTATTCAAAGTGTGTGCCTGCTGTTTGAAAATGCTGCAGGTCTGCTGGTGGGCAAAACAGTAACTGATATTTATTTAACCCTACTCCGTGCCAAGTACTCCCCTAAGCATTTTGCCTGCACTGTCTCTCTCTCTCTGCACAGCTAATGATTTAAGGTCGATTTCGGTGACTGCTCTCATTTTACAGATGCAGAAACTGAGGTGTAGAAAAGTTAATCCACAAAGGATGCTTGATGCCCCAGACACACACCCCGCCCTCTAAGACCACAAATGACAAAAGAAGAATTTGATCCCAAGTCCTGGTGGCTCTAGAGCCTGTGGCATTAACCATTAACCCTTAGCGCAGTGGGTTTTCAAATGGGGATGATTTTGTCCCCCAGGGGATATTTGGCAGATATTTTTGGTTGTCACATCTAAGTGGATGCCCTTCTCTCACAAGCTCTGCAGGAAGACAGGAGCAGAAGAACCTAGAAAAGAAAAAAAAAAAAAAAAAGGCTGAGAAAAAAAAAAAAAAACAAACAGAAAAGAAAAGGCTGAGAATAGAGTGGGTAATACCAGGCAGTTCCCCACACTGGTGAACATCAATTGCAGGGGTAGAATCAACAAGAATTGCTCAGACGAAAGAACAGAGAGTACAGAACACATAAAGGAAAGCATCCCTGTCAGGCTCAGGAACAGTATTTGGGGACATTTCACCAAAGGACAGATGGCCAATACTCCCCCAGGTTCAGATTCAGACCACCTTTTTTACAAATATTTCCTATTAAGCCCTATTAAGCACCTTATGCTTCAACAAATACGGCAGAAGGGAAGACAACATCAGGTTAAGAAGGGTTTCTGCAGTCCGCTTTTGGGGACTGGCTCCAAAAATCCTGGCTCCTTCCCTTTCCACTTGTGAGAATTTGGGCAAATTACTAAACCTCTCTAAGCTTCAGTATCCTCACCTAATGAAATGGGGATGGTGAATTAAAAACAGTACCAATCTCACAGGTTGTGTGAAGACCATAGAAGCTACTGTTTTCAGCCAGATCTTGGCCCTATAAGTTCTCAATAAATGTTGGCTGACACTGATAGAAAAACAAGGAGACAAAGGTCACCAATTCTCTATGCCATCTTTTTCTCCTTCTTCTTCTTCTTCTTCTTTTTTTTTTTTTTTTTTGAGAGAGAGAGAGCACAAGTGAGGGGTCAGAGAGAGAGAATACCAGGAGGGGCAGAGAGATAGAGAGAGAGAGAGAGAGAGAGAGCAGCGGGGCTCACCTGAAGCCGGGCTTGAGCTCACCCAACGTAGGACTTGAACTCACCAACCGTGAGATCATGACCTGAGCCAAAGTCAGATGTTTAGTGACTGAGCCACCCAGGTGCCCCTATGTGCCATCTTTCCCTTCATCTTCTCCCATTCCACCCTCAAGGACAGAATCTATCTATTCTAATAACACTTGTTTCCTCTGTGAGACCCTTCTTGAGCTCTCTTTCTCTAAACTCCCATAGCACTTTGCCTGGATTCCTTTTATTTAATGTAACAAACGCTTCTAGTGCTCACTCTGTACCTGATGACTGTGCTAAGTGCTTTAAAATTTAACTCACTTATTTCTCACAACAATCCTTGGGGGAGATATTAATATCACTCCCATTTTACAGATGGAAGAACATTCAGGGAGTTAAGTAACTTCTACAAGAGAGTTAAGCACTAAATGCCAGAACTGGTGTCTGAACCCCAGCTGTACATTCTGAACCATTATTCCTGTCATGCCCCTTAGTATGATGGATCTTGGATTTGGTGGTTTTTTGTTTTTTTTTTTAATGTTTAATTTTGAGAGAGAGAGAGTGTGTGTGAACTGGGAAGGGGCAGAGAGAAAGGAAAACACAATCCGAAGCAGGCTGCAGGCTCCCAGCTGTCAGCACAGAGCCCAACTCGGGGCTCGAACCGACGAACCGTGAGATCATGACCTGACCCGACGGACGCTTAACCAACTGAGCCATGCAGGCGCCCTAAAATCACATGGCTAATTGATGCAGTCATCCGACACAGAAGGCTCTACCTGGGACCTAAGTAGGAAAGGAAATGCATTATTCCAAACGCTAAAACGGGCTTGGGGCAGGGAGAATGCAGGAACCACACTCAGATGAATGGCAGGGGGAGGAGGATGGGTGAAATGGACAGAAGGTAATGATATCTTTAAGCGTAAACAGGCCCCACCCAAACAGACAGGACTAACTAAAACTTCAAAATTTTAAAACTGAAACCAAGATGAATAAGCCTAATCATGAGGGAACTCCGCTGTGCTTTGTGGTTCATCACAGTGAAGTTTAGTTATGAACCAAACTGCCTATGTGTGGAAACTTAGATGTGCATAAAATAGGAGAGAGAGGTGCCCTTGCAAATGCTGGAGAAAAAGAGAGGTGGACAGTAAAGGACTATGGGTCTAAGGAACATGGAAAGAGAATGCGACCCCTTGCCTTTTCTTTGCCTCCTCCCCCTCACCTTTGCCAGCTCACATACTGGCTGGCCAGGTGTGAAGATGTTCTGGGTTCTGGTCCTCTCCTTCCAAGCAGCTGCGTGACTTTGGGAAGGTCTCTCCATCTCTAAAAGTCTGTTTTTGTGTCTACAAGACCAGTGCTCTAACCCTTGAGCTATGGAGCCTGTTTTTACAGTGTCTACAAAATCACAGGGCTAGACCACAGCATCATTTTTGTATTTGTTGTTAGTTTCTATTTCTTCTTCTTTTTTTAAAATTGGGGTAGGGGTGCCTGGGTGGCTCAGTCTGTTAAGCTTCTGTCCGACTTCGGCTCAGGTCGTGGTCTCACAGTTTGCGGGTTCGAGCCCCATGTCAGGCTCTGTGCTGACAGTGCAGAGCCTGCTTGGGATTCTCTCTCTCTCTCTGCCCCCCTCCCCAACTCGCAAGGTCACACTCTAAATAAATAAATACATACCTAAGAAAAACTCAGATAAAGTGACGTAAAATTCACATGACATAGAATTAACCACTTTAAAGTGTACAGCCCAATGATATTGAGAACATTCACTACATTGTGCAATCACCACTTCTATGTAGTTCCAAAACATTTCCGTCACCCCAAAAGAAAACCCTGTACCATTAAGCAGTCAGTCCCCTTGCCTCCTCCTCCTCCCAGCACTTGGCAATTGCCAATTTGCTTTCAGTTTCTATGGATTTACTTGTTTTACATATTTCATATGAAAGGAATCATACATCTGGCCTTTGGGGTCCGGCTTCTTTTACTCAGCATAATGCTTTTTTTGAGCTCATCCCTCTTACAGTAGGTATCAATCCTTCATTCCTTTGTATGGATTAATAATATTCCTAAAGACTACAGTATGATTTTGAGTTCCAATAGTTTGACCCCCTTTCCTTTTCAAACATCTGTTCATAAACACATTATGAGCAGCAATTAAAAAGAAGGCAGGTACTAAGGGGAAATACTTGGGGTGCCTGGGTGGCTCAGTCAGTTAAGTGTCCGACTCGGTTTCAGCTCAGGTCATGATCTCATGGTTTGTGAGTTCGAGCCCCACATTGGGCTCTGTGCTGACAGTGCAGAGCTTGCTTGGGATTCTCTCTCCCTCTCTCTCTGCCCCTCCCCTGCTCACTCTATCTCTCTCTCAAAATAAATAAATAAACATTTTTTAAAAATAAGGGGAAATTGTTGAGAAATGTGTAGCCCCTTGCTTTATATTTATATATATATAAATTTATATATATGTTTATATATAAACTTATATATATAAATTTATATATATAAAGCAAGGGGCTACAAATATATATAAGCATATATATATTTGCTTATATTATAGTTATATATATTTTTTAATCTATATAATATATATATATTCAATTGGAGTATAACATTTAAAAGTGCCCAAGTGTACAGCTTCATGAACGCTCACAAAGTAAATACAACTATTAACTTTAAGCTGGGTCAACACACAATATATTATTCACACCCCATTCTTGTCTTCTCATTACCCGCCCCCAATTCTCTCTTTCTCAAGGTACCACCATTCTGACTTCAAACGCTATACGTTAGGTTTTCCTGTTTTTGAACTTCATGTAAAGGGCACCACAGATTATCAATGCTTTTACATCTGGCTTCTTTCACTCAGTATTACGTTTGTGAGATTCTGGCACTCTGTTGCATGTCATTGCGGTACATTCATTCTCGTTGTTGTACGGTATTAATAATATCGCAATCTACTTATCCGTTCTGTGGGTGATGGGCACGTGAGTAGTTTTAGCTCTGTGCCATATAATAGTGTTGCTGTGAACATTCTAGCCTGTTTTCATAAACTGATGCTCACACATCTTTTGGGCATATGCCTAGGACTGAAATTATTTGAGGCATATATTCAGCTTTACTAATACGGACACAATTTTCCAAAATGGTCAGACCATTTTTGATTCTCATCTCTTGCTTCTAAGATAATCCTTTCCAAAGCATGGGGCTAGTACCCACCGCCGTACTAGTGTTGCATAAAAGGATCTATGTGAGGAGCAAAACAAATAACATCAGGCTCCAAAGTGAGAAAATTATTGCCTGTTTAATGCTCTTTCAGTCCTTCTGATTACATAAAGAGAATCCCATGTGAGGTTGCTAGCTACCTCTCTGTCTGTTTTTATAAAAAGTCTCGGACTCTCAGCAGGCAACTGTATCTACTTGATACTTAATAACATTTTGTTTTCATGTATTTGTTTTAATTACTTTCTACTTATCGCAAGCAATGAAAGGTTTCTCATTTTAGTTATTTAGTATTTTCTTTCAAACAAATTCATTTAAGGGGTGGCTGGGTGGCTCAGCTGGTTAAGCGTCTGACTCGGGACCTCAGCTCAGGTCCTGATCACACTGTCAAGCCCCGTGTTGGGCTCTGTGCTGGGCGAGAAGCCTACTTAAAATAATAATAATAATAATAATAATAATAATAATAAATTCACTTAATTTTTTCAAAAGTGAGTCAACTTAAAGAAAATAGTAAACAATATGCAGATGATATGCAGCTTCCAGAAACGAAGTTGGTAGTGGAATGACTCCTGTTTGGAAAATACCCACTTAGAGTGTGCATTTATTTACCAGAAGGCCTCCGTGTGATTTTTATCTGCATTTGATGAGCTTACTTCAGAGTACCAGGCTCACCACTGAGCACTTGGCTTTACTAATCGACAGAAGACAAATTTTAAATTTGTTCCAATTCTAATTTGCGGAAGAGAGGCCAAAATGAAGTCCATACGCCATTACAAAGGTCTTCAAATACCAAAAACTTGATGTGTCTGACCAGCTTGGCTTATTAATGGACAAAAATCGCATTGAAATTACTTCATTTCATGCAGAAGTCAGAAGGCTCTACTTGATGCCTAAACAGATATGAGAACCTTCTGCAGAACTGGTAGAAACAGTCATCCACACAGGTTAACAACAAAAATCCGTAGAAATATGAAACTAAATATCTAGTTCCCCACCTGGATTAGTCCTTTTTGGATTGGGGCGACAATTAGAGACCAAGTGTTGCTTTCCCCAACATTCGGCTACTCAGAAGCCACAACGGGAATCTTCTCAGAACTAGGGCTGAGGCGCCCAACACGTAAGTTAACGCGGGGAAGCAGAAGGTAAGTTGAGGCGAGGAATCGAAAGGCCACGAGGACTTCTCTCCGCCCCCGCTCCGGCCCAGGCCCCGCCCCGCCGCCGAGGTCCCGCCCCCACATGCCCCGCCTCCTCCGCTTCCCAGTCGGCTTCGCGAGTCCGGCGCGCACTGGAGATGGCGGCCGCGGTGGGAAGGTTTCTCCGGGCCTCGGTGAGTGGCTGCAGACAGGGGACAGGCGCGGAGACACTGCAGTGGCACCGAGATCGTAGTTCCCAAGCAGGATCCTGCTCTCTGCCGTCTGGGGGCCTTTCGCCCTTCTTGGAGGGCACCAGCGGGTAACGGACCCCAGAGGCCTCTCCTCTAGGGAATGTGCCTGCGCAGAATCATCCTGCCCCCGCCCCCCGCCTCCTCCTAGCTGTCCCCTCTTCTAATCCCTCCTCACCCAGGAGTCGCGGGTCCCCAGGCCTTTTTCCACCTGAGCACCTGGTCCCGGAGGCAGGCGACCTGGGCTCTGTTCCCTGTTCCGTAGCCTACTCTGTGACCTTGGACTGACTTTCCGAACCTCAGTTTGCTACCCTTCCTTACCTTAGGATAGAAAGAGTGATGGCCTACATCAGGGCGTTGCTGTGAGCATCCACTAGATGCTGCATGGAAACCAAAGTGGTAAAGTACCAAGTGCTAAAGTGCAAGGCACTTCCCTTCTCCCACCCCAGGTCTGTCCCCACGCTTCTCAGGCAAAGCCTAATTCCTTCTTGGTACCCACCCTCCCCTTTCTCCTGGCGGGGTTCAACGCAGGCTCCTTCTTCCTGAGTCATGCTAGACACTGTAGTTGAGCACACAATTCCCTTGAGCCCTGTACACACTTTGCCGGAGGCTGAACTTTGCTCTGCTTGTTTGCTTATCTGTGAGGCCTTGTCTTTTCTGGGAAAACCTTGACGTGGTAGAAATTGCTTAGCAGATCATGCTGGTAAAGGGCTTAAATACACAGAGCATGGCCAAGTCCTCTTGGTTTTTGGATCCTCTGTGTTCTTCTTAAGAGCATGGCGTCTTTACGGTCTTATAATTCCCCTCTGCCTTGCAAGATTTTAAACAAATTATTTGTATACTTTTAAAATAAAAGTTATATCTGTATAAGATGTACAACGTGATGATTCGATATACATAATGAAATGATTACGACCGTCAAACTAACATATCCCTTCACATAATTCCCTTTTTTGTGTGTGATGAGTGTGCCTGAAATCTATTCTCTTAGCAAATTCCCAGGGTTCAATATAGTATTATTAAGTATAGTCATCATACCCCTCTACATTAGATCTCTAGACTTATTCACTTTGCATAACTGCAACCATGTACCCTTTTACCAACATCTCCCCATTCTCCTCTTGCAGTCTTGAAGGAGAAGGAGGCAGAAGAGAATGTTAGGAACATGAAGATTCAAGGGTGCCTGGGTGGCTCAGTTGGTTAAGTGTCCGACTCTTGGTTTTAACTCAGGTCGTGATCTCACAAATCGTGAGTTCCAGCCCCACATTGGGCTCTGCCGTGACGGTGTGGAGCCTGCTTGGGATTTTCTCTCTCCCTCTCTCTCTCTCTCTCTCTCTGCCCCTCCCCTGCTCATTCTCGCTCTCTCTCGAAATTAAAAAAAAAAAAAAAGAACATGGAGATTCAATCTATGCTCTTAGAGTTTTAGGTTTGATATTTGATTCACAGGATCAAGGATAGCTGAGCCCACCAATGGCCTGATGCCCTTTCAGCAGGGCCAGCCTTCAGCTACCGTTCTGGGGCTACTTCCTAATATAAAGTGTTTCTCTTTCCAGGTTGCCCGACATGTGAGTGCTATTCCTTGGGGTATCTCTGCCTCTGCAGCCCTTCGACCTGCTGCTTCCCGAAGAACATGCTTGACAAACGTATTGTGGTCTGGTTCTGCTCAAGCAAAATTGGCTTTTAGCAGCAGTAAGTGTTAATGCCTTGGGTTGACCCTAGAATGAAAACAGGAATCCTCATCTCAGGACAAGGGTTCTGAACCCTGTCTATGTCTGAACCCTCACTTGGGAAGATTTTTTTTTTATTTATTTATTTTTGAGACAGAGAAAGAGAGCGAACGGGGGAGGGTCAGAGAGAGGGAGACACAGAATCTGAAGCAGGCTCCAGGCTCTGAGCTGTCAGCACAGAGCTCAATGCGGGGCTCGAACTCACGGACTGTGAGATCACGACCTGAGCCGGAGTCAGATGCTTAACTGACTGAGCTACCCAGGCGCCCCGGGAAGATTTTGAAAACATACCACTGCCCCAGTCCCACTACAGACAAATTAAGTCAATCCCTGAGGTGTGAGACTGGGACATCATTTTTTTTTTAATGGAAAAGTAGTTGATATGACAATATTATTAGTTTCAGGTGTACAACGTAGCGATTCAAGATTTATATACATTAGGTGGTGATCACCATGATAAACCTAGCTACGGGCTGTCACCGTACAAAGTTGTTACGGTATTATTAACTGTCTTCACTGTGCTGTGCATGGCACTCCACCCCTGTCTGTCCATTTGTAACTGGAAGTTCCTACCTTTTAATCCCCTTATCAGTGTATTTTAAAAGCTCTCCAGGTAATTGTGATGTCCAGTCAAAATTGAGAATTGCTGAGGCAGACAGCCCTTGTGTCACATTACCATTTTGGTCATCAGAGGTTTAAATCCTCTGTGTTGAGGAACATGGAGGGAGGGAGGTGGGACTCAGATACCTCTGGGCCTCGCTGTGTATGAGGGGATGTGAGGTAACCGGAAGTGGCCAACAGCCTGTCGGAACCAAGGCTTTTGGACTCAGACCTGTGTGCTAGTCCTAGCTGGCCACATGAGAGCATGGACTCCTCCAGGACCTGAGTAAAACAAGGCTATTTCTTGAGATTTACACTCCCATTTTCTAGAATGTGGGTTTTGCTAAGATGAGCCTCAGATGAGCGGTATTTGAAAATACCTCCTTTAAGTTTGTCCCACCTTGTAAAAAGCACGTGCAACATCTAATCGCTTGAGAAATATACTTCAGCAAAGCCTTTGCTAATTTTACTACCCTGGAGCTTTAGAAAAAATTTCTAGTAATTTGACGCCCCACATATAAAACTTTCCTTGTCCCCTGTCCCAGACCCACTCCAGCGGCCCCCACCGTTTCTGAAGCCTGGGTATTTTGACACTTTGTGGCAGGTTGCCAGTGGAAGCAAGTCCTCTCTAGTTCTGACACATGTCTCGTACCCTTTCCTTCCTTCCTGTCCTCTCAGGCACACCCCTCCTGTCCGTACCTCTCATTTAGATAACTGCAACGCCCTCCTACCATCAGTCTCCCTTCCTCCTGCTCCCCTTACCCTCCCCTGCCAGACTAACCCTCCCAAGAAGAGTTGACTCATCTTCTATCTCCTGCGTGTAAACCTCCTGCGTGAAACCTCCAGTGAGGACTCTGTCTTTTTTTTTTTTTTTTTTTTTTTTTTTTTTTTTAAGAACAAACTCTAGCCTGATATTTCAGGGCTGTCACAGCCTGGCTTTCAGTCATTCTTGCTTTGTCTCTCACACTTCCTTCCACACACCTGCTCTCTCTGTTCTTTGTTTGTTTGTTTAATGTTTTTTATTTTTTTTATTTATTTATTTAAAAAAATTTTTTTTTTTTAACATTTATTTTTGAGACAGAGAGAGACAGAGCATGAATGGGGGAGGGTCAGAGAGAGAGGGAGACACAGAATCCGAAACAGGCTCCAGGCTCTGAGCTGTCAGTGCAGAGCCCGACGCGGGGCTCGAACTCATGGACCACGAGATCATGACCTGGGTGAAGTCGGACGCTTAACCGACTGAGCCACCCAGGCGCCCCTAATGTTTTTTATTTTTAAGAGAGAGAACGCACACACGAACCGGGGAGGGGCAGAGAGAGGGAGACAGAATGCAAAACAGGCTCCAGGCTCTGAGCTGTCCGCACAGAGCCTGATGTGGGGCTCGAACCCACGAACCACAAGATCACAACCTGAGCTAAAGTCGGACGCTTAACCGACTAAGCCACCCAGGCATTCCTGCTCCCTCTGTTCTAATCAAACTGTGCCACAGGCTGTTCCCCACACTTGCCCAGTTCCCTCCTCCATGCCGTTTGCCCTGTCCCACGTGGCCTTGACAAAATCTAACCCATATTTAGAATCCACGTCTGGGCTCATGTCTTCCTCGGTTCTGTCTTAATGCCATCCCTACCATCTCTGGCATCATCTTTTTCAGCTTTTTAGTCCCCATAGTACTTTGAATTGAATTTGTATACAGTCTAGACTACAGAAGGTGGGGGGGAAATGACCTAAGATGTACAGTTGAACTGAACCTTTTATTTATTTATTTATTTTTTTTATTTTTTAATGTTTATTTATTTTTGAGACAGAGAGAGACAGAGCATGAATGGGGGAGGGTCAGAGAGAGGGAGACACACAATCCGAAACAGGCTCCAGGCTCTGAGCCCTCAGCACAGAGCCCGACGCGGGGCTCGAACTCACAGACCATGAGATCGTGACCTGAGCCGAAGTCGGACACTTAACCGACCGAGCCACCCAGGCGCCCCTGAACTGAACCTTTTAATTTATACTACTAATTAATTACTGTGAGAGATTTGAATAAAGTCAAGTAGGCGCGTGAATAAGCAGATGATGAACTGTACGTGCGTGTGGGCTTCCTTCAGGTTCTTCGTACCATGCTCCTGCCGTCACCCAGCACGCACCCTATTTTAAGGGCACTGCCGTTGTCAACGGAGAGTTCAAAGACCTAAGCCTTGATGACTTTAAGGGGAAATATTTGGTGCTTTTCTTCTATCCTTTGGACTTGTAAGTATAATTTCTGTGATGCTTGATGTCATTCTGAGAGCCAGCAAAGGTCTCTGCTTCCCCCTGACATTTCCTATCTCTGGTTGCTCTTCTGGTCAAGGGAAGGGTTCTTTGGGTTGTTTATCGCCAGTGGCCTTGCTGAGTACAGCTTGCAGCTGCAGCTAATCTGATACCTGTAGAGGATGAGGTGGCATTCTTAGTGGGGTTGGGTTTTGATATGGCTGTTTTCTGTACTCCAGAGCAGTGGTGTCTGTAAGCCAGTCTGTCTGCGAGGAAGCTTTCATTGGCCTGGAGGAAAATGAGAAAAGTAAAGATAGTAATAAAATGAGTTTTCTCATAAAGTTATTTATTTTTGGGCGCGCCTGGGTGGCTCAGTCGGTTAAGTGTCCAACTCCGGCTCAGGTCATGATCTTGCAGCCCGTGAGTTCGAGCCCCGCGTCAGGCTCTGTGCTGATAGCTCAGAGCCTGGAGCCTGTTTCGGATTCTGTGTCTCCCTCTCTCTGACCCTCCCCCGTTTATGCTCTGTCTCTCTCTGTCTCAAAAATAAATAAAGGTTAAAAAAAAAAAAAAATTAAAAATAAATAAATAAATAAAGTTATTTATTTTTTTCTTTATTCTTAGACTATGCCTCTTTTCCCCTGCCCACCCCCATTTTTTGATAAGATTTTTTTTTTTTATGTTTGAGAGAGAGAGAGAGAGAGGGTGAGCGCGTGCTTGCAAGCAGGTAAGGGGCAGGCGGAGAGGGCAACAGAGGATCCGAAGCAGGCTCTGTGCTGGCAGCAGAGAGCCTGATGTGGGCTCGAACTCACGAACCATGACATCATAACCTGAGCCAAAGTCAGCTCCTTGACTGACTGAGCCACCCAGGCATCCCTTGTGATATGATGCTTCAATAGAAAGGGAAGTCCATTGAGGGTGGTTAACCACTTTTGCTTTTTTCACCTATAAGCAAGTGGAGCTAGTCTTCAGACCACGCATCGTTTAAATTCTAAATCCTTGTTTTTAAGTTCTCTGATGGGAATTGCTTCCCTTTTTCTCTAGCACCTTTGTGTGTCCTACCGAAATTGTTGCTTTTAGCGACAAAGCCAGTGAGTTTCACGACGCGAACTGTGAAGTTGTTGCAGTTTCGGTGGATTCCCACTTCACCCATCTTGCCTGGATAAACACGCCACGGAAGGTACAGACCTCAGTTACCCTGCCTTTGCAGTGAGCTTCCTAAAGACTGGAAAGATCCCATGAAAGACTAGCCTAGAAGTTGTTAGAGCATGATGAGTCTGAAATAGGCGTTCATAGGTCCCAAGCTCCCGGCAAATTCTGTCAGACTCTCGCCACGTCTCCGTCCACATTGCCTGGATTTACTGCCCACCACTCGTGTGTTTTCCAGGGCACAAACAGTAACAGAGACCAGTCTCAGCAGAGCGGGGCAGACCCAGCTGGGCATGGCTGCCTCCTCTCTGACCTGTACCTTATACATCCCACATACCCGGCCTGGCTTGTGGGACGGTGGTTAATAATTTCACTCTTTTGCATGATCGTTGTTCCTGCCTGAAAAGTTGCTTGGGAGAATCAAAATTTCTAGCTGTGTTCCCAGCCTGTCAGTACCAAACTAGTCAAAGTCTTTATTACTCTTCCATTCTTATGCTATAGAAATTAATCTTCAAGTAAGAGAATACTTCAAGAATTAGGAAAAGAAAGTGTTACAGTATGAGCTGGGTTTAAATCCTGCCTCTGTCCCTTTCTAGCTGTGGCCTGGAACAAGTTACCTAACCTTTGTGCGCCTCCAGTTTCCTCACCTGTAAAAAGGTGATTGTCATGGTATCTGCTCCAGGATGGTTGGGAGGAGGAAGTGAGTTAACAGAAAGAGCTTAGAGCAGCACTCGGCCTGCTGCCGGTGCTCAGTCCCGCTGCCTGCTGCCATTCTTGTTGGCCTCAGACGTCATGTTACCTGGCTGAGACAGTGTAACAGCCCGTCGCGTTTGCATTTTTATTAGAATGGCGGTTTGGGCCACATGAACATCGCACTCTTGTCAGATTTGACTAAACAGATGTCCCGAGACTACGGCGTGCTGTTAGAAGGCCCTGGTATTGCTCTAAGGTAAGATCCTGTTCCTTATGAACTTAAACTTTGTTTTTCGTGTTTAGCATCATCTCACTTCTTCGGGGATTTGTAGAGACCTCGGTAAGGCGCTTTGAAGCCCAGAAAGCCTTCATTCACCTTAGCTTTAGTAGCGCCAGTGAGTGCCTGCTGCGAGGGTTGGCAGAGGCTTTCAGAATGGCTGTGACAGACCCGCCCCCTGCAGCACCCTGAGTGTTGATGGTCACACTGCTGCACTTGCCCTAACCACCTGGGAGCCGCTTTCGTGGGGGGGGTAGGGGGTGCACTCCTGGCGTGTTTGGGGAGGGGGAGACCAGCAGCCCGTAGGAGTCAGGAAGCTGGCGTGGGTGAGATCTTATTCAAGCCCGAGTCAGACCAGAGTTTGAATTTTGTTTTTTAACCCAGCTATTTGTTTAACAGCTGTAGGACTTTGGGAAAGTTAATGTAACCTCTCTGAGTCCCACTTTTCCTGTCACTGAACTGAAAATGTACCTCCCAGGTTGGTTGGGAGGGCTAAATAAGGGGAGGCAGCCAAAGTTTACAGCACAGGTTCTGGTAGCTGTGAAGACCTTTGTCCCAGAATGTCATTTCTGTCCTCGTGCTTTCAGTAGTTAGAGCTTCATTCCTTTGAGTGTTGAAGCTTTCCTTCTCTAACAGTCCTATATGCAGGAATGCAGGCTTCCTGCAGGGGGGTGGTGGGGGGGGAGGGCAGAGAATAAGAACTTAGGCCTTAGAATGGCATCTTGATGACCACTGAGTGAAGGAGGGTTGGGCAGAACTTCACCTCCAGGAAGCCGATGAGGACCTCACTGGGATGCACCTAGCAGTTTTGCTGGGGCTGGTTGGAACCTACTCACCTGCTCTGTCTTGGTACCTCACTCTTCTCTGGCCCACTTTCCTTTTGGGTTATCCCTGGGATTTTAGTTCTCCACCTTGGAGTTTGGGCCTTTTTTACTCCAGGCAGAGTCTCTCTTTCTTTAATAAACTAAAGCCTGGCTTTGGCAAAGTTGGCTAGGGAAGGAGAAAAGGAGTGCTGGCTTTTTCCTCCCAGGCTCCCCTTCCATGTCGGGTCTTGCTGGTGTTGCCGTTACTTCCCTGCTAGTTTCACCATTAGGATTGACAAGGGAGGGTAACCGAGTCTGGTTCGTAAGATGAGGCTTTCGTTCTGGAGTCTCTGGGCTCCGTCCTCGCTCTGCATCTGCACCATGGACTCCAGCTTGGCTCCTCTCTCTTGAGCATGCGCCAGGACCGCCGAAAGCCTCAAAGCCCAGACCCCCAAGAGCCGGGCCCAGGGAGGAAGAAGCACCATTTTACCTTGCTGTTTTCTCTTACTTGCTTCTTCCCTGAACAGTGAACACTTGGAATGCCACACCCTTTTAAGATGGGCTGTTAAAACCTGTGGTTTAAACATATCTGCATATGTCATGGTAACACCAACACTTGTACAGAAGATGAACACAGACTTTGGTTTTTCCTTTAGATTTCTGCCCTGAGGCCTTATTTAAGGACATTAAATTCTTTCTGCAAAGATTTCCCCTGGGATTTTCCACCATTTCCCCAAGAATTCACTCATTTCATAAGTATTTACTGAATATAGATAAAATACATCTCTGTCTTTTCCTTTTGCCTATGGTTTCTTGCCAAGGTTTGATACGGCAGCTCAACACCTGCTAAATATCACTAATAAGTGAAAGAAGTCTTTGCTCTCCGTGACTTTTAGACTGTGTGACAGTCCAGTCACATTTGCAAAGGTGACTACCTGCTTTCCATGTTGTCCTGGTCCAGTCACACCTTTGTTAAGGCATCTCATCAATAGGAGATGATCAGCTTTTTATATAACAATGAAAACACCATGTTTAAGCATATGATTGAATTTAAGAAATGCTTTATTGATGAGAATTAAAGACAAAAGTGGGTAGAAGTTAGACTTTCTAGTTCTCTCTAGAACATTCTGCCGAAGTACTAATGAGCACAAATTCTCATGCAGAGGTCTCTTCATAATTGACCCCAATGGAGTCATCAAGCATTTGAGTGTCAATGATCTCCCTGTGGGCCGAAGTGTGGAAGAGACCCTCCGTTTGGTGAAGGCATTCCAGTTTGTGGAAACCCATGGAGAAGTCTGCCCAGCAAACTGGACCCCGGATTCTCCTACAGTAGGTTTCTTTTCCAAAAGCAATGAGGTCCCAGCATAAGGATCCCAGGTCCTCATTGCCTCAAGAGATGCTGGCCTGGAGCACCCACAAAAGAACCCACCCTTGGTGCCAGGGTGCAGATAGTGTGCAAATGGGTGAGGCTGCTGAGGGGTGGGGGTTGGGGTGGGATCAGGGATCAGGCAGGCTGTTAAAACAATGTTCATCCATGCATTTTAAAGGAAACAGACCACACTTTAAAAAGTAAAAGAACTTTGGGTTAAAAACTGAGCTTTCAACTCACTTTTGAGACTGTTATCTTAAAGGCAGTTACCTGATTAAATGTTTTCGTACTTTCAGATCAAGCCACATCCAGCTGCTTCCAAAGAGTACTTTGAGAAGGTAAATCAGTAGGTCATCCATCCCCTGCTACCTGCAGCTTCTCCCATCAGAAAGAACCACATTTGGACTCACCTATTAGCATTTCAAAGATGATGATTTCTAGAAGACGAAAAACCAATTATGTTTGCATTCATAAATAATACTCTGAATGTTTTCTTTTTGTGACATTGGCTAAGGCTTTTTTAAATGTACTCACACATACAAAGCGTCCTTTATTGGTAACCTCTTGGTGGCTAGTTTGTAGAATTTGCTAGTTCACCTATTCCTTCAATTGTGTCTTCAATGGGAAGAGCAAACACTCTTCTTTCTCAGCCTTACTCGAACTTTTCTGTGCAGCAGAGAAGTCAAACGAGCCCCCAAAGCTTCTGATCAAGGGTCCTGAAATTTTCTTCTTGGATTTGTTTGTACTAAACTGAATTTTCTTTTCAGGTAACAAAGATCATAGTTTGAAGGTGTTAATGTCAGTAGTCTGCTTTAACTCTTGCAGTGGATGTATATGTACTTGAAACAAATGTGAATCATGTTTTTAAAAAAACACAGTGACAAATGACTTAAGCGATCATGCGTGTTTCTCTTCCCTGAGATTAAAATAGTTATTTTACTTATTTGCTAGCTGACATAGTGTCCACAAATATTGTAGATATTGATTGGGCGTAATTATAAAGCATATTTATTGAATCCAGTAATTGCATTTTGAAATCATTATAATTATTTTCTTTTCTGAAGTGCTCAATGTAAAGTACGTAATAAACATTTTAAAATATTTGCATGCTCAACACCATTAATTGTTGGTTCGGCTTATGTTGTGAGGCTCTAGGTCTCCTTCTGATTAGATCAGCAAACATTTATGGAGCATTTAGCTCAGGGCCCCCAAATATGAGTAAGATGCTGGCTCTGTACCCAAGGAACTCAAGTTAGGGCAAGAGAGATATGGAAGCATCTATTCATTATATCAGTAAATCCTGGGTGCGGTTTTGGAAGCATAAGGGTGAACAAAAAGAGACAACCCCCTTCCTTCATGCAGTTACATTCCAGAGAGGGAAACCCAATAAATATAATAAAAATACATAGAATGTTTGAAAGGGAAATAAAGTAGAGTAGGGGGCTAGAGCAGAGAATTGAGATGTTCTAGATGGGGTCGTCAGGAAGGCCTTAAAGTCAATGTCCAGGTCCATTTTCTCATCTGTAAAATGAGGGCAATAATTGTCATACCTCAGGGTTTTGATGAGGATCAAGTGAGATAAAACATGTAGAAAATGAGGGTGCTAGGCAAAGGGTTTGGCAAGTGCAAAGGGCCTGAGGCAAGAGTAGGTGTAGAGTGGATGAAGAATTGAAGGGGCTGTGAGACTGCAGTGGTGAAGGAGGAGAATGGTCAAGGGGAGCCCAGAGTGCCTAATGGATAAACTGGGGACTTTGGATTCTCTTCTAAGAATTCAGAAGGTTTAGAATTTAGAAGGTCTCTTCGAAGGTTTTGACTGACAAGAGTCGCCTCAAGCGCTTTTCTAGGAGGATCACTCTGGCTCCTTTGTTAAGACTAGACTATAAGGGTCCAGAGAAGAGAAGCTGAGCTGGATTTGACATACTTGAGGGTAGAGCCAACAGAAAATACTACAGGTGTGCTAAATACTATGGCACAATACGCAGTAGATGCATTCCTGGGGTGTGAGGGGAGCACTGGGGAGGGGGGAGCTTACCCAGCCACTGGCATGGGGGTGAACTTCCTGGAAAAGGAGATGAACTCTTGAGGTTATTGAAAAGTGAGCCAGGTGAGCTGAGCAAAAAGGGGCACAAATTCATATCAGCCTGCATAAAACCTTAAGCTTTCATGTCCCTGGAGGGAAAGGCAAGACAAGGCAAGGGACAGAACAGGCCAGCTGGCTGTTAAAGGCCCGAACAGCTTTTCCAACGGACCCAGTGTCATGTTAGGGCTTTTACATGTTTCGTCTCATTTGATCGGCAACAAAACCTTAAAATGGGTGCGATTACTGTCCTCTTTTTTACAGATGACTAAATAGACCCATTTATGTTGACTTCACCAATGCCATCCAACTAAATAACTTATGGTCTTCAACCCAAGACTCCTGAAGACCCCTGAACTCCCTAAACAAACGTCCAGGAGCACACATTCTACAACCACCCCACCCACCCCAGTGCAGGGCCAGGATGTAGGGGAGGTAGCAGCAGGAGGAGGGCAGATGCATTTCTTCTCCAGAACCAGACCCTACTTGATCTGGTATTCAAAGGAAGGAACTGAAACTGCCCCAGCACTAGAGAAAAACTTGGGAGATTGCACTTTATGCAGTGCCCTCTTCACCCGCAGGGTCAGGGCCCCACACTTAGAAGGGCCCTGGGCCTGGTTTAATGCTCAGGATGTTGACTTTTTGAAACTCTCAATCGTTTTTAAATAAGGGGTGCCACATTTTCAAATTTCACCGTGAAAATTAAGTAGCCAATCCTGACTATCCCCAACGCCCTTCCAAAAGGTTGGCACACCGGTCATCTGGGTAAGATTCAGGTTCTTCTCAGTAGGTACTGTGATAGGGGTCCATAGGTGACCCCTCCAACCTGGAAGCGGTCCAGCTACCCTAAAGGGAGAATAAGGTTGGGAAGACTTGGTCTGCAGGAGGATGGGCAGGTGCACGGGGACCAGGGCGGGATGGAGGCGTGGAATCTGGACGCTGGAGCGTGGTGACAGCGAGCATCGGGAGTTCGGGGACCCGGCAGCGGGAATACCGGGCGCACCGGGTTCCCGCCACTGGCGCGCGGCGACAAAGAGCAGCGGGCGAGCCAGGAACCCGGCAGCGGGAACAGGGGACGCGCGCGCGCCTGGGCGGGGCACGCCGCCCGGCTCCTCCTCCGCGCCTGGCGGGGTGGCGGCGGCCTCCCTCCACTACATAGGTCCCAGGAAGAGGAGCAGGAGGAGGAGGAAACGCGGGGGCCGGGCGGCTCCCTGGGTGCAGCGGCGCGGCCCCCGCATGGAGCCCAACGTGCGCTTCTGGATCACCGAACGCCAAGTACGGCCCGGGCCCGGCGCGGCTGGGGGCGGGGAGGCCCTGGGCCGCGTGAAGTCACCGGCTGGAGTGCTGGCTGGCCCGGGTGACCTTGGGTAGGCCACGTGGTCGCACCACCCGCCTTCCCACCTCAGACCCCGGGAGGGGACGAAGGGGAAACCCAAGCGTGCGGGAGGCCGACAGCCAGGGCTGTTACCGCGTGTCACCGCTACCCCAGGCCTGGCTAGCGAGGGTCGTCACAAGGTCACCCTACCCATCGCCCTGAAGAGTCAGGCCCCGCCTCGCAGGGGTCTGCCCTCCGCTGCCTGAGCTGTTGCTGAGCACCAGCTTGGAAAGGAACAGCTGCATCCAGGAGCCACCCCCGCCCCTCCTAACCTCCGTAGGCTCAGCCACTCGGATGGCACAGGGGCTGTCGGCAGCGGTAGACAGGGAGTAGCGCGGGCCCCGCCTCCAGGCGGTGACTGGGCGGCGCTGCCCAATAGAAATACGATGGGAGCCGTAGAGGTCATTAAAATTTTTCTAGTAGCCACATTCAAAAGGGTAAAAAGGAACAACAGAAATTAATTTTAACAGTCTATTGTATTTAGCCCAACAAATGTAAAATATTAACGTTTCAACACGTAATCAATGTAAAAATTATTAATGAGATATCTACAGCCCTTTTTTACATCTTTGAAATCTGGTGTCTGTTTTACACATACAGCGTATCTCAGTTTGGCCTGGCCACATTTCAGGGGCTCCAGAGCCACACGGGGCTAATTGGACCATACAATTCTAGGGTGTTCTCTTTCAGCCTTACCTAAAGGAGGGCCTAGCCTGGTTTTGAGTGGGGAAGTTGAAAGGGGACAGGGAACTCCAGCTTTCCAGGCAGAGCCAGGACCGGAAGCCAAAACCATTGCAGAGGTGGTGTGTGTTGTGGGGGAGGGGAAGGGGAAGGTTTTGGAAGCCAACCACACTTCCTCTGTCCACATGTGAACTGAGCTGCCTTTATTGATGCCTGGCTGGGGTGTCGGGTTCTTTATGACTCAAGTTAAGTCTTAGAACAATGATAAGAGGGTAAAGAAGAAGCTTCTGAGAACTTTCTAGGTAGTTGGTTCCAGGTCATTTGTGCGATGTGAACATAGATAGGCCCATTTGACCCCAGAGTCTGAGCTTTTAATCCTCGAGAGTAATTTGATATTAGAGTAGTTAAGAGCACAGGCTGCTGGGTTTGGTCCCGGCTGGGTTTTCTTGGGTACGTTCGTGAGCTTTACCTCACCTGTAACATGGGGATGTTGCAGGAGCTGCAGTTAGAAGCCCTTTAGGGTCTCAAACATTATGTTCACCGTTATTATTACCATACATCTTTTCTTTTCTGCCACCACTAACCTCTCTGGTGCTCTTCTCCCTCTCCAGTCTTTTATTCAGAGATTCGTTCAGTGGACAGAGTTATTGGATCCTACAAATTTGGTCGTTTCAATTGTGAGTATTTCCTTGTTTTCTGAGATAACGCATTTCACATCTTATTCTGAAACGGGAAGACCGTGTGTCCCTGTTGAAAAGCAGTGGAAGGGGCGCCTGGGTGGCGCAGTCGGTTAAGCGTCCGACTTCAGCCAGGTCACGATCTCGCGGTCTGTGAGTTCGAGCCCCGCGTCAGGCTCTGGGCTGATGGCTCGGAGCCTGGAGCCTGTTTCCGATTCTGTGTCTCCCTCTCTCTCTGCCCCTCCCCCGTTCATGCTCTGTCTCTCTCTGTCCCAAAAATAAATAAAAAACGTTGAAAAAAAAAAATTAAAAAAAAAAAAAAAAAAAGAAAGAAAAGCAGTGGAAACAGAATCCATATATATTATCACGTTTTCATTCCTTCAGAATGAGCTTGTTAGATTGGAAGGTGGGTAAGCAAATGCTGACAGGTAATACCAAGCTCTGGGCCAGGTGCTGGTGGCTCAAAAGGGATCAAAACAGTCATCCCTGGTCATGGAGGACAGACTGACAGAGGTGGTCACAGACCTTGACCTCGGGTTCTAAGGGAGGCGGAAGGCCAGAGGGAGGAGGCATCCAGGAAAGGTCAGACAGAAGGGACTGTAAGCAAAGCCCAGGGGAGAGAGCGGGTAGTCCGGTCAGTGCGTTGGGGAACCAGGCAGTTCCTGAAGGGCCTTGTGTGTCACTCAGATGAGAGGGGTTTGCATTTAGCCTGCAGGGCGAGGTGGTGAGGTTTGTGGTTCAGAGGGTCTCTGGTCCCATGTGGCGAAGGATCAGAGGGACCAGACTGTAGATGAGGTGAGCTGTTCAGGGAATGGCTCAGCTATCTGAGTGAAAGACCAGGGTTTGAACCATGTGTTGCTGAGGGCAGAAGAGGAGATGCCCTGTCACCAGCAATATCCCTCAGGGCCAGAGGCACAGGGACACTCCCATCCTTGTGTTCAAGTTGTTCCAGGCAGCCTTGTTTATTTATTTTTATTTTTATGTTTTTTTAATGTTTATTTATTTTTGAGGGAGAGAGGGAGACAGAGTGTGAGCCGCGGAGGGGCAGAGAGAGAGGGAGACACAGAATCCAAAGCAGGCTCCAGGCTCCGTGCTGTCAGCACAGACCCGACCTGGGGCTCATGAGATCATGGCCTGAGCCGGAGTCAGATGCTTAACCAACTGAGCTGCCCGGGTGCCCCCACAGTCTAGTTTATAATAGAGAAAAATAACCTGAATGCCCATCAGTAGGGAGATGGGAAAATATAATGTATATTCATACAGTGGAATACTAACAAGTTGAAAATGATGATCTAGTTTGCGATGTATAGTATTAACGTGGAAACACGTGTATGATGTTACATGGAAAGCATCTACAATGTTAAGTGGAAAAAGCAAGACGCATAAAGTACAACATTTATGCAGATGACAATATAAACCAAAACTACATCTTTGTTTACAGATACATGTATTCTTATTTGTAGAAGTATAAGAAAATGGACTGGAATTTCATACCTTGAACTCATAATACTTTCTCTCTGATAGAATAGGGAGACAGGAGACTGCGGGTGATGGCTTTTTGGGGAAAAAGAAAAAAAAAAAGAAAAATTGGAAGCAAATATAACTGAATGTTTTATAGCTGTTAATTCTGTGGAAGGGGATTGGGAGTATGTACTCATTCTTTGTATTTTCTGTATTTAATTCTTTTTTTTTTTTTTTTTCTCAAATTAAGAAGAAATGAAGAGAGGAAGTAAGCCTGAATGGATCAGATGTGGGGGTGAGAGAGAGGAGAGATCTTCAGGTTTCTCTCAAAGCCAGGCAGATGGTGGTGGCTCTCACGGAGACAGCTGACATCAGAGAATGGGAGGGAGGTGGCAGCACCCGTGGCTTGAGCTGCTGGAGCTGTCTGGGAAGCTGGGAGCTCTGGATCTGAGTGCCACACGGGACTGTCCTCATGGAAACTCTCAGGGAGTAGAGAACATCATCAGCGTGTTGCACTGAAATCAGATGTCAAGGAGCATGTGATTCCTAAATCTGAGGATATAGCTAAACAATATTGAGATCATTGCTTGATTTTTTTTTCTCTCTGATTATAGGAAAAAATAGAAAAATCAAGGCAACTATTGTTAACAAATGAAGATGCGTTCACACATGACTTGGAGGACCGAAGGGTATGTCTCCCGTGCCTGGTTCAGGGTTGGATGTGGTTGCCCTCAGGAGATTCTGCTTTGCATGGTCTCAGATCAGGTGGAGTCTTGTCATAGTGAACACTGTCCAGGGGATCTGCTTTTTAGAACTGGATTAGTTTTTTTGTTTGTTTGTTTATTTATTTTTGATAGAGACAGAGCACAAGTGGGGGAGAGGCAGAGAGAAGGAGACACAGAATCTGAAGCAAGCTCCAGGTTCCGAGCTGTCAGCACATAGCCCGACATGGGGCTCGAACCCACAAACCGCGAGATCATGACCTGAGCCAAAGTCGGACGCCTAACCGACTGAGCCACCCAGGAGCCCCATGGATTAGTTTCTTTTAAATGTAGTGAGGATTCATTCTCTTAAACCAGATTACTAGCAGAAGGAGCTAGTATTAAGGAGAAAAAAGCATAGGGTTCCTCCTGTGCTTAGATATTAGTGGGGATCCTCTGTGGCCGATCCCTGGAGCCCCATGGGAAACTCCAGAATTCAGGCAGGCCTCTGAAGTCAGAATCTATTTCCCATTAGAGGCAGTGGTCCAGGTCAGGATTACACTCCTGCCCAAAGAGTTAATTAAACCAAGCATTTGTTATCTACCTTGTGGTGGATGGGGCTTTCCAGAGCCTACAGACATCAGTCCTGTGAGGCAGCCTGTGGAAAGCTCACATATTTAGTTTGGGGTGTGTGTGTGTTTATGAACTTGATAGGGCCTCTGGGCTCACAGCCTGGCTCAGATGCAGGTGCCTTGGCTAATGGCATGGTACATCACCTTGCCTGCTCTTCTCTGAACCAGGGGCAGGCTAGATTCAGGTACTCACCTGAAGAGTAAGTTAGGTGTTGGCCTTGAGTCCTCTCCAAGGTAGGAGATTTAGGACTTTTTAATGTTCTGGCTGTTTTCTTTCTGTGGATCATCTTATTGCTTATTGTTAGTTCATTTGTTTGTTTGATACATTTGATTAATTTTTTTAAAATTTTTTAAACATTTATTTATATTTGAGAGAGAGAGAGTGAGAGGGGGGAGGAACAAAGAGAGAGGAAGATACAGAATCTGAAGCAGGCTCCATGGTCTGAGATGTCAGCACAGAGCCTGATCGGGGCTCGAACTCATGAACCGCGAGATCATGACTTGAGCCGACGTTGGATGCTTAACCGACTGAGCCACCCAGGCGTCCTTGACTGATTTATTTTGATTTATTCTGTCCATGTGGCATTGAACAGTTCTGGCCTTCACTCTCTAAAAGGTGGAGTAAAGGCGGCACCAGAAATGAGACTGGAGAGATTTTTTTTTTCCTTTTTTGCTGCCAATTCACCTTTAAAAGCTTTGCTTGTTTTTTCTCTTTTTAGGTACAAGAAGCTTGGAAGAGAAGTCTTGTAAGTTTCAGCCCCTTGCTAATTTTTAGCCTGCTACCATAACAAAACCAAACATCAGACTGACCCTTGTGTTTGCTCTTGTGAAGTCAACAGTGCATCCTGACAACAGCAAACTGATCCCCGTTCCTTTTCGGCCTGCAGGTGAGCAGATTCCAATTTTCACAAGCGGGTTGAGAAAACATGGCTTGTAACAGTTAAAAAACTCTGTCTAGAAGGATTTCTGACAGTGAGTCTGGAAACAGCTTAAAAGGGATGTTTGAAGGGTCTAGGTGTTGATAGTGGAGAAGAGCAGGTTTGGGGCCCAGAGCTGCATCCAGTGCTGTGGAAAGATCTGGAAGGTTGGGGGTGAGGGCACAGGCCTGGGTCTGAAACCTCCTTTGCTCTGTTATCTGCTAAGAAACACGGCCGATCATTTCATCGATGATGGTTCTAGAACTGGTAACTCATAAGTGTTTTGGATTCCATGGAGTAGCCTCTCTCTCGTATCTTAATTACAATGAGGGGAATAAAACCTATGATCATACAGGGCCCTTTTAACTATAAATTCTCTTATAAACAAAAAGCTGGAAACACCATAATCTCCAACACTTCAGACTATAGTTAAATAATTCATTAAAATGAATGAGGTAAATCCCATGTGCTAATATAGAAGAATGGATCTCCAGGAACTAGTTAAAGGGGAAAAAGGCACAATATGAAACGGTGCATAGTGATCCCGTTTGTATGAATAAGTGTTGTGAGCATGAGAGAGCACCAGAGAGTGTGGGAGTTTCCATCTAGTAGAGGAAAAACACTTGTCTCTCCTTTTAATGCCTCGCTTCTGACACCAGATACATGGGCTTTTCCCACACCCTTCAATTCTGTGACACCAGCCAGGTGTCTTATAGGTTTTTGAGTTTTTAATTTTTTTTTTTTTTTTTTACATTTATTTATTTTTGAGAGACAGAGAGACAGAGCACAAGTCAGGGAGGGGCGGAGAGAGAAGGAGACACAGAATCCGAAGCAGGCCCCAGGCTCCGAGCCATCAGCAAAGAGCCCGACGCGGGGCTCAAACTCACAAACCGTGAGATCATGACCTGAGCTAACTGACTGAACCACCCAGGTGCCCCTGGTTTTGGGGTTTTTTTTAATGTTTATTTATTTTTGAGAGAGAGAAAGAGAACTAGCAAGGAAGGGGGAGAGAGAGAGAGAGAGAGAGAGAGAGAATCCCAAGCAGGCTCTGTGCTGTCAGTGCAGAGCCTGACATGGGGCTCAAACTCATGAACTGTGAGATCATGACTTGAGCCAAAATCAAGAGTCAGACGCAGCCACCTAGGTGCCCCTGTCCTACAGTTTTAAGTCAGTCCTGACTGTCGACCTGGGGACAGCGACAGACCCCACAGGTTAAGGGCTCAGGCCCACCAGACCACCCCAACTTCAGAGGCCAATTGAAAGTCCGGGTTCTCTGTGCTTCTGACGAACCTGCTGTAAATTGGAGGTCCTCACACCCCCCCCCCCCCCCCAGCCCTCCCAACTCCTGGGGCTTGAAATTGCTAGACTGGCTCACAGAGCTCAGGAAGACCATTTACTTACTAGATTCACCGTTTGTTATTAAAGGATACAGCTCGGGAACAGATGGAAGTGATGCACAGAGTGGGCTGGGGAAGAAAGAGCTTCCACACCTTCCCCAGGCCTCTGCTCTGCCAGCACCTGCTTGTCCTCAGCAACTGAAACACTGTAAAAAGCAGGCTTTATCACTACGGTTGACTAGATCGTTGGCCCTTGTGACTAGCCCCGCCTCCAGCCCCTTTCCCCTCCCTGGAGGTGGAGGTAGGGGGTGGGGCCGAAAGGTCCAATCCAACCCCCTCATGCGTTGGCTGGTTCCCCTGGCAACCAGCCCCTCCTTAGGGGCTTTCCAAAAGTCACCTCATTAACACAAACTCAGGTGAGCTGGACCGGGGTTCTTAGGAGTACAAAAGACACTCATTTCTCCTTCACTGCTGTTCTCATTGAGGAAATCCCAAGGGCATTAGGGTCTCTGTGCTCGGAACAGGGACGAAGAGCAAATACGGATTTCTTATTATAAATGACTGCATCACAGATGTACTAAGTTCGTGCAGAAGGACAAACAGGTGCAGGTTCACAGCGCTTGCTCTGAGTTGGAGGGACTGGGAAGGCCCGGGGGGCGGGGGCACCTCTCTAGGTCTTTCCTTGCTGTGCTGATTGAAATGCTTGCCATATGCATATAGTTATTATTAGGAAAAAATGAAACAATGAAGACTGTCCTTTGGCGTCTGTGCCTTCAGGGCGCTGGAGAGGAGGTTCTCGGGTGGGTGCGCCCCCCCCCCCTCCCGCCTGCCTCGGGGGCTGCAGTCACTGACCCTCTTCTCTTCCTTGCCAGCTCTCCTACCTTTCACAGCACCCATGGTGAGTCAGCTGAGACCCCAGGTTTAGGAAGATGTCCACTCATCTCCTAACCTCAGCGGTTTGTGTCCTCCAGCTCTGGAGCCCTGTCCCACCACCCCCTGCCTCTGACCCTTGGCTGCTCTTCTTGTAGTTTCACCCTGCCCCCCACACTTAA
This sequence comes from Panthera onca, assembly GCF_046562875.1. Classification (NCBI taxonomy): domain Eukaryota; kingdom Metazoa; phylum Chordata; class Mammalia; order Carnivora; family Felidae; genus Panthera; species Panthera onca. The sequence continues at coordinate 12,408,197 of NC_138349.1, forward strand.
TCCAGTCGGGCATCTGGGCCTCTTGAAGGTCCCTGTGTCACAAGGTAGTCCTTTCTCTGGATGCCTACTGTGCTCAGAGCGCTACAAGGCGGATGAAGTGCTCCCTGCTGCAAGCACACAGGACTGTCCGTGACCTTCTCTCCCTTAACCCTCCACCCCACCCCTGCCCAGTACAGGCCCTCTCCTGGGACCTGGGATTGCCCCCCCACCCCCACCCCAGAGAGGCTGTACCACCGTCACTCTCACGGGGTGCTTTTTCACAAAGTGACAGCATTCCTCCGTCACTTCTCCCACACCCGTCCTGTGTGTGCGCCCACTGCCAAGTGCAGACTTCTCAGCTGCCCCGCCCTGCTGCATCGCAGGTCTTTGAGGCAGGGACCCGTGTGAGAGTCCCAGGTGTCCTCAGTGCCCTGTAGGCATCACTTGCCCTGTAGCCTTCTGCATCTGCACCTTCGCCTCCTTGTCCCAGGTCCTGGGGGGCCAGTCCTGCATCTCCCCTGGGAAGTCCTTTGCCCGGCAGCTCCCCCTCCCCCAGAACACTTAAAACTTTGCTTTATTTTCTTAAAAGATCTTTTTGTCGATGCTGTCGGTGAAAAGTCTGAAGTCCCTGATTTTACCTCAGGTAACAACTGTTTCTATTTCATGATGACTGAATTCTGTTGTGCTCGAAACCAGTGTGTGATCCGTTTGCCTCCGTCTTTGTGCAGGTTTCCTTCTACACCTACACTACGGCATTCAACATTGTCAACGGAAACGCAAGTTATGTGAGTATTATGAGGCCCAGGGGATATGCAATTCTCTGTTATTTCTTTTGGAGTTTTGTTTGTTTGTTTTAATTATCCTTCCAGGGTAAAACTGTGGTATTTGCTAAGTATGTACTTTTGTTTTTTCCTTAGAATCGTCGCCCACATGAGAGTCTATTACTAGGGACAGGAGTAATTGCTTCTTCATCCTTTTTTGGAGTGGGTATTTTAAAAATCTGTCAAATCTTATTTATTCCTCAGGACAAAACAAAATATTCTGAATTAAAATTCATGTTTCAACTCAAACTATTTTTTTAATCTTTGTTTTTTAATTCAAATTTTTTTTTTTTTTTTTTTTTTTTAAGAGAGAGAGTGCGTGCGTGAGCAGGGTAGGGGCAGAGAGAGAGGGAGAGAGAATCCCAAGCAGGTTCCATGCTCAACACAGAGCCTGACATGGGGCTCAATCCCACGGCCCTGGGATCGTGACCTGAGCCGAAATCGAGAGTCAGACGCCCAACTGACTGAGCCACCCAGCCACCCCCTCAATTCAAACAACTTAGAAAGTATGACTAAGAGATAAGAAAGGAAATGGTCACCTGTAATCCTGTCACCCCCCCCCCCAAATAAGCATATGAGCATCCCAAGTTTCTAGGCATATACTCAGTACTCTTACCTTTTTAAAAAATGTATTTAGGCTAGATAAACATGTACAAATCGTATATTGCTTTGGATGTCAGGGCACCGTGATGGTTAAAAACGCAGACATTAGAGTCAGATAAGCCTGGGTTGGCATCCTGGCTCAAATTCTTAGTGGCTCAGTGACTCTGGACAAGTTATATAACCTCCCTAAGCCTCCGTGTGTTCCGCTGATAATCGGGAGAACACCTCAGCGTTGCAAGAATTAAAAAATACACGGAGAGCATTTGCAAAGGCCTGACCTGTGCCAGGAACTAGGTCGATGCTAACTCTTGCTATTGAGTATGTTCAGCTGATTTTTCAGACCTAGGCAATAATGATTTTTCTCTTGTTTTTCTAGTTACTCCCTCATTTGCTCCAGATGCGGCTGAATAACATGTTATTGAAAAAAGCCCTTCCCATCATCATTCTGAGTAAGCAGGAAGCATGCAGTCTCTGTGGTCTCTGAGCTTTCCTTCATCTTTGGGGACAGCCAGGTCCCTTGGCCACATTGTGACTGATGACAGCTGCTATTTGTAGCTTTCCGGGGCCCCCGGGGCCAAACTAGGTCCTTGGTTTGAGAGGTGACACTTGCTCTGTAGATATGCTCTTCATTGTCAGAGGATGAACACAATTACATTTGCAAGACTGTGCAAGCCCTGTGCATGTATCATTTCACTTAATCCTGACAAAAATGTATGGGTAGCAATATCGGTAGTCCGTTTACGGAAGCAGAGGCTGAGGCAGGGGAACATTAACTGTCCTAGGGTCACACAGGGAATAGGTGGCAGTAGGGGGGATTCCAGCCTGGCGGACAGACTCTAGTGGGAGCAACAGAGATGTTAACCGTTTCAAGTTTGCCAGCCTGCAGATTCACTAATTCGCACTCCATGTTTGACTCTGGAAATCATAATAGCGGTTTGAAGTGTTGGCAGAATGATGTGGGCGGTGACATTTGGGAGAACGTCATAGAAACCTGATCAGACCAGCTAAAGCAAAGAAGGGGGGTGTATTTCCAGGACCCCGGGGTTTCTCCTGGAATCCTCCCGGGGAGCTGGGCTGGACTTTCAGAGGTGCTGAAACCTGGTGCCGGGTCCTGGTCAGGGAAGGACCAACCGACTGGGAAGCCAACAGTTCTGATCCAGCTCCACAGCCCCAGGACAGAGCTCGGTTGGCCAGCTCCCGCCAGGTGACCGCCTGAGGGCGGAGGAAGCACAGCCATCAGAGGAAGAGGCGTGACATCAGAAAAGGTGTTCCTTCACTGGGCCAAACTCACCCCCTGTTGTGCATTTTCTTCTCTACATCCACAGCCCACATCAGTGCCATGAATGTTGTTGCCGCCCGAAGCCTTGAGCCCATTCGAGGGATTGAAGTCATGGACAAGGAAGGCAACGTCATGGGCTATTCCAGAAGAGCCGGGACAAAGGTAAGGGGACGCAGTGGAGCCTTAGCTGGCTTGCCTCTTGGGTAGAGCATTGAGTTTTCTGTTTGAGAGCTGTACCCAAGTCATGTCTCCCTTCCATCTTTCCTTATCCTGTTTTCCCTCTTGCAGACAGAGCGGTTTTCCATTTTGCACTGTGATGTTTGAAATGATGTTTCCATTTTACACCACTAATATGCAATTAGTCTGGGTTCTCCAGAGAAACAAAACCAGTCGTATGTATGCATGTGTGTATTTATTTTAAGTAATTGGCTGATTCAATCGTAGGGCCCATAGGTTGCTCAAGTGTAGGCCAGGTCGGCAGGTTAGAAACTCAGGAGCCGCTGAGGCAAAATTTCTTCTCTGGGAAAACCTTCTTGATTTTGCTCTCAAGGCTTCCCAACTGATTAAACAAGGCCCATTCACACCGTGGAAGGTAATCTTTGCTTAAAGTTAACTGATTATAGATGTTAACCACATTTACAAAATAGCCCCACGGTAGCACGTCAGTGTTTGGTTTAAGTACCAGGTCCCATCGCCTAGCCAGGTTGACACATGAGACTGACCGCCGCAGACGGGCTTCCACCAAATGCTAGGCCGCTCTCTGAGGGTGAGATTTTATTTTTCCAGCTCAGCATCCACACACACACCCGCCCAAGGCTGCTCTGCACTTGTGGAAGTCAGTGACTCCCTGTCTGGATTTGAGAGCGGTGTTCGCGGTCCCCCTCACAGCAGATTTTCTTATAGTCTTCGTCTTTCCGGACCAGTCTGCTGGCAAGGCTGGGCTGAGAAAAACCGTGCTCTGACCAGAACTCTTCAAAAAGGCTTCGGTTTTTAAAATTTTGTTGTGGGGCGCCTGGGTGGCGCAGTCGGTTAAGCGTCCGACTTCAGCCAGGTCACGATCTCGCGGTCCGTGAGTTCGAGCCCCGCGTCGGGCTCTGGGCTGATGGCTCGGAGCCTGGAGCCTGTTTCCGATTCTGTGTCTCCCTCTCTCTCTGCCCCTCCCCCGTTCATGCTCTGTCTCTCTCTGTCCCAAAAATAAATAAAAAACGTTGAAAAAAAAATTAAAAAAAAAAAAAGAATTTTCTATAACAAATATATATTAAAATAAATAAATAAATAAATAAAATAAAATTTTGTTGTAAATATTTTTTTAAGTTTATTTATTTATTTTGAGAGAGACAGCGCATGCCAGAGGGACAGAGAGAGAAGAAGAAGAAGAAGAAGAAGAAGAAGAAGAAGAGAGAGAGAGAATCCCAAGCAGGTTCCACGCTGTCGGCACAGAGCCCCACATGGGGCTCAATCTCACGAACCTCGAGATCACGACCTGAGCTGAAATCAAGAGTCAGACACTTAGCCAACTGAGCTGCCCAGGCGCCCCTCCAAGGCCTCAATTTTTAATAAGTTTTATTTTTAAATAGTTGAATTCTTTTGCTCAATTCAGCACCCTGGCTTCTGTGTGCATTCAGGTTGAAGAAACTGGACTGGCCTATGGTGGTCTCATTTGGGGTTTGAACTTTTTGTAAAATTACTTTTTCAGCAGGTGAGGTTTTTTTGGTTTTTTTTGTTTTTGTTTTTTCTCTGTGGAATGCCATTAGCTAAAGAATCATAGCATGAGGCAATTGTGTGCAAATGGCCTGAACAGCAGCATAGAACAGCCCAATAAGAAGTGAAGGGAATAATAGCTTCTCATGGTGTCAGTGTTCAAGGGGACTCCTGTCGGGACACCCTCTGCCCTATGTATCAGCAGAAGAGGAGGTCAGAAAAGATGACTGATGGGGCGCCTGGGTGGCTCAGTCAGTTAAGCGTGTGACTTCGGCTCAGGTCATGATCTCACAGCTTGTGAGTTCGAGCCCCACGTTGGGCTCTGTGCTGACAGCTCGGAGCCTGGAGCCTGCTTCGGATTCTGCATCTCCCTCTCTCTCTCTGCCCCTCCCCCACTCACACTCTGTCTCTCGCTCTCTCAAAAAATAAATAAACGTTACAAAAAATTAAAAAAAAAGAAAAGAAAAGATGGCTGCTCGTTCAGTTGGTAAATATAGCGTTGTTTGGCTCACAAACATCTTGCTGTAAACCCTGTCCGTGATTCACAAAGCTGAATTACAAACCATTAGCTACATGCCTGCCACCAGATTCCTGCCAGAACGTCTAGTAGCGTGTCTGAAAAATAGGAGCCACCTTTTCTTTCTTTTTTAATTTTTTTAAATTTTTTTTAACTTCATTTTTTATTTTTTTAAATTTACATCCAAATTAGTTAGCATATAGTGAAGCAATGATTTCAGGAGTAGATTCCTTAATGCCCCTGACCCATTTAGCCCATCCCCCCTCCCACAACCCCTCCAGAAACCCTCAGTTTGTTCTCCGTGTTTATGAGTCTCTTCTGTTTTGTCCCCCTCCCTGTTTTTATATTATTTTTGTTTCCCTTCCCTTATGTTCATCTGTTTTGTCTTTTAAAGTCCTCATAGGAGTGAAGTCATATGATTTTTGTCTTTCTCTGACTGACTAATTTCACTTAGCATAATACCTTCCAGTTCCATCCACATAGTTGCAAATGGCAAGATTTCATTCTTTTTGATTGCCAAGTAATACTCCATTGTGTGTGTGTGTGTGTGTGTGTGTGTGTGTGTGTGTGTATATATACACACACATACATATATATATGTATGTGTATATATATGTACATATACACATATGTATATGTGTGTATATATATACACACATATATATGTATGTGTATGTACATGTGTATATATATATACACACATATATATGTATGTGTATGTATATGTACATATACACATATGTATATGTGTATATATATATATACACACATATATATATATATGTATATATATATATATATATACACCACATTTTCTTTTTTTTTTTTTTTTTTAATTTTTTTTTTTTTTTTTTTAACGTTTATTTATTTTTGAGACAGAGAGAGACACAGCATGAACGGGGGAGGGGCAGAGAGAGAGAGGGAGACACAGAATCGGAAGCAAGCTCCAGGCTCTGAGCCATCAGCCCAGAGCCCGACGCGGGGCTCGAACTCGCGGACCGCGAGATCGTGACCTGAGCTGAAGTCGGACGCTTAACCAACTGAGCCACTCAGGCGCCCCTATACCACATTTTCTTTATCCATTCATCCATCGATGGACATTTGGGCTCTTTCAATACTTTGGCTATTGTTGATAGTGCTGCTATTAACATGGGGGTGCATGTGTCCCTTTGAAACAGCACACCTGTATCCCTTGGATAAATGTCTAGTAGTGCAATTGCTGGGTCGTAGGGCAGTTCTAGTTTTAGTTTTTTGAGGAACCTCCATACTGTTGTCCAGAGTGGCTGCACCAGCTTGCATTCCCACCAGCAACGCAAAAGAGATCCTCTTTCTCCGCATCCTCGCCAACATCTGTTGTTGCCTGAGTGGTTAATGTTAGCCATTCTGACAGGTGTAAGGTGCTATCTCATTGTGGTTTTGATTTGTATTCCCCTGATGATGAGTGATGTTGAGCATGTTTTCATGTGTCAGTTGGCCATCTGGATGTCTTCTTTGGAGGAGTGTCTATTCATGTCTTTTGCCCATTTCTTCACTGGATTATTTGTTTTTTGGGTGTTGAGTTTGATAAGTTCTTTGTAGATTTTGGATACTAACCCTTTATCTGATATGTCATTTGCGAATATCTTCTCCCATTCTATCGGTTGCCTTTTAGTTTTGCTGATGTTTCCTTCGCTGTGCAGAAGATATTTATTCTGATGAGGTCCCAGTAGTTCATTTTTGCTTTTGTTTCCCTTGCCTCCGGAGATGTGTTGAGTTGAGCTGAATTACAAACCATTAGCTACATGCCTGCCACCAGATTCCTGCTAGAACGTTTAGTAGCGTGTCTGAAAAATAGGAGCCACCTTTTCTTTCTTTTTAAATTTTTTTTAATGTTTATTTTTGAGAGAGAGAGAGACAGACAGAGTGTGAACAGGGGAGGGGCAGAGAGAGAGGGAGACACAGAATCCGAAGCAGGCTCAGGCTCCCAGCTGTCAGCACAGAGCCTGACGTGGGGCTCAAACCCATGAACCGTGAGATCATGACCTGAGCTGAAGTTGGACGCTTAACCGACAGCCACTCAGGCACCCCGGTAGTGGCCACCTTTCTAAATGAATTACAGGTAACAAGGGGACAAGTGGTTGCCTGAAACACCTCGTTTTCGAAACAAAGGTTTTGTGCCTAAGAACCACCCTAACGAGACATTTTTAATAGCTTTATTGAGATGTAATTTATATACTATAAAATTCACCTGTGGCGCAAGTATAGTTGGATGAATTTTAGTAAATTTAACCAGTTATGCGGCTATCATCTCAGTCCAAATCTAGAACATTTTCATCCTAAAAATCTCCCTTGTGCCCATTGAGCCACTCCCTTCTCCCACCCCCGGCCCCAGAGAAACACTGATCTGCTTTTTGTCCTCATAGTTTTGCCTTTCAGAAATTTCATGTAAGTGACTTGTACAAGTGTTTTTTTGTGTCTGACTTCTTTCACTTTTGAGGTTCATCCGCCTGTACCAGGCGCCGAAAGGTTGTTGCTTTTCATTGCTAAGCAGCATTGCATTGTATGGATGTGCCTTCCAGGTTTTGTGTATCCATTCCCCGGGCAACGGATATTTGGATTATGTCCAGTTTGGGGCTGTTATGCATAACGCTGCTCTGAACTTCCACGCAAATCTTTATGTGGATGGCCATCTGTCTGCATCTGTCTTCCGCTCCCTTTACCTGTAGGGTGCTAGGGCTGCTGTGAATCATTTGCACAGCTGAAGAGAAGAATGAGAGCAGGTGTATTTATTTTTAAGAGCCAGAGTGAGCAAGACTGGGGGAGAGGGGCGGAGAGGTAGAGGGAGAGAGAGAATCCCAAGCAGGGTCCATTCAGTGCAGAGCCTATCATGGGGCTCGATCTCACGACGCTGGGATCAGGACCCCAGCTGAAATCAAGAGTCAGATGCCCAACCGACTGAGCCCCCCAGGTACCCCATGAGCAGGTGTTTAATCTGTGAGTTGCTCCTTGGCTCCTCGTGCCCTCCAGCTGCTGTGTGAGCACAGCCACACCCTTGGCCTTAGGATCCCTTCCCTCCAGGAGCCAGGAGCTCTCAGCCTCCCAGGGGAGGCAGCCTCAGGCCCTGCTAGCTGTCAGGACGTCTAGTCCATCTGTCCAGGAGGAGCTTCGTTTTTGCATGAAGGCCAATTTAGGGTAAAAGATTTGATGGTCTGCTTTAAAAAAAAAAAAGAAAAGAAAGAAAGAAAAAACGTTTATTGGTGCACCTGGGTGGCTCAGTCAGTTGAGCATCTGAGGCTTGATTTTTGGCTCAGGTCATGATCCCAGAGTCGTGGGATTGTGCCCGCATCAGACTCTGAGCTAAGCATGGAGCCTGCTTAAGATTCTCTCTCGCTCGCGCTCTCTCTCTCACTTTCTCTCCCCTGCTCTCCCTCTCTCCTCTGCCCCTCTCCTGCCCCCTTGTGCATGCATGCACGCTTTCTCTTTCTCATTCTCTCTAAAATAATAATAATAATAAAAAGAATAGTGTCTGCAACTGTGCATAAGGATAAGCATTCTTCCAACATTTCCCTGTCACCAAAAGGTTTATTTTCTGTGGCTAAAATTTCAGAAACTACGCAACCAGCAATATCTGATTGTAACAGGGCACCTTTGATCAGATTTCAGGGGCCAGTCTGCGTTGTTTTCCCTTGACGGGCCTTGGAAGGCACTCCGCTGCGAAGTGTAACACGTCTCCCAGTGCCCCCCAATATAGGTGTCTGCTTTGCAGTGTCCTCCCCTCACACACAAGTGGAGAGAGGCCGGCCTTGCCCCACTGACGTGGAAACACACCACACTCGGCAGCCGCTTTTCTCTCCCTGAAGTTGAGCAGTTTTATTTTATATTCCTGAAAGTTTAAGTGCCACCCTCCTCGGCCCCCTCTGTCCCTGTGGGGGAAAGGCGTTCTCTGCAGAGGAGTCGGATGAGCTGAGCATCATCTGATGTGGGAAGCAGAGAGCGGGGCTGGCGGGCATGGGAGGGGAACCCAGAAGGCAGGCTGTAGGCACGTCCTGGGAAGCCAGCTGTGGAAGAGACGGGGTTGGAAGGGGACAGTGGCCTCATGCCTGTTCATCTTGTGCAGAGCAGTGCTGTCCGTGGAGTCTTGCCTTACCCGGGGCTGGGGTTCTGAAGTTAACATGTGAGTGTCATCTATAGTCAGAATTTCCCCGGAAAGTCTCTTACGTTGCCCTTGAGTACACATGACTTTGTGCATATATAACCCATACAGTAAATAACATGTTTAAATGTTGGATGTATAATGTATATTATAGAAAAGATGACAAAATGTTATCAACCGTACAACTTACTTGTGCAAAGTAAGATTTTTGTAGCACCCCTCATTACACAAGCAAAAGGTGGGTGCATGCAGGTGGATCCGTGCATGGCACGTGTGGGTGTGATGCCACGCCAGTGCCCTCTGAGCTGGACTTCTGGAAGGTTCCTCCACTCAAAGGGGTAGGAATAGCTGGGCTGCTGCTCGGGATCAGGAGGCCTGTGGCAGCGTCCTGGATTGAAAGGAAATCATGCAGCAGTCCTCGGGGGGCACTTCCAGCATTTCCACCAAGGGGCCTGCCCTTTGGTTCTAGGTGACGATGTTTCTATAAGCTGCCTTCGCTTTGTACTTTGGGTGGTTGGCAGACCAATGGAGACCATTGTGGAGTCAGCGGAGGCAAATCCCGTCCCCAGTTGCTCCTGCACCCGCCCCCGCGGTCCTCCAGCTGCACGCACGTGGGGCTGCCTCCACCTCTCTCCACCTGCATTATTTTTCTAAGTGAGAAAAGAGAAGTGCTGAAGAATATCCGGAAATGGCCTCATGCCATGTGTTAAGGTGCTTCCTTTCCATTTCTACTAGGCCGTTAAAGATACGGCGACGTCCAGGATCGTGCTGTTTGGGACCTCCGCTTTTATCCCTGAAGTCTTCTCCCACTTTTTCATAAGGTAAGAGGCAGGTAGGAATAGACGTTTGACACTCAAAATCCTTACAAAACTTGTCAAACACCGAGCCTGGTGGGAGGGATGGGAAGAAGTTTCTTTGGTCACCTTCCTGCTACATTCTGTTCATCACAGTTAGGACAGCAGGATTCACTTGGGGCACGCATGGAAATCCAGATTTGCCTGTTCCTTAAACGTGGAATCTCACCCAGACCCTGTTCTCAGCTCGCTGTGTGTTCCTGGGCGTGTCCCAGCACCTGCTGAGGCACAGCCCCTCAGGTCTCGAATGCTGAGTTGAGGTGATTGGCAGGTTCTCCCAGCTCTGATGTGTTGTGAGTGTGGCTCAAGCCTGCCTTCCCCCTTCATTCAAGCATGTGTTAAATTAGCCTAAGTGGCCTAGATTCAGCAGACCACCATCCCTTTTGAGAAGCAAGAAATGGCCGGTTGGGAGGAAGTCCTGGGGACCTGCCAGTGACAAGCCCAACACGCAGTAGCTTAGGCCGGAAGGCAGATGTGTTGGTTTAGATACTGGGTGCGGGCAGAGAGCGTAGCCCAGGGCAGCTGAGCAGACGCCCCACCGCAGGGACGGTCCTATCTTCACGGTGTCAGCTTCCCTCTGTCCTGCCACACGCTGGCTTCTTCATGGTGATGAGGGACGTGACTGCCAACACCTCCCAGCTGCTATCCTCAAAGAGTCCGGAGGAGGGATAGAAATGTGGCAGAGACAGGGAATGTCTTCCACTCGGTTCACAAACTCCCAGAGGAGGACTCAGTTGGCCCAGATGGGGTCACCGGAACCCATCCCCTCTATCCAGCGTGGTGAGTTAGAAAGCCTTCGTTAGGACCACATAAGGAGTGTTTTCTAGAAGTAGCAGCATGCCGCTTAGAGCCAAGTGTTACTTCCCATGGGCCACCGGCTGGATGGCTGTAGAGACTAATGCTGGCCGGGTTCTTCATGGACCAGTCTGGCTGGGTCAGAGCTGGGCTTCCTCCGAAAGCTGGCACCCTCCGGTCTATCCCTTGAAGCCCACCTAGTGACAAGAGCGGCCTGGGGAGAAGGGATGGCGTTCATTTCCCAGTGGGCCCTCACAGCTGTGATAGTGTCCAACCTGGAGTGACCTCGGTGGCTCTTCTGACTCAGCCCTTTTATTCTGCGTGTGAATGAACCCGGGCTCAGGAAGGGAAGGGGTCTTGCCCAAGACCCTGCAGTCTGTCAGTGGCAGCCGGACCCAGGCCCCTGGATCTCTGGCTCCCAGGCTGGGTCAGAAGGTCACATGCATGTCAGCAGAGCCCAGCATCTAGAATCTGGCCTCTCACTTTGGAGGTGTGGGATTTTGGACAAGTGACTTAACTGGTCGGTGGCTGTGTCCTTGTTTGTGTGAAAGGGGGTGATGATAACACAAACTTCAAAGGGTTGTTGGGGATCAAATGGGCAAATGCCTGGGAAGTGCTGAACCCCAGGCCTGACGCCCAGCGAGCGCTCCGTCAGTGCAGCTGTTGGTATCGCTTGTTTGCTGGTGAGTGGGGACCAAGGCGTGGGCCCGGCCAGCTGCACGTAAGACCATTAGAGCAGAGGGCCAACCTCTGAAGAAAGCCCAGTAACCTTGTCTCTTACAGGACCCAGTTTTTCCGGCAATATCCGTGGTCATTATGGACCTTCAAGCTGTCCTGTACTGTCTTAGTAATGGGACTGATGGTGCCAGTTTCTTTTAGTATGTACCCACAAATTGAACGGGTAAGTGCCCCCTATTCAAATTTCTCTCAAAACAAAAACAAAACAAACAAAAAAAAAAAAACAAGCCTTTTTCTTCTCCTCATTGTAAGAGAAAGAGAATTGTAAGAAATCTGCGAAGTTTACAGAAGTATAAGAATAACATTATTTAATCCCGTCCCGCAGATCACTTGTGCAATTCTGGATTCTATTTTTCTTAGTGATATACCAGAAGCATTTTTCTGGGATATTTAAAAAACCTTTGAGATTTTTTAGATACCCCATAACGTTCCATAGTGATGCCTCATCCAATGGGACTTTCTGCAGCGATGGAAATGTTTGATACGTATGCTAATACAACCACCTCTAACCACATATAGCTGTTGAGCACCTACAATGTGGCTAATGTGACTGAGGAACAGAATTTTTTTTTGAATTATTTTTTTAAATGTTTACTTATTGCTGAGAGAGAGAGAGACAGAGTGTGAGCAGGGAAGGGGCAGAGAGAGAGGGAGACACAGAATCTGAAGCAGGCTCGGGGCTCTGAGCTGTCAGCACAGAGCCCGACGCGGGGCTCGAACTCACGGACTATGAGATCATGACCTGAGCCAAACTAAGCCACCCAGGCTCCTCTAATTTCATTTTTTTTTAATTTTTTTTAACGTTTATTTATTTATTTATTTATTTTTAATTTTTTTTTTTTTTTAACGTTTATTTATTTTTGAGACAGAGAGAGACAGAGCATGAATGGGGGAGGGTCAGAGAGAGAGGGAGGCACAGAATCTGAAACGGGCTCCAGGCTCTGAGCTGTCAGCACAGAGCCCGACGCGGGGCTCGAACTCACGGACCATGAGATCATGACCTGAGCCGAAGTCGGACGCTTAACCGACTGAGCCACCCAGGCGCCCCTATTTATTTTTGAGACAGAGAGAGACAGAGCGTGAACAGGGGAGGGGCAGAGAGAGAGGGAGACACAGAATCTGAAACAGGCTCCAGGCTCTGAGCTGTCAGCACAGAGCCCGACGCGGGGCTCGAACTCACGGACTGCGAGATCATGACCTGAGCCGAAGTCAGGCTTAACCGACTGAGACACTCAGGTGCCCCTGAATTTTTTATTTAATGTATTTTAAGTACTCACATGCAGCTAGCGGTTTCTGTATTAGACGATGTAGTTCTATAGACAAGGATATAATTATAATCGATGATGAGTCAGACTACCTGGGTTCAAATTCCCAGCTCCTCCATGACCTCGGTCAATTTGCTTAAATTCCGTGAGATTCAGTTTCCATATCCATTACAGAGAATTAAAGATAGTATCTCCGCAAAAGGCTGTTGCTGCTGTCAGGGACATTGTTGATGTCACAGCTTTTGGCGATTCCTGGCGTTTCTTAGCTGAAAATTTCAAATGTTTGTTTCTGTCACCGAAGTTAAAAATCAGTGATGTCTTCAAAAGCATTTAAATTTATGGAATGAGCTTGTTCAAAACCCAAATCTAGGTTCATAACATCATTAATTCAGGTAACTTTGCCATCACCTAACGTAGAAACTTTAAATTCTCTTAGTTGCTATACTCGCTAAATATTGCTAAATATTTATTTATTAAAATAAAATGTTAGAATATATTTTTAATCCTTACAGGCCCACCTAGACCATGGCTTATTATAATAAGATTGTAATAAAAGTGAACCCTTTTGCAAATAATTACTTCTGGTCGCACTGGCACTCAGAGTGAAGGAGGAAATTCCCCTGTGGGCTATTCAGCTATGGAGAGGCGGGGCCAATGGGGGAAGGACCTTACCAGCCCCTCATGGTGATAGAACTTTATACGGAGGCAATGAGGGAGACGTTTCCAGGGGGGAGTGGCTTAGTCAGGTTGTATTTTAGAAATATCACTCTTTGGATGTCACAGTGTAGATGGGGGCAGTCCTGGAGGCTAGGAGGACAGCTGGGGGGCTGTAGACACATTCTGGCTGGAGGTGATGGGGGGCTCAGAGTAGCTCCATGGTAGTAGGTTAGAGAGAAATATTGAATTGGGCGAGTTAGAATTTGTGAGCATTCAGATTGGGGGTGAAAGTAAAGAGAAAAGGATCCAAGGGGATACCCAGATTTCTGGTTTAGGTGTGATGCCAATAACCAGGACAGAGGGAAGGAAGGGCTCTGTATTAACTAGGATTACGTTTTGGGGCACCTGGGTAGCTCAGTTGGTTGAGTGTCTGACTCTTGGTTTCAGCGCAGGTCATGATCTCACGTTTCGTGAGTTCAGCCCCACATCAGGCTCCACACTGACATGCAAAGCCTGCTTGGGATTCTCTCTCTCTCCCTCTCTCTGCTCCTTCCCTGCTCATGCTGTCTCAAAATAAATAAACTTAAAAAAAATTTTAAAAATAAATTAGAATTACATTCGGTTGTAAATGAGATAAAAAATAACAACAACCTGAACAAGGTAGAAGTTGTTTCTCACTCACATAAAATGTGTCATGAGCACGCTGGGAAGGCGCACACATGAGTTGTGTTTTTCCACAGTACCTTTTCCAATAAAGCACCAGTTTTATCCAGTCACAAAGCAAAGGGAATCACGATCATAAAAGCAGGTTCAGGGTTCCAAACTGGGTGACATTTCACCATGTGATTAAACTTGGCTTCTTACACAGCGCATGGAACAGAACATAAGTCACACAACAAACAAGGTAACGGAAAGGTGCAGAAGTTAGCGAAGCCAACGTGAAGTCAGTCTGTGGGTGCGCAGTTGAGATAAGGCCGTGGTCCAGTCGGGTCAGCTCTCGGCACTTACCGCTTATTATGGTCAAGCCGTGAAGGATCTCAGTCATGTTCGAGATCAATCGGGTAGTGCCTTTGGCGGCAGCTGCTTTTTAAGTGGTCATAGAGGGGTCACATCAGAAGAGTCTGATGGTTTGCCGCAAAACTCGTCCCTTTATGAAGAGCCCCTGCAGACCTCCTCTGGTTCGGCTTGTTGCCAGTGCTGGGGTATCAGCTGATGCCGGTCCCGGCGATAATCTCGGAGCTGCAGTACCTCTGACTACTTGTGTCATTGCTTGACACAGGCCCCTGCTTGACATCAGAGGCTCCATTTTGCTTTCTACTGTGAGGTGACCAGCCCAATAAGGCAGCGATGCGCCATAAAGTCCTCAGGGATCTTAATTCCTTCCAGGCCAGCATGACACCATTCCTAGGGTTTGGCCCCATCTTCAGGGTACCAGATGGTACCTTTCTCATTCCACTTGGCCCCGTGCCACTTTCACTTCATCACATTGGCCAGAACTTAGTCATGTGGTCAAGCCTCACCGCAAGGGAAGCTGGGAAATGAGGTCTTTATTTTGGATCTATTTAAAATTCTGCTGCTGTGGAAGAACAGATGGGACAGATGGCAGGAAGGGTAATGTGTCACATATGGAAACAACTGTTACCTGCTAGGAAGTAAGTATGACCAAAAGGCTATGGGGAGATTAGGGAAAGAAGAGAATTGCCGGCTGATCCAGGAAGGCTGCCTGGAAGAAGTAGGCTTTGGACGTGGATGGATTTCAACAGGCAGAGATGGGGGAGTGAAGAGGGCATTCCAAGTCGGGGTATAGGAGAGCTGAGGAGTCCAATGTAGCTGGGCACAAGTCACTGAGTGTGACTGGCAACATGCTTGGGGCCAGATAGCAGGGCCTGTGTGGCCAGGCCCAGGAGGCAGGCTCTACTCTGAAGGCAACCAGTGGGTCATGCAAGGCTTGAAGGGGCAGGGCTCTCAGAGGCCAGAATAGAGGCAGGAAATGGAATCCATTTCCCCTCCTGAGCCTCTCCCCGCCAACAGCCAAGCAAGTCTTGGCATTTGCTAGACCTTGAAAGAACCTTGTTTGTCCAAGGTGGGCACAGAGGTGGCTGAATGGTGGTCCCCAGCCAGTGGGGTCCCCAAGCCCTGCCTCCTTGTCTGGCCCCCACCCAGGACCAAGACATCTTCTCAGACGTACCACGGGCTGCAGCAACCTTCAGGTCTGGAAACTCAGTGACCTTGACAGGGAAACTTGTCCCCTGCAAAACTCCTTTTCCACTAAGCTAGTACTTCTGCCACCTCGTGAGACTAAGAACCGTGACTGGGGATTAGGGGGATTGTTGTTAACTTTGGTGGGTGTGATGACAGCAGAGTAGTTGCATAACAAAGTCATTGTCCTTTGGAATTTCATAGGGAAGCATTTGTAGGTAAAATGACAGATCTGAGAATTGCCTTCAAATACTCCAGAAAATACCCCAAATTGGGATTGGGAGATGCCGGATGAAAGGAGATTGGCAGGTTGTTACTAATGCTGAGTGATGAGTAGATGAGGGCCCATTGTATTCTTTCTGCGTGTGTTTATATTTGAAATTCTCCATAACAAAGTGTTCAAGAAGTTCTGCTTTTTTGTTGTTGTCGATCAGACATCACTGAAAAAGTTGGACCGGAAAATAGATGCTTTCTGTAATACATACATATATTTTTTTGCCTTGGCTCTTAAGGCAAGAAAAGTTAATATAAATATTAAGAATTTAACTTTGTTTTTCAGATACAGTGCAATAAGCTTGAAAAGGAAATTCAGTCCGCAACAGAAGAAACGGAACTCTTCTATAACAGAGGGGTATAGGGATGAGTTTTTGGTGAATTTGTTCTGTTCCTGCTTGAACACCTTCCTCTCTGCTCGAGGTGCCCGTTCCGAGGACTCTGCCAGGGGTCTGGAACCCGAGGTGTCTGTGCCCCCAGGATGGCTTACAATTGCACAGGCCAGCGCCCTTTCCAGGCAGGCGCCTGGGGTTTCAAGCCTGGATGAAAGGGGAAACAAGAGGCTGTCCTGTCTGGTCCACCCCCATGGGGTTGCTGAGGGGACGGGTGATAGAAGATTCGATTCTCTAGGTGTTTGTTCATCGGCCTCTGAAGGGATACTGTGAAATTACTAATAAACTTATTAAAAGTTGAGTATTTGGAAAAATAAAGGAAAAGGCTCTCCCGTGCCCAGGGCCCAGGCATTAAATTGGTGGCCCACCTCAAGGTAAGTGGGAGCCTCTGGTGAGCGCTGAAGGCCTCCACCCCCAAAGCAATCCTCTTTCCCTCCTCAGCTTACTCCCATTTTGGATGACTGAAAATCTTTGGCCCCCGGGGCCATCCGCCTCCTTTCTCCTCTCAGGCAAATGACCCTGCCTCCTCCCTCACAGTGAAAACAAGGCTGTGGACCAGCGGTGGAACCTCCTGGCATCAATTCCGCAGACCTCTTTCCACCCACGCCCAGCCTTCCCTCCTCCTCGCAAGGTCAGCTGTGGGCCGGGCTCTGGGCCCTTCCATTCTGATTTCCTCAGGGCCTTCCATGCCTGTGTAGCTTCCCTGCCTCTGGCTCCAGACTCCTCCCTCCTTCCCAGAAGCAAGGGAACTACTGGGGTCACCAGCCTCGTTAAAATAGCTAACATCCTTCCAGAGCCAAATGTTTTCAAGGATTGTCTCCCCTCACTGTGCCCACCGCCTTCCACCCTGCTAGAACTGCTCCCCACCCCGCACCCCACCCGAACGCTGACTGCCAGTCTGCTGGGTGCTCAGACTCAGCATGGGGTTTTTGCTTCTCTGAGCAGTAGGCCCCCCTCCTGCTGCCCCCGGTACCCCGCCCCTCAGACATCCACTTGAGACCATCTTTTCCTCCCCGTCTCAGGAAATGGCACCGCCCCCGACGAAGCAGCATCACCCAAGATCACTGGCGTCACCCTCTCTTCTCCCTCCCCTCAACCCCATTCAACAGCTGAGCCCAAAGGTGACAAGTGCCACAGCCTGCCCAGCCCATCAGCATCCCCTGCTGGCGTTACTCGAGTCTCTCTGCTGGCTCCTCCCTTCCCTGCCTCAGCCTGCTCTGATAAACACCTGCCCAAAAGCCTTAAATGGCTTCCCAGTGCATCAGGTTCAAGTCCAAATTCCTTACCAGGCAGGCAAGAGCCTTTACCTTATTCATCTCCTGCCGCCCCTTTTCTTCACTTTGGACCATACCCTGTTCCTCATATGGGCTGCAGTCTTTCCTTCCTGGACCTTCATATCAGCTGTTCCCAGCTCCAGGTTAACTCTCGCTTATGCATCAGGTCTAACTTGAACATCAATCACTCCCTCCAGGAAGCCCTCTAGGATACACAGTACTGAATTAGGTGCCCCTGCTATGTGCTCCCATAGCACTCATACTGTATCTAGCCTGGCCACACCACAGTGGGATAGCCTGTTTGCTGACCCTGAGCCCCCCCCCCCCCCCCCCCAGACCGCATGCCTTGAGAGCAAGAAGTGTGTGTGTTGTGCAACAAGGGAAGCCTCAGGACACAACGCAGTGCATGGCAGAGTAGGCACCCTAACATCTGCATGCTGGAGGACGTTTCCAACACACCCTGCCCCAAATCATCAAAGAATGTATCTGAGGCTTTCAATGTTCCCTGGGCCAGAATGATGGTTATCTTCAAATTTGGTTAAAAGGGTTTCACAAAAGCCTAAACGAAAAAAACTGTTTAAAAAAGCCTACCAGATGGCTCGGTATAGCCACAGGCATACACGAAACAAAATGAAAGAACAAAACACACAAAGGACCCAGGTGGAGGCTTAGCCACTAACAGATGACAGAGTAGAAATGCGAGAGCACCTTTTCAAAGGAGAAGACAGAAGTGCCAGCTCTAGGAAATGGGGGATGGAGAAGGGCGAGGGCAGGGAGGGCAGGGGGTGAGCCAGGCACGGAGGCAAGGAGCTGAACGCCTTAACTTTCAAACAGGCCTTGTAATAACTTCTCAGCACATCTGCATTGACAAAAGGGTTTTATCTTTTGTTTTGAGTGGGGAGCATTACAGAAAGAGGGCACAATTCTTCATCTGCCTAAATTTCATTGGATATCAAAATATTTTCATTTTATTTCTGCATCATAAATCTGTAATTTTAACAACTTTGATCATTAACTGCTATAGTAATACAAAAAATGGAGATAAAGACGTTCATGTTCGTTTTCATAAAGTGCAGATTTAATTTTCAATTGTTTGCCTTAGTAAACATCATCTCATTCCAGATCCTCCCTGCCCCCACCCAAGGAGGGAGGGGAAAAGGCTATTTTTTATTTTTACTTAACAAATGTCTAACACAAAGAATAAATGAAAGATCTAATAAAGACAAGATTTTTTTGCAACTGTTTTTCTGGGTAAGATTTCTAAGGACAACAGTAGTGAGTGTAAAATAATTTTTCACAATATGAATACATATAATAACAAATACATAATTTAGACCTCTATGCTTATTTTGCAACTTTTAAGTCTCCAATTATGAAAAAGGTACATAAGCTGAACAAGAATACTTTCCAGTGTGGCCAAATTACTTTCACTGAAGTATGAAGACACTCTCCGGTCTTAGCCTTTGTAATTATGTAAAGTTGCTATTTTCTTCATACCGACATTTATATCCAAAATGGGCTTATTTTTGCTCTATCATATAAGGACTGGCATCTTTTTCAAAAGAATATTGCTAGCAACAGGGTTAAAGAGTACTAATGGCTTAAGTTTGCCAAGTGCTTACTTCTGTGACAATATAAATATGGATTATTAAAGTTGTCTACTCAAGTATAAAATCTATGCAAAATCCTCATAATCTAGGCAAAAATGTTTAAAGGCCAAGAAAAAGAATTCTTTTCTTTTACAAGAAAGTGCAACTGCAGGATCTTTTTTGAATGATCTTCTGGACAGTTCTGCAGAAAACTTAGTAGTTTGGCTCAGAAAGTAGAGTTCCTCATGAGGAATAAAAGTTCTTCCTAGAAGAATACAAAGCAAAATTTCAGGCAGCTTTCTGAAAGTAAGCCATTCGTTTGTGGCTACGCAATGGGACAAGTGGAACTGATAATAACGAAGGCTTTCGGGTTTGCTGTGATTTGCACTAAAACTTGGCAGAGCTTTTTTTCTCTTACGCCGGGACACCACGTCGTTGCTCACGTCATAGGTGGTAGTTACAGCACTTGGTCTGACCCTGACCGCAGGCATGAATCTGACCAGGAGGACATCGGAAATGTTTTCATATGTGTTTTAGGGCTTTTTCAGATCAAATCTCAATACTTTCACATAAATCATTAAAAATAGAACATTTTCTGTGCTATTTTCAGTATTTTACACAGTGGATAACCATGGTGAGAGAACTTTCTATCATTCATCAGGGATATGCTGTCACACAGTCAGATTTTCAGCATTTGCTCGGCTGCTGCTAGATGGTAAAGGAAGTTTTCTGTTGCTGGTGGAAATCGTCTTTGCTTTAGTGCCTCAAAATTGAGAACTAGCTTTTCTCCATCACTAGAAACTTCTGAAAATGGTTCCAGGTGGGTGAAGATTTCTCTAGTTTTTAGAGAAATATCCTTTAATGGAACAAGAAAATATGCCATAAGTTAGCATCAAAAAATATGAATTTTTGCTGCATTTGGAGAGAATTCTTCCTATTTTTTAAGTTTACCAAATTATTTATGCATTACAAAAAATGAAACAAACTTAAAACAACTTAGAAAAACCAACACCATGTTTTTGCCATTTTAGCCATTTTTAAGTGACAACAAGTACATTCAGTGTTTTATGACTACCATCCATTTCCAGAACTTTTTCATCATCCCAAACTGAAATCTTGTACCCATTAAACAATAACTCCCCATCCCTGTCTCCAATGCCTGGTAACCACCATTCTACCTTTTGCTTCTGTGAATTTGCCTGGTTCTGGGTACCTCATATAAGTGAAATCACACAAAATTTGTCCTTTCGTGTCTGGCTTATTTCACTTAGCATAATGTTTTCAAGGTTAATACATGTCGTAGCACATGTTAGAACTTCATTGCCTTTTAAGGCTCAATGATATTCCACCATACGCATATACCACGTTTTGCTTATCCATTCATCCACTGATGGACATTTGGGTTATTTTTACCTTTTGGCTCTTATTTACAGAGCTGCTGTGAACCTGAGTGCACAATTACTTATCTGTGTCTGCTTTCAATTCTTTCTGAAATATACCCAGTAGAATTGCTGGATCTATGGTATTCCTATGTTGAATTTTTAAGGAACCCTGGTATTGTTTTTAGAACACATCTCCCCACCCCCCAAAATCCTCTTCTACCTGGAATAAGTAACCCAGCACCTGCCACATGGGCTGTATTCCTCTTTCCCGACAGTCCTTTGCATGGCTGATGACTCACGAGAGCTCACATTAAAGTCATGTCTTTTTCTTGGTTTGCTGACATCATTAATTCAAATATTTTCAAACCCATACAATATAATATGCCAGGCAATTTCATCATACATTATACTGAGTCACCTGCGTATCACTTTTAGTCCACGAAAAACGCAGTAACACAAAACTCATATTTACACAGTTAACCAACATTGTAAAGAGCCAGCATTTTTACTTGAGCGTTGATGGAGGGATGGATGGGCAGTGATGATCCACACGGTAGGAAAGGAAGAGTCTCAGCTCTCAAGGCAAGCCCCGCCCACTCTTCCTGGCCTGAGCAGATGGGCCACCAGCGCTGAACAGAAAGAACGGTGCTGCTGGCGGGTTCCTGTCACACCTGTGGCTCCTCTCAACCTTTAGCTCACGTGTCACCTCCTCAGAGAGCTGTCTAATCTCTTCTCTAGTATTCTTCACCTTGACCTTTTGTTTCTATCACAGCATTCATTTCGCATGGCTCACAATGATCTGGCGTTTACTTTTTTTTAAGTTTATTTATTTATTTATTTTGAAAGAGAGAGAGAGAGAGAGAGAGAGAGCGAGAGCATGATCTGGGGAGGGGCAGAGAGAAGAGAGAGAATCCCAAGCAGGCTCTGTGCCACCAGCACAGAGTCCGACGTGGGGCTCGAACTCACAAACACGAGACCATGACCTGAACTGAAATCAAGACTCAGACATTTAACCAACCGAGCCACCCAGGTCCCCTTACATTATTTCCTATTCATCTACTCCAATAAATACAACCCTACTGCCCCATGCCTGACATATAGTCAGTGCTCAATAAATATTTTCTGGATAAATGAATGAATAAATGGAAAAAAGAACCGGGTCCAGCCAGATGAGTAGGGCCTGCCTATCAGAGCCCCCCACCCCCACCCCTGATGAGGTGGTACAGGTACAGACAGTGGGAGACAATCCTTCCAGGCCTCTGGCCCCCACGGGATGACACAAGGGTCTAGATGAGCCAGGGCCCGGAGGCCAGGATGGAAGTGTATCCCGGGAAAAGAGTAAGGAGCTGGGAACAGGCTGAATGCAAACCGGCAGCAGACAGGAAAGGAGCTGGCAGGCTGCGGTGCACAGGAGGGCCTGTCATCACCACAGGGACAGGCTTAAATAAACTCTCCAGCCATCCCGATCCAGAAAGGGGAGAGGGGAGGATCCACATGGAAGCTCTGGTCAGCCTGACAGGGAGACCCCACAGCGGGGCTAGCCCTGCAGGGTGTGAGCCCAGACCTGCTACCTTTGGCAGGGATCGGACTACATGCTTGCTTACTGCTGTTCTGGACGCAGTACATCGAAGCTAGATTGAGACGCCCTCTCTAGTCCTCAGCAGCAACTATCTCTTGAAAGTTGTTCCTCCGTGAAAATTCTGCTGGAGCACAGAATGCGTTCGCTCAGGAAAGCATTCCAGACCAGCTGGGGGTCACACCTGTCACCAGCCCCCTGCATGTCTCTGTACCCAGAGCCTGATAACTATTTGGCTACGGTGGGCCTCTGCCCGCTCCTCTAACCAGGGCCACCCTGCAGACCCTCGTGCCAGCATCTGCCTACAGCTTCTCACGGCTCCCCGCGCCCCAGGCAGTTCTGCCACACGCTGCCCGGCACCACCACTGCACAACTCTCAGTAAGTCAGGGGACTGAGGAGTTACCTGTATGACTTGGCTGTCTGACTTCTCCGGATCTTCTGCAGATTGAACAATCAGCTGACCAATTTCTTTGTGCAGTTTGCCCATTGTCATGGCCTCTGGTGAGATCAAGCAGAAGTGATGTAGATATTTAGAAGTTTACATAATAAAAACCAGGACGCCTATTTGAAAATGTAAACCATCATGCGGAGGAAATTTTCAAAACAACCAACAACCGCCCCCATTTCCATCTTCATCCTGAACGCAAATATGATATCACTCCAAGGGATGTGTAGGAGGCACGGCATAATCATGATTTCTACTTCGTTCAAAATAAGAACATGCCAATACCAGGTTTCTCCTTCACAACTACCTGATAAGAATTTTTGTTTTTCTTCCTAGGCAAGACCTAATGAAAACTACTGACTACAAGTAAGTTGTGATTTTAAGCCAAGAGCCTAACCTCCCTTCGCAGGTCTTTACGGTTAAGAATTCAAGTGTAACCCGGGGGCCTGGGTGGCTCAGTTGGTTAAGAGTCCCACTTCGGCTCAGGTCATGATCTCACATTCGTGAGTTCGAGCCCCGCGTCGGGCTCTGCGCTGACCGCTCGGAGCCTGGAGCCTGTTTCGGATTCTGTGTCTCCCTCTCTCTCTGCCCCTTCCCCACTCATGCTCTGTCTCTCTCTCAAAAAGAAATAAACATTTGAAAAAAAAATTCAAGTGGAACCTTCTGGTGGGGATCCTATAGCAGCAGAGCGTCCTATCAGTTCTGCAGAAGCCAGCTGAACATTCCAGTGTGTGAAGACCCTCAGAATGTGCAAAGGAAACAACCTAAGTCACACGATTTACATACACTGCTCCTTTTCTGCAGCAAAAAAATGAACAGAAATTTCTGTTTGTCCCTCCAAGGGACAAACTCCATTTGAATGGTGTTGATTTGAGACGAGCTCATCTTATAGACTCGGAGCAACAGAAGGCGGCAGGACATGGCCACCCTTTCTGGTCCTAATGCTTCAGCAATATAAGTGGCCCTGGCCACAGCTAGTATCCTATCACTCTGGCTTTACAAAGGGCAATACTCACCTCCATTCCCTTTTGCTTACTGACACATTGTTCAAAAAGATTTTCCATACAGGATTCATGTTCAGTCCTTGTGCAATAATAAATTTCTATGCCCTTTTTCATCCTCTGTCCTTTAAGAGGTGGAGCCTACTTCCTCTCTCTTACGTGGGGACTGGACTTAATGGCTTCCTTCTAACAAATAGAATATGGAAGAACTGGTATATGACTTCTGAGACTAGGTCATAAAAGGCACTGTGGTCTTTCTGTCTCTTGGATCACTTACTCTTGGGGAAGCCAGCTGTCATGTCATGAGAATACTCAAGCTGCCCTACAGAGAGGCCAGGTGGTGAGGCCTCCTGCTAAAAGTTAGCTTAGAAGTTGAGACTTTGGATGACTGAAGCCTTGGGAATATCTTTGTTTTTTAATGTTTATTTTTGAGAGAGAGACAGAGCATGAGCAGGAGAGGGACAGAGAGAGAGAGGAAGATACAGAATCCGAAGCAGGCTCCAGGCTCTGAACTGTCAGCACAGAGCCCAACATGAGGCTCGAACCTACGAACCATGAGATTATGACCTGAGCCGAAGTCGGACCCTTAACCAACTGAGCCACCCAGGTGCCCCTGCCTTGGCAGTATCTTGATTGAAACCTCATGAGAGACCCTGAGTCGGAACCTCTCAGCTAAGTCAGTCCTAAAACTGTGAGATAATAAATATTTGCTGTTTTAAATTTTTTTTTTTTAACGTTTATTTATTTTTGAGACAGAGAGACACAGCATGAACAGGGGAGGGGCAGAGAGAGAGGGAGACACAGAATCTGAAACAGGCTCCAGGCTCTGAGCAGTCAGCCCAGAGCCCGACGCGGGGCTCGAACTCATGGACCACGAGATCATGACCTGAGCTGAAGTCAGACACTTAACCGACCGAGCCACCCAGGCACCCCAATATTTGCTGTTTTAAACTACTAGGTTTAAAAGTGATTTGTTATGCAGCAATAGGTAACTCATACAGCTTGTTTAAACAGAAAAGTTGAGAAACGAGATAGAGACACTATCCTATTGGGGCACCTGGGTGGCTCAGTCGGTTGTGTCCACTCTTGATCTCAGTTCAGGTCATATCTCAAAGGTTCATATGACGGAGCCCCACGTCCGGCTCTGTGCTGACTGCACGGAGACTGCTTGGGATTCTTTCTCCCTCTCTCTGCCCCTCCCCCACTCACGCTTACTCTCTCATAATAAATAAATAAACATTACAAAAAAAAGATACTATCTTATTAACATATACTGTACAGCATAAGCACCCAGAATGTACTACTGACATGGCTGGGCCTGTAAGAATAAATGCTCTGTTCCAGACACAGAAAATCTCTCCAGTTTCAGCACAGCGGGCAAAGCAGGCCCTTAAATACCAGTTTTTGAATACCAGTTTTAGAGCATCAGCCTACAGATACAACTGCTTCAGGGGCGCCTGGGTGGCTCGGTCAGTTGAGCGTCTGACTTCAGCTCAGGTCATGATCTCACGACTCGTGAGTTCGAGCCCCGCGTCAGGTTCTGTGCTGACAGCTCGGAGCCTGGAGCCTGCTTCATATTCTGGGTCTCCCTCTCTCTCTCTCTCTGCCCTCTCCTGCTCATGCTGTCTCTCTCTGTCTCTCAAAAATAAAAAAATAAATAAATAAACATTAAAAAAAAATACAACTGCTTCAGGTGGGCGGGAGGATGGGTGAAACTGATAAAGGAGATTATGCGCACACTTATCTTCATGAGCCCTGAGTAGCATGTGGAAGTGTTGAATCACTGTACTGAACCCCTGAAACATAACCCTCTATGTTAGCTACACTGGAATTAAAATTTTAATAAATTAATTTAAAAAAGTCTAACTGCTTGGCTTCCATTTTGTATCAACGACGGAAGAGAGAACTAACCTTTCGCAAGTGGGGCAACGGTAATCTCACGATCTGCCAGATTCACAAACACGTCATAGAGGTCTGACCTGTTGCTCACCTCCAAGTCCACAAACCCAGCGATGTAACCTGCATGACACAGATGACCCACATTACCGGAATGGGAACAAATCCTGTTGTGAACGGGTCGAAAGAGAATGGACTCTAAAAGTTCACCAGCTGCTTTTCTTCACTGCTTTACTCAGGGGACATCAGCTGTACCCTCTGGCATTTCTTCAGACTACATTATTGACAGTTGACTGAAGAAACCCTTCCAACTCAAAACGTCCCCCAAACTACATTGTGGTGTCAAAGAAGAAGGCATTTACTTTTCAGTTACTGCTATTCAGGTCAAGAATGACAGCCGAGGTACAGGTAGCAAGGATTCTCTTGACCAATGTTCCCCCTGTAGGTCTCTGTCTCTAAGCAACCACAGCCACACGCCTGGCTTTCTCAGGGACAGCGTGCTGGGGACAGCATCAACTTTCACCAGTTTCAGATCTGATACAATAAATGCTAAAGGAATCAGGACAACTCAAGAATTAACAGAAGTTTGGAACTGATGTTAAGAAAACAGCTACCAGACTTTTCACATTTCACAGAGCAATACAATTAAAAACAAATAAAAAAAAATTGAGGACCAATTCACTATTGGGACCTCATCAAAATAAAAAGCTTCTGCACAGCGAAGGAAACAATCGGCAAATCTAAAAGGCAACCGACAGAACGGGAGAAGATATTTCAAAAGACATATCAGATAACGGGTTAGTATCCATAATCTATAAAGAACTTATCAAACTCAGGGCACCTCAGTGGCTCAGTCAGTTAAGCATCAGGCTCAGGTCATGATCTCATGGTTTGTGAGTTCAAGCCCTGTGTCGGGCTCTGTGCTGACAGCTCAGAGCCTGGAGCCTGCTTCAGATTCTGTGTTTCCCTCTCTCTCTGCCCCTCCCCCGCTCGCACTCTGTCTCTCACTCTCTCTCTCAAAAATAAACATTGAAGAACTTATCAAACTCAACACCCAAAAAAACAAATAATCCAGTGAAGAATTGGGCAAAAGACATGAAAAGACACTTCTCTAAAGAAGACATCCAGATTGCCAACTGACACATGAAAAAATGTTCAATGTTACTCATCATCAGGGAAAAACAAATCAAAACCACAATGAGATACCACCTTACACCTGTCAGAATGGCTAACATTAACAACTCAGGCAACAACAGATGTTGGCGAGGATGCCCAGAAAGAGGATCTCTTTTGCATTGTTGGTGGGAACGCAAGCTGGTGCAACCACTCTGGAAAACAGTATGGAGGTTCCTCAAAAAATTAAAAATAAAACTACCTTATGACCCAGCAACAGCATTACTAGGTATTTATCTAAGGGATACAGGTGTGCTGTTTTGAAGGGACACATGCACCCCCATGTTTATAGAGCACTATCGACAATAGCCAAAGTATGGAAAGAGCCCAAATGTCCATCAATGGATGAATGGATAAAGAAGTGGTATATATATACACAATGGAGTATTACTTGGCAATCAAAAAGAATGAAACCTTGCCATTTGCAACGACGTGGATGGAACTAGAGGGTATTATGCTAAGCAAAATTAGTCAGAGAAAGACAAATATCATATGACTTCACTCCTATGAGGGCTTTAAGAGACAAAACAGATGAACATAAGGGAAGGCAAGCAAAAATAACATAAAAACAGGGAGGAGGACAAAACAGAAGAGACTCTTAAATATGGAGAACAGAGGGTTACTGGAGGGGTTGTGGGAGGGGGGATGGGCTAAATGGGTAAGGGGCATTAAGGAATCTACTCCTGAAATCATTGTTGCACTCTATGCTAACTAAATTGGATGTAAATTTTAAAAAATAAAAATAAAAAATAAAATAAAATGTGAAAAAAAATAAAATTTTTAAGGAAAAAAAATTGGTTGCATTTACCAAAGAAATAATGCATCATCAGTATTCCCTTTGGGAAGGCCAGAAAAAAGTCCTCCCCCAAACCAGGTGAACGCCAAGCCTCTCCTCCTGCGAGACCCCCACTGTCTACCTGGGCACATCCGCAGGGCTTCCAGCTCCTCGGCACTGAGGTGCACATAGGAATGAAGTATGGTCCAGTCCTGTCGATGCCACACCAGGGCAGGCAGAGTCCTGGGGAACGAAGACAAGAACTCAAATGGTTGCTGGCCCGCACCCGCACCCTCCTCCCTCTTCCTCCCGAGGACAGAGCTGCCTGTCAGAGGCAGAGGGGAGAATGAAGACTACACGTGCCCCGACCTCCAGGCTTCAAATTAAAGTAATGCAATGTCTTCAACTCTGCCTTTTTGGGTCAGATTAGCTACAAAAAGCTCAAGGTGAAGTTTCAAAACATCTCCGTGGTGGCAAGGAGTAACACTTCTGAAGTTTTCCTCCAAATGCCTCACTCCACAAACTGCCACGGAGGGAGTCTGAGGGTAGAATCCAGAGTGGGGCCCTGCAAGCAACACATTTTTTTTGAAGTCTCTCATTTCTATCTTTAAAGTTCCAATCAAACTTGCAAACCACTTTGTGTTTGTTTTTATACAAAATAAGTTTCCTTGAAAAAACCAGTGAAACAGCTGCCGCGGAGAGAGGTGACGAATTGAACTGTGGTATGGTGAATCCGCTGTTGCCCTGCTATGTTTCCCAAGCTGTGGACATCCCCGTTTCAGAAGCATAGATGTAGAGGGAAAGGGTAACTGGGTGGCCATCGCAATGACAGCAGTCCTCGTTTCCAGAGCGCACACGATGAGCAAGGCACACGCCAAGTACTTCACACACGGCATCGCCAGTCCTGACAACAGGCTTACGAAGTGGGCATTATTACCTTCATTTTACAGATACAGAGACGGAGGCTTAGAAAGTTTAAGTATCCTGGATGTGGTCACAGAGCGGGTAAAGCGCCCTCCAGGATTTTAACCCAAGTTCTTCTGACTACCAAACCTTCTTTTCCCGTTTTCTAACCAGTCAGCCTCCTGGAGCCTCAATTTTCTCATCCGTAAAAGAAGGCAAAGTTCCTTGCAAAGTTCGTGTCACGAGTAAATTTAATAATTGAGGTGATTTATACAACAGCTGGCATACAGTTAAGCACAAAAGCTAGGTCCTCTTGTTTTTAAAAAAGAATCTATGAACAAGTTAGATTTGGTAAAGAAAAAACTTTCAAAACATCTTTATTATAAAAATAAGAGAGGGGCACCTGGGTGGATCAGTCCGTTAAGCATCAGACTCCAGCTCAGGTCATGATCTCGTGGTCTGTGTGTTCAAGCCCCATGTCGGGTTCCACGCTGACAGCCCGGAGCCTGCTTCAGATTCTGTATCTCCCTCTCTCTCTGCCCCTCCCCTCCCCAACTTGTGTTCTGTCTCTCAAAAATAAATAAATGTTTTTTTTAAAAAAAGAGAAAATCTGTGGTAAAAGTGAAAAAAAAAGAAATAACTTACTTAAAACAGGGGTCAGGAAACTATGGCCACGGATCAGCTGTCTGTCTTTGCACATAAAGTTTTATTGGAACACAGCCATGCTCATTCATTTACATATGCACGACTGGCAGTTCGGTGGTTGGGACAGAGAACTTATGGCCTCCAAGCCTAAAATATTTATGGTCTGGCAAGGAAAAGTTTAAACTCCCTGCTCTAAAATATTCTTATTTCTAAATTTAAAGAAGAATCTGCCCAAATTCAGTGACCTTGAACTACTAAAGCTCACCTGAAACATTAGACCAAGATAGCATTTCACCCACAGCCTACCACATTCTATTTATACCAAATGTGTAACAGAACAGAGCACACAGGAACACAGACTGCCCCAAATCAGCTCCCAACAAAGCCTCTACTTTTTAATGACCAGAGACAATACCTGGTGAACTCCTGGACAGCTTCTATTTTGGGGTGATAGACGACAATTCTTTTCTTTAGCATCAGTGCTGTGTGTAAGATAACGGTTTCCATTCCAAACTGAGATACAATGTCTTAAAACACAAGAAATTATAATATTACTGCATTAAATAATATGTAAGAAAATAACATTTTTATTGGAAGGAATTCTTTCCAATAAATGCAGAGTTTATTTTCTGTATACAGAATTATTTTCAATACAGAGAATAAAAAAGCACCTTATGCACTGGATGAGCATATAAATCCAGACATCTGCTCCCTAGGATGGGTGCTATGACAGCTTAAACCTGACCCCCCTCCAAGGGACTCTGCACTGGATGCACAGATGAAGCCAGAGCCCAAAGAAAGTGGAATAAATGATATGAAGGGAACCAGTATCTTTCTGTGTCATGAAACACCCTTAGGTTTAAAAAAAAAAAAAAAAGTTTACTCTGGAGCACCTGGGTGGCTCATTGGCTTAAGCAACTGACTCTTGATTTCGGCTCAGTTCATGATCTCACAGTTTGTGGGTTCAAACCCCACATAGGGCTCTACACTGACACTACAGAGCCTGCTTGGGATTCTATCTGCCCCAACCCCGCTGGCTCTCTCTCTCTCTCAAATAAATAAACATTCAAAAATAATAATAGATAAATAAATAAAAGTTCATGGACACCACCCCTCCACCAATACATACGTCATTATGTAAGTCCTTTTGAGACAGCTGAACAAACCTGTCAATAGGACACTTAGAAACCATATAGAACAGCAGGTTCACGAGCTAAGACAGGCGCTGTAGGAGGACAAGAGTGAAGGCCAGCATTTCCCCTTTCCTCCCTTTTAAGGACCCTGAAATCTGTGGCTTAGCCCTGCACTGCTGTTTTGGATTTTCCAGTTGGGAGAGGAAGGCGGAGAGTTAGAAGAGGAACTCTGGGTCAGGGGCCTGAGCTCTCCACATGGAGGAAGTAACTGCTAAAATGTAAGGAAAGAAAAACGATGGAAGTCGGCAGACACTCAAACTGTGAAATTCAGCTTACCCACAAAAGAACATTTCTGTATTATTAACAGTCAGAATCGTGTGGAAAGGGCCACCACAAAAATCTGCTTTCCTACGACAGAATTCTAATCAAATAAGGCAATGTAGAAGTTGAACTACCCTCCTGTATAGCAAATAAATATTACATAGATGAAAATATACAGAAAGATGGAATATTAGAGTACAATGAGGATTGCCCTTGGCTTGGGGATCTTGTTGTTGGGATGGAACCATCCGGGACGGGTTTTTGTTTTGTGGGCTGTGTGTGTGTCTGCGTGTGTTTACCTTTGATGGAGCCTGCAAGATAAGCCTTTCGGGCATCAAAATCTTTGCTAAGGAAAGAGCCATTTTCTTCACTCTGGCATATCCCCTTTGTGAGTACTGCAATATAACTCTCCATCATTTTAACTGGGCTCCCATGTTTCAGGTACATTCTGTAAGAAAAGACAAAAAACAACCATGCTTTTATATAGCATGAACCACACAGAGCAATGCGCCCAAGGCTGGGTATGGGTACTTCCTAAAAAATCTAAGTCAACCTGCTGATAACGCTTCTGAATGCCTGAAACTTTTTATGACATGACTACTTCTATAATTTAATTCGATAATGTATTGAAAAAAACAACCATTCAAGAGACCTCCAACAACTCCCTGAAGCTGGCTTTCTCCTTCCATCTCCATAGCCCACTCGAGCAGGAGAGTAAGCTAAGGACTTTCTAAGGACTCATTTTTCTTTTTTTCCCTAAGTTTTATTTTTTAAGTTTATTTATTTTGAGAGAGAGAAAGAGAGCATGTGCACACCCGCACAAGTCAGAGAGGGGCAGAAAGAAGGAGAGACAGAATCCCAAGCAGGCTCCACACCATCAGCACACAGCCTGATGTGGGGCCTGAACTCACGAACCCAGGAGATCATGACCTGAGCTGAGATGCTTAACCAACTGCACCACCCAGGCGCCCCTGAGGGCCCACTATTCTTAAAAAAAATATTGCATTTTTATCTGTCTTATATTCACAAATGGTGCTTCTAGCCATAAGGACTCTATTATTGCTGGGATTTCCTTTGACAAGAAAGGAGTTTTACACATTGTTCACAGAGAAAACAGTAATTATAGAACCTATATTTATTATCAGAGTTCCCAGAGGTAACTATATTTAGATAATTAAGAAATCAAACTCCTTTAAGTTTCTGGTGGTAAGTATACACTAGATATATTCATCATCAAGTTCCAGAAAACGCTGACAGGAAACTGCCTACATTTATAGCTCACATGTGAAATCAGTCTCTTCCCCTGAAATCTCTTCCTCTGAGTAACTAAATCTAAATTTTGCATGAGAAGCAGGACTGGGCCTACTTGAGCCTTTTAGTAGCTAAATGGATGAAAAAACTGGAAAGAAAATAAAATTATTGTTTAAAACAGATCATTTGAGGGATACCTGGGTAACTCAGTTAAGCGTCTGACTCTCAGTTTCGGTTCAGATCATGATCTCACGGTTCGGTAGTCTGAGCCCCTCGTTGGGCTCTGTGCTGACAGTGTGGAGCCTGCTTGGGATTCTCTCTCTCCATCTCTCTCTCTTCCCCTAACCCACACATGCTCTATCTCTCTCAAAAATAAACATTAAAAAAAAAAAAAAAAGATTTAAAAAATTTTTTTAAAATAAAATAGATCACTCGAAACTGTATTTATTGTAGGTTAAGTGAAAAAAGCAAGTGTTGTAACTACTAGCCAGTCAGTGTTTTTAAATGACTTCAATGCACAATTGAGGGAAAGAGGTAGAGAACAATGAATATGGTAAGCTATCCTACATGTAAACTAGTCAAACCCATGAACTCATATACATGCTTCTATATGGAGAAAATATCTCCGGTATGATATAAAGAAAACAGCCCCAGGAGTGCCCCGGGGTGGGGGTCGGGAGGCAGATTTGAAGGCTAGGAATAGGGAGAGGAAGGGACCTAGGTTTCACTGTATACCCTTCTGTATTGTCTGTATTTTTTTCCTGTGTGCTTACATTACCACCACCAAACAAACAAACAATATACCATTAAAACTGTAAAATAGACGGGCACCTGAGTGGTTCAGTCAGTTAAGTGTCCGACTCTTGATTTCTGCCTAAGTCACGATCTCACTGTTTGTGAATTGGAGCCCTGCATCAGGCCACATTGTCAGTGTGGAGCCTGCTTGGGATTCTCTCTCTCCCTCTCTCTGCCCCTCCCTTGCTCACGTGTGTACGCGTGCACGCATGCACACACACACACACACACACACACACACTCTCTCTCTCTTTCTCAAAATAAATAAATAAACTTAAAAAAAAAACACCCTGTGAAATAGAAACGATATACAGTAATGGAGAAGAGAAACACAGGAAGGGTAGTAGGATAAGATCACTTTTTCCATAACAACCCTGGGCCATGAACTACTGACATAACAACCCTGGGCCATGAACTACTGACAGAAGCAAGGATCCCCCCAAATCATTCCATAGGAAAACCACAAAGTGCAACCCAGGGGAACTTACTCAGATGGGACAGCCGGAGGCTGTCACACCTGGCCTGGACAACTGGTTCCAAGTGAAACCCTGGTTCTCTACCATGGCCACTAGCTGGAGGCTCCAGAAGATGAAGGGGGTCATGGCAAATGACCTGGATCCCACACAGGGAACGAACCCCCTCGTGTGGGCTTCCGCTGCCACTGTGAGCAGCGTGCTATGGAAGGCACGCCTGCCTGTCCCCTCCCCAGAAACGGAAGGGAGCACCTCCATGGTAAGCAGCAGCATCAAAAAGTGTTGGTCTATGTACTTGTGCACACAGACAGGTGTTAGTGGGGAGAGGCAGTGTGTGTGTGTGGCAAGAGCATGTGGGTATGTACACATGCAAGGGTACGTGCAGTAAGGTGCAGGGGGCACAAGAGGTGGCTGCCAATAGCTCTCAGTCCTCCTTTCTCCTAAACTGTGACAGGAGAAGAGTCCGGAACCCAACAATGCCATGGCACTACAGAAGCTGAGGAACCTTCCAGCTTCCTCCCGGGCAGGAAGTGGAATCTAAAGCAATCTTAAATTTTGAGCCCAAGAATATTTCCCAGTGAATTCACTGGGAAACCTAACCCTGACTCAGCCAAATGAAATGGGAGTCCAACGTTTGTTCAAAAGCAGCTTTACAGTGTTTTTAGCTCATGGCTTGTAGACAGCGTCTCTTCTCACAATAATAATCTCCCTTTGTGTCAGTGCCATGGTAGCAGACAACTGTTTATATTCCACAATGAACCATATACCTGGGACTTATCTTAAGAGAGCAAAAAGGTTTTCTTATCATAGCTGGCTGCAAAACAGTAAAACTTCATTCTGTGAAAATACAATCTACCTGAAACCCTTAAGTAATTAGAAAGTAGTCTTCTGCTACATGTAGATATAGATATATAGATATAGATATAGTTATGGATATAGACATATAGATATAGATAGCCAGAGATAGATAGCATGTGTGTGTACACATAAAAATGGCAAAAAAGCAACCATTCATCGAGCTTATAGCGAGGAACACAAAAACAACTCCCTTTGCTCCCCACCCCATCTAAAACAACTTACTGAGCATAAGCCTGAGGGCTGATGTTGTAATACATAACCTCTAAAATTACAATTCTATCTAGTAACAACAATATTAAAAAAAAAAAAAAAATCTAAAACCCTGTCAAAGCCCTGATTGAGGAAAAAACTAATTTCCCCAAGATACAAGAAAGGTTTGATTAACTCCACTATATACACTCACCAAGGCAAGAAAGCAGACTGGTATATTTTACATACAATTTTTCAACAGCTGGGATGAAACTAAAGAAGTTTACCTGAATCACTATTAACCAATTAATTGGATTCTCAGCTTCCCAGCACTCCAGCTAAGAAGTATTTTCCTGCGTTTTTGCATAATTCAAAATGCTCATTAACTTTCCCCAAAATGACTCCCCCACACAGACCTTGACACATATAAATTAGCTTACCACTTCGCCAGCACTTAACTTATCCGTCCTGCTAAGGAAAGTTCTAGATTGGAAGTGAGCAGAAGTGTCAGGCCAAAAGTAGCAAGTGACTCAAATACCCAAGAACTACAATCGTTGTGTAAATTGCTTTTTGTCCTCCCTTCTACCATTTTCCCAAATAAGAGCAGTGTCATAAAAGCAGAAGAGAAAGTTCCTCTTACAAAAGTTTCCAGAGGGCCAGTAAAGATTAAGTTGGGGAAGCAGAGGGCTGAAATTTGCTTCCTCCGTGTAGAAATCTGCTATGTAACTACCGAGCAAGATCTTCATTTTTGTAGGATAGCATTTAATACAGTTTTCATACAGACCTACACAATATCCTAGTGAAGGCGGCATATTTCTCTGGATTAAAATCTTTGGCGGTCAGAACAATAGAAAAATGAGTCACCTGTCCAAAAGAAACAAAAAGTATACTTTTTAAAGACACTTTCACAGATTTAAATTTTATTACTACATTCTAGCAAACCTCTTGTACAAGATATAACAGCATTAAAAAGAAAAGATCAAAATGTAACCAAGTTCTCACTTCCTTGTTTATACTTTTATGTTTACATACACACATATAAAAGATATGTACTTATATATACCTATATATTTCATTTCTTAGATAAGAATGTAGTACTTTTAGAGTTAACATCTTTTCAAAAACACAAATATATTTCAAATATCAAAAATGTGAGTTTTCATTTAAAGTACTCTCACCTCATCAAAGCAGAATTAGAAATGTCATATCAGATCTACCAATTTATCAACTCTTAATTAATGAAAGAGGATACAAAACAACAAAAATACACACAGTAAGATCACACAGTTCCTGAAATAGTCAATGCTCTACAGAATGCCATATAATCTCTGTAGAAAGCACACTGTAACAATAAGCTTCATTTGTCTATACTCCTCTATTATTATAAATATAAATTTCTTCTAATCATATACCTATTATTCTCATTAATGAGATAAAATTCAGGACTTTATAAAAGGCAAAGCATTTAAGAAATACATTTTTAGAAATCATATTCTTTTTTTTTTTTAATTAAAAAAAAATTTTTTTTAATGTTTATTTATTTTTGAGACAGAGAGAGACAGAGCATGAACGGGGGAGGGGCAGAGAGAGAGGGAGACACACAATCGGAAGCAGGCTCCAGGCTCTGAGCCATCAGCCCAGAGCCCGACACGGGGCTCGAACTCACGGACCGCGAGATCGTGACCTGAGCTGAAGTCGGATGCTTAACTGACTGAGCCACCCAGGCGCCCCAGAACTCATATTCTTAAGTATAAGAACTACCTCTAAATCTTGTCATTTTTCAAATCTGAAAAGCAGATTTGAAATCGATGTTGCTGCTATTGACATTATGGAACAAAACACAGATAAACCTATTCGACACATCAAGACTTTTCAGCAAGAACTTAATGAACATAAACGAAAGATTTTATAACACATTGAAAACTATCTTTTTGCAAATTTACATTTTCTAATTATGAATCTGTTTTGTTTTAAACCTCTAACAGTTTTAAACTGTTGCCTTCTTGTTATTTTAAAAGTAACTCCTTAAATTTAAATTGATATCTTGGACATGTTTCATGATTATTGGCTATAAAAGTAGCCCTAGATGGTAAAAGAAGTCCCCACACAGGCACACACCAGGAGCTTCGTCACTTTCCAATATTTCTTTATTTGAAAAAAAACAAAACAAAAACCCTGCTGGTTACTTGGAAATTAGAAAAGCCCACAGTGACCACATACTGGTTTTCAACATGTCACACTGATACTATTCATATCAAATGACACACACACAAAAGCCTACTTAATACATGTTTCCTTAATTCTCCTTTCTATTCCTAACATATCCTTACCATCCATAAACAAATGAAAAAAAGCTTTCTTAATTATATCAAGGATAATTTTATCTTTAAAAATTTTGGGGGGGGTAAGGGGCATTAAGGAATCTATTCCTGAAATCATTGCTTCACTATATGCTAACTAATTTGGATGCAAATTTTAAAAAATAAAAAATAAAGTTAAAAAAAAAATTTTTTTTAATGTTTATTTATTTTTGAGCGGGGAGGGAAGGGAGACACAGAAGGAGAGACGGAGACACAGAATCTGAAGCCGGCTCCAGGCTCTGAGCTGTCAGCACAGAGCCCGACACAAGACCCGAAGCCACTGAGTTGTGAGATCATGACCTGAGCCAAAGTCGGACACTCAACCAACTGAGCCACCCAGGCATCCCAAGGATAATTTTATCTTTTAAAATAGTTTTTAGGGCGCCTGGGTGGCTCAGTCGGTTAAGCTTCTGGCTCTTGACTTCGGATCAGATCATTATCTTGTGGTTTGTGGGTTCCATCCCCATGTCAGGCTCTGCACTAACAGTGCAGAGCCTGCTTGGGATTCTCTCTCTCTCCTTCTCTCTACCCCTCCCATGCTCTGTCTCTCTCTCTCTCAAAACAAATAAACTTAAAACAAACAAACAAACAAACAAACAAACTTAGGGGCGCCTGGGTGGCTCAGTTGGTTAAGTGTCCGACTCTTGATCTTGGCTCAGGTCATGATCTCATGGTTTGAGTTTGAGCCCCGCGCTGGGCTCAGCGCTGACAGTGTGGAGCCTGCTTGAGGTTCTCTCTCTGCCCCTCCCCTGCTCAATCTCTCTCAAAATAAATAAACTTAAGAAAAAAAAAAACTTAAAATGGTTTTTAATTATGGACAAATGCTTCTTTCCACTTTTAATCGGTCACGACTTTGCACGTCCACATTACTACTCCATCAGAGTATAACCCAGAAAGGACTTCACTACACCAGCCATAGGGTCAGTCAATAGAATGTATATCAACCAATATTCATAGAATGAATAAGAGTGAAATTTGAAAGGGGACATTCCCAGTGAAAAGCATATCTGGTATTTTTCAAAAGCATATTGTGAGCAATAATGTCTAAAGCTAAGAGTCACTGGAAGAATGTTACGTCACTTTAAATATTTTTGGTTGTTAGACCTTCATGCAGTCATACCTTTATCAAAACTGAAGAATCTGGAACTTCAACTGTTGTGATATAAAACCATGTTCTTCTGTACTGACCAAAGACGAAGGGATGGAGAAGTTTGTTCTCATCTGTAAGGCAGCATTTTCTCAGCAGTAAATTCCTTAAAGTAGCTGTCGTGGAAGGATAACACCACACCCACAGAACTTCTCCATTTGTGTCCTTTTCTACGGTGGAAAGATGGTCACTGTGAGAATGTCAAACAGCAGCAAGGAAGTGAATTGATTGGTTACTCAGAAGCACTTAGCGGAATCAGTTTTCACATCCCATTTTACAAAGCATCCCGGAGCATGTGTGACCCCAAATTCCCATCCACCTCTGTTGGTCAAATCATGCAGCTCTCCTGATCTTGAGTTTTAGGCCACCTGAGTAAAAACCTTTTACAACAAATCATGAATGAAAACTTAAGGGGCACCTGGGTGGCTCAGTCAGTTAAGCATCCGACGTTGGCTCAGGTCGTGGTCTCATGGTTCGTGAGTTCGAGCCCTGCGTCGGGTTCTGTGCTGACAGCTCGGAGCCTGGAGCCTGCTTCCGATTCTGTGTCTCCCTCTCTCTCTGCCCCTCCCCTGCTCGTGCTCTGTCTCTCTCTCTCTCTCAAAAATAAATAAACATTAAAAAATTTTAAGGAAAAGAAAATCTGAGCCTTAAATTTGGCAGAGTTCTTTCCTATCTCCTCCCACACAAATTCATAAACTCAGCATTACGTTTTGTTTTAATTTTAATTAAAATTAAATTTTAATTTTTAATTTTTTTTAAGTTTATTTATTTTGAGAGAGTAAAGAGAAGACAGAGTGAGAGCAGGGGAGGGGCAGAGAGAGAAGGAGAGAGAGGGTTTCAAGCAGGCTCCACGTTGTCAGTGGAGAGCCCAATGTGGGGCTCAATCTCACGAACCTTGAGATTATGACCTGAGTTGGTCACTTAACCGAGCCCCCCAGGTGCCCCCTCAGCCTTACATTTTTATCAGTTAGAAGGATCTTTAATAAATACACAGGAAGTGTTTGTCAAAAACAAAACTGGAGATGAAGAAAATGGTGAAATCTCTTTTAAATCATGTTATATACTGATTGTATAAATTCTATATTTAACATTGTAATAGTAATAATAATAATGGTTATCCTGTCACATAATGTAGTTTCCTCATCACAGTAAACACCTCAATAACCTAGCCTAAGCTTCAGAAAAACAGTTACTGTGCATATAGCAGTATGGATGCAGATTTTTGTTATGGAAAATATCAAGTTCATAAAAAAATGAATTCCCGTCTCCCTCATTCAGCTCCAGCAATTATCAACACCTGGTCCCTCCTTGTTTCTAATGTTCCCCCTCCCCCATTATTTGGAAGCAAATTCCTTTTAAATCCGTTTCCATACGAAAAATAAAAATCTGAATTGAAAATATGATTGTAAGTCATCTTCGTCTTTGCCGTTACCAGATAAAGTCAGAATTTAACCTAACCTTATTCACAAGTACCTTCAAGCAGGACTAAGATGCTTGAAGTACTTAGGTTTTGTTTTGAAGCAGTTCTAAAACCACATTAGAAATAATACAGGGGAAATAAAAAAGAAACACAGGAAGCCATTCCCAGATAAATGCACTCCTTTGAAACACTGAGAAATAATCAGCACAGTTAGCCGGTTTTGCTGAACGCAAGCAACGTTCTTCCACACTAGAGGAATAGAATGTTATCTCAATGGAGTATTACTTCAAAGGTCAACGGCACGCAGGGAACCGACAGACGTTCATTCAAGCAACCCGCGGCCGCCAATGGGATGAATGGTTCCTTGAAACACCCAACCCTGAGACGCTGCACACGGCTCAGGCACACCCAAAGATCCCAACGTACTTCCTCAACCACTAATTCCTCAAATCTAACTGGGATCCCGCCGTACATGATTGTATGTATGTAGACACGCCGGCTACGTGCCTGAGCTCTATCACATGATACAGGATTCCGCCACTGGTGTGAGTTGGGGCTCTGCGGCTAGACCGCAAGGGTCCCAACCCTGGCTCCGCCGCTTCCTAGCACGCGTCCGTGCGCAAAGGACACCGTGGGCCTCCATCTGCTTCTCCGAAATGTGGTCACCAAACATTACCCACATACCCTGGAGCCGTGGTAGAAGTTTAATGGGAGATAATCCGTGCATAATGCTCAGCACTCGGGGCTGGCACAGTTGGTCACGGTGACTCGAACTGCTCAATCACATAATCGGGGCCAGCCGGGCGCCGGGCAGGAAGTCACGCGTGCCTCCCGCACGCTCCGAGGTCTGCCCTGCCGCCTCCCCGCCCCCCCCCACCCGCACCGCCCACTAACCGCTCTCGGCCCAGCCCCTGCCCCGCCTGCGCAGCGGCCCCTCGCAGCCGCCGGAGCTCCGTCACCCTCGACGTCCGGGCTTCTGTGCATCATGGGGCGTCCGGCAGGAGGCCCGGGGTCCCTCCGCCCTGCTGCCCCGCCCGGACGGGTCCCACGCGAGGCTACAGGCGGACCCGCCCAGGGCGGCTGGCCGGGTCCCCGCGCCCCGCAGCGCCCCCCGCCCCGGCCCAACAGAGAAGGGGCCGCGACCTCCTCACCGCAGGCGGCGCCGGGGACCGCGGGAGCAGAGGCCACCCCGGGCCCAGGCGGAGGCCGAACTGGGGCGCGGGACTGCGGGGCAGGGCGCCTTCGTCCTCACCGATCAGCCCGACTCCGAGCATCAGCTGAGTGTCCGCCGCCTCCGCAGCAGCCATTTTCCGCCGCCGCCGCCGCCGCCGCAGCGCGCCGCTCCCAACAATCCGCTCGCAGGCCCCGCCCCTCCTCCAGGGCACGCCCACCATCGGGTCCCACCCCCAATCAAGGCCCCGCCTCTCCCTCTGGCCCCACTTGGGTCCCGCTCGCCCTGACTTCCTGCCCCCCCACCCACCTTCAGCCCTCAGCTCTTTTTTTTTTAATTTTTTTTTTGTTGTTATTTATTTTTGAGAGAGAGAGACAGAGCACAGGCAGGGGAGGGGCAGGGACAGAGGAAGACACAGAATCCGAAGCAGGCTTCAGGCTCTGAGCTTGAATTCACAAACCATGAGATCATGACCTGAACCCAAGTCAGACACTCAACCGCCTGAGCCACCCAGGAGCCCCAGCCCTCAGCTCTTCAAGCTCGGAAAACTCCTCAGCCTGGGCATCTTTCCTCAATTCCTCTAATCCGATCTTCATAAGCCCTCTATTCAACCCACTCCAATCTTCCCTCCCCTCCTCAATCTTTTCTCATTCTACCTCTGCCCTCCAGGCCGACTAAAAAGAGGAGTCATGAGTATGGAGGAACGGTCTCCATCCATCCACCCACCCACCCAACCATCCATCCATCCATCCATCCACTCATTCATTCATTTTCATTCATCCATCCATCCATCTACTCATCTATCCATCCCAAGAACAAAAACAAACAAAACAAAAACGAAACAAAACAAAAAGCCCGGAAGATTTGAAAAAGCTTTGGGAATATAGTGTTGAACAAGACAGAGCATTCTAGTGGAGGGAGACAGACAATTGCTGAGTAAAATAATAGAAAACAGCCTAGAGTGATAAGCCTGTTGCAATAACATAGTGGAGTGTGTTAGAAAGTGGAGGGGATGTACTGCTTTAAAATAGGTGTCAAGGAAGGCTCCTCAAGGAAGAGATATTTAGACAGAGATAGGCATGTTGAGAAGGAGCCAGGCAGTTTGTGTAGCTCCAGGATCCCTCCTCATGGATCTTCTGTGCCTCCAACCCCAAACCTCACAAAACTAATTAGGGAGGGTCTTTGGTATCTACAGGAATATCATACCATCTCCAACTCACTTGACGTACATTTTAAACTATTTAATATAAAATATTATATATATATATATATACACCAATTGTTACATATATACATAAATGCTAATTTAAGGAAAAGAGGTGGTTATCCCCCAGTTTAAGAAATAAAGCATTACATGGGGTGCCTGGGTAGCTCAGTCAGTTAAGCCCCTGACTCCTGATTTTGGCTCAGGTCATGATCCTGTTGCATCCACACGACTCCTGAAACAGAATGCTACGGGCACCAGTGACTGATTGGGACCAACACTCTTGATAAGAATGTGGCCCTGAACAGCCGGGGTACAGAGTTGTTAAAGCCGATCACATCATTTTATCATTATCTGGGAACAGAACAAAGAAACAGTTCCCAGATGAGTTAGAAACAGTTGCCAGATGAGTCAGAAACAGTTATCGAATGAGGTGATTATTTTAGACTTTCTGCTGCTAAGTTGCAACCAGTGGATCTCCTTGACCTTGTCTCTGATGCTCTTTTTTTGAGCTTTTGTTTCCTTCATTGATAAAGCCTGATTCACAAGAGTATGAAGTATGATTTACAAGAGTAAAAGCAAGGCTGTTATCTTTGACCTTTAAGTGTCAGAACAAAGTTGTTATCTTTCAAGCTAAGCGTTAGCCCTACACTACAATCTAACCCTTACAATCCTAGCATTGTGGGATTGAACCCCACATGGGACTTCTTGCTGAGTGTGGAGCCTGCTTGAGATTCTCTCCCCAACTTAAATACTCTTTCTCTTTAAAAAAAAAAAAAAAAGCATTACAAATATAGTTGAAGCACTTCCCTTCTCTTCTCCAACCTCCTTCCCCTCCCTTTCCCACAGAGGTGACCACTGCTCTAAGTTTGGTCATTGTCATTTTCCCATTATGTTATTAAGTTTTGGTTTATTTGTATGTTTCACTCAACAAAATATTGTACTCTTTCTTTTAAAACTTTACACCGGTGCAACAATAGCTAACATTTACTGAATAGCAGACATTGTTCTAAGTATTTTACTTGTTTTTTTTTTCCTTAAATCCTCAGAATATCCTTTTGTATAAGTCCTATTACGATCCCCGATTTATAGGTGAGAAAACTGAAAAGTAGCACAATTTGCCTAGGATCACATACATGATTGCAAGTGGTGGTGCCAGGACACAGACCCAAGCAATAAGACTCCAGCCACACAAGAAATCACTGTGCTACAATGCCCTTCCATTCTGTTGCATACTATTTGTATTCACTTGTAAGTTGCTTTTTTGCTCAACTTTGTTTTTTTTTTTAAAGATTTATCCAAGTTAATACTTATAATTCTGGTTCAGTAATTTTAACTGAGTGATACTTTTGAGTATGAAAATATGATTAGTTCCACCAGCTATTAATGACAATAAATGTGTTTCCTGCTGTTTACTCTGTAATCACAGTGCTGCTATATTTTCAACAAGTCTCCCTGTTCTACTTTCTCCTTACCTTGGGAAATTCTACATCTTCAAGGTTCAAATACCATTTCTGCCCTCAACCCAGGCAAAACTAAGTTATCCCTCTTCTAAGGTCTAATAGCATTTGGCCATAGAACTAGAATTGGGAATATATATGGCTCTTCTTTAAATTTTTAAAAAATGTTTATTTTTGAAGGAGAGACGGAGCATGAGCAGGGGAGGGGCAGAGAGGGAGACAGAGAATCTGTAGCAGGCTTCAGGCTCTGAGCTGTCAGCACAGAGCCCAACGCAGGTCTTGATCGAACTCATGAGCTGTGAGATCATGACCTGAGCCAAAGTTGGACACTTAACTGACTGAGCCACCCAGGCACCCCATATATGGCTCTTCTGTTTCTCTCATTAGACTGAACTTCCGGAGGGCAGCACCCTGAATTATGCCCCTTGGATTTATTCCCTATGCTTACTATTGTAGTAAATAGTTGCTAATGTTTCTAGATCTCACAGAAAATACAAAGGTGTTAGGGGCTGAGGAGTGGGATGCAGATTTGGAATCAGTTTGGAAGCCAAGTAGACACTTGCACTCATGTTTCATTGGCTTTTACAATGTCCTGCAAGGTTCTACAGATAAAGTGTTCACAAGGAAAATAGACCCTCTTGTAGATTCCCTTTAACGTGAACAATGCACCAATCTCCATCAATCTGCACCTTAAATACCTGCTTTTGGTGAAGGTCACTGTCATCCAATTAACTAGGATAATTTATATAAAATCCTAACATATTTCAGCTACTGTGATGGGCTGGAATAACTCCATGGTTATATGGTATAGGGCTAACCTCACCACCTCAGGATGTGATCGTCTGTGCAGATAGGGCCTTTAAAGAGGTAATTTAATTAAAATAAGGTTGTAAGGGTGTGTCCTAATCCAATCTAACCTATGTCCTTATAAGAGGAGGAAATCTGGACAAAACAAAGAGATATCAGAGATGTGGCTGCCCAGAGGAAAGGCATCTGCAAGCCAAGGAGAGAGGCCTTAGAAGAAATTAAACCTGCCAACACCTTGATCTTG
Organism: Panthera onca; assembly: GCF_046562875.1. Lineage (NCBI taxonomy): Eukaryota > Metazoa > Chordata > Mammalia > Carnivora > Felidae > Panthera > Panthera onca. The sequence goes on from NC_138349.1 coordinate 12,451,895, forward strand.
GACTTTTTATATCTTGAACTGTGGGAAAATGAATCTCTACTGTTTAAGCCCCCTAGTCTGTGGTATTTTGTTGTGGCAGCCATAGGAAATGAATATAGCTACTCTTCAGCCATGTGTGTTAAGTTTGAGAGAGAGAGTGAGAGAGAGCAAGAGAGCACACGTGGGGGAGGAGCAGAGATGGAGAATCCCAAGCACCGGGAGTGTGGAGCCTGATGTGGGGCTCAGTGCGGGGCTCAAATCCACAAACCTTGAAATCATGACCTAAGCTGAAGTTGGGATGCTTGACAGAGCCACCCAGGCGCCCCACTCTTGGGCCATTTGTATTGGGTGTATTTGAAGCACCCTACTGGAGATTATATTTCTGTGGGGGTTCTCCCCCTCTTCTCTGATAAAAGAGAAGCTTGGAAAGATTGCCTTTGAATCACTAAGGGTAAACTCCTCTTCTCTCTGCAGTAAAGGTGTGGGCCCCTCAAGTTCACTAGCCATCTTCCTTGGGTGGGCAATTGCTCCTTTATCTGGGGTTAGGACATACTGTCACGTCCTTTTGTGGTTGAAGTTTCAGATGTGCCAGGCACCTGGGGAAATTCCCATAGCTTGGAGGAGAGAAAGCAACAAAGGATCTTCGTTCATGGAGTGATGGACCAGGGAAAAAGCCCTAACCTGCTGCTCCTGAGGGACTGGAGTCAGAGTTCATCAGTGAATCAGGGAAAGCATTCCTCCTCTCCCCAAAAGGAACACTAGGATCTGTGCACTGAGGAACATCCCAGGTCCTGGATGGTAGCCAGATGCTGCAGGCTCAGTCTTCAAGAGCAATCTTTGAGGCCAGAAGAGCCACAGCCAGAAGCAGAGTGCCCAGAACTACCTCACAGTCTCCCTGGATTTGTTTGCTGGCCCAAGAGTAAGCCCCTGGGGTCTGGGACAATTGGAAAGAGACGCTGAAGAAATACCAAAGTCTCTGGTAATAAGGCAGTTTTTAATAAGAAAGATAAAAGCAATACGAGCATAATTGCCTGTTGAGTTTGTGACAATTTATGCTGACTTTACTAGGAAATACCTTGTTTTGTTCAATATGGGTTTTATGTATTTAAAGAAGATGTGTTAATGAACTGAAGCCTTTCTGAAAGGCAGTCTGGCAGTATCTAACAAAACGCTGAAGTGCATACCCAGCGATTTACTCTTCAAAAATACACATACCAAAATATGCATGTTTAATGATGTTCATCTGGTGCTGCTAGTAATCACAAAAATATGAAAATTACCTAAATATTTACTCATGAAGAAACTAAAAAAAAATAAAATAAAGGCGTATTCCACCATCATAGAGTGCTATGGAGCTATTAAGGTGAGGTAGACATATTTGTACAAACTCACTATAATCACATCTGTGTGTAAAACTCCAAGCTGGTCTGTATATACACAGGATTGGAAGGACGCACACCCGGATACTGACAGTGATTACTTCAGAGGAACGGTGTGGGGATAGGGTATGAAGGAAGGTATGAATTGTATAATAAAAATACAAATATAAATATTTGGAAATGTATGATATGAATATATACATTTACAAATATGTATAGATGCATATATTTAATACATAAAGACATTAAATGCACTAATACAAGGTCCGTAACTGTAAAGATGTCATAGGACAATATAGAAAAATAATAGTGGTTTTCTTTAGGCGGGTAAGACTTTAGCTATTTTTCCTCCTCCTTTTACTTTCATTTCACAATTTAAAAGATAAAGAAGTATTTGTTGCTTGCAGTAGTTCAAATTAAGAAGTCTCTGAAATTGGGATGTATCCTACAATTAAAATTGAAAATGTTTTCAAATATATGGTAGATAAAATGATGTGCTTAATCACTGATGGCGTTTCTAGATTTGATGAAAGATAGTACACAGAAAAAATGAGAAAATATGTTAAATCCACAGGCCCCAGATCTCCTGTCCCTCCCACCTCACCAAGGTCATTTGCTGAATCTTACAGGGACACATTTAGCTCCAAATACATAATATAATTTTCTGTGGTATTTGGGCTTGGGGAATCATTTTCCATTACATTGGCAGGGGTATAGCATTAGGAAAACTCCACTTCCCTTGCACAGAGTGCAAACATTTGCAAAGCACACTGTGAAATGGGACAAAGGCTGGGGAGATGGGTGCACAGATAACCTCAGCAGAACTCATGCCTGTGACCACCTTACAATCAGGTGGGAAAACAGAGAAGGGGTGGGGGAGGGCCTGACCAGATCTATTGCTTCTGGGATTTCAGACCTAGAGATCCAAACTTGAGGAAAGGGAAAAAGGAGACAATCTCAGAAGTAGAAGAGCATGAAAGCACCTTACGTGTATTGCCTCTCCTTGTTCTTGGTTGGCTTGTTCATGCTGTGTCTCCTGCAGTCCCTGATGCCTGCTAGACACTCTATTTTCTCAGTGAATTAGTTAGGGAGCAGCCCCTTGTGGCGGGGAGAAGGATAATGAGGCTGTGGCCAGGCTCAGGACACAGGGCAGGGGTGGGGAAAGAACGCATGCCTGCCTCCCTTCCATTTCACTGCTGGGTGCTGTCAGACCTGCCAGACAGGTTCACAGAGTTGAGGGAAAATGAGTAGAGGGCACGGAGAAGGGGAGGTATTTCTAACCTTAAGCAATAAGATGCTGCCTGTCATAGATGGAAGGGGGTTGGAGGGTGTGGAAACAGACAAGCCTGAGTTCAGATGTCAGCTCTGCCATCTTGGCTGCCAAATCTCTCATTTCGCTACTTTCTGTGTACTTGCTTCCTCAGTGATCAAATGGAACTAATCATACTTTCTTCTGTGCCTGTCCCAAAGTTTGAATCAAGAAAAATCTTTATGTTAATATTATAGATCACTCCCAGACCCAATGATTTCTTAGGGGGTCCCCGCAGGATTCAGCACACAGCTATGCTCATGGCTAGGATTCATCAGCAAGGGGAAAAGGCACATGGGGGTGATTTCCGAAGGAAAGTAGGCCAGTAGGCCCGTAGGCCCAAGCTTCTAACCTCTCCTAGTGGAGTCACACAGGACACGTTTCATTCCTACAGCAACAAGTTGTAACAACACAAGTGAAATATTATTGAAGAGGGAAGCTCGTTAGAGACAGGCAGGTTTTTATTGGGGGACAGTCAGGTGGCACCTTCTGCCGAGCAAGTACCCAAATTCCAGTCTCTCAGAAGGAAACAGGTATTCAGCATGAACCCCACTGTTTGTGCAAGGAGTCTAGATAGTCATTCTTATCAATTCCAGGAATGGTGGGAGCACTCCCGAAATCCAAGTTCACAGATACCAGCCAGGGGCCTACCTTATCAGTAGGCTTTTCTAAGGATAGCTGGCTGAGGCCTGCTATGTCTTATTTGCACAGCCTGCTTGCTCTTTGCTCCCTGGGAAAAGAGTTAAGATGTTATTGGCACTAATATGGATTTGGAAATGCCCCAACTCCCTGGGCATGTAGGTAAGGCACCCCAACATCTTCTATAGATGTTCCAATTCCCAGATCCCTGTGAGCCAAACGTGGCTTTTCGTTTCATTGTTTTTCCTTACTTGTATTTAATAAGAGGTTAGGCATATGTCGGGATGTCAGCTCTTTTCAGGGATTCCAGGCTTGCTTGGGGCCCAAGAAGTCACCTCTGAAAGGGGCTTTAGTCAAATGCCTTGACACTCTTTGCTGATGGTTAACTGGCTTCCAGATTATGTGAGGCTTTCAGAACATTCCCAAGGGAAAGTCATCCTTCTTATGTTCTCCATCCATAGTTTTAGGGTGCTGATATTGGAACCTGAGTAGATCCCAGGCCCCAAAAAGCCTAGCTTTCAAACTGTGTTGTATTAAAAGAAACAGATCAGCATGAAAATGTAATTGAGATAAATTCTGATCTGTATTTGCATTTTTCTTTTTTTTTAATTTTTTAAAAATGTTTATTTATTTTTGAGGCAGAGACAGAATGCGAGTGGATTAGGGCAGAGTGAGAGGGAGGCACAGAATCCGAAGCAGGCTCTAGGCTCTGAGCTGTCAGCACAGAGCTCGACACGGGGCTCGAACTCACCAGCCGTAAGATCATGATCTGAGCCGAAGTCGGACGCTCAACCGACTGAGCCACCCAGGTGCCCCTGTATTTGCATTTTTCAAAGAATATTAAAGGTTATATAATTTATTACCTACAGTGATATGTCTTAAAATCCCTTTCCCCTATTTTATAAATAGATATTTTATTTTTCTTTTATCATTTTTAATTTTTTTTTTATTTTTTTGGTGCCAAAGTCTGGGATAAATATCTTATTTTAGAATAGTCTTAGATTTACAGAAAAGTTACAAAGATAGTATCTAAAGTTACCTACCATACACCCCAACCATTTTCCTCTTTTGTTAACATCTTACATCAATAAGATACGTTTGTCACAACTAACGAACCAATACTGACACATTAGTAACTAAAGTCCATATTTTTTTTCCTTAGCTTTTTACTTATTTTCTGGGTTCTGTTCCAGGATCCTATTTAGGATGACACTATATTTAGTCAACATGTTTCCTTAGGCTCCTTTCGGCTGTGACAGTTTCTCAGACCTCCCTTGCTTTTGATGACCCTGGCAGTTTTGAAGTATGCTGGCCAGGACTTCCATGGACCGCCCTTCAATTTGTTTTTGTCTGATGTTTTGCTCATGATTAGACTGGTTCATGCGTTGTGGGGAGGAAGACCACAGAAGTGCTCCTGTCATCACATCATATCAAGGGTACATGGAGGTATTAACCTTCATCACCTGGCTGAGGCAGTGTTTGCCAGGTTTCTCTCCTGTAAAGTTACTCTCCTTCCTCCTTTCTACGCTTTCTGCTTTGGCTACCAGTCACTGTGCACGGCCCACGCTGAAGGAGCGGGGAGTTATGCTGCACCTCCTCCAAGGCAAAGCGACTACACAAACTATTTGAATTCTTCTTCCTGGGAAATGTGTCTATTCTCTCCCATTTATTTACTTATCCAATCGTTTGTTCACATTGGTGTGGACTCCCTCCGTGTTTTTGTGAACCATCACTCCCATTCAGTGGCACGGGTTCTGAAATCTCCCTCCTCCTCTTACAAAAAGCTCTTTTTGTTATCTCCTCTCTCCTCTTTCCTTTTCTTCCCCGTTAGCCTTTTTCCCCTACCCCTCTATTTTTCTCTCTCATCTCAGCCCTTTCCTACTTGATTCTCCCACCTGACTTTTCCAGCTGTCCTCCCAACTGATTACCTTATGTATTTAAGAAGGTATAAGTGGGAAAAAAGGGGAGGAACACAGGGGGAAATGCCGACTAGTCGGTAGATGATGTTAGCAGTTGAGAGGGCAGAAAGAGCCTGTGAATATTTCATGCATTGATTATTTGGTCTCTCTTACATGTCCATGTATGAAAAAGACTTCTTGAGAGCTTGTATCAAGGACAGTGTGAAGGGTGCTCAGGGTCGTATCTCCTTCAAACCTTGCCCAACTCATGCATATTCCACAGGTGAGAAAATGGAAGCTCAGAGAGATTACTTGCCCAATATCATGGTGCTAATAAATGGCAAAGCTGGGAGCCATTTGGCTCCAAATGAAGCCAACTGGCTCCAAATCTGGCATGCTTATTGGATGAACTGAGGTGTATTTATAATTCTAAATTCCCTAGGAAATGAAACTTAACCCCTAGTTCTAAAAACACCAGTGTGGAGTACTGTAACACGTTCATAGTCTCAGATTCCTTCTAAAGGGCTTTTGCTTGGACAGTCTGAATTTGTAAAGTTAAACCTTACACAGTCTTGCCCTTTTCTTCTACTGAGCTGTACCTTTGTTTTCATTTCATGCAAAGCAAAGTCACTTTAGAATGTTAGACTCCATTTGTGTTTCTTTCTTTTTCTAGAAGTTAATATGGAGAAAATTTGTTAAGGTCTCTGTATTAGTTTTCTATTGTTGTGTAACAAGTTGCCACAAACTTACTGGCTTCACACAACACCCATTTATCACCGTGCAGTTCTATAGACCAGAGGTCCAAGCATGTAATGACTGGGCCTCTGCTCAGGCCCTTGTCAGGCTGAAGTCCTGGGATGGCAAGGCTGTATTCCTCTCTGGAGGCTCTGCAGAAGAATTTCCCTCCAAGCTCATCCAAGTTGTAGATGGAATTCAGTTCCTTGCAGTCGTGGGAGCGAGGCCTCCGTGCACTAGCTGGTTTTTGGCTGGGGGCGTCCCATATCTAGTAGAGGTCACCGACAGTTTTTTACTACGCAGCTCCTTCCATTTTTCCTCTCAAGCTTTGAAATCTCTTACTTCCTTTGCCAGTGACCTCTAGACCTGGATTCATAGGGCTCATGTGATTGGTTAGGCCCACCCAGAAAATCTCTTCTGAAAGTCAACTGTGATACATAATATAACTTAATCACAGAAGTAACACCTCATCATATTTACAGTCTCGGGTATTATACAGGGTGTGTACATCAGGGACTGGGAATCTATGGGCATCTTACAATTCTGCCTACCACATTCTCCACTCCTTTATTTATTCACACACCCCATATTTGTAGAGTGCCTGCCCTGTGCCAGGCACAGTTCCAGGAGTTGGAGCTACAATGGTTAACACGACAAGCTTGGTCCCTTAAAGATTACCATCTAGTGTGGTGAGACAGATGGTAACCAAGGAAACAACGAAAACTATCCATTAGTGATGAATGCTGTGCCGAGAATTAAAATAGGGTAGACTTCAGGTTTAGATGGGGTGGTCAGGAAGGGGCTCTCTGAGGAGGTGCCATTTTAGCTGCTTCATGAGAAGACGGCACAATGAAAAGGTCCATGTGAAGATTGTTTAATACCCACAAGCCCAAAATGAAAGCCCACACCCTGTGGTTCCAGGGTTCCTTCTAATCATATTTAACATATTTAACACAGAAGCCTATTTCCAAACCACACCCTAAACCACTCTGCACAGCGTCTTCCTCATTCTGCTCTTGGCCCTGGTTGGGTTGGTGTAGCTTTGAGCATAATCTCCTAAACTCCCAGATCCCAGGCGGGAGCTGGGCTGTGTGGCATGTCAACAATGGAGACTATGGACACTAGTTCCCACAAACATGCTTCTCTTCTGCCCCTCAGACTTCTCCTGGAGTCGGGCAGAATATTAATGGTGAGGACTCCTGGGTGTAAGATGCATTTCTCCCAATAAATAACAAATACTGCTAGGACAGATTTCTGCTAAAAATCTACTCAACTTAATCTCCATTCCAATCTCCTGCTTTAAAGTTACACAACCCAAAGGTTCACTGAGAACTGCCTGGCCCAGGCACAGCGCTCCCCACATCTGCTCTTGGTACACCACCGTTGAAAAGATTTCCAACCCTCATTGGTCACTTTCATGGTTAAGAACACAAAGGTGTGGAAAAAAAACCCAACAAAAACCCAAAGGTGTGAGGTTTTGGACCTTGTGTATCACCATGCAGTTGGAACCATCAAGGTGCTCTGAAACATACACTGAACAAACACTTTCCGGGTGTGGACCATGTCCCTACCATCAAGGGACTTCCAATGTCATGGAGGAGACCAACATGCACGTGGGCAATGATAATACAGGAGGCTTGCTTTAATGTATTAAGTGATTTTTTCAACAAATATTTATTGAGTGCTTACTCTGTGGTAGGCACTGTTTTAGGTGCTAGACTTAATATAGCAGTTAAATGGAACAGACATTAATCCCTGTCCTCATCAACCTTATTATATTCTAGAGGAGTATATCATGAAATATATAAGTAAGATGTTGATCGCTAAATAAATTCTGTGGAGGAAAATAAAGAAAAGGGTGCTCAGAAGTATGAGAGGAAGGGGGTGCCTGGGTGGCTCAGTTGGTTAAGCGTCTAACTTCAGCTCAAGTCATGATCCTGCAGTTCATGGGTTCGAGCCCTGGCTCTAGCTTTCTGCTGTCTGCACAGAGCCCACTTCGAATCCTCTGCCCTACCCTCTCTCTCTCTCAAAAATAAACATTAAAAAAAAAAGCGGGAGAGAAGTATGGGAGGGAGGGAGGTTATTATCACTTTAAAGAGGTGAGGGAAGGGGCACCTGGGTGTCTCAGTCGGTAACGTGTCTGACTTTGGCTCAGGTCATGACATGATCTCACAGTTTGTGAGTTGAGGTCCTGCATTGGGCTCTGTGCTGACAGCTTAGAGCCTGGAGCCCACTTCGAGTTCTGTGTCTCCCTCTCTCTCCTGCCCCTTCCCCATCCCCATTCACACTTTGTCTCTCTCTCTCTCTCTCTCTCAAAAATAAATAAACATTAAAGAAAAAAAGAGGTGAGGGAAGACAACACTGAAAAGGTGACACTGGCATGGCCTGGGAGGGATGGGAATGGGGAAGGGTAGGATGGGAATGGGGAATGGTAGGGTCTCGCAGGCCACTGTATGGACTTTCACTTTGACCACATGTGCTGGGTAGCCACAAGAGCGTCTTCATCAGGGGACTGGCATGATCACCTCCTTTTTACTCCCTGCTTGCTATGGTGGAGAGTAAAGAGAAGGGGGTCAAGGGGAAACAGAAAGACAAGTGAGCAGGTTATTACATATTCTAGGTGAGAAATGATGGTGACTTGGACCAGAGTGATAGTTATGGAGGTGGTAGAAATGAAATTTGCTGATGGATTGATTGCATGTGGGGCTGTGGCAGAAAATGTGGAGTCAAGGATGTCTCCAATGTTTTTGGTTTAAGCAACTGGAAGAAGGGGGTTGCCATTATTTCCATGGGGAAGATGATGGAAGGAGCAGGTTGGAGGCCAGAGAGACCAAGAGTCTGGTCTGGGGCAGGTTGGGTGTATGTTGTATGTCAAACGCTTAATGGATGTGTCAAATAGGCATCTGGGTGTGAGACTGGCTTTCAGGAAAGAGAGAGAGAGAGAGTGAGAGAGAGCACTAGTGATATAATTTTGTAACTTCTAAGCACAGAGATGATGTCTAAAGCCATGAGTTAGAACCAAAAGATGGATGTAGTTAGAGAAGGGAGAAGTCCAGGACCTCGGCCCGAGGACTTTTTAACCTTAGAGGTCCGAGAGGCGAAGAGATACTAGTCAAGGAGACTGAGGAAGAGTCAGAGAAGTAGGAGGAAAATCAGGAGAGGGTGATCCTGGAAGCCAAGTGAGGAAGTATTTGAGGAAGGATGGAGTGAACAACATTCCGTGTGAGAGGAGACAGAATCCAGTGCACTAGTACAAAAGGCTGGCCTAATTTTTAAAATTTATTTAATTAATTTATTTATTTTTACTATTTTATTATTAAAATTTTTTTTTAAATGTTTATTTTTGAGAGAGAGACACAGAACGCGAGCAAGGGAGGGGCAGAGAGAGAGGGAGACACAGAATCCAAAGCAGGTTCCAGGCTCAGAGCTGTCAGCATAGAGCCCAACTCCAGGCTCTAACCCACGAACCAGGAGATCATGACCTGAGCTGAAGTCGAACACTCAATCAACGGAGCCACCCAGGTGCCTCAAAAGGCTGGCTTTAGAGAGGAGCACAGACTGCCGGGTAAGAGCAGGGAAGCAGAGTCTCTGAGTACAGAAGCGAATGGGTGGGTAGATGGCAGAGTGCAGAGGCAGGTTCTCTTCTCGCTGCTCCACTGCTTACAGTGCTACAGAAAATGAAGCCATCAGCTGAGAGCAGAGGATTGGAGACAGGAAAAAGTACGAAACAGTCATTGGGGAGATTGGGGATGTGGCCCAGAGAAGTGTAGTAGGATGGCTGAACAGCAGCACGCTACTTGTTGGGGCTTGTGGTCAGGAATGTCAAGTGGGGCTTGTCAACATGGTTGTGCATTTTTCCCCAGTCATACTGGGCTGCAGGCAAGGAGCGGGAAGACACTTGGATTGGCCAGGGTTGGGGTCAAATAAATGGAAAGCGCAGCAAGAAAAGAACTACATGATGGAATCCAACTTGGGTGTGGAGGAAATAGAGGACATGGGGGATGAGGAACAGTGAAAAGGAAACAGGATTTGTGCATGGAATGCAGGTCCCAGTCAGGCAGCAGGACCACTGGGGTTGTGGTTCACTATGAACAAGAAAGTGAGATACTTGAAATCACAATCTGGGAACTGAGAGAGTTGGTATGACAAGGTTTAGTTAAGAGTCAGCAAACATGGCCTATGGGCCAAAGTTGGCCTACTGCCTGTGGTTTACACAGCCTTGAGCTAAAAATAGTCTTTACTTCTTTTTTAGTCTTGATTTTTTTAGTCTTAAATTATTTTTTTAGTCTTTTTTTTTTTAAATTTTTTTTTTAACGTTTATTTATTTTTGAGACAGAGAGAGAGAGAGAGAGCATGAACAGGGGAGGGTCAGAGAAAGAGGGAGACACAGAATCTGAAACAGGCTCCAGGCTCTGAGCGGTCAGCACAGAGCCCGACGCGGGGCTCGAACTCACGGACCGCGAGATCATGACCTGAGCCGAAGTCGGACGCTTAACCGACTGAGCCACCCAGGCGCCCCTATTTTTTTAGTCTTAAAAAATTTATTTTTATTTTTATTCCAGTATAGTTAACATATAGTATTACATTAGTTTCAGGTGTACAATATAGTGACTCATCAATTCTATATATTACTCAGTGGTCATCAAGATAGTTTTTATATATTATTTTCTTTATATTTTTTTCTTAATTATTTTGAAAGAGAGAGTGTGCACATGTGTGGGCTGGGGGAGGGGTGGAGGGGGGAAGAGAATCCGAAGCAGGCTCCTCGCTCTCAGCACAGAGCCCAATGTGAGGCTCGATCCCATGAACTGCAAGATCATGACCTGAGCCAAAATCAAGTCGGACACTTAACTGAGCCAACCAGGCATAGTTTCTACTATACAACCCAACATAGTTTTTATATTTTTAAATGTAATATACACACACATACATACATACATACAAGGGCAATTATTCTTTTGGCAAGAACAATTGCTCTAAGAATTGAAGACATTGCCTCCTGGCCTGCAAAGCCTAGGGTACTTACTATCAAGCCCTTAACAGAAAAAGTTTGCTGACTCTTAGTCTAGACTCTAGGGTATCACCATGAGTGTGAGTAGCTGAGGTAAGGAAGAGGACACAATTGTAAAGTCCAGGTGGCCAGGATATTGGCAGGAATATCTACACGTGTATAGAAACTGCTAATAATTATGACGGTGTTGGAGAGAGTGGCAGGGAGCTAGAACTAACAGTTAAGGAATAAGGAGTTGTGACCTGGGATCTGTAGATGCCTATTGAGGACTGCAACATAGAGGAACCACACGTAATCCAATCTGATAGCATGAGGTTCAACATTCAAAGTTAAGGGAGGAGAGAGAGAATGTTCTAGAAGTAGCTGGGTGAAGAGCTAGTCAGTCATTGGTACTCCTCTAGGCACCAGTGGTTTGAGGGATGAATACAGCTACCACTTGACAGAGCTGCAGGGGAAGCAGAGTGCTCAGAGATGGCCTGGGTGACCAAGTTAATGGTGCCTTAAGGAAAGAGCACAAGTGAAGGGGCAGTTAAGTCAGCCCCCACTGGCTGGAAAGACTTTGCAGAGGAAAGCTTTGAGCGGAAGCTTAAAGTATTGGTAGGACTTAGGTAACAATGGGCGGGACAGGAAGAAGGGAAGGGATATATAGGTGTAGGAAAGCATGATATATTTAAACACTGACCTCAGAAAGGCACAAATGAACTTCAGTACAGCTGGAGGTTCAAGACCAGTGCAATTAGGAGCTTTGGGAGAAGAGCATTATTGTCTCTTCTTTAGTATTTGCGTGCTGGGGCTTAAGTAGATTGAGAGCCTCACGTAGATAGGTAGATGCTCTATAAATGAAACAAAACCACACAATCAACTTGCAGACTTGTTACTCTCCCACGGGTATAGTAGAAACTGTTTTAAATAAATCTGTATATGGGGATGCACTCATTCATCTCTCAAGCATTTTTTGAGAGTATCTCATCTGCCCAACGCTCTGCCGGGCATTGGGGGTGTAGTGGTGAACAACACAAAAGCTTCCTTCCACTCTCTGAGCTTATAGTCTGCAAGTATTGAAGTGTGATCAGGCTCAGATAGGATGTTACTGGTGCTCACTGCTTTGGCATCTAAACCAATCTGGGGGCCAGGGAAGAGTCCTGGAGGAAGTGAAATGTGGAGAAATAGGTTGTTGTTAGAACAAGGAATGCGTGGTGGTGGAGAATGTTCCAAGTGAAGTGACAGCACTCATTGGGTTGGAGGTGGGAGAAAGGGCTATTTAAGGCACTGAAGACATGGAGTGTGGTGAAAAATGGACTCGGAAAGACGATGGGGGTCTAGCCTGGAGTGGGGTCTGCATCCTCAAGAAGCCTCTGGCAAAGTCCAAGAAGGCAGGACCCATGTCTGTCCTGTTCGCTGCCTTGCACCTGCTATCAGGTGCTCACTTCCCATACCTGGCACGTGGTAGGTACATGATAATGGTTTGTGGAAGGAGTGTGTCACTGTGAACCATAGTCTAACGCTCTGAAAAAATTATTAGTTTATCAGTATAAATACCTTCATTATTCTTGTAAACAAAATGACAAATGTGAAAGCATTTTGTAAACTGTAAAACATACCTGATTTTAAGCTATATTATGTTGCAATATGTATAATGTAGTACCTCTTTTGTGCTCCTAACAACTGTTGTTTTTTTTTTTTGAGACTCTTATTTACTCAAAATCCCCAAAACATTGTATTAGAGAAATTATCCAGTCATATGTAGTACGAAAGTAGCTTGATTAGGGAAAAAACCTTCATCAGCCTTTTAGCCTTTATCACTTCCTTTTACCGCTTCCTAAGGTGGCTTCTAGCATATTCACATTGCTTGTTTTCTATGAAGTGAGCATAAACCAACAAAGTAATCATACTTTTCTCCTGGTTCAGAATAGATCCTACCTTGTTCCTCACTGTGTACTCCTCTATCTTCACCAGGGAATCATCAACTCCTTGGAAACAGGCGTCTTGCATCGTTTATGCCCAACATCCAACATTATGGCTATTAGCTGGTATTTAATACCTACTGGCTACATTTAATAAATTTATTCTGGAAGTTGCGACTGTTCACAAATACAGTACTAGAGCCTAAATAACTGTATTTAATGCACTTAAATGATCATTGGCTATTATATTACCAAATGTTTCATATACTTTAACTTGAAAGGGAAAAGAATGAAGATGCAGAAATATTGAATTTCATCTTTTCTCCAAATTTTCTAGAGTTTGTCTTGTTTTAGGTCTACCACATAATGGGCGATAACCCATGAGATCATTTTACCATCTTCTTTGATATATAACGCAAAGGTAATAATGTTGAAAAGCTTTTTCTGATATTTAGGCCAGGTTTCCTTTCATTTTATTCTGTCACATCTCTCTGTGGCCTACTAAATAGTTTTCTATCTACGGCATTTAAAAGCTATGCTTGCTCTTATGTTAAGCTCTTTAATTCTGACTTAATTATCATATACACAAACGAGTCTCTTGATCCTGCCCCATAAAACCGTTCCTGTAGCTTCTTAGTAGTACTTGTTGTTCAACTCTGTCTGGCTCTTATTTTGGGGGAGGAGGGTAAGTTTAATTTAGAGTGGCCCAAGCATTTTGGAGAAAGAACTCTGAAGCTAATTTTTAAGTAACCTCTTTTAGAATTTTTTTTTTTTTTTTTTTTGGTCTATGTTTGCATTTCCTAAGTTTTCTTTCTTTACAGTGATACATTTAGTTACATAGAAAAACCTCTTGGCTCCGGTAGAACGAATGAGAGGAAAAGGCTTTTTGTGTGTATGTGTTGTGGGTTCATTGTTCCCGGATGTAGTATTCTGTTATTCATTCACATGTACCATCCATTTTTACAAAATGTGTAAAAAATTTGTAACAATGTATCCCACTGCTGCTTTCTGATTTTTTCTGAACTCCTCTTAATTTCATACCAAGGGCTTGAGTAATTAGATTCAGTTTAAATGGCTTTCAAGTTCCAGGTATAATAGTTACTGATTAAACATTAAAATTGTTGGTCAAGAGGCACCTGGGTCAGTAGAGCACCCGACTCTTGATCACGGGGTTGTAAGTTCAAGCCCCACGCTGGGTGTGGAGATTACTTAAAAAAGTAAAATACTCAGGGGCGCCTGGGTCGGGTCCCTCAGTGGGTTAAGCTTCCAACTGCAGCTCAGGTCATAATCTCCTGGCTCATGGGTTGGAGCCTGGAGTTGGGCTCTGTGCTGACAGCTCAGAGCCTGGAGCCTGCTTCAGATTTCTGTGTCTCCCTCTCTCTCTGCCCTCTCCTGCTCACACTCTCTCTCTCAAAAATAAACAAACATTAAAAAATTTTTTTTAAATATTCAAAAAAATTGTTGGCCAGTAATAAAAGGCTGTAGCAAAAGGCCTGATAAATTGATTTTTTTCCACTAACACTCATTTTTCTTGTTTGTGATGTGTGCTGAATGTAAAGCTACCACACTCAAGTATTTTCAAACGATGCAAAATCTGTTCTGCTGCAGAGCTTCTGCGCCCTTGCCACGTTACTCTCTCCAGCCTGTCCCCACCTTTCAGGTCTCAGCTCAAAACTCACCTTCTCTGAGTGTCCCTATTCCCCAATCTTGGTCTCACCACCTTTTTTACTTTACCGATATGAAATAAACTTGCTAATTTACTTATTGCGTCCCTCCTCCCACTGCTAGTCCGTCAAGGGTCGGGCCACTATTACTTCCCAGAGGTGAGCGGTGCTGGGCTAGTGATACCTGCTCGATGCGTTTCTGATTAACGGATAAATACGGCATTTTCACTCAGCGGAGACAGGCCATTCCCCAGGCGGAAGGGACCGGCCTGTAACTTTGCATGACTGCGCACAAAACATGCTCAAAATGACCCTATGCAGACGCCTTCTTTCTCGCCAGGCAGAAACCCTGACCCCAATTTCACCTTTCCTACCCCGTTTCGCGCTCGAGGAGTGAGGGGCGAGCGGTCTGAAAACCTCCTCCCCAACGTTTCCCGGCGGAGGCCGGAGGAGGAACCGGCGCGCACGTACTGCACCCGCCGCCACGTCAGCCGGTGCGCGCGACGGTAGCGCGCCTGCGCGCGGAGGACCGCCCCGTACATCCGGGGCCTGGGCGGCGGCGGCGCCGCCGTGCGGGGGTCACGTGGCTCTTTCCTTTCCGTCTCTGGCCGGCTGGGCGCGGGCGACTGCTGGCGAGGCGCGTGGAACCTCGCGCTGGTTCCCTTTCGTCTCCTCTCGCGGCCCGGGCCACCAAGGAGTTCGCTGACGCCGGTGAGCTGAGCCGCCCGCCAAGATGCCGGCCTATTTCCAGAGGCCGGAAAATGCCCTCAAACGCGCCAACGGTGAGTAGGGGATCGGGGCGCGCCGGGCTGGGTCGGCCCGAGGCCTCGGAGGTCGAGGGGCCCGGGCCTCCTTCTCCCTGCTCCGCCTCCCGTCTGCGGCTGCAGAGGTGGTCGATGAGACCTGTCTGCCGCCGTTCCAGCCTGTGGTTGGGCATGGTTTCCCTTCTCGCTTCTACCGACCGCGGTTGGGGGGGTGGGAGGTGCGGAGCCGGGAACCGTCGCTCTGGGGGGGGGCCCTTCCTTCCCCCCGCCGCTTCCTGCTGCGTCTCAGGGGCCGCGGCCCCAGAGACAGGTCTACCGGGGCCTGGCCTCCTTAACCGCCCCCCCCCCTTGTCCGCCTCCGCCCGGCTCCCCAGGCCGCCGGGCCCTCGGCTGCTTAGGCCCCGCGCCCCCAGCCGCCATCTGGGAGTGCCGGGGAGGAAGAAACATGGCTCCCTCCCGGGGACAATGCACGCGAGAACCTCGACTCCACCTCCTGCCGGCGCCGGGAGCCGGCCAGTCCCACCTCCCGCCCTCTCGCAGACACCTCCGCCCCCCAAATCCAGCGCCGGGCTTTGCTGGGTCAGGGTCCACTTAGCCTTTTCCCCAGTCACTATAGCTCTGCTTCGGGGACTCTGACCCAATTAACCGGTTATCTGTTTTTTTCCTGGCATTGATTATTCTCAGTCCCAGAGCCTATCCCAAATCACATGAAGTTGGAACATTGTTAAACCTGTAAGAGACTTGAAGTTCTTTCTTAAAGATAACGAAATTGAGGCCTACAGAGAGAGAATGTTTACCCAAGGTCACTCCGAGAGTTAGTTGTGGAGCCAGGAGACTAGAACCAAGGTCTCTAGACTTCCAGATGAGTTGTTTTTTTTTTTTCGCCACAGCGCTCCTGCCTGCGATTTTTATTTCCATGTGTTCTTATGCCACCGGCCCTTTCGCGAAAAGTTGTGCGTGTCTCGGTCTATTCGAGAGGCATTTATTATGTTCGCATCATGGGGGTGCAATGTATTATGCATGGCTCTGGTCTTTAAAAACTTTTTCGTTTAGAGTTTTTTAAGCCTAATAATTTCTAAGTGTGTAGGTAGTTGATCGTTCTTATTTCAACCCTTCCTGTACCCCAGACAAGTTTTGAGTCTTATCCCATTTTGTAGGTGGATATACCGTGTCTCTTACAGTCTTATGTTGGTGGAGCTAATTTTGTTAGCTTGTTTGGAAATTCCTCTTGTGGAAATGTCAATTTCAGTCGACACAAAATTGTTAGTGATAATCTGTCGGGGTAACGGTGCCTTTGTCACATGGTTATTTTAAAAGCAACAAAAAAGAGTGTGAAATAGGATAATGCCACATTCTTTGGAATAGAGTAGAGTAAGTGTCCTAAAAATCAGTTAAAAGTACAACTTAGATCTGATGACTGCTCATTTTAACCAGTGATCTAATGGTTAGGACAGGCAAGAATTAAGGACGTTAACTTATAGGAAAGAAACTCAGTGGAAATGGAGATTTATCACTAGAAAATGAACTGTAGCAAAGTTAGATTTTTTTCTTACGTTTAGAAACTTAGAAATCTGTATTATGGTATACAAAGTGACTTGGATTCAGTTACTACTGTAATTGCTATTGTAGATTTGTTCTACAGTTGTTTGCTTTACCAACAGGCATTTTTCCTTCTAATAGGCTGAAGCACTGTAATCTGGATAGCCTAAGTATTCCACATTTGATGTGCTCCGGCCTTGTTGCTTTCATCACTCCCTTTTGAATCCTCATATGAGTTTACTATTGCAGTAATTGTTTAAATTAAAAGGGTTATCTCCTGTGTAACGAATCTTAAACCTCTTTTTCACGTTTTCTAAGTTGAAATAGCTTTGACTCATGAAGGGCAAGTCAGGGAAAACATCTGAAATTAAAGTAGGCAAGATGAGAAAGGGGCACTGTGGGGGGGGGGGCTTTTATTTGTGTAGGTTTTTTAAAAGTCTGTATTGACTCCTTGCTGCAGCCCTTTTAAATTGTAGGATGGGTGTTACAGTAGAGAGAGGCCTTAGCTTTCAAGTAGTTAGCTCTGTACCTTTGATCTTGTGAATGAAGGATCCTGTCTGAAAGTGTCAGAGTGAGCTGAATGTGGATGGCACATGGCACCGCTTACAAAACTTTAAATAGGATCGTAAAAGCGCATTTCATTCCATGGAGATAATCTCATTTTATGTAAATGTTTTATCTATGACATTTGTAGCCTTAAACACATTTAGACCTAATCCACTGCATTATCGTAATAAAATGTGAATATGTTTAAGTAGAATAGTTCTTCAAGTCACTCTGAGTCTGTAATTCAGAACAATTCCTTTGGAAACTATTATAGTAATCATTCAGGAAGATGAGAACTTGGCCTAAGCAGTTACAGACAAGAAATCTATACCCCAGAATCATTTGGAAAAAGACCCTTTTGCAGATTATGTTGTCAGTAGTGCAGAATTAATTGCTCCTGACCTTGTAACAACCTTTTAATTTAGTTCTACCAGTGACTTATAAATAAAGTTATTAAACCCACAAATCGAGTAACATTATAGCTTATCTACTTGGTCTGTTGCCCAAATAAACTAGTAATGTTGAAGGGCCGACCTAAGCTTTTTCTTTTATAAATAGATACAATTTGTCACTGTGTCTGAAAGGTAAGCTCAGCATGTCCACCCTCCTAGTAACAGTTCATAATGCTAGATTTTTATTTTTATTTCAAGAATATCAGTTTGGAAATTAACTTTTTTTTTTTTTTTTTTAACATTGCAATAGAGCTTTTAATATGTGGTATGCCTCTCTAGCCTCAAAAAGTTTTTTTTTTCCCCTTACTAGAGAATTCATAGGAACTAAATTCTCCCTGTATGTGACTTCGGATAAAGACAGGAACTCACCCTCATGGACTATCATATCTGTTCCCATTCAGGTTTTTTCCCTTTAAAAATGTCCTTGCTTGGTATCCATGTTTGCTTTTTTCCCACGATGATGGTAGGGTGTCCTATAAAAATTATTTTTTAGTGCATTTGCTTTGTTTGAACCTATTGTTTCAGAGTTTGAAAGTGGAATTTGTAATAATAAATTCTGATTGGCTGTTTAGGAAGTGAAAAAAATCACTTTTCTATCCCTAAACAAGATTTTTTATTTTTTATAGTGACATTAAGACACCACACTCCCCTATTTAAAAATAAGAGATAGGGTAGGTAAATTATTTTTACATAGTTTATTATTTTGTCATCACCATCCCGGGCACAGTTCTCAACTTTAATTCTCTTTGTGCCTGTTCTGTGTTACAAGCACTTTGACAGTGTTTATATACTAAACAGTATAAGATTTAAATCCTCAGTGTAAGATTGGGAATTGGATATAATAGGTTGTTCTGGTGCTGATGCTGTGCTGTTTAATATGAATGCTAAATTTAACTAAAAACATTTACTTCCAAATTTTTGGGTGATAGAGACTTTTCTGTTAAATAATTGTTAAAAGCACCTAAGGTACTGTTGGATTTTAGACGATAACCTCGTTTGTATGCTCCAGTTTAAAGACTGTAACGTCCTCCCCTCAGAACAGGAAGGCTTAAAAAACAAAAAACACCCAGGAAAGGCTAGTATTCTAACAAAGTATCTAGTTGTGTTACATCTTTGTTTCCTCTTACAAGGTGTTTTTTTTTTTTTTTTGGTTCTTTGTTTTTTTTGGTAATAGCATTGACTCAAATGAAAATGGACTTTTTCTCATAACAGTACTACTAATGTTGACATTGACGTGAATTACTGAAGAGGGGTTTGTTTTCACTAACCTATGAAGAATAGGGCTTAATATGATATGGGAAGACACAGGCTATCCTTTAAAGATAAGAATTTCAGTATCTTTTGTGATTTGTTGCAAACCTCTTAATATACCAGAGAGTTGGAATATTGTTTGTAGTTTTCCTGGAGGAAGGAACGTTCAGAAGCAGCATTCCTGAAAGATGTGATAGTTGGGAGAAAAATTACTTACTAAATCTGTAAATCTGGTAAAACTCCCAAATAAGCAGTGTTTCTGCCAGTTGTTTGCCTAGCACAGAGTTTCATGATAATGCTGTACGCTGTTTGGTTAACTCTTAAAAATAATTCTTTGTCAAAGATTTCTTAGGAAAACAGTGATTTTTAACAATAGGGATGTAGTGTTTTAAGATCTTTTTTAATAGTGTTAATTAGTGTTTTGGTTCCCCAAAGTATGTTTCAAATGTTCAGTGGAAAGATTTTTCTTTGTGAAATTTGTTAATTACTGAATTTTAAGTTGAACATAACCAAATGACTTAGGTTAAATAGCCTTCCCCTTCCCTCAGTTTACTAAGTTTTGTGCAAAAGTAAATAAAGTAAAAGATGAGAAAAAAGATAAATTTTAACCTGTGTCAGAAGTAATGTGATAGAGGACTCTTTGCTTTTGAGTGAATTTCAAAATGAGCAGTGTACATAAAACCTTAGATTGGAACTGGATTTTGAAATATTGCCACTTGCAGAGTGCCTTCAGGTTTAGGTGGTAGTAAATTCAGAAATGTGTAATTTTCTCTGGTATGCATTCTAAAATTTTTTTTATTTTTAAAAATAAACTTAATTTTAAAAGTTAGAGATTTACAGAATTATTGCAAAGATAGTACAGAGAATTCCCATATACACCATAACCTATTAATTTCTTCTGTCATTTTGGGACATTTATCACAACTAATGATCCAATACTGATAACATTATTAATGAAAGTCCATACTTTGCTCAGATTTCCGTAGCTCTCCCTCATGTCCTTCTCTGAATTCCAGGATCTCATCCCAGATACCACATTATATTTAGTCGTCCTGTTTCCTCAGACACTCTCCTCCTCCCCCCCCCTTGGTTATGACAGTTTCTTAAACTTCCTTGTTGGTAACCTTGACAAGTTTTGATGAGTACTGGTCAGGTACGTTGTAGAATGTTCCTCATTTGGGGTTTGTCTTAAGATTTTTCTCACGTTTAGGTTGGGATAAATAAATGGGAGAGATATTTCATAGATTGGAAGACTATTGTCAGTTCTTCCAAATTTTGATATATAGATTCATTAAATCTGAATGAAAATTCCAGTGAGCTATTTTGTAGATATTTACAAACTAATTGTGAGTTTATATGGAAAGGCAAATGACTTTCCAAACAATAGAGAAGCCAAACAATACAGAAGAACAAAGTTGGAGCACTCATACTACTTGGTTTGAAGACTTTACTATAAGTCCATGGTAATCAAGTCAGGGTGGTATTAGAAAAAGACTAGATACATTGCAATAGAGAGTGATGAGAATAGAGAGCCCAGAAGTAGACCCACATAAATAGTCAATTGATCTTAAAGGAACAAAATCTAATTGACTGTCTTATTGAGTCTAGTGATCCTTTTGCCTAGAGCAGAAATTGTATCCACCAGATCATTGTGACTAAAGTCACATTTCACTTTGTTTGCTGGGAGGAGATTTTTCTCTCTCATAACTTCAATTTTTGGAACATGGCAGTCATTTACAAGGGTTTGGTACAATGTAATTGGGTGAAATCGTTTTATCCATAGACCATATTTTGAGATAATACCAGTTTTCGTTCTATTAAGTTGGGTGATTTTGGCATGGCTTTAGATGTCAAAAATAAGTGTGATCTAAAAAGAGATGGTAGTGAGTTTAGAAATTAAAATAGCCAACTTAGGCAAGATTTACACTTTAGTATAGTATACATACCAATTTTAATTTTTCTGAATTACTTTTCCAGAATTTCTTGAGGTTGGGAAAAAGCAGCCTGCTTTGGATGTTCTTTATGATGTTATGAAAAGTAAGAAACACAGAACATGGCAAAAGATACACGAGCCAATTATGTTGAAATACTTGGAACTTTGTGTGGATCTTCGCAAGAGCCATTTGGCTAAAGAGGGATTATACCAGTATAAGAACATTTGTCAACAGGTATGAAAAGAGCTGGGTTTTATATTTTTAATAGTGCTTTAATGATTTTCAGAGTTTACCTTTTAAAGGTAATATGCTTTTATGTCATAAAATTTGCTCTTAAAGCATTCTGTGGTTTGTTGAGAAGTGTTTTAAGGTTTTCTCTCTCTCTCTGGTTAGGTGAACATCAAATCTCTAGAGGATGTTGTTAGGGCATATTTGAAATTGGCAGAGGAAAAAACTGAAGCTGCTAAAGAAGAATCTCAGCAAATGGTCCTAGACATAGAAGATCTGGATAATATTCAAACTCCTGAGAGGTATGTAGGTTAAATTGCTAATTTTTTTTTTTTTTTTTTGCTAATACATTTTTGTCAATGTTTTTCTTTACATGTGTCTCCATCGTCCTCATTTGAAGTATAGATGTTTATTAGAAAGAATGCTTACCTTTGGAATTTTAAGTGTCTGATAAGAAAGCCATACTATTCAGAATTCATAAAGGTGGCAAATTAACAACCTTCAGATAGTCAGATACTAATTTAAATGGTTGTAATAGGGTTGGGGGTGCAAATACTTGAACACTTACATGGCATCTTTACAGTATGCCCAAAGTTGTAAGAAGGATTCACACTTTCTTACACTGGTATCGTTGTTGGTTTTGTTTTTTTTTAATCTTAGGGCAAAGTAGGAAATCGTGTCTAAAATTGTTTTTAACTTAAAAAATTTTTTTTTTTAGTGTTCTCCTAAGTGCTGTAAGTGGTGAAGACACTCAGGATCGTACTGACAGACTACTTTTAACTCCATGGGTTAAATTCCTTTGGGAATCATATAGACAGTGTTTGGACCTTCTTCGAAATAATTCTAGGGTAGAGCGTCTCTACCATGATATTGCCCAACAAGGTAAAATGAGAACTGATTTGAAAAGTTGACTTTTAGGAAAAGACTTTGCAAAAGATTGACAATTAAAGTTAACCTGTTTTTCTTCATCGTATTTATTTTATAGTTTTTATCCTCATTGAGAGATGGTTGGCATTCGTTCAAATAGTAACTAAGGGACTATAAGAAATTTGTTTTACTAGTTAGGGTAATTCTATATGAAATCCACTTCATGGATGTCTGAAAGACAAAGTCATTTTGGAATTTCCCAGGTGACTAGAAAAACAAATGTAACTTTTTAATTGCTTTCTGATAAATGTGACTTGTGCTTTTTGACTTCACCTACTGCATATATACTTAATCATGCCGTGGCCTTTTTTTTTTTTTTAATGCTTATTTATTTTGAGAGAGAGAGTGTGAGCAGGAGAGGGGCAGAGAAGGAGAGAGAGAATCTCAAGCAGGCTCTGCTCCACCAGGGCAGAGCCTGATGTGGGGCTCGAACTCATAAACCCGTGAGATCATGACCTGAACCCAAATCAAAGAGTCGGCCATTCAACCAGCTGAGCCACCCAGGTTCCCCATGTAAGGGTTTCTAAGGTCTTTTTAAGCTCTGGACTTCTGTGATTCCCTGAAAAATGCATATTTTTATTTTCTTAAACAGTATTACTGAACATAGAAATAAGTCATCTTGATGACTCTGGATCATCTTAAAAGGTATCCAGCTGTCATAGTGCATATACAGTTGACACTTGAACAGCTTGGGGTGGGGGATTAGAGGCGCAGACTGAAACACCCCTTTGACCCCACCCACGCACTGTTGATCTGCCTGTGATTTGCCTATCCAAAAACTTAAGTATAGCCTACTGTTGACTAGAAACCTTGCTGGTAACATAAACAGTTGATTAACACATTTTGTACGTTATATGTGTTATATACTGTATTCTTAAGATAAACTAGAGAAAAGAGAAGGTTAAAATTATTGAAAAAATCCACATGTAAGTGGATCCACACAGTTCAAACCCTTGTTCAAGGGTTAGCTGAACTTTCAGTCCTAAAGAGCTGCATCAAGTCTGTTATCTTAATCTTGTGTCTGTCTTTACTGCACTTATCTTGCTCTTAATGGAGCTTTCTAACTGTATACAAATGGGGTATGTGTGACTTGAGAGTAGCTTTCGACTTTTTCTTATTTTGGCCTTAGTACAACCTTATGTTGCCATTCTGCTCACTATGGGGATGATTGGCATTTGTTTTATCAAGTTGTAAGTGACTTTAAGGAATATTTTACCAAAAAAAAATACTGTAGGGGCAACTGACTGGTTCCATTGGTAGAGTATATGACTCTTGATCTCAGGGTTGTAAGTTGGAGCCCCATATTGGGTGTAGAGATTACTTCATAAATAAATGCTTATAAAAATGTTTTACTATGAGTATTACAACTTCTGTTTTATTTACGTAGCATGTGTGAATTTTCATTTAAGACAAGTAAACTTGGGCTTTTTGCTAACTACTGATACATAAATGTTAACTTGAAGTTAAACTGCATCCCTTCATTTTGGGCCTATTGAAATAGAAATGCTCTCTCTCTCTTTTTTTTTTTTTTTTTTAAGGGCAAAGGAATTCTGAAAAAATTGTTATATTGCATATATGACAGTAGAAAATTATTTTAATGACAGAGCAAGTAGTTAAGGTATACATCTATGTACACAGTTGAAATCAGGTTATCATAAGCCCAAATTTTGTTAGATAAGAAGGCTCTTTGTATTCCAGGCTAGAATTTTTTGTTCTTTTAGGATTTGAAGTGGTAGGTGTTTGAAAGGTGAGTCCCTCCTACACTTCAATTGAATAGCTTCCCATTTGTAAACTCTCCCAGAATCCCAGAAACACATTTTAGTCCTAGGCCAGGACTATGTCTAGTAGATGGTCACGACACAAGTGACTAATGACCTTGATCATTTCTGAAGACTGATTATAAGTTTGGGTAAATCTTGTTAAAATAACTGATTTCAGTATTTGAAATAAAACTTATTCACATACTTGTTGATGGTGGAAAGTACCTAATATATTTTATAATTATGTCTATAGCTTTCAAATTCTGCCTCCAATACACCCGTAAGGCTGAATTCCGTAAGCTTTGTGACAATTTGAGAATGCACTTGTCACAGATTCAACGCCACCATAACCAAAGTACAGCAATCAATCTTAATAATCCAGAAAGCCAGTCCATGCATTTGGAGACCAGGCTGGTTCAATTGGACAGTGCTATCAGCATGGAATTGTGGCAGGTACGTTGTGAACTACTATCTGTCTTTTGTAGTAACAGTAGCCCATATTGTTATTATTATTTTCTTTAATGAGTATCTTTCTCTTGATACTTACTGGTTAATTTCAATCATTAATTGAAGAATTTAAGATCATCTGATGGATAACTAAGAGTTCTGAACAAGCAATCTCAGAATATCGTGGTTCTAGTTACCTGCTGTGAAATGGGGGCCAAATGTGTGCTCTTTTGGGCCCAGTGGCTTTCCATATAAAACAGTTCATCCTCAGTGCTGCTCCAAGTGTGGTTCATTGCCTGGTGCCAGTCTGAACTACCAGATTGAAATAATTAGAGAGGAGAATATGCATTTACGAAGGGTTTTTTTGGGGGGGAAGGATAGCGATTTCATGGTGATGGTGTGTGTGTGTTTTACTCTGTTTAGAAAAACTGAGCTTGTTTTTCAATTAATTTTTGTAATAATTTTACAAATTTGTAAAATTTTGTATTTTATAAAAGTATTGGTGGCAAAAGGTTGGAAATTAAAAACGAAACGAAACAAAACAAAACTTGTCCTTTGCTGTAGAGAATTGGAGAAGCGCACTGGATCGTCTCTGAGATTTCTTGGTGCTGCTTTGACTTAGTAAACATGCATGGGGAATATCCTACATGGGAGATCTCAGTGTGGTGCTGGGAGTCTTGCCCACTACTTGAGCTTTTTACACTAAGAATTGTGCAAAGACATTTTCACGTGATTTTGTAGTCACAACTTGAGACTTCTACATGTTTGACCAAAATATAAAATCTAATTGAAATTGCAAAGAAAGAGTGGTAGTTTTTTGAGCCAAGTGAAAATGTGATTTCCTGCTCTCCAAAATATTTTCCATTTCTGTAGGGACACCCTTAAAATACTACCTGATGAAATAGGAAAAAGAGGTTCTATAGAAGGTAGACATACTCCTTATAGAACAAATGGATAGATAAGTAGAAAGAAGGAAGTAATACTCACATGTTATCACTCAGAAATAACCTCTATGTTTTGTTTTAATGTCCTTCTAGATATTTTTTCTGTATATCCCAAGTGGTATGATAATCACTTTTAAAAAAGAATTTTAAAGTCACATTTACTGATGTGTAAGTTATCTCCAGCAAAACTCGCCCTGAAGTCTGACAAATGCAGTAACCACCATAATCAAGATGTAAAACATTTCCTCAAAACTGCCTCATGCCCCTTTGCACCCAACCCCTCCCTGATCCTTAAGGTCCGCTGATCTGTTTTCTGTCAAAAGGATCAGATTTAATCATTAAAATAATCTATTACGGAAAAATTTGTAAGCATATAAAACCATGCGTGCAAGGGTACTTTGAAACATTTTTAGGACAGTCAATGGGATTTAAAAATAACCTTTGCAAATTAAAGCATAGTTGGCAAAGTTGTCAAGATAGTTGTAGAATAGCTAACCTGGTTACTGTGTCAAGCTTTAGGCTGGGGCTGGTTGACAGAAAGACTAAATAAAATTGAATTCTACAAAATTCTCTGTGGGGCAGATAGATGTTTGTATAGATATTTGGCACTTTCTCAAATTACACCCTTGCTACTACTGTGAAAGAGACAGAAAGCAAAACACTGTGTTCTGTACGTCAGCTGGCACATGTTCAAACCTGTGCCAGTTCAAACCTGTTCTGTCTAATTTTAAGAAGTTTAAGGATTTAGTATGTTTGTGATCATGGCAGTTTTGTGAGATACATCAGATACTAGATTATAGATGAATAAAAGGAACCACACATAGAGGGATTTTACTTCCCACTTTTATTCTTCAGTGTTTTGTGTTTTAGGTTTCATAAAGAGATTTGGATTAGATTTTTTGTTCGTTTAGAATGCAGTGACTGTAATTTATACTCCTAATCTTAGGAAGCGTTCAAAGCTGTGGAAGATATTCATGGACTATTTACCTTGTCTAAAAAACCACCTAAACCTCAGTTGATGGCAAATTACTATAACAAAGTCTCGACTGTGTTTTGGAAATCTGGAAATGCTCTTTTTCATGCATCTACACTCCATCGTCTTTACCATCTATCCAGAGAAATGAGAAAGAATCTTACACAGGAAGAGATGCAAAGGTAAGAATGTTGAAGTCAGATAATATTGAAAGTATGAAACAAATATCTCCTACTAAATGGCATGGTTCCAGGTTAGGGTTTCTCACCTTCTACACTGTTGACATTTGGGGCTGGATCATTTTCTGTTCTAGGGGACTAGGCATGAAGGATGTTTTGGGGCATCCCTGGTTCACCAGATGCCAGTAGCAGTTCTTTCCCTTCTATCAGAAATGTCTCTGGACATTGTTGTTCTTTGGTAGTAGCAAAAACCTGATGGAGAAAATTGAATATTAGGAAAGGCAGTGTTATGGTATGAGCTTTCTGTCCATAAATGGTATTTAGAATCTAGTTTTAGAACAAATAAGAGAACTAAAAAAATAAATGCTGCCATCATGCCTGATTATAAGACATTAACTGAGTGTGTGTTTGAACATAAAAAAAGGGTCTGTGACGTAGCAATCTAAAGACCACTTTTTTCCTTTGGCATCACATGTAACCTATTTTCTTCCGGTCAAATACATATATTTTTTAACGTGTTTTGGTGGACTCCGGCAGCTCACACACCACTCTTTTCTCTTACTGGCAGACCATGTTATTTTGGCCTCCATAATTCTTTCTGTATACCAAATTGTTTTTCTTTTGCCTTTGCAGCAATACACGGAACCAACTAAATTAATTTTTCTAGTATATTTTCTTTGAAAGTCTTGAGGACAGTGTTCACTCATTGTCCTTCATGTAATACGTGTCTGTTTGAGATTTAAAACAAAACAAAACTTGGTTTCCTTTAAGGTACCTATGTACCATCCCTTTATTTTCATTTATTTATTCAGTTTTTTTTTTTGTTTTTTTGTTTTTTTTTACATTTATTTATTTTTGAGGGACAGAGACAGAGTGTGAACAGGGGAGGGGCAGAGAGACAGGGAGACACAGAATCTGAAGCAGGTTCCAGGCTCAGAGCTGTCAGCACAGAGCCCTTGCAGGGTTCGAACCCATGAACCGTGAAATCATGACCTGAGCTGAAGTCGGCCGCTTAACCGACTGAGCCACCCAGGCGCCCCAGTACCATCCCTTTAGAAACTGCTGTAATGGTATTATAATAGTAAGTATTGGGCTATGTAGCTCTGTGTACATTATTTTGTTTAATCTTTACAATAGCCTCATGACTCAAAAAATTGCCTTAGGTTTCAGTCTTGGAAACGGTGAGGCTGCGATTCTAACCCTTCACCCTTTAGCTCCAGAGCCCACTATCCTTAATGTAATACGGTGATCTGAATTCAACCTGACTTGCCTCTTGTGTTTTAAGGAAGTTACGATTTCTCTCCACCACGCGTCCTCCCAACACCCCTGTTGTGTTCACTGACATTCTTTGTAAATTTCCACCCCTTTCTTAGTGTCATTTTTCTTAGCTTTTAAAGCTGCCTTGTTTTTCTAAGGAAGCATAGGATATACAAAGGTATCTTATTCTACATTTTAATCTCCCAGTCTTTTTCTATAGCTGGAAGATATTGAGAGTAGTAAGTGGGTAGATGAAGTTCTGATTCTCCCAAGTACTCATTTTAGTATGGCCCATTTCTCTTAATTTCCTGTTTTGATGAATAATATGTATGAATATAGTCCACCAAAGGTGGTGTACATAGTCTGTCACTGGCATATCTTACGAAATGATTAAAGAGAAGTGTCTTTCTTTATGTCAGGTAACATTTATGAATGTAACAGATTTGTGATTTTGTTCTCCAGAATGTCTACTAGAGTCCTTTTGGCCACTCTTTCCATCCCTATTACCCCTGAGCGTACTGATATTGCTCGACTTCTGGATATGGATGGCATTATAGTCGAAAAACAACGTCGCCTTGCAACGCTGCTAGGTCTTCAAGCCCCACCAACACGAATTGGCCTTATTAACGATATGGTTGGTATAAGTTCGAGCATTCTTACAGCTCAGAATAGGAAATTTATGGTCAGGGTTTACAGTTCGTGCCAGGTGGTTCTGATGAATGGACTGGTTTGAGAACTGCCGGTGTAAGTCAGCACAGTGTTCCTTTAAGGTGATTCCTCTGTAGGGGGTGGACTGAAGTTACATTTGATGTAGTAGATGAGAGTTGGACTACCTCTGAGGAATAATGTGGACCACTCAGTAAGAGAAAAGGTAATGATGGGTAAGGTTCATGGCTTACTTCAGAGGGCTGCAGGAAAACTAACCAAGCTGACAGATGGTAGAAATGGGGTGATGAGTATAGGAATGAATGTGAAGTTGATTAGGCCTGATTCTGGACAATGGGAATATTTCCAATTTTTCTTTCTCTTTTAATGTTTGTTTATTTTGAGAGAGAGAGCACAGTCACGAGACCATGAGCTGGTGAGGGGTAGAGAGAGAAAGAATCCCAAGTAGGCTGTGCGGAGCTCAATGCAAGGCTCGATCCCATGACCATGAGATCATGACCTGTGGCAAAACTCAAGAGTTGGAAGCTTAATTGACTGAATCACGAAGGCACCCCATGAAGTACTTTGTAAAATGCAGATTTCTAAATATAAATAAATAAATAAATAAATAAATAAATTTTAAAAATGCAGATTTCTAGGGGTCCCTGGCTGACTCAGTCTTCTGAGAAGAGCATGTGACTCTTGATCTTGGGGCTGTAAGTTCAAGCAACACGTTAGAGATTACTTAAATAAAACTTAAAAAAATGTAGATTTCTAGGTTGTACCCAGTACCTACACCAATCAGTTTCAGAATATGGAGCCTAAGGTTGGTGTATCTTTACAATGTTTATGTTGATGGACTTTTGCATTCACTGGAAATTAGCATGTGAGTGCGTATTATTTTCTTAATGTTTATTTATTTTGAGAGAGAGAGAGAGAGAATGTTCTCCACGGGGGAGGGGCAGAGAGAGAGGGAGAGCGAGAATCCCAATTTTGGGGCTCAATCTCATGAATCACAAGACTGGGACCTGAGCCCAAACCAAGAGTCTGCTGCTTAACTGACTGAGCCACCCAGGCGCCCCTTACACGTGTGTATTACATGCCAGGCAATTAAGATTTACAACTTTAGGTTTTAGAGAGTCTGACTCACAATAGTCAGACTTAGTAGTTACTGTAATATAATAGCCCAGTAAATTACTTTGGAACAAGAGAAATAAGAGGGACAGTTGCTAGAGAAGAGGCTTTCCTTTTCTGGCAGAACCCGTTAAGTAAGAACTAATCAGTTTTCTATGTAGCAACACTTTTCCCTTGGAACACTTTTCTGTAACAGTAGGAAGGCAGATTCCCTTTGTTGTCAGTTTTTATTTTTATTTGTTTGTTTGAGAGAGAGAGTGAGAACTGTGTGTGCAAGCAGGGGGAGGGGTGGGGAGAGAGAGTCCCAAAGCATTGTGGAGCCCGACGTGGGGCTCGATTTCGCAAACCGGAGATTGTGACCTGAGCTAGGAGTCAGATGCGTAACTGACTAAGCCACCCTGGTGCCTGTTGTAAGCTTTTAACAAGAACTTAATCTGCAAAACAGCACTTCTCTGTCTCTGTATGCCTCCATGTTTTATTTTGTTGCCACTGGCCACAGGTCAGCTTTGTGTTTTGACGAGTTTTTGTGGGACTGACTTAGAATTAAGTGAATAAAATGATAGTATTTTCTTTGGGAAGAGATCTTACTAGCAAATAGTGTAAAAGAAATTTTTTTTTTATTTTAAAATACTGAACAAGTGTTTAAACCGGAAAGAGAGTCCATATCTCTTGAACTTTTATCTATATACCTAACACACACCTTGATGTTAAAGTTGGTGTCTTACACTGGTTTGTTTATCATTGTTGGAGAGCTTTCGGCCAGCAGCCAGGACATCCAGATTTGGGTCCTTATTGTGCCCATAGACAGGTATAAAGGTTTATGAGAAGGGCATAGGTTGGTATCAGGTCAGTTATTAGCTGGCTGTCAGTGGGCATTTATATAAGTCTTTATGAGTTCACCATACATTCAAGATTGAGACCTGAGCTTTGAGCTCCTATAACTGAATTTGTAAACACCAAGAGAATGATTTTTCTAAATTTATTTTTTAATGTTTATTTATTTTTGAGAGAGAGGCAGAGCACGAGTGGGGGAGGGGCAGAGAGAGAAGGAGACACAGAATACGAAGCAGGCTTCAGGCCCTTGAGTTGTCAGCACAGAGCCGGACGTGGGCCTCGAACCCACGAATCGCGAGATCGTGGCCTGAGCCGAAGTCAGATGCTTTACCAACTGAGCCAGGCACCCCGAGAATGATTCTCTTATCTCAGGAACATATTCAGGTTAAGCAGAGTTCATAAGCAACTCGTTCTTAGATCAGAAAGCCAATTATAAATCTTAGAAATATTTTAACAGAATACAGTAGCCTATTGTAGCATATCTCCTCTTTGGGGAAAAGGGTGCTAAATGGAGAATCTAGAATAATTTGATAGGAATACGATTACAGCCAGGAGAATTTTATTTGAATGCTTATACCACACCACACTTAATTCAATAAAGGCACTTGTGAGGGAGGTATTCCAGAAATGTGGAAATCAGTCGTGCACCCATTTTGGATAGGAGGTAGACTAGAGTGCTCGTGTGTGGGGATAGGATCTGCTGTCACTTGCCTCAGTCGTGTGACCAGTCTCGTGGCTACGCACACAATCCTGCAGTCCTGTGCTTGCAAGTCTTGCTGTGTGTCTGCAGTTAGTCTGCTGTCTTTGGGTTTGCAGTTCCCCACATGTAAAGGGTAAAGGTCCGCGTGCATTCTATATTCTAGTTTATAGTTCAGGTAAGGTATGATTTAATTATGGGCAGTTTTGAGGTTTATAAAGTTTGGCCATTTTTTGTCTCCCTTTTTAAGAAAAGTTATTCAGGTGGCACCCTTAGTTGAGTTTTAGTCACATATAAAAGTGTAGATCATAAATGTAATTGGGTACATTCTCATCAGGTGGTTTATAGTCCTCGCTCCCCATGCCCCCCAAAATAGCCACTTGCCCTGATATGCGACACCACACATAAATTTGCCTGTGTACTTTATGTGAGATTTGAGGTTCATGTAAATGCAGTATGTTAAATTCCTGTGAGATTTATTCACATGTGTAGCACTTTTTTCTTCAATCATTTCTGTATAAGAACCTATCCCTGTTTGTCCTGAGTTTTTTCTAATAGGGGCTTTTATGAATAGTGTTGGCATGGTAATTTTTGTGTGCTACAGTAAATTGTGAACTGTGGGATTTTACTTATTGCTGGTAATTAGGTTGGCCACACTAGTTGTCTTTATAAATATTTTGTTGGTTTAGAGTTCTTCTATCCTTATTAAGCTCTTGGGAGACTTTTCACTGTAGATAGATACATAATTTGGGGTAAGAGACCCACGTGTAG
Organism: Panthera onca; assembly: GCF_046562875.1. Lineage (NCBI taxonomy): Eukaryota > Metazoa > Chordata > Mammalia > Carnivora > Felidae > Panthera > Panthera onca. Next base: position 12,483,695 of record NC_138349.1, read on the forward strand.
TTTTCTTTAGAGTCCTCTGGTAAATTTAAAGAGGATTGAGGCTGGTCTTTCAGACACTTTCTAGATCTCCAATCCTGTATTTTTCTTCTTTGTATTCAATTCAGTTGGGAATTTAGTTGGAAAATTTCCTTCAGCAGTTAAACCTTTTGTTCGTTGTAGGTCAGATTCAATGTATTGCAGTATGTTGTTCCCGAAGTGAAAGACCTTTACAATTGGCTGGAAGTAGAATTTAACCCGCTAAAACTCTGCGAGAGAGTCACAAAGGTAAGGCTTGGCGTTCTAGTTTTGGTTATATGACCTTTGCTGGCTGGCCTTTTTTCAGGTTGTATTTATACTGAGGAGAGAGAAGTATTGTCCTCTGTGTTTAAATTCAGTGCACATTTCATTGTCTTTTTTTCTTTATGTTGAGGGAAAAGATATTTCTGATGTGCTAAATAAATAAGCCTTTGGAGGTAAATTAGCAGCATGGCTAATTTAGTCATTGCTGTCAGTCACCTTCAGACAAGCATCAACATAGTTTTGTATTACATTTGTATTTCCCTGCACTGTGATGTTTCTGTATGTTAAAAAAAAAAAAATGAGAAAAAGCTTCACAAATGTTTGACTGTTATTAGAAAGTATGATCTGTTTTCAATGTAATGGACTTTACAGGTTCTAAATTGGGTTAGGGAACAACCTGAAAAGGAACCAGAGTTGCAACAGTATGTCCCACAGCTGCAAAACAACACCATACTTCGTCTTCTGCAGCAGGTAAACATTTTTAAATAAATGTTTTATTTAGAACTGGAATTTCTCCCCTTGATTGTTTTTATCACAACACTAAAAAATTGAGGAATGGCCTAGGATTTGAACTCCTCACCAAATTCTAGCCTTGCCAAAATTAGTCTTAATGTATTTGATTTGGAAAACAACATTTTACGTATAATTTGTAGTTTTTTTCTCCTTTATTGTTGAATACTATCTATGTACATTTCTCCTCATTAGTAGTGTAAATCTAATTCAACACCTACATGGTTTTAAATTGTCTCAAGGGTACTGTGATTTATTCAGACTCCAATGATGGAAATCCGTATTTCTAGGGGTTTTTCTGCTATTAGAAAACGTTGTAGCAGTGAACATTCCCATACATGTGTCTTTACGTACTTCTGTGACTTTGTGTAATATCAGAAGTGCAATTAGTCACAGAGTTTACACATTTAAAGCTTTAATAGCTCTTCAAGAGATTCAGTTAGTGAACCCTCCTACCTGTAGTGAGTGGGGAAGCCTTTTCTCTTGCTAACGCTATTTATTGTTAGTCTTTTAACATACTTTAGGCTGACTCATGTAAGTTTGAATATTAGGGTTTATAATATGGCTTAAATGTTCCTGTTTTGTCTTCCATTTGTTTCATTGGTAGGGGGCTTTTACTATATTTTCACTTCAGTATTTATGCACATTTCATTGACCTGCTTTCTTTTGTATATGTGAGCAGTGTTATTTCTTATGTGCTATACAAATAGTTGAAGGCTAATTAGCAGTATAACTAAATAGTAATGCTGCCAGTCTCCTTCAGACAAATAATTTTATTAGAAGTGTTCAGATGAATTAGGTAAGTAGCAGATCTCTACAGATATATGGCCATTCAGGGCTTTTTGTTTGATGAAACTAGGATTTGAAAGGATTATGCTTTTGAGGAATGGTATAATGTGATGGTTCAGAGCATAGCTTTTGGGGTTGATAGCTTTGAATTGTGATTCCAGCTCTAGCAGTGTAGTGTTAACAGTTAACTTTGAGCTTCAACTTCTCTTCTCTGGGAAATGGACATAAGTTCTACTCATAGTTGTGTAAGATTGCACATAAAAATGCTGAATAAATTATTATAGCTATTACTGCTAACCTTGTGTTCTTTATGCAGGTGGCACAGATTTATCAGAGCATTGAGTTTTCTCGTTTGACTTCTCTGGTTCCTTTTGTTGATGCTTTCCAACTGGAACGGGCTATAGTAGATGCTGCCAGGCACTGTGATCTGCAGGTATGTGCTGGAAGGGACACCGAGGTAGAAGGCCTTTAAGGACTAAAAAACACCTATCCTTTGTTTCTCGCAGTTTTTGGTTCAGTGGCACCATTTTAAAGTTGTACCGAATGGGTTTTCTAGCTTTTGTATTTAACATTCTTTTTTTTTTTTTTAATTTTTTTTTTTCAACGTTTTTTTATTTATTTTTGGGACAGAGAGAGACAGAGCATGAACGGGGGAGGGGCAGAGTATTTAACATTCTTAATGTTTTCTCATATTCATTTGAAATTTTTTATCAAAAGTTACTTATTTGTGGGGCGCCTGCGCGCCTCAGTCAATTGGGCGTCTGACTCGGCTCAGGTCATGCTGTTGTAGTTCACGAGTTCAAGCCCTGCGTTGGGCTCTGTGCTGACGGCTCGGAGCCTGGAGCCTGCTTTGGGTTCTGTGTCTCCCTCTCTCTCTGCCCCTCCCCCGTGCTCTGTCTCGTGTGCACACACGCTCTCTCTCTTTTCCTCTCACTCAAAAATAGACATTTAAGAAAATATAAGGGACCCGTCTGTAGAATGATTTCGTATTTGTATATAGATGTAACTATTGATGAGGTCGTTTAATTTTCAAAGGTTCGTATTGACCACACTTCTCGGACCCTTAGTTTTGGATCTGATTTGAATTACGCTACTCGAGAAGATGCTCCAATTGGTCCTCATTTGCAAAGCATGCCTTCAGAACAGATCAGAAATCAGTTGACAGCGATGTCTTCAGTACTTGCAAAGGCACTTGAAGTCATTAAGCCAGCTCATATTTTGGTATGCATCTTGGGGAGAAATGAACTACAGAATCTTTCAGGGGTCCTTACGCTATGTCTTGCACAAAAAGGTTTGTTTGGGATGATGTCTGAGAAAAAGACTTTGTTATATATTTCCTATTCAGTTGTATTTCTTAGTTTTGGTATTGTACCTATCACATATAAGACGATATCCCCTCTTCACCCCCTCTGTGGGATTTTTCCTTCCTGCTTAACTTCTTTCCTTGTTAGTGTTGTTAGCCTTTCTCCTTGGCTTACATGCTATAAAGTAGATTTGGTGCAGAGAACAATGGACCTAGCAAATGAAGGTTCTTCAGCTGTGTCGCTGCTATTAAAGACTTTGTATAGGTCATAGTATTTGGTGCTGGGAGCTAGTAGCTTGAGTAACATCATCTCTGTTATTAAATGCAGATATACGTAAGGGTAATAGGTCAGGATTATTTAGTAATTTTTTGGATGCCTAATACCCTGGTGTGTCATGTGATAATTTTTTTAATCCATTTATTTTTGAAGCAAGAGAAAGAAGAACAGCATCAGTTGGCTGTTACTGCATACCTTAAAAATTCCCGAAAAGAGCATCAGCGTATCCTGGCTCGCCGTCAGACAATTGAGGAAAGGAAAGAGCGCCTTGAGAGTCTCAATATTCAGCGTGAGAAGGAAGAATTGGAGCAGAGGGAAGCTGAACTTCAGAAAGTAAGGAAAGCTGAAGAAGAGAGGCTGCGACAGGAGGCAAAGGAGAGAGAGAAGGAGCGCATCTTACAGGAACATGAACAGATCAAAAAGAAAACTGTCCGTGAGCGTTTGGAGCAGATCAAGAAAACGGAACTGGGTGCCAAAGCGTTCAAAGACATTGATATTGAAGTATGTAGCTCACTACTTGTTACGGTCTTTGATCCACATTTCAGAAGCACAGTTCTTTACCAATTAGTGATTTACTTTGAGTAATCTGGTTATTTTCACTCGTTGGGGTACAGCTGATTGATTAACTCTAGTCTGTGAAGTAAGCATTTGTTTTAAATGGCTCTGTGCAGTTTTTAGCCATTGTTAAAACAGAGTTGGGTACGTGCAGGTGGGCGGAATGAGAAGTAGATGTTAAGATTATGTTGTTTTTCCCTACACAGAAGTGGAAATATGGCTATTGTAAAACATTCTTACGTTGCCTAACTTTACCCGCTGGTAACACCTACTCATTGTATAAAAAGTAACTTAGGTTTTGATTACAGAAAACATTGCTCCATACGCCTTTCTTCTATATTCTTATTAGTGATTGTGCGTTTGTAATACTTTACAGGATCTGGAAGAATTGGATCCGGATTTTATCATGGCTAAACAGGTTGAACAACTGGAGAAAGAAAAGAAGGAACTTCAGGAACGCCTGAAGAATCAAGAAAAGAAGGTGAATGAAAGGACTGGTTGGTAAACTTACAACATGTCAGGTTAATAGAAATTTCTTTCTTAAATACTTTTGTTTTCATGTCATTCAGATTGATTATTTCGAACGAGCTAAACGCTTGGAGGAAATCCCTTTGATAAAGAGCGCATATGAAGAACAGAGGATTAAAGACATGGATCTGTGGGAACAGCAAGAAGAAGAAAGAGTAAGATTTACATTGGACTGTAACACTTTTAGACTGTAAGCTATAATTAAATCCTCTGCCAGTAATGGGGCCACGGTTTCAGAACTGATCATTCTGTGCTCTTTTGCGAGGAATGGTGGCACTTTAATGGCTGAATACAGACAGACTGGTGGGCAGATAGATGTTTTTACAACAGAGGTTAAAAAATGAAACTTGTAGTAACGCAAAAGACAGGTGAAAAGTTCACTTAAAAAAGAGCTTTATGAGGATATACCTCACATGCCACACAATTCACCCGTTTGAACTGTGTAATTGATGGGTTTTAGTACATTTACAGAATTGCACAGCCATTAAACTTTACCCCAAAAGAAACTCCACGCCTATTAGTAGTCCCTCCCCATTTTCTCCACACCACTTTGGCCTTATGCAACCACCAGTGCCCTGTCTGTCTCTAGATTTGCTTATTGTTTAGATATTTTATATAAATGGAATCATACAGTACATGGCCTTTTGGGACTAGACTGTTCCTTCTGTATTTATCTAATGGTATAAGAGCAAGGCTTTCAAATGCTCGTGATTAAATTGTGATTAAAAACTAGTGGCCCTGTTCTAGTTTTAAAAAAAAAAAGTAAATACAGACAACAAACCTGTGGGGACTTGCAGTGTGGAGAATGCAGCCTCTTGGTTCCACTGGAGTGTTGCCATTCTGTGCTTCGTTTGCCAGTTCCTCCCATTCTTTCAGAAGTTCGAATTTTTGTGATAATGTGTAAAATCAGAGAAAACAGAGTGCAGACCAGATAAAATATTTGAGATGATTTGTTGTAGTCTCTGCCCTGAAGCCTTCCGTTTCCCTTTGGAGTACAGAGAGGAAAGTCTTCTTAAATCATTAGTGCACTCTGCCTGAACCTCCACAGTTTTCTTTAAGGGAGAAAATATCTTTCATAATTAGATCGTAGTGCTTATTACCATGAGGTGTTTCCTTTCTGTTTTACTGTATACATTGTAGTTTTTCCTTTATAAAAATTTTCAGTACCATGGGCCTAGATAAGAATTTCTTACAGATGCCTCAGGACTCTTTTACCCGTCTCCTGTCCCTGATTTCTGCCCAGGGACACGTGGGCATGGATATAGTAACCCTTCCATTTTTATAGCAAGACAGAAGGGGCAGAGGATCTGCTCGTCATTCTTTGAGAATATCTGTCAGGAATTGAGAGTAAATTAATCAGAAAGTGAATGCTTTGAAATTTAACTTCATGTTATGTATTTGCAGATTACTACCATGCAACTAGAACGTGAAAAGGCTCTCGAACATAAGAATCGAATGTCACGAATGCTTGAAGACAGAGATTTATTTGTAATGCGACTCAAGGCCGCACGACAGTCTGTTTATGAGGTGAAGTTACTGGTTTCAGGGAAACATTTATTCATGAGCTTTTTTGTTTTGCCTTAAGGTTCTTCTTTAATGCAGTGGTACGTTGTGTCCTGAGCCAACGTTTTGTAATAATCATTTAAATAACATTTTAATAGAAACGTTCTTGAAAATATTTTGTAGGTTATTAAGCAGTCAGCCATCTATAAACACATTTTCGGAAGGTGCAAGTGGACTGCATAATATTTACTTTGGATGTAGGTTTTGTTTACTGTTGGATTTAGAAAGGAGAAAATAGATCAAAGTGTCCTGCTCTTAAATTCTGATTTAATTATTTGATTTGTTTTGTATAAAAACAAACCCACTGGGTGTAGGAAAAAATAACTGGCCACGACACGTCACAGAAACCGGTCATTGGGAAATGTGTGTACATAGGGTTTCAAGAAACTTGCGGTGCTTTTGTAAACTTCAGATTTAGCTGGTTTGTAGGGCTTCAAAAGATTTGATTTTTATTGTCCATTCTATTAATAGGAAAAACTTAAACAATTTGAGGAGAGATTAGCAGAAGAAAGGCATAATCGGTTGGAAGAGCGCAAAAGGCAGCGTAAAGAAGAACGCAGAATAACCTACCACAGAGAAAAAGAAGAGGAGGAGCAGAGGAGGGCGGAAGAACAGATGCTGAAAGGTATCGCTAGACCAAGGTTGGAGGGTGTGTGAGGCAAGGTTGATAGTCCGCCTTACAGTAATCTTACTTAGAAAATACAGGAATGAGGAACCAGGATCAGTGGCTTCTTAACTGCAGCTAACTTAAGCTAACTTGTAGTTGTCTGAAGTTTGTTTTAGGTGAGGATGTTCTGTCCTCTTCTAGCTTATTGCCACATCTTTTGTTTTTTAAATTAATACCATTCTTTAATTTTTAATTTTTATCACTCGAGTTTATGTAGCACTGACATGTACTAAGGAGCACATACCACATGGAGTCTGTCAGATGGTCCTTTCTCTGGAATCCCAAGATGCTCAGGAGTTGGGGAGGCATTCGAGTATCTTGTCATTACAGAAGTGTCGAGTGGCATCATACTTGTTTTCTTGACTATCTTCTGCCCCTTAGCTCATTGTAAAATACACACAATTTTTTAAAAAGAATTTTCCTTCTACCTTACGCTGCCTGCTGAATACCAGCAAAGTAGACCTAGTTCTAGGGCAAAGACTTGGCACGCTTAATAACCTAACCCGTTATCTAGAGCGTGAAGAGAGAGAGCGTGCTGAACGGGCAAAACGTGAGGAAGAGCTACGAGAATATCAGGAGCGGGTCAAGAAATTAGAAGAAGTGGAAAGGAAAAAACGCCAAAGAGAGCTGGAAATTGAAGAAAGGGAACGACGTAGAGAGGAAGAGAGAAGACTTGGTGACGATCCACTTTCTAGAAAGGTGAGTGTAGAAGTTACTCTGTTTTTATGTGCCATGCATATCACCCGGTTCTCTTGCATGCCTCAGTGCACGTATCAGTGTCTGAGCTTCATGTTTTATTTATTTTTTTAATGTTTATTTATTTTGAGAGAGCAAGCGATCAGGGAAGGAGCAGAGAGAAAGAGAGAAAATCCCAAGTGGACTCTGTGCTGACAGCACAGAGCCTGATGTGTGGTTTGAACCCATGAACTGTGAGGTCATGACCTGAGCCGGAACCAAGAGTTAGATGCTCAACTGACTGAGCGACCCAAGCGCCCCAGCATCTGCATTTTAACAATATTTCCAAGTGATTCAAATGCTGCCCTAAATATTTTTAATATGCGCTCACGTCCAAAACTGACTTTTATTCCCCCTCTAGTTTGTGTCTCTAATCCCTGCTCCTGATTGGTGGCACCGTTACCCATTTAATCTTAAGAGTTTTGAATCTACCCCCTCTCTCCTTTCTGTTCTACGTTCCTGGCTTAATTTAGAATCTTCCTTTGTCTGTATTATTTTACTGGTCTCCTTACTGTTCCCTCTGATTATAGTCTCTCCCCAGCTTCAGACCTTCCTCTACATCGTGGCCACTTTTTTCATGATGTATATTTGATCATTTTACCTGCTCTTGGGTTTCAAACTTTGCTTTGATTGGTACTCATTACTTAGAACCAAAGGTAAAACCTGCCTTAGCAGTCAAGGCCTTTCTTGTTTCCTGCTTTTTCCAGTAGCTTTGTCTGTCACCATTTTCTTCTTAGTCATCTATACTCTAACCGTTTCTGAGCTCGTTTTATGCCTTATGGTTCTTTGACATCTGTCTGCATTCTCTTTGTTTCCTCTTGGATGTGCCAGTGCTCCCTCTTAAACAAGATACAGCTTTGTTTCTACGTTCAGACTTGAGGAGCTGGAGGGTTTCTTGCCTGCTGCCTGTCTCCATTCCTTCCTCAGTGCCATACCTTGTGTCAGTTTTCTTGGATGGATGACCTGCTGTTCTTTGATTTCCGTTTAAAATGTATATGGATAGATTTTTGGTTTTGTTACTCCTGTTGCTAGTTTTTATTTTTACTTCCTTGTTACTAGTGAATGTGGCCTATACGATTCCTAACTTTGTGTTCTAAAACATGATGTGTTACGCCTATTCTTTTTCTATTGGGCACAAAGTTGTACGTGTATATGGAATCAGAAATGTTGTTACTTATTTTAATTTGCTACATTCTGTTAACTTATGGGAGCTTCATCTTCTGAAGAAAGGGAGGTGACTTACTTGGCTGTGATGATGGATTCCTGAGTTGCTTTTTTTTTTTTTAGTTTTCGCAAATCTGTCCATTTTCAGTCTTTTGTTTCTGTTTTGTGCCTCCCCCTCCCTACCCTCCCTTTCAGTTAGTCTTTAATTTATTTACATTTAACATAGTAATTATTATATTTTTTTATTTGTTTCCATGTTCCTGCCACTGCTTCCTTCAAGCCAAATTTAAGAACTTTTCTCAGTACATTTTTGCTGTCTCTAGTGTCTTAGTGATTATCACCATTTTTAAAAATTTATCTGAACTTCACCATCTGTAAATTTTGGGAACTCTGTCTTCTCAGAACAAAAAAATTGTGAGCATACCTTTACTTTTATTTGTTCTATTGCAGTAAGTTGAATATTTTTACATCCAGCCCACTAAAACATGTTAATCTATTTAGGACTTTCTTAACAGTTTTCCAGCAAGATTGGTAAACATGATTTAGTTTCAAATAACGTTTATACTTACCACTTTTTCTCTTTTGCAGATAACATTTTTTTGGTCTTGTTTTGTATATCTTTTCAATTTTTTTTTTTTCCAGGCTGTCTTTGTATATATCTCCAAAGAGGTTTCTTTTTTTTGTTTCCTCCCCTCAAAGTTGAAAATGGTGTAGTGGTTTGGTCAGTTCGAATCCTCCCTCGGAAGTTTCACGACTGCTCAGTATCCCAGTACACGGTGAAGAGAGGAGATCGCGAGCATAGTCTTGGTCTTGCTACTTCTGTAGATACTCTGTATTATTCCTTGGGAATTTCAGAATATTCTGTCCTTGGAGTCAAAGGAGCATGAAGATTTTCCTGAGACTTTGTCCAGTCACCTAAGTACATAGCCTTTATGATTCACCCATTTTGGCACTTGTGCCTTTTGTAGTCAGAGGATGCAATTTATTTACCTTAGAGAAGATTATGTTTCCTTAATCTAGGGAAAGTTTTTTCTCTTGTCTTTATTTGCCTTTCAGAGCCCTATTGTTTTCTTTTAATGTTTCCCTTTTTAAAAAAAAATCTCTTTGTCCTTTTGAAACTGGTTCTCTGAGATTCCCGTTCAATTTATGTGTTTATTAGCGGGGCCTGTTCTGTTTGATATATGGACTGAGTTAAAAATTTTTGGTAATCCTGTTGCCTTTTGGAATTCTTTTTGTTTGTTTAATGGCTATCATAGCCATCCCTGAAAATCTTCTTTGAGGTTCTAGTTGTATGAAAACTTCTAATAACTTGAAGTCTTTGCTGAGTTTACTTTCTAGGGCAAGTATGAAGGGTGGGAGAAACTTGGTTTTCTGGGCGTTGACATTCCCTGCATTGTAGTGACCTCAAGTGTTATGGACAGTTGAGCTCCTCTTTTCTCCCACGGTGCCCACCTGGGAAAGTCTCTTAGAATAACCTCCACCTTAAGAGTCCAGAGGTCATTGCGATGGCAGGTGGCTTACCATCTCTGCCTCTTCTTCCCTTCAGTTTCTTATGTTAATTGTTATTGGAGGTTTTATTACCAAAACACTTTTTAAAATTTAAATAAAGATCCTCTTATACACCACCTACTTGGAATTGTTAGGTTTGTTAGATTTTTACCTTACTCCTCCCACCCTTGCCACAGATCTTGTTTTGTATTTTCCAGAGTATTCTCAATTGCTGACTGTGGCCTTAGGTTATGTTTGTAGGAGCCATCAAACTGTGTCAGAGCTGTATGGGGTTAAAATTGTGTGCTTTGCTCTCTACAGAGGTTGTACCACATTTACATTTCCACTGTAAGCGTATTTATCTCCCTATACTCTTTTCCGTGATTTTTAACGACAACACGGTACTTGCAAGAGGGAAATACTGTTAATAGAAACATCCCTCATTTGACATTTCATTTGTTCCATTTTAGGAGGTCCTGTGCAATGTAAGCTTGGGGCACCGAGCTTTTTTCGCAGAATCTCAGGAGGGAATTTTGAGGATCAAAGGATATCTGCAGACATTTGAATAATTCCAGGGGTCGGGTGCCAGATTGCTTTCAAGGTGGTATTTTGTTGATTTGTAAAGCCAGTCACACCGGTTTCACTGTACTACCACTCTGACTTTGGGTTAAAAGAAACCATTTTAAAACTTGTTTATATTTAAGGACTTAAGGTTAATATAAGTGCAAAAACATTTGGTAATGCTGGTAGTTGTAATAAGTGTTGCCGACGTAGTGCCTCACATTAACTTTGGTGAATGTAGGACTCTCGTTGGGGAGATAGAGATTCAGAAGGCACATGGAGAAAAGGACCTGAAGTAGATTCCGAGTGGAGAAGAGGCCCACCAGAGAAGTAAGTAGAGTCAAGGAAAATAGTACCAATTAGACAGAGGTCCTGTTAATGCCTCATTAGCAGTTTTTCAGTTGGGGTTATTTTATAGAGGTGGGGAAAGGAGAACTTCATACAATATGAAGAATTGTATGCATGTCTGCTACCAAAACGTTTTTATAGTTTACTGCAACAGTGCTGTAATTACGGACTTCTAGATATTTTGAGAAATAAAGGCTTCAGGGTTTTTGTTCCCTAATGGAATAATACTAAGATTACAGTAAGAATGAATAGTTCTAGAACGTATTTTCCTTTTATTTTTTTGCTTATGATTATTATGATTATTATTTTGAGAGAGCGAGGCAGGGAGAGAGGGAGAGGGAGAGAGAGAATCTTAAGTAGTCCCCATGCATGGCGCAGAGCCCGGCACAGGGATTAATCTCACAACCATGAGATAGTGACCTGAGCTGAAATCCGGTCATGATTACCCACTGAGCCACCCAGGTGCCCCTTCCTTTAAATTTAAGTGGATTGAACCATCCTTCAAAAATGACTGCTCATGATAAGATGGCTGGTCATAAGTGCTATACAGAAATTAAGTTTTGAAAGCTCATAGTAATGGATGCCAGGATGCTTCTGGTAAAGTGCAGGTAGATACCTTTAATTGTCTACCTGTTTGTTTATTTGTTGATGTAAGATTTTATATTTTGTGTTATTTTTTATTAGGAGCACATATTCTTTCAGGACTAGGAATAATGAATTTAGGCTGAAGTGGTTTTTAGAAGTGAATGAAATAATTCCCAAAAGGATCATTTGCTCTTAAGAAAATGGACTCTTAAAGATGTTTGGCTTGTTGCTCTGTAGGGAGTGGAGACGTGGAGAGGGGCGGGATGAGGAGAGGCCTCATAGAAGAGAGGATGATCGGCCAAGGCGACTGGGGGATGAGGAAGAGAGAGAGTCTTCTCTCCGAGCAGATGATGATCGCATTCCCCGGCGTGGCATGGATGAGGACAGAGGTCCCAGACGTGGCCTTGATGAAGACCGGTTCTCTCGCCGGGGAGCAGATGATGACCGGCCTTCCTGGCGTAGTGCAGATGATGACAGGCCTCCCAGGCGAATTGGCGATGAAGACAGGGGAAGCTGGCGTCATGCGGATGATGACAGACCACCTAGACGGGGACTGGATGAGGACAGAGGAAGCTGGCGAACAGCTGATGAGGACAGAGGACCAAGACGTGGGATGGATGAGGACCGGGGGCCACGGCGAGGAGGTGCAGATGACGAGCGGTCTTCCTGGCGTAATGCTGACGACGATCGGGGTCCCAGGCGCGGCATGGATGATGACCGGGGTCCCAGGCGTGGGTTGGATGATGATCGAGGACCTTGGAGGAATGCTGATGATGACAGAATTTCCAGACGTGGTGCAGATGATGACCGGGGGCCTTGGAGAAACACAGATGATGATCGGATTCCCAGAAGGGGCGAGGACTCAAGGCCTGGTCCCTGGAGACCATTTGTCAAGCCAGGTAAAATTCTGGTATTCAGAAAACCAGCTTAGATGCTTTATAGACTCTGCTTGATGTGTTTTACAAATGGAAAGTGTAATCTTGCACATGCTACTCACTATTCTGTAGTGTTTCAAACAGGGACATTTCAAATGACTGTATTTCAATATCTAAATAAACAGTTATTTTTTAGCTAAAAAATGAAACTTTAGTGTATAAATAACAATGATTAGGCTATATTATAATTAGTTTCTGGATAAATTGGTCTTTTATTTTCCCTTAGATGTTTGTGCAGTGACTTTTATCTCAGGAGCTTGGCTTTGATATCCCACACACCAGAACAAGTTAAATAACCTTACCCCTTTTTCTGCTTAAGTGATTCGTGCTTTTTTTCCCCTTCTGCCTGCTGACTGCTTCTTTGAGGGCTCTTGTCCCATGCCTGTCCCTTAAGTCTCGGTGTTTCTCAGGTTCTGTCCTACACCAGCCTTCTTGTGTAAGTAATGAAAAAAGTACACGGAGTATTTGCAGTCTTGCCTACCATGGGGTTAGGCTTACGGGAAGAGCGGTTCCTTACTTTCTCAGTCTTGGGCCTGCTCATGTTTTCATACTTTTTTGTTCTTGAGCAGTTGTACGTAATCTGTGACTTCTGTTACCATCTTCTCCAGGTGACTTCTTTCCTTACCTTCAGACCCATGTTACCAGCCTCGTGCTGCACACTGTACAGTTCTACCTAGAAATGTCTCTGACGTGTCGCCTTTAGCCTGTTGAAACTGAATTCACACCCACAGGCTTCTCGTCAGGTCCACCGCCATCCGTCCCATTTTATAACCTAGAGATCTGGGAGCTGTCCTTTGCCCTCTTTCATCCTTTATGATAAGTCTTTTCATTTAGTTCATTTCTGTTTCCTTGTGTTCCTTAAATCCACCCACTTCTCTGTTCCCCTACAAGTGCTTCGGTCTGGGCTGCTATCATGCTTTCCTTGAACTCTTGCTGCTCCTGGTCCCCGCAGGCTCTCCCACTCCCGACTCGGAGCAGTAACCGGAGGCAGCCGTCCTAAATGCACATGTCAGTGAGCAACTTCCTTTCCTTTGCCCTTGGTGTTTCTGTCTCTTCTGGTCTCCATTCCTTCCACTGTCTGGCTGTGTGACATTTCTGTGCCTTGTGTAAAACAGGGATAACGGTGTGGTAGGTTCTCATTAATTCACGATAGATGTTTTATAGTCACTGTGGATACTGAATCATTGCTCTGAAGGAAAATACCAGATTAGGTTCCGTTAAGCCCTCTGCTCACAACATTTCTGTCAACCAAGTCAACCAATGAACGCAGAACCCTTCTTTTGTGCATTTCTGTTTTAACATGTTAATTGACTCATTAACATTGAACTCGTGGCCAGCAGCACTGTCTCTCCTCAATGAAGCTTATCTAAAATGGTATTTTTTCTGTAAGGCGCATCCATCACCTTCTTGTGCTTGGGACACGAGACAGCACTGCAGCACAGTGCTTGAGGGCCATTTTAAACAGTGAAATCACCAATAAAACACAAAAACGCAAAGATGTGTCGCTAAATTTAAGACCAGCAAAAGGATACTTGTTTTAAAGTATGAGAGAGCTGGGGCACCTGGGTGGCTCAGTCAGTTAAGCGTCCGACTTTGGCTCAGGTCATGATCTCGCGGTTTATGAGTTCAAGCCCCGCGTCGGGTTCTGTGCTGACAGCTGGAGCCTGGAGCCCTGGATCCTGCTTCAGATTCTGTGTCTCCGTCTCTCTCTCTGCTCCTCCCCCACTTGTGCTCTGTCTCTATCGAAAATAAATAAAATGTAAAAAAAAATTAAAAAAAAAAAAAGTATGAGTGCTGCAGCAAGAAGACCGGGCCGTTGCCTTGTTCACCCTCCACTGTGAATGGGCTCTTCCGGCGACTCAGGTACCAGAAGCACGTGTCTGCGAGGGACTATAAAAGTGCTTGAGTATTAGTTTTAGCAACTTACAAATTTTAGCAAGTATGTAAAATGGCAGGTATGGGATTTACTTAGCTCAAAGCTACGGAAAGGATTAAATGAGTTCATATACACAGAAGGTTTAGAATAGTGCTGTGGCACGTTGTAATAGAAATGTTAGCAACGATAATAGTCCTGCAAGGGTAATAGATTTTCATGTAAATTTGCTCCCTTTGGCCTCTTTGTGCAAATATATTACATTCCTAGGTTTGGGCATCCCAGCCTTAAGTGTGAGGTGAGGTGATGGATAGGGTGGGGTCAAAGGATTGATCTTTCTTTGTTCCGTGATTGCATGGGTGGTAAATGGTGGAGGGCAAGAATATGAAAAGAAAGTTTTTAGTTACAAAGGTTTTGAAAATGTTGCAACATGTGAATGAAATTACAGTTGGGGCTCCATCTCTCAGAGATCTATTTCCTAATCCTCCACTTTTTAAGTTTTTTTGCTTAAAATGAGTTGTCTATTTACCATCAGAACAGATTTTTATAGCCATAATCTCAGCATATGAAACAACCCAGGCTATATAAATTTCCCTTATCTTACATGTTCCTCCCTGTGTGTTAGAAAAACAATAATAGGTAGTTGTAAATACAAGCTGGTGATTCTGTAAAATGATATAAGTAGCTTTAGTTCTTTAAAAAAATTTATTTTTTTTCCATTTATTTATTTTTGATCGAGACAGAGCACGAGTGGGGGAGGGGCAGAGAGAAAAGGAGACCCAGAATCCGAAGCAGGCTCCAGTCTCGGAGCTGTCAGCACAGAGCCCCGCATGGGACTTGAACCCACGAACCGCGAGATCATGACATGAGCCGAAGTCAGACGCTTAACCAACCGAGCCACTCAGGCAGCCCTAGTTCTTTTTAAAAATAAGATTGTATTGTATTTTTTTTTTATTTATTTTTGAGAGAGTGAGAGCGAATTGGGAGGGTCAGAGAGAGAGGGAGACAGGATCTGAAAAGTAGGCTCCTCACTGTCAGCACAAAGCCCGATGTGGGGCTCAAACCCACAAACCATGAGATCATGACCTGAGCCGAAGTCAGGTGCTCAACTGACTGAGCCACCCAGGCACCCCTAGAGTGTCTTAAATTAACATACATAATGGTGATATTAATGTCAACATAAAGATGTATAGTCATAGTTACCAACTTGGGTTTCTGGAGTATTAAAAAAAATTTTATTTCTTAAAAAAAAAAAAACCAACAGGTGGATGGAGAGAGAAAGAAAAGGCCAGAGAAGAGAGTTGGGGTCCACCTCGAGAATCGAGACCATCAGAAGAACGTGAATGGGATAGAGAAAAAGAAAGAGAGCGAGATAACCAAGATCGTGATGAAAATGACAAGGACCCAGAGAAAGACAGAGAGCGAGAAAGGGACAGAGAGCGAGAGGGGGATCGAGAAGACCGCTTCAGACGGCCGAGGTTTGATGCTCTGATTGGGACTCTTTGTGGAATTACAGCTGGGATTCTCCTAAATACTCTTGGGTGTTTTCCCAGATCACGTTGAGAAACGGTGTGCTGCATCCCTCAACCGACGTCCCCTTTTAACAAAGTTGAGAAAGTGAGGCTGACACCGTGTAGCTTTCTGCAGGTTTTGTAATGATTTAGTAAGGAAGCCAGACCAGGTATCTTTACCCATCTGTTGCCTATCCTCTGTGGTTTAAATTCTTCAGTTATATAGTCCTTAAACTAGTAAAAGCCCCTTTTACTTTTATTGGCGGTAATGGTTCTAGCTTGCTTCTTCTGGCCAAATTGGCTTTGTGCTGATGAATCTAAACCAGCACTGTTTATAATACAATTTTCTGCAAGGATGAAATTGTCTTGGATCTGTAATAATCCAGTATGGTAGCTGTTTGAATACTATTTGGCTATTGAACATTTGGAACGTGGTAGTGCTATTGACAGAATGTCTTGACTTTGTTTCAGTTAATTTATGTTTAAGTAGCTACATACAGGTTGTGGCTGTTAGGTTGGAAAGCACAGATCCAGATAATCTCATTTGACCTCTACACCTGGGGCATCAGGTCGAGATCAAGTTATAAATCTAAACTTCATCCCTGTTAGGTTTGTAAACTCTCTCAGCACCGACTTGGAAATGATCTGTTCACATACGCTATCATGTAGTTTAACAACAGGATTTAACATTTTGAATGGCTACAGGGATGAAGGTGGCTGGAGAAGAGGACCAGCGGAGGAATCTTCGAGCTGGAGAGATTCAGCTCGCCGAGATGATAGGGATCGGGATGACCGTCGTCGGGAGAGAGATGATCGCCGTGACCTAAGAGAAAGGCGAGATGACAGAGACCGAAGAGGACCTCCTCTCAGATCAGAGCGTGAAGAGGGTATGGATGGCCTGCATGTTGCTGGACTATCAGAAATCCATAATTTCTGGGGAAGTTTTGAGTTTTACTTAATTATCTCACATACTCATGTAAACATCAAAAATAAGATCATGAATAATCAGTTTAAAATCTGTAGTTTTCGTAATCTTCGTCACTCTGTGAGGTTAGCTCATTTCTAAATTCAAAGTATATCAGTAGGCTAATTACGTTGGATAGTAGTGATATATATTGCTTTGAAAGCTTATTTTATGTAACCAGGAAATAGTGTATTTGTTCTTTAAGATCTTGGCAGATAAGCACAAAGTGTAAAACATTGTTTCTCTGAAATTGTGACCATTGAAACTTTAGCTTTTAAAAAAAAAAAAAAAAACCCATGCTGGGGGCGCCTGGGTGGCTCAGTCGGTTAAGCGTCCGACTTCAGCTCGGGTCATGATCTCACAGTCAGTGAGTTCGAGCCCCGCATCGGGCTCTGTGCTGACTGCTCAGAGCCTGGAGTCTGCTTCGGATTCTGTGTCTCCCTCCCTCTCTGCTCCTCCCCTGACTCATGCTGTGTCTCTCTCTGTCTCTCAAAAATAAATGGGGGCGCCTGGGTGGCTCAGTCGGTTAAGCGTCCGACTTCAGCTCGGGTCACGATCTCGCGGTCTGTGAGTTCAAGCCCCGCGTCGGGCTCTGGGCTGATGGCTCGGAGCCTGGAGCCTGCTTCCGATTCTGTGTCTCCCTCTCTCTCTGCCCCTCCCCCGTTCATGCTCTGTCTCTCTCTGTCTCAAAAATAAATAAACGTTAAAAAAAAAATTTTTTAAAATAAATAAATGCAAACAAACAAACAACTATGCTTAATGGCTACTTTGCTGTTTGATTTCATTAAGAGCCAAGAATTTTTTTTAATTTTAAATTTTCATTTAGATTTTTGTCACCTTGTCTTAAATTACTAAATTTATTTTATTGTTTTTTTATGGGGGTTCTGCATTGTTACCTTTAGTACAGGATTTCTGAGTAATTGGAAACATTCTTTTTGCTAAAGTTCTGTTTAGTCTGGGCCAATACAGTACAGCACTAACTTACTCTCTTTTCCTGTTAAACTTTTAGTAAGTTCTTGGAGACGTGCTGATGACAGGAAAGATGAGCGGGCAGAAGAGCGGGAAGCCCCTCGTCGTGTTCCTCCCCCAGCTCTTTCAAGAGACCGGGAAAGAGACCGAGAAAGGGAGAGAGAAGGTGAAAAAGAGAAGTCCTCTTGGAGAGCTGAGAAAGATCGGGAGTCTCTTCGTCGTACCAAAAATGAGACTGATGAAGATGGATGGACCACGGTACGACGTTAAATCTCAAGATAATGGATTCAAACTCATGTCTCACATAGGTTTGATCCCATTCAAGGATTATTATACTTGTGTGTCAACCAGTCTAAATTGGATTCTTTAGTGTTGTTTCACCATAACACAAAAAGCATGAACTTGTATTAATCCTCTATAATAGATTGATCATGCACCGTACCCACAGGAGGTTGGACGACGAGGCCATTTTCTGGAATTTGAGGTGTTGCATTATTTCATCAATCATTTGTTTACAAAAGAGAAAAACTAAAAAATAAATTAAAATGTGAACCCTTCAGGTATGAAGTAACACCTGTATCTTGGTATAGAACTGATTTTTTTTTTTTTTTTTTGAAATACCATATTCATTTGGAATGAGGTAAGGTTCTATTATAGAAAATGTATAGAAAATGTATTTGAAGACTCTTCAAAGCAGGGGCTGAAACAATTTCCACACCATTAGTGGTTGAGACATACCTCTAGATACTTTGAGGTATTTACTATATTAACTACATTTAGAAAGTTTTTAGGTTCACTATAAGTGCAGTAAACATTACAAACATTGGATACAGTGGGATTTTCTGTAGGTTTTACTTGAGAGGTGAGTATAAAGCAATTTGCAGTCATGATTGTAATGACAAGAATACTGCTCAAGTGTGAATCCGAAACAGTTACAGCTTTTAAATTTTAAAGCATTTGGTAAACTGTTGCTGAGTTTTTTCTGTTGCCAATAGCAAACTGCTTTTCCATTAATGGAGAATTCATGCCTTTCAAGCATTTTAAATATGACAATATTTATAAATGTGTGGTTTGGAGGAATTGTTTAAATTCTTTTTCCTAATTTCCTTTCTCTTCAGGATAGATTCTTTGAACAAGTAATTTGTAGTAATGACTGTGTTGACTTCAATTTTGGAGTGTTGTAGCTATGTTAAAGATTAACTATTTGGTCTTATTGAAGCCAACACAGAACTTGCTGCTGTGTTTTTTCTTCAATGATAAATAAAATACTTACAGAATTTGTTTTAGTGTTGATTTGTAGTTACAGTCAAAGTGTTTTATTTATTATGGTGAGTTTACATATCCAGTTGAGTGTGGTTTTGAGTTTTTGGGGCCATTAAATGTCTCAGTATGTAGGATCAAAGAAAATAACCCAAATATAACAGAGCAGATGTGGCTACAATGTTTCCTTCCAATTAAGGATCCCGTTAGTTTCCTTGCAATGCCATCCTCTCTGTGAGTTTATATATATGGGGGGGTGGGTGGGTGAGTGGTTTACTGTTTCGGGTATTCTCCTCAAATTAGAAACGTCATAGTTTCAGAGAATGTTAGTTGCAAATTGATAGTGGCTACAGACATGTAAATTATTTCCAGTGTTGAGTGGTGGGGAGAATTCCTGCTGGTAACAGCTATAAGGCCAGAAGAGGGAGTATTGATGCTTCTTTACTTAATCAGATGCAGCGTTTTTGGTTTGATGTTACCAGCAATGGAAGCCACTGTTTTCAACATTTAATCTTTTTTTTTTTAAGAATTTTCTAAATGTTTGTTTATTTTGAAAGAGAGAGAGGGAGAGAATCCCAAGCAGGCTCTAGACTGAGCCACCCAGGCACCCCAACATTTAATTTTCTTAATATATTTAGTATTTCAAAAAGTGGAAATCTTAAAAGATATTTGGGGGAGAAGGCCTTTTCTTTGTAACCAATAAAAGAACTGGGGGCAGTAACCTGCTGAGTGTCCAGACACTAGAGCAGGACTGTACCTGTGACATCACTGATTGGCCCCAAGGCACGATTTATTAGCTGATTAGATGAGTTGTAGTTGCATGTCTGACCATTAGCCTGCATTTCCAGGCTAGTCTGCAAGCTACTAGGACCCTTTCCCAAATATATGATGCCCCCCCGGTTCTTTGTCCTGGGAGGTGTGAGTCCAGAGCATGGGGTAGGGTCAGAAGAGTCAGCTGCTTCTCTGTGGTCCTGCTCTTAAGTTTCTACTCTGAAGGCCTCCCCACCCCAGTATTCACAGGTGTCACAGGAAAACCGAACATCCAATCTACTCACTATGTGTAGAATGTCTTCCATGTTTCCAGTGGCATCTGCTTTTTTTAAGGTTTACTTATTTTGAGAGAGAGCACATAAGGGGGAGGGGTGCAGAGAAAGGGGGAGAGAGAATCCCAAGCAGGCTGTGTGGTCAGCACAGAACCTGACCTGAGGCTCGAACCCATGAACTGTGAGGGATGATGACCTGAGCCAAGATCAAGAGTTGGACACTTAACTGAGCCACCCAGTCTGCATTTTTAAACCAGAACACCATTGCTATTAATACAGGTGAATTCTAAGAGTGGAAGACAGTGGCCCAGAAAGGACTACAGCCATCTAGCTGTCTGTATTGGCTTCCAGGAAGAAGTTGGCGTGTACGTATTGGGATGCTTTTATGTTTTAACTGTGTTTTGTTTTTACCCAAAGACATTTGGACTGTGGATTCATTTTATAATTTTACAAGTCTAATGGACATATATATTGGACACTGGAAGGAATGAAGGAATGTTCCTCGTGCCTAAGCACAGACTAGAAGGTTAGGACTGACACCAAAACTTGCCTGCCCTTTCCCTTGAGGCACGCATATTTGTAGTATAATTTTAAAATACATACATAATTTTGGCTTCCTTACAATCTATGCCAAAAGTTGTAATAAAAGTTAATTCTGCAGCTTCTAAAAAGCACTGCATAGGAAAACTAAAATACAAAGAAATTAAAAGCTACTGCAGAGGTCTCTACAGAAGAGGACAAGCAAGGTAGGGCAGTCTAGTCTGCCTGCACAGCTGGTAAAGCTCTTTTGAGATTCCATACATTGTTTGATTTTTAGGCAAACATATAGCCATATTTTTATAAAAACAAGATCACTTTGTCATACCAATTATTTTATGTATTTTTTAAACTTTGGAAAATTGGATTTCTTTTACCCTAAATAAAAGAAAATTTTTTTTAAGGTTAAGCATCCGACTCTTGGTCTCGCCTCAGGTCATGATACCGTGGTTTGTGGGTTTATTCCCCAAGTAGTCAGGCTCTGCATTGACAGCGTGGAGCCTGCTTGGGATTCTCTGTTCCTCCCATGCTTGTGTGTGCTGTGTCAAATAACCTTAAAAAATTTTAAATTTTAAGTCAACTCTGCCACCAGTGTGGAGTTCAAACGCACGACTGACTGACTACAAGATCAAGAGTCACTTGCTCTACTGCCACTGAGCCAGCCAGGTGCCCCACACCCTAAATTAAATTTTGCAAGTATTTAAAGTTTTAGATTGAGAGGTCTCTAAGTCTGCTCTTAGGTGCATTAGAGCATGGTCAGATTTTCCCTAAAAGATCTCTAGAAAATGTAACCGTAATGTTTCCTTTTCACACTTCAACTCCCAGCATTTTAATGTTAGCTGGGAAACAGGAAAATTTGAGGGGGGAGGGGGGAGAGGGGCTGAAACAGGTGCATTTTAAATGGATGAACATGATGGTTGGTGGTCCAGGGTCTTTGGGATACCTTTCTTGATACTCTTCGTTTCAAGACTTGAATAAACTCCACGTTGCACATGTTCACAGTTTGGATAAAACCGTGATCGTGTCACTATCCAATCCTTATTAGGCACACCTCATCACTGAGGGATTCTCCTGTTGAACGAGCCACGTGCCCGAGATCTAGAAACAGTGTCTAGAACAATTTGGATCTTTGAAAATACAAAGCACTTGCCTGCCTAGTTCTGGGTTGCAGAAGACATGGGCCTGTAGTGATCTTTGGAAAGGTAGAACAGTAAGAAGCTAACAGGAATTCCTACTGAGCTGACACCTCCCCAAAACCAAAAGTAAACTGGTATATTTTCTAGCACAATAAGAGAATAATTACATGTTTTTTATGAAACTACTTGAGTTTAAGACTAGTCCTATCTTAAGTTCTGTGGCCTGGGGCTAGACTAGCAGGAATGGATCTTCTCTTGGCTAATGCACTGTTTGCCAGCACCTCTCCTCCTTGTTCTGATGCCGTTTCCCTCCACCAAAAAAGGCTCCTAGCCTTCCAGTGTTATTTACTCCAGCCTGTATTCTACCTTCAAAGGAGTGTTCAAGCCAATTTGTTCTAGAGGAAATTAGTAGTTTGATAAAACAATCTACGTCTAGTAGAGAAGCTCAACTCTCCTACTTGAATCTATATATTTATAACCAAATCTCTTGCTGGTGTTTTCAGATAGTGATGTATTTTGTACATTCATATGCGTTCATCCTAATTCACTGTTTTTGGCTCTGTATCTGTCCTGATGGTAGCTGCATGCCATTGTGGGACATCCAGCATGGATGTAAAAATAAGGGTGTGACATAAAGTAGGGATTAAGGATGTTTGCCTAAAGATCGGGTCTAATCTTCAGATAAGTGGTGGGATTCCAGAAACAGACTAGGGTCTTTGAGGGAAAAAGGAGCACGAGGGTGGCCATGTTCCTGGTCTTCAACCCCCACTCCACAAGTAACTCCTTTAGTGCTTATTCCGGTTTGAAGACTGCCTGTGCCTCAAGCCAGACACAGCCCATAGTGGAACCTTCTTGAGCACAGGTTATTACATTAACCTTCTGCAGCTCAAAGGATTGCATCGTCCATTTAGTTTGAGAGGCAACAGCTGGAATGAGCTTTCCACTATTAAGGAACCTTGAAACTGATGAGCAGGGTGACTAAATACTGCTCCCTTTTGATCCTACAAATGTTTTTCAACAATTGGAGATGGGGAGGTGGGTGCATATGGACAAAAGGCCAAGTAACAAAGTTATAGGCAAGATTAATGAATTCATATACTGTTACTGTATAAATACACAAGTCAGGTTTTTTAAACAGCACCAATTTCCAAGTGTATACACAATAAGATTTTAACTTGGCACAATTTTTCAAGGTGGAAAGACTAGTTCCTAGTTCGGTAATAAAAAGATCTGGTACATAAAACGATAAGGAGCTGTACTGTACCTGCTACAGATTGTACATTTTTTACACCTCCAGCCAAGACCGAAACAAGCCACAAGGAGGGAGTAACCCACACAAATCAATACTGGAAAGTTTACTAAACCTTCACTTCTCAAAACAGTGATGCTGCCAGGGCTTGCTTCACCTGGAATTAGAATAACTGATTTAAGGACAACTAAGAAATTGTTTCAAACAATAAAATAGTCAATTTGCCGACATTCCATAAAATCGTCAGTTTCAAGTCCAGTTACGAGGCTTTTAAAAAAATATTCTAGACCTAGTAAAGTGCCTCCATAAAATTAAACATCCGAGATTAGATGGAGACACTTCATACTGATGCGCATCTAAAATAGATCGACGTATACCGTAAATAAACAGCGCCACTAAGTTGCCATATTTCAGGTAGTGGAATACACACCCAGCTTTCACCGTCTGGATGTGCACAAACTGGAAACTATAGACATAAACAAATCAAGATGTTAGCGTCTAGTCTCAACCGCTCTTCGACAGGAAAGTACTCCGCACGGCCGGCTTGCTTTGAAAAAAACCAAGACTTCTTCCCAAGCTGAGCCAACTGCTGGTCTCCAGGCCTCTCCCACAGCGAGGGAAAGACGGTGCGCAGACCAAAAATGAGAGAGCGGGCAGGCGGTGACCCTGGTGGCGTCAGGTGGGGGCAGACCGGAGCCCAGGCGCTCAGCGCAGCTTCTTCCCCGGCTGGCAGTCCCTGGCGCTGCGCGGCGGCGGGCGGGCGGCGGGCGGCGGCGGCACTTTGGAGAGCGGGCAGTACTTGATGGTGTGCGCGTTGTCGCCGCTGGCGCCGCACAGGGGACACGTGTAGCGGCGCAGCACCGGGCACAGCACTCGCCCGTCGGGTCCCTTCAGGATGTGGGTGGTGTAGAGCGCTACCGCCTCCTTGTTGTTCCGGCAGAACACGCACACCTGCAGCTCGGGCTTGAGCAGTCGGGCGGCGGCCGCCCCGGAGGCGGCGTGCAGCCGGGGCTCGGCCGCCCACGCCGGGGCCCGCTCCTCGCGCGGCGCCACCTCCGCGGCGGCAGTGGCGGCAGCGGCGGGCGCGCAGCCTAGCAGCACGGCGGCGGCGCGACCCGCGAACGGGCTCAGCTCGGCGAAGCGCTCCTCCAGCAGCCCGGCCTCGGCGGGGCCCGCGCACAGCTCCAGCGCGCGCAGCTCCAGCGCGCCGCCCAGGTAGCGGCCCCGGGACGCCGGCTCGTCGCTGTCGTCGTCGTCGTCGTAGTCGGGCGGCCCCAGCGCCGGCCCCAGCGCTCCGGGCCCGGTCCCCGCGTGGGGGGAGCAGCAGGATGACGAGGAGGAGGAGGGCGGGGAGGCGCCGCCGCCGCCGTCCCCGCCGCGGGCGCAGCCGAAGCGCGGCTCGCCGTCCACCGCCTTGGTGATGAGCGTGGCGAGCCCCAGGTAGTCGTTCCACGAGCTGAAGGGCTGCGGGTGCGCCGGGCCCTGGGCGCTCACGTAGCGGGCGCTGGGCACGAGCGCCATGGGCGGGGGGGCGCGGCCGCGGCTGGGCGAGCGGGGCGCCCAGGGGAAAGCCTCCATGGGCGGGCTGCGGGCCGCGCGCGCCGCCTCCCCGCGGCCGGCGCGGGCCGGACGGAAGGGAAGCGCGGAGCCTGCCCGCCGGCCTGCCGCGGGGTGGGGCCGCCTCGCAGCCTTTTTATCGGGCCCCGCTCCTCCCCGTTCCCCCGGCCTCGCCGCCGCGGCCCTGCCCCCTGCGCCACCCCGCCCCGGCCTCCTCGCCCGCGCCTCGGACGGAGGCGGAGCGGAGGCGGGCGCGCCGGGGGCGGGCGGGCAGTGCGCGCGCTCCGCTCCGGCCCGCGCGGCTTCCGCGCCCCGCGAGCTGCGCCAGCCTAGCCAGCTGCGGGCGGCTTTCATTCCGGGAGGGGGCGGGCGAAGCGCCGCCTCGGGCCCGGCCGCTAATTGGCTGCTGACCAGAGCCCCCTGCGCCACGGGCGCCGCTCGGGACGCTGATTGGTGAATCTGGGGGAGGGGCGTGCCCTGCCGGAGCTACTGGGAGGGGAGGGCGAGATAGGGGGGGAGAGCAGAGGAGCGGAGGGGAGAGGAGGGGCGGCTGCCGGGACCCGCCTTCGCCCGAGCGCTGTGCCTCGGGTTTGGAACAGGTGACCAGGCCTGGGTCTCCCTCGGCCGGGTGGCGAGATTCGCCGAGGAAGCGAGTAGGCATGGGTATGGGGGGAGAGTGCCCCAAGGTTCGTGCGCCCATCTCCCACCTCCCCGGGGCAGCCTTCCGAGAAGCCCCTTCTCCCGCCTCAGCAGGAAAAGCTCGGGGGGAGGCAGGATTTGGCGCGCTCTGAGGATGCAGCCGTCAAGTCTAGAGCTTCCCAACAATCGAGAAACTTCCGTTTGCACAGTGCTTTGGAGAGCTTTCCACTGGGTGAAATCTTCGCACAAACCTGAGGCTCAGAGGGTTATGGTTCTTGCCGTAGCGAGTAGGGGAGGGATCAGGACTTTCCCACAGCGCGCGACACACTCCCAACAGGTGTTCAGAGACTGGGTGGCCATTAACTGGTGACTTCGTAGGGATGAGGGCTCGGCCAGAAAATCTTCCAGCCCTCGGACAGTGATTGGGGTGTGTGTGTGTGTGTGTGTGTGTGTGTGTGTGTGTGTGTTTATGAAGCCCCTCATCCCTAGGTGGCCATATCAAAATCTGGGCTGCCTGTGCAGTTTGAAAAATAAACCCTGTTCAGCGTCACAATTTAATACTTTAAATGAGTAAAATATTTTTGTAAAAACAATGGAAAATAAATTGGAAGATTTTTTTCTTTTTTGAGAGAGAAGGAGCCAGCGAGCGAGCAGGGGGGAAGGGGAGAGAGAGGGGGAGAAGGAATCCCAAGCAGGCTCCCAGCCGTCAGCGCAGAGCCCAGCAAGGGGCTGGAACTCACCAATCATGAGTTCAGAACCTGAGCTGAAATTAAGAATCCCATGCTTAAAGGGCTGAGCCGCCTAGGCGCCCCAGATTTTTGATTAGGAGGATGGGAGGTGGCCATGCCCTTCCCAGAAGGGGCAACACTTTCTTTTTTTTTTTTTTTTAATGGAAAGCAGTAAATGTTTTTGGTATTGCAACAGGTTCTTTAGGGTTCTGTGGGACTAGGAAAATGCCTCCTCTGGTGGTTGGGCTGGCAGGCAAGGTGGGCTGCAGAGGGCAGGTCAGGACTTTCCTTCCTCTCTCTGGCTATGCTGTGGCTATTGAAACAAGGCGGGGAGGGCAACTGCTACTGACAGCCGTCATTAGGCCTGAAGCTGTGAGTCTGACTGTGTCCAGCGGGTCTAGAGTGGCCCAGCAGGGGATGCCGGGAACCTCATGGTGGCTCTGGTTTATGGTAGAATGAACGAGTGGATCAGAATGTCAGCGGTGGAAGGGACCTTTGGGATCCTTTGATCAATCCAACCTTCCTTTACAGATGAAGAAAATGAGAGCCAGAGAAGAGAAGGATTTCTTCAAGGTCACACGGTGAATATGTCACAGCCAGAACTAGAACTCAGGTCCCTTCACGAATGGCTTGGTGGCTTTCCTGTTACACATGGACCCCGAAGGTATTTCAGACTTCATGCCTGGGTATGCATCAGCAGAAATCAAGTGTGGAACACAGGGGAAGTTGGAAGAAGAGAAAGGAGGTGGGGCCATGTGCCTTTGGCTTGATCTCCTGCCCTCAGGGAACAATCCAGAAGCCAGGTGGTGGGCATGGGGAAGGAGTTGGAACAGTACCATGATGCATATTCCAGCCACCTGTTTGCATGAAGAGTAGAAGCTATGCTTCTCAGCCTCTTCTACACCTCTGGCTCCCTCATGGTGAAGCCATGAAACCAGGCAGTAATATTGTGCACCTGCCAACCCAGTTCCTTCTTCAAGTTTGTGTTGGCACTCAAGTTAAAGAGTCGTTCCTTCTCTTTCCTCCCCCTCTCCCACCAAAAATAAATAAAAGAGCCCGCAGAAGCGTGGCGGGTTTGCTGACACTGAGCTCTGAGCTCTTACACAGGAACACCAGCCCCTAGAGTAGCATGAAGATGATTATTCTATAAATGGAAAATTCCACTCTGTTCGCACAGCCCTGCAGCTTGCATGCTTTCAAGGTATGCAGACTTTTCAGCTCTGAGGAGCGGGAGCCACTGTGCTGAGAATAACTTGTGTAAGGAAAGTTGAAAACCACCAGCTGCTGCGTTGGCTTCCCTTTGGTCAGGCCAAAGGGGATGGCAAGGGAGTGAGACCTTTCCTCTCCCACATGATTTTTAGCCCTTGTGGGTTTTTTTTGTTTTTAATGTTTATTTATTTTTGAGAGAGAGAGAGAGAGAGAGAGACAAAATGAGGGAGGGGCAGAGAGAGAGAAGGAGACAGATAATCCCAAGGAGGCTCCTTGCTGTCAGCACAGAGCCCAGTGAGGGGCTCGAACTCACAAACTGTGAGATCGTGACGTGAGCCGAAATCCAGAGTCGGACACTTAACCGACTGAGCCGCTCAGGCACCCCATGTTTTGTTTTGTTTACAAGGGGAATTAAAGCTTTTATGAGAACGTGGGTAAGAACAAATAAGAACAAATGCCTTGCTGTGGGGCTGCAGGCTGGGTGGGTGGGTAGTGATGATGGCAAAAAAGATGCCCTGGAAAGAGGTGGAAGGGAGCTCCTGTGTCCCCGGGGGTCTGGCTACCTGCTTTTTCCGCAGGCTGCTCACCTTATCTGCTACCAGCCTTTCCCCCACAGTAGGTGGTTTGATCTGGAACATCTGGAAGTGGAGGCAGAGTGCATGATGGCTTTTTTTTCCCTTTTTCCTCCTGCACGTGTGGCCTCCGTACCCTGGGAACCTCTGTTGCTAGTTTCCACAGAAAGGCCAGAGTGGGTGCCTGATCCAGTTCTGGGTTTAGCAGACAATTACTTTTATCACTAAGCACAGGCTTCAGCTGGGCCATGAACTCTCCAGGAGCTCTCTCCAAGGTGGTGGAGCTGACCTCAGACATGTTCTTAGCACCTCGATGAAGTCAGCCTGCTTCTTGTCCCCCTTCTAGAAGTCTGGAACAAAGTGGACAGCAATAGCCGGAGCATGAGCATTTATTCAAGGGATGCCCTCTGATTGGTGCAGCAGGAAGACAGGCTGGGACAGGCCTCATCTCAGAGATTAGAAGGTGTTGCTCTGTCTTCTGGAATGGGGCCTGTGAGGCTCTGGTGGGACGGGGTGGGTGGTGGGGTGGCCGCTTGGATTCTCTGTTTTCACCTCTCTGTATGGCTCCCAGCCCCCAGCCTGAGAGGCAACACACGGACCTCAGGCATCTTGAGGATCTTCAGAAATATGAGGTCAGCCCTGGGGAATGAGGCAGCTTGGCAGGTGTCCAGGTGGCTAGAGAGATGCTGTTTGTCAGGC
Source organism: Panthera onca (assembly GCF_046562875.1). Taxonomy (NCBI): domain Eukaryota; kingdom Metazoa; phylum Chordata; class Mammalia; order Carnivora; family Felidae; genus Panthera; species Panthera onca. The sequence continues at coordinate 12,511,928 of NC_138349.1, forward strand.
TCTGGGTTCCTGCTGACTTGCCTGCCAAGTGCTTTCTAGGGGCAGGAAGTGCTTTGGCTTCCCCAGCTGTGGGACTTGTAGGCCAGTCGGACACATTTGTGTGCTTTGGGAGCTCTCTTCTGTAACAGTGTTGACTTTGCCTATTTTATGCCTCTAGCCGAGCTCAGGGAGTCCTGGAGATGGGGCTCCTGTCCTTTGGGGGTTTAGAGTCAGCTATAGTTAGTTGAGAAGCCCTGTGGTGAAGTGCAGGGAGGCGTCCTGAGCCTGTGAAGTCACATGCGGCTTTGAATGAGGGACTTAACCACTCTGGCCCTCAGCTCCTTCCTCTGATCCTTGAGGGGCTCATCATGTAAAGTGGCAGCCACTTTACCCTTCTTGCTGACTCCAGCTCCAGAAGAGTCTCTCCATGGGCTTCGGGTCGAGCCGTGACAGGTGTAGGCCAGCAGACATGTCTCATTCCCCCTTGGGCATGATTGGTTTAGGAGGGGGTTCTGGTCCTTGAAATATAAGAGGAAGTCTGTCAGGAGGACTCTGGGAGGGGATTTGCTCCCTTGCTTAAAAAGGGAAATACAGGGCGCCTGGCTGGCTTAGTCAGTAGAATGTGCGACTCTTGATCTCGGGGTTGTGAGTTCAAGCCCCATGTTGGGTGTAGAGATTACTTAAAGATTTAAAAATCTTTTTAAAAAATAAGAAAAAAACAAAAAAGGCCAGGAGCCTCCCGTTTTTCCAGCCACCAGCGGGTTATGGAGCTGAGGCAGCCTTGAGGTGGGAGGTCTCATGGACAAGCAGCTAACATACTGGTGATCCCTGACCAGAAAAGTTATTTAAAAAAAAAAAAAAAGCCTCAGGGGCATTTTTGTTGATTCCTTGGTGACTTGTTACACAAGACCATTAAACAACTTTATTGTTTCAGCCCCTGGAAGTCGGGTATTTTACTTCCAGCTGAATTCCTTCTAACTGAAACACACAGTAATATGAAAAAAAGATACATTTGGTAATTCTATCAAAAAGGTAGGATCTGGTACTCTGGCCAGGGGGAGGTGACGCCCATGCCAGGATTGTGGGTGTGTTGTGGGTGTGTGCACAGGGGTGGAAGGAAACACGGGGAACTGAGAACAGCGTCTCCTCTGTCACCCACCCCGCCTGCGCCAGTCTCCCAGCTGATAGTAATGAAATACCCGCTTCAGACCAGCATCGCCTCGTGGACCCCCACCTGCTACACAACCGCCCCGTGACCCGGGTTCTGTGATTGCCCTCGCGGTGCAGAAGAGGGGCTGCATGGCTCACAACCAGCAGGGCTCAGAACCTGTGTCGCTCTCGTTCCCAAGTGGGGCTTGTGTCCACTCGCCAGGGCAGGGGGCTTCCGCAGCCTGTATGGGGGAGGAGCCAGTGCAAGGAGCCGCCGGGAGCAAACCTGGGCTCATTCCACTGTGTGTCAGAGATTGTCCCCCAACAAAACCAATTCCAGTTGAAAGAGGTTAGGTTTTTCTATTTATCCAAGAGAGTGGGTACTTTGATATAGTGAGTAATCCTCTCTCTTTGTAAGGAGATGCTACCCCCACTCCTCCCAGCCAGGTGGTGTCCTTTCAGAAACCTGGATTGTCCCAGTTTTGTTTAAAGCAGTACATGTAGGCCTGGAAGGCAGAGGTCCTGAGATCAGTGATGCCAGGAATGATAGTAATAACAATAGCTCACAGGTATGGAGCCCTTTCAAGGCACTAAGCACGAACTCCTGTCCTTTCTTAGACCTTCCCAGTAGTTCTGCAGTGATACGCATTTCACAGAAAGGAAAGTGAGGTTTGGGGACCTAAAACAGTACTGCTCGGCATCTCCCAGCTAATTAGTGGGTAGGATTTCTCCGTGGCCTGCACTCTGGGCCTTGACCATCTCGTGGCCCGTGGGCATTCATTCAGTTAAGAATTCACCAGTCCTGCCTCCCATCTCCGTAAACGGGACCATCGGCCTTCTTTTACTCATCTTCAATCCCTGCTGTCTGCAAGAGGGGAGGAGTAAAAGCTGGGGCCTCTAGTGGAGGAGTTATACATAAAATGATAAACTATAAGGTCAAGATTGTTCTCCAGCGATGCATAAAATGATGAATTATAAGGTCAAGGATGTTCTCTAGTGGGCCTGAGGGCTGGAGTGGGGATGGCAGGGAAGATAAGATCAGTGAAGGGGATGAGACCAGACTGCCAAGCAGGGCCACTGTGTATGGTTCTGCAGGTTGTGCACTGCACAAGGACTTCCCATCTAAGGGAGTACCTTTCACTTCACAGATGTAGTAATATGTATGAGTGAATCTAAAATAGTTTACTGGTGGATATGGGATAAATTATCTTTTTTAATGGAATCATTATATTGTGACAGTTTTTCTGACAGATGGATAAAGATATCTCGTGGAAGAAGTGCCTTTTCCTAATTTGCCCAAAACCCAAAGCTTTGGTTCTAGGCAGAGGCATGAAATTGCTATGCTTCTTGAGAGCAAGCCTTAAGTTTGCCATTAGCTAGGTGCCCAAGGGGCCTTTTCAAAGCTTCAAAGCTTTTCAAAGCTTTTCAGTGAAAGCCTCTGTCTAACTGAGCTGACCAGGCCGGGGCCATGCATGGGTCTGCTCTCGTAGTTAGAGGTGGATCAACATCTCTGTTGGGATTAACATTTTTAAGATTGCTCAAGTCATTTAAGACATCTCCTGGTCTTACCTGACTTACACTTATATTTTCCCAGCTGTCCTGAGTTCCCTAGGGATTTCTCATGCCCTGCCAGTGTCTGTCCATGATGATAAGTTGGCAGTGGTGTCTGTCCTGGGGCGTCTGTGGCTTAGGAAACAGAAGGTAGGGGGACTTCCGAAGACGGTATAAATTAAGTAGCCTGGAGCAAATCATTTTCCTTCTCTGGACTTCAGTTTTTTCTCATTTAAAATAACTGGGTGGCCTAAGTGATTTCTCGGCCCTATCTAGCTCTAAAGTTTATGTGTTCACCATCAAGGCCTGGGACTGAGTGGTGAGTGAGACCTATGACCTTCTGACCTCATGGAGCAGATGCACAAACAGTTGATGCTTTGGTGGGAGACCTATTGGTTTCCTATTGGTGCTGTAACCAATTACCAGCCACAGAGTGGCTCAAAACAACAAAAAGAATCTTCCTTCCCGTTCTGGAGGTCAGAAGTCTGGAATGGGTCTCACTGGGTTAAAATCAAGGTGTCTGCATGGCTGGTCGCTCTAGGGGAGAATCTATTTCCTTGGCGTTTCTGGTTTCTAGAGGCCACCTGCGTTGCTTGGGCTCTTGGCTCCCTTCCTTTTTCAAAGCCAGCAACAGCAGGTTCAGTCCCTCTCATTGACCATCTCTGTTTTTTCTTCCGCCTCCCTCTTCACTTTGTGATTATAGTGGACCCACCCCGATAATCCAGGTTAATCTCCCCATTTTAATGCCATCTAATTAGCAACTTTAATTCCTCCTAGAACCTTAATTCCCCTTTGCCTAAGGTAACATTCTCGGGTGCTGGGAATTAGGAGGTGGACATTTTGGGGGGCCATTATTCTGCCTTCCACAGGAAGAGTACAAAGGACAGAGGGGTGTCATGGAGTCCCAAGACCTTAGCACATCCAGAGGTCAACTGGGCTGGTCAACCTAGATTTTCTTTGCCAGTTAGGACCTGACATGGTGCAGGGGAAGCTGTAGGATGAGGGAGCCCTATGTTGTGTGTGTGTGTGTGTGTGTGTGTGTGTGTGTGTGTGTCCATCTGTTCATCTGTCTCTTGGGCAAGTGGAAAGGTCTGAGTTGCTGGAAGGAATGATGAGCAAAGGAAGTAGAATAGGTATGGAGTACTCTAAAACTTAATAGTGATGATGATGATGTCACTTAATTTGTGGTTAAATCAAATAAAACAAACAGCCAAGTACAATAAAAACAGCAACAGCAGTATGTACTTTGGGCAGAGCAGCTGGAGTGAATGTCTTGCTCAGGAGGAGGGTAAAGATACTGACAAGTTTAATATTTTTTAATTTTCAAGCATTACAAAGTAAAGGTCATGGTATAAAGGACCTAACCCAATTTACCCTTGGTACATGATTAATCATATCTCCACATCTATTTTTCACTCCATCTCCCGCACTGTGGATCATTTTGAAGAAAATTCTGAACACCAATGTTAATTAAATTTAGATTTTGATAGTTAGGCACATATATATTTATTATCTATATACACGTATATATAAATATAAAAATATATATATGGAAATGGTAGAACAAATTGGAAGTATACAATAAGATGGTTGAAATAAAGCCAAACATGAAACTACTTATAATAAATGTAAATGGACAAAATGGTTCTATTAAAATACAAAATTTCAGGTTGCATTTAAAAAACGGCCATGTCCTCTGGAAGAAACACGTATAAAATGTAAGGATGCAGAAAGGTTAAAGGGTAAAGGTAACAGGGCGAAAGAAGATGTGCCAGTAGACGCTAACAAAGGAAGTCAACATTGCTGTGCTGAGAGCAGACAAATAGGCTTTATGGCAAAAAGCTTTACTAGAGATAAAAGGGTGGCTTAAAGATTCGATTTACCAGGAAGCTGTAACAATTCTAAACTAGCATATACCTAATAATTTGGTTTCAAAACATAGGAATAAGAAACTGAGGAAATATCCATAAGGAGATAGGAGACTTGAATGACAACAAGCTTGACTTTATATATACATCTGTACATGTGTATGTGTAATTATATAAAATTATCTATAAACACTCTTTAAGTGCACAATTTACATTCTTCTCAAGCACGCAGCACATTCATAGAAGTTCTGTGCCATTTCCCAAGTATTAGCAAATTTGATAGGATTGGTGTCACATCGGATTTTCTGGACACAATTCCATTTCATTAGAAATCAACAACAGATGGTAACTAGAAAAGAACGTAATACAGGTAAGGGCAGGGACTGATGAAACGGGGAATGAAGATATGCTAGATGATTGACAGAGCTAAACAGTGGATTCTTATACAAGACTAATAAAATTGATCTATTTGGCAGGATCCAGATAATCAAGACACAACACAAAAATAAAAGATACAAATAAAAAGTTTTGTGGCTAGACGCTTCATAAATCTGAAAATGTATATGAAATGGAAAAAAACAAGAACTAAAGAAGAACTTAAAAACCTTGATGTCCTGCAACATTTATATAAATTGAATCAGAGTTTAAAAATCTCACAAGGGAAATACCAGATCCTGTTGCCTTTATTTTTTTTTTCCAGTTGACTTCAAAGATAAATTCTATTATTCAAGGAACACGTAATTTTTTAAAAAAGTTAATTTGTTAATTTTGAGAGAGAGAGAGAGAGACAGAGAGACAGAGAGGGAGAGAGAGAATCCCAAGCAGGCTCAGCCCTGTCAGCATGGAGCCCAACATGGGGCTTGAACTCACAGAACTGTGAGATCATGACCTGAGGTGAAACCAAGAGTCAGTCAGCTTAACCAACTGAGCCACCCAGGTGCCCCCAAGGAACAAATAATTTCAAATCTACACAAACCATTTTAGAATTTAGGGAAAAGGGAACTGTTTTCTAATTCACTTTATAAGGTTAGTGTAACCGGATCTAAAACAAAACAAGTGTAGGGGTGCCTGGGTGGCTCAGTCTGTTGAGTGTCCAACTTTGGCTCAGGTCATGATCTCATGGTTCATAAGTTTGAGCCCCACATCAAGCTTGCCGCTGTCAGCCTGTCCCCTTGTCTCTGCCCCTCACCTGCTCATGTTCTCCCCAAAATAAATAAATATTTAAAAACAAAAGTATAAGAAAGGAAAATTACAAGTCATGCTCAGTTGTAAACACACATACAAAAGTTGTAAACGAAATATGAGCAAACCCAATTCAGTAATGAAAAAAAAAATTGTCAGACCCAAGGTAGATTTAGCTCAGAAATGAAATGTTGGCTTACCATTAGAAGTCATTCATGTAATTCACATTAACATATTAAAGAAAAAAAATATGACCAGCAGAAGAGATGCAAGAAAAGCATTTGATAAAATTCAACATACGGTTATGATCCAAACTGTTGGAAAACTCGAAAAAGATTTCCTTAACTGATAAACCATGTCCACAAAACCACAGAGCGAATATATTTAACTCTTCTATTTAATATTGTACTGGAAGTCTCAGAGGCCATAGCCAGTACAGTATGGTAAGAAACAGAATTAACATTAGAAGGTTCAAGAAGGGAGAAACAAAACTTTGACTATTTACACATCACACGATTTTTCTATGTAGAAAGTACAGGAGAAGCTACAATAAGTTGTTAGAATATTATATCATCAGAAACAGAAAATGTTGGTATATTGCCAACAACATAAATGATAAAGTAGCATTTATATTAACACTAAGAAATCTCTCACACCCCACCACCCCCCACAAAGAAAACACCAGATCTGGATGACTGTACAGATGAGTTCTATTCAAAGAAGAAATAATTTTAGTAATCTGATAAAATATGTACAAGACCTTTATGGAAACAACTATAAACTTTATTGAAAGACATTGATGGAAACCTAAATTGGAGAGAGATGCCAAGTGTGTGTATTAGAAAATTCACTATTATAAAGTTGGTTCTTCCAAATTCATCTGTAGATTCAATGCTATTCCAACCAAAATCCTAACTGTGTGTGTGTGAAATTTGACAAGCCAGTTCTTAAACTTCTATGGAAAAACAAAGGCCAAGAAAGCCAACACACTCTTGAAGAAAAAGAACTAGATGGGTAGTTGTGGGGGCTTGTCAAAGATGAAAATTAATATAAGGCTTTAGCAATTCAGGTGTTGGGCTACTGAGACAGCCATTGGTTGAGTGGTCAAGAATCAGACCCGGGGTGCCTGGGTGGCTCAGTCTGTTAAGCATCTGACTTCAGCTCAGGTCATGATCTCATGGTTCATGGGTTTGAGCCCCCATCAGGCTCTTTGCTGACAGCTCAGAGCCTGGAGCCTGCTTCAGATTCTGTATCTCCCTCTCTCTCTGCCCCTCTCCTGCTTGCACTCTCTCTCTCAAAAATAAACAAACATTAAAAAAATTAAAAAAGAACCAGACCCACACATATAAAGAAGCTTGATCTATGTTGGAAGCCTGATCTGTGATGGACTTTCCAATAAATAGTACTATGGATAATTGAGAATCCGTATGGGAAAAAAAAAAAAGCAATAGATCCCTATATTGCATTTTAGATAAACATCAATTTCAGGTAGATTAAAGATTAAATGTGAAAGACAAAACTGTACAGCTTTTAAAACTCTAGCTTTTAAAAGATGATACAGGAAAATATCCTTATGACTTCAGGGCAGGAAAGGGTTTCTTAAACAAGACACACACACATAAACCCCACTAACTATAACAATAAATATTACTTATGAAAAGATGCTCATCACTCATCATCAGGGAAGCACAAATCAAAACCACATTGAGATACTACCCCACACCAGTCAGAGTGGCTAAAATTAACAACTCAGGAAACAACAGATGTTGGCGAGGATGTGGAGAAATGGGAACCCTCTTGTCCTATTGGTGGGAATGCAAACTGGTGCAGCCACTCTGGAAAACAGTGTGGACGTTCCTCAAAAAATTAAAAATAGAACTACCTTATGACACAGCAATAGCACTACTACGAATTTATCCAAAGGTTACAGGAGTGCTGATTCATAGGGGCACTTGTACCCCAATATTTATAGCAGCATTTTCAATAGCCAAATCATGGAAAGAGCCCAAATGTCCACCAACTGATGAATGGATAAAGAAGATGTGGTTTATATATACAATGGAATACTACTTGGCAATGAGAAAGAAGGAAATCCTGCCATTTGCAACAACATGGATGGAACTGGAGGGTATTATGCTAAGTGAAATAAGTCAGAGAAAGAGAGATACCATATGTTTTCACTCATATGTGGAACTTGAGAAACTTAACAGAAGACCATAGGGGTGGGGAAGGTGAAAAACAGTTTTAAACAAAGAGGGAGGCAAACCATAAGAGACTCTTAAATACAGAGAACAAACTGAGGGTTGATGGTGGGGGGTGGGAGATGGGAAAACGGATGATGGGCATTGAGGAGGGCACTTGTTGGGATGAGCACTGGGTGTTATATGTAAGCGATGAATCATGGGAATCTGTTCCCAAAACCAAGAACACACTGTATGCACTATATGTTAGCTAACTTGACAATAAATTATATTAAAAATAAACAAAATCAAGTAAAAAGAAAAAGGAAAAAATTATGCATGAAACCTGAAGAAAATAATAAACATTACTTAATTAAAATTAAGAACTCCTGTTCCTCAGAAGACACCACAAAGTAAAGTAAAAAGGTCACGATGAGATGAGCTATTCACAATACATGTGATTGAGTAGGGTCTTAGCACCCAAACTATGTAAAAGAACCCCTAGAAATTTGATATGATTCATGTAACCCAATAGAAAAATTGGTAAAAAGTGTGAAAAGTTACCGATAGCAGAGGAAATTTGGCTAATAAGAGAATAAATAAGGTTATAATGTGGGAAATGCAAACAGACTGCCCGATCATAGGTTATGTGTGGCATCAGCCTTACTAGATCTTTCCAAATTATTTTCCAAATAGTTTGTACCAATTTCACCCCCTCTAGCAGTGTGTGGGAGTTCCAGTGCCACCGCATCCTTTTTTTTTTAAGATTTTATTTTTATTTTTTTAAGGTTTATTTATTTTGAGAGAGAGAGAGAGAGCATGCTCAGGAGGGGCAGAGAGAGGGAGAAAGAGAATCCCAAGCAAGCCCACCCTGTCAGCACGGAGCCCAGTGTGGTGAAGCTCGAACCCATGAACTGTGAGATCATGACCTGAGTGGAAACCAAGAGTCCGACGCTTAACTGACTCAGCCACCCAGGTTCTCCAAGATTTTGTTTTTAAGTAATCTCTACACCCAACGTGGGACTTGAATCTACAACCCCGTGATCAAGAGTCACGTGCTCCACTGACTAAGCCAGCCAGGTGCCCCCAAGAATTCCATTCCACCACCTTCTTGTCAACTTTGAACACTGACAGAATATTTGATTCTGCCAGTCTGGTGATGCACACATACGTACATCACCTCTTTGATGATTGGTCTTCTCCATGAAGGCAGACACCAGTCACCAGTTAGGGTGGCTTCAAGGAGTGTCCATCCTTCCTTCTGGTGGTGGCAGATCGTGGATAGGGAAGGAGAGCACAGGGAGCCCCAGGGTAGGACCCTTGCTTCTTAGGTTGAATGTGGTGTGGTGGGATGAGGAGGGCCAGGAAAACCACCAGCATCTACTCTGGTGATAAGAACTGAAAGACAAGGAAATTTGAACCTGCGTCTGCTTGTGTGAGGAGCCCTGCCATACTACAGCAAGGATGCTTGTAATTTATGTGTCACATTTGGAATGGTTGCTTTGGGCCAAACTTGAATATCTCCTGGATGGTTATTTGGCTCTGTTTACAGTTTTTTTTTTTTTCACCGTTTATTTATTTATTTTTGGGACAAAGAGAGACAGAGCATGAACGGGGGAGGGGCAGAGAGAGAGGGAGACACAGAATCGGAAACAGGCTCCAGGCTCTGAGCCATCAGCCCAGAGCCTGACGCGGGGCTCGAACTCACGGACCGCGAGATCGTGACCTGGCTGAAGTCGGATGCTTAACCGACTGCACCACCCAGGCGCCCCAACAGTTTTAAAAAGTTGCAGGGAACTTTGCCCTCATGGCCAGCATTTCATGATCGTAATGAAGTTATAAATTAAAGAGTTAAATGACACCACAGACAACTTAGAAGGAAATGCACGTAAACATTTACCTCATCTCTGAACTGGGAGGGTCTTTCTGAGCATTTAGATGATGGACAAAATCCCAAAAGAAAAAGTCCTAGATCTGACAACATGAAAATGTATGAAAAATTAACAACAACAAATGGTAAATGGCAACAACGAACAACTATTTATGGCAAATATTTCCCCCAAACAAAAATGTATGGCAAGTGTTTTCCAGAATATATTTGTCACATAAAAACACAGGTCACTATTTTTTTATATGAAATTTATTGTCAAATTGGTTCCATACAACACCCAGTGCTCATCCCAAAAGGTACCCTCCTCAATACCCATCACCCACCCTCCCCTCCCTCCCACCCCCCATCAACCCTCAGTTTGTTCTCAGTTTTTAAGAGTCTCTTATGCTTTGGCTTTACAGGTCACAATTTTTTATGTTCATATGTATATTCATTTACTCTATTTTATGTTAACTTTCTGATCAATTTATGTTTTATATATTATTTATATATATTTTATGAGAAATATATATAAAACACAAATTGATTAGAAAATTAACACATAAATAGAAATATGAGAAAAGAACATGAACAAATGATTCATAGGTGACATAAAAATTGCTTGTAAATGTAAGGGGAAAAGGTTTAACTCCACTAATAAGCAAAGAAAGGCAAATTAAAACAAGATCCTATTTTTACCTATCAAATGATTTTAAGAATCATGCAGATTTTCAAGAATTTGAAATGGATCCTCTCCTCCCTACTCTCATGACACTTATATTCAGGGCTCACCTCTAGGAAGAAAATGAGAAAGGGTGGGAGTTAGGGAGATAAAGCAACATATTAGCTTTGTCTATATTATTTGAATTTTTCACAGTAGGAAGTAGCCTGCTGTCTGAATAATTAATATTTATTGGTAATACTTTCATTGGAAAGGTACCTTTTGTTGGAGAGCCACTTGTCATTATCTATTAAGAGCCTCAAATGTGCATACCCATTGGATCAATGCTTTGACCTCTAGGAATCTGTTCAAAGGAAGTAACCCAAGATGCAATCAAAAGTTCAAGCAAAAATATTTACTGAAGGATTGTTTGTAATACTAGAGAATTAAAAACAACCTAATGACCAAATAAAGAGAAGCAGTTAAATAATGGTACATAAATGTGATTACCTATTATGTGATCAACGGAAGTTGTTTTCTAATTTTTTTAAAAAATTTATTCAATGTTTATTTTTGAGACAGAGAGAGACAGAGCATGAATGGGGAAGGGTAAGAGAGAGAGGGAGACACAGAATCCAAAGCAGGCTCCAGGCTCTGAGCTGTCAGCACAGAGCCAGACGCGAGGCTCGAACTCAGAGACCTTGAGATCATGACCTGAGCCGAAGTCCGACGCTCAACCAGCTGAGCCACCCAGACGCCCCTATGTTTTCTAATTTCTAATGACAAAGGAGAATACTCATCATATAAATCCATAGCTATGCTGTAATTCTAAAATACTAACAATTGTTATCCCTCAGCTGTGGGTATGAATTAGAAGCTGTGGGCTCCTTTTTTTTTTTTTTTTTTTTTCAATATATGAAATTTATTGTCAAATTGGTTTCCATACAACACCCAGTGCTCATCCCAAAAGGTGCCCTCCTCAATACCCATCACCCACCCTCCCCTCCCTCCCACCCCCCATCAACCCTGTTTGTTCTCAGTTTTTAACAGTCTCCTATGCTTTGGCTCTCTCCCACTCTAACCTCTTTTTTTTTTTTTTTTCCTTCCCCTCCCCCATGGGTTTCTGTTAAGTTTCTCAGGATCCACATAAGAGTCAAACCATATGGTATCTGTCTTTCTCTGTATGGCTTATTTCACTTAGCATCACACTCTCCAGTTCCATCCACGTTGCTACAAAAGGCCATATTTCATTCTTTCTCATTGCCACGTAGTATTCCATTGTGTATATAAACTACAATTTCTTTATCCATTCATCAGTTGATGGACATTTAGGCTCTTTCCCTAATTTGGCTATTGTTGAGAGTGCTGCTATAAACATTGGGGTACAAGTGCCCCTATGCATCACTACTCCTGTATCCCTTGGGTAAATTCCTAGCAGTGTTATTGCTGGGTCATAGGGTAGGTCTGTTTTTAATTTTCTGAGGAACCTCCACACTGCTTTCCAGAGCGGCTGCACCAGTTTGCATTCTGTGGGCTCCTTCTAGTGTTGTGTTAAGAGCTAGACTTTGGAGTCACACAGACATTCCTCTTCAAGGCCAGCAATGGCCAGCTGACCCTTTCTCAGTTCAAGTTTGTCTGATACTGACTCTTTTGCCTCTAACTTCCCTGTACAAGGACCCATGAGCTTACGTTGGGCCCACCTGGATAAACCAGGATAATCTCTTTATGTTAAAGATCAGCTGATTAACAATCTTAATTCCATCTCCACCTTTAATTCCCCTTTGCCATGCAGGGTAATATATTCACAAGTTTGGGTGGCCATTATTCTGACCACCACACTAGCTGGGTGACCTTGGGCAAGTTATTCTCTTGAACCTCAGTTTCTTCATCTCTAACAGGGTTTCTGAACCTCACCACTATTGACATTTTGGGATGGATAATTCTTTGTCATAAGGGATATCTTGCAGATGATAGGATATTTGGCAGTATCCATGGCCTCTATCCATTAGATGCCGTGCAGTTTTCCCCTCCACACAATGTGACAACCAAATATATCTCCCAACTTTTCCACATGTCCCTTGTAGGAAGAATTGCCCCTAGTTGAGAAATGGCCTATAAAATGACTATAGTTTTTACCTCATAGTGTACTTGTGAGTATCAGACTAGATGGTGTGTATAAAAGATTTAACATAGTGGCTGGGGCATAGCAAGGTCTCCCCAAGTGGCATAAATCTGTAGTTTACTTTTTTCTTTTTTAAGATTTTATTCAATCTCTACACTCAACGTGGGGCTTGAATTTACAACCTCAAGATCAAGAGTAGCATGCTCTAGGGACACCTGGGTGGCTAGGTCTGTTAAGCGTCTGACTCTTGACTTCAGCTCAGGTTATGATCTCACAGTTTGTGAATTTGAGCCCTGTATTGGGCTCTGTGCTGACAGCATGGAGCCTGCTTGGGATCCTCTCTCTCCCTTTCCTCTGCAACCCACCCCCACCCCCCAACTTGTGCTCTCTCTCTCCCAAAACTAATTAAATAAATAAATACACACATAAATACATACATACATACATACATACATACATACATACATACATAAAACTTTAAAGAAAAAGTCCCATGCTCTACCAACTGAGCCATCCAGGCACCCCTAGATCTGTGGTTTATTTTCTGAATGCATAATACTGCTATAGTAATTTAAACAGAACTTACTAGAAATAGGCACTTAACAGTTGGGCAGTAGGCCTGAAAAATAAATGACATCCAAAAGCAAAAATACCTTTTCAATGAAAATATTACACATACATTTTAGTTATTCAGATTGAGGGCTGGGACACCAGGGTGGCTCAGTTGATTAAGCGTCCGCCTCTTGATCTCAGCTCAGGTCTTGATCTCAGGGTTGTGAGTTCAAGCCTTGCATTGGCCAGCGTGGAGCCTACTTTAAAAATAATAGAGGTTAATTCCTATTTTGAAAAACTCAAATAGTACAGCAAAGACTAGTATTTTCCTTTCTTTCCCCAACCCCCATCCTCTATCACCCTCATCCTGAGACAACCCCTGAATGTAAGGGTCATGAAAGTAGTACTTCATTTGTATTTTTCATCATTTATTTTTAATTTTTAAAAATATTTATTTATTTTGAGAGTGAGAGAGAGCATGAGCAGGGGAGGGGCAGAGAGGGAAGGAGAGAGAGAGAATCCCAAGCAGGCTCTGCACTGTCAGTGCGGAACCTGACACAGGGCTCAAACTCATAAACCATGAGATCATGAACTGAGCCGAAATCAAGAGTTGGCCACTTAACCAACTGAGCCACCCAGGTGCCCCCATCATCACTTTTAAAGTAGGCTCCACATTGGGCATGGAACAACTCAGGAGCCTGAGATTAAGAGTTGCATGCTCTACGGACTGAGCCAGCCAGGAGCTCCAGTGGTTTTCACCATTTTATCTCTAGAGGCTGAAGGAGTGTCAGCCACACAGTAGACATTCAATTCATCTTTGTTGAATGAATGAATGAATGAATGAATGAGTTTAATGTGTATTATTCCAGTTCTTTTAGAAGATTTGCTTGTAAATCTTAGTGGTGTTATTATTATATTCTAGTCCCACAGTTTATTAGCCAAATGGTCCAATTACCTAACCACAAAGAACCTTAATAATTTCATCTGCAAAATGGGGTTAATAACACTACTTCATGGGGTTGTTGGGAGGATTCCAGTTCTTCGGCCATGCATTTCTGTGGACATATACACATCCTTAAATTTGGTGTATCTGAGACCCTCTGTATTGTTATGCAATTTGCTTTTTTTTTTTTTTTTTTAACATTTAATGTGTCTTAGGAGCTTTCCAGGTCAGTATATATAGAGTCACCTCACTCTTTTTAGCTGCTGTTACAGATGAACCCTGGTTTATTTAAGGGATGGTGTCAAACTCGCTGCCCTCCTCCTGTGTCTGGCAGGTGCTCAATGAACAAATATCTCTTGCTGAATCACTGATTGGGCAAAGTGCTCTGAGAACTGGAGGAGCCTGTTGATATTTTAGTTTTCATCGACTGTGCAAGTCTTTGAGTCTTTTTGGTTTGAGTGCGTCAGGGTCTGGTCTGGAAATCTACCAGAGACTATTTTTAGCCTATTTGGCCAGAGGATCAGCTGCTCTGTGGAAATGTGAACTCAGGGCTGGGGCCTGTCTGCACGCGCTGCCTCTAGCAGGTGGTCACAGACTCTGGAAGAAATACCTGGGTGTAGGGTAGACGTGACTCAAAAGCTGATGTGGAAACTTGAGTTCTTGAATCTTTTTTTTTTTTTTTTTTTTTTTTTAATTTTTTTTTTTTTAACGTTTATTTATTTTTGAGACAGAGAGAGACAGAGCATGAACGGGGGAGCGTCAGAGAGAGGGAGACACAGAATCCGAAACAGGCTCCAGGCTGTCAGCACAGAGCCCGACGCGGGGCTTGAACTCACGGACCGTGAGATCATGACCTGAGCTGAAGTCGGCCGCTCAACCGACTGAGCCACCCAGGCGCCCCAGAGTTCTTGAATCTTAAAGCAGGACTGGGGGGTCTCCTGGAATTGGCTCCAGCCAATCAGTCAGGGACCTGAGGGAATTCCTGGGCATTCTTTCCTCATCCTGCTTGGACTGTGACTATAATGGTTGTTGGATACTGATGGGACCTCTACACTCTGGCCTCAGCCTCTGCCCCAGACCTCCTTCAGCTCCAGACAGACTGTGAATGTTCACACCTTTGTGCCTTTGCTCAAGCCGTTTGCTCTGCTAGGACCTTTTCTTCCCTCTTTTTGCACTCAGGGCTCAGCTCAAATGTCCCCTCTTTTGGTAAAGCTTCCCCCTTTCCTCCAGGGGAAGAGCTGGTCACTTTCTTCTGAGGGCCCAAGGACTTTATACCTGCTACGTCCTGGTCGCAACATAGGACTGACTTTTACTACCTATCTGTTCCCTTCACCAGATGAGGACTTCTGGAGGCAAGGACTTTGATGCCCATCCTAGGGTCTGGCACGGTATGGAATTTTGCAAATGTCTGCTGGCTGAGGGAAGCTCTGTGAGTGTAGGGCAAAGGCACTGAGGAACAAGCCCGGAAACAGAGAGAGTGCTGCATGAGGAGAAGAAGCTGAGCAATCATGTGATTTAGAAGCATAGGCTGTCTTGAAGAGGTCACTCATTGGCTGTCCTTGGGATAACGTCCTCATTGTCTTCAGAGTGTCCATATGGCCTGGAACCCAGAGCATCAGGCTTCAGTTCCACTCAGATGAAATTTTTGTCTAATTTCTAGAAAAAGACTAACAGAAGATGGCAGTCATTTCAATGATGATAATTATACATGAATATGGAAAAAAGCATCTTGAAGCACTCTCCATGTGAACAGCCATGTCAGATGAGGATAATAATGGTCACTTTAATCAGGGTCTGACCCCCCAAACCTCAGCCATCCAGAATGAGGCTGAGTGGGAAGTAAGAGGCTTTGGGTAGCTATCTCAGAGTTTTATGAAAGCAGTTTTGCTGTGTAGAAGAGTGGGGTCCTCTCTGGGAACCCATTAACTCACACTTTACAGGCCCTTTGATCTGGATTCTCAGCTCAGACCGTAAGCCGGTGGTGATAGAGGAGGTAGTAATGTTGAAAGGGGAGAACCTGACACTGAGAGAGGACACTGGCAAACTGTAAAAAAGCTGATACAGGCACTGTTAGGACAGAGTGACCTTGGGTTGGGCCATGTAGAATTTTTTTCTTAATGTTTATTTCTGAGATGAGAGAAAGACAGAGTGCAAGCAGGGGAGGGGCAGAGAGAGAGGGAGACACAGAATTCGAAGCAGGCTCCAGGCTCTGGGCTGTCAGCATAGAGCCTGACGTGGGCCTCGAACCCACGAACTGTGAAATCACGAAATCATGACTGAAGCAGAAGTTGGACCCTTAATGACTAAGCCACCTAGGTGCCCCAGGCCATTTAGCATTTGAACAAATAACCCAACTTGCATCCAGTTGCCTCTGTAGATATGGTGGCAGGATATAATCATTTGGTGCTGTTAATTCTAAATTATCTGCTTAAGAAGGCAGGCTATGTATAGTGCAGTTTAGAAAATGATTAACACCTAGACTGGTTTGTGGTATGTCTATCATGTGCCTATATTCACTTATGTGGTATCTCTCCTTTTTCAAAACCACCAGGTAAATAATAATTAATTGTGGGTAATATGTCCAGCACTATGCTAAGAGCTCTACCCTGTTACCTCATTTAATCTCTAACAACCCAGGGAGATAGAATTATGGATAATCCCATTTTATAGATGTGGAGGGTGAGGCTCAGAGAGTAATGGAACACATCCAAGGTCACACAGCCAGCAAGAGCTGGAAAGGACTTTGATCCCAGGTCAACAGGCTCTAAAGGCAGTGCTCTTAACCCATTGGCCCTGAATCTATTGTGGTTTTCCTCCCTCATCTCAGTGGACTGCAGTCTGGTGGGTGCATCTCTTGCTGTCTCTTTTCTTTTTTAAGTTTATTTATTTATCTTCAGAGAGAGAGGGTGACAGAGAATCCCAAACAGGCTCAGCATGGAGCCCAACATGGCTTGAACCTTTGAACCGTGAGATCATGACCTGAGCCGAAGTCAGACACCTGACCTACTGAGCCACCCATGAGCCCCTCCTCCCATCCTTTAATCTCTGTACTTGCCCCATCTCCCGGTAAAGTTCAGGGTGATGGATTTGCCTCCCAGGAGGCTAGATACATTGTCAGAAACCCTGGTGTCCGCTGATGTGACATTTTGCTGATGAATAGCTCCCTTCCTGGAGCCGAAGAGTATTCATTGTCCAGTCACAGGAAAAACACACCATGTGTCCCCTGACAGCCCAAAGATGAGTCGTGACTGTCTGGACATGTTCAGGGTGTACCCATGGCCTTTGGTTGAACCAACCACACCTTGTCTCTAGGCCAGAGGTAAAGTCTAGGGCCATCTGTCTGCCTAGTGACTGGGTCCTGCTGGAGGCAGGAGATGGCAGCTCTTGGGAGGCAGGGCCCAGGGTCCTGGCCAGGAAGTCATGTGGTTGCCCTGCAGGCTGCTGTGAGGTTGAGGGTGTGTGAGCCCTGGAATCTGCTGGGGGAGTCGAGGCATGTTGAACACAGTGTCATGTTCAGAAGGGAACTTGCCACGCAGCAGCAGCACAGACTGGAAAGGGCTCTGAGTGAGCCAGAGCTTGGGGGCTTTTTGACCTCCCTATGTGACAACAGCAAGTTTCCTCCTCTGGACCTCAGGTTCCTCACTGCTAAATACAAGGACAAGCAATGGCATGGAAAAATGGTAATACATATCACTGTCAAACAAGATCATGAAACAGTAGTACCCCTCCCTTTTTGTTAAATGAAACAGTTGGTATGTATATTTGTCTCTATATCTTGT
Source organism: Panthera onca (assembly GCF_046562875.1). Classification (NCBI taxonomy): domain Eukaryota; kingdom Metazoa; phylum Chordata; class Mammalia; order Carnivora; family Felidae; genus Panthera; species Panthera onca. The sequence goes on from NC_138349.1 coordinate 12,529,764, forward strand.
GTAAAAAATATAGAAACTTGTAGGGGTGCCTGGCTGCCTCAGTTGGTAGAGCATGAGACTCTTGATCTTGGGGTCGAGTTCAAGACCCACGTTTGGCATAAAACTTATTTAAAAAAAATTATACATACATATATATAATATATATCATAATCTATTTATATATTCATAAATTCATGAATTTATATGTATATATTTATATCTATCTATATATGTGAAAGTATATGTGATATAGAAGGATATACATAAAATTGGTAACCGAGGTCATCTCCAAGTGGTAGAATTATGGGTGATTTATTTTTCTGCGTAGTTATATATTTTCTTATTTTTGAAAAGTACAAAAAATTCCAATCTGAGATGTCAGATTCCAAACCTTGTGCTCCTGGCTCATCTGTACTGCTGCCTCTGCTACTTAAGCCCAACAGTGACTGTCCTCTGTGGTCCCGGGAGACCAGAAAGTTCTGGGGAACTGCACCTGCTCACTCTGTTCCTTCTTCCCACCAGGTCCTTCATGTTGCACACGAGTGTGCTTTCAGCCAGAATTTTGTGGTGCTCAGTGGAAGTCTGGGGCCTGTATGTTTCTTCATCTCTCACCACTGCACCCTTTGGCCCCACCCTCAGATCAAACAGCATGATGGCCCTGGAGAGATGAGCTGGAGTAGATGAATCGGGTGAATGGTGCTGTGTGATGTCTGCTCTGCTTTTCTCCTTGTCTCAGCTCAGGCTGCTGTGATAGCAAGATACCAGAGACTGGGTGGCTTATAAACAACAGAAATTTATTTCACTGTTCTGGAGGCTGAAAGTCCAAGATCAAGGCACCAACAGATTGGGCGTCTGGCTTACAGATGGTCATTTTCTCCCTGTGTCCTCACATGGCCTCTTTTATAAGGGCACTAATCCCCTTCATGAGGGCCCCACCCTCATGACCTAATCATCTCCCAAAGGCCCTGCCTCCTAATGCCATCACATTGGGGATTAGGTTTCAGTTTATCAATTTGGGGAGAACAGAAACATTCAGTCTACAGCACTCTCCTTCTCAGGTACTCTTTGGGATCACAGCTGTCCCACACCCCTTCCCTCCACTCTCCTCCATCTCCCCTAGTAAATCCTGACCAACTATCAAGGCCAGCTCACGTGCCACCTCGTCAGTGAGGGCTTTGGTGCTTGACTGGGGAAGTGAGTGTCATCCGCATGCTTTCCCACACTCCTTCCTTGAGTTCCTCTGGAGAACTTGCTCATGTTATGTGGTTTGGTGGGGCTGTCAATCATAGCACTGCCCCTGCCAGAGGCATGGGCACACAACAAGGGCTGATAAATCAGAGGATCCAACCTCACTGGCCACAGAGATTGGATCAGTGATGGGCATGTGACTCAGATAGGACCAATCAGATACCTCCCTGAGACTCATATGCAAAAATTGCAAGAGAGAAGTGTTCTTTTTGCTGTCCTTGCGTACCTGTGTGTGATGCTATGAGTCTGTAGCAACTGGCAGCCATCTTGCTTGCATCAAAAGAGCACTTTTATGCAGAAGAAGACCATATACAGGCAGAGGCTGAATGACATCATTGGTTCAGCATCTGCATTCAGCTATACCTGAAGCAGATACTCCTGCCTTCCCAGTTAGGTGAGCCAGTAAATCCTCTTTTTGTTTGAGCTGGTTTGAAATGGGGTTCTCCTCCTTGCATCTGAAGGACACCTGACCAGTATAACTTCCCTGACACCCCCTGGTGTCCCCTACCATGTCATTCTTTAGAGTTAGTAATTCATACTCCTGTGCTGCATTGTTGCCGCTTGCTACTGTCCTCCTCCTCAGTAGGACCTCCCTGCTCCTTTGTCCGCCCACAGCTCTGAGACCATATATCATTAAAATTAGTGAAGGGTGATTGAGTGAATCGGGGAGGGATGAGTGCATAACGGCCACCTTGACACCCTTTTGGCAGCTGCTAACACTTCTACTAAGGATAAGCTGGGTCTGAACTTACTCTGCAAGGAGACTTGAAGAAAACAAACAGTTAGTTAGCCCCACCAGCCAACATTCCTACTTCAGGAATGAGGCTGGGCTTGGGCAGTGCCTTGATGATCCAGTTCTGACCTGCCAGTGGCTTAGAGAACAGACAGAACTGTTTCCAGAGGAATAAGAGAGCCCGAAGCCATAGCACTGGCACTTGTCAGGGACAGAGCTGCCATCAGAGCACTTCTTGGCCCCTTGGAGGGTAGTCAGGAGCTGGCTAGGAGGTCAGAGGCAGGACCCCTTGAGATGCTGGAGCCACAATGAAGACAGGGGTCCATTTGGAATGGATGGATGGAAAGCTGACTTCCTGCCAGGAATCTTAACCATGCACAGTCTCAGCTCTTGGGGAAAAGTTCAGATTTATTTAGTGTGATGCAACCCTGGGACATAGGCACTGTTTTCCATGTGGCTGCAAGAATAAAAGTTATGATGGATTTTTTAAAAAATGGAATCAAATGATCAACATGTTTCCAGGTCTGCAACTTGTAGAAAGCTTGGTGGACAGTTGAAGAAATGTTTCCCTATAATAAATTAGAAAGTGTTTTATTTTCCTTCAGCTAATCTTTCATAATAATTTCGATTGTGGCATGGGAAGGCAGGATTCTTTTAAATAATTCTTCCCTGAAACATAACATCTGCTGGTCCCAAACTGCCAGAAAGGACCATTGATTACTATGAAATAGATGAAGATTAGATATTAATTCTACAATTTGCCCATATTTTATTTTCATTTGTGGATGGCATCCCCTCTTTATGCTGGCTCTCGAGAAAATACCATGATTGTGACTTAGGTATGCAGTAAGTCCACGGATGGTGGTTGTAGCAAAAACATGGACAGCACAAAAGTCAAATCCATATTTAAATACTCTATTCCAATGAGAAAAAAATGGCCGCTCCTTCCACAATGGAAGTGATCCAATGTAATCAACTTGCCACCAGATCACTAGCTGGTCCCCTTGGGGAGAGGAGACATTGTAACCATATGAGCCTAAAAGAGTGGAAGTCCGCGTTGTTGAGCTCATGCATATTTTCCATTCATCAAAGTGCCATAGCCACTTGGGTTGATGTTCAGAGGCAGTGTTCAGTAATCTCTAAAAGTCTAGTTATTTCCCCTTCTCTAAAGCAAAACCTGGTAACCTGCTGGAAGACTATTTTAGGGTAGCAGAGTTCTTTCTAAAGGGGACTGTGGCAGATTGTTTTTTCCAAACATGGCTCTGTTGAGTGTAGTTCATCTCATGTGTTTTTCTTTATGATATGCTGTTGAGATTACTCCACTGAGTGGTAGGGCCTATGATCTCTTTCTCTAAATATGGGCTGGTCTTAGTTCTAAAACACAGAACGTGGCTGTAATAGTAAATTTTATGTGCCAATGTAACTCTGCTAAGGGAATGCCAGATACCTGGTAAAACATTATTTCTGGGTGTGTCTGTGAGGGTGTCTCTGGAAGAGATTAGCAACTGAATTGGTGAACTGAGTAAATCAGATGCTCCTCCCCAGTTTGGGTGGGCAATTGCCAATCTGCTGATGGCCTAGATAGGCGGCCTAGGGCGAATTCTGTCTGCTTAAACTGAGACATCCATTTTTTCTTGCCCTCAGACATCAATGCTCCTGGTTCTTGGGCATTCAGACTCACATCAGGGTTTACACCATTAGCTGCCCCCACCCCTCCCTGCCTCCATTCTTAGGCCTCTGGACTCAGACTGAATTATACTACTGGATTTCCTGTTTCTGCAGCTTGCAGATGGCAGATCGTGGGACTTCTCAGCCTCTATAACCATGTGAGACAATTTCTATAATAAATCTCCTCTTCTATCTATCTATATATATCCTATTGGTTCTGTTTCTCTAGAGAACCCTGACTAATACAATGGCAGTAGTGATGGTTGGCATGAGGCTAGGTTAAAAAAAGCAATACAGTTTCCATATGGTTCTCTCTCTTTCTCTTTTTCCTTCTCTGTCTCTCTCTCTTTCTCTCCACACACACACAGCACAAATACACACACAATACATGAATATATATACATATCACACACATATATGCACATCACACACATGCATACGTATATGCATGACATGTGCCTTGGGAATTCTGAGCCAACCTATAAGAAGTCTACCAGCTATCCTGAAGCTGCCATTCTGGACAGACCACATGTGAAGTTTCCACATAGAGAGAGATGGTTGAGGGGCCCAGTTGTTCCAGTCCTTGGCTGTTTGCGTCCTCTGAGCTTTAACAGCCAGACATCTGGATGAGACTTCAGATGATTTCAGCCCCCAGCCTTTCAGTTGCCCAGCTGATGCCAAGTAGAATAGAGATGAGCTATTTCCACTGAGCCCTGACCAAAATGCAGATTCATGAGCAGAATAAATGATGTTTTAAGCACCAAGTTCTGGTTTGGTATATAGCATTATTTTCAGAGTCTCTGGGCCTCTGGACTGGCTCCAGTCTGGGAAGGGTTTGAGGGGCTTTGATTCTGTTGTGCTCATTCAAGTCAAACCTTTGCTCATCTGACCTAGAGCTTTCTCTTTATGCAAATAAAGTGAGCAGAAGGGTCCTTGTCTCTTTCAGTTCTAGGGACACCATGATCTCATGATCGTTAGCCAATACTGAAGATCTCTGCTTGCCAGACCAGCAACACTTGGCTCTGTTGCTCATTACAGAAACCATGCTATACCTTGTCTCTGGTGATTGAATACCATCCTCTGGCCTCTGCTTCCTGGGATTTAAGCTTTCCTATTGAGTTCAAGAAACGCTATTTGATGATGCCATCATTGTGGAGAACAACCACAATAAAGACCTTCAAGGATGGTATGCAAACCCCATCAAAGTATTTCTCAGAGCCTTGGTGCAGGGAGTGTCCTCTGGATCCTCCCAAGGATCCTGGCTGTAGGGTGGGTGGAGCAAGTCTCACACAGCAAACCTACTTCAGCATCCCAGTCTCCTCAAGACTTTGGACACATCCCCTAGAGTGTACCACAGAAGATTCGGCACTTCGGCCTCATTCAACATTGACATGTTTGAGTCAAACCAAAGAAAAACTGGAGCCCTAGGCCTATGACACCTTTCAGTGTAGAGGCTGAATTTCAAGATGTGCTAGAGGGCTTCCCAGTTGAGATATTGATGTAAAAAATATAGTCCCTCTTGTACACCTTGCAGAAGCAAATATGAAACTTTTTTAAATGTTTATTTATTTTTGAGAGAGAGACAGGATGTGAGTGGGTTAGGGGCAGAGAGAGAGGGAGACACAGAATCCGAAGCAAGCTCCAGCCTCTGAGCTGTCAGCACAGAGCCTGATGCAGGGCTTGAACTCACGAGCTATGAGATCATGACCTGAGCTGAAGTTGGACGCTCAACCAACTGAGCCACCCAGGTGCCCCAATATGAAATTTTTAATAGAAATTCTTTCATAACTCACAGCCATGGGACTGCTTTAGATAAACTCAATCCCAAATCCCAAATGGTATGATATGAAGAATCACTATGAGGAAGAGACAGCATATAGGATTAGTATTTTTTTGATTTTTTTTAATGTTTATTTATTTTTGAGAGACAGAGCACAATTGGGGATGGGCAGATAGAGAGGGAGACACAGAATCTGAAACAGGCTCCAGGCTCTGAGCTATCAGCACAGAGCCTGACGTGGGGCTTGAACCACGCACCATGAGATCATGACCTGAGCTGATGTTGGTTGCTTAACCGACTGAGCCACCCAGGTACCCTTAGGATTACTATTTTAATAACCCCAAAAAATGTAAACGTACTAAAGAAATAAATAAAATGGAAAGAAGCAATAAAGAAAGAACAGGATACAATAATAAGAGAAAAAGATTTGAAAAAAAAAAAACCCCTACATTGAATTTATAGAAATGAAAAAAAGATAGCTATTGAACTAAAGATACTCAGTGGATAGGTTAAATAGTAGGTTAGACACAGACAAGAGAACATGAGGGATGAAATTATCTCAAATGCAATACAAATAATAAAGAAATGGAAAATGAGAAAGAGATTAGGTGACACGGAAGATTGAATGACAAGTCCAACGTGCATCTAGTGGCCATTCCAGAATGAATAGCAGAGGGAGAATAAGTGAGAAATGGTATTCAAAGAGATAACTGCTGAGAGTTTTCTTGAATTAATGAAAGCTATGAATTTTCATAGTGTTGATAACAAAGTGTCCTCTGAAGGTAAAAACAAGTAAATCTACACTTCTATATGATGAGTAAATTTTTGGAAAGCCAAAACAAAGAGAAATCTTAAAAGCAACTGTATGGCATTGACAGATTACCTGTAAAAGGACAGTGATCAGGCTCACAGCAGACTTAGTAACAGTGGACGCCAGAAGACAATGGAACTACAGTAAAACTTTGGTTTGTGAGCATAATTCATTCCAGAAACATGCTTGTAATCCTAACCACTTGTATATCAGAGCAAATTTCCCCATAAGAAATAATGAAAACTCAGATGGTTTGTTCCACAACCAAAAATATTCATATAAAATGATTACAATGCTATAACATGACACAAAATAAGAAAGAAAATACAAAATATAAAAAAAAAAAAACCAGGGGCACTTGGGTGGCTCAGTTGGTTAAGTGTCCGACTTCAGCTCAGGTCATGGTCTCGTAGTTCATGAGTTCAAGCCCCACATCCGAGCCCGCTTCGGATCCTATGTCCCCCTCTCTCTCCGCCCCTCCCCTGCTCTCTCTCTCTCAAAAATAAATATATGTTTAAAAAAATAAATTAACCTGTAAGTACCTTTGAAAACCTTCAAGGCTGGTGTGAGGGAGACAAGAGAGAGGAGGGCCATTGTGTAGGATGACTTTCACTATCACTGATGGAATCACTACTGTCTATTGGCTCAATGGAATCTTTTTCTGCTTGGGGGCCATTGTATATGCTTGCACAGATGTTGACTACAGTAAAGTATTAATAAACTCTTATCATCTACTGTATTTAATGTAACTGGCAATAAGGCAGCAGAAAAAAGGGTCTATATCTGCAGGCAGCCTGACCTAGAATGAAGCAAAGCATTCCCATCCCAAGCTTACTCTTGTATGGAAAAGCAAAGGACTGTCCATAGGTGCTTTTAAGTGACAAAAAATACACTACTGCCAGTTGTGGGCACCTTCCAATATTCTGAAAAATCACTGATTTCTACCAGACACTGCAGCCTGAGACTGAGCATCTGAGCATGGGAGACGATCACCCACAATCCTGCAGTGAGAGAGAGAGAGAGAGAGAGAGAGAGAGAGAGAGAGAGAGAGAGAAGAACCATTGGCTCAGTTGTGATCATGTGACATTCAGTGCCACATACTACTTGTATTGTAAGACATCACTCGTTTATCAAGTTAAAATTTATTAGAAATGTTTGCTCGTCTTGGAGAACACTCACAGAACAAGTTACTTGCAATCCAAGATTTTACTGTTTCTAATAAAGATGCCACGGTAGATAATTGTCAGTCAAAAAGTCTGTAGCCAGCCAAGAGTTAGGGCAGATAAAAGACATGTTCAAAGAAACTCTGAGATTCTAAGGCTCACAGACCCTTCCTGAAAGGATCATTAAAGGATGTTCTTCATTAAGATGGAGTTTAGCCTAGAAGGAAAAGGTGGGACATAAGAAGTAATTTGAGACAATGATAATTATGTACATAAGTCCAAAGAAACATTGGGCATATAAAACCAGTAATTAACAACCAGTACTGGGGATTCAGAAACAGGACTGAAGTAATAGATCACAACAACTTGGTGAGATTGGAGGCAAAGGTTTTTGAGGTCCTTGTGTTACTGGGGTGGAGGAGAGTGACATTGCTTAACTTGGAACTGTGTTAAGTATTCATTTTAAATATGCTAGGAACTAGCTATAAGAGTATAAAAAGATGTGTGATTTTGAAATCAGTAGAAGAGGAATCTTTAAAAAAACTCTGATCCAATAAAAAGCAGGAAAGGAGAAAAAAGCAAGGTAAACGGAAAACACAAAACAGGATGATAGAGGAGTCTGAATACTTTAGTCATTACAATACATGTAGGTGGATTGTACTGGATACCTAAAAGAAAATTCCAGAACAGGTTAAAAAATGCAACACCACCAACACCGCAAATCCAGCTTCGTGCAGCCAACAATGGCTCATTTAAAACAGTAGAAAGATAGAAGGTAGAAAGATATGGGAGAGGGTACGTCCCATAATTACTAACCAAAAGAAAGACAGTGTAGCAATGTTGGTTTTTTTTTTTTAATTTTTTCCCCCACATTTATTTATTGTGGAGAGACAAGAGAGCGACAGAGCATGAGTATGGGAGGGGCAGAGAGAGAGGGAGACACAGAATCTGAAGCAGGCTCCAGGCTCTGAGCTGTCAGCACAGAACCCAACACAGGGCTCGAACTCACAAACTGCGAGATCATGACCTGAGCCGAAGTCGGCCGCTTAACTGACTGAGCCACCCAGGCTTCCCTACCAATGTAGCAATGTTATTATCAGACAAAATGAATGAGAAACAGGGCCTTCCTTATGTCATTCATAAGGTCAAATTATGTCAATCATATGTCAATCATATATCAATCATTATGTCAGTCATAAGGTCACATGTCAAAGGAACAGTTCGCTAGGAAGATATACTTGGACTTGTATCCCCTACCAACATTATTTCAAAATATACAGAAAGTACACAGAATTATGAGAAGAAATGGAAATGTTTAAAATTTTAGTGAGCGATTTTGCCACAGCTTTCTAGAACATAAGAGCTCTTGTAGACAAAAAAAATTAGTAAAGACACAGAAATTTTGAATGTCATCTTTATCAGCCTTGGTAGGATGAATACATAGAGAATACTAACCTTGAATTTGTCATTTAAATACATATTTTTCATGCATATGGGAACATTTACAAAAATTGATCACTTACTGGCCCAAAGCTAGTCTCAACAAACATTAAAGAATGACTATCATATATAGACTATATTCCCAAACCACAATACAAGGAAATGACAACAATAAGGAGAGGTTAGCCAACAAAGGAGAAAAGCTTATTCTCAGGATTTCCAGCCGCACTCTCAACATCATGACATTGAGCACGGGAGCCAGGCAGATAGTTATCACTGTGGGCAGTTATGCTCTGTAATTTGGGGCAAACCATCCCTCCCCAGCCCAGTGTGTAGGTCCAAGGACAGAGAGTGCTTTGCCAGCAAAGTTGGCAGGCACGGTAACTGGTGTGTGAGTCCTTGAGGCTGACTCCCCAGTGGCAGCAGCTGAGTCAAGGGACAAACTGGAGACGACCCCTCGGGACTCTTCTCTTTTCCCTTCTCTCTGGTTCCCCACTGACTCCAGATTCAAGTGCAGATGAAAAATCCACCTTCAGGCTGGAGGCAGCCTCTGCTCTGAGTGCTATGGGGCAGCTCTCTTTTCACCTCTGCTTGTCTGTGGTTTGGACCCTGCCATGCCTTGAGAGTGGGGTGGGGTGTTGCTAAGTGAGCATCTCACTCCATATGTTGGCTTTAGGGTAGCTTTGGTTGGGGCCAATGCCAGACCCCTAGACAGGAGAAGAGGCAGGGGGTCATATGGAGAACTGTCTGCAAGCCAGGCAGCCTGAGTTCTGGTCTCCGCTCTCTCACGAAGCAGTTTCACGACCTTGAGCAAGTCACTCACTACTGCCTTGCGCCCCAGCAAGTAGCCTTCCTAGACACTCGGTAAACCAGAGGTAACTTAGGATTCTGGGAGTCCTTATCCAGGACTCTTGGTTGTGAGTGACAGAAACCCATCTCAGACTGGCTTAGGCAAAAGGAGAATTAGTTGGCTGATGAAACTGGAAAGCTCAAGAGTGCCACTGGCCTCAGATATGGCCGGATCCAGAGCTTCAAACAAGATCATCAGGACGCTGCCTTTCTCTTCATCGCTTAGCATTGCTGTCCTCTGAGCTGCCTTCGTCTCAGGCACTTGCTCCACTTGATCCCACCTGAGGATCAGGCTTCCACCCAGTCAGCTTCAGAGCCCTCCGTGGGAAGGTAATGTCTCTTTTCTGGCTGTTTGCACACAAATCCCAGGACTGGATCTCATTGGTCTGACTTAGGTCGTGTGCCTGTCTCTGAACCCGTCACTGTGGTCAGGCGTTTGGATGCTCTGATCGCGCAGGGCTTGGTCAGGGGCTCACCGCTGGAGCTGAGGGAGGTGATTTGCCAAGACCTCCCGGGTACCCGGGAAGCAGCGGGCAGCTCAGAGGCGGTTGGGTTGTGATACTCTCCTCCATTCCACGCCGTGGTTACTAGGCATCTGGCCTGGGATACAGAGATGAGTTTACATCTTAATTTGCTCACAGTCTGGGGAGGGCAGATAAGTACACAGTGAACCGTAATACCAGCTGGACCCTCTCTAAGGCTGTCATGGCAGCCGACACCAAGTGCTCCAGAGCCCAACGGAGGCAGGAATTAATTGTGCCTGGGGGCTCAAGAGGGCTTCTCAGAGGAGGTGATATCTATCTGTCCTGCATCTCTCTCTTTACTTTCTGCCTGCACTCAAAGGCGGTTGGGACCTGCAGTGACACAGGGCTGACCCAGCGCAGGACCGGAGCCTCTATTCCACCTGGCGGAAAAGGCTGAGAATCGGCTACAGCAGCGCAAATCTGATTATCAGGAACTGAGTGGCTCCTGAGGAGTCCTGGACCTTGGTTGCACACGTCTGAGTATGGAAATTCAATAACCATACTCGATCTAACCCTACATCTCTGTCTGTACCGCCGCAGAGAGAAAATTAGTCTCGGTGTTTGCAGTTTTACAGACATTAGGGAACTGGTACGAAAAACACTGGTCCCTGAGCTCGTGGGTCTCAGATGACAGTGGTCGGGTTGTTGGTACGATCCTAGCACGTGAGAGATGGGTGGCCTGAGAGGTGATCCGGGCCAGGGGATTCTTCATGTGGAATTTGTTAGGGCTCCTAAATTGGAGACAAAATTGTGCTTTTGTGTGTGCCTGTGTGTGTGTGTGTGTGTGTGTGTGTGTGCACATGTGCAGGTGTATGCTCTAGGGAGAGGTTCATTGCTTTGGTCAGATTCATGGAGGGATCTGTGTGCACCAAAATACTGAGAGCCCTGAAATGGGGCCAAACCCCTCGTTTGGTGGTGGAAGAAAATGAAGCCCTGAGGAGAAAATATTCCTGAGAGAGCCCCTCAGGTCAGTGTGTGAGCAGGCGCTGAACCTCAGCTGTCCAGCTCCTGGGCCATGAGGTCTTCCTCTAAACCAGGGGCTTCCTGAGCCTGACTGAGCATCAGAACCTTCTGGAGAACCCAGTTTCCTGGGTTGGCACCAGACACACTGAGTAGAGTAGGGTGAGCCTTAGGAACCTGTGTGGTTAGCAGGCTCCCTAGCCTGGTCTAATGCAGGCCACTGAGACGTGGTGCTGGGACAGAGGTCTGGGACCAGAGCTTGAGAACATGGCCTGAATGAGTGGAGAGTCAAAAGGCCATCTTTGATGGGGGTGGGTGGCTAGGTGGGCGTGTGAAAGGTTTCTAAGACCACCCTGAGGCCTGGTGATTCACTAGAAAGACTCCTAGAATTCAGCATATAGTCATACTCATGGCTGAGATTTACTATAGCAACAGGATGCAAAGAAAACCAGCAAAGGAAAAGGCACATGGGACAAAGACCAGAGGAAACCAGGCACAAGTTTCCAAGGTCCTGACCCAGAGAGTGACACAGGGCCCCAGCATCAGATTGTGACAGCAGGTGTGAGTGTTGTCTCTCACGGAAGCTGTTTGAGCCCAGGAGTCCAGGGTTTTATTAGGGGTCAGTTACATAGGTACCCTCTGCCTAGTGTTACCAAAATTCCAGACATGCAGGAGGAAAGCAGGTGTCAGCACAAACCATATTGCTTGTACAGACATTTCTGGTATTCCCTAATTGATAAGCCGAGAACCCTACCATTCTGAGGTCCTGAGGGTTAGGACTTCGACATATGAATTTTGTGGGCAGGGGATACAATTCAGCTTACAACAGTAGACAATTCCCCAAAGATAGAGCAGGGGCTTGGAAGCTGGGCATCCCCTCCTGAAGGACAAAACTGAGATTTTAATGTCTGGCAGCTTCTGTGGTCATGATCATTGTGTTCTGAGGTCTCCCCCTGGTAATGTGAATGTGTTCTCCCCCTATCCCTCCTAGCCTCTCTAGAAGCAGCCCTGGTTTACAGAAGGAGAAAATGCCAACTGGCTTTTATGCCATAAAAACACATCCATCATCCAAATACAGCCAGTCAGGAGAGTCTGACCTGTGTGGCTAACCTCTGGAACCGGGCTGGGGTCTCAGCCATGTGGAGACTGCGGGAGAAGTCAGTGCAGCTCTGACCACTAGGCTCACTGGCTGTCTCGCTCTACCTGCTCCAGGTGCCGTTGGCTCTGACTTGAAGGTAGAAGAAGCCGGGGGCAACTTTCCCAGCCAGCACACAGCGTCATTTCTCTGTTTCTTGAAGAAGGCACCCTGGTTCCATAAATAAAGATCCTTGGGGTGAGTTGACAGCTGCAGAGGCATTTTGGGAGCAGTAACTGAGCTGCCACATTGCTGGAGCATGGCCAGGGACCTGCTGAAGAGAGAGAAGCCATCAGGGTGGGCACAGGCCTTCCCCCTACGCCTCCCAGACCTTGACTCTGCTGCTCGAGGTACCCCAAGGCCTGCTGTGATGAGAGACAGACAGAGAGAGAGAGAGAATGAAAGAAAGAAAGAAAAGAGAGAGAGAAAGAAAGAAAAGAGAGAGAAAGGAGAGAGAGAGAGAGTGAGTCATTTCCCACATAGAGGCAGAGCAAGGCAGGCAGAGTGCTCACGGGGCACCCTAGGTGGGTGGTGTCTAGGGAGAGCCATGTGACTTTCTGGCCCTTCATTTCCTCATCTGCAAAATGGGAGCAATGGTCCCTGCTCAGCCTCCCTCACAGCATTGGGTGAGAATGGAATAAAGAAGGTAAAGCAGCATTCCCAGGGACCCTCAGTTCACAGAATGCCAGTTTACAGTGTAACAGGGTCGCACTGCCTTTTGGGATCTATGGCCGGGAGGCCCGGATTTCAGCCTGTGACTGCCCCCAGATGGGCTAACCATGTGGGACCCTGCCCACTGACAGCCCTCAAACCCTCGGGCAGCTCATATTCAGAGGGCAAGTCTGGTGTTTGGGCAGATGGGGCTGGTGTTGGTCCTGCTCACATTCCCCCCCCCCCACCACAAGCAGAAGGTTGCTTTCAGAACTTACCTGACTCTGTACCCTTAAAATGGTAAAAAAATGCACCTTTTGATTTTGAAGGGCAGAGGCTGCTGCTTTCAGCTGGGGGCCTGCACCGTATGAGGAGAACTTCACAGGAGCTGTGAGGATTTGCTTAGAGTCAGCAGGGTGGGGAAGGGGGGAGCGGTTCAGCCCCGGACTCCTGATTTCAGCTCAGATCATGATCTTGTGGCTGGTGAGACCGAGCCCCTCATTGGTTCTTCACTGACAGTGCGGAGCTTGCTTGGGATTCTTCCTCTCCCTCTCACTCTGCACCTCCCCCCCCCCCCAAGTAAATAAACTGCTTGAAAAAGCAGTTTTAGGTTCACAACAAAACTGAGAGGAAGGTGCCGAATGTTCCCATATGCCCCTGCCCCACACACGCACAGCCTCCTTATCAACATCCCACCAGAGTGTACGTTTGTTACAACATTACCACCCAGAGTCTATAGTTTATCACACTGTTCCCCCTTGGTGTTGTACATTCTATGACTTTGCCAATGGATATGACGTGTATCCATAATACAGTATCATGCCCACCCCCACCCTCAGCTGGGTTTATATACTTGCCCACACTTGTGTCTGTAAACCGTGTAACCAAAGAGCCTCTTGGCAGCTGGGATCTAACGAGTGCAGTGAGGTGGCAGGAGGGGTCAGCAGGGGCCCCCTGGGCACCAGGTTTGGCGTTGGGCTTTGCTGGCCACTGAGAGACCTGAGACATGTCACTATACTCTCACTGAACCTCAGCTGCACTGTCAGTGACACGGGGGCAGGAGGGTGGGGTAGAAACTCTAGACCAGGTGAGGCTAAGGCGAGGAGATGAAGGCATTCTGTGAACTGAGGGGCGTTGTGGGTGGTGCAGTGGTACCTCAGCCTCTCCTCCTGGTTGCTGACCTCTCCAGGAAATTCTGATCCTCTGTCACCTCCCTGCCAGAGATGAAGGGAGGAACAGGGACAGCGGGGAAACAAATGGCCAATTAACGCCAGCCAGAGCTGCGGGTCAGGGCTGGACACACTGTCTGAAGGGTGCCCCCTGGTGTCTGTCACCCGGATGATCAGGCCTCGGTTGGCAGTGACACAGCGATGGGTTCCCCCTTCCCTGAGTTTCTAACCTTCTCGTTTCCTGCTGCAGTCCCGAACTGAAATGTAAAGTAGAACTTCATATGCTGAGCCAGTTCCGCAGGGCAGTCCTACTTACCCTGTGTGCGAGGAGAGAACATGCACGGAAGTAAATGGGCAATTAATACCCACTGCTTGTTCTGAAGTGCAGGGAGCTTAGTTTCTATGTCCTGCTCAGGCAATCTTTGCCTGCCCCAAGGTCACGAAGATATTCTAGTTACTTTCTAGAAGCTTTTTTTTTTTTTTTTTTTTTTTTTTTTTTTTTTACTTTCTGTGGTCTTTACTTTACACTTGATCTTAGCCAAAAGGCCGAGAAGCGATTGTGGTCTTTACTTTAAAAAACAACTAAAATTTGCTTAAAGAACAGAGATTGGTTGCTGTAGAGTGGAATTCAGTTTCGGGCAAAAATAGGTCAATACACTTAAGCTTTGGTTTCCTCAACGGGGAAATAACTGTGCCAGGATTGTTGTGACGTTAAATGAGATAACAAAGTGCTCAGAGCAGGGGAAGGCTTGCAGCAAGTGAATTCAGTGTAGGCCTATCACTGTTGTTGTTTTTAAAGCTGTAGCCGGGGCACAGGGGTGCAAGAGAAGTTAGCTCCAGGGACCCCAAACAGACCAGGTGCAGCCGCTCGCCACTGACAAAATCCGAAGGCAGAGAAATGAGCGGTGGTGGAACAAGAAAGGAATTTATTTCAGTGAGGGCAACACCGGGAAGACAGCACACCAATATCTCAAGGACTGTCTCCAAAGTGCTGGGATTCCTTCCAGGTTTATATAAGGAAAATGTGGGGCAAAGGCGGGTGAGTCTGTGCAGGTGGGCAGTGAAGGGCAGATTGGTCATTGTCTTGGGGTCAATCATGGGTGGGCCTTGCTGGCTTGGGCTGGTCCTCCTGCTTCTTGAGGGGGTAGTTTCGGTTGCCTCAGGGGCTGCTTTGCCCTTGGGACCTTCCACCTGAGCCCAGAGAGAAGTTGGAAAGAAGAACCCAACTGGAAAGTTTGAGGCCATAATGGAGCCAGCTGCGATCCTCTTTCATGGCTGTCCAGTATTGTATTTGACAGTGATGGGCATGGAGGTAGTTTCTGTTTTTCCATTCTTACAATCCATGCTGCACTGAATATGCTTGCAAACACAGGCGTTTACGAGTATTTCTGCAGGACAGGTTGTATGTATTATTCTTTTGTAATGTTTGTTTATTTTTGAGACGGAGGGAATGCGTGCAAGTGGGGGAGGGGCAGAGAGAGAGAGGAAGACGGAGGACCGGAAGCAGGCTCTGCACCGACAGCGGAGTCCGATGTGGGGTTCGAACTCATGAACTGTGAGATCATGACCTGAGCCAAAGCTGGACACTTAACCGATTGAGCCGCCCAGGCGTCCCTGTATGTATTTCTTTTAAGATTTTTAAAAGTAAGTAATCTCCACATCCAATGCAGGGTTCAAATTTACAACCGTGAGATTAAGTGTCTCATGCTCTACCAACTGAGCCAGCCAGGCGCCCCTGGTTGTATCTATTCTTGATGATTCCATGTGCCTCCTTCAAATGTCCCCACCAACTGAGCCGAGGAAAAGACCGTGAAGGTTCCCCCAGGTTCCCAGCCTGGCCTAGGGGAAGGGTGGG
Organism: Panthera onca; assembly: GCF_046562875.1. Classification (NCBI taxonomy): domain Eukaryota; kingdom Metazoa; phylum Chordata; class Mammalia; order Carnivora; family Felidae; genus Panthera; species Panthera onca. Next base: position 12,545,729 of record NC_138349.1, read on the forward strand.
CCAGGAGCCGCAGCTGAGAGGCTGCTGGAGGGAGGCCAGGAGAAGACAGATCTCTAAGATTTGCCCTCTGAAGAGGGAGAGCGGCCAGGATGCAGGTGTGGAAGGGGAGCGTTTGCTACAAACGGTGAGAAAATAGCTTGTGGGAGCCTTTGTTCCTTCAGAAGAGTGATTGCCTTTGATGGGCTGTTAATAGGAGTCATTACGTGGTTATTAAGAAGGGAATGCAGTCAGCCCAGCTCTGAATAGCTAAATTCAGCGGTCTTCTGGTTTAACCGTTATCTTTCCCTCTGCAAATACGGAGTGCAGGCACCGTCCCTGGAGCCCCCTAAAATTAGGGGTTTTGACATTTTAGCTCAGCAGGATGGACGATGCTTGCGGGTGCCAGTGAACAGCTGGGGTAGCTAATGGGAGGGCCGAGGTGGAGAAAGAAATGGAAGTCAGAGCTGAGAAGGGAGGTGGGGGTGGGCATCAAGAGATGCAGTGATGGAGAGACACAGGAAGAAACAGGGCAGGGGAGAGAGCCAGAGAGAAGCAGGGACAGAGATAGGGAGCAAAAAGAGAGGAAGAGACAGGGAGGAAGAATTTCTAAGAGCCTAGATTCTGGCCCAGGGCCAAAGACATCAGCATCACCTGCAAACAAATGCAGATTCCCAGGCCACCCAGCCCTGCTGATTTAATTTCTGCATTTAACAAGATCCTCTGGTGATCACTCTTGCGTGTTCAAGTTTGAGAAGCCCTGGTTTGGAGCTTCACCAGGGTAAGGGACCCAAATTGGTCCACAGGCCTGGGGCTAGGGGTGGCCATGCATGAGCCGAGACTCCGCGCAGAGGCAAGCTGGGTTTGATCTTGAGAAGAGTGCTCAGGAGAGGAAGAAAAGGAGAAGAGGGGATTGGAGAGTTTGGGGTTGGGGGTGACTTTGGGGCAGGTGGTCAGAGACGTTGCTAAGGTGACATTTGCAGAAAGAGCTGGATGGAGAAAAAGCCCATGCGACTCCTGTAGGCTGGGTTCTGTTCTGAGTTCTTCACTGTATTAGGTCATTTAACCCTCACCCCTTGAGGGGGAGGGTCAGACCTCCTACCCCATCAGGTGTTCACAGCTCACGCTGAATTCAAAGCCAGGGGGAATTGGAGCAGTTCTGACCCCATTACCCACCCGGCACAAGCCCAAGTCACTGGCTAGGGAGAGCCATATCTGCTTCCTCCTGCTTCTCCCCCTCGATGTTTCCCAGCCATCACCTGTGTCACCAGGGGCTGTCTGATGTCCATTTCTGGAAACTCTGGAGTTCTTCCCAAAGCCAGAGACCCTTATACTTCACCTAAGAGAGTGGCTAAAAATGCATTTGGGTGGTGGTTGGCGGGGGGGATGCCAATGAGGGACTGTGTGGGGACAGCTGTAGGCCTCCTGCACACCCCCCTTTCACGGGCCTTAGGATGGTGACCTGCTCAAGGTCCTGCAGCCAGAGCCTAAGCTGTCCAGGATGCTGGCCTGTCAGAGCCCAGAGAGAGCACGGCAGTCTTCTGCCTGGGGATTTGTGATGTGGGGTCACAGGAGTGGCTGAATGAGAGCAAAAGTGGGTGCGGCTGTGGACTCGGGACCGGGAGACCAGGACACTAGTCCAGCCAGTGGTACTGGGCAAGTCCCTTTACCCGTCTGGGCCTCACTTTCCTTATCTGTAAAATGGAGATAATGAAAATAGTACTAACCTGTAGGGTTGTTGACAGTATAAGTGTCATCAGTGGTCAGCAATAGGAACACATTTTGTCTGTATCGTTTTGCTCTTATTGTCGCTGTGACTTCCTCCATTTCTGGCCCCGCGGTTCAGCTGGGAGGAGCCTTTGCTGCCTGCAGACAGGAGTCAGGCTGCCTGAGGAGCGCCAGTGGTAAGGGGACACGTGGGTCACCCACAGGCCAGGGTGAGCCTGGGTGAGGGTTAGGGCTCCACCTCAGGCTGAGAAAGGAGTTCAGACAGGAGAACGAGGTCTCTCTCTGGGGAGGCAGTGCCTACCGCGCCAGAACCTGAGGAGTTTGCAGCCACCTGCAGGGACAGGAGCAGGTCTCCGTGTTCCAGGAGCAGCCACCTGGCCAGTGTTTCCATCAGCTGCCCCAGGGTGTTTGCAAATAGATGGCAGGTGTTGGGGTGTTTCATGAATTGTCTTGTCAAGCCCCAAAGGGCTCTCCCTTCACATCTTCCATCCGGGGCCCTTCACATCTTCCATCCGGGGCCGCGTCAGTGTATGTAGACAGGAGCCGGCACTGACCAGGGGCTCAGTCCAAAACAGTTTTAAATACATTCAGGGTGTCATCTCAGACCTACGGTGGACCTGGGGATGGTCGGAGCCTCTGCCCCTTGCCGGCATTTTCTCGTTTTCTTGGGCCTCCTGGGTCCAGCTGGCTCGGGCAAAGTCCAGACTGCTTGGTGCATTGCCCACGGCCCTCCAGGTGCTCAAGACCCCCATGCTCTGGCCCGAGGGCCCTCCCTTCCCTCACCTCACCTCAGCAGCTGGAGACCAGGGCGAGCCTTGCTCTGTCTGCACACATTTGAGTCAGCTGATCTCCCTGCCCAGCCAGCCATGCCCACCCCCTTTCCCTCCTGACTCCTACAGTGAGCCCGCAGTGGGGCCCATGACTCTCAGGGAAATTGTCCCACCCCCTCCCTGACTGAGCAGGCACTTGCCACCTGCTTACCGACCTCCTCCTCCAGGCTTGTTCAGCATCTCGTTTCCAGACCATCCGCTGACTCAGTGAGTGAAGGAATGCCCCTCCTTCTCCCAAAAGAGTTCCCTAGGTTTGCTTTCTAGAATGAAGGCTTTCTCGTTACAGTCTCTGCCCCTGCTTTCCACCAAAATGTCAAGGAGTTCCCACTTTTCCAGACAGATAGGGAGGAGAAAGGAAACTAAATTTATCTGGTGTTTGTTTTGCATGAATAGCATGGAGCCAGGCTTTATCAGACCAAGTGTATCTAAATGAGAAAGATATGGCTGAAATGCTATTTTTCTCCTCTTGTCCTTTTCCTTTTTCTCCTCCTCCTCCTCCTACCAGGGCTGCTCCACTCCAGACCATGTGAATCATCAGAATCTCAGGGGGATGGGACCAAGCTTGACTGCTTTTTCCTTTTCCTCTTTCTTTCCTTCTTTCCTCCTTTCCTTCTTTCTTCCTTTCCTTCTTTCTTCCTTTCCTTCTTTCTTCCTTCCTTTCTTTCTTTCCTCCTTCCTTTCTTTCTTTCCTCCTTCCTTTCCTCCTTCCTTTCCTCCTTCCTTTCTTTCCTCCTTTCTTTCTTTCTTTCTTTTCTTTCTTTCTTTCTTTCTTTCCCAGGTAATTCTAATGTGTAGCCTGGGCTAAGAGCTGCTTCAGGGTAATTGTTGTCATTATGACCAGAAATCCCAGAGGCCATAGATGTGGAAGGGGAGCTGCTGTGATAACACTGGGATGTGGCTTGTCTCTCTTTCCTTGTTCCTATTGTCCTTTACATTGGTTCCTATTTCAAGCCCTAACCTCAGAGTCACAAGATGGCTGCAGCAGCTCCAGGCTTCACATCCTCTTACCTTCAAGCCCTGTGGGAAGAATGTCCAGCTGATGACTGCATCTCATTGGTGCTTGCTCTCCGTATCTCCCACTGGCTTGGTTCTGCTTGTTTTCATTTCTATGTGTAAGCTTTCTCCAGCAGGTGGATGGGTGCAGTTTCAATTTAGGGTGGGTGGGCAGTTATAATGGGGGAGGTGTGAGGTGCTGTGGGAGCAGAGTGAGGTTGCTGGCTGAGAGAGGTTTGGAAACAGCTAAGAGGAGGCCTGGAGGAAAGAGTGTTCTCAGCAGAGGAACCAGGATGTACAAAAGCCAGAGGGGAACCTGGGAGGATTCAGGGCCACTTAGATCCTGTGGTCAGCCTGATGGGGAGGTGTGATATTGTAGTTAATAATAAGAAATCTGTCCTTGGTCTTTATCCTATTCATTGCACCTCTAAAAACCCTTGGAATTTCCTAAGTGGTAAGAGGATAAAGGTGTCTTTTGTTATGTATAACAAGCCCCTTTCAACCACACCTGAGTTTATGTTACTGAGGGGCCTTTTGGAAAGCCCCTACAGCTGGGGGCTGGTTGCCAGGAGATTAGAGGTTTGGAACTTCCCCACCCCACTTTAGGGGAGGAGAGAGAGGCTGGAGATTGAATGGGTCACCAATGGCCAGTGATTTAGTCAATCTTGCCTGTCTGATGAAGCCTCCATAAAAAGGCTTCATCAAGAAGGAGGGTGCTCTCAGAACTTTCAGATTAGTGAACAAGAACACATCCATGTGCTAAAATGGGGGCTCCATCCGGACAGAGGCTTCTATGCTGGGGACAGACCTCGCCATATGTATCTCTTTATCTGGCTGTTCATTTGTATCCTTCAGTATACTTTGTGACAAACCGGTTATCTAGGAAGTAAACGGGTTTCCTGGGTTCTGAGTCACTCTAGTTGGGAACTTGTAATTTATAGCCTATAGGTCAGAAGAACAGGTAACAACTTTTGGATTTAGGATGGGGTCTGAAGCATGGTGGGCTGTTTTGTGGGGTTGAACTTGTGTCAGAGAATTGCTTGGAGGTATGGGTACCACCCCCACAGGCCTCCCCACCCCCCCATATTTAGTGATCAGAAGTGTTAGAAGTATTGAGTTGAGAATAGACTGAACACAGGTGTGTTTCCTATCCTGGAGGCAATGTACACACAGCTTAACAAGGTATATGGTTAAAAATTAAAAATTAAATAGTGCCCTCTGAGGCTTATAATGTAAAAACTGCAAAACCCTATCCCTGCCCCCCATCTTGCTGCTCAGTGGTAATTTTTTCGGCTTTTCTAGAGATGTCTTCTGGTTTCAGCATCTGTATTCTAGTGTTTATGCTGCACTTTCTTGATGTTTCTGTTTTAGACACTGATGACTTCCTCCTCTGGAAGATGGAGATTTAACCTATTTCAACCTCCTCTGTCCCCAGCCCCCAGATGTCCGTGCCTTAATCTCCCAAACCTGTGAATGTGTTACCTTATATGGCAAAAGAGATTTTTGTCCATGTGATTCAGGTTAAGAACCTTAACATGGGGAGATTATCCTGGGGTATCTGGGTGGGCTCAACCTAATCACCTGAGTCCTTAAAATTGAAAGGCAGCAGAGTGGGTCACAAATACTACAAAGGAAGGAAAGGCCAGAGAGTCAAAGCCTCTGTTGCTGGCTTTGAAGATACAAGAAGGGGGCCCAGATTCAGGGAACTGTTGGCAGCCTCCAGAAGCCAGAACAGACCTCAGCTGACAGCCAGCAAGGAAATGGGGATTTAAGCCCTACCCATGGCAAAGAACTGAATTCCACCAACAACCTGAATGAAACAGGAAATGGATTCTCTCCTAGAGCCTCCAGAAAGGATGCAGCCCTGCGCACATGTTGATTTTATCCTAGTAAGACCTATTTCAGACTTTTGACATCCAGAATGGTAAGAAAATAAGTGGGTAGTTTTTAAATGACTTTATTGGCTTAAACTACTAATTTGTTACAACAGCAATAAAAAACTAAAAGACGCATACTTAACTTCCTCTACCCCCTCTTCTGAACGCATTTATAAATTTATATGAGATTACGGTGTTTTCATTTGTAAGGTTAAATATTGTTCCCATGTAATGAACCGTGGTTATTTGTTTCTTCTACATTTTATTTACTTGGAATTAATAATTGCCTTTTTTTTGATTTACTTTTTTATGTACTTATGAATTCAGCCCTAAATATTTGGTCATGGTTTATTCATCATGTGCTTAGTTGCAAAAATAATGCACTCTAGGTAGAAGAGGAGATCATTACAGGATGTTGACCAGCTGCAGGATTTCCATCCAGGTTGAGGGAGAGTTGGGTTTGGAGACCTCACGGCCAGGGTCTGTTATCAGACCGCAGGGGCTGGATGTCAGGAATGCCTATCTTTCCCTGCTCTTGTTCCTGAAAATTAGGTCCCTCCCCCCATCCCCCAATCTTCCCCCAGTGATTTTCACTGACATCTGCTTCTTTGATTTCTCTTGAAATGAAATCTCACGTGGATCCCCAGTTGGTGGGGCTAAGATCACGTGTTCACACCTAGCTACAAGGGAGCTTGGGAAAGCTCCCCTCTCCTCTGGGTCAGTTGCTGTCCAGATCTGCTTGACAGCAGTCATTCTGGGAGCTTCCTTCACATCTTCCTAGGTATTTTCCTTTTTTTCCTCTCTGCTGGACTCCTTGCTTCCTGGGTTCCATGTCTTCCTCTTCCTCATTTCGGCGGAACATCTCCAGTAACAAGAGGGAGAACATTCTTGATTCTTGCAAGTCTGGGAATGTCTATTCTGTTAGTGACTTGACAGAAACAAAGTTCTAGATTGAAGATAACTTTTCAGAGTTTTGAGTTCCGTTGTCTTCTAGCCTCTAATGGAGAGAAATTCCTATACCATTATAATTTTTGATCTTCTGCATGTAGACATTTTTCCTCTTTCTCTCTGGAAGCCTGTGGAATCTCCTCCCTGTGTGAAATTTAAATTTCGCCTTGCCTTTAATGTAGATTTGTTTTCTCCATTATGCTGGTACTTAGTAAGCCTTTTTAATCTGGAAGCTCAGGGCATTCATCTTGGATTATCTTTATTTTTTAGAAAATGTTTATTTCTTTAGAGAGAGAGTGAGGGTGAGTATGAGCAGGGGTGGGCAGAGAAAGAGAATCCTAAGCGGGCTCCTCAGTGTTAGCACAGAGCCTGACTTTGGGACTTGATACCATGAGTCATTAGATCATGACCTGAGCTGAAATCAAGAGCGGTATGCTCAACCACTTGAGCCACCCAGGAGCCCTTGAATTTTTTTTTTTTTTTCTCTCTTCTCTCTTTCTGGGATACCTATGATTTTGATGCTGAATCTCTTGAGGTTTTCCTCTACCTTTCTATTTTTATTTCTTCTATCTCTCTGCTTTTGGGGAGGTTTTTTTCATCTTCAACTTCCAAACCTTTGAGATTTTTATTTCTACTGTCCTAAGATTGTGGTTCTAAGTATTCTTTTAAAAATGATAGTGTCCTGTTCAGATTTCATGGATTTAATGTTTTGGCTAACTCTTTGAGCATCTAAGCCCTGAGAAATTAATGATTCTCTCCTTCCCCCAAAAGATTTCCTCTTCTTTTTCCCCCACCCCAGGGTAACGTTTTAATTTTTTATTTTTTTAAAGTAGATTATTTTTAATTTTTTAAAAATTGTTTAATTTACATCCAAGATAGTTAGCATATGGTGCAACAGTGATTTCAGGAGTGGATTCCTTAATGCCCCTTGCCCATTTAGCCCATCCCCCCTCCCACAACCCCTCTGGCAACCCTCTGTTCTCTATATTTAAGAGTCTTTTATGTTTTATCCCCTTCCCTGTTTTTATATTATTTTTGCTTCCCTTCCCTTATGTTCATCTGTTTTGTATCTTAAATTCCTTATATGAGTGAAGTCATATGATATTTGTTTTTCTCTAATTTCACTTAAAATACCCTCCAGTTCCATCCACATAGTTGCAAATGGCAAGATTTTCTCTTCTGCATAGTTTGTTTCCTCCTAACTGTTTTATATACAATTGACCCTTGAGCAATTAGGGGTTAGGGTTCCAACACTGTACAGTTGAAAATCCGCGTGTAACTTTTAACTCCTCCAAAACTGACCTAATAGCCTGTCGACCAGAAGCCTTCCCAGTAACAGGTGATTAACACAGCCCTTGTATATGTATTATATACTGTATTCTTACAAAAAGTAAGGTAAAGAAAATGTTCTTAATTACAAGAGAAACTACATCTACAGTATTATATTAAAAAAAAAAATCTGCAGGGGCACCTGGGTGGCTCAGTCAGTTAAGCATCTGACTTTGGCTCAGGTCATGATCTCACAGTTCGTGGGTTCGAGTCCTGCATCAGGCTCTGTGCTGACAGCTCAGAGCCTGGAGCCTGCTTCAGATTCTGTTTCTCCCTCTCTCTCTGCCCCTCCCCGGCTTCACTCTGTCTGTCTGTCTGTCTCTCTCTTTCTCTCTCTCTCAAAAATAAATGTTAAAAAACAATTAAAAGAAATATGCATGTTAGTGGACCCACAGAATTCAAACCCATGTATGTTTAAAGGTCCACTGTACTTGATTGTTTTGGTCTGTCTTGTTAGAGATTTTCCTCAGCTATCTGGTGACCCTGGTCTGACCAGTCATATTACTTAAAGGTAGACATTAGTAAGTGGATTAGATACTATGATTACACCAGTGGGCTTGTCCACCACAAGCTTCACTGAAAGGCTGTGTTTTTCAACTTCTGCATGTCACAATCACCTGGGGAGTTTTTACAACTGTGATGCCTGACCCCTCCCTGACTAATTAAATCAGAATCTCTGGCAGGCTGGGCTCTGGGATTGGTTTGTTTTTAAAACTCCCCAGGGAGGTCTAATTGCAGGTGAAGTTGAGAATCCCGCTGCAGGGTGATCCAGTTCAGCTGTCTTGGAATGGCAATAGTAGCAGAAACGTAAGTAGATTCCCTACCCCGCTAATCCTATGTGTCAGATGCAGTATACTGTTTCCCCTGCTCTGAAATAGAAACTACAGGCAATAAGAGAGTCGGTGTAGGAAATTGTGTTTTCTCTGACAGAAGTTAATTCTAAATTAAGTATTCCTGTAAGAGAAGCAAGGCACACCTTTTTACCCATCTATCATTTGTCCTTGGAGGACACAAGTATGTCAGCACCCAGGGCTCTTTTCCGTTGAGAATTCCACCCACGAAGAATTTTCCAGTCTTCTGCATTTTTGTTAGCCTTCTGAGATCTGAGCGGAGGAAGAAGACTGTGGTTCTCCATATGCAATATATAAGCTTTGATTTAATTTTCTGGTTTGGTACAGGCCCTCCCTCCCCCTGCTTCCTTGATAGTCCCCAGCATAGTGGTCCTGTTTACAGTCCCCAGTGACTCCATCTCCAGTCTTCTCTGGGGGCAGAAGGGACGTTTGCCCAATTGCACGAGTGGGAGAAGTAATCAGGGTCTAACTGCTGGGTGGGCAGGCTTTCAACTGATCTTCCGGGTCTCAGCCCCCCCTCTCACCCCTTCTGCCAGGGGCATAAATAAATTTGAGACTGCTTTCTCTATTCTACTCTTGTCAGTTACAATTTATCCGTCTGCTTTCCAGGTTCCAACATGCTGTTTCTGCTGTTTCTCCTTCTGTTTGTCCTTGTGCGTTGGTTCCTTTAAAGAATCCCTTTACTAATGTTTTAATGGGATTTGGGGAGGAATCCCAGGTGAATGTGCTCAATCTAGTCTTTCATCAGACGTTTTCACCATTGCCATAGTAAGAATGTATTGTATTGCTTTGTGTGGACATGTGAGTTATCTTAACTTTAGGGAATGGCTACTTTAACAGTTCACGTGTAATTTATTTTCTGTGAGGCATTGAATTCAGCGCAAACAAAATGGCCTTTTGGAACTTTCCAGGGTGATGATGGGGCGGTGTGTGTGGAAAGGCTCTGTGTTGAACAGTTTCTTTTTTTTGAGAAAAACTCTTTTGAGACAATTTGGGTCCCATTTTGCACAGAAATATCATGGAATATATCACAAATGCTGCTGAGTGGCATACTTCTGGCTTCATGTGGGTTTCCATTCACAATGGCTGCTGGAATGCGTTCTAGAAGATTTTCCCAGAGAGCTAGAGTGGTACATTTAATTTTGTTCAGACACCAACATTTCTCCCTTTGTTGCCCACCAACAGGATTTGCAACGTTGAGCTATGCACTGTGGACTGAGAAATGTATTTGAAATAAAGACTCCGAGTTCCTGGGTATTGGATTTCCAGGGAGGCGTCTTGAAATAGTAGGGATCCACGTGGTTCTATTTTTGACTGAGTAGTTCAGGCAGGCGTTGGAGGGATGAGGGGTCCATGGGAGAGATTGTTGTGTCCCCGGGGCTCCTTCTGCCAGTTGGGGAGGAGGCGGGCACAGCTGTGGCCAGGTTGAGCACCAGGTTACTTGGGGGAAGACCCCAGGCAGCAGGTGGGGAAGGAGGTGTCCAGAATGCCAGACTCTTGGCTCCACGCATGTTGCCAACTCTGGTGAACTTTTGATGAATTATTTCAGTGTCTTATCCAGAGCAGGTCTGGAGGAGTAGGAAAAGGCCATATTATAAGGCAGGAACCCAGATCATGCTCGTTAGAGAGCACTCCCCCCCCCCCCCCCAACTAACCCTATAGAGGTTTGCAGACTTTATACAGTGCCAGGGAGCAAAAATTACAGGCTCTGTGGGCTGTGCAGTCTCTGTTGGACACACGTTTGTTTGTTACAACCTTTTAAAAGCATAAAAGTGCGCTTAGCTTGCTGGCATACAAGGAGGCTAAGGGCAGGATTTGGTTGGAAGGTTGTACTTTGCCAAACCCTGCGTCCTATCGTTCTGTTTCCCTCATAAAACCTCCCACAATCTGAATTATTTTCTGTTTCCTCTGTGAACTTTGCAAGGGCAAGAGCCTTGGCTGCTCTATGTCCTGCTCTGTCCTTAAGGTGTAGGGCAGTGCCTGGCACAGAGGGGCACTCCAGTATGGGCCGAATGATTGAATGCGTTATTAGCTCTAATTTCATCTCTGGTCACTCATCTGTGAAACAAGGGACATGACCTGGGTGGTCTCCGAGTGACCTTCCAGAGCTTAAGCTCTGAGATTCTAGTTCGAGGAGCGGTGTGGGACTCAGGCTCGTATCACAGCTGTGTGTGGATTCTCCAGACATCCCAGCCTGCATCTGAGTGCAGCGTGGGGGTGAAGCCCTGGGGGTGGGGAGGGGCCTGGCTCTGCCTCTCACCTGCTTCCTTCTGCAGAGTCAGACCCATCCTGCCTGTGCTCGAGGAGAGTTTTCTTTAAAAACAAATCAGACCAGGGGCGTCTGTGTGGCTCAGTCAGTGTAGCGTCTGGCTCTTGATTTCGGCCCAGGTCATGATTTCATGGTTTGTGAGTTCTAGTCTCATTTGGAGCTCTGCAGAGCTGAGACAGTTGCAGAACCTGCTTGGGATTCTCTCTCTCTCCTGCTCTCTTCCTCTCCCCTGCTCACACTCTCAAATTAATTAAAACTTAAAAATAAATAAAAAATAAAAACAAATCAGATCCTATCGATCCTCTATTGATAGTTTGGGGCTTCAGTTCCTCTCCAAACAGGTATGATGGTCAAATTGTTGAACAGCTGGTATGAGCACAGGTACCCATCAGGACAGGTGGGGCCACAAACAGCTGGAACTGCTGGGGGTGATGCCTACAGCTGTTCTCTCTGCCTACTTCTCCAAGCGTTCCCCGGGCTGTTCACCTGGGCATGAGCATTCCATGCCTCCCTCCTTTGTTCCTGCTGTTTCTCCCACCTGGAATGGCCTCCCCCAAGCTGCTTTTCTCTTGCCTAGCAAACTCCTATGCATCCTTTAAGAACCAACTTGGCCATCAGTGTCTCTGCCCCCCGGACACACTTAATTGTTCCCTTCCCTGCCTTCCCGTAGTACTTTTAACTTTTCTGGGTCATCCCACTTCTATGGTATTATTGTCATTGCCTTAGGTTTGTCTCCCCTCTGGGCTCGATCCTCAATGCCTGGCTCCTAAAAACCTTAATGAATGTTTACAGAAAGGGATTTAAATCAGAAGAATGAGACTCACACGGCAGATTTCAGGGACCACGAGTCTGGCATCAATATGACATTTCCTCTCCTGGGTTTGATACTTGGCATCATCACAGCTGTAAGTGGGCATTTGTGTGAGGCTCTTGCATGTTGAGAGAATTGGATGGCAGCCCTGGGCAGCTGGGCCTGCAAGAACTGGCACCTGTACGAATGGTGCCCCAGGGCACTGGGACCACCTGCGGGGGGTGGGCAGGAGGGGCCACAACCCGGGTTATCTCACTTGTGGGGCCCTGGTTTGCCTCCCTTTTCCCCTGGAGGGATCACTGTGTTGCCTTTGAGGTCCCTTCCAGAAGTAAAGTGTGATTCCACGAAAGAAGTGTTGGCTTATCAAATTGGATTCTTTATCTGCTGATCAAATACTACCCAGTCTTTAAACACCTCCTCTGGGATGTCTCTCGGGCATCAAAGTGGCATCCTCCTGCAGGACCTCTGTGCTCCTCAGCACATGTGCACGTGACACCATTGTAATTCTGGAACCCCAAGGCTGTCTGTTAGAACCCCCACCCCGCCAAGTGCCAGGCACCGTGCCAAGAGTACAACTGACATTTCTTACTGCTCAGCCTTTCCAACACTTGTGCCCATTTCTCAGGCTCAGAGAGGCGGAGGGAATGGCTGAGGGTGTGCGTTCCAGCCCCTCCCTGAAGTCACCTACAGACCGTCCCTGCACACTGGTGACTTCCTGCGTCTCTTTCCGAGGCTGCTCTCTGGCTGGGGTGTGTGCTGGCCTGTGTGCACAGCTAGTATGAAGTGCTGGGGAACTGACACCGTGGAGCCTTCCCCAGATCTCCAACCCCTTGGGGGGAGGGGAGGGGGATGGTCGATGAATGCCTGGCTTCTGCGCTCTCAGTGGGACAGCTCTGGGAGCTCCCTGTGGGGTGAGCCCCCGCAGTCAGCACTTCCTGACGTACCTCTTGTTGGCCTTCCTCCCCTCCCTGCCCTACCTCCCTGCTTCAGGAGCCATGTCCCAGACAAACTACCTGTACCCACACCCTTCGTCATGGTCTGCTTTTGGGGACCCCCCCAAAGTGCTCAGTAGTAAAACCAAGATTTGGCCAGCTCAGGCTGACTCTGAATCCCCTCCTCATATTGGTGGTTTTGGGTCTGTGGAAACTTGAAGGTCAAGGCCAGAATCTAGGTCTGGTTTGTTTATGGCCCAGATGTGGGGTTTCGGTGTGGCCTGGATGGCCTTTCAACGGACATTTGCCCACTAGATGTATTTCCTTCCACTCCAGACCTCGAGGAGAGCCCTGCCTCTTGCCTGGGGGCAGGTTGTTGGCTGTAGGATCTTGGGGAGGCAAATTTGGGAGGTGCCACCCCTCTGGTCACTCATGCTTCTTTCTCTTTCCCGAGCTTGTCCCGGCCCCACCTGGCATCCTAGCTATTACTTTCAGGCTCCGTGAACTTGACAGGAAAAAGGAGGTTTTCTCCTAAAGGTGTGACCAGCTAAACCGGATAACTGTCTGCAGGCACCGTGCGGATGTGAATGGTGTGCATACTCTGGTCATTACCCTGGAGGTCCAAAATTGGCTCGGGAAACCGGATAAGCCTCCAAAGAACGATTGCGTCTATAGCAGCTCAAGAGAGGAGACTGGAGTAGTCCAGGGAGAATTTCTGGAGAGGGTAGAAAGGTCACTTAGGCCTTGGCAGGGAATAGAGGGGGACCCCAATGGGGTCCCCGAGGTCCCTGCACTTAGGGACTACTCACAGAGGGGAATATGGGGAAGAAAGAAATCCCCCTGGGATGGGGTGCTCACCACTCCTGGCTAGAAGGTCAAGGCCAGCTAGTGGTATCAGAGGCTGGAGTGGAGCAGCCCACCTCGTCTGGAGGTGTTGGCCTGAGGGTGGGGGGTTGTGCACTGCTCTTCTGTAGCTGAGGACTCCATTCTCTGACTACCCGTCCTGCCACCCTCTGGCTCTTGCTGGGACCTCCACTCGATGAGCCCAGCTGGAAGTCGAGGCACGCAGGGCAGGACGGGGGAGGCCGGGAAGACATCCACCTAGTAGGGCTTCCGTGGATCCTTGCCCATAGTTGCATCTGAGTAATGTCTAGTACACAGAGGCCTGTTTTCACAATCCTACTGCTCCTGTTCAATCAGAAAATGCACCAGTCCCAGAACTCTGTGTGTGGCTTTCTTTCCGACTGGATGCCTCCCTTTCTCTAAATGTAAAACATTTGAACAGTCCCGCATTTGGAGTGATTGCTCCTTCTGTTCCTTTGCTTGTACCTCCCTGACCTTGAAAGAGCCATTTTCCAGGGCTGTTGCTAATGGACCTTCACACGATGACGATAAAATATCCTGGCGCTCGGAGAAAAGAGAGGAGAAGCCCTCTTGAGTGATAAGACATTATCCAATGTCTTATGAAATGGCCCAGGTGACGGATTCCCTCAGCCGTACTCCTATGGCACCTTGGCCCCATTTGTTTGGCCCCCACCTGATGCTGGGAATGATGCTGTTTTAAAATACCCTTTTTGCAAAACCCACCTCAAGTAATGTCATGGCCAATGGCTGACCCCCGGGGAGGCTTCACCAACCCACTGTGTGGGGAGGATCCTGTGAGTAGATGCTTTGGAAATGTTCAGTGAGTTTTCTGAGACCTGAAAGATGCCTTTAACTAGGAAGCTGGATCTTTGAGCTCCTGTGCTTGTCATTTCCCTTCACTTCCAGCATGTAGCCAATCTTGGAGCTTGCTGCCTGTCCAGAAGTCCTGATGTTCAGATCCCCAGCTGTACCTGCTTACTCCCTCCTGCTTAGAGGGTAGAAATGAATCCTTGCAGGACCAGCCTCTCAAACCTGGACTGGGAATGAGTGACTGCTTGGTTGGAGGCCTTGGCTGTTGTCTAAGCACTGTCTAGCAGCTGCAGGAGGATTCCTTGGGGTGAGCCACTGTGGGGCGCCAGTGGGGCTTTGAACCGCCTCTGAGCCATGTCTCCAGAGGGCGTGAGTGCAGGATGCGGCGTTCTTGTGGGGTTTGAGATCCACGCTTAGGTAGAAGGACAGGCTGTGATGCCAGGAGCCTCGTCCCAGGGCTGCAGCGTTCCCCATCCGCTGACAGAAGACCTTGGTTCCCTCCAGCTTTGGCCTCTAACTTCCTGGGGACCCTAGACAAGTATCCTTTGTCCTTCATGTTTCTCATTAGCAGAGTGAGGTCCCGACTGGACCTGACAGCACAGCTGGGCTGCCACCAGGGTCCCTTTGCTCGTGACCCAGCCCCAGAGCAGTAACCGTGGCTCAGAGTACCCGAGGATCCCTCTACCATGAGCCCAGTACTCCTGCAGTGTGGTTTTGATGAGCTCCTCACTCACTGGGCAGGGACCCGAGGAGGAACTTTGACCTTGCTTAAGGTCCACTCATTGGAAGGGTGCGGACCGAGGTCAGCACTTCTGACAGTAAACCTCACACTTCTTCTTTAGACTCCTGCCTGAGCTCATCCCCTTCTGGGGGACCAAAGTGTACGTTCTCACCCATGTACAGGGTGCTGTAACCCATCACAAATGTAGTGGCTTAAAACCACATAGATTTACTTTCTTGTGGTTTTGTGGGTCAGTGTTTGGCACAAGTGTCACTGGGCTAAAATCAAAGTGTGGGCACTGCTGTGTTCCTTCTGGAGGCTCTGGGGATGATCTGTTTCCTGGTCCAGCTTCTAAAGGGCGCCTGCATTCTTTGATTTGTGGCCCTTTCCTCCATCTTCGAGGCCAGTGGGTTGAATCTCTTACACTTCATACCTCTCCTTCCTTCCTCTCTTCTCTGACTCACTCTGCCCTCTCCCACCTTTTTTTTTTTTTTAAGTTTATTTATTTATTTTGAGAGAGAGAATTCTGTGCTGACAGCACAGAGCCTGCTGTTGGGCTCGATCCCGTGAACCAGGAGATCGTGACCTGAGCCAAAATCAGGAGTCGGATACTCCACCGACTGAACCACCCAAACCACCCAGGTGCCCCTGCCACCTCTTGTTTTAAGGAATCACGTGACTAGACTGGGCCCTTCCAGGTAATCCAGGACGGTCTCCCCGTCTGCAGATCCTTAACCTTATTCACATTTGTAAGTCCTGTGGCCATGTAAGGTCATCACAGGTTCCAGGGGATTAGGGTATGGACATTTTGCAGGGGGGGGGGGGCATTATTTTGGTGTCTCCATCCAGGTGCCGGAGAGGAGCCCTCCGTGACGGTACCAGGCCAAGGCGGCTGGTGTGTGTACCCTTATGGCCCTGGGCATACCCTGCCACACATATCACTATGCCACGTGGTGTGGCAGTGCTCATGGGTGGGAACGCGTGGGCAGGGGCCTTGCCTTCTCTCTGCGTCCTGTGTGTCTGGGGGTGGTGAGTGGGTATACACGGTGGCCTCAGGAGCCCCTTCATAAGCTGTTGAACAGTACAGAGGGCTTCTCCAGGGCCCCCAGCTGCAGACAGGGCTGCCTCATGCACTTCCGCTGATCCTTTTCTTTGGTCCTTGGACAGTCTTGGTGGCAAGGCAAAGCGTGGGTCATAATCCCCATTTTACAGGTGAGAAAATAGGCTCTGAGAGGTTGTGTGGCGGCCAGGACTCTCTGGGGAGGTGGCAGAACAAAATTCCAACTTGGGCCTCTTACCTGCTGTCCTCCTGTCCTCCGTGTTGCTCAGTTACCCTTTACTCCTCGGACTGCCTGCTGTGGGTTGAATTGGGGCCCCCACAGATTTAGACGTTCTAATCACCAGTGCCTCAGAATAGGACCCCAGACCTCAGAGGTGAAGGCTAACTGAGCGGGCCCCTCCTGGGCCTCCAGCCACATTTCCCATCCTTCCCTCCACGTGCACCCGCCACACTGCCTTTCCGTATATTCATTTCTTAACAGCTTTACTGGGCCATTATAATGGACACAGAGTAAGCTAGATGTTGTGCGATTTGATGAGTTTTGACATATGTATACACTGATGCAGCTGTCACCACCATCAAGATAATGAACAGGTCAGTCACCCTTGGTAATCTCTCTCCCTGCCCCACCTCCCAGCCCAGGCAACCACTGCCACTATAGATTACCTCTTCATAGAATTTTATATAATTGGAATCTTCCAGTGAGTACTCTTGTTTTGTACACTGGTCTTTTTCCAGGTTCTTGCAACTCCGGCTGCCTTCCTGCCATGGAGTCTGACCTTGCTCTTTCTCTGCTCCTCCTCACTTCCCTTTAAGCATCACTCAGCTCTCACCGGTTCCTCAGAGAAACCTTCCTGGACCTCTCTCCCCCGAGACCCAAAGGTCCCTGATTTAACATACGGTGCTGGCCCTGCATCCTCCCTGGACAGTTTCCACAGGTGCATTTTACATCCTCTTTGTGGTTAATGCTGTCTCCCCACCGACCTCCACCAGCAGCAGGCCTGTGATGGACTCTGCTATCTGTTAGCCCTGGCACCTGGAGAATGGTGGCACACTGGAGATGCTGGCTGGACAAATGCATACTCACAATGGGAGTGTCCAAAGCATGGGGCTCAAGAGCTGGGTCTGTGTGGTCAGCCTGCCCGATGGTCTTAGGCAAGATCATCCAGCCTTCTTTATGCCTTTGATTTCCCATCTTTAAAATGGGCACAGTAGCAATACTCACCTCACTATGTTGTAAAGTCTAAGGAAGGTGATGCATGGAAGGAATTTCAGAAAACACTTGACACATAGTTCGTGTTCAGTTAATGATGGTCAGTTTGGGAGCTGTAAAGGAATATGAGATCGTCCTGTGGCTCAAAGCTGAATTTCTCATCTTCCAAATGATGGGTGTGCAAGGCTGTTTTTTTTTTTTTTTTTTTTTTTCCTTCTTGCTAACAGGCCCATAGTTACAAGCCTCTTGTTGGATCAGTAATGCGAGAGAACTAACTGAGCCAGGATAAATCACTGTGCGAGCCTGGTTCCATTCCAGGGTTGGGATTTCATTAGCTGTTGGCAGTGCTGTACTCTCCTCAAGTCCTCTTCCTGGGGACTCAGGCTGGGTTTATTCGGTGCATATGTTTATGCAGTGGGCCCTGAATAATGGCCCTGCGGGGTGTGTTGGAAAGTGTAACCGACAGGCGGGCAGGCAAGAGGTAACTGTGGCTGTGGAGGGCAGATTTCCCACCAAGTTATGTTGATAAAGCCCCACAGGCTTCTCCAGCCAGTCCCCATGGGTTGTGCTCTGGCCGGTTTAGAGTGACAACAGGTTGGGACCAATAGGATTTTGAGTGTGATAGTGTGTCCAGACTGATGAGGCCATCCCCAACTGAAGGAGCCCTGAAGACCAGGGCAGGGGACATTGAGCTCTATAATGAGGAGAGATGCTGGTCCAGGGCTGTGTGGGGTCTGGGTTCAGGGCACAACTCTGGACATTGAACTTCACGTGAATGGTACTCCCCGGAGTTGTGCAGTGTGCAACCTGTGTGGCTGTATGTGGTTGCTCTGTCCAAGGTACTGGGTTGTAGATTAATATTTCAAGGGAAGCACTCAGACCCACGGGAACACTGAGGAAAGCAGTAAGGAGTGGAAGAAAAAGCCAGCAATCTGTGGGCAGAGAAGATGGCATAGAGCCAGTTCTTCCACTAAATCTTAGGATGTCAGGCAAAGCCCTTGGAGCCTCTGCTGTTTCATCTGTAACACAGGGATCATCTGTCATGCCCCACTCACCACACAGGGTTATTGGGAGGATTACAGGAGCTGGGGCATAGAGAATCTTTGTAAGCTGCTGAATAGGATGGGCAAGTATTGCTTAGTTTTTTTTGTACTCTGGTCCAGTGTAAGCTACGGGCCCTCCAAGTTACAATTGTCCCCAAGAGAGGCACCGGAGCAGTTACTGCCTTGAAGTGAGATTTTGGTTTTCTGGGAGAGAGCCAGGGCCCTACACTGGTGAGTATTGGGAGGCAGGAGAGGACACCAGAGGAGACATCTCCTCCTACCCAGCCTCCTGTTCCTGGAGATTGTGCAGCTGAAGGTGGCCAGGAGGCTGTTAGCAGGAGTCCCACCTGGCAGGTGTTTCCTGAGGCCCAGGCAGTGCTCTGCTCTGTGTCCCCACACGGCATCAATGCACACCGGCAGGAGGCCACAGTCCTGACGTGCCAGGAGCAGGTTTCTTCCGGTCTCTTGCTGTATCGAGCCTTGCGGGCTCTGGAGCTAGCCACAGTGTGGTACGACTCTCCTATGGTTCTGTGGCCTTGGAAGAACTGGTCGACCTCCCTGGGCCTCAGTTTCTCCACCTATAAGATGGGGATAGCAATAGCACTACCCTCTCGGGGTCCTCTGTGAGGATTCAGTGAGCTCGGTGCTGAGGTGCTCTGTACGGGCTTGGCAAGAAACAAAAAGTGGCAGCCGAAGTGACCTGTTTCCCCCAGGGGTCACCAGTCCCTGAAAGTGGAAAACGGGGGCTTCGGGCTGCTGGGCCGCCTCTGCGTGTGAGGCGTGTTCTTGTCATTCACAACCAGGGTGGGAACTGAGGTGGGAACCTCGTCAGCTCACAGTCCCAGGAACTGCTAGGATATTTTCTGGAGGGAAAAGCGCCCACAATAAAAGCCCCTGGAACAAAACCCAATAAATCTCAAAGACTCACATAAATGAGATGGTCCCCAAATGAGAGGGTCCCCTTCACAGACCCTCCAGGAAAGACACATGCAAACAAAGTCCCAGAAACACGGGTTGCCCCACGATATCACAAGCTGCGTATCACAAGAGAAGTTCTTCTGAATTCTCAAGGCAGCCCCCATGGGTGAAAAAGGCAGCATTTCTCTGAACGGTCACCAGCTGGTCCTGGGTCTCTAGGTTATTTGGATAAATAGCAGGGTG
Organism: Panthera onca; assembly: GCF_046562875.1. Taxonomy (NCBI): domain Eukaryota; kingdom Metazoa; phylum Chordata; class Mammalia; order Carnivora; family Felidae; genus Panthera; species Panthera onca. The sequence continues at coordinate 12,565,145 of NC_138349.1, forward strand.
GCAATCACTCAAAGTCCCTTCTGTTTCCTGGGATGAATCCTATGGCTTGAGGCTGTACCTGGACTCCTGACAGAGGAGAGTTGGGCTCCATCCATCAGCATTCTGGAACCTTCCCTGCTGCCCAGGGCCTACATGTGCCAGGGGTCTAATGGGCTATTCATTTGTGGGTATCCTGGCCTGGCCAGGAGACACCTTTCTCCATGGGTATCTTTTTTTTTTTTTTTTTAAATTAATTTATTTAGAGAGTATGTGTGTGTGCATATGAGCAGGGGAGGGGCAGAGAGAGAATCCTGAGCAGGTTCTGTGCTGTCAGCACAGAGCCCCACGAGGGGCTCCATCCCACAGACTGTGAGATCATGATCTGAGCTAAAATCAAGAGTTGGATGCTCGACTGAGCCGCCCAGGTGCCCCTCTCCATGGGTATCTCCACTTCAGGTGTGTGGAACCTCAGGGAAAAGTGACAGGCATAGGCTGAGCTGGGTGTCTGGGGAAGGAGACTAGGGACCGAGGGCTTTTGAGGCTTGTGTTTGAGGATCTCCCTCCTCAGATCAAACAGTCTGAGTAGATTATTAATAGTAGCCCAAAGAAAGATCATTTATTTGGCATTTACTCTGTCAGACGCTGAGTTTGAGGTAATCGGGTTATTATTACTGGGTCCCTCAGGTCCCAGTCTCTGTGGGGAGCTGCTTTCAAGGAATGTAGTGTGGCACCTCAGAAGCAATTAAAGGTAGTTCAAATGCTGACTCCTTCTCTTGAAGAATATCAAAGGCAGAAAGAATATTCTCCGTGCGGTGTGTGAATTTCTTCAGAAACACTTTTCTCTCTACTTCTGCTTCCTGATGCCTTTCCTGTGGTTGTTGTCCCAAACTTGCCCTTGTTGAGGGGTTAGAGGCCAGAGTGAGGGGATCAGGGGCTCAGTCCTCCTGGCCTTCACTGGACATGTCTCACCTTTCCCCTCAGCCGCCCCACCCTTCTCTTCTGACAGGCAAGGCATGAGTCCAAAATGGCGAATGTAGTTGGTGGCATTCATGAGTTGGTGAGTCACTTTATTTTTTTAAATGAATGAGATTAAAACTTTTTTTTCCACCAAGGACAAAGTTTTTTCTGTAGGAGTTTATTGTAACCCGGGTTGTTTTAAGGAATGGGTATGTGGAAGCTGGAACACCGGTATTGTATAGATCAGAATAAGACCAGCTTTCTTCCTGTGGTGGCCCATGTTCACCCGAAAGCCATGTGACAGCGTCTGAAGTCCAAGAACAGTGAGACCAAGTGTCAAGGAGCAGTCACTCCAGCATTAGACTCAGGGTGGCAGAAAACCAGCTCTGGGATCCTGTTTCTAAGGATTCAGGCACTAGCCTGGGAAGGTCAAATGACCACTTGAAAAATTTCCTGGGAAGATTTCCATGACTCTTCATGGGAAGTGATCCAGGTACAGGTATCTCCAGCTTGTGGATCTGTCTGGTTATTTTTAATGGGCTGAATCAACTGCATCCTTTCCAAATCCCCAAGCCTGGGGGAGAGGATACTACTTGTCACAGCTCCTTCTGCCTTCTCCCTGTGCAGCCCGGTGTCTCCATAGCTGGGGGACTCTACGTATACCTCCCGCCATCTTGCCCAGGGCCACAGCTGGCCTGAGGAAGAGGGGGGCGTTGTGGTATTTTTCCATGCCAGGCCGGCTTTATCATGGGGAGAAAATAGACCAGCTCCAGGCTTTCCTTTGTGTGGTGTTTTTGTTTAGGACTGGGAGAAGCTCAAAGCAAACTTTCTTGGAATTTTAGTGGAATTTCTTGACAGAGCCTTGTCTTGGGAAGGAGGAAGCTTCCTGAAGGTTTGGACCAGTGGTGGGAGGGTGGGTTTTGCTGGGGGCCCATTGGCTTGAAGACTTATTCTTCTCCTTTGTGGGAGCCCCAGGCCCCCCGGTGTGGTTCTTTGGCCCCTGTCCGCAGGATTGAGTGTAGCCTTGTGCTGGTCTGACTTCGGATGGATGAGAGTGATGCTACCTAGTATGTGCTCCTTCCTCTGTGGAAGGTCCTGTTCCTTTCTACGTGGTCCAGATATGTAAGCTGAGGCCCAGAGGCGTTGTTTGCCCAAGGTCACATAGCTAGAAATAGGTGGAGTCAGAATTTGAACCCAGCTTTTGCAACTTGAAGTGTGGCTGTGGGTCAGAGAGCCTCCTTGGACATAGCTGGCTTTAGTGTTTTCTTGCCCCTCCTTTTCCTTCTAAGGCCCTTGCTGTCTTCTGGCTTCTAATCTGCCACACATATGCCTCCTTGGCTGGAATGCCCTGCAACCCCCTGCCCTACTCATTGTCAGGACCTGGCTCAGTGACTGCTGCCTCCAGGAAGCCTTCCCTACTGCGCCCCCCCCGCCACCAGAGTCCAGCCTGGGTGGCTCTTCTGGTGCTCCCATGGCATCCTGGGCTTCCTCCCAGCAGACTGTTGGCCACACACTGTTCTATTTGGGGCTCTTCTTGTCTGTCTCCTCCTCCAGTGCAAGCATCTCGAGGGTAGGGGCAGCTCACCGAATGTTTGATGAATGACTGAATGGTTCGCTCCTGTCTCTTATTGCCGCGTCTGGGGTTATCAATTCGTTTCCTGTCAGCAGTGTAGCCTGCTTGCTTCGGTCTCTCATCTGGAAAACGCAGAGGATCCTAGTTCATCTTTGTAGTGTTGGAGTGCAGCTTAAATGACAACACACACAGCCCTCAGAACAGCCCCGCTGCCCATGAGCTGTCCTGACTGCCTGGTGATTTGCAGCCTGGGGTGGGGAGGCTCTGCCCCGGGCTGATCTACTTCTTCCCTACCCCCCCCACCCCTGGCCCAGCACCACTCCCTGAGGTGAATGACTCAGCGCTTGGAAATCGCTTTCCTTTCTTGAGGAGCCAGATCATTTCCCCCATCAAACCAAAGACAGTAGACAAAGTTAATTGCCAACTGATGAGGTGGGGGTGGTGTTTGAGGGGGGGAGTTGTGGAGGTGGGGCTGGGGGTCAGGGGATGGGTGACAAGAAAATCATTCAGATAGAACCAAAGAGAGCATTTGCCACGGAGGGCAGCAAATAAAGTGTGAGCGTGTGTGTGTGTGTGTGTGTGTGTGTGTGTGTGTGTGCATAGGAGTGAGGGGAATGGGACAGGAGATGCTTGGAACACAGCTGTGAAATGAGACTCAAAGTGATACTCATGGTCACAGATCTGTAGCTATAACAGCCTGCAATGTCTATGCTCCCTAATTCGACCCTGAGGTGACTCCACAGGGAGGCAAATGTGTCTGGATATTCCTTTTCTCTCGTGCTGTTTTTGAAACTGCATCCTCTAGAAACAAGCCCCTCCAGAGGCTCTTGGAAGAGGATTCTGTGGTCACATAAATGTGGGAGCCCACTCCTGTATCCCTCCCAAACATTCACAAGGCATTAGCATGGGAAAGGCCCTGAGAAGTCCTGCAGTTAAGAAGTCCTTGTAACTTTGTTTAGGCCAGGGTTTCCCTGATCAGGGAACCCTTTTCCCATGTTACACCCATCTACATCCCATAGTTCCAGGAAGCGCTTTGGGAGCCTACCCCTCCACCAAAATGACTGGGACACAGTTCATGTCATTGTGATTGAGCTGATGTTTTCAAATTTAAAACTGAAAAATTAGTTCAACTCTGTATTAGTTTCCTAGGACTGCTGTAACCAACTTATTTTTTGCAAATAGTTTCAGGTAGGCATCCACTGGTACTTTCTTCCAGAAAGAGCCATGTGGGCTATAGCACCATTTGTAAATAAACTGTCCTTTCCAATTGATTTGCTTTTCTCCAAGGAGGATAAAATGGAAAGTGTCATGGAGGAGGTGGGATTTCAGGAGCTGCAGGAATATGGGGGTGAGGGACTCTGGTGAGGGGGTGTCCTATGGAAGAAGGGAAGGGAGCTAGAGACAGAGGCGTCTGAATGAGGAGAAGGGCCAGGTGCTATGGGCTCAGAGGGCCAAGCAACACCAGGTTAGTACTTAAAGGACAGGGCACCCCTTCCCTTCCAGCGGGGGTGGGGCCAGAACTCCTGGAACACGGAACCCCCGGACAGAGTGTACCTGTGTCTACAGGGCGTGGTGCCAAGTGATGGTTACTGGAGATCTGGGGTGTTGACACGAAAGCAGAGCACAGGGCCTGGGAATGGGGGATGGGAGTCCAGGGGGATAGCCCAGGCTGGAAAACTGAGCAGGAGCCCTGTCCCCCTGATGTGGTTGGCAGATGTGTTCACCTCCCTGGGCACTCACTTTTCCATGAACACTGATCAGTCCTGGAGGCACCTGCTTCTTGGCCTGAGTGTGTGCTCACAGTGTGTGTGGGCAGCCAGAAATGCTAATTAACTTGTGTCTCCAGGAGCATCCCTAACCCAGGGCAGATGAGATTTGGTATGTAAACCTCTAGCTTCCTTGGTCCGTGGGTGGGTAAGGGTCTATCCCCTCTCGCAGAGATCCTCAGTGGGATTTGGCTACAGTTACTGATGGCCATAACTCGCTCAGGGACATGCCTTCCCTGTCCCATTTCTTTACTCCCCTATCTGTGATCCCTGGGGCCACCTCCCAAACCAATTCCCACACTTGAATCCTCACCTCAGGGTCTGCTTCGGGGGAAACCCAAACATCTATGTTAGGTCAGCCCCAGAGGGCTGGTTGGAACCTGTCCCATCTCTCCTGCTTCACATGCAGTTGGTGCTAGGGCTTGGTGGAAGGGGAGTGTGAACCTGTGGGAAAGGGAGGAAAGACTTACAGAGCTTGCCACCCAGGAATGCTCAGTTTTGGAAGTTGTGAGTCACAGAAACTACATTCTAAGTGGCTTAAACGACAAGGGGGAGGGCTTCTGGGTGGCTCAGTTGTTGAGCGTCTGACTGTTGATTTCGGTTCAGGTCATGATCCCAGGTTCGTGGGATTGAGCCCCATGTCTCAGCATGGAGCCCGCCTGATATATTCTCTGTCTCTCTCTCTCCCTCCCTCCCTCTGCTCCCTCCCCCCCGCCCACACACACACACACACACACACACACACACACACACACACACACACGGGAAATGTTGGCTTATGGAACTGAGATGTTCTGTTGGTGACACTAACTTGAGGCATGGCTGGGTCCAGGGGCTCAGATGAAGCCATCAGATGTCTCCATCACTCCTCTGCTTTCCTTGCTGTTGGCTTTGTTCTGGAAGGGTGGGGGGTGTTCTCCACATGGCTCCCCCTGCCCTAGCCCCAGGTTTATATTCTATTAGCTGAGTAATCTCAATAGTAAGAGTGCCTCTTTTCAGATAATTTTAGGAAAAGTCCCAGCCCTGACCCTACTGAGTAAAGGACCAGTGTCTGAACCAACTCCGATGGCCATGGCAGGGAGTGAGCTGACTGGCCAGGACTGGTCCTGGGGGATGTCTCAGCTTCAGAACTAAATGGTCTGACATCCTTTCTCCTCCCAAAGATGGGATCTATTCCCTGTGGAAGAGGGACAGGGAGGTGGAAACAACAGATGATTATGGGCGGGTTGGGTAGACAGGGACAAAGAACAGAACACCTGAGAGACGAAGGCAAGGGGCCAAGGGCATGGGGAGAGGAAAGACCTTTTTGATGAATCTCTTGTGGAGCCCAGGCTGTCAGATGTCTGCCCTGAAACAGTGTTAAGAGAAGGCAAGGCTTTTTAAAAAATATATATTTTGGGGCATTTGTTTTAAAACTTTTTGTTTTGAAAGAATTTTAGGTTTACCTAAGAGTTGCAGAGATAATACAACTTTTCTGTACAGTCTCCTCTGCTTTCATGGTAACACACTCCTTGTGCAATTATCCAAACTGATAAGCTAATGTCACTGTTACGGTTAACTAAACCACCCACTTTATTCACATTCTCCCCATTTTTTCCCCACTGATGTTCCTTTTCTGCTCCAAGATTGAATCTAAGATCCTCCCTGGCTTTTAGCTGTCATGTTTCCTTATCTTATTCTAAATCATCGTGTGTCTCTGATTGGAGACCCTTTTCTCCATCTTTCCCTGCCTTTCATTGCCCAGACACTTTTGAAGAGATGTGGGCAGATATTCCATGGAATGTCCCTCAAGTTGAGTTTACCTGACATTTTCTCAGGAGTACACTGAGGGTGATGGGTTTGGGGAAGAACACCACAGGGGAGAAACCTGCCCAAGGATGCAGGATACCAGCATGACTTCTTGCTGCCGCTGCCTCCCAGGGGGTCACTGGTTTCGGTGCTGCCTGTCAGGTTTCTCTAGTGTCAGGTTTGTGTTTTCCCTTTCCATGCTCTGTTTGGAATACAGGGGTTTTGGTTGAGTTTGGTCCCAGGAAGGGAGAACAAACATCCTCTCCTCCCTCCCAGGTCCGTGCTCTCTCAGGCCAGGCCACCACTTACATCTGCTGCCAAATGCTAGAGCAGGCACCAGACCTGTGTTCTCTGTCGCTCCGGGAAGGACGGCTATGGCTTCCTTTCAAGGGCCTTGAGTCTCAAGGCCATCCTGTATGTGTGCCAGTTCACGGACCCGTCGTGCTCCAGGTGTGCCTGGTCTGGGGCTGTGGTTGCCCACACCTGGATTCTAGCTGGGAAACCTGTGCCAAAGGCAGAGTGCAGTTTGCCCCAACTTCCTGGAGAAAGCTGGTGTTTTCTCAGGGGTGAGGAGGGTTTGCTCCGGGGAAGGAAGGACAGTTTCTCACAGAAGTTGGGAGCACCTGAGTTACCTAGGAGGGCACTGGCTGGGGGAGGGAGGGGTAGGTGTCTCAATTGACATGAGGGAGGAGGAGATAGGGAGCTCACCGTGTAGGGAGAGGCTGGGCCCAAGACACCCACCCTGGCCCAACCAAAGACACCGTGGACGACAGCCTGTTTGGCAGTTTGTTTGTTGACCTGCAGCTGCTCTCTAACAGTTAAACAGTTTGCAGATCCACTCCCTAGGGTCCTGTTTGCAGTTATGTTCTGAAAGATAATCAATTAATGAAGCCAGGAAGACCCTGGCTTTAAAAGGAAACCAAAACTGTACAAGTAACTGTGGTTGGAGACTGAAAACACTGGAGGTTTGTACAATTCCTGTGGAATTCAGACCCTTCACCTCTTACCGGAATTGAGGGACAGGTTGGGAAGGCATTGGATTTGGGTTTGGTGTCAGCCCCATGAGGTTCAGGCCTTGGTGGTACCCTTTATTAGTTTGGTGTGACCTCTGGCAAGCCACCTGGCCTCCTGAGACCAGTGTCTCCTTTGGGAAATGGGGACAGTAATAGTGTAGCCATCGAGTCTTGCGGCCCAGGGGCTGTTTGGATTTGAGGTGATTAGAAAGGCAGGAAACTAAAAATATATATGCATGAAGGATATTCTCTATTTGGCCCAAGGACGAGGAACAAGGTTTGGGTGCAGCGTGCCTGGGGCTGAGAGGGACACTGGGGAGGGAGGGCAATGTCTGTCTGCCTTCAGGACTGGCTTTGAGCCTCTCTAGAAGCCGGAAACAGAGTAGCTGCTCTCACGAAACACGGCGCTCAAGCAGCGCTCCTTGGAGGCCCTGGGGACAAAGTGGGACTTTGTCTGGAAGGACCCCTGCACCATTTGAGCCTGGAATACAGAGCGGGAAGGAAACACGGCTGGCTGGCACCTCATGGGTTTTGTGGTCTTGGAGACAGTGTCTGAACACCAGCGCAAGGGGCAGCGTGAGACATGTTCCCCCGAATGGCTTGGGGGCAGCAGTGAGGAGGCCAGAGTGGATAAGGGTGATAGCTTGAGCCTGAACCCATGGTAGCCCTGGGAGTACCAGGGAGGCCTCGGGCAGAGGTTCAGAGTGGAGCTGAGATTCTGAGGACGGCGTACGTGAACTGGCAAGATGCATGGTCCCCACTTGCAGGGTGGCTGAAGACACCTGGGTCGCTATGATACCTGCCTTGTAAGGTGGGGGTCCAGTGAGCGCATCTGGGGCAGGCGTTCTGACAACTCCCAGTTGTCACTCGTAGTTGTCACAGCTATGACAAAGTCCATACAGCCCCCTCAGCTGCCTTTCTGATGCTGGGAGCCTCAGGTTCACATCTGTGAAATGAGGATGATGAGAATGACCTCCTTCAGTCAGGGTTGTTACGGGGATCCAGTGACCTAAAGATTACTTCTTCTCAGAGACTGAAAGACATACACAGAGTCCCACGGCTAAGAGAGTGGGTGCCAGCGTCTGTTGGACCTTGTGTCCCTGCATGGCCACTGCTCAGTGCATGTGGTCAAGGGAAGAAGTGAATGCTGTTTCTGTGCTCTAGAGTGCCTTGTCAGAGCTCAAAAGCACTCTTTGGGGGAAGTCCTGTCATGAACACACTGCCACGGAGGTAGAAGACAGAACCTGAACCCCAAGCATGAAGGCAGCGAGCTGTCATTGTGGGCTGGCCCTGCCAGCTATTGGGTATTGCTTTTATAACCCTCACAGTGACCCTATGAGGCAGGTCCTATCCTGAGACCCAATTCCCATTGTTTGTAACTCTCGCCGTGTAGAAAGGGAAACCACGTCTTGGAGGTTAATGTCCCCAAGGTCACAAGGAGGTAGGAGACAAAGCCAGGATTTGAAGCTGTGGTTTTCTCCAGAGCCCAAACTCTCCAGTCCTTGGTCATTTTGTGGTCAATGAAAGCATAGGACTTGGTCTGTGTTATTAAGCCCTTCTCTGGTTAACCAACTCAGGACCCCCACTGCACCTCACCACTACCGAGCAGTTTCTAGGCGGTCGCTGCCAGGATACGAAAGACCCCAGGCTTCCTTCAGGAATTACGTTAGGGGATTGAGAGAGATTATTTCAGAAGAGCTATTGGAGGCACCAGTTATTATTTTTTTGGTACAATGGGTAAAAATTTCCTCTCCGTTCTTACTCCCCTGCTAAAAGACTCAATTGAATAAGTAAGAGAAACAGCAGCATGTGTTATTTGAAAACTGTTTAGTGCAATTACTGCTGTAGACTTTACTGAATTTGAAAATGATAGATGGCAAATCTTAATTTCCCCAGCTCTCCATCCTGGCAAGCAGTTTGTTAAAGACTAGCGGTGCGGCTAATCGCCAGTGCATAATGCCCACACATACACGTTTTTCCTTTTTATATAACACATTATGCTAATCACCCTGTATTCCATTTTTCAATAAAAGGTCAGCGGAGCACTGTTTGTTCAGAATGTGCAATTTAAACTTCATGTCTGTCATTAGAGATAATCTAGGTTTGCTGTATCAAGTGGGGTTGTCATAGAAACCAGACCCGCAAGCTCTGTTTATGGCCTTTGGAGAATAAACACTTTGCATTTATTTCTCTGGCAAGGAAAAAAAAAAAGTCAGAAATCATCGAACAATTAAGTAAGGTTTGAAAACAAAGGGGTAATAGCCCAGAAGAGAGAGCTATGTCATTCATCAAAAATCAATAATTGTCACACAGTCGGTATACCCGGGCATTCAAGCACGTGACTGACGGAAGTGGTCAAGTATTTCCCCTGGGACGAACAAGTAAGGGAGAGTGGATGTGTTATTATGCTGAGTACAGAATTAATTTAAGTGTGCTAATGGGTTTTATCCAGGCTATTATACCCTTGAAAAACATTGCGTGTAAGTTGCATTGAGTGTCTGATCAGGTTTTTTATGCCATGTATTTGGTCATTTGTGAACTCCAAATAGCTGAGACGATTTCATATTGTCTCTCTGATCTTCCTATCGTTTAGAAGGACCTTTTCTGGAAGCAGTTCAGGGATCCCGAGCCTTAGATTTTTTTAGATCCTGCCTGGGAAGTATCATTTTTATTAAGTAAAAGGACAACCTAGTTCAATTTGAACACATTTTTTTAGTATATCTCCAATATTGCATGGCTATACTTCTGTTAAAATTATTTGTTGGTTATCTGAAATTCAACTTTAACTGGATGTCCTGTATTATATCTGTTACTTTGTGTTTGAGGGGTCCAAGGAGATGAAGAGGTAATTCTCTGAACTCTCCTAGCAGCCTCAGGCCTGTGCTTCCTTTAACAGGGGAATGAGAAGTGTGTGCACAGGATGTGTGTGCATGACTAATCCTGTTAAATTACAGTGTAATTGTGGCTCTAATTTGCTGGAGGCGCCAGCAAAGTCAAATTAAAAAAAAAGTCACCTGCTTGCAAATGACCAAACATTCACTTGGCATAGCCACTCTGTAAGGGGAAAACTTCTGTTTAAAAAAAAAAAAAAAATTTATGTTTATTTCTGAGAGATAGAGACAAGCGTGAGCCAGAGAGGGACAGAAAGAGGGAGACAGAGAAGCAGGCTCCAGGCTCTGAGCTTTCAGCACAGAGCCTGACGCGGGGATTGAACCCATGAACTGCGAGATCGTGACCTGAGCCGAAGTCAGATGCTTAACTGACTGAGCCACGTAGGTGCCCCAAAAACTTCTGATTTTTTAATTGTAATTTTTATTATTTTTTTTATTTGACCCCCTCTGAAAGAGGGTTGTTGAACCTGCTTTCCTAGGGGAGGAGGTAACCATTTACAGTTGTTTTTAGAGCTGGTCCCTAGTTATTTTTTGGAGCTGGGCCAGAGGAAGGACCTGAGCTTATCTGTTGGGCGTGATGTTCAATCTGGTGGGGAAGGGTTAGGGTTTTATGAACTGTGACCCTGCCCAAGGACAACCTCATTGCTGTAATCTCCACCCACACAACACAATTCACAGAAACCTGGTAATTGTCAGACGAAGCCTTCACTAGACTACTGTATCAAATTCAGGGTGATGGAGCTAAATAAAACCCAATACACACATTCAGTGTACCAAGTAGGAATTCGGTCCTGGGTCAGGAGCTCAAGGGGACCCAAAGCCAGATGACGGTTGGTCTTCCAGGGATGCCTTGGCCAGTGGGAGAGAGTTGAACACAGAAATCACTTTAGAATCAGGAGACAGGGCCAACTGCTTGAGCAGAGACTGAACAAAGTGCCCTGGGAACATAGAAGAAGAAGAGATGAATTTCACCTGGGGAGTCCAGGGAGCCTTCTTGGAGGAGGAGGGGGATTCTCAGCAGATCTTTGAAGTGGCCATTTATTAAATCATATTAACACTAGAAAAGTATGTTTCTTACAAGGACACTGTTACTGGATTTGGGGGCCACTTCAATTCAGTATGGTCTCATCTCAATCCTTCGTCTGCAGAGACCTGAGTTTCCAGGTGGACACAAATTTTTGGAGGACATTATTCAACGCGCTCCAGTTGCCAATGATTAAAACTTGGTAGGTTTCAAACAAACAAACTTGGTACGTTTCACAGAGATTTCTCCTGAACAATCAGCTTGTCCCGATAGGCCTGCAGTAGACTGGGGCTGAGGGGCAGCTTGCTATTTCCCTAGGCATGCCTTATCCAGGCACCTGGGTGCTCTGCTTAGTTGTTCACCTGCCAGGCCCTGATTTAGTTCAGGTGGAGCAGTCATGAGCCTCTGTGAGGCCAGAATCTGCTGCTTGCTCTCCCACCTCCTTCCTGGTACCTCCTTAGTGACGGGGACTCATTTATACTGTGCACGAGCTGTTGGTTAACAGTATTTATTTCCAGAGTCAGAAATATTTGATTCCAACTGGGGACACCAAATTGAAACCCATGCAAGTCCAAAATGCAGGTCAGGTGATAACGGAGAGCACGCTATGACATAGGATAGAGAAGGAGCGTGTAGGCGCCTAGAACAGGCAAGCCATGAAGTTCCCATTCTGGCCCCTGTGTGGTCTTGAGTAACTCAGTCTCAGGTAGCCTCAGTTTCACACCTGTGAAATGGGTATAATTACAGTTCCTTTCAATGTTATGAGAGCTTGAAATACTATATATAAAGTGTCTAGCACAGTCCTGGCATGTAGTCAAGGCTTAATAAGTTTACAGTGAATAAATGATGAATGAATGAATCATTTGAACTTTGCATTACCTTCCAGCTGAAAGAGGAGAAATAGTTCAGATGCAAATAATAGCCTTCAAACCACACTGACAAAAAAATCAGAAAATAAGATGATAGAATGTTCCCAGACAGATCTTCCTTGGCCCTGCATTGGAATAAATTATGCATTTTTCAATCAAAAGGGAATTCACTCAAAAATCAAGAAGTAGTAATTCCAGAAGTAGTAATAATGATAAACACCAATGGTTATCCCAACAGATGTGAAGTTTATATTTATATAGAATGCAAAATAAGAGATTTTTCAAGCATCTAGGATAGCATTTCTAACTGTGTGTGTTCTAAAAGGAGGTAATGGGTGCTCTATGAAGAAACAGTCCTCGTTAAATAATTTGGAAAGATACCCTAGTATAAAAGTTTTTTTATTGCAGGACTTTTCGGAACTTTTAATATGTTAACATGCAGTGTGAATTTCCTAAATGAAGATACAGCATGGAGTATTTTCCAAATATATTTGGTGATAGGAAATGCCCCCTCACCATCCCTTTTCTTGGAACTAGTGTTGCATGGAATGCAGCACAGGGAAAATACACCCTGATTTTTGATAAATGGCTGTCCCCCACCAAATGCTAGGCATTCTTATAGGTTTTAGGTGGCCTCTAATCCTGGGTGAACCTGTCTGGTTGCACAGTCCTGTGATTTTGGTTTTTAAAGGACAGGCTGATTAAGAGAATTTGGGTGTGTAAGGAGACCAGGCATTGTAAGGAAAGCCACCAGGCATTGAGAGTGTTGAGAGATGTCACCTTAAGAGAACTGGTGAGTTTCCTGCAGGCCACCTGCACGCTGTCCAAATAGGAGGGGCTGGGGAGAGTCAGGACAGGGTCCAGCTGCCCCAAACAGGTTCTCCTCTTTTGCCCTGCTTTCAGGTCCTTCAGCACAAAGCCTGATTTTCAGAGGGGCTTCTGCAGTGCCTTCTACAGTGCTTGAGCACAAATGGATCTGACTGGGGCTGGAGATGGCCTGTTTCTTGAGCTGTCACCTTTAGTCTCCTTATCTCTATTCCACCAAGTCCCACCACTGAGACTCTGTGCAGTAACCCCAGCCAGGCAAAAGTCATCAACCTTAAATCCCTTTACCTGGAGGGCTCCCAGTTCATTTCTTCACCCATTCCTCTTCATAATTCTATCCCATGACTACTCTAGCCACAAGAGGCAGGGAGCTAGGTCTTTCACCTGGATGTCCTTGTGCCCAGCTAAAAATCTCTTAAGAAGGAGACCAGGGAGGGGTGCCTGTGTGGCTTAGTCGGTTAAGTGTCCGACTTTGGCTCAGGTCATGATCTCACAGTTTGTGAGTTTGAGCCCTGCATCGGGCTCTGTGCTGACAGCTCAGAGCCTGGAGCCTGCTTCAGATTCTGTATCTCTCTCTCTCTCTCTCTCTGCCCCTCCCCTGTTCACACTTGGTCTTTCTCTCTCAAAAATAAACAAACATTTAAAAAAAAAAAAAAAGAAAAGGAAGACTGGGATGATACTGGGGTGTAACTAGCAGTCTGCTATAATATCCCTTACTTTCGATAAGACATTCTTTTGATTTATTATTTTTTTAATTAAAAATTCTATACATGGCCATTGGTGAAAGTCTGCAAAACATTGACAATTTTCAAAAAAGAGAAGAGCAATCTGGGGTTCCTGGGTGGCTCAGTCTGTTGAGTGTCTGACTTTGGCTCGGGTCATGATCTCATGGTTCGTAAGTTCGAGCCCTGCATCGGGCTCTGTGCAAACAGCCTCAGAGCCTGGAGGCTGCTTTGGATTCTGTGTCCCTCTGCTCGCACCTATGTCACTCTCAAAAATAAACATTAAAAAAAATATTTAAAGAGGAGCAATCAATGACCACTAATACTGCTTCTTAAAGATAAACATTATTAATACTATAGATAGATGTTTTCCTGCCCCCCAATTTTGAGGTCATATCTTACATTTGATTTTATATCCTGCTTTTTCACATTTTTGCATGTCTTTGAACACTCTACACAAATCTTTTTACCAATGACATGAGATTCTATCATATGACTGATTACATGTACCACAATTTGCTTAGTCATTTCTCTAATGGATATTGAAATTGTTAGCAATTTTTCATTATTAACAATCAAGAACATTTCCTGGGCTTTGACCTCCTTTTGGATTATTTCCTCAGGCTTGATTCTGAGAAGTGAAATTACTGGTTCACACGGGCTGGTATTCCAGAGTTTCTTGATGTGCAATGCCAGATTGCTTTCCTGAAAGCTGACTCACATCACTCTGTCCAGGACTAAGAAGAAATCTAGACTTAAAAAGTCATCTGGGCTTTTACATTTGTGATGGTAGGGGTCAAGTAATTGTTGAAACTTTTTCCTTGGTGCCCCTTTAGCTAGCTGGTGTCTTACCACACAGCTGATGTCTTCATGCTGTTGAGAGGCTGGGAGCCATGAACAGGGGTAGCTCACAGACTGGGCAGCCGTTAGATCTCACTGATGTTCCAGAGAGATCTTCAGCCACAGCTCTGTGCCTCATATGTTGGGCATTTCTGACTGTCTCATCAGTAGTGATGTTTCCACCCTTCTCCATGATTTCCTGCTTCTCTCTGTCCCTGGCTGGTTCTAAGGGGTAAAAACTACCATTACAGTCCAGCTTGTCCATTATGGAGGGTCAGTGTCACTGCTGTCCTTAACTCCTTCCATCACCAGTTGCCTTGGTGATATTGTCACCAGTGTTTTTGGATATGGGCTAGGGGCCAACCTTTTGGGCCAGAGCAGAGATAGGACCAGTTCCTATCTGGACCAGTTCCATGGCAGCAGCAGCTGGGTCAAATAAACCTGGTTGTGGGATGACTAAAGGAAGTTGAAGCTTTGCCTTCTGCAAGCTTGAAGACGAGAGCTCCTAGCCTTTCTTTAAAAAATAATTTTTTTAAACACCCTTTTATTTTAGAACAGTTTAAAATTTATAGTGAAATTGCCAAGATGGTACAGAGTTCCCATATCCACCACACCCAGTTTCCCCTATTAAAGTTTTGCATTTGTGTGGCTCATTTGTCATCATGGATGAACAGATACTGATACATTATAATTAAGTCCATACCTTATTCAGATTTCCTTAGTTTTTAACCAGATGTCCTTTTTCTGTTCCAGAATCTCACATTTTGTTAGTTGTCCTACCTCCTTAGGCTCCTCTTGGTTGTGACAGTTTCTCAGACTTTCCTTTTTTTTGATGACTTTGACAGTTTTGAGAGTACTGATTAGATATTTTGTAGAACGTCCCTCAGTTGGGATTTGTTTGGGAGGAAGACCACAGAGCATTTAGCAGTTCTTATCATATCAAGGGGATAGACTATCAACATGATTTATCACTATTGGTGTTGATTGATCTCCTGGCCTAGGTGGTGTTTGTCAGTTTCCTTCCCTGTAAAGGGCTTTTTCTCTGCCTCCTTTCTATACCACACTCTTTGGATGGAAGTCACTATGTGCAGCCCGTGCTTAAGGAATGGGGAGTTATGTTCCACCTCCCTGAGGGCAAGGTGTTTACATAAATTATTTGGAGTTCTTTTGTACTTGAGGTTTGACTGTTCTTCCCCATTTATATATTTATGTGTTCAGTCATTTATTTATATCAGCATGGACTCATGGATTCTTATTACACAAATTAATAGCTGTTTTGTATCTATATATATACAAATATATATGTGTATATATATGTTTATAAGAACTTTATTGACACCACACAATTCACTCATTTAAAGTATATGATTCAGTGTCGTTTTTTTAAGTAATCCCTACACCCAACATGGGGCTCAAACTTATGACCCCAAGATCAACAGTCACATGCTCTTCCACCTGAGCCAGCCAGGCACCCCATGATACAGTGGTTTTTAGTATACCCTGAGTTGTACAGCAGCTATAGCTACAATCAGTTCTAGAACATTTTTGTCCCCATAAAAAGAGACCTCGTACCCATTAGCAGTCCCTTTCCATTTCCTCCAAATCCCCCTGAACTAAGGCAACGACTAATCAATTTTTTTGTCTCCAAAGATTTATGTATTATGGACATTTAATTTTTTTTAAATGTTCATTTATTTTTGAGAGGGAGAGAAAGTGAGCAGGGGAGGAGCGAGAGGGAGGGAGACAGAGAATCCAAAGCAGGCTCTGTACTGTCAGCATAGAACCCAGTTTGGGGCTCGAACCCATGAAACCATGAGATCATGACCTGAGCAGAGATCAAGGGTCAGATGTTTAACCAACTGAGCCACCCAGGTGCCCCTGTATGACATGGTCTTAATTTCTCTTGAATATATAACTAGAAGTGGAATTTCTGAGTAGTGGGTGTGAAGTAGTATTTCATTGTGGTTTTGGTTTGCATTTCTCTGAGGGCTAATGATGCTGAACATCTTTTAATGTATTGGCCATTTACATATCTTTGGAGATATGTAATGGAGAAATTTGGGGAGAATTTATATCCTGATTATGTTGAGTCTTCCAGTCTATGAACATTCATATTTCTTTTTATTTAGAAATTATTTAATTTCTTTCATCAGCATTTAATATTTTTCAACATTCAAGTCCTGTCCATATTTTGGAAGGATTTATTAGATTTATATCCAAGCATTTCCATTTTTTGGAGCAATTTAAAATGACATATTTTTTATTTCAATGTTTACATGTTCATTGCTAATATTAGAAATACAATTGATTTTCATATGTTTATCTCCTATCCTGTAACTTTGCTATGATCATTTATTAGTTTTAAGTTTTTATAGATTCTTTTAGATTTACTATGTAAATAATTACATCACCTGCAAATAGAGACTTATTTCTTCCTTTCCTATATGAGTTTTGTATCCTTTTCTTGCTTTATTGCTGTGGCTAAAACATTTAGTAGTATGTTGAAAAAGAGTGGGAAGAGTGAATATATTTTCCTTGTTCCCAGTTTTAGAAAGTATTAGTCTTTCACTGTTAAGTATAATGCTATAGTTTTTGTAGATGCTGTTTATCAAATTAAGGAAGTTTCCTCTGTTCCTATTTTGCTGAGAATTTTTAACATCAATGTGGTTTAAATTTTCTGAAAGGATTTTTATTTCTGCATCAGTTGAGATGATCATATGATTTTTCTTTTTTAGCTTGTTAATATGGTCACTGATTGATTTTTCAATATTGAACCAGTTGTGGAATAAACTTGGTCTTAGAATGCAATTCTTACTATATATTGCTGAATTCATATTGTTAGTATATTGTTAAGGATTGTTTTGTTTATATTCATGAGGGGTATTGGTCTATAGTTTTCTCTTTTTGGATTGTCTTTGGTTTTGGTATCAAGGTAATAGTACTTTCATAAAATGAATGGGAAGTTGTTACTTCCTCTTTTTTCTTGCAGAGATTGTGTAGAATCAGTGTTAATTCCTCTTTAAACAATTTGTAGAATTCAGCAGTCAAACTATCAGGATGTGGAGATCTCTGTTTTTGTTTTGTTGTTATTCGTTTTGTTTGTTTGCTTTTGAGGATGGTTTAAATCATAAATTAAGTTTCCTTAATAGTTAGAGGGCTATCTAAATGATCTCTTCCACATTGGATGAGTTGTTTTTTGATCACTTCATCCAAGTGGTCAAATTTATGTGTGTAGAGTCATTCACTGTATTCCCTTTTTATCTTTTTGATGTCTGCAGGGTCTATAGTAATATCCTCTCTTTCATTCCCGATATTGATAATTTGTCTTCTCTCTTTTTTCTTTGGCAGTATTGCTAGTAGTTTGTCAATTCTATTAACTTTTTAAAAGAAACAGCTCTTTGTTTTGTTGACTTTTTTTCTATCTATTGAAAATCTGTTTTCTCTTTTTTGTTTTTCTATTTTATTTATTTCTACTCATAGCTTTATTATTCCCTTTGTTCTGCTTGTTTTGGGTTTATTTTGCTCTTTTTGTCTAGGTTCTTGAGGTAGGAATTTAGGTTATTGATTCGAGACTTTTTTTTTTACTAATATATTTATTTTAGTACTGTAAATTTCCCTCTCAATACTGCTTTAGCTGTGTGCCCAAATTTTTGATATATTGTATTTTTCATTTTCAGTCAATTCAATCTGTTTTTTTATTTCTCTTGAGACTTCCTCTTTTGCCTATGAGTTATTTAGAAGTGTGTTGTTTAGTTTTTAAGTGTTTGGAGATTTCCTGTAATCTTTTTTGTTATTGATTTCTAGTTTGATTCCATTGTGGTTGCAAACACATCCTGTATGATTTAATTCTTTTAAATTTGAGGAGGTTTGTTTTATGGCCCAAAGTAAGGTCTATCTTGGTATATGTTCTGTAGACACTAGAAAAGAATGTATATTCTGTTGTTATTAGGTGGAGGGTTCTACAGATATCAATTACATTCTGTTGACTAGTGTTGTTGAGTTCTTCTGTATTCTTGCTGACTTTCTGTCTGCCCAGTTGTTCAATCAGTTGTTGAGAGAGGGGTCCTGAAATCTAATGATAATTGTGGATTTGTTCATTTCTCTATCCAGTTCATCGGTTTTTGCTCATATATTTTGTAGCTCTCTTGTGTAGTATATACACATTTAGGATTGATATGTCTTCTTGGTCATTATATAATGTTCTTCGTGGTAATTTTCTTTCCTCTGATGTCTACTTTATCTAATAGTAATATGGGCACTTCCATTTCCTTTTTTTTTTTTTGACTCCCATTTCCTTTTAATTAATGTTTGCATGGTATTTTTTCCATCCTTTTACTTTCAACCTGTCTGTATTGTTATACTTGAAGTGAATTTCATGGAGACAGCAGATAGTTGGATGATATTTTTAATATACTCTGCCAATCTCTATCTTTTAATTGGTATGTTAGATCATTTATATTTAATGCAATTATTGATATGCTAAGGCTAAGTCTGTCATTTAATTTTTTTGTTTCCTGTTTCTCTTTTTTTCCTGCATTCCTGTGAGTTACTTGAACATTCTTTAGAATTCCATTTTTATATATCTGTAGTATTGAACATATCTCTTTATTTAGCTTTTTTTTTGGTTCTGTCTATAGGTATTACATTATATATACATAACTTATTACAGTATATCCTTATTATTTTACTAGCTCGCATGAGATATAGAAACCTCACTTTATTTATGTCCCTTTATCCTCTTTCATTTATAATATAACTGTCTCCAATATATCTTGTGCATACATTTAGAATCACACTGACAGTGTTAAAACTTTTGCTTCAACCTTCAAGAGGAATTTAGATAATTCAAGAGAAGGAAAGTTTATTGTATTTACCCATATTTTTGCTTATCATGTCCTTTCTTTCTGATGTTCTAAGGTTTTTGTTTTTAATTTTTTTTTTCTGTTTAGAGAACTTCCTTTAGCTATTCATTTGAGTAGGACTGCTGGGGATAAATTCTTAGTTTTCCTTAATTTGAGAAGGACTTTGTTTCCCTCTCATTCCTAAAGGATATTTTTGCTGCTTATAGGATTCTAGGTCAACAGTTCTTTCACCACATGAAAATTATTATTCTACTTCCTGCTGGCTTTCATGGTTTTTGATGAGAAATCTAACATCATTTTAATTGTTTTCTCCTAAAGGTAAGGTGTCATTTTTTTCTCTGCTTGCTTTTAAGAATTTTTCTTTGTCTTTAGTTTTAAAAAGTTTAATTATAATGTGTCTTCTTGTGAATTTCTTTGGGTTTATCCTGTTTAGGATTTCACTCCTCTTCTTAAATTGGCAGGTTTATACCTCTTGCTAAATTTGGAAAGTTTTCAGCTGTTATTTCTTTGAGTGCCTTTTCAGCCCTTCCCTCTTTCTCCTTTCCTCTGGGACTCTGCTCCCCCTTTTTGTTTGTTTGTTTACTTTGTTTCTGTTGTTCAGGTTGGGTAATTTCTTTTGTTCTATCTTTCAGTTCACTGACTCTTTCCTCTGCTTCCCATTTGGTTATTGAGGTCATCCACTGAGCTTTTATTTCAGTTACTGTATTTTTCAGTTCCAAAATTTCTGGTTCTTCTTTACATATTCTTTTTCTTTGCTGAGGCTTTCTATCTTTTCATATACCTTAGGTTGCTTGTTTAAGCATTTTTATCATGGCTGCTTTTAAATTGTAAGTCACGTAGATCTTACATTCTTGTCTTCCTGGTGTTGGTGTCTATTGATTGTATTTTTTTCATTTGGTTTGAGCGCTTCCTGAGTCTTGGTATGATGAGCAATTTTTGCCTGAAACCTAGACATTTTTGTATTATGTTGTGAGATGTTCTGATTTAAACCTTTTGTTTTGGCTGAATTTCTCTGACACTTCTTCAGTAGGGAAGTTGCAGTGCTGCCTTGTTCCTGCCAGGTGGAGGTAGAATCCAGGTTTCCCATATGGCATTTGTTGACATCTGAGGTGTGGGTGGAGGTGCTCCTTGTTACTGCTGATTAGGAGTGCTGGCTACCCACGTGGTCTTCACTGACATGGCAGGGGTAGGGTTTCATTACCACTCTGCAGGGATGGAATAAAAGCTCTGGATCCCTACTTGGTCTTCTCTGATACTGACTGGATATGGGTGTTGGGGCATCTTGGTATAGCCTCATGAGGATGGAAGTCTAGGCTCCACGCTTGGCTTTTGCTGGCATCAGTAGAAATGGGACCACAATTTTTATTGTAGTCTTTAACTGGAGTAGAGTGATTATTGGCTAAAAGTGTTCTGTCTTGCTGGACTGGTTCTTTCCAGACCCTTCAGCTGGAGGGAGCAGTCTTCCCCACCCCTGCCCCCTTGTGTGTGTTGGCACTTATGGGTTGTTGGCTTCTTTATTTCCTATGTGGAATATATGAAGCAAAAAGAAAATCCAGGGAACTCACAAATTCATTTCTTGGATGCTGAGGTCCCTAGCCCATCTACCTTCTTCCCTTTACCTTTTAGCCTACTTATGTGAGTTTGATATATAATGTTATATTGTTTAGGGGTTTTAGTAGTACATACTGGAAGACACAGGGAAAAAAAATGTCTATTCCATCTTTCTAGAAATGGAAATATACTCTGGACTTATGGATATTTATTTTATACTTTAGGTTCTAATCCAATACTATTTTCTTTTTTGCTCAAAGTTTTCCACCCATATTGGGAGTGGCTTTCCTTTTTGCAGCAGAATCCACCTGGGTTGCTTCACTGGCCAGGGAAGGAGGGAACCTCATCTCATGGAGGGGCCAGGCCTCCATTTCAGTGTGGAAGGAGAGGCTTGGCTTCTTTCAAGCCCTCTTCGATCTGACAGCTTGAGTAGAGGCCTTACTTGAAACCATTTCTGTGGCTCCCCCAATAGTTTTTCTACATAAGTTGGAGGTAGGCTAATTAGTTGATTTCAGGGCAAAGGCACCAGACTCCTCTCTCTCCTCCCTAGAGCCTTGATCTTGCCCATTTGATTGTGACAATTCTTCCTGCCATCTTAGCTTGTGAGGAAATGGGATACAGTTAAGGTGATCACTTATCTGGGGTGACAGCAAGTAAACATGAAAAATGTGCTGAGGAACACAAGAGGACAGTGATCAGAAAGGCTTTTTCTTTCAACCTAAATCATGATGTTTTGGGCGTCGGCTAGAGTTTTACAAGTTATTTATAACTGTCCATCCCTGTTAGGGGATATATGTTTTATCTAAAAATAGGTAATCTTTCCTAATCAGATGATAAATGTGTGTGTCCCAAATGGAAGCCCCATAGTTAGCCACCTCATTACAGAAGTTCAGGTGAATAATGGAAATATTACCAGCATGACACTGGATCAGATGCTTTAAGATACTCAGTGTCTGGAAGTTAGGGCTCTCTGAGTTCTTTGGTGGAAGCTCCTTCATGTTAGTAGAGGTAGCCCTTACAAGCCAAGTCCTTTTAGAATGATATTCAAAGTACTTCTTATTCCTAGCAGCTAATGATTGTGTGTGTAGGAGGTTATGTTGTGTTCCTTTGGAGTTTATGTTGCATACAGCCAGCATCTGGCTCTTTATCTCCAATCCTTCTTGAGGGATCCCAATGGGGCATCTCAGTCCCAGGCTTAGTGGGTGTCTAGTACTCATTTCCTCTTCACACAATGGGAAATTCAGAGTGTTAGAGCTGGTAGGAACCTAATTACTGCTTCTCAACCCTGGTTGCTATTTAGACATTTCTGGAAAAATAAAAAACACTAACACCTGGGCCCCATCTCTAGAGATTCTGACTTTTTACACCAGCCTGATAAAGTAGGTAGTGTTGTTATTTCCACTTACTAGAAATAGACCATGAGACCTGGGCTAAAAACTTTCTCTCAGACTCCATAGTTACCCATGGAGAAGAAGGATTTGAGCCCAAGTGGTCTGAATTTGGAGTCCTGTGTTATAATAACACACTACCTGGAGGTGGGCCTTGCTTGACACACATGTTTCCTCCTCCTATGCCAGAGATTCTTCAGTTGGAATCACCTGGGGGAGATTTTAACAAACATGGATACCTAGATCCCATCCTCTGAGATTCTGGTCTGGGTTGGGGCCAGTGCACTGATGGGTTTTTAAATATCTCCAGGTGATTTTAGTGGGCATGCAGGGTCAAGAACCACTGTCTAAGCTTGATCATTTGGGCCACCTGCCACTTTTTAGAAATAGACCCCAATGCCCAGAGGTGGAAGTGAGCCAGAGGTAGTGCCAGGACTCATATGCTGCTCAACTTTCTACATAGAAGAGGCATCTGGCTGAATAAGGGCCTTGATCTTTTTATTTATTTACTTACTTCTGAGGGTTACATTTTTATTAAAATACGTTTTAACCAGTTGAGGACATTGCAAGATTGGGAAATTTTACATAGAGGTCCAGATTTCAGAATACACTAGAAATGTCAGAGCATCTAGTAACACTTGGCTGGAGCTGAGCACTAGCTGATGCCTTGTGGCAGGGTTGTCCTCACCAGTTAGAGCCATCCCATTGCCTTCCTGACACTCCCACCACTGGCTCCCAAGGGTGCTGGAGTTTACAAGCAACATATTCCTCCCATGCCATCCTTCATCATAAAGAGTTGTTTAGTTGTCTTAGTTGCTTTTCTAGATTGCAAACACCTTAAGGTTTTCAACCTGGGGGCAACTCTTTTCCCTAAGAACATTTGGCAATGCCTGGAGATCTGTTTGGTTGTCACACTGATGGGGGTGAAGTGGGCTCAAATACTTCTAGTGGGTAGAGGTCAGAGAGGCTGCTAAACATCTTACAACAAACAGGACAGTCCCCACAACTAAAAATTATCTGGCCCTGAAGGTCCGTAGTACTGAGGTTGAGAAACTACCATAAGGGTAGTGTCTGTGCCCCTTGCTCACCTCTGAATCCCCGGCCTGGCCGGTGGCACACAGTAGACAGTCAATTAAATGTCAGCTGGTGGCCTGACTGATATCAGACTGTTGGCTTTTCCCCTGCTCCCACTGGGTTTCTGCCTAACGCACTGTTGCTTTGCTCTGTGTGCACCATATGGCCCTGCAATAAATGAGTGAGTCAATAAAAAGCCTGCCATATGCGAAGTAAGTGATCTTATGAATGAAATCCAGAGCAGAGACACAATTATTTCATCTGAAGAAAGAGACTAATTAAACACTCGATTGCAGCAAGCACATTTGTTGGGAGAACTGAAAGCTTTCTGCTACAGGAAGATGTATTGCTCATTCCTAAAGAAGGGTAATAGGGAGGAAGTCTTAATCATGCTTTTAATGATCAAAGGTGTCTTTAAAATCAATCCTTTCATTAACTGGGTGAAGAATGATTCTGACCTAGTGGGACATTTCAGGCGGCATAAATTAATTATAAATTGCTGCAAACGATCTGCCTGGTATCTAGCTCCTATACCTTTGCTGGAAGGGGTAGGAGAAAATTCAGTTAAGGCTCTGACAAAGCTAATATTAAATAACCATACCAGCTGGGGTATGCCGAATTAAGGGTTCTTGTCACCCTTTTGATGACCACTTGGTAATGAGGTCCAAGCTGGACTTAGCCTGGCTACCACTGTGTCTGGCTTTGCAGCTCTATCCAGAGTAAGGTGACAAATTTAATTTGTCTGGGACTGTCTCAATTTTAGTATTCAAAATCTGTGTCTGGAAAATCCCTTCCCAGGATGTGAAAAGTTCTGAATTTCAGTAATGAGTATAGAAGATTATGGGAAAAGTACAAAAACCATACTATGGCCCAAAATATAGGGCTGAAAGCAATACTGTTTTAGTGTCAACGGGATATGGAATAGGTGATAAGTTGCCTTCTGTAGTTGCCGTGGCTGTTTTTGCCCCGACTGCTGAGGTCGGCAGCCATGGGCAGCCTTTTGAAGGTGCCCTTTGTTCATCCTTGCTCATCCAAGACTTGTTTTCCCCATTTATTCAATAGAGATGATAAGGTCCCCCCCTGCCCCCCTCCCCCGAGACTTGTAATGAGTGTCAAATGAGACAATGCCATCAAATGCCTACTGAAGAGCTTGGTTCAGAGTAAGTGACCAACAAATGTTAACTGCCATTAATGAAATAATTGTACCGCAATGATTATTGTTAGTGCTATTATTATTACTACTAGTGTAATCTGCTGAGTGCGTGTGGTCAGGCAGGATGGGACCGCACAAGTCTTTGCCCTGAGCGTCTTTTTCGTAAGCACCAGATCTTCTGTGGATGTACAGGGAGGTTGGGGATTTCTGTTGTATGTGGCAGAGAGACATGGAGCGATTGATTGCCTTGGACCAGGCTCTCTGGTGGGCCTGAAGTCCAGTCACCTAGGTAGAGACTTTTGGGGGTAGAGGTGGGAAATAGGGAGACCAGTTGGGGCCCCCAAAGACCCAAGTTTAGAGTGATGATGGACTTACTTAGCCTTTTCTGTAGAGAAGTCCCTTCCATGAGTTGTGGTTTGGGTGTCATATACACTATGAAACTATTACCACAATGAAGAAAATGAACATATCCTTCATGCCCACAGCTTGTACAGTCTCTCATTCCCTAACCTAAGGCCTGAAGATTTTCTTCTCTGTTTTCATCCAGAAGTTTATTCCCTAACCTTTTACACTTAGGTCTATGATCCATTTTGAATTGAACTGCAAAGTATGGATCAAGGGTTAGGCTATCACCATTTGTTGATAGCATCATTACCATAGTTCCTTTCACAAAACCTAGTTGCTGATATATATGTAGTCATTTTCTCAACTCTCTATTCTGTTCCGTTGATCTCTTTATCTATTTTGATGCACACACAACACTGTCAGGACTATTATAGCTTTATAATCAGTCTCCAATGTTGTTCCTCCTTTTCAAGGTACCCTCCAATACAATATTAAATAGAAGTGATGAGTTGGCATCCTTGCCTTGTTCCTGATCTCAGGGAGAAAGGCATTCAGTGTTTTGTTTTAATGAAGGATGAAGGCATTCAGTGTTTTGTTTTAATGAAGCTTTAATGAAGCTATAGGCTTTTTGAAGATGCCCTTTATAAGACTGAAAAAGTTACTCTATTCTTAGTTTACTGAGAATTTTTATGAAGAATGGATGATGGATTTTGTCAAATGCTTTTCCCAAGTCTGTTGAGATAATCACAAGGTTTTCCTATTTTTAACTTACTAATATATAGTGAATTATATTGATTTTTGAATGTTAAATCAATCTTGCATTTCTAGGATAAATTCCATTTGATGACAATGTATATTATTATTTTTTAAAGTTTATTTATTTTGGGGGGGAGAGAGAGAGAAGGAAAGAAAGGAAGGAAGAAAGGAAGGAAGGAAGAAGGAAAGAAGGAAAGAAGGAAAGAAAGAATCCCAAGCAGGCTGTGTAGTGGCAGTGTGGAGACTTACATGGGGCTCGAACTCATAAAGTGCCAGATCATGACCTGAACTGAAATCAAGAGTCAGACACTTAACTGAGTGAGCCACCAAGGCGCCCCTAAATGTATGTTATTTTTTACATAGTGTTGGATTTGATTTGATAAAATTCTGTATAGAATTTTTGCATTTATGTTCATGAGGGTTATTTGATATTTTTTTTGTGATATCTTTCAGGCTTTGATATTGGGGTGATTCTGGCCTCAGAGAAAAAGTTGGGAAGTATTCTCTTATCTTGGATTTTCCAAAAAACTTGCATTGGTATTATGTTTTTCTTAAATGCTTAGTAGAATTCACCAGTGAAACCATCTGGGCCAGGAGTTTTCATTAAATACCATTAAAAACATTTTTAAAAATATTTTATTTTTATTTATTTATTTTTCTTTCTATAATTCATTTATTTTTTATAATTTACATCCAAGTTAGTTAGCACATGGTACAACAATGATTTCAGGAGTAGATTCCTTAAGCCCCTTACCCATTTAGCCCATCTCCCTTCCCACAACCCCTCCAGCAACCCTCTGTTTGTTCTCTATATTTAAGTCTCTTATGTTTTGTCCCCCTCCCTGTTTTTATATTATTTTTGCTTCCCTTCTCTTATGTTCATCTGTTTTGTATCTTAAAGTCCTCATATGAGTGAAGTCATATGATATTTGTCTTTCTAAGACTAATTTCGCCTAGCATAATACCTGCTAGTTTCATCCACATAGTTGCAAATGGCAAGATTTCATTCTTTTTGATTGCCAAAAAAACACTCCGTTGTGTATATATACATATACATATATATACATATACATATGTATATATATATATATATAAGATTTTACTTTTAAGTAAACTCTACTTAATTCAGGGCTTGAATTCATGACCCTGAGATCAAGAGTTGCTCACTCTACTGACTGAGCCATCCAGGTGCCCTCTTTGTTATAGTTTTTAAACTATAAATTAAATTTCTTTAATAAATAAAAGGCTATTCAGGTATTTACTGGTTCTTGAGTGAGCATTGGTAGTTTGTATTTTTCAAGGAATTTTTCCATTTAAGTTGCCAAGTTTTATTGGCATAAAGTTGATCATAATATCCTGTTTATTATCGTTTTATTTGTAGAATCTATAATGATATTCTCATTCCTAATGTTGGTAATTTGTGTCTGCTCTCTTTTTGTTTTTCTACCTGGTCAGTCTGCTTAGATTTATCAATTTCATTAATGTTCTTAAAGAATCAGCTTTGGGTTTTGATTTTCTCTATTGTTTTTCTGTTTTCTGTTTAATTGATTTTTGATCTTTCTGATTTATGATATTTTTACTTAGGTTTGATTTGCTTTTCTTCACTTAGTTTTTTAAGGTGGAAGTTGAGGCCATTGATTTGAAATCTTTCTTCTTTACTAATATGCTTTTTAGTGCTATAAATCCCCCCTTACACACTGCTTTAGTGGCATTGACAAATTTTTCAAATATATTTCATTTTAATTCACTTCAAAATACTTTCTTTTTCCTTTATGGTATTTTCTTTGACCTATGGGTTATTTAGAAATCTGTCATTTAGTCTAAACATTTGAAGACTTTCCAGAGATCTTTTTGTTATTGATTTTTAATTAAATTCTGTTGTGGAAGGAAACTATACTTTGTATGACTTGAATTTTTAACTTATTGAAACTTGTTTTATGGACCAGAATCTTGGTAAATGTTCTGTATGTATATGAAAAGAATGTGCGTTCTGCTATTATGAAGTCTTCTATAAATATCAATTAGGTCAAGTTGATTGATTTTGTTCAGTTTTTTATATTCTTACTAATTTCTTGCCTACTTCTATCAATCATTGAGAGAGGGTTATTGAAATATCTCACTATATATTAAAATATCTTGCTATATTTGAAATATCTCACTCTTTCTCCTTTCATTTCTTTTTTTATTCATGTATTTTGAAGCTCTGTTATTAGGGCCATAAACATTTAGGATTATTATATCAACCTGATGAATAGCTCCACTTATCATTATGAAATGGTGTTCTTAATTCCTGGTGATATTCTTTGCTCTTAAATGCAATTTGTCTGATATGAATATAGCCAACCTGATCCATAGAAACTGAGATAAATTTTTTTTGTTATAAGACTGCAAGTTTGTGACAGTTATGCAGCAATAGAAAATCAATACACAGGGTATAGAGTTTTAGGATGGAGATTTTTCTCTCTGTACTTTAAAGATGTAATCCCACTCCTTGCTTGTATTACTTCTGATAAAAAGTCTGCTGTCATCCTTCTCTTTTTGTTTCTGGGTATGTAATATGTCTTTGAAAAAACTGGCTACTTTTAAGGTTTTTTTTTTTTTTTAATTAAAATTTTTTTTTTAAGTTTATTCATTTCAAGAGAGACAGAGTGATCAGGGAAGGGGCAGAGAGAGAGGGAGAGAGAAAAATCCCAAGCAGGCTCTGCACTGTCAACCCTGAGTCTGATGCAGGGCTCAAACTCATGAAATGTGAGACTGTGACCTGAGCTGAAATCAAGAGTTGGATGCTTAACCAACTGAGCCACCCAGGCACCTCTAAGGTTTTGTTTTTTGTTTTTTTGTTTTTTAAATAAGTGATTTTGAGTAGCTTTACTACAATGTGTCTTGGGATCATTTCTTCATATGTCTTATGTTTAGGTGCATTGAGCTTCTTGATCTGTGGGTTTATAGTTTTCATTAAATTTGGAAAAATTTCAGCAATGATTTCTTCAAATATTTTTTTCTGTGGTCCTAATCCTCCTGTCTCTTCTCCTTTGGTGACTCAGTTACATATATATTAGGTGGCTCGAAGTAGTCTTACAGCTCATTGATACTTTGTTTATTCAAACAATTTTTTCTTTATATATTTTCATTTTGGGGAGATTTTATTGCTATATCTTAAAGTTTACAAATCTTTTCTTTTAAAAATTTTTTAAAAATGTTTATTTATTTTTGAGAGAGGAAGAGACAGAGTGTAAGCCAGGGAGGGTCAGAGAGAGGGAGACACAGGATCTGAAGCAGGCTTCAGGCTCTCAGCTGTCAGCACAGAGCCTGACGTGGGGCTTGAACCCATGAATGGTGAGATCATGACCTGAGCTGAAGTCGGACACCCAACTAACTGAGCTACCCAGGCACCCCACAAATCTTTTCTTCTGTGATGTTTAGTTTTCCATTATTTTACTGAGTGTATCTTTAATCTCAGACATTACAGTTTTAATCTCTTGGGTTTGATCTTTTATTTATTTGTTTATTTTTGACATCTTCCATTGCTCTACTTAACTTTTCAAACATATGAAATATAGTTTAATACTATTTTAACATTCTTGTGTGATAGTTCTAATACCTGTGTCAGTTCTGGGTAAATTTCAGCTGACTTTTTCCTCATCATGGCTATTATTATTTTTATTATTTTTAAGTTTGTTTATTCTGAGAGAGAGAGAGAGTGTGAGCAGGGGATGGGGCAGAGAGCGGGAGAGAGAGAATTGTAAGCAGGCTCTGCACTGTCAGCACAGAGCCCGACATGGGGCTTGATCTCATGAGCTGTGAAATCATTATCTGAGCTGAAATCAAGAGTTGGACACCTAACTGATGAGCCACCCAGGCACCCCTATTATTTTTATTTTTTTAATTAGGGAGAGAGAGCGAGCAGGGGAAAGTGCAGCAGGAGAGAGAGAATCTCAAGCTTGGGGCTCCATGTGGGGCTCCATCTCATGACCCTGGGATCATGACCTGAGCTGAAATCAAGAGTTAGACACTCAATCAACTGAGCCACCCAGGTACCCTGATCATGGCTGTTATTTTTCTGTTTCTTTCCATACCTGGTAATTTTTCATTGGATTCCACAATTTGACTTTTACCTTCTTTGTGCTGGATGTTTTTGTTTCCCTGTAAATATTTTTGAGCATTGTTCTGGGATGTATCTACATTACTTGGAAATAATTGATCCTTTTGAGTCTTGCTATTAAGATCTGTTAGGTAGGACCAGAGCTGTGTGTAGTTTGGGGTTAATTATTACCCACCACCAAAGCAAGGCTCTTACCCTGTGCATTATGAAGTTTTCCAGTCTGATGGTACAGGAACTTTCTGGTCCTCTTGAGTGCTGTGTATTTTTCCCTCTTATGCTTTTAGGTGATTCATTCTCTAGTCTTGGGTAGTTGCCTCATGCACTCTAATAAGTACTCTGCTGAATGTTCCTAGAGGACCTGCTGCAGATTTCTAGAGCTTTCTCCATGTGAAGGTCTCTCATTTCTGATACTTTGTCCTGTGAACCTTAGCTGCTTTATCTCCCTGGGCTCTCAGTTCTGTCTCTCAGGGCTTCTCCTGAGTGCTGCACAGATTTTCCCTTTTAGTTTCACAATCTGGAAACTGTGCCAAG
Organism: Panthera onca; assembly: GCF_046562875.1. Taxonomy (NCBI): domain Eukaryota; kingdom Metazoa; phylum Chordata; class Mammalia; order Carnivora; family Felidae; genus Panthera; species Panthera onca. The sequence goes on from NC_138349.1 coordinate 12,595,154, forward strand.
GCAGCAAGCTGGCCACTGTGGGTTCATCTGGTCTGTATCTGACTCTCTGGGACCATTGTCTTTCACTCTGATAATCAGTCTCTTGAACACTGTTGTTTCAAACATTTTTGTCCAGGTTTTTAGTTTCAGGAAGTAGGGTATATCTGGTCCTTCTTCTACCTTGGCTGGAAGCAGAAGTCCAGACCTTTTGTTTTATTGCTCAGATTCTACCTACATTCTGGTTTCACCTCACTGTTGTGGTTTCAAGAGTTAGAACATTTTTCTATCTTTCCTTTTTTTTTTTTTTTTTTTTAAGATTTTATTTTCAAGGGACGCCTGGGTGGCTCAGTCAGTTAAACATCCAACTTCAGCTCAGGTCATGAGCTTGCAGTCTGTGGGTTCAAGCCCCACATCAGGCTCTGTGCTGACAGCTCAGAGCCTGGAGCCTACTTCAGATTCTGTGTCTCCCACTCTCTCTGCCCCTTCCCTGCTCACACTCTGTCTTTCTCTCTATCTCTCAAAAATAAATAAACATTTAAAAAAAAAAAGATTTTATTTTCAAGTAATCTCTACACCCAACATGGGGCTTGAACTTAGAATCCTGAGATCAAGAGTCACATTCTCTACCAACTGAGCCAACCAGGGGCCCCACTACCTTCCTCTTCTTATCTAGTCTGCTTTCCACAATGTTTTGGTGACCTCTATGCTTTCCCCTGAATTCTGTGACTTAATAAATTCTATTTATACTCACTAATCTTGGTTGACTTTCATCCTCTAATGTAATAAATTTCTTTTCTGACCAATTGTATCTGACATATACACAATGCATTTCTTCTTCACCCTCACATCCATCAACCAAGGAATGGTAGTACTGCCCTGCTGCCATCGACTGAATTGTGTCCCTCGAACATCATATATTCAAGCCCTAACCTCCAGTGTGTTGGTATTTGGAGGTGGGGCCTTTGGGAGATAATTAGATTTAAATGAGGTCATGAAAGTGTGACCTTTATGATGGGATTAGTCTCCTTATAACAAGAGCTCCCTCTCTCCAGATGTACACACTAAGGGAAGGCTATATATATGAGGACATTTTGAGAAGGTGGCTGTCTGCAAGCCTGGAAGAGCTCTCACAAACCAAACCCTGCTGGGCCTTGATCTTGGACCTTCCAGACTCCAGAACTGTGAGAAAATAAATTTCTGTGGCCAAAGCCACCCAGCGTATGGTGTTCTGTTATGGTTACCTGAGTAGATTAATAGACCTGCCATATTTATGCAAACATTTGCTCTCTCTCTTCCTTTCTTCTTACTCAGGCTGCCATGTTGGGGTTTTTCTCCCATTCAAGCTATTTTATAACCCGTGGTCTAGTGTGTTTCATCCTCTCCTTCCCCTGCCCTGTTCTAGGCTAAGCCTTCCTGGTCTATAACAGCCTTTTTCTTTCTGGCTCTCTACACATGATGCGATGGTACTTCTATAAAGCTCAGTTCTGGTTATGGCACATCTCTTTTCCTATACCTTCAGCGACTCCCACTGTCCTCAGAAATGGGTGTTTAAAGTTTTTGAATTCTGTCTTCCAAAATGCTGTTTTTAACCTGCCAATTGGATGGATGTATTTTCTCCTCTCTGCCCCAATAGGGGGTTTCTTTTCCTTTGCAGTCATTGCATATATCCCTGTCTTTCTGGTCATAAGTTGAACTGCTGTCTCCTTACTGGTCTGAAAACTCCCTGATCAGAGTGAAAACACCAGGATCAGCACACCTCACAGAGCTTTGCACATATTAGATGCTCACCGAATGCCTGCATCACAGGCGTTTTATTTCATTATTTTATTTTAATTTAAAAAAATGTTCGTTTATTTTTGAGAGACACAGAATGTGAGTGGAGGAGGGACAGAGAGAGAGGGAGACACAGAATCCAAAACAGGCTCCAGGCTCTGAGCTGCCAACACAGAGCCCAACATGGGGCTCGAACTCACAAACCGTGAGGTCATGACCTGAGCCGAAGTCAGGCTCTGAATTGACTGAGCCACCTAGGCACCCTTAATTGTCTAGATCTTAAAAATGACATGAGAAGAAATGTTTAGAAAAGAGTAGAAAATCACCATAACATCCCTATCCTAATACAACTCATCCAATTTTTGTTCTTCACCTCTTTGCATCTGCATTTTCAGCGCTATATTCACAATGAACATACAAACCACAATTCTTTTTTTTTAAAGCATACTACGCTGCACACTCCCCCCTGTGTTTAGCTTTATCATTTTAAGTAGTTGTGATATTCCATTAAGTAGAAGTACTGTAATTTACCAGATTAGATTAAGGTTTATTAGATTCATGCCTGTGGAAATGTAACCTGGTATCAGGTTTCCCTTTGTTCAGGGGACCTGGGTCTGCTTTGGCCCACACCGGGCCTGCAATTAATGTAGCTTAGCCCCTTCACTGGTTTTCATGAGAAATACAAGCAGACCAAGCACTTTTTGGCCTTGTTTACTAAAGATCTAAGGGCCTAGGCAGGGATCACATTGCACAGTGCAAGTCTTTACTTGAAAAATCTTCATTAACCGTAACCCCCTCTCTGTAGAGGACCCCCAACTCCAGCTCTCACTCTGCCCCACCCCATACCTAGGGTTCAGCCTTCCTTCTCAGTTTCCCCAGAAGTGAAAATTTCTCAACATGTTTTCCAGGGCAAGTCACTTCGCCCCAGTAACTTCATTAAGTGAAACAGTAAAACAGTCCTCCAGGTATGGGATTTACCCCCCTGGGTAGATACAAAGCATAAGGGGTTACAAATAACATCCCTCAAACCACTCTCCACCCTAGGCTATCTATATAAGGGATGGGAAGAAAAGTGGTGAGTATAGCACAAGGCTTGCTATGGGCTCCCTGCCTGTCTCTTGAGGTGAAACTTAGTCTGAGTCTCCCTGGGATGCCCTGTCCATGAGTACCAATGGTTCTCAATCCAACCTGAGGTCTGCCAAGGTGGGATGCTGACTCATCTTTGAAGGTATTGGCTGGTCTTGGCTTTTGGCATACAGGAAGGGAAAATGTGGATGAATGGGTGCTTTTCTGGCAATGCATTAACTTGGAATGGGATTCATGGTGCTACAGTAATGCCGAGGCAAGTGTTTCTCAGCTCAGGGGAGCTGAGATGCCTGCTTGTCTTGGAGGGGAATTGCTGTAGACTGAATGCATCCCTCTTCTTTCTTTCTGTCTTCTGGGAAAACCAGCATCTTAATGGTGCTGGACTCCTACTACTCATGGCCAGTTACTGGGATCTCTGGGTTGAAGAAATCTGGATCAGATTGGCCTAAGCTGCAGGGGTCTATGGCTCATGTTGTTGGGAAGGGCTCTGTGACAACTCATGGAGTTGGTAAAGGAGCTACAGCAACCAGGTTTGGGACTGAAATTTTACTCAAACCAGCTATGATTTGCTCTTCTCCCATGTATGTCCCCATTTTATCTCATGCTTGATAAATTCTCTCCAGCTGAAAACAGGCCTCTTTCTCCATGTTTCAGGGTGGAGAGCCAATGGTATTCACCTCTCACCTCCATGTTTTTCCAGTACCAGAATTGGTCTCAGGGGGAGACTTTTGGTTCAGCCTGGGGATCCTCTAGACCAATCCCACGCAGGAGAATTGAATACTGTGATGGGTCACAAGTCTCAGATATAGAGGCAAATAGCAGAAAAGGGGAGATTGGAAAGCTTGGATGTCAGAGAAACAGTCCTGTGCTATAGCAACTGGGCCCCACTCCTTCCTGCATCCAAGAAGTCACCAGTATGGCTGCTCGTACTGGTGACTCAGTTTTGAATTGAGGTCTCTGTAGACTTTGTACCCAATTCCAGATAATTAAATTTCACTCACCTTGCTTAAACTCAGGTGCGATTCTAATCCTTTTGAAACTCTTTTCTAGAAATCATATTGAAATGAATGTGATCATATGATCCCTCATACATTAACACAAACTAGCACCTTTCTACTCCCTTGTATAGAGGTGTTAAATCTCTAGGTACACATTTCATACAATGTCTGTGTATATGGTCAAGCATGTCTAATTTGAACTACTTGTGGGAAGAGCAGTCTGACTTAGAAAAACATCTGAATCCTAACTTATAATTTTACATAATTCAGGTTCCCAAATTACTGATTAGGGTGCTAACTACAGACAAATGATAGCACTCTGGACGGTTTAGGTAGAAATGACTCTGGGAAATCTGGCTAGCCCACGGAATGGTAGGGCCGAAGAGAGTCTTGAGTCTACACTCCAGGAACAGCTTCTAAAACCACACTGTAGAACTCAGCTACCCAGGGAGCTGCTGCCTCTCCATGATCAGAGAACTGCTGAACAGGGACACCACCTGCCACAGCTCCTGCCCCAGAACTGTCCCATCTCTGCTGCAATCTGTCAGGATGGGTGCATTGCACCTCTCTCTCCCCACGTAACTCCTTCCCAAGTCAACACTTTATGCAAGCACTTTTTCCTCCATGCAACTTAGTTCTCAATTGATATATTGTGCAAGTACACAACACGTGACTGTTGGACCTAAATCACACCTGGAACTCTAGCTGCCAGGGAACTTAGGAAAGCCCTTGTATGAGCTTCCTGGGAGTGTTCTTCCGTGCAGCACAAGGGGGTTGGACATTGGAACAGATGTTGAATGAGCATCTTCTCTGTTTGCATTCCCCATAACGCCTCCTATAGAGAAGGTGCTTGATGAATGTTGGTTCAAATGTGTGTGTGCATGTGTCAGTGTGCCTACATGCTCACTATAGACTGAATGTTTGTGCCCACCCAAAAGTCATAGGTTAAATTCTAATGCTCAGTGTGATGGTATCTGGAGGTGGGGCCTTTGGGAGGTGACTAGGTCATGAGGGTGGACCCACATGAATGGGATTAGTGCTGGAGGCTCCCTGGCTCCTTCCACCTTGTGAGGCTACAGTGAGAAGACGGTTGTTGATGAACCACAGGGCTCTCCCTACATACTGGATCTGCTGGCACCTTGATCTGGGACTTCTCAACCTCTTCTGTCATTCGTAAGCTACCCAATCTGGTATTTTTGTGATAGCAGCCTGAATGGATCAGTGTGTGGATGAGAACAGAAGGTGCTGGACTGAGAATCAGCTGACCCACATTCTGAGTAAGTTCCCTTCCCTGTCTGGGTACCACTCTATCTGTCAGATTATGGAATCTGGAGAAAGGGTCTCAAAGGTCCCTTCTAGTTTGGATAGTCCGTGATCCTCTGAATTTTTTCATGATAACTGAGATCCAGCATGGAAATCAGTGAAGTCAATAGAAAAAGCTTTTGCTTTTGATATGCCGATGCCTGCCTATTTCCCTAAGAGGATGTGAAGAAATGAGTAATCTTTAGATATTTTCACATTATATATACACACTCAATGCACATCTTTGCCCAAGGGAGAGTGGTTGTTTTTTTTAACTCCTTAGCACCGTAGAAAAGCTAGGGAAATTCCCTTCTGTCACTGATGCCTCCTACTGCAGAACAGTTCTGGTTCTGGGGATCAGAATATCTTGTGCCTGTAAGCTGGATAAAATATGTAAAGAAAACAAGACTTACGGGCATGGTGTAACACGTGCCTCGAGTGATCTCCCAGTAGAAATTTAATTTTGTTTCTAGTTCTTTGGGGTTATAGATAGGATTATATCTCTCAGGCAGAGAAAGTCATTAATCAAGAAAGGGGCCTCTTAATCCTTCTCCCGATTTCAATGAGACACTGTAAAATGCCTTTTGATGGCAAATGGCAAGTATCAACTGGGTGTGATTAGCAGGCTTCCATGGCAGGCTTGCCGTGGTACCTTGTACCCAGTTATTCACCAGCATAATCCTGTCTGACTGTCCTGGGGGCAGAAATGGGCAGAGGTGTTATGGTCTCTCTTCAATGGCAGGCCAACGAGGGAGAACCTGGATGTGGCATATGGGGTAGGTCCTTAGACGTCAGCCTCAAAATATTAGAGGAGAATTTCCAAGGGATGTTGTATATGCCAGAAACAGAGCTTCACTGTCGGCACATGGGTATGTCCCTCCTTTGTTGAGGTCAGAACTTCAAACCAGCTAGAGTGGTATGGGAGGGCCAGTCTCTCTCTTCCCTCCCTGTGCCAGTAGCTGTGCTAGTCCCTGGGGACACAGCAGTGTATGAAATGTAGTTCCTGTCTGCAAGAAGCCCAAAGAAGAAGAGTGACACATGGGTTTTCCTGGTCAGTTATTGGGGCATAACAACAACCTCAAGATCTTAGTTTGAGAATAAGTGCTTATTTAGCTTATGCGTCTGTGAATTGGCTAGAAGTTGGTGGATGTAGGCTTGGCATACACGTCCTCCTCATGACGTGGGGAGCAGTTCACCAGGGCAAGCAGAAAACACCAGGCTTCTTAAGGCCTAGGCTTGGGTTGGGCATGCTGTCACCTTTATCACATTCTATTGATCAAAGCAAGTCACTTGACTCAGCTTTGAAAAACCAAAGGGTGGTTGCCTTGAGGGGGAGAATTCCAAAGTCATATGACACAGGGTGTTAACACAGGGGCAATAATGCAATCAATCATGATTAACCAATTGGAGTGATAAAGCATTTGTATTAGGGTACTTCCTGTTGCAAGTATCAGAAACACTCTGCAAACAAAGCCCAAGTGCATGTAGCTGGCATATACAGGAGCTGACTGTGCATGGCTGGGTCCAGAGGCTCAGCCCTGGACCTGTTGTCAGGGATCTGTCTCTCATCCTCTTGGCCTGGCTCTCTGGTGTGTTGGCTTAATCTTGCAGATGGCATCTTTAATGCAGTTAGGTAAGATGGCTCTAGCAGTTTTGGGCTTTCTCTGTCTTTATTGCTGCCACTGGAGGAAAAGACACACCTCTCCCACCTAGTGAGTATATACCGAAGTCTTAGAGAAGGCTTTGGCCCACGTTAGGCCATGTCCTCATTTGTGATCCAATCATGTGACCAAGAGAGATGGAGAATTCTGATTGGCTAGTCTGTGCCACATGTCCAGTTCTGCATTAAAGGGACCGAAGAAACTATGATAGGCAAGCCAGGCACAAATAAAATAGGGAAAGGTAGTTTTTTCAAAAGAACAGGGCATTTTCACCAGATGGCAGAGGAAGGGTGCTGGGCACAAGTGAACCTCAGATGTATAGGGTCCAGTAGGGGCAAAAAGAAAGGAACAAAACGACCCTACTATTGATGGCAGACCCATCCCACTGCCCTTAGTGGTGTTTAGGAACAACACAAGGGCCAGTGATATGTTTGGGACAATAGGTCATCAATAGGAAAGAGCATTGGTCTGGCAGGCAAAAGACTAGGGTTTATGACCCAGCTCCACCACCCAATTAGGGTTAACAATAGACTGCGCCATCTAGGTTAAGACCGACACTGCATACCCAGGTGATTTGTAAGCTGTCTTCCTGTGTCTGTGCTTTGTGACTCTGTCATTGACCTTAAAGGATGAGCTGGAACATCTCAATGGTGTCTGTCTTTCTTTCTTTCTTTCTTTCTTTCTTTCTTTCTTTCTTTCTTTCTTTCTTTCTAATATAATTTATTGTCAAATTGGCTTACAACACCTAGTGCTCATGCCAACAAGTGCCCTCCTCAATGCCCGTCTCCCATTTTCCCCTCTCCCCCACCCCCCATCCACCCTCGGTTTGTTGTCTATATTTAAGAGTCTCTTGTGGTGTGCCTCCCTCCCTCTCTGTTTGTAACCAGTTTTTCCCCTTCCCCTCCCCCATGGTCTTCTGTTAAGTTTCTCAAGTTCTACCTATGTGTGAAAACATAGGATATCTGTCTTTCTCTGACTGACTTATTTCACTCAGCATAATACCTTCCAGTTCCATCCATGTTGCTACAAATGACAGGATTTCATTCTTTATCATTGCCAAGTAGTATTCCATTGTATATATGAACCACATCTTCTTTCCATAATTTGGGTATCGTTGATAGTGCTGCTTTAAAGATTGGGGTACATGTGCCCCCCTATGCATCGGCACTCCTGTATCCTTTGGATAAATTCCTAGTAGTGCTATTGCTGGGTCATAGCTATTTTTAATTTTTTGAGGAACCTCCACACTGTTTTCCAGAGTGGCTGCACCAGTTTGCATTCCCACCAACAGGACAAGAGGGTTCCCATTTCTCCACATCCTCGCCAGCATCTGTTGTTTCCTGAGTTGCTCCATTTTAGCCACTCTGACTGGTATGAGGTGGTATCTCGGTGTGGCTTTGATTCGTATTTCTTAAGGGTGACTTTCTTACCTCAACCATGTGGATAGAGATCAGGCATAGGTCTGCCAAGACTGAAGACGTTACCTGTATTATTGCCCATTCGGATGCAGCTTTTTGGCTTTCAGAGTGGGCATTGGTCTTTGGTGGGGAACCATGCAATGCATGCAAATGATTTAGCTCTGAGTTTTATTGAGCACCACCGTTGCTGTGCCTGGCACTTGGGCAGGGGACTGGCATTGCAGGTTCACAAGCCAAATGTGGTCTGTGCTTTCAGAAAGAAGTACAGGCTTGGGTGGTCACTTAGCCTCTTTGAGTGTCAGTCTCCTCATCCATAAAATGGGGATGATATCTATCTGCTTACATCACAGGGTTGTTGTTAGGGTCAGTTTATAGAAAAGCAAATGTGCAGCAGTATTTTGTACAGGCCTCATACACCTGCAAGGGATTACATTAAGATAGGATAATTATCTAATTGAGAGCAATGATTCCATATGTTCTTTTTTTTATATGCACCTTTAATTTTATTTTTTATTTTTTTAAATTTATATCCAAATTAGCATACAGTGCAACAATGATTTCAGGAGTAGATTCCTTAATGCCCCTTACCCATTTAGCCCATCCTCCCTTCCACAACCCCTCCAGCAACCCTCAGTTTGTTCTCCATATTTATGAGTCTCTTCTGTTTTGTCCCCCTCCCTCTTTTTGTATTGTTTCCCTTCCCTTATGTTCATCTGTTTTATCCATTAAAGTCCTCATATGAGTTAAGTCATATGATTTTTGTCTTTCTTTGACTAATTTCACTTAGCATAATACCCTCCAGTTCCATCCATGTAGTTGCAAATGGCAAGATTTCATTCTTTTTGATTGCCGAGTAATACTCCATTGTGTACATAAACCACATCTTCTTTATCCATTTATCCATCGATGGACATTTAGGCTCTTTCCATACTTTGGCTATTGTTGATAGTGCTGCTATAAACATGGGGGTGCATGTGTCCCTTCGAAACAGCACACCTGTATCCCGTGGATAAATGCCCAGTAGTGCAATTGCTGGGTTGTGGGGTAGTTCTATTTTTAGTTTTTTGAGGAACCTCCATACTGTTTTCCAGAGTGGCTGCACCAGCTTGCATTCCCACCATATGTTCTTTAATGACACTCTCAGGATTACCAGAGAGCACCCACCAATTGACTACATGAGGAAACGGGGGTACACAGAAGCAGTGTGACATAGGCAGGCCACATGGCATGTCCGAAAGAGAACACGATCTCGTGATCTCAGACCTGTGACCCTTACCTGGAGCCCCCTTAGTGGAAAACTTTTGGTCTAGAGGTAAGATTAGGTCCCTGATAGCATTAGAAGGCATTCCTAGCATTTCTTGGGCATAAGCCACCTCAGCCCCTCTGTGGGGAGTGTGTGATGAGAGAGGAGGGGCCATGGTACCATGATGATTCTCTCCTAGGACCTCCATGCCCTCAGCCTCTTCCCCCACTCTTGTCTCTTGCATGACATTTCCTTTTCTCCTTCTGCCTTTTGTTAAAATCCTGAAGGTCTGGCCCTTTAATAGCACCTCTGCCTCACAGGAGGGCAAGACACAACTCTGGCTGCCTCAGAGCACCTTGGCCCCACTAAGTTTATCAGAGCCACTCATGTCCTTGAGCTCTATCGCTGGCTAGGGCTGGGGCCGGAGGCTTCAGCCTGCAGCATGGGGCCCTGCAGTGGAAGTACTGGGGGCAATACTCAAGGGCGCTAGAAGAAGCCATGCGATGCAGAATCTGTGTGCCACCTGCCTCCATGAGGGACTTGGAGGAGTTAATGGTAAAAATATGTATGTGGGTAGAGAGCGGTCCATAAATACAGGATAAAAAATCCTATATGGGCGTGCCTGGGTGGCTCCGTCAGTTGAGCATCCGACTTCAGCTCGGGTCATGATCTCACGTTCGTGGGTTCGAGCCCCGCATCAGGCTCTGGGCTGACAGCTCAAAGCCTGGAGCCTGCTTCGGATTCTGTGTCTTCCTCTCTCTGCGCCTCCCCTGCTTGTGCTCTGTCTCTGTCTCTCAAAAAATAAAATAAAACTTAATTTAAAAACTATACAGACAAGGAGAGATAGTAGCAGAAACAGAAATTAAGTAATTCTCTGCAGTCGAGGTCTAAATTTGGCCCTGGACTTAGTGGCATACAAGACAAAGAGAGAAATATGATGGGTTTCCTAGTCTCTTCATCGAAAGAAATGAAATGTTTAGAGAAGGCATTTTCCCTCTGGCACAATGGTCTAGGAGGATTTTATCCCCCGGGTCCTTATGTAAAGGATACTGTGTAACAGAAAAGCGGCACATAAGTAACCCTTGATCTTGAGCTCATGAGCAGATACCTCATGAGCTGATGCGTTTGTGGACTCCGTTATTTTTAGTATCTGTGTTTCCTCTCAGACTGTGGGTTCTGTGTAGGCAGCAGTCTGGTTTGTCTTGTTGATTGCTGGGTCTCTGCATGGGACAGAGGTCTCCAAGTTTGTTATTAGGATTTAATAAGAAGCATTTTAGGGGAAAGGCAAGCATTTTGTGAGTAATTAGAGGGACATCCAAGCCAAATCTGCAATGTCAGTGGAAGGTAAGGGATGGTTCCCTGGGTAAAGGAGCATCTTAGCAGAGACCTGCAGGAATTAGGTAAAAGGACAGGAAGAGAAATTGGTCAGGAAGAGAGAACAGCAAATGTGAAGGCCTGAGAGAGAATGGCCACTAGATGAAAGAGGTCAGTCATGGGCTCTCTCAGCGTAGGGCCAAGGTGGAGAGTGGGGGAAGGAGAAGGTTGGAGAGATAAGCAGGGGCTTTAAATGGGAGACAGGAGGTGGACTTTTCCCTACAGGCAATGGGGAGCCCCTGAAGGGTTGGGAAAGATCACTTGGCCACGTGTCCCTCCAGACATCTGGCTCAGATCTCCGTAGGCTCAGAATGAGAGGATCAGGATGGCAGGCACCCCAGGATTGAGATCTCTGGCGAGAGCCTCAAATGCACATTCTGGCCTGACTGTCAGCTCCCCGAGGGCAGGCACACTGGCTGTGGTGTTCACCGTATGTCACAGTTAGACATTCCCCTGCCCAAGGTCTGATCCAATTGAGAAAGAGTTCAGAAGAGTCAGCAGATGGAAGCCTGTGTGAGGGTGGTATTTGCAGATGTGGCTTGGGCTGATTTCCCACAGACAGGGGGCACAGGTGAGTGGGGCAGGCCCCTTAGAAACTGACATGTGGAGGAACCTAAGCAGACAACTAGGGAGGGGGCTGGGCTCTGCATGGCCTATTTCTTTCTCCAGACTCACAGATCAGCTCATTTTTTTCCTCTCTCTGGGCGAGGAGTAAGGAGGGACAGGAGAGTTTGCTCAGGGAGTCCCTTCCACAGGGAAGGACACATCAGAAGTAGGAAAAGCATTGCCTTATCACCCAGCCCGGTGCCTAGCACATAGTAGGCACTCAGTATACTCTGTGCCTTGTTTTCTCTGTGCCTTGAATGGGTACCTTGTGTGCACTGCAGACAGAAAAAAAGTCTTGTTCCTTACCTACCTGATTATCAGAAGGTGGTCTTACCCCCTGTCTTTAAAACCACTACCACCACCAGACCAGTGCTTGTCCTCTATTCTTTCCCTGAGGAAGGCCGTCTCCCCTCCACCCCGTGGCTCTGGAGCTTTTTGTTCCTGGTCATTAAGCCCCCTCAGTTCCACTGTCCAGCCTGCCTCCTTGGACTTGGTGGAGGTCAGTGTCTGTGTCGCTGTCCCCTGTGTGCAGCACTTCGCCTGGCGTGACTCACAAGTAACCTGCCCTCTCCCAGGTGTGTGTGTGCTGAGGCCTTCCAGCTGTCCAAACTGGCAACAGGGATCCCCGTGAGCCTGGTAGGAAGGGGACTTAGGCCCGCTTGGGGTTTTGGTGGCTGGAAAATATCCCTTGGCCTGTGGATTTGCAGAAGGAGGGTGTGGCCTCATTAATATTCATGTCCTTGAATTAATCCCTGGATGGAAATCCCTGAACCAAATCCAAAGTTTTCCTTTCCAATCCCTCCAAAGTAGGAAGTTGAGAAGAGAGAGAAAAACCCACAGAACAGTAAATGAGAATGAAGCCTTGTGTCTCAGGACTTGGGAGGACCAGCTGGGGGAAGGGTCCTTCCTGTGTCAATGGCCAGTGGCTGGGAGCAGCCCTCAGCTCTTCCTGGTCTCAGGTGTTGGCAGCAGGAGTTGCCTATACTGGCCCTGCTTGCGTTAGATGGGTTCTGATGCCATTTTCCCTACTGATTGGTCAGGAGGAAAGGAGAGGGGCTCGGGATGAGAGAAATTCTCTCCACTTCTCTCCCCACGGGATTATAGAATGTGAGTACATTTGTTTCCAATTGCTGCTTGTATTGAATTATCCCAACATAGAGGCTTAAAGCAACCCAAATTCATTCTCCTACCACCCTGGAGGTCTGAAGTCCTGATATCAAGGTGTGGGCGGGGCTGCATTCCTTCCAGAGGCTCCTGGGAGAGAATTTGCTTCCTTACCTTTTTCACCTTCTGCAGGCCACCTGCTTTTCTCCATTCGCCGCCCCTCCCCGTATCCTGCACGTCTGCAGGGCAACACTTCCCAGCTGCTCTCAGCTTCCATCATACCACCATCTCCGTAATCTCTCTCCTGCCTCCTTCCTAGGAGGATCCGTGGGAGTACATCGGGCCCACCTGGATAAATCTCCCCATCTCAAGATCCTTAACTTGATCACATAGGCAAAGTCCCTTCTTGCCACGTAAGGAAACATGGTCACGGGTTCTGGGGAGGAGGACGTGGACATCTTTAGGGGGCCTTTATTTGGCCTACCACCTTGGGCATCTGGCTCCGTGTTTCCCAAATGAGTGATCCGTGGGGCCTGGCACTTCGGTGGCTTGCAGGGTGGGGCAGGAGGGGCCAGCTCGGATGCCCACCCACCTTTAGTCATGAGAAGCTGTATTTTTCTCTCTGGTGTTTACTGGGGTTCCGTGGAAGGTTTCATATGAAGAAAAGGTTTGAACACTGCTGATTTAATCTGATCTCTTTAGAATGAGGTCCAGAAAGGGCAAATGATTCACCTGATAATGAACAGTTAAAAAAAAAATGGCAGATTCAGTGCTAAACTCTGGTCCCCTGACTAGGTCCCACAGGTAAATGCCCTTTCTACTGGTCCCTCTCAGGGATAAAAAAAACAACCAAATTAAGAAGGGGTGTGTTTCCAGTCAGAGTGGCTAAAATTAACAACTCAGGAAATAACAGATGCTGGCGAGGATGTGGAGAGACGGGAACCCTCTTGCACTGTTGGTAGGAATGCAGACTGGTACAGCCACTCTGGAAAACAGTGTGGAGGTTCCTCAAAAAATTAAAAATAGACCTACCCTAGGACCCAGCAATAGCACTGCTAGGAATTTACCCAAGGGATACAGAAGTGCTGATCCATAGGGGCACATGTACCCCAATGTTTATAGCAGCATTTTCAACAATAGCCAAATCATGGAAAGAGCCTAAATGTCCATCAACTGATGAATGGATAAAGAAGATGTGGTTTATATATACAATGGAATACTCCATGGCAGTGAGAAAGAATGAAATCATGCCATTTGTTAACAACGCGGATGGCACTGGAGGGTATTATGCTAAGTGAAATGTCAGTCAGAGAAAGTCAGATATGTTTTCATGCATATGTGGAACTTGAGAAACTTAGCAGAAGACCATGGGAGAAGGGAAGGGAAAAAATTAGTTACAGAGAGGGAGGGAGGCAAACCACAAAAGACTCGTAAATACAGAGAACAAACTGAAGGTTGATGGAGGGAGCAGGGAAAACGGGAGATGGGCATTGAGGAGGGCACTTGTTGGGATGAGCACTGGGTGTTGTATGTAAGTGATGTTATCACGGGAATCTACCCCCAAAACCAAGAGCACACTGTATATACTGTATGTTAGCCAACTTGACAATAAATTGTATTAAAAAAAATAATAAAAAGGAAAAAAAAAGGGGTGTGTGTGTCCTCATTTACTGGTACAATGATCCTGAGTGAAAAGCAGAGGGGCATTGTTTTTTGGGGGGGGGGTCTTTCTTCTTCCCTCCCTCCCTTTGTTTCCCTCTGTTTATGCTGAGAAATGCCCTGTTTGGTAACAACAGGTGGAGTTGCTGGAGTGTCACCAGGAAGAGACTTGAACCTGGCCGAGGCCTTCAGACAGGCTGCTGTTCCCATACTCGGCCTCTGCTATTCCCTCCTGCCTCCCCCACCCCCGATCCTGGCTCTGGCTAATTGAAATTGGTGGCGAGTCAGACACTCAGCCGTGTTCCTGCTCTGGGGCTTCTGGACCACAGATTGTCATTAAATTAACTGTGAAGATTTTCTGTGTGCGCTGGGAGGCAGTGATGCAGGGGACATGGAGGGACTCGGGAGCTGTCATTTGCTCCTCTGGCCGAGGCTCAGAACTGTTGCCCTGAGCGGCTGGAGATGCGATAATTCAGTCGGGGGAGCACTGCCTCCCCCAGCCTGGGCCAGGCCCAGACACACGATCCAACCGACCGGCAGCCAGACTGATTTGCAAAATGGAACAATTAAATCTAAAGCGAGCTGTCTGAACTGATTTTTCCCCTTCATCCTCAGCCAGTTCTGCAAACCCTTTTCCCGGCATTGTCTTCATTAGTGGCCAGGACAGCCTGGACAGGACTCAAATGGCTGGCTCCAAATTGTGTGCTCTGTGCCCTGAAACTCAGGCGTCTGTTACGCTCACCACCTGCCTGCACCGTTTGGATGTCCCTCTCCTGACTTCCCCAAAGTCAAAACTCTGGGGCATGCCCTGTGATTTCAGGGGCTGGGCAATTGTACCCAGCCACACAGCTGTGCAGGACCCAACTCCTGGGGGCAGCGTTTGCTTCGAGCCCTATGTGAATGGTACCTCCTGGTCTTATGCAGGCAGTGCCCCCATTCTGTCCGCACAGGATGGAAAGGAGGGATCATTTCTGTGGTTGGTGCTTATGTTCTGACTCTTTTGTGTCTGGTGCTCAGTGGGGATGAGGTGGAAGAAAGAAAGGCTTTTCTCTTCAGCAGATGGAACAGCCCCGTTTCATTGCTCGCTTCCATCTCACCTGATAGATGGACACAGGATTGCTGCCCCTCTTATCAAGGGGTATAGGTTGAAAGGCCAGGGGTAGAAAGAACAGGGAAAAGAGAGGAGTCTTCCAGAGGCTCTAGGCAACATTCTGACGTAGCTTCTTAGATCACATGTCAGTACTCAAGATGGGGAAATGGAGGCTCAAGAAAGGGCAGGGCTCAAGCACACCATGGAGGAAGATGGATCAAGGCTAGCTTCTTTGTTATTCCTTGAGACCCTGGGCACATAGCTCTTGGGCTCAAGCATAGTACCTGGCACGACTGTATATTGGTTGACTGAATTAATGGGAGTACCGATGATTTATTGAGGAAGAAATGACAACTAGAGCCATAGCTCTTCAAAGCCAGCGCCATCTTGTTTTCATCTGTACATTCCCAGGGCCCAGAAAGGCCTGGTATGCAGCAGATATTCAATAAGGATGCATTAAAGTCAATGTAATTGGGAGCCAGATGGCTGGATCTGAAACAGAGAGGCCATCCCTCCCCTATTTAGTAGTTGTTTGGGGAAATTAAAGGGAGCCATCCTCATTGGAACTTTTGGCTAGCTGTGGAGTATTCCAGAGTGAGGAACATCCTTCAGCATTGGGGCAGTTGTCAACAAAATTGGACTCTGGTCCCCATGATGTGTTGATGGCTGAGTCTCTTCTCTTCTCTGGACCTAGGTATCCCCTTCAGTAAAAGGAGGAGGATGGGCTAAATGGTCCCCATGCCCTTCCCAGCTCCAACATCTTGAGAAAGCCTAGGGGATTCTAATGTAGCCTAGGACCCAGGGCACATGAGTCTGTGCTACTGGGTTCTTGTCCTAATGACATGGGAGATGTGGAGAGTGTCTGCTTCCCAAACACTTCCAGGCAATAGAGTCTGGAGCAGCCTGGGTTTCAGGGCCAGGAATCTGGAGGGAAAGTGAAGTCAGGCCCTGGTTTTTGGACTAGTGAGGGACCAACTCCCTAGCTGCCCAAGCAAGGAGGGCCTCTGGGAGGAGTTAGAACCAAGCCATAAACTGGATCTTGATGGCCTTGAGGCTGATGACATCCCTGGGGGCTCCACCTGGGGCATGTTGCTAACCTTGGGACACTGCATGGCAAAGTTGCCATTTCAAATGTCACTATTGCTAGTCCTGTGGATGGGGGCACTTCTGGGGAGACAGGCTGGGCTGTAGAGGACATTAATGGACAGTGTAGTGTTTACATGGCCCTCAGAAGAGCTTTGGTTTCTTTGTATTCCTGAGTGAACCCCAAACTGCTCTGTAAGAGCTGAAGGAAGACAGGTAGTCCCCATGGTAACCTAAAGATTCATTCCTGGAATTCTTGAGTGACTCAAATGATCTGCCATTGAACCAGGTCACATGCAATGTTTCTTATCTTTTCCCCAGCCATCTTAGGGTCTGTTCTCCTATAACTCATTCTTGGGCCATATTTCAACGTTTGTTGAAATACCTTATCTAGGCTCTCTCAATAGTATTATCTCAATAGCTGCAAATGCCAATGTTTACTTATTGTAGTATATAGACATGTACAAATATATGTATATATGCATATATACACAGAGGAACAATACACAAGATCTCAATGCACACATGAAGATCTGGAATCAGACCAGTGCTTTGAGCAGCTCAGGTAATCTTCAACAAGGCTTCCCTCCTTTGTTCTCTCTCTCTGTGAACAACACGATTCACCGAGAAATCCAGAGTCCTTTGTCACTTAGATACATAATTCACCAAACCCTGTTGTTTCTACTGTCCAAGTGACTCTGGAATCCCGCCCACCATTTCTTGCTCCGAAAGACAGCTGCTTCTCTATGGTTTTCTGGGCCATTGGCCTCTGCTCTCTGATTCAGCCACATCTCTGACTGCTCCCTTGGTCTCCATGGCTCAGCCATTCCCAGGCCTCGTGGTTCCCTGAATATGCCAAGCTTCTTCCTTTGTCTGCCTTCCTCTGCCTTCCTCTGCTTGGTACTCAGGGTTTCCTGTCACCCTTCTACATCTCTAGAGCCCCTGAGTATTTCTGTGACCAATGTGGATTATTTTTACTGATTCCTCTGGATTCAGCCTAGATATCTATTTCTCTTGCTGCCTTCTGCATTCCCTCATGTTGTTATGTAGTCTTCATTATAATCAGTTTCGTGCCTTCATAGGATTCTATCTGCTGGCATTCCCCCCCATCACATATTACTAGGCATAAAATGTGCTTCCTCTGTTTCACCATTATAGGTAGTGATGCATGGTGTTTTCGTGATCTTTGGGGGGCACTGTAGGGCAGTAATTAAGACTGGCTCTAGATTTGGATCCTGGTTCTATGGCTGTATCAAAAGTTGTCAAACTCTTAGTGTCTTGGTTTTATTATCTATAAAATGGGCATGAACAGTATCCATCTCACAGGGTTGTGAGAATTACATGAGAAAACACATATATAAAGTGTTTAGCGTCTGGCCCAGTTACTATAACCTATTATTTCCTTTCTTATTGTGGATTACAGATATATTGCAGGTATATTCCCAGAAGTAAGATTATTGAATCAAAGGTTAGAAGGTTTTTATGGCTCTTGAAATGTTTTGACAAATTGCTTTTGAAAAAATTATGCCTCTTTCCCTCACACCAGCAATACCCCAGCAACAGCTGGTTGCTTTCTCTTGTCTACACCATAATTCAAAGTGCAGATCTTAGAAGATGAAAACCATGATGGATTCCATGTCTGTGCTTTTGGACCCTCTACCGGCTCGCTCCCACTCAGCTCAGTCCTGTGCTCCTAGCCCAGAGGGCTGTCTCTTGCCTTTAGTGTGCCCTGTACTGCTTGGCACTGTATTTTTCTAATTGTTTTGTGCTATAATGATTTATTGAGGTATTAACTTATGTTTTGCTCTCACCGTGATTACTATCATTCCCTCCCCAATTCAAGATGGCAGCCATGCTTATTCTCTCCCATTAGTTGGGTTTGTGTTGCAAGGCATTGTGGGACCCATGTGCAGCATGGGGATGAGCAGGGCAAGAGCAAGGAGATGATGGGCACTAACCTGACCACTGGACCTGCCTGTTGGGATTCAAGCTGCAGCTATTGAAGCACTCAGAGATGGGACCAGATGGCAGGTGGGAATGCAGAGTCAGGTAGAGCTGCCTTGGGGACCTGGGAGGGCAGGGGCTTTATCTGTCTCATTCCCTGTTGGATGCTAAGCACTTAGCACAGTAGTAAGTGTTTAAAAATACTTGAAATGAAGGGATATATATTGAGGACAAGATCTCTGTGGGTGGCTGTGAGCATGAAACCAGGGTTTTGGTCAAAGATCCTGGGCTCAGGGTGGGGCCTGCTTTGTATTTATATATATATGTGTGTGTGTGTGTGTGTGTGTGTGTGTGTGTGTGTGTGTGTGTATACATACACATATATATATATATACACACACACACATATTTACACACATATATAAACTATATAAAGTATACATATATTTATACATATATAAAGTATACATATATATAAAGTATATAAAGTATATATATGTATAAATATACATATGTATATATATATATATATAAATGAATATATACTTTATTGTCAAGTTGGCTAATATACAGTGTATACAGTGTGCTCTAGGTTTTGGAGATAGATTCCTGTGATAATATCGCTTACATACAACACACAGTGCTCATCCCAGCAAGTGCCCTCCTTGATGCCCATCACCCATTTTCCCTTCTCCCCCACCTCTCCATCAATCCTCAGTTTGTTCTGGTATTTAAGGGTCTCTTGTGGTTTGCCTCCCTCCCTCTCTGTTTATAACTACTTTTCCCTCTTCCTTCCCCCACTGTCTCCTATTAAGTTTCTCAAGTTCCACGTATGAGTGAAAACATATGATATCTGTCTTTCTCGGGTAACCAGGCAGATCTCAGAGTACAGGTCCAAGTAGAAACGCAGGCAATGAGTTACCTACAGTCATGGGAAGAGGAGGTGGTGGGGTTTGGAACCCAGAATGGCCCTGCCTCTGCTCCTGGCTCTGACAGGCTTGCAAGCTATCATTCTAGGCCATACTGCCTGGTAGCCTGGAGTCACCCCCAACTGTGGTCATGGTAGTTCTGGCCTTCACCCTCAGTATGAGTAGTAATGCATGACTGCAGAAAGCAAAGGCCCCAAGGCCATCAGTCAGGACCAATAGCTGTTGTGGGTATGGCTGTTGTCCTGACAAGCTTGGGTGAGTAAGAAATGCCCTGACACCTCTTTAAAATCATATTGGCTCTCTAAGCCCTTCATCCTGCCAGGATGGTTATGTCTTCTGATCTGATCGAGTCTCCTTCCTCTGGCCCAGGGCTGTGTGTAGGTCTCAGGGGTCTCGTGCTGAGCAAAGGCTCCTGCAGCATCTACAGCTGCCCATGCTTGGTCTCAGGAATCCTGGTACCTCAGCCAGCCCCTGGGGGATCTCCATCATCACCTCCTTCACGGGCTACTTCGGGTCTATATCCAGTACCTGCAGACTTCTAACTTCCTGACCTCTCAGATAAACCACCTCACCTTCCCCAATTTCCTGCTGTTCTTGTTCTGCCCCTCTTCAAAGAGACACTGCTCTCTTCTCATGTCCTGGATCACCGAGCATCAGCCACTAATGAGCTGATGCTCTCATAGAAGCCAGGAGATTTTCTGTAAGCAGCCTCTATTTTAGGCCCTGGGTAAGCTAGTTGCCTTTGAGCCAAGGGGTTACTCAGGCCCTGGCCGCCTTCTTGGAGGGTGGGGTGGGGGTGTGAGGAAATTGCAACAAGAACAAAATGCAGATGAAGATTACAGCAGATGACCTGTCGCCCCAGCATCAGCCATGCGGGGCATGCGGTAGGAGTTTCATAAATTTGTGCCTGTTGATTGATAATTCAGGTTAAAAAAAAATCTCCCTATTATAGAAAAAGGGAGCCTTTTGTGTGCGTGTGTGCGTGTGTGCGTGTGTGTGTGTGTGTGTGTGTGTGTGTGTGTGTGTGTGTTTAGGTGAGCAGAAGACCTGAGAGAATCTAAGGCACTATTTGCAGAGATTGAATTCAACACATGCTACCCAGAACTCAGCGACTGCAGGTTGGTTAAAAGGTTTATAATTAAGTTACTATTGCATTGTCATTTCAGGTTCCCGACTGGGAGATCTTTAACCACTCTCCCCCCAGCAGAAAAACTCTCAAGTCTACCACTAAATTACAGTCAACACAGCGTTGATTTAAAAGAACAGCATGAAATTATTCATCAGGCATCAGGTCCAACAAATCTGAGTTGGTTTTCCTAAGTCATTTAATAGCTAATTACATGCTGCATAAGGTAAAAATGCAGCAAGGCCCCACTAAGAATAAATCCAGTTGTTTGCAAGGCACATCATAGAAATTTAAGTTGAGCCTGCTCCTACCTTCAGTGACTGCATATAGCATACAGTGGTTTTTGGCAAGTGAAAGACCCAGAAATAGAACCGCTGTTTTTGTAACAACCCTGTTACCTTTAATGACCATTTTCTTCCCTTAAGTGCAGCAAAGTATGAAAATATTGCTGTGCTCTTTGGTGCAATTTTCCTACTGTGATTTTTTTTTTTTTTTTGCCATTAAAAGCCCCAAGAGAGTGCATTTCTCTGCCTACTTATTAGCTACTGTCAAAAGATAGTGAAATTCATGAAAAAGCTCAACTGTCAATCCCCAACAAATATGCAATTACTTCAGGCTGGTGTTTTAAGCAAAAATGGTTTTCATGGCAGAAACTTGCTTCTATTTTCTGAACAGGGATGGGGATGTTTTTGCTTCTACCTGTTCCACTTTCTCTGGGCATCTCTCAGGAACACCTGTTCAAACACACAGAGGTGAATTTCCACTAGCGGGGCCCTGACATTCAGCTGAATTAAATGCCAGTTTGGGTGCCCTTTTGTGCATCCGTGGGTGAGGGGAGACCACAAAGTAATTTCTCTTCCAGCCTCACAAAGCCCATCATTCCTGGACGTTACACCGGGATGCTGGGCAGTAAATGACAGAAGGGCTTGGCAAGGAGGAGAAAATAGATGATCCTGTCCCTACAATAATACAGGGAAGATATATAAAGGCAAGTAAGTGGTAATGTTCTTCAAAGATAAACAATTGACTGCCTGTCACAAGTAATTGATGACTGAGATCCTGAAGAATGTGGCCATGATAAAAAAATACATAGAGGAGAATACACACACCATATTCTCCTGACGTATCGTTGCTTTCCTCTTTGTGGGAATCTTTGCAGGATCAAATTAGAAGTACTATTTGCTGAGAGGCAATATTCTCCACTCTGAAAGCAGAGCTCCTTGTCTCCCGGGGAGCCTTCGTTTGACTTTCATCTTGATATTGAATTTAAGCCTCGTATTTTATGATAAATGCATGTAGCCCTTGGCCCACCTGGTAATAACTACTGCCCTGAAGTGGAAGCTGCACTCACCAGAAGGACTGGGAGTAGGCTTGTCTGATGACGTAAACTTCTTGTATTCATTAACTAAAATCTTTCTCTGGTTTGAACAGTCCTTTGTGGGGTTCTTCCCAAAATGCATTTGCTTGCTTTGCTGTCTTGCCAGAGTTAAGAATACCATCGTGAATGGAATTGAATTCCTGGAGGAAGGAGCCTTCCTGTGGTTCTGCATGGCTCAGAGGGCAATGCCAAGGCCAGCAGGTGGAAGCCGCAGGGACCCTAACATCAGTTCCCTGGGGGCAGGGGGCTGGCACAGAAATGCTGGGCTGCCTTGGGAGGTGGATAATGAGTCCCCTACTACTGGGAGGAATCATCAGTGGAGCTGGAAGAACTCTTGGAGAGTCTGCCTACCGGTTGGCATCACTGAATCACACAACCTTTAAGGCTGGTGACACTGTGATCCACCCATATGCCCTTATCCTTACTGCATTCGTGCACGAAAACCCGACTTCTAACCCTCAGCCCCTGAGGGCACTTTTGTGGCATTGAAACCATTTTGCTTACCCATGCTGCTCACGCTGGAAACACAGGAATTAGTGCCTCCCTCCCTGTGACCCTCAACCAGTGACTGGTGGCTGTAGATACCTCATCGTCGGCACCCTTCAGGGATTTGGATCTGCACTGGCTCTCAGTTTCCCCAGGGGGATTAAGCTTCTGTTGCCTGCAGTGGTAGCCGGCTTGATAAAGCACCATTAACTGGATCAGGGTTAGAGGTGCCTTCCCTTTTATGCCCCATATCCTCAATCTTCTAGTCATTTGTTCTTCACCCCCAAATGTACCACTTATCCTTATCTCAGGGTCTGCTTCCAGGGGAGCCCCAATTAAGGTAATGACTATCTTTTCCAGACAACAATGAGGCCCAGGGCCTGACCATAGGGCACATTTGGAGTCGGGACTCCCAGGTACCATATTCTGAGGGGCTGTCTCAGCCCTGATGAGAACAGAAATAATTCTATGATAATCCCATGCCTTCTGTCCCCACACACTTTACCTTCAAAAACTGGGCCCTCGTTGGGCCCAATATGTGCTCTGCTGTGGCTACACCCTGCCGTCATGCCTGTGTTCCAGGAGATAATGCCCTGGCTTTGTTTCTTATGACACACTCCTACCTTGCACCCTTATTTCTTCAGAACCGAGGATCCCCCTGTTGGGACTATGGTCCCTCCGGGTGCCCTGGCCCAATTTCCTGCTCCTGGGAATTTCTGAGAATGATTCTTTGCTCACTCAGGCTTTCTCTTGCCTATTCTTGAAACAGCTGTTAGTTCTGGCATCTTCTGTCTAGCTTCCAGGGTGTTGACACTGAGAAGGTTGTAAGGCCAAAGAGGCACTTTTTTTTTTTAAGTAGGCTCCACATCCAACATGGGGCTCAAACTTGCAACCCCGAGACTAAGAGTTGCATGTTCTACTGACTGAGCCAGCCAGCCACCCCCAAAGAGGTGCTGGTCTGAATATTGACTATTATTGTAGATTTAAGGGCAGAACCAACAAGAGACTGGGGATACCAGGCTGAATGTGTCTGGCCTCTACTGGATATGAATGCATTCAGATTTCATGGTTTTTGCCTCCTTGTCTTAGAAGTTCAGGGGTATGAGTCTTGAAGCCCCCAGTGCTGAACATCCATGGGTTTCTGAGATCTGTGCCTGATGAACTTCATGGGCAATGCTTCTCTTTGGGTGTGTTCATAGCATGAACAGTCTTGAGTCAGTTTCATGTTCAAGAACCAGGGGTGAAATACTTGAATCAAATACTGTAACCCAACTCTAAATGCTGTGTGAAGCCGCAGATAGGTTTCTGGGCCTCACCATTACAGTGTTTGGGTGGCATACTTCTGGCTGTTTCTGCCTTCAGTCCATGGTACCCAAAGTGGGCCTCCTCCACTTCTGGAGCATCGGAATAGGAGGACCTAGCCTGTTTGTCTCATCATAGTAAATGTCCCACCTAGAATGGAACAGGTCTGACTTTTCCTGCTAACTACTCAGTATTTTTTAAAAAATGTTTAATTTTTGAGAGAGAGAGCACAAGTTGGGGAGGAGAAGAGAGAGAGGGAGACATAGAATCGGAAGCAGGCTCCAGGCTCCAAGCTATCAGCACAGAGCCTGATGTGGGACTTGAACCCATAAACTGTGAGGTCATGACGTGAGCCGAAGTTGGACGCTTCACCGACTGAGCCACCCAGGTGCCTCATAGTCTTTCTGATACTACTTGCCTTGTCTGTCTCAGAGAGTCTTACCTAAAGCATGGACTTCAGTATATCAACACTCTAGAGAGGAAGGTGCCCTTTATTTCCATTAGGTACAAGTGTTTTCTTTGGCTTCCAGTCATTTGCCCGGTAGGCTGCTCATTTTAAATCTGCAAAAATAGCATAGCATTAAAATGAACACTAAGAACCCAAAAAAACAAAAAAATTCCCTGACCTTCCCTCTCCCCCAGGCAATTCTTTCCACTTTAGCATGTCAGTCTCACCCTGTGTCAAACATTCTTTTTCTCTTCACGTTCTATCAGAAATGTTTTCCGCATGTTCCTACGGAGGCTTTATAGTGTTTCTTTTAAAGGCTGCAAAATCTCAGTATGCTGATTTACCAAACTGATCCCTCTTTGTCGGTAATTGAGGGGGTTTCCAGCCTTGGGTTACTGTAATATCTTCACAAAGAAAACTTTTTGTTTTCATTAAATTACTTCCTTAGCATATAGTCCATAAGTGGAATTTTTGGGCCAGAGGGTGGAGATGTTTTCCTGGCTTTTGATCAGTATTTCCACATTGCTTTCCAAAAGGGGGAATCAATGCACTCTGCCATCCCAGTGGGATTTTAGCACCCTGTTAGGTCCACATGTGCAAAAAACAGTGTGCGAGGGTTCCTGGCTTTCTGTTTTGTTCAGAACTTTAACATCCCCAGCTGCCTGAGGAAGAGTGAGAAATGACATTTTTTTAAATGCATATTTATTTTTGAGAGAGAGAGACACAGAGCACAAGCGGGGGAGGGGCAGAGAGAGAGGGAGACACAAAATCCAAAGCAGGCTTTAGGCTCCAAGCTGTCAGCACAGAGGCAGATGTGGGGCTGGAACCCGTGAACTACAAGATCATGACCTGAGCTGAAGTTGGAAGCTCAACCAACTGAGCCACTCAGCTGTCGCAGGAATGACATCTATAGTCAAAAACCAAAACAAAACAAAACCCCCCAAAAAAACAACCCCACCAAACCCCAAAACCCTCCCCCAAACCCCAGCATTACACACTACCTAATGAAGACCCTAGGTGTCCCCAAAAGGTTGAGGACAATGGTCTTAATGTGTACTGTGTGCTAGGCAAGGGCTTGCTGTCCCTCTTTCATTATTTTGCTTGGTTCTTAGAATAGCTCTCTAAAGCTGGTATTTGTTATCCCTGTTTAAAGATGAGAAAACTGAGGTTCAGAGAGGTGAAGCAACTTGATTCAGGCATGGGACAGTGTCAGAGTGAGGATTGGAGTTTTGGTCTATTTTATTTTATGCAAACAAATTGTGATGTTAGCGTATGTAAATGTGTAGATGAAAGAAGGACCACGCAGATTAATATCAGCTTCAGTGCGTCCTAGAGAGCCAGGAGAGCGACTGTGGCTGTGGGGGTGAGGCCATCTGAGGGTCAGCCTGAACCAGACTCAGTCTAGACCTGCAAACCAAGGTGAGAAAGAGGTTCACAGGCACAGGGGATGGCTGAGCAGGCGGCCCAATATATGCTAACAATCAGCAAATGCTTAGTGCTAAGTGAGCCTCTAATCGGGGAAGTTGATCTTGTCTGGGGAGTCAGGGAAGGCTTCCTGGAGTAGGCACTGTTTGAGCTGCAATTTAAAGGATCACATTAATTAGAAGAGGGTGGTGGAAGAGGTGGGGTGACCATCCTAGCAGAGGGAATAATAGTATGTGCAAAGGCCCTGTGGCTGGAAGAACTTGGCACTTTTGAGAAACTGAGAGAAGGCTCCTATGGCTGCATCATGTCCTCATTGGTACCGGCTTCCGTGTTGGGGCCACAGGTATGCTTCCCTCCCACCCCATCCCCGCCTCGGAAGCTCTGGATGGTGGTGAAAGCACAAGCTATGAGTGAGTTATTAAAGAGTTTGATAGATATGGCACACTGGCTTCCCCAAACCTGTTTCCACCCTCCTTCCAGTTTGGGAGGTTGGAAAGCTGAACACCACATTTCCCAGGCTATCTGACAGCATTCTGGATGCGAATCGGGTCCTGTCAATTAGACACAGGCATACGAGATTTGGATAGGGGGAAGTGTGGCAGTTCTTCCTGCCCCTTTAGGCTGCTTTCTGGTGTCAAACAAGGTCATGGAAGTGTGAGGACTTCTGCAGCCATGTTGCAAAGTCCATGTGCAGCCTCCTGGCTGTGGGGAGATTGTCGTGGTGACAGCAGCAACAGTGGTGGTGACTTTACAGGGCAAAGGTCCCCTGGTGGGTCAGTGCTTCTTGTCTGGGAGTCACTCCTAGACCCTGGAAAGGCTTCTCTGGCCCATCCAGTGAGGACCTAATTTCTGTTAAAATGCTCTACAGGATGCAGCTGGTGCTCTTGCCCCCACACCACCTGCAGCTGTGACAGTTCCCAGCTTCCCTGACGAAGCACCTAAGCAAGACTTGCTTTCTGATTCAGGGCTTTTCCTCTACCTGGAATTCACTTTGCGAAATGCAGGGGAATCCGGAGGGCGAAGGTGTTCATGTTCTGGGGCAAACTTCAGCCAATGGCGTGTGGGATTTGACGGGTAGGTGTGCAGCTTTCTGTCCCCGTAGGAAAATTCCAGGATGCGGTCCCCAGTGAAAGTCAGTGGTAACTGACTTCAGTGAAAGTCAGTTGCCCACAGTGGTAACCATTCATTTTACACCTTTTATTGATTTTTTTCACCCTATCCTGTCTTACTTTCCCCACTTCCTCACTTGTCCTTTATGAGATCACCTACTGAATAAACCACTTCTATCGCAACCCTTGACCCAAGGTCTGCTTTACGGGGAACTCAACCTATAGAAGTTTCTATTTTTTTGTGTTCCAAAGAGGTGCAAAAAGACTAATTTACACACATAGGTATTGATCATTTTTAACCAAGTCAAATGTATTCCAGGCAATCACATCACTCTGTTTTGAATTTCAGCCTCTTAGTAACAAGATTGATATCTTTTTTTTTTGAAAAACAATTTTAATGTTTATTTTTTTGGGGGGGGATGGGGGAGAGAAAGGGAGACACAGAATCCAAAGCAGACTCCAGACTCTGAGCTGTCAGCACAGAGCCTCACAAGGGGCTTGAACCCACGAGCCGTGAGATCATGACCTGAGCTGAAGTCAGATGCTTAACTGACTGAGCCACCCAGGTGCCCCAACAAGATTGGTATCTTAATAGATTAAAATCAACTACTAAAGATGCGTATTCATCCATCCAACCATCCATCCATCTGTCCGTCTGCCCAGCCAGCAATCACATCAAACCTCTGCTGTGTCTAGCATTGTGCTAGGGGCTAAGGATGGAGAAACTAATTAGACCGTCTGCCTGCAAGTTATTCATGGTGTGATTAGAGCCTATGGCAAATGTGGTTCTGCCATTTTGAGTACCGCTCAGATTTCTGTGCCTAATGCAGGTAGCTGTGTCCATACAAACTCAACACTAATGCCAGCTAGTGGTCTTATTATATAAACATAATACTAATATTTCTGTCCACCGTAAAAAGTGTCTCCAGAATTCAAACTGTGTCTCTATTTTATTAAAAAGTCATGTATTAAGACACTGCTTCTAAGGAACTAAATTTAGTTTGAGAAACTGCTGTGAACTTTGGAGTCATTAAATGTACCCTTTCTGTGTGTGTGCATGCATATGACAGAGAAAAATTACAGCCAGCAGTGTCTATATTGAAAATCCTGCATTAGATTGCCATCACTTGCTAATAATACATCATAATTATTCTTATAGGGTTAAGCTTTTCTCTTTCCTCTTCCACCTGCCTTGCTGAGATAACCTCTAAGGATGTCCTGGAAGACGGTAGGGCTGGAATTCAAAAGCTTTCATGACAGCTGAGCTCTCCATGCAATTCATTATGTTGAAAAGATGGGGAGGAGAGCGTTGTCTGCAAAGATAATGACTGTGCAATTTCCAGTCCATTCTCCTTGCAGCCAGATCTTGGAGGCAGCCCATGGACCAATTTCATCAAGCAGACTCTGTTCATCTCTCATCTTCCTGTATTGGGAAGGAGGTTGTGTCTGGCTCAAGTAGAAGCATGTGTGGGGGGAAATAGGATAGGGAGATGGCTGGGGAAATAGAATAGGACTTATCCCCAGAGTGCTTGGTACTGGGGATCTCAGGCATGGTTCTGGATGACATCAGTGTCAAAGGGGCTCAGTCCAAAGGGCAGTCAAGAACAGAAGACTGACTCCAGGTGTAGGCTATAGTTCTGAGCTTTCTCTCTTTTCTCAGCTTTGAGCCCAGAGCCAGGCAAAGCATGAGCTCGATAAATGCCATCTAACCGAGAAAGCACTGGTACAGGCTTACGTACAACAAGGAAACTAGCTGTGCATGGTTCCAGTGGGAAACAAAGTTGTGGTCTTCTCCAGCTCCTGCCTATGGAATGCGAGCCTCTGTAGGAAAATTCTAGCCCAGTAGCGATGTCAACAGCGGACTCTCTGTTGCAGGGAAGATTTGTGTCTGTGGCAGACGTCCTTAGCACTTCAGCCCCACGAATGGACCAAAGGCTTCTAGGGACTGGAAATGCTACTATTGCTGTGTCTCTCATTATAGGTTAAAACCATCGACATCCTGTGTGGCCCCCAAAGGAAGCCAAGTCAAGCTTTAAACACAAAGGAGGTGGTTTCTTCTAACTGGAGGTGACAAATGTCACACATGCCGAGTCTGCTGTGCAGGTTTTCATTCACACTTTCAAGGCTGTTTCATTTTCCTTTCCAGCCCTGCTACCCTCCTTCCTTTGTCCCTCTTTCCATGTGTCACCAGTGTGTCCTTGGCAGATTCTCAAGGTTATGGTCATTGCTGAAAGAGTGGCCTTGCCTGATTACGGTAAGGAAAAGGAAACAATGAAAAATTATGGAAAGTAGCAAGACAGCAAATATTAGAAGAAATATTAAATTAAAAGAATTTGAAATCTTCTTGAGGCACTACTCTGCCCTGTCCCCCCTCCCCAAAGAAGAATCATTTATTTTCTTGGCTGGCCAATAGCAGAGACCATTAGCTGTCTCCCTAAATCAAGTTTCTGCTTCTTCTACAGTAAAAATATCTCCCAATTTTAACTGAGCATAGAGCTACTGGGAGTAAAGTCTGCATTTCCTAGGCTCCCTTACAGCTAAACATGGCCATGTGAATAAATTCTAGTCCTTGGGATCCAAGCAGAAGTGGTATGTTCAACTTCTTTTTTTCATTATTACCAAAAAAACCGAAGTATAATTTACATACAGATCTTCGGTGTACTGTTTGATGAAATTTGACAAATGTATACACTCCAGTCAAGATAAAGAAAATTTCTTTTTTTTTTTAATGTTTATTTTTGAGAGAAAGAGACAGAGCATGAGTGGGGGAGGGACAGAGAGAGGGAGAACCAGAATCTGGAGCAGGCTCCAAGCTGTCAGCACAGAGCCCAACGTGGGGCTTGAATTCACGAACCACATGACCTGAGCTGAAATCAGATGCTTAACCAACTGAGCCACCCAGGTGCCCCAAGATAAGGAACATTTCTAATACCTATGAAGTTCCCTACATCCCCTTTCTGACTAATCCTGTCTCCATGCCCCAATCCAGACAACCCCCCTACCGTTGGCTAACAACTGTCCTGATTTCTAACATGTAGATGAGTTTTGTCTGTTTTTAAACTTCATATGAGTGGAATTATACCATATGTACTTTCTTGGATCTGTCTCCTTTCACTTAGCACTATGTCTGTTAAGTTCATCCTTGTTTTTGCTTGTATCATTGTTCGTTCCTTTTTATTGCTGAGTAGTGTTCTATTGTAATAGATGTATCCCATTCTACTTGTCCGTCTCCTATTGATAGATATTTGGGAGGTTTCTGGTTTTGGACTCTAAGATTAAAGCTGCTATGAACATTCCTGTACAAGTCTTTTTGTGAACATATGTTTTCATTTGTCTTAAGAATAAGATTGCTGGATCAGTGGGTAGGGGTATATTTAACTTTATAAGAAATTGCCAAAGAGTTTTCCAAACTGGCTGTCCTATTTTGCATTTCCACCAGTAATGTATGAGACTTCCAGTTGTTTTATGTTTTCACCAACAGTTGGTATTCTCAGTCTTTTTAATTTTAGCCATTCTGGGGAGAGTGAATGGGTATCTCATTGTGGTTTTCATTTGCAGGCTAATGAAAGTCAGTCCTGTTGATGAATGATATTGAGTGTCTTTTTATGTGCTTATTGCCTATTCATGTGTATTTTTTTTTAACATTTATTTATTTTTGAGAGACAGAGCAAGACAGAGCACGAGTGGGGGAGGGGCAGAGAGGGGGGTGGACACAGAATCCAAAGCAGGCTCCAGGCTCTGAGCTGTCAGCACAGAGCCTGATGCGGGGCTTGACCTCACAGACCGCGAGATCATGACCTGAGCCGAAGTCGGACGCTTAACCGACTGAGCCACCCAGGCGCCCCTCATGCGTATTTTTTTTAAATGATATGTCTATTTAAATGTTTTGCCCATTTTAAATTTGGGCTGCTTGTATTTTTTAAAAGCCTAATTTATTGAGGTATAATTTACATGCAGTAAGATGCATCCATTTCTAGTGTAGAGCTCGAAAAGTTTCCACAGATGCATGTACCTTTAAACCACCACCACAAGCAAGATACAGAATATTTCCATTTATCTCACAAAGTTCTCCAAATGCCTCATTGCAGCCAATCTTCATTCACCCTTGCCACTCTTAGCCCTGGACAGCCACTGATGTGCTTTTGCTATCATTTATGAAATTTCAAATGAATGGAATCATACAGGATGTACTCTTTTGCGTCTGACTTTTTTTGCAGCATACTGTTTTTTAGTTATATCCATGTAATTGCATGTATCAATATGTTGTTATAGCTGGGTAACATTTCATTATATGGACAGGCCACAATTTGTTTATACATTCATTAATCGATGAATGGTAGATCAGCTGGTAGGCTGGTTCCCAGTTTGGGGCCATTATGATAAAGCTTTTATGAACATTTGTGTATAAGACTTTATGTGGACTATGTTTTCATTTCTCTTGTATCAACACCTGGGAGTTGAATTACTAGGTTGTACGATTAACTTTGTAAGAATCTATCGCGCTTTTTTCCAAAGTGATTGTACCATTTTACCTTCCTAGCATCAATGCATGAGAGTTCCAGTTGCTCTGCATTCTCGTCGTCATGTGGTATTCTCATTTGTTTTAATTTTAGCCACTTGAGAGGGTGTGTGGTGGCATCTAATTGTAGCTTTAATTCACATATTCCTGTGTCTAATAATGTTATTCACATTTTCACGTGTTTATTTGCCATCCAATATCTTATTTGGTGAAATATCTCTTCATATATTTCCCCCCTCCTTTTTTATTGGGTTGTCTTCTTATTGAGTTTCAAGAGTAATTTATGATTCTGAACATAGGTCCTTTATCATATACATATTTTGCATGTATTTTCCTCAGTCAGAGCTTAACAGTATTTTTTAAAAAACCAGTTTTTTGATGAAATGGAAGTTATCAACTTCCTCTTTTATGGTTTTCACTTTTTTTGGTGCACTTTGAGATCTTTTTGTCTGCTTTACATTTGTTTTTGTTTTTGTTTTTACATTTGTGAATTTATTCCCAAATGATTTCTCCTACAAGCTTTATAATGTTAGCTTTTACATTATGGTCTGTGACCCATCTTAAATTGAATTGTATATAGGGGATGAGTTAGGGGTTTAGGTTCATTTTTTTCCCCACATGGATGTCTAGTTGTTTCAGCATAATTTCTTGAAAAGACCCCCTCCTTGCATTGAACTGATTTCGTGCCTTGTCAAAAATAAGTTATCGGTACAAATTTGGATCTAGTTATGGACTCCCTGTTCTGTTCCATTCAGATTTTTGTCCTTCTATAAATACCACACTATATTGATCACTGTGGCTTTATAGTAAGTTTTGGAATCAAATAGTATGAGTCTTCAAATTTTTTTTTTTTTTTTTTTTTAAATTTTTTTTTTCAACGTTTTTAATTTATTTTTGGGACAGAGAGAGACAGAGCATGAACGGGGGAGGGGCAGAGAGAGAGGGAAACACAGAACCGGAAACAGGCTCCAGGCTCCGAGCCATCAGCCCAGAGCCTGACGCGGGGCTCGAACTCACGGACCGCGAGATCGTGACCTGGCTGAAGTCGGACGCTTAACCGACTGCGCCACCCAGGCGCCCCGAGTCTTCAAATTTTTTTACAAAATGCTTTGGCTAGTCGAGGTCCTTTGCATTTATTTCTGTATAAGTATTAGAATCTCTTTTTTAATTTCTACAGAAATGAAGTATTTATTGGGATCGTTTTGAATCTGGAGAGAATTGACATCCTAACAATACTGAGTCTTTATAATCTATGAACATGGTATGCATTTTGCTTTTTTAGGTCTCCTTTAATTTCTCTCAGCAATGTATATAATTTTCAATGTAGAAGTTTTACATGTCTTCTGTTAAATGTGCCCCTAAGTATTTTAAAAATGCTGTTGTAAGTATTATTCTTTTAAAAATTTTATTTTTGCAATCATTTGCTGCTATTATATAGAAATTCAATTAATTTTTATATATCGTTCTTGTATCCTATGATGTTGCTAAATCCACTTATTAATTTTAGTAATTTTTAAATGATTTCTTAGATATTTTTATGTAAACAATCATGTCCTTCACAAATAAAGGTAAATTTATTGCTTTTTTTCCAAACATTATACTATTAATTTCTTGCATTATTTCACTGTCCAGGACCTACAATACAACACTGAATAGAAATGATGGGGGTGCCTTGGTGGCTCAGTCAGTTAAGCGTCTGACTTCAGCTCAGGTCATGGGTCAGGTCATGGTCTCAGGGTTCGTGAGTTCGAACACTGTGTGGGGCTCTGGGCTGACAGCTCGGAGTCTGGAGCCTGCTTCAGATTCTGTGTGTCCCTCTCTCTCTGACCCTTCCGCACTCATTCTCTGTTTCTCTCTCTCTCAAAAATAAATGAACATTTAAAAAAATTAGAAATGATGAAAGCAGATATCCTTACCTTGTTCCTTGATCTCAAAAAGAGACTATCAATATGCCACCATTAAGTCTGGTGTTAGCTGTAAGATTTGCATAACTGTCCTTTATATAAGAGTGAGGAAGTTTCCTTCTATTTCTGTTTTGCTGAGAGGTATTTTTTGTTTTGTTGTTTTAACTATGAATGAATGCCAGATTTTGCTACCTGCTTATCTACAACTACTGTAATGATTATCTGACTTTTAAAAATTCAGTTAATGTGGTGAAATGCTTTGGTTGATTATTTTTGTATGTTAAATTAATCTTGAATTCCTTAAATAAATCCCTCTTATTTGTGATGTGTTATCCTTTTTATATATTGCTGAAATTTTTAAAGGATTCTTCTATGTTCGTGAGAGATGTTAGTCTGTAATTGTATTTTCTTGTGATGTCTCTGTTTCAGTAACAAGGTTATACGGGTTGATAGCAACCATTTAGCAAACGTTTGTTCCTCTTCTACCTTATCCAAGAGTTTTTATAAGATTAATATTTCTTAAATAGAATTCACCAAGGAAGACATCTGATCCTGGAGTTTTCTTTGCGGGATATTTTAAATTATAACTTCATCGTTTTTTTGGACAGATATAGGGCTCTTCAGGTTTTCTATTTTTTTCTTATGTCAATTTTGGGAAGTTGTGTCTTATAAGGCAATCGTCTTTTTAAGCCAAGAAGTCAACTTTATTGGCATAGGTTATTCATAATTCCCTTATTATCCTTTTAGTGTATGTATGATCTGTAGTGACCTTCCTTTTTTGTTCCTAAGTCTGGTAATTGTTTTTTCTTGATTAACTTTGCTAGGGTTTATCAATTTTATTAATCTATTCAAAGAACTAACTTCTGGATTTACTAATATTTATATTGTTCATATGTTTTCTATTTCATTGACTTTTATTCTTTATTATTTTCTTCCTTCTACTTATTTTGCATTTTTATTCTTATTTTTCTAGCTTCTTAAAGTGGAAGATTAGATAATTGATTTTAAATCTTTCTTCTGTAAGCATTTAAGGATTTAAATTTCCCTTTAAGTAATCCTTTAGCTGCATCCCATAAATTTTGATAAATTGTGTTTACATTATCATTCCATTGGAAATATTATCTATTTTCTCTGGTGATTTCTTCATTGACCCATGTATTGTTTAAAAGAATGTTGCTTAATTTTCCAGATATTCAGAAAAGTGTTCTAAATTATTATTGATTTCTAATTTAATTACATTTGGTCAGAGAACCATACTCTGAATTATTTTGATCATTTAAAAAATTTTAAGACTTTAGGCATCTAGTGGCTTAGTTGGTTAAGCATCTGACTTTTGATTTCAGCTCAGGTCATGATCTCACAGTACATGGTATCGAGCCCCACAATGGGCTGTGTGCTGACAATGCAAAGCCTGCTTGAGATTCTCTCTCTCTTCCTCTCTCTCTGCCCCTCCCTCGCTCATGCTCTCTCTTTCTCTCAAAATAAGTAAATAAACATTAAAAAAATTTTTTTTAAGACTTGGGACACCTGTCTGGCTTAGTCAGTTAAGGGTCCACCTTCGGCTCAGGTCATGATCTCATGGTTTGTGGGTTCGAGCCCCACATCAGGCTCTGTGCTGACAGCTCAGAGCCTGGAGCCTGCTTCAGATTCTGTGTCTCCCTCTCTCTCTGCCCTTCCCCCACACATTTTCTCTCTCTCTCTCTCTCTCTCTCTCTCAAAAATAAATAAACATTTAAAAAATTAAAATAAATCTTTTGACTTGTATCATGACATTATATTTTATAAACATCAGTTAGGTCAAATTGTTTGATAGTGTTTTTCAGATTTGCTATATTCCTACTGATATTTTGTCTGCTGCTTCTATGAATTTCTGAGAAGGTAATGTTAAAATATAATTTTATAGCTATGGATCTGTTTCTCCCTTTTCTGTCAATTTCTTGCCACATGCATTGTGAAGTTATGTTATTAGATACATATGCATTGAAGACTGAATATTTTTATGTCTTTTAATTAATTAACACTTTTATCATGAATTATCTCTGGTATTATTTTTTTATTTAAAACAATTTTTTTAATGTTTATTCTTGAGACAGACAGAAACAGAATGCGAGTGGGTTAGGGGCAGAGAGAGAGGGAGACGGAATCAGAAGCAGGCTCCAGCCTCCAAGCTGTCAGCACAGAGCCCGACGCGGGGCTCGAACTTACGAGCTGTGAGATCATGACCTGAGCTGAAGTCGGATGCTCAACCGACTGAGCCACCCAGGCACCCCGGTAATATTTTTTATCATAGACAAAGTAAACTCATGAAGTTTACTAGTATAGTCACTCCAGCTTCCATACAATTAGTTTTTGCATGGTATCTTGTTTCCATCCTTTCACGCTTAATCTTTGTGTTTAAAGTATGTCCTCTGTGGGCAGCATATAGTTTGGCCTAGCTTTTGTGTCTAGTCTGACAATTTCTCTTCTTTTAGAAGATTTTATTTTAAAGTAATCTCTACACCCAATGTGGGGCTTGAACTTACAACTCCAAGAACATGTTCTATACAGACTGCGCCAGCCAGGCACCCCAACAATTTCTTTTTTTTTCTTTTTATTATTATTATTTTTTAACATTTCTTCATTTTTGAGAGACAGAGAAAGAAAGAGCACAAGTTGGGGAGGGGCAGAGAGAGAGGGAGACACAGAATTTGAATCAGGCTCCAGGATTTGAGCTGTCAGCACAGAGCCCGACGCGGGGCTCAAACACACACCGCGAGATCTTCACCTGAGCTGAAGTCGGACGCTTAACCGACTGAGCCACCCAGGTGCCCTAACAATTTCTCTTTTTAATAACAGTGTTTAATCCATCTACATGTGATGTGATTATTTTTATAGTTGTGTTTAAATCTACCTTCTTGTTATTTTCATTTTGTTCTGTCTGTTCTTTGTTCCTTCTTTCCTGTCTTCTTTTGGATTCAGCCAGTACTTATTTCATATTTTACTTTCTATCTTCTATTGGATTTTTAGCTATATCTTTTTTTTATTTTACCTTGGCAATGGTTTTGCTAGAGATTAAACAAGTATCCTTAATTTATCATAGCCTAGGGGTGCCTGGGTGGCTCAGTTGGTTAAACCTCCAACTTCAGCTCAGATCACGATCTCGTGGTTTGTGAGTTTGAGCCCTGCATCCGGCTCTGTGCTGACATCTCAGAGCCTGGAGTCTGCTTCAGATTCTGTGTCTCCCTCTCTCTGCCCCTCCCCCACTGGGGCTCTGTCTCCGTCTCAAAAATAAATAAACGTTAAAAGAAATAAAAAAATAAATAAAAAGCAATTTATCATAGCCTACCTTGAATTCATGAATATCATAAGAAATTTTACTGTTCTCCGTGTTTGGTGCTATTGTGTCATATTTTACTTTTACGTACATTATAAATCCTACAGTATGTAGTTATTATTTTACAGTTCTGTAGTTTATATTTTTTCCCAACTTTTCTTTTTTTCTTGAAATAATCCATATATTCAGCCATCATATTCATCTTTTCTTAGAACTTATGTAACAAATTTATAACACTTGATTTAAGTTTCTTATCTGTCAATTCCAACAACTAGTGTGTCTGTGAATCTGTTTCTATTGACTGTGATTTTCCTGGCGTTTGGTTACATGTTCCTGTTCTTTTCATGTTTCATAATCTTTTGTTGTGGACGTGAAAGGATATCTTTGGTTTGTTTCCTGGAGCGTGCAAACCCACTCCTCTGTCTTGCACATCGAGTGCAGGGCTAGTTGGATTCTTTCTGGAGTCTGGGCTGCAGCCTTACTGAGATTATTTGCTGGATATAGTCCACCTTGCCTCCTGCCCTGTTTGATCAGTATTTGACTTGGGAGGAGGTTGGATTGCAGTTCAGGTATTTTTAGGTCACTTTGCATTCAGCTTCTCAGGGCCCCCAAATTCATCTCCGTGACCATGACAAAGCTGAGTGGTACTAAGTGGTTTATCTCTGTTTACCTGCCCTT
This sequence comes from Panthera onca, assembly GCF_046562875.1. Taxonomy (NCBI): domain Eukaryota; kingdom Metazoa; phylum Chordata; class Mammalia; order Carnivora; family Felidae; genus Panthera; species Panthera onca. The sequence goes on from NC_138349.1 coordinate 12,632,091, forward strand.
TCTTTATGACTCCTTTCTTGGCAAAATTTTTGACAGGGGCAGCATTATTGGGCTGAGTAATTTAGTTTTGCCTTTGAGGTTCTTCCAGGTAGCACCCTACCCTGCCAGCTCACAGAGTCGGTGGTCACTCTGTATTTTGTCAGTTCGGCTGAACTGGGAATATGTTTTTGGGAATTTCCCTTTCTATGCTTCTGGGTTAGTTTAGGCCACATGAGACATTTTGCACAAAGCTTGCAAGATAGAAGGGAAACTGCCACTATATTGTTTTACATTCTGTAGGTCAGCAGGGGCACCAGGAAAGTTTGCCTATTCGGTGTGGGACACCTGACCTCAGAGATCTCCTTCATCTTTGTATTGTGGGTCAACTGCATATGTATCTCTGGGGCAAAGAGTGTTAGCTTTTCCTATAGATAATTCACAGCATTAAAGTTTGGAAAGTGTGAACAACACATGTGGATCCCAGTTTGTCCTCATAAGTCCCAGTTCATCCCATGATTCCATTTTGTCCTGGCCTTCATCTACCTTCAGTTTTTCCAGACCTGCTCACCTCTAGTGACTTGGGATTTACTACTAGTTACAGAGGCAACAGCTTGTGTGGACTGTTCCACTGGCTCTCCTTACTGCATAAGGTCAAACCCATGAGATAAATCCCTGATTTTGTAACAAGGGTAGCAGTCCTGTTTCTCCTCATTCATGGAAAAATCCCTCCCCTCATAGAATGCCACAGGTACCACAGACAAGCTCCCCATCCCTTCTCAAGTAGGGAGCTGCCTTGGCCCTCTGCTTACCTAGGAAGGAAGGGTTGTTTTCTTTCTGGAATTCAGTTCATCAAGGCTTCCTTACATCCTTCACTCTGTTAGACTCATAGAAAAGTATGATTTTAATATTTGTCCAGGTTTTTCCTATTATTACCATAGGATCAAGTCTTTTACATCCTTTTATATAATAAACAGTGGCAAAACTGGAAAGTGCCCTTAGAGGGTGGGTGTGTGTCCTTCTCGTCCCTCTTTCTTCTTTCTGGGCCTGGGAGCACACATCATGACTGGTGCCACAGCAGCTGTCCTAGACCTGGCAAAGGAGACCACTCCCAGCCGTGACACAGGGCAGAGTGAAAGGTATAAGGGAATTGCTGTACAAGCTCTGGCCTGCTGATTGCCAGAATTTTGATGTGGGAAACTAAGACCCGAGTGGGTAAGCCAGTGCTTCTTTTCACTTTCTCATTCATGCAGCCAAACTTGTTTCTGAGGATATAGCCAGCAACTGGGATCTTGTAGGGCTATTTAGAGTGGGCAGTGGAGAGGGGAATGATACCAGCTGGGAGTGAACTAGAAGACAGGCTGGTTGGGGAAGTGACAGGAAGCAAAGGTAACCAGTGCTAAGGTCAGGTCGGCCGTGGCAGAGGGGACCTAGCAGGTGTGTAGAGGAGAGGGTTTGTGGGGAGAGAATGTAAATTATTTTTTAGGCAGCCCTGCTGCGGGTCTTGTGGTGCAGCCACTTCCCTTTTGCTGCTTCCTTAAGAGTCCTCTTGTATTGGACCTATGATGCTTTCCAGAGGTGTGAGGAAGTTGGATTCGGGTTACTTTGGATGCAGCCATGTGCTGAGATGGGCCTGGAAGAGGCTCAGTTTTGGAAGAGATCCTAGGGCTGGGGATGGTTTGGTTACTGAGTGTCCCCTCGGGAGGGGTGGTTCAACAGCGTTGGAGACTAGAATGTCCAATCTGGAAGGGTCTTGGACAACCATCCATCCACATTCCCCTGTTGCAGATAAAGGCAATATCTGCTTTGATTGAGACTTGCTCTCATTGACCATTTTCTCCTTTGGAGCAGATTATTATTTTTATAAATGTTTATTTTGGGGGAGAGAGAGAGCACACATGAGCGTGAGTGGGGGAGGGGCAGAGAGAGGGAGACACAGAATCCTAAGCAGGCTCCAGGCTCTGAGCTGTCAGCACAGAGCCCGATGCGGGGCTCAAACTCACAAACCGTGAGATCATAACCTGAGCCGAAGTCGGACGCTTAACTGACTGAGACACCCGGGTGCCCCTGAACCAGATTATTTAATGGTGGGACTCCCCACCCATATTTCTTGGTCCTACTGGGGCTACATCTCCTCTTAGCCTAGCTAGGAGTTGACAACAAATTCAGTCTTGTCTGTATCTACGTTTCCTAAATGGGAATTCAGCTTTGTGAAGATGATGAGTATAACTTTCATCATTTCTAGGATCTTCATTGAATGACTGAAATTGAGGAGAAATCCTTGGCTAACCCAGAAGATGAAGCTGAGGCCCATGGAGGGGAGGGGACTCATCCAAAGGCCTATAGCTAATAGAGACTGAGCTGGCATTAGAACCTGTATCTCATAGCTCATGGTCCAGAGCACTTCCTGCTCCCCCTGAATTGGGGTAGAAATGGTGCGATGGACATAAGCTCTGAACATGAGCTTAGAAGTCGGATAGAATGACTTTATCCTGACTTCTCCCTACATCGTTGTTCACCTCCCTTCCATCCTTTTGAAGGCTTTCTTCTCTTAGTGGCAGGAAAGAAATGGAATGTAACTGCAGTAGCAAATTCACCCTGACCACAACAACAACCTCCACCATCTCCCAGTCTTGGACTTTCCCTCATGTACTGATGGTCCCAGGTAGAACAGATGAGGGAACATGAATTCATAAAATGCTTTATGTAACCCAGTAGTTTGCAATGGAAGGATACACGCTTCTTCCCCTCCGTCTGCCTGGGAATATTTGGTGATGCCTGGAGAAAATTTGGGTTATTCCAACTGGTCGGGGGGTGGGGTGGGTAAGGGAGGGATTGGAGAACATTACTGGCATCTAGTGGGTAGAGGCCAAGGATTCTGCTAAACATCCTACAGTGCACAAGACAGTCCCCACCTCCCGCGACGAGTTAAATTGATTCACCCAGGTTAAATTGGCAATCCCCTGGTAACCTAACCATGACCAAAGCAGTGGGAGCTAGATCAGGTCTGGTGTGTGGTCCCAAGAAGTACCAAGCATGCAGGCTCAGTAAAAGCCCTTTAATTTACAGTCTTAGTTCATCTCTGTCTGATTTCATCCTTCACCCATATCCTAATCATTCCTTAACAGCCCCCCTCCCCTTCCCAAGTGCGGAACTATGAAGACCAGAGCTTTCCAAACTGATGTGTATGTGAATCATCCAGGGACACTGTTAACATGCACATTCTGAGTAGATGAGTCTGGGATGGCATCCGAATTCTGCATTTCTAACAAGCTCCCAGGTGATGCCCGTGCTGCTGGTCCACAGACCAGACTGAGTAGCAGGGAGTAAGACCCCATGTTGCTCCTACCCTAATTACTATTTGCTGCTTCCATGTGGCTTTCCTCATTATATCACTAACATGCTGGGGGCGGCATGTTCTGTAACTGGAATACCCTGGAGAGGGGGCTGCTGAGTTCAGCCTCAGCTGGACCCTCTGCTCCACTGGCTGCATTCCAGCCTGGCTGGCCTCCTCTCAAGACTGTAAGGATGGAAACAAAAAGCTCAGGAGGTTTGATGTATTAATGCTGGCAGCCTCCTCTTAGTTATTTCATTACTCCCCCCGCAACTACTTTCTCTGAATAAACTCACTTAACATATTTCATTCCCACCAAGTAAACCTAATACATTTTCCTCCTAAAATAAAACATATTGTAATTGTAATTGTGATGAGCGGCACCCACTACATACCGATATCTTTAACACTTCTTATATCTCTATTTAAAAAGTCCACGGCAACACCTTTAGCTCTTGATCAATATTCCCTGTCAACCAACATCAGCAAGGTACTCAGTCCTTTCCTTACGCTTTCCTCACTGTGTAAGGTGGGGCTAATAGTTTCTACTCTGTGGGAATAGTAGGATAGGCATTCCCTGAGACAGTGCTATCTTCCTTTTTCTATCTAATCTCTTTTAATTAGGTTTGGTAAGGTGACAGACATGGAGACAACTGCCTTGTTTATTACATCCAATTCCCAAGAGGAGAGGGCACTGTGTACCATGAAGGGCCACACGGGGAAGCACCTGGGTGGGTCAGGAGGCAGAAGGAGGAGCAAGAGATAGAGAACAAGGGAAGAGTTGATGTTGAGTCCAAAGACCAGCTGGAGGAGAATTCCTTCTTCCTTCAGGGACCTCAGTCTTTTTTCTCTTAAGGCCTTCAACTGATTGGATGAGGCCCACCCACCTTATAGAGGGTAATGTGCTTTACTCAAAGTCCACTGATTTAAATATTAATCACATATAATGCCTTCAAGTTATGAATAAGGAAAAAATGTTAATCACATCTAAAAAAAAAAATCCCTTGACAGCAACATCTGGACTGCTGTTGACCAAGCATTGGGTCACCAGAGCTTAGCCAAATTGACACGTAAACATAACAATGGCAGTTCTTTATTCAATTATCCCTGTGTTGGATGATTTTTAAAAAATAGGTGCTATGTTCTCTTTAATTGTTCTAACCTCTGTATGTATATCCTCTGCAGTATTATGATAATCTCAAGGCTTGCTGAATGCCAGCAGTTTGATTTTCAGCTGTGTCTATTTTGTTCTTTGCTTTGTATATTTATTAGATCTGAAATAGTGTTATTTTGGAACCCTGTTTCTTCAGTTCAGGGTCTCCTTCCCTTCTCTTCTCCCAAACTCTTATCTTGTTGAATGTACATTCTTACTAAGTTTCTGTCACAGCAGAAAGCATTTGGAGAATTTTTCTGTTTTTTTAAGGTTTATTTTCTTCCAGACTGGGTTCATCTTTTCTATCTTTTAAATTTTTTTTTAACATTTATTTATTTTTGAGAGACAGAGAGAGGCAGAGTATGAGCAGGGGAGGGGCAGAGTATGAGCGGGGGAGGGGCAGAGAGACAGGGAGACACAGAATTTGAAGCAGGCTGCCCGCTCTGAGCTGTCAGCACAGAGCCCGACGTGGGGCTCGAACTCACAGACCACGAGATCATGACCTGAGCCACCCAGGTGCCCCTCTTTTCTGTCTTTTAAATGCTCTTTCCCCCCTGCTTCTCTCTTTTTCTCCCTCTTCCTCCTTTCTTCTTTTCCTGCCTCTCTTCTTCCCTCCATTCTTTCTTCTTTTCCTGAGCATTTTTTTTCTTCATCTTGCTAACGCTCCATACGGGCTGTCCTATCACACTTTCTCTTGCTCTGATGTAGAGAGGGGAGATTCTCCTTGTGATCCTCCTACCTGAGCCAGTGTGAGGGCAGAACATGCTTTCTCTTAGTGCTGAGGTGCTAGGGCTGATGAATGGGGAAGCCTGGCTGAAGCAGAGTGCAGCCCATGAAGACACAGCTCAGTTCTTCGTTGGGGTCCTGTTAAATGTCCCCTCACCCAGCCGGCGATGCATTCCATGTTCATGGACCTCCACAGGCCTCAGCCTGTTTCATCCAAGGCATGTTCCCAAATGCGATTCCAAGCCTTTCGTGCACTTTGGATTTGGCCAGGGGGCCTGACTTCTCTTTCAGGGGCTCTACTTTTCAATTCCACGTTACCTGACTTAAAAAGGAATGTACCTGCTTTGTCTTGTATTTGGTCTGTTTTCGTTCTGTGCTTTCTTGTTCTTTTTTGTGAATGTTATCTCTTTGAGGATTATAAACTTATTTTCTAGCCATTATGTGGTTGCTCTGCTGTTTTTCTTCTGTCTAGAGTAAACACGTATCCAGATTAATTTTTTTATGTTTTAATTTTGTTCATTGTTTTGGAATTTGGATTTTCAGGGTCATCTTTTTTTTTTTTTTTTTTTCATTTCCTTCTAGTTTTCCAGAGAAAACTCCTAGTTTCCTCTGGCTTAAGTTCACGGCCACATCTCTAGACCTTGCCCCCACTTTCTGCAGCACTTAGTACCCTCTGCAAGTGGGTATGTGAGAGCCTCCTCTGGCAGGTGGAGGATTGATTCCCAGCAGGTGGGCTCACAGGAACCTCCCTACAGTCTACTTAAATATAATGTTTAAGGAGTTTCTAATTGTTCCAACCTTTCTGGTTCCTGTGGCAAAAGTTCTCCTATTTTAAAATTTGATAGTTGTCTCTAAAGTAGTTTCTTTTCTTTTTAAAAAACATTAAACATTTTTTTTTACATTTATTCATTTTTGAGAGATGGAGAGAGAGCATGAGTGGGGGAGGGATGGAGAGAGAGGGAGACACAGAATCCGAAGCAGGCTCCAGGCTCTGAGCTGTCAGCACACAGCCTGATGCAGGGCTTGAACCCATGGACTGTGAGATCATGACCTAAGCTGAAGCTGGACGCTTAACTGACTGAGCCACCCAGGTGCCCCTAAAAAACATTTTTTTAATGTTTATTTATTTTTGAGAGAGAGAGAGAGAAAGAGAGAGCATGAGTGGGGAAGGGGCAGGGAGAGAGGGAGACACAGAATCTGAAACAGGCCCCAAGCTCCGAGCTCCAAGCTGTCAGATCAGAGTCTGATGCGGGGCTTGAACTCAAGGACTGTTAGATCGTGACCTGAGCTGAAGTCGGATGCTTAACTGACTGAACCACCAAGTGCCCCAGTATTTTATGTCCTTCGGTTGCATGTAGGTTTAAACTGTGAGCATAAGTATGTGTGTGTATGTGTGTGGCTCACCTTGAATGGAAGGTTTTCTCTTTCTCCCTGGAGGCCCGGTTCAAAATCAGGTCTCCTCGTCAAGGGTCAGGTCTTTTTGGTAGAGAGGCATTGAGAATGTCACAGACCCAGTCACCAGTCCAGCAAGCTGCGTGGTCCACATGTTTCTGGAGAAGACTCGTCTGCTCTTTCTGACCTCTCAACTCTGTCTACTCAAACAGGTTCATGTATGCTGTAGCCCTGGCAGTAATAAGTGGCAGATATTTTTTTCAGCCCCTGTTCCGGCTTAAATCAAAGAGCCTGATTGCCATCACTGGTCTTCAATGGGGGATTTTTGGTTCTTAGTATCCCAGGTAAGTAGACTCCTGATCAGTTCTGCCTCCTTCCAGACCTGCAGGCAAAGAGCCCCAAGCTTCAGCCCATTTAATGTTTCATTTTCTTGGGTTTTGGTCCATGGAGGTATCTATGATATCTGTTTTGAATGAGAATGTATCTTTTCAATTTTCTCCTTTTATATTTTATTTGTTATTGCTTTGGGTTTGGAGTCAGAGTGTGAGGCTCAATACAGGAACTTAAATGGTATCTTGTCTGGATTCTATTAAAAGCAGAGGAGGGGTGCTGTTCAGAGGGATGACTGACCAACAAAAACAGTGTCCTAATTTAGCCACATGTACCAGGGTGACAGCAAAAGAATGGCAAATAGAGCCCTGGGTGAGGATTCAAGAATCCTGGGTCTCGTTTCCTTTAATACCCTCTACCTGTTAACTTGCTGCGTGACTTTGGACAAATGACTTAACCTCTCTGGGTCTCAGCACTCTGCCTTGAAAAACAGTGATATTGGACTACCTAACCTCCAAGGTCTAGAGTTGCATGAGTCTACCGGGGGATTGTTTAAAACATTGTTCTCTGTTGCAGTTAAAAGGAACTGCTGAAGGTATTTGCTCAGTTCAGGCAAATGGTAAATGTGTCGGCCACTCTAATGAAATGAGTACATTTTTGCTCTAAATGTCATGGATGTTTATTATCAGATTAAACTACAGCAGGCCTAATTTTAGCTCTTCCAATTCAAGTGGCGCAATGAAGATTAAATGTTAGGCATAATTAAAGATGCAGATGTAGTTATATTGAATTATAAACCTCATTAAGTGCAACGTCCCAGGAAGGCCCCTGAGACCAGCTACAAAGGACTTCAGTCGCAATGCTGCAGTTATTAAAATATTGTAAAGTAAATCTCACTCCAAAAATATTATGACTTGGTTGGAAGGATTTTTTTTTTTTTTTTTTAAACGTGGTTGGAGTTGGTTTTGTGGGTAGTTTCTTCGCTCCGTTTGCACGTGGTTGGGAAGGGAGGCTTTTCCTTGGCTTCTCCAAAGAAGGCCTCCAAAGGGCATGGTGCCCCCCTTCACCTGCCACCGGGGATTCTATTCTCCTGGGCCAGTGGGAAAGGCAACCTCAAGGTCAGTCAGATTCCATTGCGGGAGTTGGTGGCAAGAGGAGCTGGGGGAGAGGGTGGAGGCTTTCTTAAGGACTGGAAGGCCATGTTTTTATATTTAGAGAGAAAGGTTTTCTTAGTGACATTTCCATTTTTTCCCCTTTGTGTAAAGATAACACATTGTCATTTCACAAAATCATACAATATTTTGTATGAAGAGGGTAGAGCAGTAAAAAATCCAACTACTCCGAGATAATTACCATTTTTTGGTACAGCTCTCTCTTTTTCTCTCTCTAAATTCGACAGAAATAACATATCATACCTTAAAAGCTGTTTTTCTGTGTTTTTTAAGGTTCTTTTAAATGTTTATTTATTTTTGAGAGAAAGACAGAGCACAAGCAGGGGAGGGCAGAGAGAGGGGGAGACACAGAATGTGAAGCGGGCTCCAGGCTCTGAGCGGTCAGCACAGAGCCCGACGCGGGACTCCAACTCACAAACCGTGAGATCATGACCTGAGCCGAAGTCGGACGCTCAACCGACTGAGCCATCCAGGCGCCCTGCTGTTTTTCTATATTTTTTAAAAAATGTAACATGAAGTAGACGTCTTTCCATGTCAATAAATACTGACATACATTGTCTTTTCGAATGGCTGATGACATTGCATTGTATGGACCTGATTTTAAAAAACCAATCCCTCATTATTGAGCATTCAGATCATTTTTTTTTTAAGTTGGGGTTTTTGGGACACCTGGGTGGCTCAGTCAGCTAAGTTTCCATCTCTTGATTTCAGCTCAGGTCACAATCTCACGGTTGATGGGATCCAGCCCCGCATCAGGCTCTGTGTTGACAGTGTGGAGCCTGCTTGGGATTTTCTCTCTCCCTTTCTCTCTGCCCTTCCCCCTGCTCATGCTTTCTCTCTTTCTCTCAAAATAAATAAATAAACATTAAAAAAAAAACCCAAACAAACAAAACCAAACAAAATAAATAAAGCATAATGTCCTGCAGGAGCATCTAGGTGGCTCAGTTGGTTAAGTGTCCGACTCTTGATCTCAGCTCAGGTCTTGATCTCAGAGTCATGAGTTCAAGCCCTGCACTGGGCTCCACACTGGGCATGAAGCCTACTTAACAACCAAACAAAACCAAATCATGAAGTCCTGCCATGCTGGCCAAACCCAGCCAGTTGGTCACCGTAACAGAGGGGTTTGGCAAGCTTTAAAGGGTCAGATGGTGAGTATTTTAGGCTTTGTGGACCACATGGTTTCTGTCACAGCTACTCAACTCTGTCGTTGCCACGTGAAAGCAGCCATAGAGAATACATAACAAGTAGGTGTAGCTGTGTTCCAATAAAACTTTATTTACAAAACTGTGAGACCACAACCTGAGTCAAAGTCAGATGCTCAACCCACTGAGCCACCCAGGCGCCCCCGTAAGGGCAGTTTATCATTTGATATCATGCTCACTTAACAGCTTTGTGAACTTGGGGAAGTTAAACAATTTGAACTCAGTTTTTTTATCTGTCAGATGGAGATAATAATGATACTGATCCCATAGATATTTTTGAGGATTAAATCAACCTTTGTAAAGAACCTGGCACATAATCAGCGCTCAGTAAATGTTAGCTGCAGTCATCATCTTCAGCATCCCATGTGTCTTTTTCAGCAGCTAGCATAGTTCTGCTTCCAGAAGAGCCTTGATAAGCAGAGTCATAAAGGTGTTAATGTGAGAAGGGCCCTTAAAAGTGTTTAATTCAACACTCATTTTAGGGGTGAACATCATGGAGTTACCCCTATATTAAAGGAGGGTTGGATGCTATCAATCACACCTGACAGTGCCCTTCCTCTGATGTTGCCCACGCTCATTCCCTGTGGTTACCCGTCAGGCCCTGTATGCCCAGAGACTAAATCCCAGCTTCCACATCATGAAGTCTGTCCTTGGAGAAGACCAGCTTTTGCCTCATTTTCCACCTTCTGGTCTTATTCTTAGGATGGTGTCCAGCTACCTGGGCTGTGTAGGTGAGGCTCAGATAAGGGGCCAGCCCGAGATTGTGGCTGGAAGTTCTAAAACAGGTGGAATTGGATGCGAGGAGTACCTTGAGGATGGTGGTCAGAGCTAACGTGGTGGGTGCACAGGTGTTCTGGGCTTGCCTCCAGTCGGGACCCGGCGTGAGCTAGGTGGGCACTCACTTGGCTCTGGCCAAGTGGCTCTGGCAGGCCACGCAGGGCCCTGGACTACACTCTTGGGACGGGAGGGGAGGAAGGGGTACCCCGTAGTAGATACTGGACCAGTGACCTCTTGGCTGGACCCCACTACCTGGTTCTTCTTCGGACGCATCTCATCAGGGCACTTCTTCCATCTTGGTGCTGGCTCGGCTTTGATCTGGGAAAATGAAAGGCCGGGCTGCTGGGTCCCCTGCTGCCAACTTTTGCAGCAAGAGTGAGACTTCATGATCCTGCTGGCTCAGGCGCACTTCATTTCCCGGTAATTAAACAAGTGGAGATCAAAGCTGACAAATCTCCCCCATCTCTCAGCACAGTAGATGAAAGGTAAATATTTCCAGCAACAGTTTTTTTTTTTCTTCATTAAAAGTGAGATGTGAAATGTCTTCTCCTTACTTTGAAGAATACTGATAAGTTCAAGGTCACTCCAGATAAGATATCTGGTCTCACTACCTTTATTATTCCACATCAATTTTTATCTTATATATATTGGGCTAACTTAAGGGGATTGCAGAGGCTAGATCATATCAAATAAGTCAGAAGACAAGGGAAAGGAAAGTAAGACACCAAGATGTAATTGGTCAGTGCTATGGAAGCCTATACCTCACATATGGCCTCACTGAGCAGGAATTTCTCTTTATTGTGCAGGTCTGAGGGTTCCTGAGGCCGGTATCTAAAATGGGTCCTGGAGTCGTACACACAGAATCCCAGGCAGATGTCCAGTGCTCTCTTGGCTGGGCTTCGAAGAGGCTATTTAAGATCTGCTATTTTCTTTGTGACGAATGGCTCACCAAAGAACCCATCCCTGAGGCCATGAATGCCAGGGTGCTGGTCTGCTGACCTGGGTTTGTAGATGCCTATTGGGTGCTATCATCAGATTCTTTTTAGTGCAAAGAACAGACCTTACTAAGATGAGCTCAGGTATGGGCAGGTGGTTACTTAAAGATACCACAGGGACTCGTGGGAATCTGAGAACAGGAATTTGAGTGCAGCTCAGGGAGGCCACAGCACCGTCGGGAAGGAGGGAGGACAACTTCTCTGCTGCCCATGCTTTCTGCTCTCCTCTCACTGTCCCCTTGGCTCTTATATCACTGCTGCTTCCTCCAGACTTCCGCCCTCTCTCCTGCTCCAGTGGATGCTCTGAATGCAAGTCTCCCTTATGTCCTCTCAGCTCATCTTGCAGGGCTTCACTCTTCTGTTTCTTGTTCTCTGGTTCCAGATTCCGGAGAGATCTGACTGACATAAGCTGTCATCTCCAGCCAGGCTGTTGAAGTCATGAATTTCTGAGCAGGCTGTGGGTGTTCCAGGTCCCCCCACACCATCGTTCCATTTAGCTGTAAGCGTGGTGCCCCCTCCCTAGAATCGCGCGGTAAAACAATGTCCCCTCAGCAATAGCTGTGGGTAGCGAAGTGCGCCCCCCTCCCCATGGGACTCTAGTTGTGTCAGGCTGCAGTGGACATTGTGAAAGATGTTGGAGCAGGGCATGGGAGGGTAATTACTTGGATTAGGCTCTTGGCTGGCTTTTTATCGGTTGGGCTTTTTTTTTTTTTTTTTTTTTTTTGAGATATGGTTCACATATGATGATATTCACTGTTTTAAAGTGCACAATTCAGTAGTTCTTACTATATTCACAAGGTTTTGCAACCATCACCTATCTAATTCCAGAACATTGTCATCACTCCCTGGAGAAATTCTGTACCTATAAGCAGACACTTTGCATTCCCCTCCCCTCAAGCCCCAGACAACCGCTGATTTGTTTTCTGTCTCTGTGTCTTTGCCTATTGTGGACACTTCATAGAAAGGGAATCATATAACATGTAGCCCTTTATGTTTGTCTTCGTTTACTTAGCATGACGTTTTCAAGTTTCATTCGTATTGTAGCATGAATCAGTCCTACTGTTCCTTTTTTTATGCCTGAATAGTATTTCATTTTATGGGTGCACCACATTTTATTTTTCTACTCATTAGTTGAGGGACATGTGTATGTGTGAAGGAGAGCCCACAGTTTTTTCCTTCCTATTTGGGGAAAAGCTAGTTATTCCCTACTACGTGCTTTTTTCCTATGAGTCTCCTTTACTGCTCACACATAACACTTCACTTCTGATACTTCTGGTACTTATGGAACTAATGGGAAGGGGAGGGCCATGTTTCCTTTTTCCCCCTTCTTTTGAACCAGAGAACAGTCCTGGGGGTCTAAGGGTTTGTCAAGGGCCCTGATTCTCCTAGACCCACTCATAAAAGACTGGGGTGGTGCCTAACCCAGAATTTGTTTTTTATTGTTATTTGTTTATTTGTTCTTTTTTACCACCAGTTCTCTACATTTTTTCTTTGTTCATTTGTTTCTTCAATTCCACATATAAGTGCAATCATATGCCATTTGTCTTTGTCTGACTGACTTATTTCACTCGGCATTATACTCTCTAGCTCCATCCATGTTGTGGCAAATGGTAAGAGTTCATTCTTTTTTATGGCTGAGTAATATTCCATTATGTATTCATACCACATTTTCTTTATCCATTCACCTATGGATGGACACTTGGGTTGCTTCCATAATTTGGCTATTGTAAGTAATGCTGCAATAAACATAGGTGTGCATGTTTCTCCTTGAGTTAGTGTTTTTTATTTTTTTGGTAAATACCCAGTAGTGGAGTTACTAGATAAAATGGCAATTCTGTCTTTAACTTTTTGAGGTACCACCATACTGTCTTTCATAGTGGCTACACCAGTTTGTGTTCCCACCAACAGTGCAGGAGGGGTCCTTTTGCTCCATATCCTCACCAACACCTGTTATTTCTTGTGTTGTTGATTTTAGCCATTCTGATAGGTGTGACGTGATAGCTCATTGTAGTTTTGATTTGCATTCCCTGATGATTAATGATGTGGAGCATCTTTTCATGTGTCTGTTGGCCTTCTGTATGTCTTCTTTGGAGAAATGTTTGTTCATGTCTTCTGCCCATTTTTAAATGGATTATTTGGTTTTTGTTTGTTTGAGTTGTACAAGTTCTTTATATATTTTGGATACTAACCCCTTATCAGTTGTGTCCTTTGCAAATATCTTCTCTCGTTTGGTAGGTTGTCTTTTTGTTTTGTTGATTGTTTCCTTCACTTTATTTTGATATAGACCCAATAGTTTATTTCTGCTTTTATTTCCCTTGCCTTAGGAGACATGTTTAGAAAAATACTTCTATGGCTGATGTCAGAGAAATTACTGCCTGTGCTCTCTTCTAGCATTTTTACAGTTTCAGAGGTCTCACATTTAGGTCTTTCATCCATTTTGGATTTATTTTTGTGTATGGTGTTAAAAAGAGGTCCAGTTTCATTCTTTTGCATGTAGCTGTCTTGTTTTCCCAGCACCAATTATTGGAGAGGCTGTCTTTTTCCAATTATATATTCTTGTCTCCTTTGTTGAAGATTAATTGAATTGTGGGTTTATTTCTGGGCTGTCTATTCTGTTCTATTGATCTGTATGTTTATTTTTGTGCCAGTACAATACTGTTTTGATTACTATAGCTTTGTAGTATATCTTGAAATCTGGGATTGTGACACCTCCAGTTGTGTTCTTCTTTTTCAAGATTGCTTTGGCTATTCAGGGTCTTTTGTGGTTCCATACAAATATTAGGATTATTAGTTCTAGTTCTGTGAAAAAACATGTTAGTATTTTGATAGGGATTGCATTAAGTCTGTAGATTGCTTTGGGTAGAATGGACATTTTAACATTTGTTCTCCTAATCCATGAGCATAGAATGTCTTTCCATTTGTTTTTGTCATCTTCAATTTCTTTCATTGAAGTTTTATGGTTTATTTCATCAAAGTTTTGTGGTTTCATCAAAGTTTCATTGAAGTTTTCAGAGTACAGGTCTTTCATCTCCTTGGTTAAGTTTATTCCTTGGTATTTTATTATTTTTGGTGCAGTTGTAAATGGGATTGTTTTCTTAATTTGTCTTTTTGCTACTTAATTATTGGTAATAGAAATGCAATGGATTTCTGAATACTGATTTTTATATCCTGAGGCCTTACTGATAGATTGATCAGATCTAGTAGTTTTTGGTAGAATCTTTAGGGCTTTCTATATAGAGTATCGTGTCATCTGCAGATAATGAGAGTTTTACTTCTTCCTTACCAGTTTGCATGCCTTTTATTTCTTTTTCTCGTCTGATTGCTGTGGCTGGGACTTCCAGTACTGTGTTGAATAAAAGTGGTCAGAACAGACATCCTTGCTTTGTTTCTGATCTAAGGAGAAAAGCTCTCAGTTTTTCACTATTGAATATGATGTTAGCTGAGGGTTTTTCATATATGGCCTTTATTTTGTTGAGATATGTTCCCTCTAAACCTACTGTGTTGAGGATTTTTAACATGAATGGATGTTGTACTTTGTGAAGTGCTTTTTATGCATCTATTGAAATGATCATATGGTTTTTATCCTTTCTCTTGTTGATATGATGTACCATGTTGATTGATTTGCAAATATTGAATTGCCCTTGCATGCCAGGAACAAATCCCACTTTATTGTGGTGCATGATTTTTTAAAAGTATTGTTGGATTCAATTTGCCTATATTTTGTTGAGGATTTTTGTGTCTATGTTCATCAAATATTGGCCTGTAGTTCTCTTTCTTTGTAGTGTCTTTATCTAGTTTTGAATTCAGGGTAATGCTGGCCTCATAGAATGAATTTGGAAGCTTTACTTCCTCTTCTGTTTTTTTTTTTTTTTTTTTAAATAATTTGAGAAGAATAGGTATTAACTCTTCTTTAAATGTTTGGTGGAGGGGCACCTGGGTGGCGCAGTCGGTTAAGCGTCCGACTTCAGCCAGGTCACGATCTCACGGTCCGTGAGTTCGAGCCCCGCGTCGGGCTCTGGGCTGATGGCTCGGAGCCTGGAGCCTGTTTCCGATTCTGTGTCTCCCTCTCTCTCTGTCCCTCCCCCGTTCATGCTCTGTCTCTCTCTCTCCCAAAATAAAATAAAAACGTTGAAAAAAAAAATTTTAAATGTTTGGTGGAATTCACCTGTAAAGTCGTCTGGTCCTGGACTTGTTTGTTGAAAGTTTTTTTTTTTGTTTTGTTTTTTTGTTTTTTTTTTTTTACAGAAACTATTTTTAATACAGTGTAATATAGTTTTTGAGCACTACTGGTTTGGAAGAAATTTCCTAAGGAAAAGGAAGAGGCTGTGTATTGAAACCCAAACAGGGGTGCCTGGCTAGCACAGGTGGTTAAGTGTCTGACTTTGACTCAGATTGCGATCTCATAATTCATGGGTTTGAGTCCTGCATCAGAGTCTGCACTGTGCAGAGCTTGATTGGGAGTCTCCCTCTCTACCCCTCCCCCACTCACGCTTTTTCTCTCTCTCTCTCTCTAAACAAACAAACAAACAAACAAACCCAAATATAGTAGGGCTTAAATGATGTTGAATAGAAGAAGCCACTGTGTTCTTTTTTCTGTAAGAAACTACCAAGAAATTTGAATATCTAGAAAAAGTCCTTCAGGTTTGTGTAAGAAATTGTTACCTATTTGTAAGTTTAAGTCACCTTTCTGTAGACCTTAGCAGCCGATGCATATAGAAGAGTTCTGTTACATCTAATAATTCCAATTAACCTGGTTCTACCCCAGCTGTACACACACGGGATCTCTAGCCTCCGAGCCCAGGAAATTTAGGACGTTCTCATGAATAAACTTAAACATGATGAGAATCAAGTCCTCTTCCACCAGGTGGCGCCATGGGCTTCCCAAGGTTATGCTAGCCATCTGCCATCTTTGATGCCGTCTTTGACCAGGCCATCATCTCCTGGGTACCCCAGTACCACCAAGGCACCATCACCCCTACTGAAACCCAGGCCCTGAGGTCTTTTACTGACTAACATCATTCAGAGTTCAACTGCAGAGTCATTATAAATATTTCAGGATGCATCTGAGATAAAGATACATCATATAAAGACTCTGGTTGTTTTTGTTTTTTTTTTTAAGTTTATTTATTTATTTTGAGAGAGAGAGAAAGTATGAGTCAGGGAGGAGCAGAGAGAGAGGGAAAGAAGGAGAATCCCAAGCAGGCTCCACACCATCAGTGCAAACCCTGATGTGGGGCTTGAACCCATGAACCGTGAGATCAAGACCAGAGCCAAAGTTGAATGCTTAACCAACTGAGCCACCCAGTTGCCCCACGAGTCTACTTGTAAAACACATATCTGTAATAGAATTACCACCCCTAAAATAAATTAATAATGATTCTTAAAATATCATCAAATATCAAGTCAGTATTCAAATTTCCAGTTATCTAATAGATGTCCTACATTTTGCCTTTCTCAGTGAGTTTTGACTTGACCCAAGAATTTGTGTGGGTTTGATGTGAAGGCTGAGGCATGAGAGTATTTCAGAATGCTGAGGTTCCTATCACCGTGGCATAATGAAAAGAGCACAGGATTCAGAACTAGCTAACATTATTTCTAGCCTTTGCTCTGTCTTGATAAACTCCCTGAGCCTCAGCTTTCTCCCCTGTAAAATGGGATTCTATGTGTAAGGTGGGGTAATGACAAAACCTTCTCAAAGGGTGATTGGGGATTAAATGGGATTATATATAGGTATAGGGCTGTGACTTGGACCTGTTGACCAATTGTTTCCCAGGGTACAGAAGATATGGCTGAGAAGGGGTTTGGGCCCCAACATCATTTGTTTCTGGTGGCAAATGAGGACCAGAGCATCTGGCCTGCGAAGGCTGTCAGGGAATTTATTTTGCCTCTAACTGCCTCAGTAACCCAGCAGTCTGTCTGGTCCCCCTGCACAGTGGGTGTCCTGAGATAATTGCTCAAGTACTTTGTTAAAAGAGAAAAGCTCTCCGCGTTTCCATTAACCCACTGCATGGGGCAGTTACAGCCCACTGCTCCAGGTACCATTTACCGTTCAATTTCTCAGTCATGATGGACTGAAATACCTGAGACTCACTTCTGCTCCTCTCTGTGAACAACATGCATTCACAAACAGCAGAGATTCATCGGTTCACTCTTCACCCGTCCCTTCGTATAATCATCTCCTCCTGGTCTCTCTCCCCGCTCCTCTTTAACTGATGGAGCCATGAATGCAGTTCACTTTGAATTTCAAATGTCCCAAGAAGTGCTTTCATCCACAGTGGGGACTGATGAGTTAGTTGCTTAGGAAATAAACTGAGCACACGGGAGCTGTTATAATTCCCTGCCCAATGCCAACATCACAAAGAATAGCACAGTAGCACATAAATCTACTACTTGCATATGTTTACTTAATCACATTGGAATTCTCTTTGAACTTGACCCCAGGGGATAAAGATTACAGAACTGGCTGGTAGCTAAAATAATCCACTGAAAAAGTTCAGTGTCACACAAGAACTTCAGGATAAAATGCAGGAGGGGCTGGTCGGTAAAAGTATACAACCAATGTGACTTTTGACTACAGGCTTACCCAGGGCTGTGTATGCCTCTCCACCGTAGGCTGTGGATTTCAAACTGGCTGGGAGGATATGATTTCCTCTGAAAATATATATGTGCCCAACCTTGGATTTCCATGTAATATTGCCAATTAAGTGTTTGGTCTCTCTAAAGTGCGATGGTCAGTGGGGCCGTGGGCTGGGCTTGATAAGGCTGGGTTGTGGGGTGGATAGTGCTGACTCTGTATTCAGGCACAAGTGGCAAGTGCAGATCTGAAAATTAAAGAGGTCAGGCTGAGCAGGGACAGGGACAAGCAAGGAGGAGCATGTGTGCAGGGGTGTAGGGGTAGAGTGAGAAGGGAGGTGTGGAGGGGTAGTGAAGTGACAAGTCCCAGGCTAAAACTTCCCACAGGGTCCAGGCACTCCAGCTCATTTCTATGGAGGGTTGCTTGACCGTTGCAGATGGACTGGTAAAGAGGTTGACAACTATGGTCTGTGGGCCAAATCTGACCTGACACCTGTTTTTGTATGGCCCGTGAGCTAAGAATGGTTTTTTATATTAAACAAATTTTTTATGTTAATTTTTGAGAGAGAGAGAGAGAGAGAGAGAGAGACTGTGAGTGGGGGAGGGGCAGAGAGAGAGAGGGAGACACAGAATCCAAAGCAGGCTCCAGGCTCTGAGCTGTCAGCACAGAGCCCAACGCAGGGCTCAAACTTGTGAACCACAAGATCATGACCTGAGCCGAAGTCAGTTGCTTAACCAACTGAGCCACCCAGGCACCTCAGTTTTTTATATTTTTAAACGATTGGGGAAAAAATCAAAAGAAGAAAAATATTCTGTGACTTAAAACATAGGAAATTCAAATTTCAATATCCATAAATAAAGTTTTATTGGTACACAGCCATATTCACTCACATAATGTCTAAGGCTGCCTTTGTGCCATCGTAGTAGAGTTAAGGAGCTACAACAAAGGCTGTATAGAACATAGTGCCTAAAATATTTACTACTTGGCACTTTACAGAAAAAGTCTATTGACCTATATTGTCCTTCCTTTAGAAGCTCAGTTTTGAGAGTTTAGGTTCTGGATGGCATTAAAGCTAAATGAAATGAGTAATGGACTCATGGACTAGCTGATCTCAGTGTGGAACAGTTTCCTATCTGTCAAATGGGCATATTAACATTACCTGTCTCATAGGTGCCTGACTCCTAAGAGCCTGCTGATGGAAATCCCATGTATATTTCAAGATATTCGCATGGTTGGGAGGAGCCACAGAAATTGGCTGGAAAATGTTCTCAGATCTGGGTCATCGTCTTAACCACTTGCTGAGCTTTTAAAAAAAGAGGTCCCTGGGCCACCATTCCTTGAAGAGACTGATTCAGTAGGTCTGGGATGCGACTGAGAGTCTGTATTGTCACTAAGCTGCCCAGGGACAGGGAAGCTGTGATCTGCTCCACAAACTTTGAGCCACAGATGAAGAGACATGGGGGTTTGGTCAATCCTTCTGGGTCCATCTTCAATGGCTCCTTTGCCTGCATCTCTTCTTATTGAGATCCCATGGCCCCATGCTTCTTCTCCTGTCCCCACACTGAGCTCAGGTTGTCCTCTGGCATTGTGGCTTGTGGATACCATTCTTGGCTGCTCAGGGCAGGAAGCTTTCTGAGGCCAGACTCAGGGGTGCACATTAGTCTCCCCACCAAAGCCTAGGATAAGGCCACACCTGGTTCCACATGGCTGGAGGTGAGAGGTATATCTTTGATTTCTACTTGGTTCCTTTCTAGCTGGGAGCCCTCAGCAAATCATTTAACGGTGACTCGCTGCCACCCTAGACCTTAATTTTCTCATCTGTAATCCATGGCTGGTCCTCCTCATCTCATGAGGCCCTCTGGGGCCCAGAGAGATGATAGTCACAAAAGCATTACTTAAATGGAGAACATTGCAGGTGGAGATGGGGCTCTTAGGTGCTCAATAAATGTGTTCCAGTTGGCCCAGAACCTGGGGCATGCACCTGGATATTGGGACCTACACCTCCAAGCTACCTCCCAAGTCTGTTGGCCTCCATCGCCCAAGAAAGAGACGTGGATATTGGGTTTAGGTTGACTCACAGAGAAAGTCTTATATTCTGGAAAACCCTTCAACCTTGGGTAAACTGGACAGTTGGTCAACCTGGTTGGGACTGACCCAGGAACTGAGCCTTTGCACATTGGCCTAAGACAGATCAGCTGATTGAGAAGGAAGGGCTCAGAATTGTGGTGAAATAGGGGAGTGGGCCTTTGGCATCCTATTGAGGCCCCTTTCTTCCTGGCCAGGACCCCAACCCCACTTATTTTTTTTTTTTAATTTTTTTAATGTTTATTCGTTTTTGAGAGACAGAGCATGAGTTGCGGAGGGGCAGAGAGAGAGGGAGACACAGAATATGAAGCAGGCTCCAGGCTCTGAGCTGTCAGCACAGAGCCTGACGCGGGGCTCCAACCCACAAACTGTGAGATCATGACCTGAGCTGAAGTTGGGCGCTTAACTAACTGAGCCACCCAGGCACCACCCCTCCAACCCCACTTCTAACACCTTTCTTCTTCTGGGTCCCCTCTGAGATGACATGGAGCCTAATCTAAGGCTGTATTTAGAATTTGTCCACTTTTCTCCATCTCCTTCTCCCTCCCAAGTTTGAGCCACCATCACATTTCCCCTGAAAGCAGTTTCTGAACTTATTCACCTGTTTTCACTCTGGCCCTCATCAAGTGCACCCTTCACACAAGTCTACACAATCAACTGAAAACACATGTTGCATCAAAATGCCAGTATAATCATGTAGTTTATGCTTGAGTTTTTCATGGCTACCCCAGTTCTCTTAGGACACAGACCAAACTCCTTACCTGGGCTGCAGGGCTCTTCCCTGGTCCCTCCTCCTCTCCAGACTTACCTGTTTCCTTGTCCCCTTGCTCACTCTGCTTGCTCATCTCCCTCATGGTTTGGGGTCTATCTGATTCTTGGAATGCTCTTCTTCCTGCTTAGCCTGGCCAACACCACTCCTTTTCAGGCCCCAGCTCCAACATCATTTCCTCAAGGAAGCTTTCTTTAGCCCTCCTGATGGGACTGGTTTTACCTGTACTTCATAGTGCTTAACAGAAATGTCATTCTGATTTATATTTGTATATAATCACTTGTTGTCTGTCTCCCCTGTAAGACTGTAAACCTCATGAGGGAAGGGACCACATTTCTCTTGTTCCTACTGCATTCCTAGTAACTAGCACAATGCTCAATAGACATTCTTTGGATGAATGGATGGTTGAATGGATTACCAGATGGATATATGGATGAAAGCTGAAGGGGGTGGATGGTGGATAGATTATGGTTGGATGGTAGCTGGAAATATCCATGGAATGAATGGATTATTGGAAGAATAAGTGGCTAGATGGCTGGATTGATAGGATGGATGAGATAGATGAGTGGATGGAAGTACAGGTGAATAGGGGCTCCTGGGACCCTGTACTCCTTGTCTTTGATCTACCCCAGTAGAGGAGCTGATTTCTTGTCCCAGTCTCGTTCCATCCATTGGTTTTTCCTCATCAACAGTAATAGCTGCCAACATTCCTGGCAGAGGGGACATACCTTTCTCCATCTCTTTGGGAAGATAATTGTCTGCAAGGCAGTAGCAGAATGGTTCCAGCAGGCCCCAGTGAAGATGGGACCCGATGCCCTGACCTCAATTCCACCAAATTCTACTACCTGTTAGGATTACTTAGATGTCACCTAGAAATAGAACCCTCAGCAGCAGCTTCCTCTGGGCTGGGCCCTCATTAGTCGGATTCTGCATTGTGAGTGTCAGTAGTCAGCTGCTGGTGCCGGTGCTTTGGCTGTAAATATCCTGAGCCCTACTTCTCTCCTAAAGCAGGGGTGAGCAAACCTTTTTGTACAGGACCAAATAGTAGCTATTTTAGGCTTTCCAGGCCATGCAGTCTCTGTTGCAACTACTCATCTCTGTTTTTGTAGCATGAAAGCAGCCATAGAGAATATGTAAACAAATAAATGTGACTGTGTTGCAGTGAAACTTTACAAAGGAGGTAGATTTGGCCCACAGGCTGTAGTTTACCAATTCCTGCCTTAGAGCAATAGCTGTTAAAGTATGGTCTTTAAGAGCTGGGAACTTGTTAGCAATGAGAGTTCTTAGGCCCTGCCCTAGGCCTACGAAATCAGAAACAAGTATTTTCTGTTCATATACCCCCACTTCCTTTTGAGGCTCTAATTACACATATATTAGGTTGCTGGAAATTGTCTCAGAGCTCGATGATGTGCTTTTAATTCTTTTTAAAAAATCTTTATCTTCCCTTTTTCATTTTGGGTAATTTCTATTACTGTCTTTAAGTTTACCAGTCTTTTATTTTGCAATATCTACTCTTCTGCTAATCCCATACCGTGTTGTTTTTTACCTGAGACATTGCGGTGTTCATTACTAGAACTTTGATTATGGTCTTTTAAAAATATCTTTAATTTAAAAAGTATCTTTCTTTTTTTTAATTTTTTTTAACGTTTATTTATTTTTGAGACAGAGAGAGACAGAGCATGAACTGGGGAGGGTCACAGAGAGAGGGAGACACAGAATCAGAAGCAGGCTCCAGGCTCTGAGCCATCAGCCCAGAGCCCGATGCGGGGCTCAAACTCACGGACCGCGAGATTGTGACCTGAGCTGAAGTCGGACGCTTCAGCTGAAGTCGGACTGAGCCACCCAGGCGCCCCTAAAAAATATCTTTCATGTTTCTATGTAACTTTTCAACATATGGAATACAATTTTAATAATTGTTTTAATCTCCTTGTGTGCTAACATCTGTGTCAGTTCTGGGTTGATTTCAATTGATTGAATTTTTTCCTCTCTATAGTCATGATTTTTTCTTTCATTTTATGTCTAGTAATCTTTGATTGGATGTCAGATATTGTGGTTTTACCTTGTTGGGTACTGGATGTTTGAATTCTTGAGCTTTTTTCTGAAATGCAGTTAAATTACAGTTTGACTCTTTTGAGTCTTGGTTTTAAGCTTTGGCAGGCAGGACCAGAGCAGTGCTGTCTGGGGTTAACTATTCTCCACTACTAAGGCAAAAGTTTTCTGAATACTTGAAATCTCAGTATTTTCCAGATAATCCCAGAAGTTTCCCAGTCTGGCTGTTGGGAATAGGCACTTTTCCTGGCCCTCCTTTTGGGAGGTTCTTTCCATGACCTATGATAGTTTTCTCCCATGTATGTGCTGATAAATCTCTGCTAAGTACTCAAAGGTGACCTTGTGCAGGCCTCCAGAATGCTCTCCTCTCTAGCACTCTATCCTTCAACCTGTAGTGTGGCCCGAGCCTTCTCAAACTCTTAGCCTTGTTTCTTCATCTCAGGGAGTCCACTGGGCTCTTCTTGGGTTTCCCTTTCCTGTACCTTATCTGGAAACTTTCTGAAGGTAATAATCTAGGCAATCTAGGTCTTACTTATTTCCTGGTCTCAGGATCACTGTCTATCACTCCTTGATGGCCAATGGTATTGAAAATCATAACTCCATCTTGGTCGAATGTGATTCTGTAAGCAAAAGTGTTGACCTCTGATATTCTGATTGGTCAAAGTAGTAACTCAGACTATACAAATTTTAGGACATTTGATTCCTCGGAAACACAGTGAAGAATTTATTTTCATTTTACAGTGAAGGACATCTAGGCTCAGACAGGTGGAACTGACCACTCATTTGACACTGAAGCTCTCATATGTTCATTACATGATGCTGTTTCTTTATATATCAGCCAGCCCCTCCTGGGATGTCTCCTCTTCCAGCCACAGCACACACTGGGAGTACAGTAGACTGAGTCAGACCTTCCTAGTTACTCAAAGTGTGGGCTGGGGGCCAGAATCATCAGCATCCCCAGGATCTTGTTAGATATGCAGAGGCTTGGGCCCACCCCAGACCTGCTGAATCAGAACCTGCATGTTAGCAAGATCTCAGGTGACTTTTTGTACGCATTACAGTTGGAGACACGTTAAGTTAGAAAATAGTTCCTGGGCCTTGATCTCCTGGCCTAGTCCTTGTTCCCTGGGAGCATAGACTGAGCTGAACTGAGAGGAGGCAGGCCAGACACTGGAGTGAAACTGTGGGTCCCCACCTCTCTTCCCATAGCTGTTCATATGCCTGCACAGCCCATCCTGGACAAGGCTCCTGGACAGGCCAGCTTGTAAGCAGAAAGGGTTTTAGGGGTTCCCGGATGAAGAAAGACTTTCTTGACAAAAAAAAAAAAAAAAAAAAAAGGTCATTTTAGGCCCTGGCCACCTTGTGAAAGTATGTAAGAACAAACAGTCACTAGCAGGCCGACAGGTAAGCCTAATCATATCAAAGACAATAAATCAGTGGTAAAACTCCCTGTAATGATTCAAAGTGAAGATTGACATCCTTGAGTTGTCATTGCAGGATTGAAACCCCTTTGAGCTCTCAGATACCAGAGCTACTAGAGCCAAAGAATTGATGACCCCGACACTTCCTGGCCTTCATGACTTTGACCTGGACTCGGTCACGTGAAGATGACTTTTGACCCAATTCCATGCTACAGTCCCCATTGTGCAAGCCCCTTCATGAATACATACACACCCTTAGCTTAAACCTTCCCCAGTTTTATTGTTGGAGGAGATACCCTTTGGGAAATGATGTTTTTACTTGTTGCAAGTAAAACCCTTCCTTTTCCTATTCTTTGACTTGGTTGTGTCTTTGTCTTGACACCCACCTGCCCTCTGGGAGTTCATTTAGATCACAGTTTTCCAGGAATCTGTGACTCACCCTGCCCTTATCTACCTGCCAGGTGCTTCCCTGGCCAGAGGCCAGTGGGCTGATCTCTAGGAGAAGGAGCCAGAAGGGCCTCTGGATTAGGGGGAGGGAGATGAGCAGAGGGTAGTGGGGAAGGGCTGCAGGCCCTGGTGTCTTCCCTGCAGGACCAGCCTGGGCTACAGCCTGCTCCACTCCCTAGCCCTTGAGCTGACCACAGTCAGAGCCAGGTTATTAGCCTC
This sequence comes from Panthera onca, assembly GCF_046562875.1. Classification (NCBI taxonomy): domain Eukaryota; kingdom Metazoa; phylum Chordata; class Mammalia; order Carnivora; family Felidae; genus Panthera; species Panthera onca. The sequence continues at coordinate 12,656,712 of NC_138349.1, forward strand.
ACAGATCACCTTAGCATTTACCTTCTGAGGCTTGTCTCTGCACTTCAAGGAGAACATTTCCAAAAATGCCTCTGGATTCATTCTCGGTAGGACAGAGACTTCTGAGCAGATGGCCCTACAGGACTGAAACCACAGGGGAGGAGAAGGCAGGGCTGTTACAGAGCCATTTATTTCTTGTTTATTTCCTCTGAGGCCAATGATGTGCAATTCTCATAGGTTGCTCCCAGGACGAATGTGGCATCCTAAGGTCCAAAGAGCTGCGAGAGGCTTACCAAATTTCTAGACCAACCTCTTCTTCCCAGGCAAGCATGCTCTTCATATAAAGACAGAACTCCAGACACAAGTAGAATTTTTCTCCTAACCAGGGGACACTGCAACCCCTCCCTAAGCACGGGGTTCCCAGATTCCTCTAACCTACCCAGTGTCCACACCTGCACAACACTTACGAACCATACCTCAGCCAGGTGCCCGGGTTAAAAAGCAGTGGTCTGTGAAGTCACGGGAACCTGGCTTCGGATCTGGAATGCACTGTGTATTAGCTGCGAGGCTTCCAGCAAGCTTAGAAGCTTTGGGCCTCTAGACAAGGGGGTGAAATGGGGACCAGTTGAAATGGTCAATTTTATGTGTCAACTTGACTGGGTCATGGAGCGCCCAGATATTTGGCTAAACGTTATTTCTGGGTATGTCTTTGAGGCTGTTTCCACCTGCAATTAGCATTTGAATTGGTGGGTTCAAATAACTAAATAATCCAGGCTACAAAACCGCCTAATTGAACTATGAATACAGGTCTGTTTTATCTGGCATTTTGCTTCAAATCCCTGCTTTTGTTGACTGAGAGGCACCTGCCTCTTTTTTTCCTTTTATTATCTCATCTCATCTCATCTCATCTCATCTCATCTCATCTCATCTCATCTCATCTCATCTCATCTCATCTTTTAAATTTACATTCAAGTTAGTTAGCATATAGTGCAACAATGATTTCAGGGGTAGATTCCTTACTGCCCCTTACCCATTTAGCCCATCCCCCCTCCCACACCCCTCCAATAACCCTCTGTTTGTTCTCCATATTTAAGAGTCTCTTATGTTTTGTCTGCCTCCATTTTTATATTAGTTTTGCTTTCCTTCCCTTATGTTCATCTGTTCTGTGTCTTAACATCCTCATATGAGTGGAGTCATATGATATTTGTCTTTTTCTGACTAATTTCACTTAGCATAATACTCTCTAGTTCCATCCACATAGTTGCAAATGGCAAGATTTCATTCTTTTTGATTGCCGAGTAATACTCCATTGTGTATATATACCACATCTTCTTTATCCATTCATCCATCGATGGACATTTGGGCTCTTTCCATCCTTTGGCTGTTGTCAATAGTGCTGCTATAAACATGGGGGTGCATGTGTCCCTTCGAAACAGCACACCTGTATCCTGTGGATAAATGCCTAGTAGTGCCATTGCTGGGTCGTAGGGTGGTTCTATTTTTAGTTTTTTGAGGAACCTCCATACTGTTTTCCAAAGTGGCTGCACCAGCTTGCATTCCCACCAGCAGTGCGAAAGAGATCCTCTTTCTCCACATTGAGAGGCACCTCACTCTTAACCCAACCCTGCATCTTATTACAGTAACTGAAGCCACTCAGAAATAACTCCATTGTGATATTTAGCAGATTATTTTTAATCTGATGAGTAAATTCACATTAGTGCAGCTGTTCATGTCAAAGAGAAGAACAGAGTGAAGGGTGTTTGGGGCACCTGCTGGGCTCGCCTCATAAAAGGGGGCTTATCTTGCGTTCTGTCTCAGGTCATGCTATTTCTGCGGGAGTATGCTGTCACAGACTTACTGCTGGTGACAATTATAACACTTGAAGAATGAGGAAATGTCCTAATTCAGTAAGAAGGCCATGACTACACAAGTGAGGCAGTTTTCCAGATGAAGGAGGATGCTGGCCGCAATCCCATTTTCCTAAGCTTTGTGCTAGGCAGACTTCCTGCACACCTACCCCTTCACTAGGTTTTCTTTTTCTTCTGTGGGACTCACTCCCAAGGCAGAGAGCATCCACTGCCTTGTTCACTGGCTAGCTGGGTTCACCTGCCTATGGGACTGAGATCTTCCTAGCAAATTCCTTCTGGAATCATAGCCTTCAAAATTGCTGTTCCTTCAGCCAGAGACAGGCTTCCCCCAGGCATGTACATGACTGTCTCCTTGCCATTGAGGCATCAGCTAAAATGTCACCTCCTCAGAGAAGCCCTCCCTGACCACCTGTCTAAAGAAGTCCCCACCCCTGCCAGCAGTTTCATGTACTGTCAGCCATGTGAGTGTGCCACTTCAGACACCTGACTCAGCCAGGCGTTCAGATGGCCACGGCCCTAGCTGATACCTGACTGTGAGGACGTGAGACCCAGTCAGGACCCCCAGCTGAGCCTGGTTACCTCACTGACCATGAGGGAGGTAAGTGACAGCAGGAAGCCAGAGTGCTTACCTCACTGCAGCCCTAGGGGGAGCGAAATCCTTGTTTTTGTTTTTGGTTTTTAGTTTCTATTTTACCCCCCCCTCCCCCCCACTAGCGCTCTTCACAAATGCCCTCCTTAATCCCCACCACCTATTTCCCCCATCTGCCCCCTCACCCCCCACCCCCCGGGAACCATCCGTTCTTTACAGTTAAGAGTCTGTTTCTTGGTTTGTCTTTCTCTTTCTCTCTTTTTCTCCCCCTTTGCTCATTTGTTTTGTTCCTTAAATTCCACACATGAGTGAGATCATACGGTATTTGTTGTTCTCTGCCTGACTTATTTCACTTAGTATTATCCTCTCTAGCTCCACTCATGTGGTTGCAAATGGCAAGATTTCATTTTCTTTTAATGGCTGAGTAATATTCTATTGTAAATATACACCACATCTTCTTTATCCATTCGTCAGCTGATGGCCACTTGGGCTGCTTCCATATCTTGGCTATTGTAAATAATGCCGCTATAAACATCGGGGTGCCTGTATCTCTTTGAATTAGTATTTTTGTACTCTTTGGGTAAATAGTAGTATGATTGCTGCATTGTAGGGTAGTCCTATTTTTAACTTTTTGAGGAAGGGAGGAGGGACATTCTTTTTATTTTATTTTATTTTTAGTTTTTTATTAAAAAAAATTTGAATGTTTATTTTTGAGAGAAAGAGAGAGAATGAGAATGAGCAGGGGAGGCACAGAGAGAAAGGGAGACAGACAATCTGAAGCAGGTTCTGCATTGTCAGCACAAAGCCCAATGTGGGCCTTGAAACCTTGAGCCGTGAAATCATGACCTGAGCCAAAGTCAGACACTTAACCGACTGAGCCACCCAGGTGCCTCTGGAGGAGGGACATTCTTATCCCCATTAGAAAAGAGGAAATGGGGCGCCTGGGTGGCGCAGTCGGTTAAGCGTCCGACTTCAGCCAGGTCACGATCTCGCGGTCCGTGAGTTTGAGCCCCGCGTCAGGCTCTGGGCTGATGGCTCGGAGCCTGGAGCCTGTTTCCGATTCTGTGTCTCCCTCTCTCTCTGCCCCTCCCCCGTTCATGCTCTGTCTCTCTCTGTCCCCCCCCCCCAAAAAAAAAAAAAAAAGTTGAAAAAAAAAAGAAAAGAAAAGAAAAGAGGAAATGAAGCCACATAGAGGCAATTTTACCCCCACAACTCTGCTATGAGGCATTAATAGCCTGATTTGATAGAGGAGAAAGTGAGGCTCCAAGGGGTTTGAAAATCTCCCTGGGAGTCCCTGCTGGTGGCTTTGGGGTAGGTAAGAGGCCCAGAGGACTGAGGGCCTGAGCCTGCAGCCTCCACCCTCACCCCTTCCCGGCCTCCCTGTCACTTCCAGCCAGGCTACTGCATTTCTCACCTTTCCAGGGAGCCCCGCCCTCCCCAGGCAAGCACCAGGGGCTGACGTTTTGTGAGCTGTGCTAGGAGCAGCGCTGAGCAAAAATAAACTCCAGATGGAGCAAAGAGCTAAACAAACAAAAACGAGAATAGAATATTGGCAGAATATATAGGAGAACATTTTTGTAATCCTGGGGAGCGTAAGCCTTCCTCACCAAGTCACCAAACCCAGTGCTACCAAGGAAAAGATGTAACAATAAAAATCTTCAGGCTGACAAAAGGCACAGCGAGGGGAGTGAAGTGGGATCACAGGCCGGAGAAAACTTTTTCGTCGTTATCTCACAAAGAGTTAATATTCAAAATACCCAATGACAAAAAGTCAAAGTACCCAATTCGAATAATGAACAAAGGATCTTAGACCATTCACAGAAGACAACTGTAACTAGCAATCGACCTAAAAAAATGTACTCGGCCACTTCCTTCACGGTCAGGAAAAAGCAAACTAAAACAAAGACTTTGTTAGAAACTCAGATGGACAATTTTTTGTAAATGTTTATTTACTTGTTTTGAGAGAGAGACAGACAGAGAGCGTGAGCAGAGGACAGAGAGAGACACAGAATGTGAAACAGGCTCCAGGCTCTGAGCTGTCAGAAGAGCCGGATGAAGAGCTCGAACACACGAACTGCGAGATCGTGACCTGAGCCAAAGTTGGACACTTAACTGACTGAGCCACCCAGGCGCCCCTCAGATGGACAATTAAAAAAAAATGGATGCTGCCGAGAGGTGTTGGGGTGTCAGGACAAAAGGCATTCTTAGACCTGGCTGGTATTTGTAATTTCATGCTTATGTCCACAGGGTGTTTATGGAGGTGAAATTTTCCCACTAACTTTCTTCTTTTTTTTAAACATTTTATTTATTTTTGAGACAGAGAGAGACAGAGCATGAACGGGGGAGGGGCAGAGAGAGAGGGAGACACAGAATCCGAAGCAGGCTCCAGGCTCTGAGCCATCAGCCCAGAGCCCGACGCGGGGCTCGAACCCACGGACCGCGAGATTGTGACCTGAGCTGAAGTCGGACGCTTAACCAACTGAGCCACTCAGGCGCCCCTTTCCCACTAACTTTCTAGAACCGTGCTATTCCATATGGTAGCCACTCACCACATGTGGCTACTGAGTGCTTGGAATATGACTAATCTGGGGGCGCCTGGGTGGCTCAGTTGGTTAAGCATCCAACTCTTGGTTTCTGCTCAGGTCATGATCTCATGGTTTGTGAGATCGAGCCCTGTGTCGGGCTCCGTGCTGACAGCATGGAGCCTGATGGGATTCTTTCTCCCTCTCTCCCTGCCCTTTTCTCTGCTCTTGCTCTCTGTCTCAAAATGAATAAACATTAAAGAAAAAAAAAAAAAAAAGAAATGTGGCTAGTCTGAACCACACCAAAATACACTGAGATTTTAAACACTTGGTGTGAAAAAGATCATGTCAATGTCAAATACCTCATTAAGAATTTTTAAAATATTGATTACAGGTTGAAATGACAATCTCTGAATATGTTGAATCAGATAAAATATTATTAAAGTCAATTTTATCTGGTTCCTTGTTTTTTTTTTATATATTTTTTTAATGTTTATTTATTTTCAAGACAGAGAGAGACAAAGCATGAACGGGGGAGGGTCAGGGAGAGGGAGACACAGAATCTGAAACAGCCTCCAGGCTCTGAGCTGTCAGCACAGAGCCCGACGCGGGGCTCGAACTCACGGACCGCGAGATCCTGACCTGGCTGAAGTTGGACGCTTAACCGACCGAGCCACCCAGGCGCCCCAGGTTCCTTGTTTTTTAATGCGGCTCTTGGGAAAGGTAAAATTCTATATGACATGCATTTATTTCCCACGGATGACGCTGTTTCAGGATACAGCTAAGCTAACACTTTTTGCGAGCTGTACAGATATGTGGTTCGGCTCAACCTGGGTTGAGTTCCCCCCAATCCTTAATTAATGGGGCCACATGACTGAAGGTTTCTATCTTCCCAGCCTGGGATGGGCAGTGGGTGAAGAGGGGTGAGAGGACCCAGGGTCCGTCTCTGTATCTATCAGGCTGGATGTTGGGCACGTGCGTCCTTGCCATTCCTAGATTTGGTTTTCCTCTTGTACATGATGTGGGGGTGTCAGCTACTGCTCTGAGAAAGGGAGACTAGATGCCTTCTGGCCTTCCAGTGCCATGGTGGGGGTTGGGTACTCCCGACAGCAGCCATCCTGGGCCTGACTCTCTAAAGGACGGATGGACAGACTTCTGGGACTTAGAAGGAAGCCACCTCCCTGCTCAGTGGCCTCAGAGGGAGAGCTGCCAAGCAGAGCTGGATGTGGAGAGGTACAGGAAGCGAGGGCCCTGGCAGCCCAACACACACCCAACCTCAGGGCTACATTGGCCTCATTGACCTGAGCACCTGGATAGAATGGACTTGAACCTCAGAGGAGCTGGAATATTCTGAGCCAGTAAGAGGAGAGAGAGCAGAGTGAGTGTGCTTAAAATATGTATGTGTGTGTAGGGGGAGTCACCATGGCCAGACTCCTGCTCCTCCCTTTCATAGGGGGTTTCTCCGCATAAATATTCTTTCTTCTTCCAGCCTGACAAACTGAGTGAATCAAACCTTTGGGGCTACTCACACTGCCAATACTGAAATGTGAGTTAGTGGGTGAGTTAGAAATAGTATTCAACTCTGAGCCAGGAGACAGCCTCCCCACACCCCCCAATAAAAAACGTACGTCAAACATATCACGTCAGGTGTTTTGTTTTTCCTGTCACATAGAAGTCCACAGGAAGGTGTTTTAGGGCTGGTGTGATGCCCCACAGTAATCCGGGAGCCAGGCTTCTTCCGCCTTCCTGCTCCACCATTGCCAGTGAGTGGCTTTCATCCTTAAGTTTGCCTCTGCTTCAAAATGACTGTTGGAGCTCCAACTATCACACCTGCATTCCAGGGAGGGAAAAGAGGAAGAGAGAAGAGCAAAAACATGCACCCCAGCTTTCTGTTCTCCTCAGATATCATACTCGGTAGCCTCCATTTGCATTTCATTGACCATAATTTCATTACTCAGGTGCAGGGGAGTCTGGGAAATGTTGTTTTCTGGCTGGATGCATTACCACTTTGAATTAAACAAGAGTTCTGCTTCTTTTCTTTCTTTCTTTTGTTTTTTTAAAGAAAGTGGGGGAGGGAGGCTTTTTAAAGTTTATTTTGAGAGAGCGAGAGAGCAAGCACGAACAGGGGAGGAGCAGAGAAAGAGAGAGAGGGAGAGAGAGAGGATCCCAAGCAGACTCTGTGTTGTCAGTGCAGAGCCCGACATGGAGCTAGAACTCATGAACTTTGAGATCATGACCTGAGCCTAAATCAAGAGTCGGCTGCTTAGGCAACTGAGCCACCCAGCCGCTAAGAGTTCTGTTTCTAAGGAAGAACAGGAGAATGAATCTTGGTGGGCAACTAGCAATTTCTGCCTCACCAACATGGCAGTCAAGGTCTTGAACCTCCACACCAGTGAGTTCATTCTGCAGGCATGGCTCGCAGATGGGACTGCATGGAAAGCCCATCATTTGGCTGTTAGGTCTCTCTGCCCTGACTTGAAACTCCTGAGCAAGCTGGAGTTTCCTACTTCTGGCTCAGCATTTCTGCTGCTTCTAAGGCAACATCTGGAAACCCATGTGAAGGCCAGACCCACTGACAGCTCTTCCTCATTGTTCCCCAGTGAGGAGGGCAGTTTCCATTCCGCTACCCTGGAGTTGCCCACTGGGAAGACACTGAGTTTGCAAGCGCACGCACGCATGCGCGCACACACACACACGCCCACCCCTCCATTCCAACTCTCCCTCTCACCTAAGTTTCTCCCAGCTCTCTCTCGTGCACACACCTACATTCCCCCCCAACTGCCCCTCACCCTTGTCTTTCTTGCTCACACTCACCTCTCAAGGCAAGGACCCTCTTCTAGTGTTAATACCTTTTCACCTGGAGCAGGTTACACAGCCTTCTCCCATAATACTGGCAGATCTTTGGGGAGGGGTGTGGGTCCTGGAGGTCTGCGATCCAAAGCCCTGCACGCCCCCTACAGGACGCTGTGGGCATCACCCTTTCAGCTGCGCAACCTCGTAAATCAATATCGCGTTTCATTTTTAAAGCTGCTTTCATGATGACACTGGTTTTCCATTTAATCCCCCAGAGCTAACAATATGTAATCAGTTTTCCTTAACAAATGACCTCTTTTAACTTCATTAGATCATAATTAATTTGCTAGCATGTAACCAAGATAATTAACACTGCAGATTAGAGCCAGGCAAAAAGAAGCAGCCTCTTTTCTCATGGCTGAGGCAAATATTGACTCAAATCTGAGCTGTTTTCTAATTTTCCTTACAATTCAATTCATTGAAGGTGGTGATTGGTGGTGACTGGTGGGTTTTGTTTAAAAAATTAAAGAGGAGGCAAGATGGAGGGGTCTTGCTACAGAGCACTGCATTGCCAACTCATGTTTTGGATCATTTGGCTTTCCTGTCCCTGGATGCAGAGACATGAAACCAGAGAATCAAGTGGCCGTTGAACATGGTTAATGGAGACTTTATTATTTTTTTTAGAGTTTATTTATTTTTGAGAGACAGAGCATGAGTATGGGGAGGGACAGAGAATGAGGGAGACACAGAATCCAAAGCAGGCTCCAAGGCTGTCAGCACAGAACTGGCTTGAACCCATGAACTGTGAGATCATGACCTGAGCTGAAGTCGGATGCTTAACTGACTGAGCCACCCAAGTGCCCCAGTTAATGGAGACTTTAAATACCCGGAGTGACTTTCCCCTCAGTAGGTAGGGAGGCGGGGAGGTGGGGCAGGAGAGAGGCTCCCCGACTGACTGTAGAATAAGGATCCGGATTGTGTGTATTCTCTCGCCAGGGGTAGGGGTGTTCAAAGCCCCTCACTCCCTTCTCTGGTTTGCTCCCCATGCAGATTGGTGCTGGGCATGGTGGAGACGAGCCACCTTGCTGGCCTCGGCATTTTGGATGAGAAAACAGCCCCAGAGAAGTGAGAGAGGCTTGCCCTGTGTCTCCCTGCTGTTGGTGAACACCGATGCAGACGTTGGCTGATGCTGGGCTCCTTGTAGCTTTCAGTGGCACCTGTACATATCATCAGTGAGGCAGGCAAGGTGCCAGGCCACAAACTTGGAGGACCCCTTACTCTCAAGCACCTGCATTTGTGCCCTCACTACATTCTTGTTGCACTCTGGCCCAGGCCCCGCATCACAGCTTGCTAACCTCTGTTTCCAGGTATTCCCTGCCAGACCCTGCACTACTCATTTTTCATGTATTATTGCATCCAATTCCCACCATCCTAATGATATGGGTGTTATCGGTACTTTCATTTTTACTGACGAGGACAGTGGGGCTTAGAGAGAGAGTAACTTGACCAAAGTCATGAGGCTGGAAAGGCAGAGTTCGGTTGGAATCCCGGCTCCAGGCCCCATGCTCTGTTAGTAGAACCCCAGATTTCCCAGGGAGAGAATGCTTGGATCCAGACATTATGGTCCCATGGGTTGCTTGCTCAGCCTGCAATGGCAGGGGTGGGGGTGGGGGGCTCCCTGGAGAGGGGCTGGGGAAGGGAGAGAAAGCCAGGTGCCACATGGCTTGGGAACATGGCCTCGCATGTGTGAGTGGTGGTGGGGAGGGTGTGTGGCCACAGGAAGGAAGCAAGGAATCTCACTCTGTCCCCTCAGGTCAGCAGACCCTGCTGATGAAAACAGGGCTGCTTTTACCTTTGCCTCTTGCAGCCTCCCAATCTTAAACACATAATTCCTTTGCATTTGGCTCTTTCTCCGAGTCTCTGGAGATGGAGTCTTTCCCTGGGGATAGAGGATAGGGTGGGCATGCTCAGTGGGGCTGGGGTTTGGGGCTCAGGCTGTGGCTAACTCCAAGCCTTGAGGCTGATAGGAGGGCAGCTTCCTGGAGCATCCCCACAACCCCAGTGCAAGGAACATTTACTCTTTGGGGGAAGGAAAGCTGGGGACAGGGGGTAGGCTCTCTGCAAGGGCAGCAGGGATCCCTTGGGCCATGAACAGTGCTCTGAGGGAGCCAGCCCAGCCCCCTGCCCACAGTGAGCTGAGAACCAGAACAGCAGCTGATCTGAAAGACTGTGATCTATAATTTATACCCAGCTCCTTCCAGAAGGGACTGGCGGCTGTCTGCCAGGGGAATTGTAACTGTGGGTTTTGCTTTGATGAAGCTAAGGGGATTTCAGGTGGTCCCTCAGGTTAGGTGGTACTGAATCTGCTGTGAAGCAGATTCCCATGTATTCACTTCTCTATCTTCACAGCACTGCTACAGAGTCAGAATAATTATCTCCATGTGACATATGGGGAAACTGAGACACACAGGGTGACATGACTTGCCCAAGGTCCCATACCTGGAGAAGGCAGGATTTAAATCCAAGTCTGCTTGATTTGGGCAGCATCCAAGATTATTCCCTAGGAGGCAGATGTTGATGTCATTTAAAATCTCTGGCTGAAATCTCTTTGGTGCCTACGGGCATTTTAGGCATGACCCAGCTCTGCATGTTACCCAGATGGTTCTAGCCACCCACTGAACTGTGGCCTATATTTCCGTGGGAACATTTCCACCCAAAACATGGGTCTTGGCTGGTCTGGAATAGAATGTCTTTTGTTATGTAGAGTGAAGAGTGAAGGGGGTGAGATTTGACATCTATGTACTTTGTATATGCAGACTTGGCCATAAGGAGACCTACTACCCACCTCTCCAATCAAAGAACTGAATTGTAGATGATGCGGTCCTTAAGAACATGACTCTGAAGTCAGATTGCCTGGTTCCAATGTTGGGTCTGCCACTGGGTGATGTATTTGTCAGCTTGGGCAGCCATGACAAAATACCATAGACTGGGTCGCTTAAACAAGAGATGTTTAAATGTAAACATTTCTCAAGAGAGAAATGTATTCTCTCACAGTTCTGGAGGCTGGAAGTTCAAGATCAAGTGTTAGTTGGATTGATTTCTTCCGAGGCTCCTCTTTTTGGTTTGCAGATGGCCTCCTTCTTGCCATGTCTTCACATGGCCTCTCCTATGTGCACATCCCTCCGGTCCCTTCTTATAAGGACACAAATCCTGTAGGATTGGGGCTCTACCTTTATAACTTCATTTAATGTGAGTTATTCCTTTAAAGACCCTATCTCTAAGTACAGTCACATTGGGGGTTAGGACTTCAACATATGTATTTTGGAGGAACAAAGTTCAACAGGTTTTTTGTTTTATTTTTTATTTTTTGAGAGAGAGTGAGAGAAAGAGAGAGGAAGAACAGTGGAGGAGGGGCAGAGAGAGAATCCCAAGCAGGCTCCACACCCAGTGAGGAGTCTGATGAGGGGCTGTATCCCACAAACCATGAGATCATGATCTGAGCCAAAAATCAAGAGTCAGATGCTTAACCAACTGAGCCACCCAGGTGCCCCTGGAGGAACACAGTTTAGTGCATCATATATGAATATAGTCAGGAGCCTCCCTAAGCCTCAGTTACATGAGGTTAATAAAAGTAACTATTCCATAGAGTTGTCGAGGGAGTTGAGGGAACACATGAGGACAACACATGTCATACAGCAAGTGCTTCATGTACCCAGTGCCACCACCATCACCTCCAGCATCACCACTGCATTATCTGTGTCACTCTAAAGGGAGTTACGAGGAACCCAGGGGGCTGCTGGTTTCAGACCTGTAGGTCTTGCTTGTCATTTTTGGCTCAAAATTGCAGCCACACAGAATCAGAGCTGCAAGGATCTTGACCTATGATACCAGATGCCGATTTTACAAATGAAGAGACTGAGGCTAAGCTAGTGGCTCATCTAGGGTCAGAATACTGGTGCCCCGGCCCCTGTTCTGCTGTTCCTATGGCTTTTTGAACCATTTCAGTGACCACAAGGGGCCAGAAAGATACGTTCCTTGCTGGAGCCACCATGAGGTATCTGAACTATTATTTTTTTCTCCTTCATGTTTTTTTTATGTTTATTTACTTAGAGAGAGTACACACGTGCATGAGTTGGGGAGAGGCAGAGAGAGGAGGGAGAGAGAGCACACAGGAGGGGCAGAGAGGAAGAGAGAGGGAGAGAGAGAGAGAGAGAGAGAGAGAGAGAGAGAGAGAGAATCTCAAGCAGGCTCCACACTATCAGCACAGAGCCCAACATGGGGCTCAGTCTCATGAACCACAAGACCATGACCTGAGCTGAAATCAAAAGTCAGATGCTTAACCAACTGAACGACCCAGGTGCCCCTTCCCTTAATGTTTTAATGCCTGTTTTCCTCATGTCTGGACAGAGTGCCTGTCAAAAGTGAATGAATTAAAGCCATTAATTACCAGCTCCCTACACATGGGTCCTCAGCCCAGCCCCTCTTCGCAGACCCAGTGTCCCACCTCCTGATGTGATGACATCAAACCCTTCCAAGGGCAGCCTAACATTTCCTTGCCTTATCCCATCCAGGCATCTGTGTCTCCCCAGGAATTTGGATGGAAGTATTAATAATCCACCAGGCTTCAGTCAGAAGGGCATGATGACTCACTTGTTTTGACAGTATAATATCTCTAGTTAAAAATAATGCAGATGCTAAAATCCAGAAGTCCCAACAAGGCCTGGCAGCTTGGTTGACTTCTGACCAAACGTCCACTCCTGCGTCTTCCTTCCAGCAGGACCCAACTGTGCTCAGGTCTGAGGTACCGTGTACTCAGTGGGAGTCAGCCTGGAGCCCAGCTCTCTCCTGTTTTGTGTTAGGGCTGGACATGTGACCCAGTTCTGGCCAATGGGATTGGAGGGAAGTCTCCTGGGACTTTTTTAGATGGGAATTCCCCTGCCTCCTAGTTTCAGGTCTTGGGATTCAGTTGTTTGGGAAGTGATGGCCGCAGCAGCTCTCCAACCAGGAGGGCAAGGTCAGAATAGGCGCTCAGAGGATGGGCCTGGAACCCAGGCAACACAGAGCTTTGAATCTGCCCCGGAACTGCCCACATCCATCTTCTTAACTGAGGTGAAAACCTGTGTTGTTGTTGTTGTTGTTGTTTTATTTTTGAGAGAGAGAAAGCTCAATTAGAGGAGGGGCAGAGAGAGAGGGGACACAGAATCAGAAGTGGGCCCTGTGCTGACAGCGGAGAGCCCGATACAGGGCTCGAACTCACAAATCGTGAGATCACGACATGAGCCGAAGTCGGACGCTTAACTAACTGAGTCACCCAGGTGCCCCAAACCTGTGTTGTTTAATTAAGCCAGGTTTACTTGGGTGTTACTTACAGCCAAAGCCATCGCAATGAAAGCCAAGTTGGTGGTGAAGCCCTTGGCCAGGTGCAGCTAAGGGAAGGTGTCTGTTTCTACTCAGGGACGGAAGAGATTGTAAGGACCCTGGATACACTTCTCAGTCCTGATGTCTCACCTTGTGACAGGTGGTCAGATAGTCCTCCCACACCGCCCTCTTTCCTGTCCCCTTCATCCTATCCCCCTCCTCCGCCTTCATGCAACAGATCAGTGGGCACTGCCCTTCGAGGTGAGGGGGGGTCGTTCTACTCATTAGCTTCACACCAGCTGCCTCTTCCTTCCAGCGGCCATTTCTCCACCACCATCTCCTCAGCTCATTCTGGTTCTGGACTTCAATTTTACATGGAGGTCCAATGAGCAGCTACTGAGGTCTACACATGCTCCAGGCCACACACGCCCTCCACTGGATCCCTCCGCTGACTGTCTGATATGGGCACTCAGGCTGAGCCTGGTGCTCACCATATTTTGCAGATGGGGAGGTGGAGCTAAGTGAGGCCAGGTGATGCCCCCAAGATCCTGCAGCCAGGTGTTACACCTCTTTCTGCTACTTTTTCCCTGTAAGATGGGGTGGGATTGGTAATATAGTGTAGTAGGTGAGGGTCCTAGCATGAGGGCAAGTGGATTCAGATGTGGCTGGGCAGGGGCATGGGCGCTTTCCAGAGTGCGTTGGCCTGATGGCCTAAGGAATTTGCTGGGATGAGAAGTCACCTAAGGGAGAGATTTGGCAAGATCAGCTCCACTCAGGACTGGCAGTGGCACAGGGGAAGTGGTTGTTGGGACTGCACTGAGCCTGAGTGTAGTCTGGGGCCTTGGCGACCTATAGGGGACAGCATTGCAAGTAAGGGCTGTGAGATGTCAGGATGGCCACACTGCAGCTCGGGGGCCTGCAGGACCTGAGTGGGGAGAGAGGTGTCAGCATGGCCCAATGGCCTGCCAGTGCTGGAGAGAAACTAACACACATATGGGCAGGTCCAGTCCCCAGGTAGGACAGGTGTGCATGGGGGCTGTGTGATCCCCCAGACATTTGAGGGCTTTGCCTTGGAGGAAAGCTGTAGACAGCCTCTCCTGCTGAGTTCCTTGCCCAGGGCACTATAGTCCAGGAGTTGGCATATCTGGCCCACCACCTGTTTTTGTGTGGCCTATGAAATAAGAACGGTTTTTACATTAAGTGGTTAAATTTTAAATATTTATATAAGTACATATATATATAAATTTATATAAATACAATATACTCAATTTTGCTTCTTGGCCTACAAAGCCTAAACTATTTACTATCTAGGACTTATTAAAGTTTGCTGGCCTGTGGTGTGGTCTTTTTTTTTAGAGTCCAGACTTGGGGGCACTTGGCTGCTGGTGGAGAGACTTGGCCTTGCCTGTATCTCAGCCCTGGGGATGCTGGCCTTCCTTGGTCATAGGCACAGTGCACCAATATGCCCCCCTTCATTTTCCTTGAGGCCCCCCAAGCATAGAAGGGTAGGTCTGGGAGAGGGTGCCAAGCTCCAAGAATGAGCCCATGGCTCCACCTTCCCACTAAAGTCTTCCCAGGGCTGTCGGTGCTTCTGACAGCCACTCGTGCTGCAGGCAGGTGTGTTCCTGCCAACTGAGCAGCATCTTGCTGATAAAACCCAGTGATCTGCGTTTAACAACAACAAGGCCCTGCCATGTGTCTGTCCCCCGGGGCTGCCCATCTGTCGGCCCTGGGAGATACTCTTCGTGCAGCTGGAAGCTTCCCCACCATTGAATCAGGAGAGAGCTGAGGCCCCCAGAGCCAAGCCCAGCATACAGGCCAGCAAATCTCTGTGCTTAGCCTACGCCAGCTCCTGGCCACCTTCCAGGCTCTCCATGACATCGCCAGATGGTGGTTAACGAAGGGTGAAAAGCTCCTGGGGAAGGCCTGGGCACAGAGCAGTGTGGGAAGCCCAGCCAAACAGAAGGCACCCTGACCCTGGCCATGGGGAGGGCTCCAGGTGTGGCCTGCCTTGGGCCAACCCGCTTTTATTCCTGACCCCTTGCCAGCTACCTTTCCTTTTCTTTCCTTGTCACCGTCTCCAGGGACCTGCCAGTTGGATGCTTATACGTTGCAAAGGACAAGCAAAGGCAAGGTGTTAGTGGGTGCGTGCAGTCTTACAGGCTCAGGCCAGCGCGTTCTGGGAGGGCAACTGCTCTGTGGCCTGCCTACCTGCAGATGTCCTAGCAGACTGAGCCCTTCCTTTTCCCTGGAGTGAAGGATTGGGCATCACACATCTGGGATCTCTGTGGTACATCGTGCATCCCGCCGAGCCACAGGCTGGTCTGTTCAGGTGAAATAGTTTGACCTAACTATCAGAGCTGTGACTGATGTTCACTTCGTCCCCTAATGTTCTCAAGCATCATGCTGGGGAGGCCAGTTCACTAGTTCTGTCCCCACCTGGGCCTCTGTCTTCTTCTCCCTTCTGGAACCCCCAGAGAGCCAGGTGGGTGAGGCCAGATGGGAGAACAGGGCTGGGTCAGGACAGATCCAGTTCCACATAGTGGAGAGAATATTGTTATAAAGTAATCCAAGCCGACTCCAGGGTGCCTGTCTCCCTAGTGGGAGCGTGTGGCATACTTCCTTCCCCTGGGTGTGAGGAGGGAATGTGGGACGGAGGAAGGAGGACGCCGCAGGACATGGTGTGTATGACAATGTGCCATGGTACATCTGCCAGGAGGTTCTGGGCTATTTGTCGGTGGGAGCTGGAGAAAGCTGCGGTGCTGTGCACAATAAAGCAGGGGGTCTTTTTGAGGTTGCAGGGGAGCAGGTAATGAAGAAGACGCCCAAGCAGCCTGGTAGGTGCTGGCTGGTAAAATGGCTGAGGTTCTTGCGAGTGGGCATAGCCAAGATTTATTTTTTTTATTTTTTTATTTTTTTTTTTTAAAGAGAGAATCTTTTTTTTTTTTAAATTTTTTTTAACGTTTATTTATTTTTGAGACAGAGAGAGACAGAGCATGAACGGGGGAGGGGCAGAGAGAGAGGGAGACACAGAATCGGAAACGGGCTCCAGGCTCTGAGCGGTCAGCCCAGAGCCCGACGCGGGGCTCGAACTCACGGACCGCGAGATCGTGACCTGAGCCGAAGTCGGACGCTTAACCGACTGAGCCACCCAGGCGCCCCTAGCCAAGATTTAATTTTAAGCTTGTTTCGCGGATCCATGTGCCCTTCCTCTTTCCAAATCACCAGTGCAAACTGCTGCCTTCTCAAGGCCTGGGGTGGGTCTGTGCCCCATGGTTGGACAGGGTCATGTGAACACAAAGAACCAGCCAGGGAACACAGAGCAAAACCCAGGAGTTCAGAGGAGGCAAGGGAGGAGAACTGGAGGGGCCAAGGGCATGTAGCGCTTTGGGGAGGGGTGTGAGAGGAGGTCTGAGGCAATGTGGTCTGGATCTTAGGGTACCGAGAGACCCCAGGGGACACCTATCCACTCTAGAAAAGTGCATTGAGCCCATGAGCCCAGGGTGGGTGGATGACAGCTCTGCTCGGCTGCACGTTGGCCCATTTTCCTGGCAGGTTACCAGCCAGTCCCGGTGTCTACATCTCCCTGGCTTTTAAAGCAAAGATGGGAGTCTGCAGCCCAGGTGTCGGTCAGGGGAGCAGAGCTTTAAAAGGGCACCAGTCATCCCTTTGAGCAAGGGAAAAAGCTGGGCATTGGAATGTTTCTCTTATTCCGTTTATTTTGTCTCAGCGATGGGGAGTGAATGGAATTAAAAACCTAAAGAAGCTTAGAACTTTAAGACAGTGGGGATAGGCCCAACCTGACCCAGGATCCCTGGGTCCTTGACCCAGAGGTGGAAATGGTTTTGGAGAAGGTCTTCCCCAGGCCTTCCCCTAGCCCTGCTTAGCCATGCTCAGGCGGAGGTGTGGTGGCAGGGAGGGACGCTGGCCCCAGAGGTTCTTACCTGCTGCGGGTTTGGTGTTTTCTGGCTGGTGAAGGTCTTGCTTGGCTAAAGAAGAGCTAGAGAAGGTGGAGCATGAAGCCCAGATGCGCCCTATTAGTTCTGGCTGGAGAGGGAGCCAGCCTGTTGGGGAGCCCAGAAGGCAGCAGTGTTTGTTGCCAGGCTCCCTTCCGGGCCACTGGAGAGGCGGGCATTAGCACAAACCATGCCGAGTGAGGCATGGAGCAGGTTGCATTCTACAAAGAGGGCTGCACCAACAGGCACCCCACCCCACGCTCTTCTTCCAGTGTGACGTTGACCTCCATCATGCAGGGAAGCAGGTGTTCCTTGAAACTGGGAAGATACTGGTGACTGCCTCCACCAATGAAGTGTGGTAAGTGACTTACAAGGCCAGGTCATAAAGGGTAATCTAGCTTCTGCTGGGACATGCACTTGTGGGGCCCTGAGCCCCCAGCTAAGAGGTTTTAGTTACACCAAAGACCCCACGCTGGAGAGCGCATGTGGCGAGACCATATAGAGATAGAGAGCAGCTCAAGGAGCCCACGCTGCCACAGTAACCCCGTGGAGCATAAGACCTGAGAGGGAGTGAGCCTTCAGGTGACCCCAGCCCCATCATTCACGTCTTCTCCACCGGACGCTCAATGGAGCACATGAGCCCCCTGCTGAGCCCTGGTAACACTCCAGCTTCGTGGGCAAAAGAAACACGTTGCTGTTTTAAGCCACAGAGTTTTAGGCTGGTTGTTATGCAGCCACAACTGACTGATACAGGGGTGGAAGGAGGATATTACCACATATTAAGTGGCCATTTTGCCCAATATTTCACAGGCATGAATTCATCTAATTCCTACAACAGAAAGGTAAACACCACTGCTGGCCCTTCTTTAGAGATGCAGACACTGGGAATCATAGAGATAACAGACGTAGGCAGTAAGTAGCTCCACCAGGGACACATGCCTGTGGGTGACAGGGTCAGGACTGGAACCCAGAGCTGACCTGGAGCCAATGCTGTTTCCCATGGTGACACCTCTCTGTTCTGGAATTCTTGCCCGAGCTCTGTTGTGAGCTGACTGACCAGCCTGGAACAAGCCCTGGCCCTCGTCTATGCCACAGCAGACTCCCCATCTTGTACCTTGGCCTTGCCCGACCTCTGCCTTTGGACACCTGAGGCTGGACCCTATGGACCTACAAACTTAGGCCTTTTGAGGCCAGTGGAGCTGGACACATAGACACGCATGAGGGCTGGCTCCCCAGCAACAGTGGCAACAAGAGAAAAGTGTGCTCTGGAGCACAGAGCTTTTTGTAAAGGAGCTAAGAAATATTCTCTTTCTTTAAAAAAATTTTTTTAACATTCATTTTTGAGAGGCAGAGAGCACGAGTGGGGGAGGAGCAGAGAGAGAGAGAGAGAGAGAGAGGAAGACACAGAATCTGAAGCAGGTTCCAGGCTCTGAGCTGTCAGCACAGAGCCCAATGCAGGGCTTGAACCCATGAACCGCAAAATCATGACCTGAACCGAAGTTGTATACTTATCCGACTGAGCCACCCAGGCGCCCAAGAAATATTCTCTTTCTATGCTTAGCATTTACCCTGTGCAGAGCACTGCTCCAAGGCTTTTTACGAGTAGTAACTTTAATCATCAGAGCAGTTCTATGAGGTGGGCACCTGGTTGTACAGATAAGGAAACCTAGACACGGGGAGGTTACTGAATTTGCCCAGAGTTACATGGCTCATGAAGGCTGGAACTGGTATTTGAACCTATCAGTTTGGCACAAGAATCCCATGTGGAGGGACATTAAAACAACTCTATTCTCAGACTCGTCCAAGCAGATTCTACATTGCGTTTTCTTTCTTCTTCACATCCATATTCCTTGATCTGAATCTCTTGGAGAGAGAAAACAGGAAGACACAGGCCGGCACTATGAAGGGGAAATGGGGAGCTCTGGGCTTCTTTCTGCCCCCCAGGATGCATTCAGTCAAGTAGCCTGCTCCTGCACAATGTGGAGACAGAGGTCTGAAATGTCCCTGAAGAGATACTCGCATCTGAGCAGGCTCAGAGTCTCCACAGTGCCTGTTGCCATGGCAAACAGCCATATAGAGAGCCAGGCAGATCATTCCAGAACCCCCGCCCCACCGGTTACCCTCTGACCCAGCAAAGTGAATGGTCTATGCTTTGAAGATGCTGCATCTCTAACAGGAATCTGAGCTCAATGTTTGGCCTCACTTTGGAGGCCATGTTCCTGCTTTGGACCCGGAAGTAGCTTTCCTCCCACCCCACTGTTCTGGGGGGAATAAAGACAGTGCAGTGTTCCGATGCTCACAACCCCTCAGCCTTAGAAAAGCACAGTTACTCTCCACACTGATGAGACTGAATCCTTGCATTTAAGCTGTCACCGAATGCTGATCTTGAGCTAGGCCTTGCATGTCCCCATATCAAACACTCAGGAGCGATTCACTAGTCAGTGACTGAGGTTGGGTTATTGTTTTGTTGGGGTAAGTAGAATATCTCCCCTTTTTGGGCTCCTGGGTGGATAGAATGAGATACAGTATATCGAGGACTTAGCACAGCGCCTGGCCCCAGAGAGAGGCAAAATGCATGCTTATTCCTGTTCCTTGTTCTGACCTGTCCCCCTGCTACCCAGTACATCATCTTCTGTCCTCTCTTTCCCTGGAAAGTACACCAGAAACATGAAAGAAAGCCTAGAGGGCTTCCTGGAGGTGATATTCCTATACCCAAAACAGGATGTATATATGTTCTAATAAAATCATGGCCCCTATTTTTACAGTATCTACTGTGTGCCATGCACCGTCTGTATGCTGTCTCACTTGATTCTTATTGCAATCGTTTGAAGTTTCATTATCCCTACTTTTCAGATGAGGAAACTCAGATGAGATGCAGAGAAATTAAGTAACTTACCCAAGACCACACAGGTTATTTGAACCTGGGAAGTCTGGTACCAGAGTGTGGGTATTTAACCCCCACGCAATCCTTTTTTGTGTCATATTTGTGTTTGTATTTGCATCGGGAGTCTTTCCAGCTGCCCTTCATACCCCTCTTCCTGCTCTGGCTCCTCTGAGCAGCTAGACCTACCTCCCTGAGGGATGGGGAACCTCTTGCCTCTGTCCCCTTTTGGATTCTCTATGCCTCCAGTAAGGCAATGACCATTTGTTCAACCACTGGACTGCACCTTCCAGTCCACTGAATGACTATGGAAAGGGAAACAAAGGAGACAAGCTCAAGTGTGAGACTGACTGGGGCCATAGCCATACTGGTTGGCAGGCTCATGGAAAAGGAAAAGGTCCCAGGAATGGGGCTAGAGTGGTCCTGGCAAGGCCAACTCAATGGTCACCATCCAGGGTCTAATGGCAAGCTCTGGGAAGTCTGGGAAGCAAGCTCCAGCTTTGAGAGACAGGGCTGGAAAATTCTGGCAGTGTTGGGTCTCCAACCTGAGCTCCCTCCAGACAGGGGAATCAGAGCTGGGCTCCCAGTCTGTGGGGCAACAAAGTGCTGGGCAGGGAAACTGAGGCAGGAACCTTATCCTCCATGTTGGGCCAGTCCAGGGGTCCACATGCAAGGTTCTGACTCCCAGTATGACCTGGCCATGCAACCTTAGGCCTGTGGGTAGTAGGACTCCATTCCAGCCCCACGGGATGGCATTACTAAGGCTGTTGAGACATTTACTGCCTGTTAGGATGGTCCCAGACCTGAGTAGTGCTGGGTCTGCAAGTGGGCATGGGCATTCCAGCTCAAGGAGGTGGGAGGGAAAATCAGGTGAGTAGAGGTTAAGGTCGCACCTCTTAGCACCCCACCTCTCCTACCATAGGGTCCTGTGTGCAGAGAGCTCAGAGTCCTCAGACCCTCAGAGTTTGCTCTCCAAGGGCCTTAGGATTGGTGTCACCTAGGGCTTAGGAGGGAAGGACATGACAATCTGACTGTAGAATTTTATACTAAAGTGTTAATGACTACTTGTTTTTTATAAAGGGTCTGAGGACCTCACAGAGGCCCCTTCTTAGTGTGATGTGGGGGTGGTGGTGTCGACTAAGCTGGGGGGATGCCATATATGCCAGTAGCCTGATTAAAACCTACCTGTCTCCCCACACAGCCCCCTTCTCTGTTCTTTACAGATGTCCCAGGTCCTTGACTCTCCCCTTCTCACTCCCGTTTTGACCCCCCATGTTCTCATTCTTTCCTTTCCTTCACTTAGCCACAGTGAGAACCAGTCCCCCATCTTGTCTCTGGCACCCTGCCTGGGAAGCGACTTCTGGCATTTGCCCTCTGCCCCAAGGACCAGTAAGAGATGTCTCATCTCTGGTCCATGGTACCAATCAACTGCATCCAACATGTCCAGCCTCCCCTGCTGGACCTCTGTGGAGTAGAGGGACAGAGCAGGAAGTGATAAAGACCGTGGCGTCCTTTAGGAGTCAGGAAGACTCCCCTTCCTCCCAGCTGAGCCCTCCTTCTGAGGGAAAGGCAAAGGCCCCTCTTGGTAGTACAGAGTGAGCCCCACGGGTAGGCCGCTCTGCTCCCTGAAGCCAGGAACCCGCATCATCTCCTTGGTGCTTGTCCTTGAGTCCTGGCAAATTCACACACTGTGCCCTGGCTTTCCCAAATGGAGAGATCAGCCACAAAAAAAAAAAAAAAAAAAAAGCCATGGGTGAGAGATGGGGGAGGCCTTTCCTCTGGCTCCCACATATGGGTTTATTATTCCCAAACTGCAGCACTGGGGTCAGCCGGGCTGGCCTCTGCCTGCAGCTGTGGCCGCCTATCTCCACTCCAGCAGGCTCCTTCCACCTAATGACTGCTGGCCACCTGCACAAGGAGATAGATGGCTGCTGTCACCCCAGCAGGTGTGCAATGCAGAGACACAGACGGTGGGCCACAAGGGCAAAGGTGGCCGTTGCAGATGGGTTGGGAGCTGGTTTGGGGCTTCGGGAAGGACAGAGGCTCCAGCCTGCAGCCTTTTGTGAAAGGCAGTCGCCATTCCGGCCTCCTTCCCTTTTTCCTCTTCCCCTCTGTCCTGGAAGCCAGCCACCTTTCCCTGTCAGGACCATCGGACTGGTGGTGCATGGGCACCATGGGCTGTCCCTGCCTCCAGGGATGAGAGGGGAGGCTTCCCGGTGTCATGTGACCCAAGTGCTGGCTCTGGCTTTCTGTCTTTATCCTGATGTCATCATTACGGCCTCCACACTGGCTGTTACCAGGAGAGGAGGAGGAAGAGGAAGAGAAAGAAGGGGGGGGAGGAGGAGGAGGAGGAAAAAGAAGAGGAGGAGGAGGAAAATGGGGGTGGGGTGGGGAGTGGGAGGGGAAGGAGGAGGAAGAGGAAGAGGAGGAGGGGTCATTGACTCCCATGGGGCACTGTGGTGGGAGAAACTCCCTCTCACTGAGCTGTGGAACTTGAGTGACTTACCCGTTCAGCTTGTCTGGGACCAGGGGGGTTCCGGGGGGTGGGACTTTGAGTTTTAAAACTACGAAGTTCCTGGCAAGCTGAGATGAGTCAGGTACCCTGCGTGGAAAGCCATGTGTGGATGGGGCTGGAGGAAGTGCCCTGCTACCCTGGAAAGAAAGTGCCTGCTTTCCCTGCTCCCCCGACCCTCTCCAAGAATGCAGCTTTTCGGTCACCTGGCCATGTGAACTATGGCTTCCTGGGAGATGAGGTCTTGACTTCATCTGCCTCCATACCTGGTGTGTCTCTGGTGAACTCCATTTTCCAAGAACTGGTGCACTGGGAACCTTGGCTGTGCCCTGAGAATGAGATTGGCCCGTTTCACTGGCACCTTCCCATCCCTGGGTGGTGGCCCAGAGCATGTCTCTGAGAGCCTAAGGTTCAAACCAGAGAAGCAGATGCATTGTCAAAGCCAAGGGTAAGGGTGGGAAGTGAGGGAGTCAAGAACTTCTGAGAACATGAGACAAAGCCAGGGTCAGGGCTGTGTTTGAGACTCCTGTTGATGACTGGTTTGTAAAAGTCACCGTCACATCCCCAAAACATCAGAGTGTCTATGGCGGAGGTGCCAGTACGAAGGGAAGGGAGGAGCTGGGTGAGTGATGCCTCTGACCCTGACTTTGCAGAGGATGCAGCAGGGTGGCTGGGCTGGGCTCTGGGAGGTGGTCGGCTCGGGTGGCCTGACGTGGCCTTTGTCCCTAAGAATCAGCTTCCTGCACACCTGAAGCTGGAATGAAGATTTCCACCTCCCTGGCCTGGAACCCTTCTGCACTTGCCCTCTGCTGGCTGTTCTGGATGACTCAGCCCCTCTGCCCACCCCTGAATTAGCCTGCCTGGTCATTCCATCACAGGTAACACGGAGAAGAAAGCCCGAGACCTCAGGAGGAGATGTTACCAGGCACACAAATGAGCTTCAACTTTAGTCATTTAAAAAACAAAAAAACAAAAACCAAAAAAGCGGATTTCCGGTTTGCCTCCGCAAAGAGGAAGCTTTCTTTAACTTCTCAAATCTTTCAGGCCCCAGTGCTGACTGTTCTTCCTCTTAGGCACCTGCAGCTTCAGCCCCGGCTGGAAGTGTCCCTTTATGCAGTCAGCACCAACCACGTTCAACTTCTTAATAGCTGATTCCAGCCAACCTTCTCCTCTCCCCATTTCCAACCCCAAGAATGTTGCAGAGATTAATTAGAAAGAAGCTATCTGCAAGAAGGCAACCGCATGACAAGTCTCTTGAGAGCGGGGCCCCTGTCTAATTCAGCTACTCATTCCATAAATACATATTGAATGTGCCGGGCACGCTTCCAGGGAAGAGAGTAGAGCGGTTATGGGCACAAGGCTCTGGAGCAAGGCTGCCTGGCTCCACCAGTAACTCCACCAGTTACAAGTCGTATGACCTTGGACAAGTTAATTAACCTCCCCAAGTCCTAGGCATAATAATATTACCTACCTCATCAGGTTTTAAGGATTAAAAGATATATACACATTTCTGAGAACAAGGGATGAAAACATATCTCTGCACAAAACTTGTACACTAATGTTCCTAACAGGCAAAAAATAGAAACAACCTAAATGTCCATCAACCAATGAATGGATAGAATCTGGTACATCCGTACGGTAGATTATTCAACAATAAAAAGCAATGAAGTACTGACCCCTGCTCCAATGAGACTGAGCCTTGAGAACATTATGCTGGGTGACAGAAGCCAGGATTATATGGAAGTGCCACATATTATACGATTCCATTTATATGAAATGTTCAGAAAAGGGAAACCTATAGAGGCTGAGAGGAGATAAGCAGTCGCCTGGGCAGGAGGAGGAGGGGAGAATACAGAGTGATTGTTAGTGGGTACAGGGTTTTATTTTGGGGGTAATGGAAATGTTCTAAAATTGACCATGGTGATGGTTGCACAACTCTGTGAATATGCCAACAGCCACCGAATTGCATTTAAATGGGCGAATTGTATGGTATGTGAGTCACATCTCCATGAAGCTGTTTTTCAAATGTCTTCGAACAATGGCTGGCACATATTAAGCACTATGTATTAGCTTGTGTTATCTGGGGCTAGGAAAATAGGAATGAAAAACATGAGCAGATTCTCTGCTCCATCCAGCTTGTGCTCCTAGAACTCACTTCTCTAGCTCATGCATTGTCTAACGCAGGGCTGGCACACAACCGACGTTTGCTACCATTAGACTGTGTGTGCCCTGTAAAGTGTGGCCCTCTTGCTTTCTGTGAAGGTGTGACTTCTTTTTTTTTTTTTTAAGTTTGTTTCTTTATTTTGAGAGACAGAGAGAGAGAGCATCAGTGGGATAGGGGCAGAGAGAGAGTGGGAGGGAGAATTCCAAGCAGGCTCCACGCTGACATAGCACAGAGCCTGTTGTGGGGCTCAAACTCAGGAACCGCAATCATCACCACAACTGAAATCAACAGTCAGATGCTTAACTGACTGAGCCACCCAGGCACCCCGAGGGTGTGACTTTTGATGTCTGGCTAGCGCTATCTGCCCATCCCTTCTTGTCCCTTAACAAAGCTCACCCTCTCATGGACCACAGGACTGACTCACCAGTTCTGCTTCTGAATTTTCTCAACTCCTGACCTGGCTTTGTCCTCTTCTGTAAAGCAAGTGGGAACTCGTACAGCCTTTGCTATTCAACGTGTGGTTCCAGGACCAGCGGTGTCTGCAACACTATGGAACTTGTAAGAAATGCACAAAATCCCGGGCACTGCCCCGGAACTACGGAATCAGAACCTGTGTTTTGACAGGATCCCCAAGTGATTCATTTATACATTGAAAGGTTGAGAAGAAACCCTGAAGCCCCTTCTTGGCTGTAAAGCTTTAGGATTCTGTGGGAAGGCATCTAGTAACAACAGCCAGAATACGTGGAGCCCTTACTCTGTGCCAGGGCCTCACACAAGTCCATCTCATTATCCACACAAGCTCAAAACTGGGGTAATCATGATGCTATCTTCCAGGAGAGCGAGCTGAGGCTGCCTCAGAAAAGCTGGACCTCTCCGCTGAGGTCACCTAGCTAATTGGGGACAGAGCTGGATCCCAAATCGGGTGGGCCTGACTTCAACCATGCCGCGTTGCCTCAGGGGTCCAGGCAATGCTTCAGAGAGGAGTTGACATTAGAATTTTACATTGCCAGATGATGAGGAGTTTGCCAGGCAGTGAGTGGGAGACAGACGTTCCAGGGGAAAAAAAGAGTGAGGGCGGTGGTCCAGGGCTGGGAGAAAGTTTGGCAAGTCTAGAGAGTGGCCTGAAGTGTGGTTTTGATAAAATCAGTGATAATTTGGCAAGAGCTGGTTTCTGCTGAGCACAGCATGGGAGGAGGGGGAGATAGTCAGGTTACCTAAATTATCAGCAAGTTTAGATAAAAATCTAATGACATTTTAATGTGTTTTCTGAAGGTGCTATTTACTGAGGTGAAATGTATTATACTGAGCAAGCATATGTTGTTCATTGTGCTAGAGAAAGATCATTCCTGTGGATTGAATTTGCCTTTTATAATTTACCTGGCATTACTTTAAAAAGGGTCAGCTTTGCCGTAGCCATGTAAAGTATCTTG
Organism: Panthera onca; assembly: GCF_046562875.1. NCBI lineage: Eukaryota > Metazoa > Chordata > Mammalia > Carnivora > Felidae > Panthera > Panthera onca. Next base: position 12,682,764 of record NC_138349.1, read on the forward strand.
GGAGTTACGGACAATTGGGAGTTAGAGGAGTTACGAGTCTCTCCTCGGACAGAAGGACCATTACCAAGGAATGTTACACTTGCTAGAATTCTTCCCGCGTTTGTCCATCCACACATGGTTCTGAAGTTGTCCTCAAGGGGTCTCCACATCACTGGGCAAAGCATCACAGAGTCATAGCAGTGAGGCCACAAGTCATGTCCTAAGATTGTAGCCATGGTGAAAACCCTCAAAATCAAATCTCAGGGGCATTCATTGGAATGGACATTTTTAAGCTCATCTTTAAAGTTCTTGTTCGAGTCTATGCCCCAGTGACAAATCATTTGGTAAAAACAAAAGAAAGAAAAGATAACACATTCTTCTCTTTAACTTGGATTTTCCTCTACTGAGGAAGTATCTAAATCAGTTAGGAAGTACTGAACTGCAAAGAACAGAAACCGCAAAGAAACATGGTCTAAATAGCAGAGATGTAGCAGGCAGCTCTGAGTTGGACAGCTCCAAGGGCTTGCTAAGGGATGGCTTCGCAGTGATATCCTGGCCTTAGGCTCTTCCCTATACGTCTGTCTCAGAATATTGGTTTGTCCTCTTGTTGGCTTCCCTCATGATTCCAAGATGGTAACAGCAGTTCCAAAAATCTAGTAACATAAAAAAGGGAAGCATCACCTTATGGGTTTCTTTTAAAAAGGATTGAAGCCTTTCTAGAAAGCCCCTCACCAGACTTCTCACATTTCATTGGCCATAACTGTGTTATATGCTCTTTGGTATATCAATCACCAGCAAACTACAGTTGGCTTAGATCAGTGGATATTTGCCCCCTGGGGGTGCAGAGGAGCACTTGTCTGGGCTGGGCAAGGGTGAAGTCCTGAAAAAGAAAGAAAGAAAGAAAGAAAGAAAGAAAGAAAGCAAGCAAGTAAGCTCCACCAGTAGGAAAGAATAGCAGGAGGCATGGTTTGGGGTAGGTAATCAATAGGATATTCTATTAATTTCTTATTCATGGCAATGGAAAACTCTTGAGATTCTGAAATCAGAGGGTGTGATAGTCAATTATTGGTACAAAAGTGCTGTTTAACAACCACCACAGAATTCTGGATGCCTCAAAAAATAATCAACTGGGCTGCTGTCTCATCTGGACTGTGTTTGGCTGGGGTAGCTTATCTGTATCTGACCCTCACCCTCCTCCTGTGGCCAGAAGACTCTGCATGTTCTTCTCATGGAGGTGGCAGGGGTATGAGAGCCCAAGCCCCAGTGAGTAAGCCTGTTCAAGCCTCTACTTACCTCCTGTCTGCTAATGCCCTATTGATCAAAGCAGGTCACAGGGCCAAGCTGGACCTCAAGGGGCTCAACCCATTTAGTGGGAGGTACTGCAGAATCAGACAGCTGAGGGCCTGGATACAGGAAGGGGACAAATGCAATCTATTATAGGGGGGACAAAATAGTAAGTCAAAATAAAAACAAAATATTAAGTCAAAAAGAAAACAAAGGGTGACTTTAACAGTATTTTTGCTTTTAAACTGCACTTTAAAAATTCAAAGACCTTTTTTTTTCTCAGAACATAAAGGAATTTGGAGATGTTCAGGTGAATAGAAACATTAAAACATTGGGACCCTGGGTGGCTCAGTTGGTTAAGCATCCGACTCTTGATTTCAGCTCAGGTCATGATCTCACAGTTTGTGAGTTCCAGCCCTGCCTCTGGCTCTGCACTGACAGCCTGGAGCCTGCTTAGGATTCCCTCTCTCTCCCTCTCTCTCTGCCCCTCCCCTGCTTGCGCGTGCTCTCTCTCTCTCTCAAAATGAGAGAACTTTTGAAAAACATTAATAAGGTCTGTGTGTGTGTGTGTGTGTGTGTGTGTGTGTGTGTGTGTGTAGATTGCAAAGAGTTTCAAAAAGCAGATTTTTCTAGCTCTGAACACCACCGTATCTGTGGTTGTATTAACACCATATATCAGAGTATTTGTTTCCACCGGTAACTACTCTCATTGCCCCATCCTTCTCTTAAAAAGCAATACCTGTGGTCTATACTGAGGAAATAAGTGAAGACCATATAAATGAGAAAAAACAAGGCTTTCACTGAGAGCAGAAACTCAAAAGCAGGCAGGGGAGTGGGGAAGCTTTATAGTGAGGGAAAAGGAGGATTTCAAGACTGTCCTGATGGGAGATTGTTGGGGAGGCTGGAGGTGGGTAACTGGAAATGGGACATTTTGTGTCATTGGTCCTGAGTTGGAAGCAGGGGCAAAAAATAGTGAAGCTGGCTGGCAGTGACAGTCCTAGCCTTTCTGATGGGACTGCTGCACAGGCAGGTTGCTGCAGAGGTTAAGGTCAGAGTTCTACTATCAGCCACGGTCTGGCCATTGTCTATTTGTGTATTAGTTTCCTAGGACTGATGAGACAGAAAGCCCCAGGGGCTCCTCAGGATGGTGGAAAGAGCCCGTCACTCTGGACTCCAAACTTTTCTGCCCCCCTCCAGACATCAGTGCCACCAGCACCCCCAGAGACACACACAGCTCTCACCTCACCAACCTGGCCACAGGGGCACCTCCACGGTCCCAGAAGAGAGTGTGTGCCTCATGCCATGCCTGCTTTACATCTGTCCATCCAGATCAGGCTCACCCCTGAACCTCCCCAAAGCTTTTCCCCTCTTTTCCCCCAGACAGAATGAATTGTTCCTGCCTTTGGGTCACCCAAACGATTTGAGTGAATATTTATTAAGATGAGGATTGATCACCTTGTGTGAAAAGGCATTTGTTACCAGTTTGTCTCCTCCCCTATGCTGTGAATACGTTGAAGGAAAGCTTTCAGCTTTCTCTGTGCCTAGTAAAGGGCTTTGCAGAGAGAAGGCTTACAACAAAGTCTTTTTGGGAAGACAACTGTCTTTTTGGGGGAGAGAAAAGGGCATAGTTAGAGTTGACAGATAAAATGCAAGACAGTTAAATTTGAATTTCAGAGAAACAATAATTTTTTAAATATAAGTATGTTCCAAATATTGCCTTATAAGCAGATCCAGAAATAACGTATGAGACATACTTATACTAAAAAAAAAAACAAAAAACCCTACTCATTGTCTATCAGAAACACAAATTCAATTGTGCCTACTGCATTCTTGTTTGCTAAATATGGCAACCCAGACCACAGGGTAACGCCTAGTGAAACTGCAAAATGGTTTGACTCTGAGGCCAAGAGGAAATCTCCCCAGTCCACTCTTCCCCTCTCTGTGAGGCCAGAACTCTGCCCCTGGAGTTGACGAGGCTTTGCTGCTATTGTACCCACTGATAAAACCCCAAATGGCTGGCTCCTTCCCCAAAGCTCAGAAACCAGGCTGCTCATTTCCGGGAAAATGCTTCGAAGATTCCTAGAGGAGAAGCAATGCGTGGAAATGGTAGTGGAAAGACAGGAGGAAGGAGCCTTAAATGGTCCTTAATGGGCAAGAAGTTAATTTTTTGAGCCATAGTCATTTCCTTCGTGTTGGAAAACAGGAGTTAATTGTGAACACAGATGAGGAAGTGCTTCTTTGCATGGGGAAGTCTTCTGTGATGAAGCATGATATCCAGAGGAGCTCTGCGTGGTCACGAGAGAGGAAAAGACAGATGCTGGTCCATGCTGTGCCCCTACTCTCCTTCTGGGCCCCACTTCACCCGTAGAAATTGCGGGGAGGATGTGCGCGGCAGATTGAGTGGTGACCCACAAAACCTGCCAGTGTGATCTTACTTGGCGAGGGGGTCTTTGCAGATGTAACTAAGGACTTTGAGATGAGAAGATCATCCAGAATTATCTGGGTAGGCCCCCAAGTCCAGTGACAGATGTCCTGATAAAGAACACACAGAGGAGAAGAGAGACATACAGAGGAAAAGGCAATGGCAGAGCCAGGTGACACGAACCCAGGAATGCTGACACCACCAGAAGGTAGGCAGAGTCACAGAGGATTCGCCCCGAGGCCTCCAGGGGCAGTGTGACCTTGATTTTGGACTTCTAGCCTCCAGAATTGTGAGAGACTAAGTGTCTGTTGTTTTAAGTCCTCAAGTTTGTGGTATTTGTTAAGATAGCTGCAGGAGTAGAGTCCTTAAAGCCCAGTGCCAGGCTGAGAGCGGGAGTTAAGGATGTCCCCCCTCAGGGGGCCACACACTGCCGCTAATATGAAGCCTCTCTTGGTTTCTTATGAGAAAATGGCCTACAATCCCACAGAGTTCCAATTTTATGTAAGACCAAGCCCTATTTACCAGATACTTTATACTAGCTACTCAGTTGTCATAAACATTGAGTATAAGGCAATGTTTTAAATTGGGAGTAGTATGTGGAAAATCTCACTTGCACATTTTTAACATCAAATTTAATTAATGTGTATATGGGGAATCCACAGAAACATGAGATTCTCCTCATGTTTGTTTTTGACAAAGAACATCGGTGGTTTCTAAGCAGGGGAGCTCAACACCATCCACTGAGTTGTAGGAAAAATAGTAGAACTTTAGGTCCAAAAAATAAGAAAGCAGTTTCCCAGTTTTCATATGTTGAAACCCTAACCCCAATGTGACTATATTTGGAAATAAGGCCTTTAAAGAGGTGATTAAGGTTAAATGGGGTCGTAATCTAACAGAATTGGTGGCCTTATAAGAAGAGAGAGGGGTGCCGGGTAGCTCAGCTGGTTGAGCATCCCACTTCGGCTCAGGTCATGATTTCCTGGTTCGTGAGTTCAAGCCCCACCTCAGGATCACTGCTGTCGTCAGCCTGTCAGCACAGAGCCCACTTCAGATCCTATATCCCCCTCTCTTTGCCCCTCCTTCACTTGTACTCTCCATCCCCCCCCCCCAAAAAAGATAAAAAAAAAAAAAAGAAGAGCAAGAGAGGGATCTCTTGTAAGCCCATATTGAGAAGGCGACCATCTGTAAGCCAGAAAGAGAGCTCTCACCAGAACCTGATCATGCTGGCACCCTGATGGCAGACTGCTGGCCTCTAGAACTTTGAGAAATAAATTTCTGTTGTTTAGGCCCGCAGTGTATGGTATTCTTATGGCAGTCTGAGGTGACTGATACAGGGATATGCTATCAAAAACATTTGGGGACCCCTGAAGTACATAATATGGTTCTTATATATTCCTCCTCTAATTCTTACCAAATTATTTTCCTGGAAAGTGCAAATGGCTCAGAGAGGTTGACTGTGGCAGCAGCGATGGCTCCAATTTGTCCTTGCTTTCCTGTGGGTGGTCTCCTCCTATACAGACTTTGGCCTTGGCCTTGTGACTTGCTTTGGCCAATACAACAATAGGTATTATATCATAAGCAGAGGCTTGGAAATTGCTTGTGAGTTGTAGGTTGCTCCCTCTCTTACTGTGGGACCTTCTAGCACTTAGTGAACAAAGCTACCATAGTCTCGGGTGGCTGAGAGACCATGAGGAGAGTGACTACAGACATCCCCTCTGAGGCCTGGGGCCTGTGCGTGGGACCACCCTGGACCACCAAGCTCTAACCAGCTGGCCCTGAGTACAAGAACTTCCCAGACAACCCACAGAGTCATGAAAAAGTTGAAAGGTTTGTCATTGGAAGTCACTAAGTTTTGGGGTGGTTTGTTACATGGCAGAAGCCAAGTGATACATGGGGTAGGCAGATTATAGGGTCTTTCACCCAGTTTAGATGAGTTGGAGCCCAAAATATGGATGGTCACCATATGAGATGATTTTCTTTTTCTTTTTTTAAATCTTTATTTATTTTTGAGAGAGAGACAGCATGTGAGCAGGGGAGGAGCAGAGAGAGAGAGAGAGAGAGAGAGAGAGAGAGAGAGAGAGAGAGAGAGACAGAATGCAAAGCAGGCTCCAGGCTCTGAGCTGTCAGCACAGATGTGGGGCTCGAACTCACAAACTGTGAGATCATGACCTGAGCTGAAGTGGGATGCTCAACCCATTGAGCCACCCAGGTGCCCTGAGATGATTTTCAAAAGTCTTTCCAGCTTTGTTATTTGTCTTTGCACATATTAGCACATATCAGATGCTCAAAAACAGTTGTTGAGTGAAGAAGATGGGTCATAGCAAACACACATCAAACATTCCCTACATCTGCTTACGTGGATTATTTTACTTAATCCTTCCCCCCAAATATGCAGTAGGTACTACGATTACCATGCCCATTTGAAGATGGAGAAACCAAGGCTTAGGGAGGTTAAGTAACTTGCCCCAGACCAGACAACTGAAGGCAGCCGAACTGGGATCTGATCTCCTGTACCTCTGCCTTCACAGTACCCACGTAGGTCCTAGGCGACACCACAAATTCTAAACTGCCCATCCTTCTGTACTGGATGAATTCCAACGGAAGCTGGAAACAGAATTATGTTGTATTTGCTACACACATCCTGCTTCTGCAGCCGTACGGTGGTGGATGGGGTCTGATCGTCTTAGTTCTCATGATGGTGCTTCTGTGGGCCTGGTGGCCTGTGCCTGATTGAGAAGAGGTCACCCATGGAGGTTGTTAGGAGTAAGTGACATACAGCACAGGAGCTAGCAGCTTCTGGTGCCACTACCTGGGAGGAGAGCCAGGGTGCCCTTGCAGCTCGGGCTCACTGAGAACTAAGTGATGCCAACTGCCTTCCCTGGGACCCAGGTGGTGCCCATTATGCAGAGATAGAGCAAACTCCGTGGAAGGTCAGTGCCAGGCAGAAAGAACAGCTTTCTCTACTGGAGGTCTGTGTGAGGCCTTCGGTCTGTCCATCCTCCTGCCTTCATTCTCGGACAGAAAACCACAGATTGAGTCACTCTGGTCAGAGCTGTGTACAAGCTGCTGGTGGGGGTGCTTGGGCTTTGTTAGAGGCAGTTTTCCCTTTGAGGGGAGAGCGTCTGGCAGCTTCTGGGCAAGGGCTATAAGAGTATAAGAGTGGTGAGAGTTTTACATGAGGTTGTTCTTTTAGTCCTTAGAGGGGGTGCTTTCCTGGTTCCCTGTGCCTCTCCACCCTGTTATTCTCCATTATGGTAAACTGTTTACTGTGATTATTTTGTTTGCTTATTCACTTGCTTAAAAATTTTTTTTAATGTCTTATTTATTTTTGAGAGAGAGAGAGCGAGCAGGCCAGGAGCAGAGAGAGAGAGGGAGACACAGAATCTGAAGCAGGCTCCAGGCTCTGCGTTGTCAGCACAGAACCCTACGCAAGGCTTGAACTCATGAACTGTGAGATCATGAGCTGAGCCAAAGTTGGACGCTTAACCGACTGAGCCACCCAGGAGCCCCTTCACTTACATTTTTCTCCTCTCTTTCCCATTGGACATGTATCTCCATGAAGGTAGAGACCTTGTCTTTTTCTTTATGGCATCCCCAGCATAATGTCATGTACATTTAGTTGCACAATAAAAATGTGTTTGGTGAATTCCGCAAGGCAGACATTATTAATCTTATGTAATAAAACAGAAAACTAAAGGTCAGAATTGTTGGGTAACTTGCTTAAGATGACGCAAGTAGTGAATCATGGGAACCAAATTCTAACCTGGGTTCTACTGACTTTGAAGCCTGTGAAGTTTCTCTAAAACATGAGGCAGGTACCACAGGTGGTAAGAGACAATAGTGCACAAATGCATTTAAATAATATTGAATCATGATGCAAAAGTCATTTCCTTTCCACTTATCCTTCAATCCTGATTATCTCAAAAAAATTAGTTTTTCTAAAAAAAAAAAAAACTGGCCTCAAGCTTAGAGCAAGACTGTCAGCATGAAGTTTGGCTATGAGAGGCGGAAGGTTTGAAAAGATTAGATGAACAAGGTAAGGTATTTTCTCTTTCATATAAATGAAGCATAGGCAAGTAGCCCAGAGTTGGAAAGGCAGTTCTGTGATAGTCAGGAACCCAGACTTCTTCCACTCTGTTGTTCTGGCACCTTGGTCATGTAGAGTATACTTTATAACCCAAGATAGTTGCTGCAGCCCCAGCCATTGTGTCCACCTTCTAGCCATCGGGAGAAAGGGAAGATCCTGCCACTTTCATTAGGGGCCACTTCCCAGAAGTCATGTGTAACAGTTCACTTTATATTCCTTGGCCCACCGGAGAATTTTATTTCCACGGCTGTGTTAGGAGCCTGGCTTTCACAAGGTTCATGGGCTCATTGCATTTGGCAGAGCCTCCAAGACTGGAAGCTTTGATCAGAAAATCAAGAAGTGCTCGAATGTGGGACGGGCTGTAAAGTAGGACTTGTCTTATGGCTCTGGGCCCAAGGCTGATGAGGACAGGGAGTCAGTCTGCATGGGGCTGTGCGAGGCAATTTCCTTTCCTCCCCAGGGTGCGGGGTGGAGGGAGGGAGGGGATGCTCCTTTGTGTTGCTCCCCTCGTTGTCCTACTGAACCCAACGAAGGGGAAGGGTTGCGAAAGAATCCCTTGTAGGGACTAGGGTGCCTGCAGGAGGGGGAGCCTGGCACTCCATCCTGATCAGATAGCTCTCAGGCCCTGGACATGCTGGTCTCCAGATGGGCCTCACTGAGCAGGGGAGGAGAGGGCTGGAGAGAGATGGAAGGGTGAAGGCAGACACTGTCTACTGATGTATGCTCTGAACACCCACGTGTGTGAGTTTCTCAGGAGTCCAGGGGACGTGGTGGGAGGAGGCTGCCGCCGGGCAAAAGAACCCAAGCAGCAAGAGGCTGTGGGTATCAATGCCGGAGGGGGCAGCTTAAGGTGTGTGGTAGAGTGGAACCAGATTGCTCACTCGGGGAACTGGTGAGCCGAAGACACCTTGGAATCAGGAGAACTCCTGCCTGCACCCACACGTGCTAGTGTCTACAAGCCACCCCCAGGGAGGATCAGCCAGGTGAGTGGAGAGGACTGCAATGTGCCAGCCACACCAGGAGACCTCTGTCCTCTCCCCTGAGTTGCTGAGTCCCAGCCCCCAACCCCAGACAAGCTGGAGAAGGGAAGGATTTTCTCAAAGGCAAAGCAAGCCTCCCCTTCACTCCTAAGTATGAGGAGGAGGGAAAAGCAGACTGCCTTGTCCTCACTCTAGTCCCTAGACCCCGAGCCCAGTTGTGATGGGGAAGAGGTGACCTTGGAATCAGACAGGAAATTAGCATGCTAAACCAGACTGGGCTGTTTTAATAAGCTCTGAAATATGCCCAAGATCCTGGGGAAGGGTAGTCCACAGAGGCTGATTGATTCTTTTACTCACCATACGCACTTACCACCCACTGACATTGTGCTAGCCACTGTCAGATGCATAGGTCCCTGCACTTGTCCAGTGGTGAGGGAGACAGATGATGGAAAATAAACTCACGCTCCCGGGGTGGGCTACAGAGGACTGGGAAGGAGATGGAGGGAGGTAGTTACCTTTCTGAGGAGGGGATCTTGAGCAAGGGCTCAAATGAGCAAGGGAGGGACTTGTGGGACTGTGGGGGCTAAGATCGGAGTTTTCTCCCGATTTCCTACTGGAGGAGGCCTAGCCAGCCTGCTGGGGTCTCCCCGCGCACCATGCATGTCAAAGCTGGTGATGATTAGGATCTCAGATTCCCAAATCCAACCCTGGGATTTTGATCCGGTTGTATGGGAGATGGGCCAGAACCTTTCCAAAGGTTTATCTGATTCTGATCATCTCAAGATCTGAGAACCAGATAGCTCAATGTCCCATTTGCTACTCACCATGCACCTGCTGACTTGAAAAGGGAGCTGAAACCATTAAAAATTGAGAGCTTTCACTGTGTATCAGGAATGCTGCTAAGCACTTTGCATTATCTTTAATATGTGTATATGTATAATATTTGCGAGACCACTGAAGTAGGTACTATTATTCTACCCATTTTGTAGATGAGGAAACCGAGGCTCAGAGATGTTAAGTCACTTGCTTGAGATCACAAGATGGCATATGGGAGTGCGAGGTTCTGACCCTGGCATGAAACTATGGCTGTGCCTTCACCCTTCAGAGATGAGGTAAACACTCACCATGACAGCAACCAGCCACACAAGGCAGAAATTTCAAGTGACACATAGGAGTGGACCAAGCACAGCTTAAGATTTCAGAGGTGACACCTCACGCCAGTCAGAGTGGCCAAAATGAACAAATCAGGAGACTATAGATGCTGGCGAGGATGTGGAGAAACGGGAACCTTCTTGCACTGTTGGTGGGAATGCAAATTGGTGCAGCCGCTCTGGAAAACAGTGTGGAGGTTCCTCAAAAAATTAAAAATAGACCTACCCTATGACCCAGCAGTAGCACTGCTAGAAATTTACCCAAGGGATACAGGAGTACTGATGCATAGGGGCACTTGTACCCCAATGTTTATAGCAGCACTCTCAACAATAGCCAAATTAGGGAAAGAGCCTAAATGTCCATCAACTGACGAATGGATAAAGAAATTGTGGTTTATATACACAATGGAATACTACGTGGCAATGAGAAAGAATGAAATATGGCCTTTTGTAGCAACGTGGATGGAACTGGAGAGTGTGATGCTAAGTGAAATAAGCCATACAGAGAAAGACAGATACCATATGGTTTCACTCTTATGTGGATCCTGAGAAACTTAACAGAAACCCAAGGGGGTGGGGGGAAGGAAAAAAAAAAAAGAGGTTAGAATGGGAGAGAGCCAAAGCATAAGAGACTGTTAAAAACTGAGAACAAACTGAGGGTTGATGGGGGGTGGGAGGGAGGGGAGGGTGGGTGATGGGTATTGAGGAGGGCACCTTTTGGGATGAGCACTGGGTGTTGTATGGAAACCAATTTGACAATAAATTTCATATATTAAAAAAAAAAGATTTCAGAGGTGACAAAGAAGGCAGTGAGGTCTTGGGGCGCCTGGGTGACTCAGTTGGTTAAGCTGCCGACTTTGGGTCAGGTCATGATCTCACGGTTTGTGAGTTCGAGCCCCACGTTGGGCTCTGGGCTGACAACTCAGAGCCTGGAGCCTGCTTCCGTTTCTGTGTCTCACTCTCTCTCTGCCTCTCCCCTGTTCGAGCTCTCTCTCTGTCTCTCTGTCTCTCTCTCTCTCAAAAAAAAAAAATGAATAAACATTAAAAAAATTTAAAGAAGGCAGTGAGGTCTGGATATTGAGGAATAAGGGCTCGGACAGTCTCCAGTGGGGGGCTACGGCTTGGGAAGGAGGAACAAGCAGAAAGAGGTGCCTGCAATGCAGAGCGTGGACAGTCACCCAGAGAGAAGCAGAGACCAGAGACTACATGGTCCCTGGATGGGAAAGTGGAGACAGTACTGGCCTTGGTTCCTTATGGCAATTTGGACCTTCATCCTAGCTCAGAGGGTGATAAATGGAGCCTGGGGGCTAGAGTTTGCCTGGAAACAAATCTCAAGCAGTGGAAAACTAGAGGTTTCATGGTCAGCATATCTAAAAATAGTAACTCAGTGCAAAACTGAAATAGAAAAAGTTGTCTACCTGCGTCTCTGTGACTTTCCCACTGACTGGCACTCAGGAACCTGTGTCCCTCTGCCCTCCTCCCTTGCTGTGCCTCCCATTGTTTGCATGATGCTTGGATGTACTTTTTCTGTCTCCAGAATCCAGGAGATCTCAGTAGCCTCATGATAAATGCTTCTGTTGCTTCAGATAGTTTGAGTGGTTTTTGATCCCTGCAATCAACATATCCCTGTCTAGAATAGAAATGATGAACCTGATGTCTGGTACAGGCCAGTTGAGATATGGGTGTGGGATCATGCAGGGCTACCTCTGCTAGGAAGCTGGAAATTAAGAGATGGAATCTGAGCAACGTATTGAAGATAATGCCAGCTGCTGTGACAGATAAACCCTGAGACCTTAGTGGCTTAGCACAGTAGTTTATTCCTTGTTGACACCATGGTGTGTGCATGTTCCTGATCAGACAACCTTTATCCGGGAACCTGGATCCCTCCATGTTGTGGCTCCTCCCTCCCATAATACTTCCCCTGTGCTCACCCATGACTGTGCTGAGCCTGTGGGGAAGCACCCCTGCCCAGATGTGACAAAGATCCCTTTTACTCACTTGCCACTGAAGAGAATGAGAAGTCACTCACATGATCTCACCAAAATGCAAGGGGGCTGATGCTCTAGCAAACAGTATGGCAGTTCCTCAAAAAGTTAAATGTAGAGGGGTGCCTGGGTGGCTCAGTTGGTTAAGGTTCTGACTCTTGGTTTCAGCTAAGGTCATGATCTACTGGTTCATGAGTTCGAGCCCTGTGTCGGGCTCTGCATTGACAGTACAGAGCCTGTTTGAGATTCTCTCTCTCTCTCTCTCTCTCTCTCTCTCTCTCTCTCTCTCTCCTCTCTCTCTTCCCCTCATGCATTCTCTCTCTCTGAAAAAATAAAAAAAATAATTAAATTGAAAAGTTAAACATAGAATTACCAAATGACCCAACAATTCTACCCCTAGGTATGTACCCAAAAGAACTGAAAACAGATGTTGGGATAAATACGTGTGCATGAGTGTTCTCAGCATTATTATTCACAAAAGCCAAAAAATGGAAACAGCCCAAATGTCCATTAACAGATGAATGGATAAGCAAATCGTATGGATATCCACACAGTAGAATATTCAGTCACAGAAAGGAACGAAGTGTTGTTATGTGCTGCAACATGGGTGAACCCAGAAAACTTACGCTAGGTGAAAGAAGGCAAATGCAAAAGGTCACATAATGAACAATTTCTTTTTTTATAAGACATATCCAGAATAGGTAAATCTATGTTTGTTTTTGTTTTGTTCTTTTTTGTTTTGTTTTGTTTTGTTTTTTTTACGAGAGAGTTGTGGGGAGGGGCAGAGGGAGAGAGACAGAAAGAGACAGAATCTTAAGCAGGCTCCACACTCAGCATGGAGCCTGACGGGGCACTGGATCCCACCATCCTGGGATCAGGACCTGAACCAAAATTAAGAGTCGGATACCCAACTGACTGAGCCACGCAGGCACCCCAGAACAGGTAAATCTATAGAGATAGAAAGCAAATTGGTGGTTACCAGAGGTTGAGGAGAGGGAAGAATGGGTAGTTATTGCTTAATAAGTACGGAGTTTTCTTTGGGGATGATGAAATGTTTTGGAACTTGATATAGGGGTTGGCTGCACAATGTTGTGAATGTATGAAGTGATGCTGAATGGTACATCCCAAAATGTTAATTTTATGTTATGTGAATTTCACGTCAATAAAAAAAAATGCAAGGGGGCTGGGAAGTGTCATCCCTGGTAGGGCAGCGGCTGCTTCCTAGGGATAACTCCACACTCCTGAAGGGGGTCATGTGTCCTTGGTGACCAGCTAAGCATCTGTGTGCATCTTTCTTCATCCTTCCTCCAGAACACTTATCTCCTCCCCAAGGGGAGATAATCCAAAGACCTCCCAGGACACTGTATCCAGCTTAAAGCTGAGGATGTCCTGTCCTGTTGATTTCAGACGTGGCTTCCCTTGCTCTGGTGACATACAAACTAGAAGGACAAGTTATCTGAATCCCTCACCTTCGCACCCAACACCCAGAGGTAGAGCAGAAACAGCATGACTACAATACAAACTTGTGTTCTGAAAGGGGAAGACAGGCAGACAGAGCAGCCGCTGGCCCCTGACAATTGTGAGCTCTGGCTGGGCAGGCACCGAGGAGGTGGGACCATGGGTGAAGAATTTCGCTTGTTAGACCCCATTCTAATTTCTGGGAGGAGCTCCCTGGCCCATTGTTCTTTATGGCCCTGATTCCATCCTCTGGGAGATTTTGCCTTGATCATTACCTCCTGGGCCACATCTAAAATGAATGTTGGAGAGTTTGCTCTACTTAGCGACTGTGCAGCCTGCACGAGCTGACTTCCTGCCTGTGCAATCTCAGGGCCCCAAGGGTTGTTTAATGCTTGAACAGTCAAAATATTTGCTAGTTTGGGTTTGTCATTTCTTTGGTAATAAAACACCTAAAAATGGGAGGTTTCTTACTAGACACACAAAAAAGTGCATTTTGTATGATTTTAGTTATACGATATTCAAGAACAAGCAAAATGAACCCATGATGCCCCTTGTTTTTGATCGGAATCCATGTACAAGAAGACTCAGAGAGGCTAATTGGCTTGCCTAAAGTCACACAGCCACTTCGAGCAGAGGCAGCACTAGAACACAGGTCTCCAAATTTACAGCCCAGAAAGCTTGGCTTGGCTCTCACAGGGAATGAACAGACACAACAGTTTCCAAATGTGGATTTTTCTTTTGGTACTTTTAATTAGCATATATGAAATACACTGCCAATCTAATTTAATTATAATTAGGTAACCAGAAGCCTGATTATGTTGTAAATTTAGATTAAAGAGCTGTTGTTTTCAATTAGGTTTGATTGTAAAGTGCTTTGACACTCTTCTTGGCCTCACGGAAAGTTCATTATATAACTTCCCAGTTTCTCACTTGGATTTTGCCCACAGGTCTGGGGTGGTAGTAACTGAACTAAAGTTCCCAGGACACCCCCAGTCTGGTGCAGATTTGGACCTGGTACCTACCCATTGGTGGCAAGGGCCGCCAGATGCTACTGGGCTGTTGGATCAGGGTACTTTCAGCTGCCTGTAATAAAGAATCCAACTGGAAAAGCCCAAACCTCAAGGGGACTTAAAGTCACACACAATAAGACACACGCAGGTATGCAGGCCCAGGGTTTGTTAATTTACTTTCAAAACATCCTTAAGGGCTCAACTCCTTAAGGATTTCATCTCCCTGCTCTACCAACTTCAACATGTTGGCTTCTGTTCTCAAGCTTGTTGCTAGATGCTTATGGGATGGTTGCTGCAGCCCCAAGCTTTCTTATGCCCCCAGAGGGGGACATTCCTTCCTTGTGTCCCTTGAGCCTCCAGCAGACTTCTCATGGCTCCTTGGTCAGGACTGCAGCACAGACCCGTTCCTAAGTCACCATCCCTAACGAGTCACCATGATTGACTTGAGCAAATCAAGTAGAGTCTTTCCAGGAGCCCATGATTGCCTGATACCTACCAGCAAATTAGGAGAGGCCTTGGGGAAGGGCAGTGGCTGTTGGCTAGGCTACCAAAGGTCCTTGCCTGAGGCCAGTGTGGCCACACCCTGCAGAAATGGCTAAGCTCAGCTCCGGTTCTTGACTCTCCAGCAGATACCTGCTCTCTCTATTCCTTGGGGCTAAGCTTTGGCATTGTTTGTAGATGGTGTTGGCCATATAAGGCATGGCTAAGCAAGAACAAGTTTGAAAAAGAGAAGACATTTTAGAAGACCATGCAGGCCAACTAGAAGATGAGACAGAAGTGCACATAGCTGCGGGAGTGGCTAAGCCACCCCAGTTGTCTCTGGGGAATATCGGGAGCTCTGCCTTGGAAAGAGGGTATCAGAGAGAATGGGTTTGACCCTCAGCACCTCAGGTAATGTTCCCAGCAGTCCTCTGAAGTATTATTTGACCCAGACTCAACTGTTCTCCCACACCAGGCTGCCTGGAGAAGTGACCATCCTCTTGCTGGAAGATCACCTGAGGCTCTGAATTCCCTCTGCTGCCATGCATGGCCCACCTATGGACAGTGGAGTGTGGTGGACGTGTAGGTAGGTCCTGAGGTCAGACTCCTCATGTTCACACTCCAGCTCCTTTCACCTCCAACCCTGGGAGTTTCTTCAAGCTCTCTTAGCCTCAGCTTCTTCATCTGTAAAAACTCTACTTTATGGGGTTCTTGTGAGGATTGAATGAGATAATCCATAGAAAATTCTTAGCACAGAGTCTAGCAGATAGTCAACAGGCAATGGATATTTGCTATTTTTCTCACTACCATCCGTAATTCATGGTATTCTGGGCCAAGTGGAAGAGCTGGCTAATGCTCTGGCCATCACGACCCCCAAAATCCTTTTCAGCATTGGTTTGAAGGGTAGCTCTGAACACAGAGCAGAAAAAGCAGCCCATGCTGGAAGCAAAAAGCCCCTGGTATGGACCTGGCACATAGTAGGTACACAATAACTATTAGTCACCCTCCCTGCCTTAAAATTATACAATCAGCTCAATGGCTTTCCCATTCTCTCCTGTCAAGCCTTTGGAGTGATGCTTAAACTGTCACCTTGGAGACAATGTGCTCCAGGAGACAGGTTTCCATTTTGAATCTCTGATGACTACACAGGCCGCCTCCATTTCTTAAAAAAACATCTTCAAAATGTTGGGGCAACTGAATGCCTGAAAGTTGAACAATGGATCCCCATAGTAATGACGTTGCACTCTCAGAAAGCTAAATATATTATAAAGTCCTTGATCATAATTGTCCTTTTTGACAGTCCTTAACAGTGTTTTGTTACCTTTTGAAATGAATTTTGTTCTTTTATTTTGCAATTAAACACATGAGTAACGGGCTGAAGTCCAGTGAATGGCCGAAAGAGATTAGAGTCTCTGCAGCATTTGTAATGGTTTCCATCTGTGTCCAAACAGGATTAACTTTACAGATTTTTATTTTTATTTTTAATTTTTTTTTAACATTTTATTTATTTTTGAGACAGGGAGAGACAGAGCATGAATAGGGGAGGGGCAGAGAGAGAGGGAGACACAGAATCTGAAACAGGCTCCTTGCTCTGAGCTGTCAGCACAGAGCCCGATGCCGGGCTCGAACTCACGGACCGCGAGATCACGACCTGAGCCGAAGTCAGACGCTTAACCAACTGAACCACCCAGGCGCCCCTTTACAGCTTTTTAAAAATCACTGGTATCAGTTCATCCAGTTTTCCATTCTCCAGTTTCTATGAAACAATAAGGCAAAAACATGCAATTTTCAAAAACATATACTGTTGACCACATAATAAAAGGGAGCCTCCAAAACTGACCTGTTGGCTGGCAGGATGCATCACTGTTTCAAAGCTGGAAATGTTTGGGTTTAGAGGATGAAAGGCAATTTGGGGTGTGAAGTATGAAAGTGCTGATTAACGTGTGAAAAAAAATGGAGTTGAGACCCATTTATATCTGCCCCTTCTTAAATATGACAAGATAGATACTAACTCCTACCAGATGACCAATGTGGCCTCTAAAAGGTCCTGGCCTCTGCCCATGGCTAAGCCACTGAGAATGCTGGCCTCATGATCATGAAGCATCTTGGTCCAACCACCTGGAATGCCAGTGAGCATTGCCCAGATTGACTGGCCATGAAGAACCAGGTGTTTCGTGCTCACTGCTGCCAACCACAGACGTGCCCATGGCACCTGCCGGTGCTGGCTGATGGCGAAGGGCCAGTCCTCAATTTCAACCACAGGAGGGGCCTCACTTGCAGGCCACAGCTGAACTGTGTTGGGCCCAGGTGTTGCCTTCCCCTAAGACTCCATTGGGATTGGACGCACTGGATCTTTCAAAGCTGTGTCATCACTCAACATGCAAACAATGACTTTTAATAAACTTCTGAATTCTCATCTCCAGAGTTCTCTGTAACTTTCTCCCCTGACACAGTCCTTCACCCCACTCCTCCTACACAACCCTTTCACTGCTGCATGATCAGCACATTCTTTCACGTATTTTTCCTTCAAATTTTTCCTCCAAGTCTTTGCTTTAACCCAAACTTAGCTGTTGTCTGAGCACAGCATCTTTGTGGCCTGTCTAGGAGACACATGTTTCTCATACCCTGAGGTATTTCTCTGATAGGGAGGTGGTGTTGGCATCCTCCTTGTTCCTTCCCTCCCCCTTGCAAGCTCCAATGAGGCATACACCATTGGAGTTTCCCACCCCATCCTCACAGAGCAACCATCTCCTGGTTATTAGCACCCCTCACTTTTGTTTCTGGATGACCTTTATCTCTACATCAATTCCTGCCATCATTCCCTTGAGGGAAACTTCAACATGCATGTGGGTGGTCCTTCCAGTCCTCTGAACTCTTCCATCCCTGGCTCTCCCACCAGGCCCAATTCTAATATTTGCAGCAGGAGCACAAATGGAGGCTCATCTGTATGTCCCAATATTTAAATGTTACACATCCAGCTAACCAACTGTTAAATAACACATATCCTATTTCCTTTCCTTGATACAAAAAAAGGTACATGTAAAATTATGGTAAAATATCAAGGATGATTGAATTGAACTACTTTTGTATATGTCTGCGCACTCTTTCCACGAGCCTATTATTTGGGTAAGTAATGAAATAAAGTCATACATAATTCATAAATTATATTTATTCCCTAAAAGTTAATTTTCTTGCCTTCATTTAAGTAAATTACTAATTATGTTGTTATAATCAAGACTTTCACATAATTTGTGTTCTATTGAGAGTAATGACTAATTAGACAACCTTCTGGGGACATTGTGGTTGTTAAGGTGTTTTTCATCAATTTCAAAGTGGAAGAACTATGTTTGGCTGAGGTTGAAGCAGCTGGGACTTGTCAATTAAATTCTTAAAGTAATACTTGGATTGGAAGGGAACCATGAGTTTCATATATCACATTCATATCATGATAGATCATGAGTTTAACATACAACATTTTGATGGGGTTAGGTTGTATATTATCAATTATGTATCACATTATCACAGAAAATGGCATAAAATATATTAATTTCATTACATAAATTGCTAATCATCAATATCACAAATTTTTATTGTCTCTCAAAAGAAATATCAAGATCGATACAGTATTTTAAAGTGTTTTCCTTCCAAAATCTTCAATGTTGACAACAACAACATGTTATTAATTTGTTAAAATTTTTCTCCAGGTTACATTTTGAGATCTAATGGCCCAAAATAGTCTCTATAGAAATTAGTTTGGGGAAATGTTGTATGAATTTCCTTCATAGTCATGCAAAGTTTTTGTTTCCTTTAAAAATAAAAAAAAATGTTTTAAAAAATGAAGTAGACAAACTTAACTCTGGTTTTCTTTTGTCAGCCACAGTTCATACCAAATAGCTGTGGGATAGTGCAAGTACCCTTTCTTCTAAAGACTACACTCAGATCTGAGAATCTTCTGTTGTCTCACTTAACTCTTCAAGTGCATTTCATCTATCTTGTCTAAATTATATCAAACTGCTTTAACACAGCAAGTAACTCCAAGACCGTGAATTAGAACATGAAAATGGACAGCTCGCACAAGTGGGAAATGTTACTTTGTTATGCAAGAATCTATTGCAAGTGGAAAGGATTTCAGAAGTTAATTAATTTGTCTTCCCTTTCAGTTAAGTGTTTCTGTCATTCAAATGGTCTCTGCATTTTGATGTATCTCTGTCTCATGTGTAGGTGGTGGACACCACCCAAAAAGCCTTCGTGGCATCCAGGAGAGGTCACTTGTTTTGAGGACAGGGGGTACAGAGAATGTTTGCCAACTCAAACATTCTACCTTTGGGTTATGACCTATCCTGCTGGTTTCTTAATTAAAGACAGACATCCTTGTAATAGCTCTTCGACTTCATGGAGACTTCTCATTCATAAACAACTTTACCTTCTCTCTAGCCATCTGCCCCATCTGTCTTTATTTTCTTACCCAGCTTGGAGTCCGTAGCTGATTCATCATTTCCATTCCTCACCCAACTCTCCTTCCATTGCATGCATCTGATAAAACCCCAGCTATGGATGACCGTGATCGTCTATCTAGGTCTGTGTCAGAGTGGCTGAGTTATCCTTAAAACCTTTCCTTCTCTCACTTTCCCAGTTTAACGCATCGAGTCCTGTCCAGCCTAACTCCAAAATCAATCTGCAGTCCAACGCCTGTTTCTATGCCCACTGCCATCCCCCTAGTCCAAGCCATCATCATCTCTTGCCCTAAGTATTGCCATATTCTCTAATTGGTCTCTCTCTTTTTTTTTTTTTACTCTTTCCTTTCCTAAAGTCCACTCACCTCAGGGCAGTTAGACATCCTTATAAAAATGTAAAGCATACACAGCACTTCCTCACTCCTTTTCCATTCAAGCAGATACAGAATCCTCAACAGGACTTATAAGGACTTGTATAACCGGGCTATTTCCTACCTTTCCTCCAGGGATATTCCATATCCCTTTTCCTCTCCTTCACTCTACACGAGTCTCATTACTTTCTTTGGGTTCCTAGATTATGGCAAACACCTTTCCCCCTGCTGAATCTTCTGCCCAGAGTGTTCTCTCCCTAAATTGCCGATGGATGAACTTCTACCTTTCTCTCAACTTAGCAGAAATATGCTTTTTCAGAAAAATCCTCCTTGGTCACCCAAAGTAAAATACTTTTCTGTTGTGCCCTCTCACGGCACCTAGTATTTTCCTTCATGATGCCTTGTCATGCTTTGGCTTATGTGGTTAATTGTTTCATACTTGGCAGTGCAGCGGAATGGAAATACGAGAGGCAGAAACTCTTTTTGCCTGTTTACTCTCCGAGCCCCAGCATGTGCCTGGATACAGATACACTTGTGAGTGACTGAGTGAAAGGGATCGGCCTGCAATAAGGTGCTGATAGGAAGAACTTTTTTTCTACAGTCTCCTTCAGCCTAAAGTCATTTCCTTCAGCTTCTAAATTCACCACAGGGAGAATCTGCATCATTATCTGCTTCCCTGCTAGGATGGAGTTTAGCATTCAGATGTTAAGATGTAAAAGGAAGGAACAAAATCCAACATGGAAAGAAATTTCGAATAAAGAATACTCCCCCGAGTGGCTACACATCTTCACGTCAGCAGCAATCTCTGGGCAACGAATAAGGCTTGAGTTATTTATATGTCTCTAATCCTCTTGCCTTCTAATCAAGATCATTCCAGTAGCTTTGCATTTAGACTTCCAATTGCATTATACGTTTACAAGTCACTTCTCTGTCAAATGCTGTATTGGTCCATTATAATCTCCTAGGATAAAAAAAAAAGTATTCATTCGGAGTGACTGGGTGGCTCAGTCAGTTAAGTGTCAGGTCATGATCTCAAGGCTCGGGAGTTCGAGCCCAGTGTTGGGCTCTGTGCTGACAGCTCAGAGCCTGGAACCTGTTTCAGATTCTGTGTTCCTCTCTCGCTCTGCCCTTCCCCCACGCATGCTCTGTCTCTCTCTTTCAAGAATAAACATTAAAAAAAAATTAAAACAAGACACAAAAAACAAAGTATTCATTCTTCTTTATCCTAATATAGTTTATCTCTATCAAGGTAATGTTTTTAAGTTTTCCATGCTAATGCCTTCATGAAATTAATAGTAAGTTTGAAATAAAACAGCAATTAAATCATTTATATGTTGTATGTTGTCTACAACATCTTCTCTGATTCAATTAGTTCTTACTTGACTGTTAGAAGATGCATGTACAGTCTGTGGATTTTTTCACATAACTTTTCTTGTCTTCTTTCCTTTTCTTGTTCACCTCTGAGCAATGTCATCCTTTACTAACAATGCAAGAACTAAGATAAAAAGATGTAAAAATGGCAATAATAAACTTTGCTTTCTCTTAGGGAAGAATGTATCTCACCGTATAGATCATGTTTTAAGAGCTGATGAAAGGGAAAAGGACAGTTGATATGAATAAGCTTTCAGGTAGACTTCAGCTAGTCATGCATTTACGCATCCAAAAATATTGAACAATCACAACGAACTATTCCATGGGAAAGGTGACATGAAGTACTTAAAGACTGTGCCCACCCCCCTCCAAGTTTTAACTATGTATTTTTTAGTTCTTTTTAAAATTTTTTAAAGGTTTATTTAGTCGAAAGAGAAAGGGAGAAAGAGAGAGAGAGACAGAGAGAGCAGGGGAGGGGCAGAGAGAGGGAGACACAGAATCCAAAGCAGGCTCCAGGCTCTGAGCTGTCAGCACAGAGCCTGATGCAGGGCTCGAACTCATGGACTACAAGATCATGACCTGAGCTGCAGTCAGATGCTTAACCGACTGAGCCACCCAGGTGCCCCAAGTTTTAACTATTTTAGACAATTAGCCATATATTTATCTAATCCGTATATACGCAATTTTGCATAAATATATTGATTAGGTAGGTGCTAATGAAGGGGAGGGAGTGGAGAGTTTGTGATGAAGTTATGTAACGGATAGGCTCGAGGAGATTAGGTACTTGTGCCTTTAAGGGGCACTGTTGCATAGCCAGCACTTATTTAAACCTCCCAACTTGACCCCAGGTTTTGTTCTTGTATCTATTCCTCACTTTTCAGCCATGTACTAGAGGAGAAGCTGATAACACTCTGGGCTCCAGGGGTGGACCTTATTTGCCAGGAATAAATCCATGCCCTTTCCAGTAAATGGCTCTGGAATATGTGTAAATGTCATGTGAATCAGTTCAGGAACGAGCCAATGAGGCACTGAGAGGATGTTTGCCGAGGGCTTCTGGGGAAGGACCTGCTTGCTTATAATAGACAGCTATCAGAAGTTACGGCCGCCTTCTTCTTGCCATTGGTGTCCATGTATACGAGGCCTGGGGGCTGTGACAGCCATTATGCCAGCAGCCTGAGGATGAAGCTTGTGAAAGAGGAGATCAGGACAAGGAGCACGACAGAGAACAGAGCTGGAGCCAGTGCTGAACCACACCTCACTTTGCCCTGCTTAGACTTTGTCAGTTTGTTAGCCAATGAATAGCCTTCGTTTTTATGTAATTTTTACTCGAGATTTGTGTTTCTGGGAGCCAAAATGAACATTTAGTGTATAGAATTCCAATTTATACTTTCTTCATGTTGTTTATTTTTTAAAACTTGCAGTTTTGGAATTTTTTTCTGATTATAAAAATAATACACGCTCATTGTAGAGAATAGAAAACATTGAAGGTTAAAAGAAGATTAAATCCATCCATAAGCCCGTTATCCCTAGATAACTGCTATTAGTATTTTGAATTAGTCTTCTCTTTATGTATACAAACTTATGATGCAGGCTGGCGGGTCCAAGGACCCAGAGCAGGTCCCACAAGACCAGCCAAGAGTGTCCCTGGCTTTGCACTGCATGGAATCAGATGCAAGCTGAGTGGAAGTAAGAGCAGAGTTTGTTGAGGACATAGAGAGACAGCAGATACAGACACGGCATCTAGGAGACCCAGAAAGGAAAAGGAACATGAACCTCATCTTTGCTCAGGGGTCTGGAGTTTTTACTGAGGGTGGTGGTCTGGTGTACAAATCCCATCAGGCATCCAAGAACCTGTTTGAACAAGGACAAGTGCTCAGGTGTCCTCTGTAGTGACTTATGCCCTGGAGCCAGGGGCTTCGTGTCAAGGTGTTTGGAGTCAGTGGTCTTGGAGAATGTTCATGATGGCCCCGCTCAATCCCTCTTCAGATATTATCTATTGTGTTGGAAGAATCCAAAGAAAGCATCAACTCCTTGACCTTCACATGGAGAACATACATTAAGGCATGTGTAAGGCAGGGGTGCAGGTTCTAGCAAGAATAGAAACAGCAAAAGGAGCAAAGGAAAAAAAAAAAATATATATATACGTTTATCCTGATTTAATGAAACTCATAGCATAGTGGGAAATAGAAACAAACAAGCCAACCTAAAGATCAAATAGATTGATACCTGGAACTATGGAAGGTTGTAGTAATTATTAACCTGGGTTATAACTCTCCAGTGTCAGGTCAGTGGTTGCTAGTAATGCTATTCCCTATCTCCATATCCTAGAACAAATCATCTAAGATTTTAAGTTAATAAGTATTAAAATATATGCTTTTAAGTGTAATATAATGATGTCTCAGAATATCCATTAAAAAAACCCAGTTGTCAACATGTCCATTTGGTTTCTCTTTGGTAGATGGTGTTTCTTTTTCTTTTTTAACGTTCACTTATTTTTCAAGACAGAAAAAGAGAGCGTATAGGAGCTAACACGGGAATGGGGGGGGGAGGGGCAGAGAGAGAATCCCAAGCAGGCTCTGTGCTGTCAGTACAGAGCCTGATGTATGGCTCACGAACTTGTGAGATCATGACTGGAGCTGAAACCAAGAGTTGGATGCTTAACCGACTGAGTCAGCCAGGAGCCCCAGGTGGTGTTTCTTCTTCTTCTTTTTTAATTAAAAAAAATTTTTAATGATTATTTTGAGAGGAAGATTGAGAGAGAGAGAGAGAGAGAGAGAGAGAGAGGGAGAGAGAGGGAGAGAGAGAACGAGTCAGGGAGGAGCAGAGAGGGAGAGAGAGAACCCCAAGCCAAAATCAAGAGTCAGACACTTAACCAACTGAGCCACCCGGCCCCTGTTTCTTCTTATTTATATGGCAAGTTGCACCCTGTCAGTGATTGCTTTGGCCCAATCATCATTATAGTTTTCCATAATGGTGTATTTAATTGCAGCTAAAATGAATGTCTTATATCAGCCATTTTGGCAGTACACACATGAAGAGTTCAGTGGCCACCAGTATGCTGGTAGGGCCTTGATAGAATGGAAGTTACATTGCTAAGAGAGTACCACTACCTTAAGTTCTAAATGTTTTCCAATTTCCGTTATGGTTTTCTCACCTGTGAGTTGATTGGAACAGTAGAAGCCTGAGGGTTTACCAGCTGTCTGTTGGTTATTGATTCCTAATTTAACTACATACTGGGTGAGTTGTTGCTGTGATACCGATCCTTAGACATTGTAGAGAGACTTGCTTTATGACCTAGTACGTTCAATTTTTGTCAACTTTCTACATATTCTTGTTTATATTCTGTAGTTGTTGAATGCATTGTTCTACATGTATTCATTAAATCAAGCTTGCTAATTGTGTTATTCAGATCTTCTGGTTCCTTAAAGATTTTTTTTGTCCCCTTGATCTATGCATTAGTTTCCAGTGGTGCAGTAACAAACTATCACAAATAGTGTGGTAAACAACAGAAATGTATTCGCTTACAGTTCTGGAAGCTAGAAGTCTAAAATCAAGGCACTGGCAGGGCAGAATTCTCTGGAAGCTTTAGAGAATCCATTCTTTGCCTCCTCCAGATTTGGGTGGCTGTTGACATGTAAGTGGGAATGTGGCTCCATCACTCCAGTCTCTGCTTGTGTGGTCACATTACCTCCTGTTTTCTCTTCTCACATCTCCCTCTGTCTTTCTCTTAGGACGACACTAGTCATTGGTGTCATGGCCTACCTGACCAATCCAGAAAGATCTCAAGAACTTCACGCACATCTGTAAAGACCCTGTTTCCAAATAAAGTAAGGTTTCAGGGATTAGGACATGGATGTATCTTTTTGGGGGCTACTATTCAACCCACTAAAATCTATCAGAGAGAGATGGAAAAATCAGCTACTATGATGATAGAGTTCTTTCTTCTTGTACTTTTGTCAACTTTAGCTTCACATATTTTGTATATTGGAGATATATTTATGAGATATACATATTAGAGATATATTTATGATTTGTATCTTCCT
The DNA here is from genome assembly GCF_046562875.1 of Panthera onca. Classification (NCBI taxonomy): domain Eukaryota; kingdom Metazoa; phylum Chordata; class Mammalia; order Carnivora; family Felidae; genus Panthera; species Panthera onca. Next base: position 12,707,839 of record NC_138349.1, read on the forward strand.
TGTCTATTGAATATTTTATCATGTGGAGACCTCTCTTTATCTCCAGTCACACATACCCACCCACCTAGAAAGTCTATTGATGAAAAACTACCAGTTGCTATTTGTCTGAAAAAGATGATTTGTTTTCCTTTTTCCATCGTCTTTTTTGCTAGGCATAGAATTCTAAGGTTACATTTTTTTCCCACCCTTAGGGTTTCACTCAATTATCTTTTACTTAAAAAAATATTTCCAGGGTGCCTGGGTGGCTCAGTTGGTTAAGCCTCTGACTCTTGATTTCGGCTCAGGTCATGATCTAACAGATCAAGCTTCCCTCAACCTCCACCCTCCACCACCCACCTCTGGTTCTGCTTTGACAGTATGGAGCCTGCTTGGGATTCTCTCTCTGCCCCTTGCCCGTACATGTGTCCTCTCTCTCAAAATAAATAAACTAAAAAAAGAAGTATTCCCCAAACTTCCCAGGGCCAGATAATTAGCATAGTTCTAGGCCCAGGCAATTAAAAACATGCACTGCTTCAAAAACTATATGCCGTGAATTCATATGTGAGAACACTGTCTGATTAAATCATTGTTAACTGGTTGGTAAACAGTTCCATTAAGTATAGTACTGAATATATGGGAAAACATAGGTAGAGGAGCCGAAATAAACGTGGACATTGAAGAACATCCGAGACAATGATTTCTCACTGGCTGAAGTGATTCTTTACACTACCTTCGTATCTGTGGAAATAAAGATTATCTGCTAGTTTGGTGTAGTAACGGTGTTTTCTCCACTTTATCACAAGTAGCTAGAATGTGCTCCACAACAATTATAACATATATTCTCATATAATATACTGCTATTGCTATAATTGGAGAACGCAGAGGAATTAAAGAAATTATAATAGAGCTACATAACCTCTCCCCCTTGCCCCTCTGAACTCTCCCATATAATCTCAAATTTGTAGTCAGATTTGTTAAACACTACAAAAAGCTTTGCATTTAATAATTTAAAATTCCTGGGGTGCCTGGGTGGCTCAGTTGGTTAAACGTGGGACATTGACTCAGGTCATGATCTCATGGCTCGGGAGTTCGAGCCCTGCGACCGGCTCTGTGCTGACAGCTCAGAGCCTGGATCCTGCCTCACATTCTGGGTCTTCTGCTCTCTCCGCCCCTCCCCACTCCTGCTCGCTCTCTCTCAAAATTAAGTAAACATTAAAAAAAATAAAAATTTAAAATTCCTGGCCTCAGTGTATGGAGAAGTTAAGACACTTAAAAAGAAGAATCCATGAAGAGCTCACTCGCATTTTTTTTTTAAGACACCTTGCTACGTTTCCGATTTTTATTCTTGGTTTTGAAGGTTTCCGCAGTGTGGCCTGAGGCCCACGAGCAGACTCGTCAAGGGCCACCCAGGATAGTCCCACCCATTTGTAACGTGCGAACCAGGGCCTCTCGTGGCTCCCTAGCTCTGTCGTCAACCAAAGGCCGGGGCTACGAAGCTCTGCGCGGTGCGGTGGCCCATTTAATCCGGAGGGCGTACGAAAAACACCACTGAAGCGGGGGCCCGGACCATAGCGAACGCCGAACGGTTTTGGGCGCATCTTCAAGGGCCAGCCAGATTCCGGTCGTCCCGGTAACCAGACAAAGAACGCGCTTGCGCAAACTCCTTGTCACGTGGGGCTGGGCCGGGAGGCGGGACCGACGGCGGCTCTTTCGGACCCGCGGCCCCTCCCCTCTCAGCGCCGAGGCCAGCCGAGGCGGGGCAAACCTCTGCCCTTTTGCGTGGGGGTGACTCACAGCTCCTGCCCCTTTTCACTTTGGTCTCTCCTGGCTCGTTCCTCGCACCACGTGCCCTGCTGGCCGCGCCCCCAGCTGCCCTTTCCAACTGCCTGTTGGAAGTTGCTGTAAAATGTCGTGAGGGGCGCTGCCGCTTTACGGCTGCCTCTCCCAGGCTAGAGCCCGGGAGCGCCCACCGCCGTCAGCCCTGTCTCGAAGAGTCTGCTCGGCTGAGACGGAGAGACCCGGCGCGCCGCTCCCCTCCCCGCCGCGCCCGTGCCGGCCGCCGGCGATGTGAGCTCGAGGTGGCCGCGGTGCCCCCTGGCCCGGGGTTGAGACGGGCGGCAGGTGCCTGTGAGGCGGGAGGGTGCTGGGGGCCTGCAGGATGGAGGAAAGCATGGAAGAGGAGGAGTGGGGCAGCTACGTGGCGATGATGGACGACCAGAACCACAACAACTGGGAGGCCGCGGTGGACGGCTTCCGGCAGCCCCCGCCACCGCCGCCACCCCCCTCGTCGATCCCAGCCCCTGCGCGAGAGCCGCCAGGGGGGCAGCTGCTGGCGGTGCCCGCGGCCTCGGTGGACAGGAAAGGCCCCAAGGAGGGGCTCTCGATGGGGCCACCGCCACCGCCGGAGGCCAATGGGGTGATCATGATGTTGAAGAGCTGCGACACGGCCGCCGCCGTGGCCAAGGCGGCCCCCGCCCCCACTCCCAGCTCCACCATCAACATCAACACCTCCACCTCCAAGTTCTGTGAGTCCAGCCTCTTCCCTGCAGCCTTGGCTTTTCTCCTCTCCACCCGGACACCGAATCCGCCCTTCTCGGCCAGTCCCGCTTCCTTTGTTTCAGGCCCGGGTCTCTCCTCCCCTCCCCGCCTCCCTCCCCCCTCGCTCGGTGTCTGCGGCCAGCGCCTTAGCGGCCCTGGCTTCTTGTGTTACCTGGCCCAGAGAAGCAGCCTGGTGCGCCCACAGCCCCGAGTTCTCCTGCAAATGCGAGCCTTATCACGGCTGGCTGTCTCTCAGCATTAAGAAGCCCTTTTCTTCTCCGTTGCCCCTGAAAAGTTTCGCCCTCAAACGTGAGGGGAAAATTAGGCCGTCTGAGTTTCGTTAAAGGATTCTTTTTTTTTTTTTTTTTTTCGTAGTCAGAAATCTGGCAAGTTGTGTTCTTGTGCTTTTAGCTAGTCCGCGTTCGACAAGTCAGGAATTAGAAAGCTGACCAATATTTACACCTCGTTCTTTCCTTCCCTTCACTAGCGTGCACTTTCTACGTCCTGATAGAGAACTGTAGTTGTTGTTTTTAGAGTGACACCAATGCGGTGGGAGCGACATCCGTTTTGAAGCTAATAACGTATAAAATTACTTGTCAAAGCGTACACTCGTAAGAATAAGCCATTTAGCATGTGTACAAGATAACGTTGAACTTTGTTAGTGGTCTGCGTTAATGCTCAATTGCAGGCGGAAAGATTTAAGACCAAAATCTGTTTTGTAATCTGAAACTGACCCTAAACCGACCCTAAACGTAATTTCTATAGCTAGGAAAAAAGAGTGCTTTTGCTTTGAGTGGGGTGTTTTGTTTTGTTTTGTTTTGTTTTTTTTTGGAGGTGGTGGTAGTGGTGAAAAGTGACCATGGCAGCCAGATTTTTCTCTCCTATTAATAACTGCAAGTTTTAAATGACATCTGGTAAAGCAACTGGAGATTTCATTTCTAGTTACTAATTTTATCAAGCAGTACCAGTAATTGTCCAATTAGCTGTGTAGAGAAAATATCTGCCTTGATTCAAATATATATTTAACAGCCTTATTTTTTTGGTGGGAACAGCGCATAATCTAATCTAATGTATTTGCCCTCAAGATACAGCTTTGGTCAAAGACATTCATATGTAGGTATGGTTGGTAAGATTTGGATATGATTTTTTTTTTTTTTTTTTTGTATCATGTGTATGTGAGAATAATATATAGTTTGTGTATTGGAGTCTGGTAGTGAAACCAGGCTTTGGACAGTGTGGCCTAGTGACTTATCTAAATGCTGCAGGATCTTGTTTTAGTGCTTAAACAGTTCATTTGAGAGTTCAGAAAACATCCAGTCAAGAGCAGAAACCAACGAAATTAGGAACAGAAGAAAGACTTGCTAAACCAAAAGATCGTTCTTTGAAGATCGATAAGCTAGATAGACCTCTGGTAAGACTGATCAAGTAAAATACGTGAAAATATAATTAAGTGAAAAAAATGGGAAGTAACTACAAGCATGAGATTTCAGAAAAGAATTTTATGAATTCCTGTCGGTTAATAAGATGAAAAGTATCAATTATTAGACAAATACATATTGAAAGTTGGTATCAGAAGAAATGGATAGCTTGAACTAATAAATATTTAACAAAGTGGAAGGGTAAAGACCTCCCCTTTCAAAAACTGGACTGAGATAAATGAGTTGCATTGGACTCTTAAATAACAATTCCTTTTTACAAGTTCTAGGAGACGGAAATAAAAAGATGCCTAGTTTGTTTTATAAGGTTAGTGAAATCTTGATTTTAAAACTAGATAAAGACAATATGAGAAAATTATAGACCTGTTTCAGTTATTAGCATAGATATGAAAATCCTACACATCAAATCTGACAATGTGTTAAAAGAATCCTGATCTATGGAGTTTAAGAATGTAAATATGACTCAACATCTATTTACTGTTAATATAATTTATCTCATCAATAGACTAAAGGAGGAAAATCATGATTATCTTGATACCATAAAAGCATTTGATAAGGTCCAATAGCTATGTGATAAAAAACTCTTTTCCCACGATTGGGATATGAGATAACTAGATCGAGGTCATTACCAAAAACCTACAGCAAATAATAATACTTAATAGAGAAATTTTAGATTCATTCACTGTAAGATAAGTAACAAGTTAAGGATGCCCTTTATCACTATTATTGTTTAACATTCTAAGAAAAGTCCTGGCTAACACTACAAAGGGAAAAAATAAGTGTAAGGATAGGAAGGGAAGCAGTAAAACCCATTATTTGCAGATAACATCACTTACCTAGAAGAACCATTAGAATTAAGAGAAACTATTAGAACTCGTAAGAGTTTAGCAAGGTTCCTGGATTCGAACCATAGGGCACCTGAGTAGCTCAGTCGGTTCAGTGTCGAGCTTCAGCTCAGGTCATGATCTCACAGCTCGTGAGTTCAAGCCCTGCATCAGGCTCTGTGCTGACAGCTCAGAGCCTGGTGCCTGCTTCAGATTCTGTGTCTTCCCCTCTCTCTCTACCCCTCCCCCGCTCACACTCTGCTTCTGTCTCAAAAATAAACAGACATTAAAAAAAATAGGATCAAACCATAAAAATTAATAACATTTACTCACTAGCAATAAACAGCTAGTATAGGGAATCAGAAGTAAATATCATATACAATAAAAGCAACAAAACTGTAAAGTCTGTAGAAAACTTTAAAACTTGAATAAGGAACCAGAAGAGAATCTAAATAAATCTTTCCATGCTCTTGAGATGTGTTTGTTTATTATTATGAGGGTCAGTTTTCTCCATTTTAATCTATAAATTCGATTAAACTGCCATCAGAATTCCAGTTGGTTTGTCTGACAAACTCAGTAACCTAGATCTAAAACTCATATGGCAGATAGAATAAAGTTTACGAATAGCTAAAGCAGTCTTAAAGATTTGTTTTTGGTGGGGTTTGCCTTATTGGAAATTAAGATACTGTTTCAAGGCTGTAGTAATAAAAACTGTAGTGTAAGTGCACGAACGGAAAAATAGACTTGGGAACAAATTAGATAGTGGAGACTTACCCATATGTGTTCAGGAGCTTAAGAGAAATCACTGGAGAAAGGAGTCCTATTAGGGAGAGTGGCTCAGTATATGGAGAAAAAACAAACCCTATAGCACAGGCAGAATGGGTTATGGATAAATTAAAAAGACTTAGATGTGAGAGGAGAAATTATAAAATTAATGGAAGACATTGTTGAAGTTCTTTTCTTAGGGACCAGGGACTCCTAATGCTTCAAAAATATGAAGGTGAAAAAGTAGTGATTTTGATTATATAAAAATTAAACATTTTCATTCAGTGAAAGATGAAAGCATGAGGGAAGGTATTTGTAGTGCCCAGTATTGATAAGGGATTGATATATAGACTAGACAAGGAACTACACATCCCTAAGAAGAGGGCAGCAACCTTTGTAGAAAAATAGGCAAAGGATATTAATAAATAGCTTATGGAATAGCAAATCTTAACATGCGTGGAAAGAGATGTTTGGAATTATTAAGTAATCAAGAGACATTAAAATTGAAAGAGTAATGGTATCTTTTCCCACCTCTTAAGTTGGCAAAAAGTAGAAAGTGAGATGGCACCAAGTGTGGGTATGGATACAGGATTTGCTGGTTGCACTAACAGTGTAGTGGACCTGTGAGGTGTTGAGATGCCCGGAGTCTCTGTGGACCAAATAATGGAAGATAGCTGGAGTGTTGATGAAGCCCTGAGCTGTGACAGTGAAGGTGTGTTTCTGGACTGTAAGATGAAAACAGCTTCTGGCGGTCTGTATTTGGAATAGATAAAAAGAAAGCATTTGTTAGCTTGATAGATGCATACTAGGCGCCAGGGATTGTGTTGATCTGTCCCAGTAGAGACCGTATCTGGAACAACAACTACAACTGGAGTCACCACTTGACGATTTACTGTAATCCACAGTCATTCTCAAGATTCAGGTTCTCTGCCCTGACCCAATAGGTTAGTGAAACAGAATGTCGTAACAGTTACCATCCCTGTGTCTTTTACGTCTTTGAAGTTGGTTCCGTCCTCTCGTTTCCACAGAGGTGCGCTCTTGCTTTGGGTTTATTTTGTTAGAAAGGGGTACATCTAGGGGATTTTATTTGGCCCTTCTTATGCTCATGACCCTTACTACGTAGTGTAGGGAGCCTTTAACTGTGTGTTCAAGAACTGGGGAAATTACAGGGTGGGTCTGTGGATTCACTGGGCCCACTGAGCTGGATGGAAGCCAGAACACTCTTTCTCAATGTGACATCACAGCTCCTGATCTGACTGGTTTACCATAGTGACGTTCTGGTCCCTTAGGGTTAATACGGGCTTAGAGCCGGCGTTAAGTAACCCGCCCCCCCCCCAAAAAAAGCCTGAGTGATTCTGTTTCCCACATGCACTGTGTCCTTGATGAAAAACTGCATGTTCTATTTGGAAAAGGCTAGGAGAATGACTTTATGCGCTTGATGGAATTTTGTAGGGTCCTTCCTCAATGGAACCCATTATCTCCTTTTTTCCAGGCGCTCTGTGTCTTTGAACAAGTTCAGCCTGCGTATTAGGTGATATGCCATAACTCTTCCATTGTGGCCACTTAAGTCAGGCCTCAGTTTGATATATCTAGAGTTTTTTTGTTTTCATTTTCTTTTTTTCTTCTCGTCAAGTAATACGTTAGTATACTCCACATCTGTTTTTCTTATGGACACTATGGTTAGCCACCACCAGAGATCCAAGCCATTCTGATAACGGGTCTGGCCCTCCTGCCTGTTATAATAACCAGGCCTACTTTATATCTGAGGGTTAAGTGCTTCTACTTGTCCTTTATCACCTTGGAAATCCCACTATCCCATTGAAATCAGGGAGCTCCTTTTAGTGGCAGTATTACCCATCTTTAGCCCAGAACTAAAAAGGACAGCCACCACAGCAGTTTTCAAGGAAATCCATGTATCCTTCACCAGTGTATTTCTTAATTCCTTGATGAAGGGTCTTGGAGGACATTTAAGAGAGAGAGAGGTAGAGAGAGTTGAATATGATAAAAACACTCAAACAGTCTTGTCTTCATAAGTCTAGATTCATTCTTCTGCCTACTAAGGAGTTTCTGGTGTTCCAAACTCACCTTCCCTCCCTCGTCCTCTTCATTCTCCTAATCTTCCTCTTTCTCCTCTTTGTCTATTTTCTTCTTTCTCATACACCTTTTCTCCTTCCTTCTCCATTTATATTCAGTAAATTGTACCCAGTTGAGGCATAAAGTTTTATCTAGGATTTGAGCCAGCTAGAAGCTAGCCTATTGCTACGAATGCTGGCAGAAGTCAGGAAACTCAGAGAAAGAAATGTTATTCATGGCACCACAAATAGGGTGAGAATCAGCATATTTGCATAGGTTCCCCTTACCCCCCAAGTCTCCAGAGACAAGCACAGGACGGCCAAGATGGATGCTCCCTCATTGGGCTTGTGTTGCAGCTGAAGAATATTGAACTTGGGGAATCTACTGCTTTTATAGAAAGCAGTAAGCAAGCTTCTTCTTTGTTCAGGGGAAGATAATACCTCACCTTTCAAGGTTACCAGCTGTAGCGTGGCTCAGGTTCAAGAGCAGTTGGTCTGGGTCTTGCAGTCTTAGCACACTCAGCAAGACATGTAGGAGTGCAAGAAGCCCAAGGAAGACTGAATCTCCAAAGGTAACCATGACTGCAGTTGAGAACATTTTCATCATTTAAATACTTTTTATGCCTCTTTGCTTTCAGTTCCCCACCCCCTAGCCCCACTGCTTTCTGTTACTAGGTTTTCATATAAATGGTATCATATAATCTGTATTATTTCATGCTTGGTTTCTTTCCTTCACCCTGTATTTGAGATTCATTCATATTCTTGCATGTTACTGAGTTTAGGGCTGAGTTCTATTTTGGCTGGGATACTACAAATTGTGTATCTGTTCATCTGTTGGTGATCATTTGGGTTGTCTCCAATTTGGGTTATTATGAATAAAGTTGTTATGAACCATCATGTGGATTTTGTGTAGATATAGGTTTCCTTTCTTCCTTTTTTTTTTTTTTTTTAATGCTTATTTGTTTATTTTGAGAGAGTGTGCGTGTGCACAGGTGGGGCAGCAGCAGAGAGAAAGGGAGAGAGAGAATCCCAAGCAGGCTCCACACACCAGTGCAGAGCCCAATACGGAGCTTGAACCCACGAACTGAGATCATGACCTGAGCCGAAATTAAGAGTTGGACACCCAACTGACTGAGCCACCCAGGAGCCCCTAGACATAGGTTTTCATAAATATATCTGTAAATGGAATTGCTTGGTCATACATTAGTTATATGTTTAACTTTATGAGAAACTGCCAACCTGTTTTTTCAGAATGGCTGTATCATTGTACATTCCCATTAGGAATGTGTCAAAGTTCCATTTGCTGCACATACTTATTTATACTAAGTATGCTTCACATTCTTGGAATTGTAAGGTTTTTTTTTGGTTTTGTATTTTGTTTTAATTTTAGCCTTTTTAGAGGGAGAGTAGTAATATCTCATTGTGGTTTTGTTTTGCATTTCTCTTTTACACATGCCATTGGCTTTTCATGTGCTTATTGCCCTTTAATGTAATTTTGTTTGTGAGAATCTTTGTGTTTCTTGGGTTGTCTTAAGAATTCAGCATTAATTTTAGATACATATTTTAGGAGATAATATGTATTATGAGTGCTATCTCTCTGGTTTGTCTTTTTATTCTTGACCATGTCTTGCAAAGAATAGATGTATTAAGTTTTGATGAAGTCTAACATCAATTTTTTTCCTACAGCTTGTACTGTTTTTTTTTTTAATCTTAAGAAACATTTGCTTATCTCATAATCAGGGAGATTTTTCTTCCTATATTTTATTTTAGAAATTTTATAGTTTTAGCTTTTATGTTTAGATCTGTGATCTAAGTTATGAGTTGATACCGGTGTGTAGTAAGAGATAAGGATTGAAGTTCTTTTTTTTTTTTTTTTTTTTGAATGGATATCCAGTTGTTTTCAGCACCATTTATTTAAAAGATTATCCTGTTTTTACTGACTTACTTTGGCGACTTGTTGAAAAATAGCTGACCATGTATTTGTGGGTCTAAATTCCATTAATCTGTTGTTGGGTGTATCATATCTAGGATTGTTAAATCTTCTTGTTGAATTGGTTGGTTGATCATTATGGAACTCTGTCTTTATCTTACTCTGAAGGATGCTTTTCTTGATAGCTGTTCAGTTTTTTTTTTTTCTTCAGAATTACTGTTAACACAATGTATCTTTTCCTATTATTTTATTGTAATCTGTATGTATTTAAAGTGCATTTCTTGTATACAGCATGTGGTTTTGTTTTGCTTTTTAAAATCTAGTCTAACAACCTCTGCCTTTTAATTGGAACATTTAGACCATTTACACTTAATGTAATTAATGACATGGTAGGGTTTAAATCTACCATCTTCCAATTTATTTTCTCTTTGTCTCCTCTGTTCTTTTGTTTTTCTTAAATTTCCTCTTTACCTGTCTTTTCATTAATTATTTTTTATGATTCATTGTTTGTCTCCAGTTTGGCTTATTAGCATGCTTTTTTTTTTTTTTTTTTATAGGGCTTTAGTATTTATGGTATGAAAACTAAACTTATCACAGTGTACCTTCAAGTATTAGACCACTTCACATATAGTATAATAATCATATCAGTATACTTCGTTTCTTCTTCCTGCCCTTTACACTGTGTTGCCACTGCTATAATCTTCTACATATAACGTGTCAAATATAGAGTTGCTAACTCAGCTTAAAACAAACATTTATCTTGAAAAAAAATTGAGGTGAAATTTATGTAACATAATACTCACCATTTTAAAGTGAACCATTCAGTGGCATCTAGTGCATTCACGGTGTAGTGCAACTATCTCTTTATCTGGTTCCAAAACATTTTCATCACCCTAAAATAACGTGTCTTACCTGTTAAGCAGTTACTCCCCATTCCTCCCTCCCATCAGCCTCTGGCATCCATCAACCTGCTTTCTGTCTCTATGGGTACGCCTATTCTGGATATTTCATATGAATGGAATCATAATATATGAAACTTGTCTTAAATAATCAAAAATAGGAAAGTATTTTATATTTACTTAGTTATTGTTTCTATTACTCTTTATTCCTTTGCTTGGACCCAAGTTTTCACCACTTTTCTTCTGCCTTGAGAATTTCCATTAACATTTCTTATCGTGCAGTCCTTTTGGTCTTGAATTTATTCAGCTTTCGTTTGTCTGCACAAGTAGTTTACCTTTATTTTCTTTTTAAAATTTTATTTTTTATTTTTTAATTTTATTTTTTAAATTTACATCCAAATTAGCATATAGTACAACAGTGATTTCAGGAGTAGATTCCTTAATGCCCCTTACCCATTTAGCCCATCCCCCCTCCCAGCACCCCTGCAGTAAGCCTCTGTTTGTTCTCCATATTTAAGAGTCCCTCATGTTTTGTCCCCCTCCCTGTTTTTATGTTATTTTTGCTTCCCTTCCCTTATGTTCATCTGTTCTGTGTCTTAAAGACCTCATATGAGTGAAGTCATAGGTTTGTCTTTCTCTGACTAATTTCGCTTAGCATAATACCCTCTAGTTCCATCCATGTAGTTGCAAATGGCAAGGTTTCATTCTTTTTGATTGCCGGGTAATACTCCATTGTATATACATACCACATCTTCTTTATCCATTCATCCATCGATGGACATTTGGGCCCTTTCCATACTTTGGCTATTGTTGATAGTGCTGCTATAAACATGGGGGTGCATGTGTCCCTTCGAAACAGCACACCTGTATCCCTTGGATAAATACCTAGTAGTGCAATTGCTGGGTCATAGGGTAGTTCTGTTTTTAATTTTTTGAGGAACCTCCATACTGTTTTCCAGAGTGGCTGCACTAGCCTGTCTTCCCACCAGCAGTGCAAAAGAGATCCTCTTTCTCCACATCCTTGCCAATGTCTGTTGTTGCCTGAGTTGTTAATGTTAGCCATTCTGACAGGTATAAGGTGGTATCTCATTGTGGTTTTGATTTGTATTTTCCTGATGATGAGTGATGTGATGTTGAGCATTTTTTCATGTGTCAGTTGGCCATCTGGATGTCTTCTTTGGAGAAGTGTCTATTCATGTCTTTTGCCCATTTCTTCACTGGATTATTTGTTTTTTGGGTGTTGAGTTGATAAGTTCTTTATAGATTTTAGATACTAACCCTTTATCTGATATGTTGTTTGCAAATATCTTCTCCCATTCTGTTGGTTTCCTTTTAGCTTTGCTGATTGTTTCCTTCGCTGTGCAGAAGCTTTTTATTTTGATGAGTTCCCAATAGTTCATTTTTGCTTTTGTTTCCCTTGGCTCCAGAGGTGTGTTAAGTAAGAAGTTGCTGCGGCCAAGATCAAAAAGGTTTTTGCCTGCTTTCTCCTCGAGGATTTTGATGGCTTCCTGTCTTACATTTAGGTCTTTCATTCATTTTGAGTTTATTTTTGTGTATGGTGTAAGAAAGTAGGTCCAGGTTCATTCTTCTGCATGTTGCTGTCCAGTTTTCCCAGCACCACTTGCGGAAGAAACTGTCTTTATTCCATTGGATATTCTTTCCTGCTTTGTCAAAGATTAGTTGGCTGTACGTTTGTGGGGGTCCATTTCTGGGTTCTCTATTCTGTTCCATTGATTTGAGTGTCTGTTTTTGTGCCAACTTTACCTTTATTTTCTAAGGATATTTTTGTTGGATATAGATTTCTAGATGGGCAATTTGTGTTTTGTTGTGTTTTTCTTTGTCAACACTTTAAAGATGTTTTTCCTTGTATTCTGGCCTGCCTTGTTTCTTATTTAATAAATGTCTGTATAGTCTTATCTTTGTTACTCTCTCTAACGTGTCTTTTTTTTTCTGGTTGCTCTTAGGATTTTCATTTATGCCTTAAGTTTTCAGCAGTTTGGTTGTTACATTCCTTGGGGTAGGGTTTTCTTTATGTTTATTCTTTTTATTCATTGAGATTCTTGGATTTGTAGGGTTTTAGAATTTGTCAAATTTGGGGTGCCTGGATGGCTCAGTTGGTTAAGCGTTCGACTTTGGCTCAGGTCATGATCTTATAGTTCGTGGATTTGAGCCCCGCACCCTGCGTTGGGCTCTGTGCTGACAGCTCAGAGCCTGGAGCCTGCTTTGGATTCTGTGTCTCCCTCTCTCTCTGCCCCTCATCTGCTCATGCTCTTTCTCTGTCTCTCAAAAGTAAATAAACATTAAAAAAAAAGAAAGAATTTGTCAAATTTGGAACATTATCATTCATTTTATATATATATGTGAATATATGTATGTATTTAGATTTACCACTCCCCGTCAGTTACACATATTGTTAGACCACTTGTTGTTGTACCCTGAATCACCGAGATTCTGATCATTATCTTTTTCCGGTTTTTTTTCCCCCTCCCTGTGCCTCAGTTCAGATAGTTTCCATTGCTACGTCTTCCTTGGTATCTGATCTGCTGTTAATCCTGCTTTTATTCAGCAGGAGATCGAGCTGTTTTTAATGTAGGCCATCATTGAGTCCAGGTTTGAGCCAGTTAACGGAGCAAACTGTAATAACCATATCTAGTTGCTTGAGGTAGTGCAATAAATAATCTTTAGTGAGTATATTCCTTTTGATAACTTAAGTGTTATCTAAAGTTGTGTTTCCTTCTACTCAGTACCCGTAGAATCTGATCCCATGTGTATTCTCTAGGTTTTTGTTAACATAAAGTATTTTCTTTTTTTTAATTTTTAAATATTTATTTAAAAATTTTTTAAATGTTTATTTTATTTTTGAGAGAGACAGAGCATGAGTGAGGGAGGAGCAGAGAGAGAAGGAAACAGAATCTGAAGTAGGTTCCAGGCTCTGAGCTGTCAACACAGAGCCTGACTTGTGGCTTGAACCCACAAACCGTGAGGTCATGACCTGAGCCGAAGTTGGAGACTTAACCGACTGAGCCACCCAGGTGCCCCAATGTTTGTTTTTGAGAGAGAGACAGAGTGTGAGCGGGCAAGGGGTACAGAGAGAGGGAGACACAGAATCTGAAGCAAGCTCCAGACTTCAAGGTGTCAGCACAGAGCCCAACGCAGGGCTCGAACTTATGAACCACGAGATCATGACCTGAGCTGAAGTTGGATGCTTAACTGACTGAGCCACCCAGGCACCCCTCCAACATAAGATATTAATGTCTTTGGACATCTTAGAATCTTCCAAGAGTCTGTAGTGTTTTTTGGAATGTAAGCTGACTCCCGTTGGTTTATATTTAGTACTTGTTCCCCTGGAGAATCTGATTTAGTTGGAGGTTTAGGGACAGCCTGTAGGGTGAGGCATGTGGAGATCTGCATTTCCTTGTAGGTTTCAGGTAATGTCATGACAGAGTCTTCAGTTAGGTAAAGACTAGCCTCATATTGTGGAGGACGGGTACTTCTTAGGCAGGGAAGGCTCAGTGACTTTTGTGAGGTCAGAGTTCCCAGATTGATCAGAGTCCACCAGACTGGTTCCATTTCAAGTCTCAAGGTCGTACTGTTTCACAGTCAGTACCCTTTCACTTAAGAGATTTATCTAAGCTTTAAATTATTTTTGTATGGTTATTGTGTGTAACTTGCAGAATCATTCTATTTCTGATTTTTGAGCTATGTCAACCCTGTGCCTGTAAGAATTAAGAGATTCTTTTATGACAGTCACGGATGCTCTTTGGTCTTTGTTCATTGAGTTAATCATTTTCTTAAAGTTTTCACCTGTTACCAGAATCAGTTTACTCCACAGTCTGTGTTTCTCATTTCCATCATAACTGCCAGAACAGTCTGCCATGTCGTTTCCTCAAGAACTTTATTCTGGGTATCCATAGGTGATCATTTAACTCTTTACTGCTGCCTGACAGGTCCTGTTGTATTATGTTATCTGATGTTGGCACTGTCATCCTTGTCTAAATCCACCTAGATCGCAGGGCGCCCTGGTGGCTCAGTTGGTTAAGCATCTGACTCGGTTTTATCTCAGGTCATGATCTCGTGGCCCATGAGTTCGAGCCCATGTCAGACTCTGTGTTGCCAGCGCAGAGCCTGCTTGGGATTCTCTTTCTCTCCTTCTGTCTCTGCTGCTCCCCAGCTCACGTTCTCTCTCTCTCTCTCTCTCTCTCTCTCTCTCTCTCTCTCTCTCTCAAAAGAAATAAACTTAAAAACAAAAAAAAATCCAACTAGATGGGAAAACCAGAGCCAGCTTCCTAGCTTATGAGAGTGTGTCCTTAACTACTCCAGTACCAAATACTTTATCATTTATAGTTCAGTGCAAGCAATCACTAGGTATCCAAAGCAAGAAGAGATTTAATACTGGAATTAGGTCCTTGAAAAATTGTTGAAGAGGTTGGAGGTATAGAAGTCAGTGAGGCTGCTCCACTCGAGCTGAGGGCAGGCTCCTGCTGGTCCTGCGACACCACTATGCTTACGTCGTCACACCTGCCTCCCTCATCCCTGAAGCTGGTCACCAGACCCTGGAACTTGGAGTTGGGATGCCACAAATTCTAACGTCTCTTGACTTGCCAGAATCACCGGCAGCAATAATACATCCTTTGTCTCACTTTGGCCTTCCAGATTTCACTCAGATGTGTCTCATTGGTGGAATCCAATTTGGGAAGTGTAATTATTTAGTTCAGCTTTACATTCTACATTGGTTAGCTTTCTGTGATAATAACTCCCCACATCTCAGGAGCTTATGGAACAGCGCGGGTTTATTCTTGCTCATGTTATATTTGTGGCTGGCAGTTGGCTGTGGCTTTTCACATGTCCTCTCATTTGCAAGAGCAGCTCTTTTCTGGGTCCTGTCACTCTTGGCAGAGGCAAACAGAGGAGAGTGGACAGAAGCACTAAATGGCTTTTAAAGCTTTTGCTCAGATGTAGCACGTCACATCTGCTCATATTGCAAATATATTAAATAGAGTGGAATGAATGGTTCCCTGTTGCAAAGTATTGGGGATGGAGGCAGGTGGGACTGGGGTTTGAGGGTAAAAGGCAGTGAGGGGATAAAGACGGATAAAGACAGGGACAGCGGGGGGGGGGGGGGGGGTGGGATCTTGCCTTGACTGACAATACTGTGCAGTGGTCTCAGGAGAGTGATTAACCTAGTGCACCAAATGTTTCTCTTCAGGTAAACAAAAGTTTCACGGTATTTTAAATTGAACTCCGTGAAATCACTCTGTTTTTTTTTTTTTTTTAAATTAATGATTAAAAATGTGTTAAAATGGACTTTTGAATTGGATGAAAAGTGTTAACTGATTTTAGTAAATCCTACCCTTTGCATCTGCCAGTTTCCAGATTGGTTGATCCTTTGGCAAGCGTATCAGTTAATACATTCAGGTCTTAAAATATGCTCTGTTTATAGCATCTGTGGTCGTTACTGGGTATTTTCTTACCTTTCAGTTTAGTGGAGTTGTGCCGCAGTAAGTGGCACTATGATACTGATTGATTGGCCGGATTTCAGGATCTCATTGGGAGTCTTGTCTTGCCATTTTTGACATGTATTGCATAAAGTGACACTGATGAAACCTTAAGGGAAAGTCATTGTAATGTTTATATAAGCCCAGTCCCAAATCCCTAAAGGAAATGAATGCTGCTTACTTCCTCTTTATTATTTTTTTAATGTTTATTTATTTTGAGAGAGAGAGGGAGGGAGAAGGGAGGGAGAGAGGGAGAACAAACACAAAAACAGGGGAAGGACAGAGAATCCCAAGCAGGCTCCACATTGTAAGCACAGAGCCCAATGTGGGGCTCGATCTCATGAACTGTGAGATCATGACCTGAGCTGAAACCAAGAGTTGGGACGCTTAACAGACTGAGCTGCCCAGGTGCCGTGCTTACTTCCTCTTTAAACTGTAACTCTGTAAGCTGTAGACTGTATGTAATCACATGGTAAACTGTTAAATACCATATAAAAATTATTTTTGATGGCCTTTTGTAACATGTCTTGGCAGGAGAAACTGGCTTTCCCTTTTTCTTTCTACTTTTGTAGTCATTAGGCTATTAACCTCTATGGGTAGAGTTATATATAGGTCCATACTTTGTAGTTGCAGTTCTGACCAGACATCTGAATGGCATTTTATTCATCAAATATTTATTTAGGGTCTTCTGTATGCCAGGGTAATACTTTAGTCTCTGTTGATGAGATAGAGGTTAGTGTGGAAGATGATGACAGATAATTGTGATACGTTATGATTAAATGCTATAGTAAAGTTATATAAGTGCATGGTAGCATAGAGGAAAAAGAGAATCTTTATGAAAACCAATAAAAGTTTGTCAGGTGGGTTGAGGAGGCAGGATTGGGCTCAAGGAGACTTCCTTTGCAGAGGGAGCAGCCTGTGCTTAAGACCCAGAGTTGAAATTGTTGGAACACAGGGTTTGAGGAGGGAGTGGTACAAATTAAACCTAAATGGATAGAAAGGTGTGTAGATGTGAGGGGCTTGCCATGTTAGAGATAGGATTTTCTCCTGTAGGAATAGGAGCCACAGAGGGTATTAAGAGAGTCAACTTGGCAAAATTTGGCTTAGCATGTTAATTTAGATTAGAAAGGAGAGAGAATGGAGGCCTTGAAACTAGCTAGGGGGTTGTAATTTGTTGTAGTCTAGACAAGAAATGATGATGTGAAGGAATAAAGCATTGGAGGAGATCATTTTTCAGATTTTAGAAATATTTGGGGACTAGAGTCTATAAGATTTGGTGGTGAAGGAGGGAGGATATAGATGTGGGAAGAGTATAGGTAGGTGTGTGTATGTGTGTGTGTGTGTGTTTCTGTGTGTGTGTCTTTTTTAAGGTCTGTGGAATAGTCATGTAGAAAGGTTTAGTGCGCAGTTGGTAAAATCTGAGCTTTTTCATTCCGTGTGCCTTAGAATATTGGAAATCCTGAAATACTGAAACAAAAATTTCTTTCCAGTACATTTGTTTTTCTGAGCATTTGAGATTCACCAAACTCATTGGCCTTAATAGAAAACAGCACAAAACTTTGTTTTTATTAAGATACAGGTTTATCATTTAAAAACTTAAACTGTATGAAAACCTATGTAATGAAAATCAGTGGTTCCCTCCTCTTCCACTTTCCATTCCTAACCCTCTAACTCAGAGTCAACTTTTTGTTCATTTAGCTGTTTCTTCTAGTATTTATCTACATACTTCAGTTGTTGTTATTGCTTAATTTTTCACTTTTATATGATCTGTTGGCTTCCTGTTATTAATATGAGGTTTTAGTTCTCTTATACTTCTACCTATCTTACCCCCTCAATTCTTTTAATACCACAATTTTTGGTTCAATTAATAAGCCATCTTTACGTTATGATTATGGCCAGGAATGCATTTGGATTACATTTTCCTACAGAGAGATCTTCGTTATTAGTTGCTTTGTTTACACTTACATAATGTGTCAAACTTATTTTTAAAACTCTTCAGTGGCTTCATCAGATTCACCATGTATCTGTCACTGGTGTTTTAAAAATGTTCCATTAATCAGTATTTTCTTTTTGTCTGCTTGTGAAACTGTTAATCTTGTTTCTATTTATTCTTTAGGGCCACTGCCCAGTTGCTACTCAGGGGCTTCCCAGATAGTGTTTTCCGGTGTGTGTGTGTGTGTGTGTGTGTGTGTGTAGAACTTATCTTCTAGTAGCTTCCTGAGAAAATGTGTATATATAATAAAGTTTTGTCTTTCCATGTCTAAAAATTCTGCTTTAACCCTTGATTGATATTTTGACTGGGTATAGAATTATTAACTGAAAATAACTTTTCCTTGGAATTTAAAGTGTTGCTTCATTGACTTTAAGCTTGCAGTATTACACCGGAGACTTCGGGTGCCATTTTAATTCTTGTTCTTTTGAACTAACCAAACTCCACACCCGAAAAACAAATAATTCAGTGAAGAAATAGACAGAAGACCTGAATAGACACTTTTCTAAAGATGGCCAACAGGCACATGAAAAGATGCTCAGTGTCACTCCTCATCAGGGAAATACAAATCAAAACCACACTGAGATACCACCTCACTCTGGTCAGAGTGGCTAAAATGAACAAATCAGGAGACTATAAATGCTAGAGAGGATGTGGAGAAATGGGAACCCTCTTGCACTGTTGGTGGGAATGCAAACTGGTGCAGCCGCTCTGGAAAACAGTGTGGAGATTCCTCAAAAAATTAATAGACCTACTCTATGACCCAGCAATAGCACTGCTAGGAATTTACCCAAGGGATACAGGAGTGCTGATGCAGAGGGGCACTCGTACCCCAATGTTTATAGCAGCACTTTCGACAATAGCCAAATTATGGAAAGAGCCAAAATGTCCATCAACTGACGAATGGATAAAGAAGATGTGGTTTATATGTACAATGGAATACTCTTTGGCAATGCAAAAGAATGAAATCTGGCCATTTGTAGCAATGTGGATGGAACTGGAGAGTGTTATGCTAAGTGAAATAAGTCAGGCAGAGAAAGACAGATACCATTATGTTTTCACTCATATGTGGATCCTGAGAAACTCAACAGAAGACCAGGGGGGAGGAGAAGGGGGGAAAAAGTTACAGAGAGGGAAGGAGGCAAACCATAAGAGACTCTTAAATGCTGAGAATAAACTGAGGGTTGATGGGGGGTGGGGGAGAGGGGAAAATGGGTGATGGGCATTGAGGAGGGCACCTGTTGGGATAAGCACTGGGTGTTGTACGGAAACCAGTTTGACAATAAATTTCATTAAAAAAAATAATTTTTGTTCTTTTGTATGTGACCTTTTTTCCCCTTGAGAAAATTTCTGGGATGTTTTCTTATTTTAATGTGTCAATATTTTTTTCCCTTTATGTTTTTTCTATTCTTTTTTTTCTGGAATTATTGGTAGTTATATGTTAAATTTCCTGTTTTTGTCTTCTATTAACTACTTTTGCTATATTTAATCTCTTCCTCAATGTTTTGGGAGAATTTCTTGATATTTTCTTCAGTTGGTTTTTTTTAACAGTTGCTATATTTTTACATTAAGATCATTTGGATTGCTTCTTTTTCATGGCAGTCTTTAGTTTTTATTTTACATCTCCAAAGATAGTAATTATATAGGTTTTTTAAAAGTTTTTAAGAAGTTCTCATATCTTTCTTTTTATCTTTTCAATTTTTGTTTTGATTTCTCATGTCAACTTTCTGCAGATATTGGTGATCTGTAGTGGTCTGTTCATACTTAAAACTGAAAAAGGCTAAGTGTGGTAGTTCTGTGTTTACAAGGGACCTTACCATGTATAAGTGTTGGCCTTCATTTTAGGCTATTTAGATGCAGAGCTACTATTTTGTTGGAGAACTGCCAAATATTAGTATGTGAATATCTTTTCTCTGGCACTGTTGAGTTTCTCTAGAGGGAGGATCTTCATTCTGGGAGAATGGTGGGGGAGGGGTAAGTGGAACAGGAAGTAAAGTACATTTTTCCTGGTCCATGGCATTCCCTAATTTACGAAAAGGATCAGGATTAGATGTTTGAGCATTTCTTATGTTGACTTTTTAATCTTTTTATTTGTTTTTTATTTTAGAGCGAGCAAGTGGGGGTGAGGGGTAGAGGGAGAAAGTGAGAGAGAGAGAAAGAGAGAGCGAGACAAAGGGAGAATCTCAAGCAGGCTCCACACAGCACGGAGCCTGATGCGGGGCTCAATCCCATGACCTTGGGATTATAACCTTAGCTGAAATCAAGAGTTGGACGCTCAACCAACTGAGCCATCCAGATGCCCCTCTTCTGTTGACTTTGGCTTTTACTTAAATCAGCCCTGTGCTTTGTACACACATGTTTGTGCAGGTACCCCTTACCTCCTTAATGTATTTATGTCTCAGAGTCCCAGGCTTTTATCTTTCAGTTTTTGCACAGAATAACACTTCTGTAGATATGCAACCAATCTTCACTTCCTTCCTTCCCACTGCCCATTCTCTGCTTCTAACCCATACTCCTTGTATCCCGTCTTCGAGCCCTGAACTTCTCAGGGTCCTGCAGGGCAAAATTAGCTCACTTTTTGATGCTTGCACCTCAGCACACACTGCCTTATGCTACTACTTCAAAGTTAAATTTACCTGGTCTTCATGTCACGGAGAGATTGACTTAAGTCTTTGAGGAAATCAGCAGACTTCTAAAATTATGGCAGACTTGCACTTGGCATGGTTTACACCTGTGTATTCAGTTGAACAGATACTTTCTATATGAATATTAAGAGATTTGGGATTAGTTGGAATTAGAGCTATAATGATAGCCCTTGACCTTTTCATATATACTGTTATAACATGTTCGTTTTAGGATGTGTGTCACAGTCTCAAGTGTGATGTTGTAATTGTACAATAATGTGTAGTAATTCTTCTAGAGGTATATAGATTTCATTGTTGCTGTTTGGCTGCTGTAGCTGGTTTTCTGATCAAGTAGTGATGAAGGACATTTGCATCATTACATTTCATTACATTTTGTCAAACTGAGAAATGTGTGGATTTTTTTTTTAATTTTTTTTTTAACGTTTATTTATTTTTGAGACAGAGAGAGACAGAGCATGAACGAGGGAGGGTCAGAGAGAGGGAGACACAGAATCTGAAACAGGCTCCAGGCTCCGAGCTGTCAGCACAGAGCCCGACGCGGGGCTTGAACTCACGGACCGTGAGATCATGACCTGAGCTGAAGTCGGCCGCTTAACCGACTGAGCCACCCAGGCGCCCCAGAAATGTGTGGATTTTTAAGCAGTAAAACAATAATGAAATGTTTTTCCTATACAAGTTTTACAGTGTTTTTAGGAAAGAAATGTTATTTTAAGCAAGGCAAAGCAGGTTATATATTTAGTTTCATATAGTTAGTATGTAAAAAGTCTTGTGGATTCTGTTTGGGGAGGATAGGATAGGATGGGGTGGGAAGCACAGAACCTTTAAACAATATTAATAAGGACTTACAGAAATAAATATAAGATAGTAGTGTTAATTTAATTGTTTATGTGAATGTAACTTCATTTTTACATGGAATGATTTCTTAATGATCACAGGAGACATTTTATATTGTCCATAGTATTTAATTGAATGAAACCACAAACTGTAAGTCTTAGAAACTTCCTAAACAAATACCTGAAGCATGGAACTTTTAAAAGGTTTTTGTCTGCTTTTTTTTTTTTTTTTTTAATGCTTATTTATTTATTTTTGAGAGAGAGAGCATGCATGTGAGGGGCAGAGAGAGAGGGAGACAGAGAATCCAAAGCAGATTCCACGTTGTCAGGGCAGAGCCTGATGCAGGACTTGAACCCATGAACTGTGAGATCATGACCTGAGCCACAGTTGGACACTCACCCTACTGAGCCACCCAGGTGCCCCAGGTTTTTGCCTACTTAAGAAACAGTTGCTTCATTAGGACTTAACATTAGCTACCCTCCTCTATTGGCAAATCAGAATATACCTAACTTGTAGGGGTTTTTTTCTCCTAAGGGAAAGGATATTTAAAGTATTTGGTAACCCCTGTTACTATTTTTTTTTTTTAAACCAGCTAGTTCTCTTACGAACAGCTAAGTATTAACCACCTCTTGTGCCAGTATCAAGTTATTTTCCTTTTGAGAGAAATAAATAATTGGAAATTTCTTTTTTTTAGTTAACACCCCATTTATTTATTAGAATACATTACTTTGTTCTGCTTCAGAGTCTCCTGTTTTATTCTATTCCTTTTCTTCATTCCCACGGACTTTCCCCCAACTCCCAGGCTTTGTCCTTGGCCTTCAGCTTCTCTCTGTCCATTACTTGAAAGTGTTCAGTCATCCTGTTGTGCTGGAGAGAGTAGAGCATTCTACCAGGTGGTAATGTTTTGGACAACACAGGTTTACTGGATTGTCACTGATGAAGAAGTCATACTTTTTTCCCCAAGATCACATTCACTAGCCAGAGTTAAATAGAAAACCCAGAGCTTTTTGCCCTAGTCCATTCTGTCATCTTATCTAGTTGTCATTAATTATAGTTAATCTAAGAAGTCATTGCATTTGAGACATAATTTGGCCTATTAAATTTGGCTTAATCATTTAATTTGTAATTGCCTTTGTTGTATTTTTTTTTTTTTAAGTTTGTTTATTTTTGAGGGTGAGACAGAGCATTGGGCGGGGGCGGGGAGGGGGTTGGGGCAGAGGCAGAGAGAAAGGGAGACACAGAATCCGAAACAGGCTCCAAGCTCTGAGCTGTCAGCACAAAGCCCGTCACGGGGCTTGAACTCACGAACTGTGAGATGGTGACCTGAGCCGAAGTCTGATGCTTAACCCACTGAGTCCCCCTGGGCGCCCTGCCCTGCCTTTGCTGTATTCTTCAGGAGTCAATTCTGAATGAAGGCAGTGTTCTTGGTGGGAAGAAAAGAGACATAGAGGAATATATAAAGTTAAGGAATTTTTGATATGAAAACAGTTTCTAGCTGTTGTTTCACCATTCTTCTTTGATACATTCACACCTTTATTTGACTCTACAGGTTGTTCCGAATATACCTGTGACCCTGGCTGTCCTGAGCTGCTGGAGTAGCATTAGGCTGTGGGTCTCATTCAGACTTGAGCAGGTGTAAGAATCACCTGGGGTGCTTGGTAAACAGAGTCCTGTATTGTGACTCACTGCCCGCTCCTCTCCAACTTTCTGATTCAGTAGTTTTGGGCTAGGGCCTGGCAGTTGGCATTTACAACAAGTTTAGATGATACCGACACTGTTCTGAGTATCACGCTTGGAGAACCACTAATATAAGGTAATGAAAGGTCTTGCAGTAGACCAAGTATAAATTAATAATGCCTGATATAATTTCTGAATATATCTTCCCCTTCCTTACAAACAAATAACAAAGAAATTCAAAAGGAATAGTAGAACTTAACCTGGTTTACTTCAGTCTGTGTGAAATAAAATATGCTTTAAACTTTAATTCCAGAACAACCACTAAGTGGTATGCCATCAGCTGTTTTTATAGTAAGCATTTATTTTGGTTTTCGGTAAATTCATTCACGTGTTAGTGAGTACTTGTCATGTGCTAGGCACTCTTTGGCGGGAGTTGGGGCTGTAGTAGTAAATTCCTCCTCCAGGGGGCGAGTGTCTAGTTTGAGGGAGATGGACAGTGTGTAATATGTCAAGTTTTGATGAATTACTTGGATAAATAAGTATGAGAATTGAACATATGTATTCCTGCCTGGTATGAATTATATATCTCTAATAGTTTATTATTTATTAATAACCTGCTAATATTCCCAAACCTTAGATTTCAACTATTCCATGTGTTTTAGACTTTATTTCACTTTATTTTAGTAAAGATCAACTAAGCAACTTTCTCAGCAGGACTTAGACTGCATGAACTTGCTATCTAATAAATATGTGTTTCTAGGTTTAAGTCTTGTGACATGATGTTTTGAGGCTAACACTAGGGATTTTACATTTTTTGAACTGGACTGTCTCTAGAGAGCACTGCATTCTTCAGTTCATTGAAATGCTCATTGTTCTGATTTTTATACTAGGCCTGCTTTGCTCATTTATATTACTGACCTGGGCCTTGTTGGGTTTTGAGTTTTAGTATCTTTAAACTGCTTAAAAAGTAGTGCATTATTTTCAAGCTGGAAAACACAACCTAGATAAAATTTAGAAATTTAATGGTAATTTTTGTTCAGTGTCCATGCTTTATATTTCTTTCGGTCAGTCTGAACTTTTTTGTGGACAAAGTTGAGAGTGATTGACTACGTTTCTCTAACAAGAGGATCTAGTTTTAAAATTCAAGGCTACATACTGCACACATAGAAACACATGCTTTGTATGTATGTGTATATATTTTTTTAAATCAGGGATTAGGTTGAGATTAGCAAGGAAATAATAGATACCTTGAAGTTTCTTGGATTGTCATTTTAAGTGTTGATTGCAGATTGGCATGAAAAACCTTCCTAATCTTTGGCTAAGAGTTTACACCAACATGTGCTCATTCTTCATACTACCTCTGGTTCTCTTGATGCTTGTCTGTATTCTGTTCTTTTGCTACCATGGTGAAGATCAGCTAGTTTCCTAGAAGAAAGTGATGTTAGCTAGTGTCTTAATCCATTCAGCTGTTACAACAATATCAGACACTGCATGGCTTATAAATCACAGAAACTTATTTCTCACGGTTCTGAAGGCTGGGAAGTCCAAGATGAAGGTGCTGGCGAATTCAGTCTGGCAAGGGCCCGCTTCCTGGTTCCTGTAGACTGTCTTCTTGCTGGCGACTTCTATTACATAAGGAGTGAGGAAGGTCTCTGGGGGTGCTAATTCCATTTGTGAGGGCCTCACTCCCATGACCTAATTACCTCCCAGAGGCCCTTCCCAGTACCATCACATTGGAGGTTAGGATTTCACCCTATGAATTTTGGGGGAAGAAACACAGATAGTCTGTAATAGCCAGCATTTAATAAAGGTCAGCTGAATTGGCTACTTATTTATTTATTTTCCAAGCAAAATATATGTAGAAATAGACGTATATTATATTTATAGATGGAAATGTAAAGTGGAAATAGATATGGCTTTTTTTGATGTGGAAATAGGCTTTAAGATTTTCTTCTGTGATCATGCCTTTTTCATTTTGGTTTTAAAGTCTCTTTTCAAAGATACTTAAAAGCAGAACATAAAAAAAAAATGCCACATGAAAGATACCTGAGAGGCATCAGCAATTACTGCTTCTGTAGTGGGACTCCATTCTGTACTTACAGCCGCAGGATTTTACATTTTAGATTCTTTTTTCTCCTTTGTATCCTTGACTTGGTGATTTGCTGAAGTGTAAAGCCTGTGGTTGAGAAGTAGGAGTGCTTTCCAGTTGCAAGCAGAGGTGGAGATCATCGAACTCAGCAGTTGGGGTGCCATGGGATGATTATGTTAATTCTTGGCTTCTGTACTTGAAGTTTTCTTTCTGAGCATGCCACTTACCTTCGTTAAGCCTCAACTTTTGGTGTAGAGTGGGTATGTGATCTGGTTTAGGTGATATAGGAGATTCAATGAACTAGAACCACATAGAAGAGAAAATCACTTTCGGTTGATCGCTGACAGTGGCCTTTGTGTTTGTGGACAGAGTAAATGGGTGGGGCACCAACAATTTCTGCTGTATTCTCAGATATGCTGAGCTTCTCTTACATCCATTCTCATCTCAGTACACAGCAACCCCATCCTTGGTGCTCAGGCCAGAAACTTTGGAGTCATTCTGGACCCTTCTGTCATATCTCACATCTAGACTGTCAGCAAATCTGGTTGGCTCAATCTGTAAAATATGTACAAAGTCTGACCTCTCTCACCCTCACTGCTACCACCTGGTTCAACCTCCATCATCTCACAGCCTCCTCACTTTGCTTACTCCCAACATAGCAGCTGGATGACCCATAGAAAACCCAAGTCAGAACACATCACTTCTCCATCCAAAACTCTCCAGATGTCCCCATCTTACTTAGAGTAAAAGCCAGTCTTTTTTTTTTTTTGGTTTGACAATATTATTTAATATTTTATAACATATCTTTTTTTTTCAATATATGAAATTTATTGTCAAATTGGTTTCCATACAACACCCAGTGCTCATCCCGAAAGGTGCCCTCCTCAGTACCCATCCCCCACCCTCCCCTCCCTCCCACCCCCCATCAACCCTCAGTTTGTTCTCAGTTTTTAAGAGTCTCTTATGCTTTGTAAAAGCCAGTCTTTAAAATGTCCTCTACGGCCCTCTGTGATCTGGCTTCGTCCATCCTTTTGTGTGTGTCTGTGTGTGCGTGCATATACAGTTCCTTTTGGTTTTAGCCTTTTATGTAGCCAAAACTTTTCTTTCTTCATTCCCTTCAGTGCAGGAATTCATTGGTCAAGATTTTCATTCCATCTTTACTACTCCATCCTGCTTGATTTTTGTTTTGTTTTTTTACATTTTCACATGGTAAATTTACTTATTGTATAAATTTCTGTTGGTTTTGACAACTGCCTGGAGTGGCGTATCCACCCAGACGATTCTACACAAAACAGTTTGTTCTCCCATGTTACCCTTTGTAGACAGTCCTCCCCACCCTCTGGCCCCTGGCAACCACTAGTCTGTTTTCCTTTTTATAGTTTGACTTTACTGGCATCTTATATAAATGAGAATCTTATAATAGCCATTTTGGTCTGAGTCTCAACTGGCGAAATGCATTTAAGATTATTCCATGTCGTATGAATGTGTTCTTTAGAATAAATATAAGCAAGAGGGGTGCCTGAGTAGCTCAGTCAGTTGTGCATCTGACTCTTGATTTCAGCTCAGGTCATGATCTCAAGGTCGTGGGATTGAACCCTACATTGGGCTCCACTCTGAGCATGGGGCCTGCTTGGGATTCTCTCTCTGCCTCTCTGCTCCTCCCCTGCTCACACATGTGCATGCACGCTTGCGCTCTCTCTCTCTCTCTCTCTCTCTCTCTAAAGATAAATAAATGAACATTTTTTAAAAAGAATAAATTTAAGCAAGAAAAAGTGAATTCATTTAAAGAAAATACTGAGCAACAATGACAGGTGGTACATACATATGAGAGACCTCTTGAAGCTGAATTTGGAAATCAGTAGGTAAAGGCTTTCTTTATCTGGTACTTCTGACAGTAATTAGCCATGTACTCTTAGGGAAGTCAACTCTTTGCTTCCCACTTGCTGGTAAAATGAGTAGTAAAATACTTGATGTAGTAGTTGTTACCTTCTGCCTCTTGAGATGGCGGTGGTTCTAGAAGACTCAGGGTATTTTAGGTTCTTTGGATAGCTCCTTTTTCCAGCGGGCAGGGGCAGAGTAGCTCTTTTTAACGTTGGCGTTTCATTGGTGTGAATCCCGTCACCCTGGATTTCAAAGTTGTTAGGACCAGCTGTTGTAAAAACTTTATGAAACCTTTAGTGAAGGAAGGAGAGCCAGACAGTAGGAATGAGGTCAGCCTCAATGCAAGTCTCCAGTTGGTTGATGTTTTTCTGTTGCGCTTATCAAGTGTAAGTTGGTAGAGTCTGAGTCCGAGCCTTAGTAATGTCCAGGAAGTGCTGGTGGTGCAAAAATGCCTGCGAGTTTCTAGCAACCTCTTTTGTCACTGTAGCATTTGGACTTATAATATGGGGATAGTCCTATGTTACGTGAATTTTCTCGGGGGTGTCGCTGAAGATTGATTGTTGAGGTTCATAATTTTCCAGAACTTTGTTGTGGTTCATGGATAGGCTGCCTTGTCACATCATTGGCAACATGTATTTGAGGGTGACGTGCGTTTGAAAATGCTCCACTGATAACAGATACGAAAACTGGAAAAGGAAACCAAAGATACTTGCTTGTTTTGTTTTTATTTTTAAAGATGGATTCATGGTCATTCCTTTTTAAATCATAATTAATGGCTTCTTTAAAATCCCTGGCAAAGTTGCTGTTTCCTTGTTTTTGAAATGGGATAATAATTGAGTTGTATTTAGGTGATTGAATGTCAAAGAAATTAGAATAAGTGAAAGGAATTTGAGAGCACAAAATTGCTTTGATTTGTGTTTACATGTGGTATGTAGTAATATTTATTTTACTTTTTACTTTTAGTAATGAATGTTATAACTATTGAAGATTATAAGAGCACTTACTGGCCAAAATTGGATGGTGCCATAGATCAGCTTTTAACCCAGAGTCCTGGTGACTATATCCCCATATCCTATGAACAGATATACAGGTAAGTCAAGATTTCATTTGCCTGGGTTTGAGAGGGTATGTTGAGATTCATGACACCTTGAATTACGGCAGTAGGTATGCATATAATACATGTATGGTGAGGCTCTATAGGTGATTTGTATATTCCACACTTGGTGGTTGGAGGTTTGATTTTATACTTTCTGCTTCAGAATTGGCTTTTGAATCAAGGTAGAGTTAACCTCAACTCGATTAGACTTCCTCCCACCTCAGCCTGCTACCCCCACTATACATAATGAAGAAACTTTGGAGGTCAGTGAAAAAGACACGAATGACCAGTATCTGGTGCAAAAATAATGTATTTTTTGTTTCACAGGGAGACCCTTGCTCGATCTGTTGATGTTTATTGACACACAATTCTGTCTTTGGTTATTTTGTTCCCCGGGTCCTGGTAAATGGAAACAGCAAATTAGTGAGGACCTGGGGTAGGACATGAGATCAGCCCTGTCACAGAGGAGGAAGCGACAGTTGTGTTGTTCGACACAAGTGATGCACAAAGAGATTACATTGCAAACCTTTTGTGAGTTAGAAACTTGGTGCTAATTATCTCTCTCCCTTATTTTGATATTCATTGAAACGAGAGAGTGAGTGAGAAGCTAGTTTGTAAGTAGTTATAGTCAGATTCTCAGATTCTCACCTGATACTAGATTATCTACTACTGGCAAAATGTGTAATGCATTACTCTGAAAGATTTGCAGCTGGTGGTAGTATCTCTTTCATCTGAGCACTGATTGGGGCAAGGTAAACTTCTATTTAAAAGTTGTGATTGGTCAGTTTTTTAGGCCTGAATTGATTATTTGACCAGTGTCCGTATATCCAAAGTATGCATTCATCTTAGGTTGAATGAAGTTCTTTGTTGTTAACTTGGTTTTTCTGTTTTGGTTTTCCCCCACAGTTGTGTTTATAAATGTGTCTGCCAGCAGCATTCAGAACAGATGTACAGTGATCTGATTAAAAAGATAACTAATCACCTAGAGAGAGTCTCGAAGGAGCTGCAGGTAAAAAACTGATCATACTGATTTTTGCTTCCTTGGGATTTTTGGACTGGTTGAAAGTAGTCTCTATGATATATATTTAGAGGCTTGTTAATTTGATTAAGGTATAAATTTATAAATATTTCCTAGATGAGTATTGACCAAATTACCTAACCTTTAGAGTAATTTGTTAGAAAATGAGATATAAATTGTGGAACTTTTTAGATTGAATATACTTCAGACTTTAACAGATTCCATTTATTATGTCAGTGTTGCTTTTATTTAAAACTTGATTGTTTCTGCTAACCTTAGTATTTGATGACTTTTATAATATAAATGTAGGTATATTTTAACTTTTTAACTGTAACCTTTTTGATACTATCTTTGAGGATTGGTGATGGCCTGCTAGTTTCTAATATTTGCTAATATAAACAAGTGAAGTCACATTTTGTTGATAAACCCTCTGTAGATGAACATCATCCCAGCTGTAAAATTTGGGTAGGGCAGGTTGCAGAAAGTATTCTGTTGAAGGAAGCACTTGGCCTCTGATCCCTGTCCCTCCCTGCCTTAGTAAAGTTTCCAGTGCTTGAAGGTCAGGGACTATCTTTATGCCAGGGCCAGATCATATTTTCGTTCTGGTGCAGAAGTGACATGTATAGAAAAGTCACTCAGCAATAGATGACCAGGATCCATACCACACTTAGAAAGTGCTCCAGCAATTCTGGAATATCCACAGTTTCTAGCATGCTTTGGCCTTGGATATTGTTCCTCACTTGCCTTCTGGTCTGAGGTATCTTGGTCTTGTTTACTGCAAACAGTTGCCCTAAGTAGCTTTTATTTATTTATTTTTTTATTGTAGCCAGAGCTGTGTTTATCATGGCCAAATACATAGTTTTCCTGTTGTTAGAGTGTAAATTGTTCTTTAATCTTTTTGCCACCAAATATGCAATATTTACTCATTTAACAAACAAATTTATATATTAAAAAAAATTTTTTTTAAAGTTTTATTTATTTTGAGAGACAGCAGGCCAGGGAGGGGCAGAGAGAGAGAGGGAGAGAGAGACTCCCAAGCAGGCTCCACACCATCAGCATGGAGCCCAACGTGGGGCTCGAACTCAAACTGAGATCATGACCTGAACTGAAAGCCAGAGTAGGACACTTAACCGACTGAGCCACCCAGGCGCCCCTAACAAAAAAGTTTGGTACCTAAGCATTATAAGTTGTGGATGAAACCCAGGATCTGTGCATGATAGCTTTGAGTTAACTTGCTGACGAATTCTTGATTCTACGCTTGCCCTTACTTCTCACATCCAATTTACTACCAGATCTTGTTTGCTTCCTATTTCTCTCTTGGCTCCTGTCCACTTCTCTTCACTAGCCACTACCAACCCAGGCACTGAAACACTCATCTAAGCTGGTTACTCTGCCTCTAGTCTTCACATCTCTTGCTTTATTCTTCATTTCAGAGTGACGGTTTCTAAAGCATAAATCTGATGATCATTCTTCTACTAGATGGAAGTTCAGACTTTTTCGTATGACTTAGGAAACCTTTCATTATTTGATTCTGCTTATTTCTGTAGCCTGATATGTTATGTCTCTGCTCCTGTGTATTGAACTTACTTCAGTTCCGTGAACAGTTTATGTACTCTTCTTGGCTTTTGCTGTGTTAACTCGATGGCCTGGAAAATTATTCCTTTTTCTCTGCCCTCTTATTTTTTTGGCTGGCGTGATCTTACTCTGGCTGCAGCTTGGACATCATTTGATTTGGGAAACATTCTCTGATACTTTGTTCGCCCAAGTCTGGGTTTGGGGGCCCCTCACCTGTGCCTTTGCGACACCTAGTATATTATTGTAGTTCATTCTGGGTATTATAACTTCTTGTTTAGCTGTGCCTTTCCCTCCACCTGCCCCCATATTATTTTCTGGGAAGGCAGAGGAACATGTCTGCTTTCTTTGTTATTGTGTCTTTAGCACCTAGCCCAGTATCTGATACATCCTAGCTGTTTTTATTGCGTTGTTAGTACCTAGTCTAGTATCTGATACATACTAGGCATTACATGCCTATTGAATGCAATGTATATCAAATATTTACTAATAAATAATTTACTGCTTGTTGAATAACCTTTTTCTAGTAGAAATCTGAATGTAATCATCTTTTTTAACATCAAGCATTAGGTGGTTTTGGGGTTCAGGAGTACCAGAGCTTTTATTAGAACAGCAAAGAACTCAGTATCCTCAAAAAGGATGATTTTATTAACACTGTTTTGCTGTTATTGAAATAATACTAATTAATCTTCTAAAAGAAAAAAAAGCAAACCATTTCAGTTCAATTATCAGGGCAAGATATGCTACTTGTCCTATTTATATCTATGAAATGTGGGTTGAAAATGTTATTATGTGTATTACACTTGGGCCCTGACTTCACATGTAGATCATTAATTTGACCAATAGAACTCTGATTTGCTAAATTCATTTGTTAAATTGGAGCTTCTGCTTGAGTAGATTTTTCTTGTATTTAGTCTTATTAAGCACTGTAAGACATTTTTTCATTCTTATGGTTACAGTGTTATATTTTTAAAGTTAGAGGGCACAATAGTATTGTATTATCAAGCTCAATCAAATTGGTAGTTTTGGAAGGTCACTTGGTTACATCTTTGCCGTGTGTTTGCTTCACCAATTATCAGTAATATGAAGGTAACCTGTTACTTGCCCAGGCTGTGCTGCCTGGGGTACCAGTCGGTACTCTGGAGTCACTAAGGTTTAGAGACTAAGTTTCTGAGGTTTTGGAGAATGGTCCCTGTCAGTGTGCCTAGAGCTCTCTCATTCTTTATCATGAATGTCTGATTGTCCATTAACCTTACTTTATTGATGGACCTTCATTTATTTAACTGATTTTTGACTGATGAATATTTAGATTGCTTCCAGTCTTTGGGTGTTACTAACAGTGCTGCAGTGTTTACTACGTCTGTCCGTATTGCAGTTCACCAAAGTTGTACCAACGTACAGTCTAACCAGTTACGTAAAGATCGGAGTGCCTGTTTTCCCCCACCCTTTCTTACTAATACAGCATATTAGAAGACTAAATTTTCACTTAGGTAATGAAGTAATTTTTATTAAAAACGAAAACATAAGAGTGGTATCTTTTTTGATGTTAGTATTTTGGAAACCACATTGATAAATGTAAAGGTAATACATAAAACCAAGGGAATGTAGTTGATTTTTAGAATCAGTACATGTTCTACTTAAGAGTTCAGCGATATGGCCTATAAAAATATTTTACTTCAGAATGGTATCTTTTGTAAGATTCTAAAGTCTAACCATTATTAAATAGCCTGGTGAAGTGGGTAAAAACATGGGGACCTGCGTTTTGGTCTCAACTCTGCCACTCAGTAGTTGTGTGCCTCTTGACTAAACATGCTGGTATCTTGTAAATTTTCTCAACATTGAAATGAAGTGGCTTTACTGAAATACCTGGTTGCATTAAGCAAAGTAATAAGGTATTTTGTCTACTGCTTCCTGCTTGGCAAATGCTTCTTCGTTGTTTTCCCAGGCTCCAGCTTGTTAGTGTCCACCTGTGTGGAATGTTCTGGACTCCTTGCGCTCCCCTCAAAGCAAAACAGACCATTGGAATTTTTCCTTCTGGATACTTACAACACCTTGGCAATGACAACCCTGTTAGAGCAGTTGTTGTGTTATATTGTTTCTGCGTCCGTGTTTGGCCATCTCACAGGTCCTCCTATGAGGGCACAGACTCTGTTGTGTTTGTCTTTTTATCCGTCATGTCTGGCACACTCCCAACACAGCAACTAAATTTGACCTATCCTATGCAAAGAGTAGCCTGATTAGGTACATACAATCACTAATCTCTAGATGTTTAGGCATTTTATAAATTTATTCAGTGTTCAGTTGATTCTGTTTATTGATTTATTCATTGTTACAAATACGTGGCATAAGTTTTCATGTGGAACAGAACAAGACTATATGCCAGGCTCCATGAGCCAGAAAAGTTTAATTTGGGTGGAACGTTTTGTTTGCAACTCTGATTTTAGAAATGAAATACTGTTAAAATTTGCTAAAACAAAAGTGGGATGAGTTGCATTTGGCACATCATCAGAAATGTAGTGCTGGTGTTGATAAATCCATGAGTTAGACCTTCAGGGCATGGGCCTTTATCTTTCAAGGACATCTTAAAATAGCTGCAGGTTTGTATGGTTTATGTGTCAGAGTGACTTATTTATCTCCATCATAAGTCATATCCTGTTGGGGAGACTGAAGGGTATATGAAATAATCTTCCATATTGCACAGTTATTGACTTAAAAACTAGAGACTACTGTTTTCAGAGATTTCAAAAGATTTTAATTAGTTAAACCTAAATGTTTCTGTGTAACTGTATAACGTGTTGACTCTTAAAAAAAAAATCGGGGCACCTGGGTGGCTCAGTTGGTTGAGCGTCGACTCTTGATTTTGGCTCAAGTCATGATCCCAGGGTCATCGGATTGAGCTCTGTGTCTGGCTCCACGCGGAGTGTGGAACCTGCTTAAGATTCTCTCCTCCTTGGACCCTCTCCCCTGCTCGCACTCACTCTTAAAAAAAGGAAATCCTAGTTCTTTTATTTTGGAAACAATGACTTTTCTACCACTTAAGTAACTTTAAAAAGCTTTTTTGTTATTTAGTTTATTAAGTTTCAAAAATCACTTAAATAGCTAATCCTACTCAGTATTCTGCTTACATTATACTACACAGCATGTATATCTATACTTTTTTACCTACTACTAGATTGTTTGAGCTGTGATAGTGTTTTGCGGTAGGTTTTTTTTTTCTTCCAAGTTTTTATTTATATTCCAGTAGTTAATATATAGTGTAATATTAGTTTCATGAGTAGAATTTAGTGATTCATCACTTACATGTAACACTCAGTGATCATCACAACAAATGCCCTCCTTAATACCCATCATCCATTTAGCCCATCCCCCTGCCCACTCCCTCTGCCTTAGGTTTTTTTAAAGCCATTCTGCTCCCTTGCATTTAACTCCTCTCTTCTTTAAATAAATTCTCTATTAATATATTTTCCTTTTTCTGTATCTCTAAAGCCTCAAATGTGAATTTCTAGTTCTGATTTTTTAATATACCAGTGAATGGAAATAGGTAACAGGTTTATTAGTTTAGTGAACGATATTCTGGTTAGTTGTGGAAAATTCTGTTGAAACTCTTAGCAGTCCCCATACTTTTGGTGAGGGCTCAGACCAGGTTCTCCAAATGTCTGTTGACCATTT
Organism: Panthera onca; assembly: GCF_046562875.1. NCBI lineage: Eukaryota > Metazoa > Chordata > Mammalia > Carnivora > Felidae > Panthera > Panthera onca. Next base: position 12,742,248 of record NC_138349.1, read on the forward strand.
CAACTGGGATTTCTTCTTGTGGATGCCTCATATTCGTGTCTAAATCTAAATTCCTCTTCACCCAAATAATTTTCACTCTCAGACTTGAGATTTCATGTTCATCTTTGACTCCTTTTTTCTCCTTCACCCCTTGTTTCCAGGTGATTGTCAAGGTTGATAGAACACTATCATTTCCCTTGCTTCTGTCATCTTTCAGTCTAATTGCTGTTGTTCTTCTCCATGTCAGTATTGGCTCATGTCTGCAGCATTCTCCCAGTTGGTTTTTCTGTACTCTTTGGTTAAGTAATCTTCTGAAAACACTAATATGATGGGCACACTTTCTTGTTCAGAAACCTTAGACTCCCTATTGCCTTTCTCAGTCACAGTCAATTTTTTGGTTAGTATAAAAAACTGAGCTGGTTGATTGGTTATGGGGGTTCCTAGTGGGAAACCTGATGTAGCCAGTGCCTTCCATCCAGGTATATAAGGTAGTCTGTTAGGTATAACAGCAGATAAATGATTGATAAGGCTAGATAATTTGGACCAACGCTTTACTGATTACAATGTAAAAAATGGACAAGGTTGCTAATAAAAAGTGTAAGGAATTATAGGATCACAATCGGAGAGAAGGAAACCCAGAGAGGGGAGTCTAGCACTTGAGCCATTTCTCCACTAGGGGCCCCTGTTTATTCTGGAAAAGAAAGCTAATTGGCCGAGAATTTAATAGAGTTTTGATGGGCTTGTGGGGGTAGGGCGATAAAAATTGGGAGATTAGAGTCCATCAAACGTGAAGGATCACATCCCAACAGTAGCAAAAGTAGTAAGTTACCGACTGTTGTAACTGGAGCCTGATTCCTGAGTGCATTAAGGTGGTGTGGATTGGCTAGTGCCTCTAGTTGCTTACCAGAAGCAAAAGTAAATTGTCTCTGAGAAAGATAACATTATCTGAGGCATCAGATGGTTCTCTGATTTTTCATAAACAGTATCTGGCACTCCATCAGAAATAACTAGTCATGTTAGGAGGTGAGCATAAAAGTAAAAGAAATGGTAAAATCCATTTCCGGACAAGAATTGAGAGAATCCGTCATCAGTAGTCTCTCACCTTAAAGAAGTAATGAAGAGTGTTGTTCAGATAGAAAGAATATGTTCCTAGATGAAAACTTGGAGAATCAGGTAGAAATGAAGAACAACAGAAGACAAATGTGTGAGTGTAGAATAATAATGATAATGTCTTATAGAGTGTAAAAATCTATGTAATCAAAACACATGACAATTACATGTAAGGTGGAAGGGAGTACCTGGGTGTCAAATGTTCTAAGGCCCTTGCATTGTGTAGAAAGAGGTGAAATACTAAGTTAGACTGATAACAAGGATGCAGTCTGTAATTTTAGGGTAACCACTAAAAGAATGGTAAAAGAAAGTATAATTAACAGGTAACAGAGGAAGAAAATGGAATAACTTAAAAATAAGGAAATCAAGAAAGGATTAAAAAAAAAAAGGACAGAGAACAGATGGAACACATAGAAAACAAATAGTAAGGTAATAAATTTAAACTTCAGCATATCAAGCAAGGGCCACCTGGGAGGCTCAGTCGGTTAAGCATCCGATTCTTGGTTTTGGCTCAGGTTATGACCTCACCGTTTGGGAGTTTGAGCCCGATGTTGGGCCCTGCGCTGCCAGGGTGGAGCCTGCTTTGGATTTTCCCTCTCCCTCTCTCTGCCCCTGCCCTATTTGCGCTCCCCCTCAAAATAAATGAACTTAAAAAAATTTTTTTAATTAAAAAAAATCATTTAAAAATAAACTTCTGTGCATCAATTATTATGTGAAATGTTAAGACTACCGTATTTAAAAAAGTAAGCAGATTATCAAACTGAATGCAATTCTGCAACCTTATGAAATGCTGCTAATATGAGGCAGCATATTTAGCATAATCTTAGACAGAAGGATTGAAAATAAATGATGGAAAAAGGTATACCATACAAACATAAGCCTGAAAGAAAGATGATATAGCTACATTGATATCATAAAAAGTAGACTCAGAGCAAGAGGTACTATTGTATATAAAGAGAACTTGTTTTAGGTTTATTTATTTTTGAGAGAGAGAGTGCACGCGTGCAAGTTGGGGAGGGATAGAAAGAGGGAGAGAGAATCCCAAGCAGGCTCTGTGCTACCAGCATAGAGCCCGATGCAGGGCTCGAACCCACGAACCGTGCGATCATGACCTGAGCTGAAATCAGGAGTCGGACACTTAACCGACTGAGCCATCCAGTTGCCCTTAAAGAGAACTTTTTATAATAAAAAGTTCCAGTTCCAGGAAGGTATGTAACATTTCTAAAACGTGTATGCACCCAATAACATAACCCCTAAAAGGATAAACAGACACATCCATAATCATAGTGAGAAGTTAACACATCAGTGATGTTAGCAGCATTTATCTCAAGAAATTAGAAAAAGAATACTGATGAAACCCAGAGAAAGAATTAAGTCACAATCTTTGCTAGTAGACCGTTGAAATGATCAGAAGTGTTCAGGAAACTGTGGTACAAAACAGAGTAAGAAAAGTGCCATGACAGACTAACAGTGTAATAGCCACAGCCAGATGGAGGAGTAGAGAGGAGGCAGCATTAAAAATGATACGGCATGAAGAATGGGTAGATGTTTGGGGAGGGAGCACTTTGGGGCTAAGAAAGCTTCGTGAGCAAAGGCAGTTTCTGGGGAGGTTTGGGTAGCAAAGAGAGGTCCTGTGAAGTTAGATGTGGTGTTTGAGGGAAACTGGGAAGAGATCAGGCGGAAAAAGGGCAGATTGGAACCAAACTGTAGAAGCCCTTACGTACCAGGAGTTGCATCTTAGGTCAATGTAGAATACAAAAGATTATATAAATATAAATCGGTTGCAGTAGACCAGGTGAACTACAGGTCCACAGTTTCTTATCTGAAATTCTAAAATCCAAAAAAAAGCTTTGAAAGCGTATTTTTCTTTTTGTAAGTTTGGTGTCAAAACTCGTGTTGTAGTAAAACTTGATTTAAACTCGTGAGGAACTTGGTGGGAACATTTACATATTTTTTTTCCTCAGAAATATCCGTGTGTTACGAATTTCTCCCAAAAGATCAGTGTGTTGCTATTCCCGATCTCTACTGCATATTCCCAATCTCTACACATAACATATTGTGTAGATACCATGATACCTTCTGAATCTGAAAAGTTCTGAATTAATGGCACACCTCTAGCCCCAGGAATCTGGGACAAGAAATTGTGGACTTGTTGGTAAGGAGAAGGGAGAAAGCAGCATCTAGAATGTGTTGCAGGGATCAGAGAAACAGAATAGCTAAAACCGTGACCAGTTGGAAGAGAGGCAGGGTGAGCGGATTGAGAGATCGATATGGTTTCCATAGAGATGTTGGCAGTTGCTAAAGGGGACTTGAGAGATAGGGAAGGAAGATAATGGTTTGAGAACGTTCAGGTCTGCAAACATTGAGTGTCCATGTGTGGGCAAATGTGCTAGATGCTAAGGCTGCAGGGATAATTAAGATGCAGGTTTATTCTTTAGTACTGTTTAGGGAAAGGGTGTAATGATCGTTTTAATATATTAGAATGTGACGAGTAATAGGCTAGAGGTAGGAAATGAGTCACAAGTCTTGCTAATTTTCCCCCGTGTGAAGTGTCTCAGATTGATCCCATGCCATGTCCCTAGTTTAGGTCCTCATTGGCACTTGGCTGAAAAATAGAAAAAGATTTCTAATTTGTATCTTGGCCATGCAGCTTGCCTTAGTCCGTTTTGTTTATTTTTCAGACTTATCATCTATTTTCTTAACCTTTTGACTCTCTATTTACCTAAAGAGCAAAGACCATACTCCTTAACAATTAGGATTTCAAGGCTCTTCACACTGTGAACTCGGCAAGATAGTGTAACATTATTTTGCTATTAAAATTTAAATGGGCTGTGTGTTTTCATCCTCATGTGTTTTCTCATTTGGTTTCTTTTGCCGCTATGAACAATGGGGTTGGTGCCCCATGCAGTTGAAAATCTGAATGTAACTTTTCACTTCCTCCAAACTTAACCACTAGTAGCCTATTGTTGACTAGAAGTCTTACTGATAACATAAGCAGTTGATTAACACATATTTTGTATATTATATGTGTTATATATTGTATTCTTACAATAAAGTGAGCTAGAGAAAAAATGTCAAGAAAATCATAAGAGAAAATACATTTACAGTACTGTACCGTATGGAAGAAATCCGTGAATAAGTGGACCCATGCAATTCAAACCCGTGTTGTTTGAGGATCATCTCCCCCCTTTCTGGAAAGGGGCGTTCTACTTGTCTGTTAGGGTTTGCTGAGCTTTTAATTTTAACTCCATTGTTCCCAAGAGGCTTAATTAATCACTTTCTCTTCTTTGCTTCTGTAGCATTTTATTTGTATTGCTACTGTCGTCCTTAGTTGAGCACTTTGACGTCTATTTAGTTACCGAGGAGGATGCCATCTGTGCAGCCTGTGAGCTCCTTGAGGGCAAGAATCCTGACGTACTAGCGTTGGTTTCTTTTGGCCTGTTGTAGTCTTGAGCTCAGTTAAGTACTTATTACATAAATATTCTAGTCATAATGCCATTAATCGAATGTTTGCATTTCTCTTACTTATGGGATGCACGGTAGGAGTATATGTCTCTGTCTCATAGACGTTAGACTTAGCTAAGTGACTTGCTTTGGCCTGTGAATTGTGAAAGAAAGTGAAGTGTGTATGGTGAAGTGTGTACCCAAAGATCTGAAGCCCTTAAGATCAGCTGTCCGATTTTCTGAATTTCCCTTTGCCTGCTAAGTGTTTCAGATGGTGGAGGCTTTCTTATCCCAGGTCCCTGGGTAAGTATGACATGGAACAGACTTTCAAGATGGGCCTGTAGCCTGAGGAAGAAAGCTTTGCTCTGTATTTTTTTCCCAGTTTGCACTCATTGAAAAAATGTACAAACTTGGTTTTAGTGTAGTCATGAAGTTGTGCAGCCATCACTGCTAATTTATTTATTTATTTGTTTGTTTATGTTTATTTGTTTCTGAGACAGAGACAGAGCATGAGTGGGGGAGGGGCAGAGAGAGAGGGAGACACAGAATTCGAAGCAGGCTGCAGGCTCTGAGCTGGCAGCACAGAGCCCAACGCAGGGGTCGAACTCACAAACTGTGAGATCATGACCTGAGCTGAAGCCGGTCGCTCAACCGACTGAGCCACCCAGGCGCCCCACATCACTGCTAATTTAAAGAACGTTGTAGGTACCCTAGCAAGAAAACCGCTAGTCACCGGCAGTACTTTCCCACCCTCCCCTTCTCTCAGCCACTGGCAACCACTAATCTGCTTTAAGGTTCATTCCTGTTTATATCATGATTAATACTTCATTTCTTTTTATGGCTGAATAACATTGCATTGTATGGTTATAGTACGTTTTATTTATTTTTATTTTTTTAAGCTTATTTATTTATTTTGAGAGAGAGACAGAGTGTGCACAAGTGGGGGGTGGGCAGAGAGAGAGGGAGAGAATCCCAAGCTGACTCCACACTATCAGCATAGAGCCCAACTTGGGGATCAAACCCACAAACCATGAGATCACGACCTGAGCCGAAATCCAGAGTCAAACGCTCAAACTGACTGAGCCACCCAGGCACCCCTATAGTACATTTTATTTATCCAGACTTTGTTATTTTAAGTCACTGAGATAAGTATTTGAGTTGACAGTATTTAGAATATCCTATTTGCCCCAACATTTGGATAATTGAATTTAATGGATAGAACATTCTGTACTCTTAAAACTGTCTTAAATGACACTTCCATACTTTGATTATTTTTGTGTACATCTGAATCCAGAATCCATTAGAGCAATCATGAGGCATTTTCCCCCATGTAATGTTGATAAATTTATTGTATACATTAATGCACTTTATTCTTTTGAGAGTATATTTTCACTTTCACAACAGCTATTGATGTTTTGATCTATTAGCTTTATAGCCAGTAACCTGTTCACAAGTGTGTTCCTTCCAGCAGTTGGTCAGTGATCTGGAGCTTGCGCTGTACATCGTGTACGTGAATATTGTGTTTAAACAGGCTTGGTTCTCAGGCCAGGACAATAACATTGACGTGTTAGGAATGGTACCGGTAATACTAACCTGAGTTCAGGGTTCTGAGGAGAGGCCACAGAAACAGACATGGGGAAGAAAGATGTTGCAGTTTTTATTCCCCAGTAGGGCTGAATTTGGAACGGTTAGATGAGTATTTGTCAAGTAATTGTGTTTAAACCATTTTTTTTTAGTAAGATTGGAGTAGTTTTAATGTCTCGTGAGCTGAATATATCTTGGTTGAGGTCAATATAATTTGACTCCAGACCTATTCGTAATAATGGAAATTAATAGAAACTAAACCACAATTAGTCAACATTATTTAACTTTGTGTCGCTCTTCAGAGACACCAGATTACAAATAAAAGCTTTACTGCCAAACCGCCAACAAACTGAGCCAAATTGTCTTGGTGTTTGAAGTCAGAGCAAGGGTTGCTTTGCTGTTTGTGTTTTGTCCAGTGGGTGGCAGCATAACTCAACTGGTTGTCTTGGTGGCCAATTTGAAATTTTACGTATTTTTTAGAGGCTAGAATTTCTGTACTCTGTTTAACTACAGAGTGTGTTTTGAAAAAAACTTTCATCCCCCGAATATGCTATTTAATCCTTACTGAGTGAGTATGATATTTTTTAAACTTTCTTTTAATGTTTATTTATTTTTTAGAGAGACAGAGTGCAAGCGGGGGAGGGAGAAAGAGGGAGACACAGAATCCGAAGCAGGCTCCAGGCTCTGAGCTGTCCGCACAGAGCCCAGCATGAGGCTTGAACTCACCAACCGCGAGATCATGACCTGAGCTGAAGTTGGATGCTTAACCGACTGAGCCACCCAGGAGCCCCAGGATGATTTTAGATAATAAGAAAATTGCCTATTGTCTCTACATAGATTTCAAGTAAAATAATTATCATTGCCAACTGGTAGGCAGCTCTTCATATGTGTATTTCACTGAATTTTTTTTGAAAAAGTTATTTTGAGATCTATTTTTTTATCCAAACTGAAACTTAAAGCACTTGTTATAGCAAAGTTGTTCTTGTCTCACTGAATTTGCCAGTGAGATACTTCAACCCTCTGCAGACCATAATTCTAGTAAGTTCACTGTCAGTTTTTCAAGATAGGGACTGTGTTTTCTTTTTATATGCCCTCATGGGGCTTAACATAGTGTCAGACTCAGAGAGAGATCCAATAAAATACTTGTTGTTAAAAAGCATGTGCTTGCTTTACAGCTGAGATTACTAGAACCATCTACTTGTTACTTAAAACAGCATCCTGAAGATGGAATTTGTGATTAGCAAGAGAGTCAAATCACTCCAGTAATGAATAGATGTTTGTAGTTATTTATGATCACAGTGTATACAGAGTACAAATATGAGCTGTATTCTTTTTATTTATTTTTTAAATATTCATTTATTTATTTTGAGAGAGAGAGAGTGAGGGAGGGGCAGAGAGAGAATCCCAAGCAGGCTAATGTGGGGCTCGATCTCACAAACCGTAAGGTCATGAACTGAGCGAAAGTCAAGAGTCCCCAGTTATATTCTTTTTAAAATAAACTTTTTGTTTTGAGACAGAGTCATGTATTTAAATTGGAAAAGATAAGGGGAAAAGTTTTCTTTAAAAAATAAGCAAATAGGGATAAGTGGTAATTTTTGTTAAGTATTAAAAGAGGTGAGGTGTGTAGAAAGTGAGAAGTCATCCTAGTCCATCTGACTTCTTTAGATATTTTCCTGTATTAAGTAATCCTTGAACCTTTTGTAACTGCCATGTCACCTAGCTTAGTCACTGTTAATGTGGGTAAGCTATAGGAATCAGGGTCACAGAGGCTGGACTTTTAATTCAGTTTACTCTCAAAGACCCAGTGGAAACTTACATAAAGGAACTGGAATGGGGTGCTTGGGTGGTTCATTTGGATGAGGATTCGACTCTTGATTTCAGCGCAGGTCATGATTTCACGGTTCCTGGGATTGAGCCTCGCATTTGGCTCTGGGCTTCAGCACAGAGCCTACTTGGGATTCTCTTTCTCTCCCTCTCTGTCTGCCCCTCCCTGACTCACTCTCTGTCAAAATAAATAAATAAACTTAAAAAAAAAGGAACTGGAGAATAGGTGTGGACTATCCTTGTGTTGGGGCTCACGGGGATTCTGAACTGTTAGTTCTACGTGGCCTTTAATGATTTGTTACCGTTTCTGTTGTTTTCTTACCAGCCTTTGTGGCTGCCATCACTGATGGAGAAACTGTTCATGTGTCCATTCTTTCCTTAGATGAGCTGGTCACTTTTTATTTTTATTATTTTTAAAACATTTTATTTTTGGGAGGCACCTGGTGGCTCTGTCAGTTAAGCATCTGGCTTTTGATTTTGGCTCAGGTCATGATCTCACCATTCATGGGTTCGAGCCTGTGTCAGGCTCCATGCTGACAGTGGAAACTGCTTGGGATTCTCTTTCTCTCCCTCTCTGTTTCTGTCCCTCCCCTGCGTGCGACCTACATGCTTGCCCTCTCTCAAAATAAATAAACTTTAAAAAATATATATATATATATCTGATTTTTTTTTTTTTTAAGTAATCTCTACCTTCAACGTGGGGCTCAAAGTCACGACCCCAACACCAAGAGTCATTTGCTCTACCAATTGAGCCAGGCAGGCACTACGGAGCTGGTCACTCTTTAGAATTCATTTCACCTAGCTGGACAGTGCAGCTGTAAAATACAGAGACCTCAGATCCCTGATGAGTTTGGAAAACTGATTATGTATTTTAACTAGTTTTTTTGTTATCATGAGGGTGGGACTGATGTTTTCTAGCAGCTTTCTGCATTCTGAGTGGATGTGGAACTTCCATTACATTTTAATAACTTTATAATCACAACAGTGATTTGACAACAGTCAAGAAGCTGTTACATTTAAAATAAAAATTTAGGTAGAGTTTATCACTAATGTTAAAATGTTAGTGTATCATTTTTTACTAATTTGAGTATAGTTTGCAGCTAAATTGTTCCTGTTGTCATGCAGTAAATGCCTTGTGTTGCATGGGTGATTACTGCTCAACCCTCTCTTGAATCCTCTGGGCTTCCTTCCCATAAAACTGCTTTTCCTTCACAGTGGTCTATGCTTGACTTTTCTAAATATTTAGTGGCCGCTGACCAGCTGTTTAAAGAATCCCCTGAAATTCTCAGTAAAAATATACACTTCTGGAGGGGCACCTGGGTGGCTCAGTCGGTTAAGGGTCCGACTTCAGCTCAGGTCATGATCTCACAGTTCGAGCCCCATGTCAGGCTCTGTGCTCACAGTGCAGAGCCTGGAGCTTGCTTTGAGTCCTGTGTCTCCCTCTCTCTCTGCCCCTTCCCCGCTCATGCTTTGTCTGTCTGTCTTTCTCTCTCTCTCTCAAAATAAATAAATATTTAAAAAATATATATCTATACACTTCTGGAAAGTTTCGGAGTTAGGACTTTGGAGTGTGGCTCAGGAATCTGCATCATTAACAAGCCCTTCGGGTGATGTGGAGAACAACATTCTTTGAGACCCGCTGGCCTGGAGAAGTGCACCACTGTTGCTGAACCTGGTCTCTCTTAAGCAAGGAGTGGTGTCAATCTTGTTTAAATAGAAGACTGTGTTATGGCTGAAGCCACTCAACACATTTGCACCACTGAAGTTCTAGTCTGGGTTAGAGAAGTATCCATGCAGACCGGATAATATAAACAGTAAAGCACAGTTTAAGTGTCTCATGAAGAGGGACAGGTAAAATAGACAATGGTGTGTCCAGATGGTCATTATGTGGTAGAAATGTATTTGACCTAGGAGATGTTGCTGTATAGCTGAGTGATAAAAGCAGATTACAAAATAATGTAATTCCGTGTTTGTTAAAACATGCACACACATACAAGAACAGATGGAAATGTTAATGGTAGTTATCAACCAATGTTGGTAGTGGTGGTTTTTCTATAATTGCGTTTTTAATCTTTTAAAATTTTAGTAAACATGTATTACTTCTGTAAAGATACATGTTAGTAGCCTTATGTGTTTTAGACTCTCCTCTCCCATCCTTTCTTCTTCCCTATTTCATTTTAACATGCAAAAGTCATTTCTTTATTTGAAGACAATGTTATTATGAACATAAAAGCACATATTCTTTTTTTTTTAGGTTAATTTTTTATTTATTTTGAGAGAGAAGGGGAAAGAGAGAGAATCCCAAGCAGGCTCTGCACTTTTAGCACAGAGCTTGATGTGGGGCTTGAACTCATGAACTGTGAGACATGACCTGAGCCGAAATCCTGAGTTGGTTGCCTAACTGACTGCAACACCCAGGTGCCCCAAAGCACATATTCTAAAAATTTTTTTCGTGTTTCATTTTGGTGGGATGGGGTTGGGGGCAGAGGCGGAAGAGGAGGGATATAAATAGGAAATTGTGGAACTTGTTTGTATCTTACATTTGTGTCCATTTTGATAGCCACTAGCCATGTGCATCTCTTCAAATGAAAATGGAATAAAAACTCAGTTCCTTAGTTTCATTACATACATCTCAAGTGCTCAGTAGTCCTACATGGCTAGTGCAGGTATAGGACTTTTCCATCATCGCAGAAAGTCCTGTTGGCAGTACTGACCTCGATCGTAAGTATTTTTAAGTCTATTGTCTAGTAAAATTCTTGAAATAAATCATGGTGCTATAAAATTAATATACATCCCTTTAGAATAACTGACCACACTTTTTTATCTAGCTTTCAAAACTAAAGATAAACTTTTGTTTTCCTTCCCTTCTGTGAAGGCTTGGTATGGTATGTCAAATCCAGCTCTTCCCTCCTTGCTCTAAGAAATATTCTTAATGAATAATATATATATATATTATTTATATATTTATATATTATATATAAATAATATATACATTATTATATATGTATAATATATACACACATATATGTATAATATAAGACAATATTATTATACATATATATTATATGTATAATATAATATTATATGTATGTGTATGTATATATGTATACATACATACATGTGTGTATATATATAAAATGTTAGTGATTCTTAGCAGGTTGGGTCTTCAAAACTAGGTGCTGCCAAAGTTCTTTTGATTCCTATACCATAATCCATAAGACTATCATCTAGTTCTTTTTTCTTAACTTAAAAATATTTTAAAAAGTGCTGTCTATAAAATAACATCTATTTGAAGTTATTAATTGCAACATTGCTGTAACAAAAGATTGAAAACAAGCTGTCAATATGGAGATTAACTAGTACATTCAGATATTGTACTTAGAACAGGTTTCTTAAAGTGTGGTTTGAAACTTACTAGTTTCCCTGAAATCCTTTCAGGGGTCTGCAAAATTGAAACTGTCTCTAGTACTACTAAGATGTTTTTTGCCCTTTTCTGTGTTGATACTTGTTCTGGTGGTGCACAAGCAGTGGTGCAAACTGTTGGTGCCTTTGCACAAATCTTCACTTTCACATGCTGCAGTAGAAAACGAAAGCATTTCACTTAAGAATATGCTAGAGGGGCGCCTGGGTGGCGCAGTCGGTTAAGCGTCCGACTTCAGCCAGGTCACGATCTCGCGGTCCGTGAGTTCGAGCCCCACGTCAGGCTCTGGGCTGATGGCTCGGAGCCTGGAGCCCGTTTCCGATTCTGTGTCTCCCTCTCTCTCTGCCCCTCCCCCGTTCATGCTCTGTCTCTCTCTGTCCCAAAAATAAATAAAAAACATTGAAAAAAAAAAAAAAAAATTTAAAAAAAAAAAAAAAAAAAAAAAGAATATGCTAGACAAAGTAGTGAAAATTATTAACTTTATGGTAACTTTGGGTACTTTAAAAAATATCCTGGGGGCGCCTGGGTGGCTCAGTCGGTGAAGCGTCCGACTTCTGGCTGAGGTCATGACCTCGTAGTTCGTGGGTTTGAGCCCCACGTCAGGCTCTGTGCTGACAGCTGGAGCCTGCTTCAGATTCTGTGTCTCCCTCTGTCTATGCCCCTCCTGTGCTTGTGCTTGCCCTCTCTCTTTCACAAATAAATAAACATTAAAAAAAATTTTTTTTTTAAATATTCTGTGTGGGGCACCTGGCTGGTTCGGTTGGAAGAACATGTGACTCTTGATCTTGGGGTTGGGAGTTCGATCCCTATGTTGGGTGTAGAGATTACTAAAAACAAAAAAAATAAAAAATCCTGTGTGAAGAAATGGGAAACTACATACCAAAGTACAGTGATTGTTTTAAGAAAAAGCACTTGTGTGTGGTTGTATAAATTTTGAGCTAAACTAGCTGGGTTTTGTTTTCCTATAGACGCTATTTTTATTTGAAAGAATGACAACAAACTGTGGTTGTTTAGACTTTGGTATATTCGACATTTTCTCAAATCAAGTGTGTCACTTCAAGGAAAGCAACTGACAGTATTTGTTGGCAATGATAAAATTCGAGCTTTGAAGTAAAAATTAGAATTTTGGAAAACCCGCATGGTCTACCACCATGACCTTGATAGCTTTCTAGGACTTTTAAAAAGACTCTCCTGGGGCGCCTGGGTGGCGCAGTCGGTTAAGCGTCCGACTTCAGCCAGGTCACGATCTCGTGGTCTGTGAGTTCGAGCCCCGCGTCAGGCTCTGGGCTGATGGCTCGGAACCTGGAGCCTGTTTCCGATTCTGTGTCTCCCTCTCTCTCTGCCCCTCCCCCGTTCATGCTCTGTCTCTCTCTGTCCCAAAAATAAATAAAAAACGTTGAAAAAAAAAATTAAAAAAAAAAAAAAAAAAGACTCTCCTGATGAGATAGGTGGTGATAGTAACAAATGTAATTTTTTCTTTTTCATGTATAGTGAAACGTGTCAACGTGTGGAAGATCTGCATAACTCAGTCAGTATTTTATAAATGACCACTTTATGATGATATAAAACGTATGTGGTAAAAGATCCATTCATAGTACAAGATAGACCAGTGGGTTTTAATGTAATAGAGTACAAAGAATTCATAATAGTTTCAGCTTTCCTGTTGCAACTAACCTTTAAGAAACTACCACTTGTCAAGTTTCAAAGAAAAATATCCACAATTACCTGAAAAGGATATTAAAAATGCCTTCCTTATCTGCCTACATATCTGTGTGAGGCTAGATTTTCTTCATTTACTTCAACCAAAACAACATACCATGACTGATTCCATACAACAGCAGGTATGAGAATCTAGCAGTTAAGCTAGATTCTGTTAAGCCAGGTGCTAAAGAGGCTTGCAAAAATGTAAAAACATTGTCATTTTTCTTACCTTTTTTGGGAAAATAGTTATTTGCATACAACTAGCTTGTAATCTAAAGTATATACTATAACATTTAAGTGTTAAAATGAAATAACTTTATTACTGTCATTTTGGAATAAATAAGAATACATATTTTTAAAACCAAGGTTTAATTTCTAGTATGGTAATTATTGATAGACACAATCCATATAATACAAGCTTTTTGGAAGCTTTAATAATTTTTAGGAGTGTCAAGTGATTCTGAGACCAAAACGTTTGAGAGCCACTAGAATAAAAGTCTGCAGGATAATGTTGTTAGGAAAGGTACAGATTGTTTTGGTTGTATATTAGCATTTGGGTGGAAAGGGATATAAATGGGATAGTTATTTTCTTGTATGTATGTAAAATTCTTCTGGAAGGATATAAAGGAATTAAGTGTTGGTTGGTCCAGCGAGGAAGGAGTAAAGGTAAACTCTTTACTTCCTTTTGAATGCATTTGAATTTTAAACCAGATGAATGTATTACCCATTTAAAAACAGAAGAGATTGAAACATTCCTACCAGCTGTGTTATGAATTTCAGGGAATCTAGGTCTGTTATGAAAAGTTGGAGCAAGTTTGGAGCATTGGTCATTTTTCTGGCACCTTGCTTTTTCTTGTTTTTCTTTTCTTTTCTTTCTTTTTTTTTTTTTTTTTTAGAAGAAAAATGAACCTTGCTTATTTTAGGGATAAAAAATTGCATTTAATGTCCAAGCCAAATACATTCATATTGAAATGATGTAAATCAAATAGGTAGCAATTTCCCCAGTGGGGCCCAAGGTATACTGAACTTAAGTTTTAAGGAGGAACAATCTGTTATTTTTTTTAATAGCAGTTATTTCTAGTTCCTAGTAAAGAGATTGGATTTATTTTAGAAGACTGTTATAATTTATAGTCCTGTCATTTAAAAGGTTTTGAATAAGTGCTGCATGAAATGTGGAACTAAAAAAGCTAAGTGAATGTTCTGACATTTGATTTAGTACAAAAAGTGCTTTTTAATACTCATAACCTTTGAGGCTTTGGGAATTCTTGAAAAGAATAACTGAGGAATTCAATTTTATTTATTCTGTCTGCTATTAAGTGTGCCTTTTGATCAGTGTTCATACTTTTAACTTCTGAATAGATAAAGTGTCCTTTTATGAAAAGGGAAAATTATTTTAATGCAAAAACTCTTCAGATTTTCTTTTTCTCATATAATACTTCTAAAATTTATTTCTTTGGATGCTGAAATATCATTTCCAGAGCTCTTTGCAGCAGTTTAGAAAAAGATATTACATGTGATTCTGTCCATTAGTTATAGTTAAAAGTATGCTTATAATGTGGAACCATTTCCCCCAACTTCTTTAGTTAACAAAAGACTGCCTTTCATAATGTTAATAGGTTTTTCTGAAGTATTAGACAAATAGGTGGTTAACTCAGAAAGTTTACTTATCCTCACTAGTTGCATATGCATTTGTAATGTTTGACATTTTTCAAAGCATATTCATATTGTTTTCTTTGATTGTTGGCATATCTTAGAAGTAGCACAGTTAGTATTCTTCCTATTTCATATTTATGGAAATTGAAATTCAGAAAGCTAAATGAATTGCCTAAGGTCATACAGTCTTGTCAGATAATAAAAAAGCAGTTTAGATAAAAACAAGGCTAGATTAGATTAGATTTAGATACATTTAGAGACATTTAGATTTAAGGAAGACTGTCCTTGCAAAAATGCATTTATCTCTGCGTGCTGTGTTCCAGGTTCTGTGGTCAGCTGCGGAGGCATAAAGAAAAGACACAGGTCTTGCCCTCCGGGGACTTGAAGTTTAGTGGCGAAGACCAGCTAGTGGGAGAAGTGAAGAAGAGGGATGGTGCCCTGTTGGCGGCCTATATCTCAGACAGTTTTGAGAAAGGGACACAAATCTTGAAGGGTGAATAGAAGTTAGCCAGGGTGAGTCTCATCAGGGCCTAGTGATAGAGGCGTTCAGGAAGAGGGGTCAAGGAGGTCTCCAACAGCACACCGACGTTGTTTGGGAACTGTTTGGTAGTGCCTTGTGAGTGCTGTGCCGGGCCGTGTACAAGAGGGAGCAAGATGTGAAAGCAGAGAGGCAGATGGGGTGCCCTGAATTGTTCTCAAGGTTACAGGGTGCCAAACAAGGAGGGTGGATACATGGAAGGACTCAGATTGACCAGGGTTTGAGTCCTAGTTCTTGGGCTTACTGGCTGTGGGGCTGTAGACAAGTGACTCCTTCTGAGCCCTTAGTTGCCTCATACGTAGAATGGAAATAACATTCAATTTGCAGGTAATTAGGAGGACCAAGAAAAATAAAGGTGAAAAAAGGACCTAGTTTGTGCCAACCCTCTATTCAATAATGAAAGATGAATTAGAAGTAAGGACAGTTCACTACACATACTCTAACGTCTAAGTAGAACTGAAAAAAGTATAAATTAAGTCTTATTTTAAAAATAGTATTAGAACATTGGGACATTTCTAAAACAGTATAGCTGAAATGATTTTATAATTTCATTGCTTAAATTTAGCACTTTTCAGCATAGCACTTCCTTATACCTTGTTTGAAAGCAAGACCTTCTGTGCAGGTTATGGTTGTCAGGTAGTGAGACTTCGCCGGGTTGGAACCACCTGTTTGCATGGCAGGTTGTGCCATGCCCATCCCCCTAACTCTCTAGCTCTGGAATGAATTCGTAGCTGGGAGACCTGGGTCTATCCTATTTACTCTCTAATTTTAGACAAATGACTTGCCCATTTGTGTGTTTCTTCAATATTAAAATGGCACCTAATTAATTTACCTTTAGAGAATAAAATGCAACGGTAGATGGACGTACTTTCATAAAACACAGTGCCTTAGTCTGCTTCGGCTGCCATAACAAAATACCGCAGACTCTGGTTGGTTTAAACAACAGAAATTTATTTCTCACTGTTCTCGAGGCTGGGGAGTCCAAGATTAATGTAGCCTCTGATTTGGTTTCTGATGAGAGCTCTTTTTCTGGCTTGTAGACAGCTATGGGCTTGCTGGGTGCTCACATGGCCTTTCCTCTGAGTGTGTTGGGGGATAGATAGGTGGAGGAGGGAGATAGAAAGAGAGAGGGAGGAAGGTTGAGCCCCCTGGTATCTTTTCTCATGACACTAATCCTAAAGGATCAGGGCTCCACTCTTATGACCTCATTTAGCCTTAATTGCTTCCTTTTTCCAAATATAGGCACAGTAGTTCAGGCTTCAACATAGGAATTTGGGGAGGGGGACACATAATTCAGTCCATAACCTGCAGTAAAATTGGAAGTGTTTCTTTCGATGGCTTTATGACCTGGTATTTTGGTAACAATGAGTTAAAAGCCAGGCATGTATTATGTTTATTTTGTTGCTCTCCAGAGCTGCAGATGTATATGAACCATTTAAGTCTCTGCTTTCTAACTAATTGGTTAGCTATAGAAGTGGTATAGAACTCGGAATATTACTGTGCCTAAGGTAATTATAAAAATTCAGCAAACTTTTTTTTTTTTTAATTTTATTTATTTATTTTGAGAGAGAGAGGGCAGAGAGAGAATCCCAAGCAGGCTCTGCATTGTCAGCATGGATCCTGATGTGGGGCTTCAGCTCACCAAGTGTGAGATCATGATCTGAGCTGAAACCAAGAGAGTTGGACGTTTAACCAGCTGAGCCACCCAAGCGCCCCCAACAGCCGTTCTCATAGTGTATTAAGCCTGTACCATTTCCTTGAGTTTTTTTTTTTTTTTTTTTTTTTTTCTTATTCTAGGTCCAAATACAGCCTGGTTCTTATCAGAAATGTACACATAGTTTAGTGATAATTTTAAAAATCATTTATCTTAATAAATACAACTTGTGAATTCAACTTTTTACTCATTAACCGAGCAAGCCTTTTAGCTAGCATGGTAAAGTTACACAGTTTTTAAAGACAGCAAAACCAAACTTCAGTTTTGCGTAGCAGATTTCGAAACAAAGATAGAAGTCTAAACTAAATTTCAGGATATACACCTTCTCCTTTTCTTTATTGGGAATTTCAATATGAATTTTGACTTGGACTTCTGAGTGTATTTGCATTTTAGATCTGTATTGGAAAGTCTTTATACTTGGTTTCGCATAATGATCACATTTATGTTCTTTCTCACAGGCCAGCCCTCCAGATCTCTATATTGAAAGATTTAATATAGCCCTTGGACAATATATGGGAGCATTGCAGAGCATTGTGCCTCTTTTCATATATATGGTAAGTTAGAGCTGTTTTCCCTTTCCAAAGTATCTCAGTTTATTGGCCTAAGTACAGATAGATGCAGAATTAAGCATGTTCTTTCTCTTTTACTACGTATTATGTTAGAAATGGAAATTAATCTACCTCAGTAATGTTTGATTGTGTTGACATAGACTTGTTTACCCTTTTACTGTTTAAAAACTCCATAAATAACACTGCTGAATAGACAATTAGGCATTAATAATCAGCAGTCACTGTGTTAGCATTTATTTTATTTCTGCCATATCGAAGATCCTGTGCTTGGGAAATAAAGATATATAAGAAAGATTTCTTGTCCTTGGAAAGCAGAGAGTTAAGCAATATATTTAAAAACATGATGTGTGATAATGTCAAGTAAGTCACCCCATAAAAAAAGTAGAATAATAAAATTTTCTTCCATTATGATGTCTTTCATTTGGAGAATTATGCCATAAGTATAGTTTGTAGTCTGTTGACTTTGTTGATTTGCCTCCCTCTCTCTCCTAAATATATAAAGCCATAGAATTTTTTTTTTTTAATCTTTATTTATTTTAGAGAGAGAGAGTGTGCAAGTGGGGAAGGGGCAGAGAGAGAGAAGGAGACACAGAATCTGAAGCAGGCTCCAGGCTCTTAGCTGTCAGCACAGAGCCCGATAGGGGGTTGGAACCCACGAACCGTGAGATCATGACCTGAGCCGAAGTCGGACAGTCAAACCGGCTAAGCCACCCAGGTGCCCAAGCCATAGAACCCTGATGTTGGTGTTCTTACTGAAGGCAGGGGCCCTTAACCATTTTTGCAATTCCTCTTTGTTTTTTAGATTAGGAAATGGGATGTTTGGGTTGATCTGTATTCCGTAGCATAAAGATTGCTATCTGTGAAATACTAATCTCCAAAATGATTTATTCTCCATAAAATATACCTTGCTGAAAAAACAAAACAGAACATTGGGAGAAATCTGTATTATCAGCAGGGGACTATTACTTAAATAACTTGTGGGAGATACTTAACAGTAGAAAAGTAAGCAGTTGAAGGTAATAACATGTATGTACATTTAGAGAGAAATGTCCAGATACATTAGGTAAAAAAAAGCAACATGCAAAGCAGTATGTAATATTTCTTTATAGCAAGTGTTTTCTCTTTATTATGGAAAATAAAGCATATTCATATATATGCAAGCAGCATTTTAGAAAGAATATACAAAAGTTTCCGCAGTAGAATGGGGCCTTTGGGAATGCGACAGAGGGTCTGTTGTGCGAGACTTATTTTTGTTGCATGGTTTTATTTTGTCACCATGTGCGTATTATGATTTTTATAATCTTCTGTCTAAGAATTAAGAGAATCAGAGAGCAACTTGCTAATGTTCTTTCTTGTATTTCCCACACCTGTCCATGGAGTTGACATTTAAGTATGAACAAGTTCAATCTTGTTTGACTTGCCAGTCTTTCTCATCAGGATGCTTTTGGCTACAAAAAACAGAACACCTGATTCAAAGTGATTTAAGCAAATTAGGAAAAGTATTAATCCCTTGGAATAAAACTCTGCAAATAAGGCTGTCTCTAGGGTTGGTTGAATCCGTGGTTCAGTAGTGTTACCAAGGATTCAGGTTCTTTTTTGTCTCTTCGCTGTACACAGCATCTGTTTCATCTTATTCTCACGGTCGTAAAGTGACTATAAGATGCTTGGCACCAAAGCCTGGGTTTCCCTCAGTCTGATTGTTCTATGTTGGGTCATGTGTCTGCCTTTGAATCAAAAACCATTCCTAAGAAATGCCACAGGCCGAATAACTTAGACTAATGATTACAATGGATTGTATGTTGGGGAGTCAACCAGTGTCTGCTCAGCCTAGATCGTTGGTAAAGGGGGTACCTTTCCCTAGTGTTTCCTGTTGTTGCCTTTCAATGATGGAGTGTTTCTAAAGGGCATGTTATGTGCCTCTCCCGCAGGGTGGTCCATGTGTCTCTATATCTGTTTAGTTAATGTTGAGTATCTTCCCGTGTTCTTTTGGAGTGTGTGTGTGGTTCATAGCATTTTATCTTTATGTACTTTAACCCCTTGCCAGAAAGACATATAACTAATAGTAGCAGGGCTTTTGTTTTTTGATATTGGGGTTTAATGTTTTAATTGATGCCCTTATAAATTGTTTCCTAAAATAATTTATTTTTTAGTGCTTCAGTTCATTAGATCATTTCCCCCTAATCGATACACTAAGCATAATGTATTTTATCTTTCAGAATAAGTTTTACATCGAAACCAAGCTTAACAGAGACCTAAAAGATGACCTTATAAAGCTGTTTACGGAACATGTTGCAGAAAAGCACATTTACAGCCTAATGCGTAAGTATTTTCAACTTATAAGGAAACAAGATTTTTTTGTTTTTGTTTTTAAGCTTCTTTATTTTGAGAGAGAGCGAGAGCATGAGCAAGGGAGGAGCGTAGCGAGAGGGGAAAGAGAATCCCAGGCAGGCTGTGTGCTGTTGGTGCAAAGCCCAACGCAGGGCTCGACCTCATGAACTGACCTCACAAACTGTGAGATCACCATCCGAGCTGAAATCGAGAGTCGTACTCCTAACCGACTGAGCCACCTAGGCACCCCAGTGATCTTTTGGATTTTTGATTAGAGAGCATCGGCATATAAAGCCCAGTGTTGACATTTTCTGAATCATAGCAAGAAGTGTTGGAAGTTCAGTTCTGTAGAGAGAGACCCAAAGGAATCGAAAATGTGATTTGAAGCCCCCTGGAGAGCTGGGGGCACTTAGCCAGGTAATTGGGCAGTGAGTGCCTTTATTATCTGGCCTGACACTTCGTCTTCCCCCGCATCCCTCCACCAACAATGGGGGAAGTTAACCCCTAACTTTGTTACTGGTAATTCTAGAAGGAGCACAATACTGTATCTTTGAAATGGAAGCACAGAATCCTCTCTGATTTTTTTACCCTTTGGTATAAAAATCTCTTCTCAAAAAAAAAAAATCTCTAGTCTGGCTCTGTCACTTATTAACTATATGTTAGGCAAGCTTCTCAGCCTCTGGTCCTGAGTTTTTCTTCTATTAGTTGGGACTTGTAAAATGTTTACTGTAATGGCAACATAGTTAGCAAGTAAGCAGATCAAAGTGCCAAGTTCAGTTAGTTTTTCTCTCCCCCTATTCCCTGGCCCCCTGCCCCATCCCAGTAGGTGGTATCCTACCTTTCCTGAAAGAGTATACCTCTCTACGTGGAGTTTAGGAAGTCCCTACAACCTGATGTCTCAGCATCTTTTAAAAGCTCCTATTTTATGCAGTATATTATTGAAGTCGTTTTTTAGAATTTGGCAGATATTTGGATTTGTAGTATGGATTTTTTGCTTTCCTAATAGTCATAAATAGTCTGTACCACAGCAAACTTTTATTAGTATTTACAGAAGAATTATTCTAAGCTTGACCATAAACTCTTTCTAATTTTTGAGTTTAAATTAAGAGAAGGAACTGTTAAACATTGGGCTGGTTTATTTTAGAAAAGCAGAGTTTTCAAATAATATGCTAGATGAAGATAATATTTGTTTCATTATTATGTTCCCAACAGATTCTAGAATCAGAATAGAGACTGATACCTTGGGAGTACGACTTTTGAAAAAACTGGACACATGTTTATAAACATCTTTAAACGTAATCTCATGAGATATTGCAGCTGTTATAACCACTTAAATATTATCTCTGATGTTGACATTGTCTTTGCCTTCATTGTAAATTAGAACAGAGTATTTTGAAGTCTTTCCTTTTAAAATTCTTTGAGAAACGCTGCCATTTGGTAGAAAAGCTTATTTAATCAAATACTCTGTGAGTATGTTTTTATATTTGTCATTAATTTGGAAATCAATTTTATTAGGCAAAAACAAAGAAAATATTCAAAGAGAATATAGTATTCCAGATCTGGTGAGACAACTCTGTCTTCAATCCATGTAAGCCTTCCATAAATTCATGATATTTTATAAGATCAGACCACATAAAGACATAAAATCCGGAAAAAAATGAATTTTTTTTTTCCTTTTAAACCTTCAATTAATTTGTACTTTATTTTTCAAAAAAAAGTAATTATCATCTTGTTTATTATATAATCTGATTTTCAACCAAAATTATATTTAAAGGTAGACAGGCTTTTCTTTTCCAAGTAAACTGTAAAGTTCCTTAAGCTTTTGTGAATTGGATAAACCTGAACTTATCAGTTATCTGTTGAGCAGTTACCAGGCATTGTGCTTAGAGTAAGGGATTCACACAGTGATCACTGGCCTAGTTTGGGCTCTGTAACAAGAGACACTCTACGTGTTTAATAATGTTATGTTTTAAAAAAAAGATTTTTTAAAAATAAACACACACATATAGTGCTTACTATGTAGTAGGACCTATTCTAGGTACTTTAGGGCAGTCATTACCTCCATTTTACAGATGGAGAAAATGAGGCATAGAAAGGCTAATATTAATTAAATCAGAAAAACACAGCTATTAAGAATTGATTTCTTGGCCCTAGTTGACATTTTCCTATACTTATCCCCTCCAGCAAAAATAGCTACACTCAATGTGTATAATTTTCTGAATTCTGATCAGTAATTTCCTTTTTGTGGCTTTAGATACATTTGAAAATGCTAGTGTTTATTATTACCGTGTAACATATCACCTCAAAACATAATCTTTTATAAAATCTCTTATTTTGCTCACATCTGCAATTTGGGCAGGGCTTTGCGGGGCACTTTATCTCTTTTGTACTCAGCATCGGCTGATGCGACTCACCCAGGGGTCGGGGACTTTGAAGATGGGTCACTCATATGACTGGCAAGTTGTGGTGGCTGTAGTTTTCTCTCTTGTGTTTCCTCTAAGAGTGAGTGTCCCAAGATCTAGGAAATGGAAACTGCCAGTTTCTGAAGTCCTGGGCCTAGAAACTGGCACAGTGTCACTTTTGCTGTCTTCTGTTGAGCAGGCAGTTATAGAACCCAGATTCCAGGGGACTGGACAGGGACACCTCTCAGTGGGAGGCCTGTTGAAACAATTTAGGAGCCATGTTTTACAGCAGAGCAAAATGAACACCCTCTCTGCTAATGAATAATTGGTATTCGAATGCCCTGGTTTTTAAAAATTTGTGTATTATTTTTTAAAAGCAGGCTTTTTTTTTTCAAGTTTATTTTGAGAGAGACAGACAGACAGACAGACAGACAGAGATAGGAGGGGTTGAGAGAGAGGGAGAGAGAGAATCCCAAGCAGGCCTGTCTGCCCTGCCAGTGTGGAGCTGGATATAGGACTCACACCCACAAACCACGAGATCATGACCTGAGCTGAACCAGGTGTCCCTTTACTGCCCTAATGACCACTGAGGTGTCCCTTTAATGCCCTATTTTAACAATTGTTTCATGAATGAAGATAGTGACTTCTCATTGCAAATAAAGGTAGTTTTTTTTTTTTAACTTTTATTATTTTTTTTAATGTCTATTTATTTTTGAGAGAGAGAACATGAGCTGGGGAGGAACAAAGAGAGAGAGAGGGAGACACAGAATCTGAGGTAGGCTCCAAGCTCTGAGCTGTCAGCACAGAGCCCGATGTGGGGCTTGAACTTGTGAAGCACGAGATCATGACCTGAGCTGAAGTTGGACACTCAAGTGACTGAGCCACCTGGGCACCCCCAAAAATATTTTTAATTTCAGTTTTGATTTTAAGAATTACTTCTCATATTAAAACAGAAACCCATGGGGGAGGGGAAGGAAAAAAAAAAAAAAAAAAGAGGTTAGAGTGGGAGAGAGCCAAAGCATTAGAGACTGTTAAAAACTGAGAACAAACTGAGGGTTGATGGGGGGTGGGAGGGAGGGCAGGGTGGGTGATGGGTATTGAGGAGGGCACCTTTTGGGATGAGCACTGGGTGTTGTATGGAAACCAATTTGAGAGTAAATTTCATATATTAAAAAATAAAAAAAATAAAAAAAAATAAAAATAAAAAAAATAAAAAATAAAAAAATAAAAATTTGCAAAATAAAAAAAAAAAAAAAAAAAAAAAAAAGAGGAGAGAAGCCCTGGGGTCAGCTTGTAGCTCTGAGGAATAATTGGATGAGTGGAGGAGCTTCGTTCTGGTTCCGGGTCAACTGTTAAGCTGGGTGACTCTCAGGATGGCACTTAATCTCTCTGGACTTTAATATCATAGACTGTAAAGAAAGAGGTGAGAGCATTAGAAGTTCACTAAAGTCCAATTCTAGTTTCCATCAGTGGGATTGTTGGAGAATCCTTGTTTTGTCTTTTAACTATATAATTTGGGGGGGGGGGGACTGTTAACTAAGGGTTTAGTTAACAGTGGCTTTAGTACTAGTTAGTACTTTATTAGTACCTGTTACATGTAAGATCTGTATTTCAACGGTGGCGTGGTGAATTAGAATGCAAATTTAGAGTGAAACATAGGTTCTCAGCCCTCTTCTGCTGCCTGCTAGCTGCTCTGTGACTTTGGATGCATTTTTCATTGTGTTTTATATTGTTTTGTTTTTAGCCTCTGTTTCCCTATCTGTTAAAAAAAAAAAAAGATGATAATTAAGCTTGTGAGAAAGTAAATTTTAAGTAAAGTTTATGAGAAACCTGTAAAGTACCTAGCACCTGTTAAATACTCAAGAAATATTTTCTTCCCAGTCTCAAGCTGCTGCCTCCCCAGATTCTCTTCCTTTTTCTTAAAAGAGGAGATCAACTACAAGTCTTCTAAACACTGATCTCCTAAAAATAATTTAGGTGGAGAGGATTTTAGTGAACTGTTAACACCTTCTCAACTTTGTAATTGTTTGTTATTGAATATAATTCTTTTCATTTAATTCACCCCAAATTAATTTTTATATATTTTATGTATAATTTAATTTGTGAATGTATCATTTCTTCATTTGTAAATGTATATATTTGATTACATAATTAACATGTGACTGAACATGAAGATTTAGTGGGATCAAGATTTACGAAGGCCAAAATGATTGGTCAAAAGGTAGGAAAATGATTTGAGATAGAGTCTGCATGTGGGACATATGTTAAAATTAGAGATAACCTTGAGTTGAAGAGACTCCTAGGGTCTAAAATTTAGAATTACAATTTTTAGGGGCACCTGGGTGATCAGTCGTTTAAGCATCCACCTTTGGCTCAGGTCATGATCTCACAGTTCGTGTGTTCGAGCCCTGTTTCGAGTTCTCTGCTGTCACCGCAGAGCCCGCTTCGGGTCCTATGTCTTTGTCTCTCTCTGCCCCTCCCTGCTCGAGCTCTCCCTCTCTCTCAAATATAAATCATTATTAAAAAAATAAAAATAAATCATAAAAAAAAAATTGCATTCTAAAACATTTTCTGCAGTGCTTTTGTCATCCTTAAAATGTATCTGTGCCATTCAGAGTTAGCAGCTCTCTCCTGACGATAGAAGCAGAAGGATCACCTTGAACAGTATACCTCTTACTGTCATCACATAAGTTCGGATGTAACTCGCATTGCGTGTTTGAAAACTATAAAATCATTGGTGACCAAGTGAGGTGGTGTTTTCATTTTTGAAAAGGCATAGCTTATATATGATTTTACAAGCTTGGCTTAGAGTAAAATTATGCCAAGTTTTATGGGTTTGGGGGTAGTAAATTGTAGGTCTCTGAGAGATAAATTAAAAATTCTGAGTCAGTGGTGTCTGTTGTATCTACGAAATGATGGAATATGTTGATATCTGTTAATGATGTTATTTGGAGGAATTATTTCTATTTATTTAAAAATGTTTTAATAAAATTTTCATTGGAGAAGATAACCTAAAAGAAAACTGACTCTCTTGTCACTGTCGGTCAGAGACCTGTGGTTGTGAGAGTCAGGAAAGTGAGGATGAGCCAGACAGTGTCTTGTCTTTACTTTTAGTAAGAAAAAAGTACATGTGGTTGTAGCATTTGGAAAAGTGACTTTCTGACTGATTGCATTTCCTAAAATTACGAATGAAGTATCCAGGAGCCTCAAATACGGCGATTTGGGGAAAGAGAAATGATTCAAGGGGGTTAGAGACCATTTTATTTTCCAAATGTAAACCTCCTGACTCATGAACTTAGTGGGAGGTACTCTCAGCTCACTTGCTAAGTACCGTGAATACTATTGCTTTTGGAAAGCTTATTATCAGAACCTCCATGAATTGAATAATCTCCCTTAGTGTTTTAACAGACCTGCACGTGTTTACTTATTAGATTGAGCTCTAGTGCATTGGATTTTTAAAACTCTTTGGAGTATAAACTTGGTTTGTCCTCTGAGGCTGTTCTTTTCTTGTGCTCGTTTGCTCTTTAGTCTTTGGGAAAAATAGTAACAGAAACCTTGACAATAAGTGTTCTATCATTTTTATAACCCATTTTCTCTTCTTTCAGCTTTACTCTTAGAAGCCCAGTCAACACCATTTCAGGTCACACCTTCAACTATGGCAAATATTGTGAAAGGCCTATACACTCTCAGACCAGGTAAGTAGTGGTCATTTCTTTTGGGGTTGGGCTTGTTTATCTGTTTATGGTAGCTCCAGCTTATCCAAGAGGACAGTGTTTGTCTATCTGTTTCTTGAGGCTTAATGGTATTTGGATTTGTTGTAGCAAAAAAAACCCCAAAAAACATTGAGTAGATACTACACTCATCATTATGAAATGTAAACTCAGGACTCGCTTGAAATTCTTTCCACACTAGTGAAAACCAACTCGGTTAGGAAATACAAGGAATGGATTTGTAGCAGACGTTTTGGATGAAATTGAATCTCATATCCAGTACTAATCTCTTTTTTGTTATGGAGTTTCTCCTTTGCTTGTACCCCACACTGCAAGTATATGTAGACATACACACCCACAACTTCATGTTCTCAGGCCTATTTTATAAATTGCAAGGAATCTAGAAGTGTTGGTAAATGTACAGTCATTCCATAAGTATATTGTGAGGAGAGAGAGAGTCAGAATAGCAGAACCAAAAATCAGAGATCACTGTATTCAAAGGCCTGGCTTGTAAATTGTCTTAATGTATCTATCTTAGAATTAAAAAAAAAAAAAAAAAACCATTATGAGGGGCGCCTGGTTGACTCAGTCAGTTGAGCGTCCGACTTCGGCTCAGTCATGATCTCCCGGTTTGTGGGTTCAAGCCCTGCGTCAGGCTCTGTGCGGACAGCTCAGAGCCTGGAGCCTGCCTCAGATTGTGTCTCTCCCCCTCTCTCTGCCCCTCCCATGCTTATGCCCTGTCTTTCTCTGTCTCTCAATAATAAATAAATGTAAAAAAAAAAAAAATTAAAAAAAAATTATGAATATAAAGGAACCCCAAGATGTTTTTGTATTTATCTTCCTATTTATGAGCCAGAACCTCAATCTTGTCATACGGTTGTCCAGCGAATTACAAAATGCCTATAGTAAGAGAGATTGCAAAAGCTCTCAGGGTAGGGGCACCTGGGTGGCTCAGTCAGTTAAGTGTTCGACTTCGGCTCAGGTCATGATCTTGCTGTTTGTGGGTTTGAGACCCATGTTGGGCTCTGTGCTGACAACCTAGAGCCTGGAGCCTGCTTCGGATTCTGTCCCGTCCCCCCCACCCCCCACCCCTCCCCTGCTCTCGCTCTTTCTCTCTCTCTCTCAAAAATAAATAAATGTTAAAACAAAACAAAAAAAAAGATCTCAGGGTAGAACATTGTTCTACAATCTAGAAACCTTAAGGGATGCTTTTTTGACAGTGCTTTTTTTGGAATTCTTTATGTCAGTTAAGGATTAAATGAAATAAAACATGATCTAAAGAGCTTAACATGGTACCTGATAATAAGCATGGCTGATATTAGCTGTTTTGATTACTATCCAGTTGGGTCCAGTGGTTATTTTATTTTCATTAATTGACGGCTTGATTGTTTGCTTAATTAATTTGAAAGACATGTGAGAATTTAGCTTGCTGAAATGGAAACCAATTAAAAACTGTGGTACCAGTAGTAGACTGTGATGTCACAAATACCTTCTTTCCCAGGTTACTTTGTAAATGATTAGTGTCTGCTAGAATATTCAGATGTAATGTTACTTAAATTTGGATCAGGCCTTGCTCTACTCTTGATAACTGTAAACAAGTTATTCTTATAAAGTAATTAATTACTTACGTAAAGTAGCAAAAATATTTTATTACATATGTCCAGTAAACTGATGTTTTCTAGTTTCTCAGAATTTTGTATTCATTTTATTAAATGATGAAAATGGCTCATGAAGTTTTCTTTTAGTGCTATAGGTTATGAATGAGTTTTTTTTTTTTTTTTCCTTTAATTTTGGAAGGCATCCAAATGCGGTATGACAAATTTCTAAATTCTGCCTCCCAAGTAGGCAGCTTTATCAGCTCTGGCTTTTATCATCTATAGCAAAATTGCATAATAAAACTAATCACTAAGGGTAGGAAAACTTACAGATATGTATTTATCCAAATGCTGTTTTACCCATGTTCGAGCTCTTATAATAGGATTCATACTACTTGTGAGGAGAATTTTGTATTTGAGAGTTGTCCTTTTGAAAAGGCGAATTTTATCACAGACTAACCGTTTGCTGCCCTAGGCATTTTCTGAGATACTATTAAACATATTTTGACATTTTGCCAGTGCCTGTTGTGCTCCTGGTTTGTTAAAGTAGTTTTAGTCACTGGACAGATTAAGGTTAAAATACTTTAAAAGTTGAATTTTAAATGTGGAAGTTTCTTTCATTGCAGTGGTTCTCAAGCACTGATCTTTGTATAATGAGAGTCACCCAAGAAAGTTTTTTAAACTAAATTCCTAGACCCTAATCCTTGGAGATTCTTATGACTATTACAATTTTTGGTGTGTTTCCATCCGATCTTTAGAAGCTTAGTTGGGACACAGTGCCAGCTGTCCCAGCCGGCCTTTCTTCATTTAATACACACACTTTTCTTTGATTCCTTCATCTTGTATCTTAATGATTGCCTGGAGTTCCTGAAAATGGCATATCGGTCTGACTCCTGCCATCTCTGACTGATGGCTAGTGGCTCTCCTGGGCACCGTGTGGAGACCGTAAAGCCATATTTGAGTTGAGCTGACAGGAGGGACACTATTGAGAACATTTTTGCCATGAGTTTATACAGTGGGCTTGGCCCTGGTGGTGTTTTTGTGGTATTTGTTTTTGTTGTTGTCGTTGTTGTTTTGTTCTGGTCGTGTTTAACTTACTGTCCTCCTGTTGGGCATTTTTTACTTACCAGTGACCCAGCATCACACAGCATTAAACATATTTGTTTGCTTGTGTTTGTTTCAGATTTAGAATTATTTACTCAAATTACAATTTTTAAAGCGAGCTCACTGGATTAAATACAGCATTGACATTTTATGGTTTTTGATATGTACATCCAAGATGTTTTCCAAAAGGGAAAATTTGAAAGGACAAGATGAAAAGAATCTAAAAGGGATAACAGTGCTACATTAAGACCACCAACAGGGCAGGGGAATGTGAGTTTTAGCATGCCCTTGATACAGGTGGATGTTAGTTGTATTTAGCGTTCACAAAATGAGAGGAAGAGGGTGTTTATTTTAGCTTGAGTTTTTTGAATATTAACAAGGCTGTCATTGTCTTTATTTTTTTCTTGTAAATTATAAGTCTTGTATATTATTAGTCCTGTCTTTCATTCATTTATTTGGTCTTACTGACTTATAAAAATGTTTTATAAATAAGGATACTGATTCACCTTTGTCATGTCTGATGCAAATGTTTGCCTTTTCTGTTTTGATAGATGAACGCTTATTTTTCTATAGAGTATTCTCTTTATCTTTTATCTCTTTCTTAATGATTTGATACCCATGTTAATTCTCTTTTCTTTCAACACTGCATACATTTAATTTGCTATAATTTAGTTTGGGCCAAAATAGGTTTTTATTTCAAAAGTACTTACTCTAGTTATCTTCAGCCTACTTCCTAAATGTTTAGACCTCTCTCCCCCATTTTTGTGGTACTTTTTGTATGCTTCCTTATTACCTGTACTGTTCTCTATTCTTGGGCCAGTATGTATGTATGTGTGTATGTACATATGTGGTGTGCTTGTTTAATTTTTTTTGGTATTGAAGCATAGGTGGCATGCAACGTTATGTCGGTTTCAGGTATAGAACATTGGTTCGACACTCCCGTCTGTACATTATTCAGTGCTCACCACCATCAGCGTAGCCGCCGTCTGTCACCAATCATTGTTACAATATTTTTTACTATGTTTTCTGTGCTGTACTTTCATCTCTGTGACTTTGTTAGTATAACTGGAAATGTATACTTTTTAAATCCCCTTTATCTGTTTTGCTCATACCTCTGTGCATCTCCCATCTGGACCACTACTCTAAGAGTCTGTTTTGCTTGTTTGTTTGTTTGTTTGTTTTGTTTAATTAATGCTTATAGGGGTTAGTATTTCCACCAAACCCTCGCTTTTAAGTCCCTTCCACTTGGAATTCTTTGCCTGTCTCACTCATTTTTCCCCCATATTAATTACAGTTTTTGATAGGTCCATTCACAGATTCTCTAGAGATTTTCATTAAATTTTGTTAACACAGCAAAATGGAAAAATATCTGCTTTCTTTGACTATAAATTCATTTTAGAAAGGAAATTTAACCTGGTTGTATATTTTTTATCAGAATAGGATTACACTAATTTTCCCCCCATTTTGAGTTTGGTTTAATATATATTCTTTCTTTGAACAAAAGAAAACTTTACATTTTTCATTTAATTTGTCTGATTTCCTTAATGAATCTTTTCCTTTCCTCACAGAGTGGGTTCAGATGGCTCCAACTCTGTTTTCTAAATTTATTCCAAACATTCTCCCTCCGGCGGTGGAGTCTGAACTTTCTGAATATGCTGCTGAAGATCAGAAACTTCAAAGAGAACTTATACAGAATGGTTTTACGAGGCAAGTTTTCTCCCCCCCTTTTGACAAAATATGTCCATTTCCTTAGGCCAGTTTGGCTTGGCAGGGGAGGGAGGCCAGAGTTCTTAGAGTGGGAAATAACTGCTGAATGGTCAAGGTGACACTGGGGGGAGAGGCCATTGGCTCCCTGTCTGTGCACGGAGATGGGACAGCTGGGGTTTGATTCCATGGAAGCCGCCTGTCACTAAAAATGGATTTGAAGACAGGATTTCTCAGTGGGTGAGTAGTTAGACTGGGAAGCCTCTGAGTGCTCTTCTAGTTTTGATCCTCTACGTTAGTTCTCAACACGTGGGAAAACAGAGAAATTTTATGTTTAGTTACAAGGTACTTTTATGACTGAAACTAGCAAATGACTTCGTT
Source organism: Panthera onca (assembly GCF_046562875.1). Taxonomy (NCBI): domain Eukaryota; kingdom Metazoa; phylum Chordata; class Mammalia; order Carnivora; family Felidae; genus Panthera; species Panthera onca. The sequence continues at coordinate 12,773,009 of NC_138349.1, forward strand.
TTATGACTAAACCAGTAAAGAGGCTTTTAGATTCTGTTTTTCATGTTTTCACTTTTGTCCTAAATTCTACTTGTTTCTTCTTAAAAATTAGAGTATATCTTTACATGTGTCCAGAAAATTTGCCTTCCTTGGTTTTGATACATACACTTGGCTAATTTTTCTAAAATTTGCAGTTCAGTATCGTAGCTGTATCCCAGAAAGTCTTGCAAAGTGAGTTTTTTCAACTGAAATAGATTATACTATGGGAAAATACCCTGTTGTGTCACCAAATCATTGAAAGGTGCAGTCAGGCCTTATATTTTCATAATCCCTACTCTCAGCACTCTTACATACCTTCTCTTGTTTCAATTCCTGACATTAAAGGAAGAAAGTTACGGAAAGTTAGGCATAGTTGTGAACACAATGGTAGGTCGAATATTGATTCACTTTATCTAAGGCTAGGCTGGGGATGGACCTTCTCTTTCACTGGTTCTGAAGCCAAGCTAAGTTTCGGAACACCAGTCTTGACCAAGATCACTGTTACTGTCTCTAGTCTCAGCACAGGTTAGGAAAGAAAGCAGAAAGTCTGTTCATTGTAGCCTCACGGGTTGGTATTTATTCCCTTTTTGCCCTTGTGCTATCTATATTCATGTGGTGATGGGGGCACTGAGTAATCCACTGATCATTTGCCCCCTTGCTGGCAGCTCGCACAGGAAAGGCCCACGGAAGCTGTGTAGATAGGTCTGGTAATCTTGACTTTCTTGGATCAAGTTAAGGGAAGGCCATAGGAATGCTGGAATGTTAGGCTAATTTTTCTCCGTGATGTCCAGTGGCCAGGTGTTTCCTGACATTAATTGCAGTATTTCCAATAATGGTATTATTTTCATACACAGAATGAAGCCGTTTAATGCGCATAGCATTTTTACTTAGTCATATTTGAAGAGCTGTTCTATTCATACGGTTCAAAAGTCAAGATGATATAAAAAGCAAAAATTGAGAAGTTTTGCTCCTTCTTGTCTTCCAATCTGTTCCTACCTCGTTAGGTGACCATTTTATGAGCTGCTGATGATTCCTTTCGGTGTGCCTTTTAATATACCGATGCAAGCAAACACGATATGTGTTCTCATTTTTATTCCTTTCGTACACATTCTGTTGTGTAGCTAGAACTTGTTTAGCCACTCCCCTGTGGATGGCAACTTGAATTGTTTCCAGTCTTGCTGTCACACATGTGCTACAATGAATACCCTTGTACGTGCATAATTTTGTACCTGTTGCAGGTGGATCTAGAGAGTAAATTCCCGTCAGTGGGATTGCTGAGCCGAAAATAAAAGGCAGGTGTAATTTTGATCAGTATCACCGGTTTTCCCTTCACAGGGGATTGTGCAGTTTTGCACATCAACCAGCAAATTTTGAAAGTACCTCTTCTTTATGGTCTTGCCGGTAGAGTATGTCGTTACACTTTTGGATTTTCTCTGGTCTGGCAGGTGAAAAATAATTACTCAGAGTTGGTTTCATCTGCATTTCTCTTACGAGTGAGGCTGAGAATATGAACATGTTGTATTTCTTTTTTGGTAAACTGCCTGCTTATGACCTTTGCTTACTTTTCTGTTTGTTAGTCTTTTTTTTCTTGAATTCTGGGGGCTCTCTGTGTGGTGCAGAGATTGTTTGCCCAAGATAAGACCGTTAGTTTTCTCAGTTTGTCTATGACTTTACTCATGGTGGCTTTTTTGTTTTAAGTCATGCAGCAGTTTTTTATTTTTGTGTGATTGTCAGGTTTTTTCTTTATGGCGTATGGGTTTTGAATCGCAGTTGAAAGTTTTTTCTTAAATGTTTTTAAGTGAATGGAAAATAATCTGAGTATACCTTTTATGGTTTTCTTTAATTTAGGCTTACCATAATAGTGAAGTCATTATGCTTTTATTCATGTTTTTATTTGAATGTTTGCTTTTAATTTTAGAGGTGAGTTTATTGATGCCTTTAAAAACTAAACAGCCTTCTGAAAACCTTTATTTCTGTGAAGCACTGTGTGAAGATAGCTCTTGTGGATTTCTCTGAACACCTTGAATTCACCTTCCAGAACAGTGTCTGGAACTATGTAAACACATCAGATATTTTCCTAAGCCTGATTTTGGAACTGGAAGAAGAGGACGGGGTGCAGGCCTGCTTAGTGTGCAGCAGCTCTTAAAATTTGCTCGGGATGAAAGAGGAACTGACTCCATAAATAGTCTAGTGTGACGTTCGTTGCCTTTGTACACGAAGGACTAACACGGCGCTGCTCTGCCAAGGCCAAGTGGGTTGTAGTCGGGAAAGGTCCCTTGGATTTTTGGTGTGTGTTAGAATTTTTGTTTCTCTTAGTGGAATTCTTTCATACAACTTCTGCCTGAAATTTAAATGTTAGTATTTCAAGAGGTGATATGATTAAAATGTTTTATTTTACAAACCAGATTGGGCCCCTTCTGGAATTAAATTAACAACTTCTGCATTACTGTGAGGACTAAAGTCTGCCTCACAGGTTGTGCTGAAGGGTGCTTTGCACAGAGTAGGCTCTGTCTAAGCTGACATTCTTGGACTCACTCCACTCCACTGCTGAGCCGCCCCGCCCCCCATGGAAAGGTGTGCACACATCATATACTTAACAGCTGAGAGAAAGGCTGCCCGTGCTTCCGTGAATCTCCTGTATGTGGGTCTTCTGCCGTCTGCCCTGCCAGACCTGAGGCCTTCTTTGTTCATTATCTGGCTAGGATTGTTTTGGAAGAAATGATGTCCATCGATGCAAAAAACCTTGAGAATATAGTACAGACTGTCTAACCAGAATTCTGTTACTGGCTGTCCTGATTGAGCAGTCATTTTATGATTTATGTCTAACCAGTTACACGATTCCTGCCCAGCTTCACAAACAATTTCTTCATTTAAGATCGTGTTCCATTTACGTGGTGTAGTCCTGAATAGGCATCACACAGCTTTGATGTGGATGGCACAGAGTGTCTTTGAAATGAGGTGTGGATGTTGTCAAATATATCCTTGATTGCAGTTAATGGGCATTTCTCATCGGAGCCGGAGTTCGTGTGCAGCATCTTTATGTACATGGGAATACACGTACTAGACTTAACATATGAGAGCAGAATTTTGTCTTTATCTGTTACTTGCATGATTAAATTTATGATTGGAGGGTGGGGGAGGGCAGGTTGGTATCAAAGATGACATTATGTAATCTTGTTTGGGAACTTCTAACATGAGTGCCCTTAGACGGAACGTTCTCTTTCAAACCAGACTATGGTCTCTTCAGAGCTTGTGCCGAATAGCTTTTAAAGGCAGGTACCTTGCAGAGTACTTGTTACTTGGATTTCTGCAACAAAAATAGAACCTTGCAGGGATCTTGTTGATCTTTTAGTTGAGAGGGTCACTCTAGAATTGGCACTTTTTTATTTAGTAGCAGGGGTCTGGTTTTGAGGGCAGCCATAGCTTGCCAGACTTGGGGCATTAGATAATATCCTTGGCCACATAGATATTTGGCCACATACACAGCCTCTCGCATATATCACATTCACATATCACATTCACATCCCTTTGTGCCTTCTGTTGTTTGCACATCTGTATTATTCTCCTCTTATTTTTACGTGTTCAGCTTTTATTTAACCCTTTGGGAGTGGGAATGAAGGTTGTGTGTACAAGTTGAGGCTCTGGATATAAAATCCTGTGTCTTTCTTTTTGATCAGCATTAACCTACTTGCTTCAGAATATTTGGTGAATGCTTAACTGTGATGATACAGCTGGCTTTGGCCAGGGGTGGTGTTAACAGCAGAGGTGTTAAGAAAGTGGCGTTAGGGCAGATTTGTTGAGAGTTCTTTAGGCTGCCTAAGGCTCGTTGATGCTAGTTCATGCTATGTGCGCTGCATGTTTTTTTTCTCTACGTGCCCAGCCTAGAGAAAAAACCTTCAGAGGCCATTTGGTATCTCCTCTTCCTGCTGGTAATCGAGACTCCTCGCCTTGTCCAGCAAGAGGTTTCTGTCCTGGTCTTGAGCACAGCCAGGGAAGGAGGGTGGGAAACTCTGCTAATCTAGTAAGATCACTCAAAAGCATGAAATAATTACTTGAGCTAGCATTTTCATAATCCATCTGTAGAGGCCATTTATGAATTATTCACTGATTTGTTAATTCAGCAGATACTTATTTTCTGCCCATGTGCTAGACACTATTCTAAGTATTCGGTAAAAATGAGACCCAGTTTTTATGGAGCTTGTGCTCTAATGTTGGGAGATAAATAACGAACATGTACGCAAATTATTTCACATAATAAAACATGCTGTGAACAAACCGAGACAGCATGGGATAAAGAGTGAGTGACCAGAGCACGTGTGAAGGGCTGGTCCAGCCACCTTGAACATGAAACGCCTTCCAAGGAAGAGACATTCCAGTGAGGACGTGGGTGGTGAGACAGCCACGTGGCTAACTAGCGGGAAGAGTGCTGCAGGCAGAGACAAAGGAAAGTACCAAAGTGCTGGCGTGTCCCAGCGCAGAAGGAAAGCCAGCATGGCTGGAGTGTAGTGAACAGAGGTAGAAGATGAGGGTAGGGAGGTAGGCAAGAGCCATGTCTCACAGGACTGGGAAAATGAATTTGAATTGATTTTTAACTGTGATGGAAAGCCACTGAAGGGCTTTAATCAGAGGCATGAAATAATCTTACTTATGCTTTTATGTAAGATGGCTCTGGCTGTGGTCTGGACTAATAATAAGAGTCTTGCATCTGTGTTAGGGGAGAGATGGTGGCTTGAATTGGGAGTGGAGCCATGAAGATGATGGGGAGTGGTTGAGTTTGGATTATGTTTTGTGACAGTATGCTCCAGAGCAAGAGAAAGAAAGAAATCAAGAATGAGCCAGGGTTTTGATCTGAGTAATTGGGCGGATGGTGGTGCCATTTATTGAGGAAGACTGAAGAAGGAGTGGGGGTGGCGTGGAGTCAGACTGCATTCTGGCCATCCTGAACTGCCAGTAGTCCTGACTCACCCAGTTAGATGAGGGGAGACAGCTGGACCTCCTATCTGCAGCATAGGGAAGGAATCAGAGCTGGAGACAGAAACCTGGGAGTCATTGGTATATGGATAGTATTTCAAGTCTTTGCACTGGTATGTATGATCACCATCCTGGCCTGCGGAGAATATATACATGGGGAAGAAAAAGCGGCCAAGGACCATGCTGGGTGGAGCCAAAAGTGTTTAAGGAAGGAAAAGATGGGACAAGGTATATGCTGCTAAGTGACCGAGCAAGGAAAAGCTAGCAAATTGGTTGTATTTACTCATTATAGTTATTTGTCTGGGTTATAGTCTGAGAAACTGGAGAGACAAAGGTAGGATTTACGGGTAGCATTAGGACCTAATCAGAATCTCTTATCTGTAAAGTGGAACTAGAATCTTCTCTAGGTGTCTTAAGATGGAACTGGTTAATATTTATGAAGGCTCATGTTCTTCCACTTGTAGGAAGGGTATATTCATGTACATTAAGATTCTGAGATTTTTCTAAAGCCTTAAGCAGTTTTTGGTTTTATAATAAGGCTTTTTTGGGGGGAAGACTTTGAATTCTCTTCTATTTCATATTTGAAATGTGCCTTAGTATATGGCGGTCGCTGTGGATGTTTGTAGCAGAACCCAGGTTTATCTTCAAACACATTTTTAGTCTGAACCTATTTCTAGAACCCAGTGTAAGCCATTTTTCTAGATAATCCTTCCTTTATTTATTAGCGTTTTATATTTAAAAGACAACACCTTTTAGCTAAGAATATTCAGGTTATAAATGACTGTACTGCTGTTGAAGTTTAATGCCTATTTTAAGATAGGTTGTTAGAATTGAAATACTTGCTTTCCTTGTATTACCAGTTCTGTCATTTCACTTCTCCCATTTGGATGTATGAAGATGTCTGTGTAATCTGGTTGATTCCCTCTTCTTTTCTTATCCCCAGAGGTGACCAGTCCCGGAAAAGAGCTGGGGATGAGTTGGCTTATAGTAAGTAATGATGTTCCTTACCATTTCTGATGGTTCTATTACGTAAGGCAGCTGCTGGTGGTGACCGTACGGTGAGTGTGATCGTGTCCACAGTGCTCTTGATGGTGGTCTCACGAGGCTGTCCGTGTGATCAAGTTCACGCTGTTTTGCAAGCTGGGACGGCTCCGAAGTCCAGTGGGGGCGGTGGTTCTCAAGCAGCTGTCAAGAGCCTCTTGGATTCTTTAGTCTCTGCTAGAGTGTGATAGTGATCCAGTCTCCTTTCTGATGATGTAGCCTCCTTTCACTTCGCTCACTTTTTTTTTTTTTTTTTAATCTCCTTTTGGGGGATCGGGAGAGGGGTGAGAACTATGTATTAAATAAACAGATTCTTACCATTATCAAATGCCGTCTGCTGTTCATACCTTTTCCTGTCGCAATGTTTTTTGTTTTTCCAGACAGCTCATCAGCGTGTGCAAGTTCCAGAGGGTACAGATAGTGAATGTGTTGAATGTACTTTCCTTCCCGAAAAGAGGACACACTGGAGCCGCAGAGACTGTATTGGGAGCACAGCGGGGGTCCTGCAGACACTCAGGAGCTCTGTCACAAAGTTGTTCTCGGAAGAGGATGTTGGACTTCTTACTTTGGTTTGTAATTTTAAAAAACAAATAACTAACAAAAACAAAAAACAGTCAGTTGCTGCTAGACTTGGGGATGATTTTGAAATGGGACAATCTTTTAATGAGTTTATCTACAGATTCCGTGAGGAACAGGCGTCTTGAAAAGCGACCATTGCTAAGGGAAATCCAGCAGCGACCGTCAGCAGCTTCCTCCAAAAGTATAAGAGCAGAAGAATTTTTTTTTTTTTTTTCTAAAGCACTTGTTTTGTTCATTTGTGGATGTGGCACTTCAGCACATTGGCTTTTACACATCGAGATCTCTTTTGCTTTGAAATCAAGCAGATCATTACAATACAGTGTTTTTTACCCATAACTAAAACAAACCCCGTTTAAAAGAGTTGGTCTTTGTTTAGCGTTAGAAAGTCGTGTTCAAGGAAAATGCTAATAACTCTGCTTCTGCTATAACATCTCCCCTCACCAGTTCACAACTGTTTTCTACTCTGTGCCTTGAGCTTTGTGCACTTTGCAACTCCGTGACCAGTTGTTCGACTCCCGGATGCTTTCTGAAAAAGCTTGTGGTGTCACAGACTGACCCACTGAGGTGGCAGGTGTGACTTTAGCAGGATACTAGTAAGTAAGCGGGAAGATAGAAACACGTTGCTCATTGGTCAGATTCCCCCCTGCCTCACCTGTGGCATATTCATGCTGATGTCGGGGACCAACTCTTACAGAACATATCCATTCCCTCCGTCACTTCCATGATTTCACCCGCTGCTGTAGCGTTGGCATGATGCTAGCATAGGATGGGCTGTCCTCTAGCACCAAAACTCCCTTTTTCAGGACAGTGGAGACTTACCAGAGGGTGACAGCTAGTTACTAGGATACTCCGGGGAGCAGATATGGTTATTGAATCCAGATAGAATCAGTGGTGTGGCATTCCTGATCCATTTCATTTTAAATGGGTGAGACAGGTACTTCAAAAAAAATGTCTGCAGTCTGCATCTTTTGTAGCATTATATTCGAGTATAACAGAGGAGAAGTAACACTGCTGTTTTGAAGCTTCGTTCCAGCTGTGACACAGCTCTTTTTTTTTTCTACACCCACAGTGCTATTTAGTTTCTTATAAAAGACTCTAAAGCTTATTCTAGTCGTTTTGGGAAGGCAAAGAAAAATAGATGTGGCAGGTGAAAATATCTTTCTCCTCAATTTTGCTTGAATCTAAATCGAGCATATGCTTGACTGTATTTGGCCACGTGACACTAATATTTAGCTCTTCGGAGAACTTGGGGCAAAACCAGATGGATCAGGGATACTGCCACGCTTCTGATTGTCGGGTTTTTCATAGAGTGGCCTCTGCCAGTTCACTCTGTCCTTTTTGGGGGAGCAGGCTGGGTGGGAGAGTTAGAAGTGTGACAGTAGGAGCAAGTAAGTGCTCTAGTAGAAGTCCTCTATTTGTAAAACTGCTATTCCGAGAAGTCAACGTACAAGTTGGCAGATTTATTTTTTAAGTACTTCTCAACCAGAGCTGGATTTCGTGGAGGACTTTGAATTGGACTCATTTAACCCTGTGAGCATCTTGGGTTGTACTGATACACACTGAATTACTGGAAGCATATATACAGGTTCTCACTGTGCCCTATACAGTTTGATTCGCTACCCCAATAGCATTCTGGTATCAGGGAAGAACTCCACTCTGTCGTGAAGTCCAAATTTTACTTTCTCAATGGAACGCTTGCCGCAGGCTTATAAATAACACCTGCAACTAAAGTCTCCCCTGAGTGGTTTCAGGAATATTTCTGAAAGGAATAAAATTGGGATGCTTCTTTAAATGTGGATGAATTCTTCATTATCCTCATAATGTACCCAAATGCTTTTTGTGGGAGAGTGTTTCTTTGGCTAACAGGGGAACTTCTCTACAAAAGCATTGTATTACGATGTGAATTGGTGTTAAAATCTTTGGATGCTTTTGCATTATTAAGTTAATGGAGAAACATTTTATGTTGTCTTCTTTTTCTTATTATATATGTGTTAACAAAAAGTGGACAAAGTTTGCAAAATTCAGCTTCTCTAAATATTTGCACAGCGTCTGCAGCTAGCTATGGGCCAGGGCGTGGTACTGCGAGGCCGTGAGTGGAAGGCCCTGTAGAAAGAAGATACACGTTCTCCTAGTGCATGTGACGTGGTTGTTACCTGTTGGCCCCTTGAGGTACATTGCAGTATGGAAAACCTATTTCTTCGTTTTTGAGTAGAAATTGACCTTGCTTCTTTAATTGGGTTTCTTAACAGAATTCTTAGTCTGCAACACGAGGGGAGATCAGAGTTGCCCTCCGTTTTGTATTGACAAAGCACCGTTTACCAGAAAGTGTTTTCTTCTCACGTTTACTTGTGTTCTTCTTTGCCCGTACAGTATCTAGTTTCTCCACCCCAGTTGAATCCTGGCTTTTGTGGGGCCCAAATCATTGAGGGCAGAACACTGTCCACGGATTGTCTGGTTAATCGGCACGTAGTTGCTTCGGCAAGCCTGACCGCCAAGCATGTGCAGCCTGAAACCAGGCTCTCCAAAAGAAAGCAGTTCAGTCACCTCGAAATAATGCCGTGTCCAAGTCATTGGTAATTGTAATTGAGAGACGGTACTTTCAGAGTTGGCCTCCTGCTTCAGTAACAGTGTCATCTCCTGTTCCCCGTTGTCACAGCTTAACCCTAACCCGACAGGATCTACTTGTTTTCTGTGGAGCGGAAAGCAAAGCCTGGTATAGCGACTCTGAACAGTTCGTAGGTAGAGTTAGAAGAAACACAAACCCGGAGGCAGGAGTTGTGCGTTGGTCAGGTTTGTGGGAAAGTCACTTTTTTTTTCCTGTCCCTTTTACAAATTTGAGGCAGTTCCTCTCTCCCTTTCTTTGAGGCGTGGGGTGAACACTGACCTGTGAGCGAGATCGCAGGGGAACAGGTGCCCGTGGCCGTTCGTGCTGCGTGTGCGTCCCTAGTGCGCCGGCCCCGTAAAGCTGCCGCTTCCCTCGCTATAAATGCCACGCTTTCTGTCAGGTTGCAGATTTGCACACGTGAAGAATTCCTCAGGAAGAGTTTGCACATGCATCGCCTCGCAATATTCTGTACTGACCGAACAAGGGATTTGAAAGTTTTTCAGCACAAAAGGAGAACTTCAGAGTGGTGGTCTGTGCACCCGTTCTAGCAAAGGTAATGGTGATCTAGCGAACACGATCGGTTTCTGCAGTTATAAAGTGAGCAGGGGCACTTGCATCATAGTATTTAAATAAGCCTGTTTAATCTCCAGAGTGGCCCTTCCAGATTTTATCTTCTTTTCTTATCGAGACTAGTTATATTTTCGTCTGTGTTTTCTCTGTTTTAGGGCAGTTAATATTTTCCATGGTAATTACAGAGGCATTGCCCTTGAGCTAAAATTCAGTTGTTTAATAAGCAGCTATTGTTAAAATAACTGAACGTTGTTTTATGAATATACACTAATCTGAGATAGTAAAAAAAAATTTAAAAAGCTGCATTAGGTATCCAGTCAGTTTGGATGTTTTGAGTTGATTTTTTTTATGGTGTCTCATTGCGCTTCAGAGTATTATGTTTACTTTACCCCAGGTCTAGGCCTCTTAAGGACTTTAAAATTTAAGATCAGAATGTGAATCCCTTGACTAGCATAGGTTTATAGGACCTTTTCAGTTGTGATTGCGGTTTTCAATAAGCTTGCCTAAGAAGAAGTTCACGTTTATCAGAAGTTAAGATAGAAGTTATAGGAGTTCTTGGAGAAATGGCTTTCTTGTTACTTTCATTACCTTGTTGCAATTTGCCCCAGTTTCTGGCCACCAGAATCCATGAAAGGACCCCTGTTCTTTTTCAAGGGTAGCGATTCCTGTTTTGTCCCCACTGGTGATTAACTAAGTCACTGACGCTTTCCCTCCTCCCCTGGCCAGGACCCTATTTTGAACTTCTTTCCAGAGCCGAGTGGCACAAGTCCATACACTGATTCTGCTGACGGTGGTGGTGTGGCTGTGGGAGAATTAGAATCCTCATCAGAGGTACATTCTTGACCTCAGTACATACTGTACCCCTGCTGGTGGGAAATTTATCTTCATTTCTGGTTGGATTGCATTGTTTAGAAAAATGTTAATGGTTTATAATTCTAGGAAATTTATAGAGTGGCTCTGGGGTAAATTTTGTGGTTTGAAAAAAAAATTTTTGTATTGATTTTAACATGTCATTTCAATGTGGTGACGATGTACTAAATGCAATAGGACTGTGGATATTCTCTTAGAAGGGTATGTTTTGTTAAACAGATGGCAATTTAATTGCTCTCATTAGCCCTGTTTGTCAATATTACAGCCATGCAATTCAGGAGAAATTAATTCAGATGTGACGTTGTGGGGAACTGTGGCTGGACACAGGAATGTTTGTGAATAAATGGGAGTCAAAGACAGACAAGAGGCTCTTGCCAGCCACCTGCACAGCCAGAGCAAGGAGGAAGCAATGAAGTCTAATCCCTGGTGGTGCTTCTTTGTCGGAAAGCATGGTGGAGCTTAGAACAGGGTGTTCTGTACGTCAGTTCTTCTGTTAATCTAAGAACAACAAAATTGTGAATGAAACTCTTTTCGATTGGGGATTAAAGCCACTGACTTTGGCTCTGACCTTTAACTCTGGATGGATTTGGAATCACTCCTTCTGTATTAGGGTGTATAACCGTCACTCTAAAACATTGTGGTTAATGAAATAAATCTTGTACAGATGTCCTTGGCTTGTTATGTTGATACTTGGTTCATTGGAACTTTGTTATGGCACAGAACATAGGATTTTGCTTATGGTGTATTCACAATTCCCTCTTAAACGATAAGCACACTCAGCACATGTCTGTTCTGTCGTGGATAATCAGTGGCATGGTGAGTGTCCATCTTGACCTCTGTACCAGTGATAAAAGAAACGGGGTGTGTGTATTTATATACATTTAGTACATAGTCTGCATACGTATGTAGTATCTATACCTATGTACATATGTGTGTCGTTTTCTTCTTTAAACACTGGCACATTGTAGACCTTTAATCAGAACTTTTGACTTGTGGTTGTTTGCACTGATGACACCATGCTTTAAAAAAATAACCCCCCTGTGTTTTCTTGCTGTGATATTAGTATTATCCCCTAGGGTGTTGTGCTCCCTCTTGCCAGTTTTAGTTCCTCTCACTTTCTCTATACAAATGTTCTTCCTAACAGTGTGCTCAGAATGCCGGTTTTCAACTTCCGTCCTCCTCTTGTTTAAAACCCAAGCTGTGTTGTAGTAACACCCACTCTTAGATTACCATACCCAGCGGGGTTCTGTGACTGTCTTTTCTTTTTCTCTGCATTTAAGTCACCTGACAGTTGCCTTCTTCAGCTTTTTCTTTTTCTTTCCCCAGCCAGGTAGGGAGTTGTTTAAATCCTCTCCCCTCTCTTACAGCAGATTTTGTTTTTTACGGAGTATAAAACTTTTCTACTAGAGTCAGTTCTTTAAGTGTGCTTGTGTGTGTTTATTTCCTCTATTGGCATGTGTCTTTAATAATCTAGAATTCCAGAACATTTTGCATTTCAAAGAACGTGTTTTGGTAGAAGGACTATCCTACACATAATCTGAGAGCAAATGTTTGTCTCAGCTTAATGGAGTTGTGTGTTCTTGGGTAAGGTTATTTTTCTGAACTTCAGTGTCCCCATATTAAGCCCATTTCCCTCCCCAAATTACTCACGATGGAGAGTCTCTGCATAGTGCAATGGGCTTAATTGGCCAGAAGGATATAACAGTTTTAAACTCAATTACGCCCCTAAGTGACTAATAATATACCTCAAAATATCTATTTTTAAAAATGGCCATAACTACAAAGAGAAATACATTAATCTACCAGTATAATAGGTGTTTTAAACATACCTCCCTCATGAGTTAATAGATCATGAAGAAGACAAAAAGCATAATGATGAAGGGCATAGAAGATTTAAACAGCACAGCTAATAAATTAGACCTGATGGAGATATCTAAAATCACCTTGCACCTTCCAATAAGACAATAAGCATTTTTTGCAAATTAAATCTAACATTGTATTTAGAGTATAACAAATGATGACCACAGTGGATTTACCTGAGGAAGCAAGTTGGTTAATATTAGAAGATCAATCAGTGTAACTCATCTGTTAACAGATTAACATATGATCAGACTGTGAAAATCCAAAGAGTCTGCAAGGCAGATGAGAAGACTTAAGAGTTTATCAAGTTCACTGGAACAAAATCAACATGTGAATGTCAATTACATTTCCATGCGTCAAGCAACAAGCTATAACGTCTTAAGATTTTAATTGTAATTAAGAAAATTTACAGTAGGAACAAAACAGTATAAAGTATAGAAGAATAAATCTTAAGAGCTATATAAGCCTTTTAATGAGAAAACGATGATGGAAAAAAACCCCAACACCTTGATTGACCTAAATAAATGGGAGATATGGATAAGAAGATCATCTAGATCGCAGCTCTTTGTTCAAATTGATTAGTAAATTAATGCAATCCCAACAAAAAATCCCAATGGTTTTCACTGTGGTACTTGACAAGCTGATCCCATAATGTGAATGCAAGAGCAAAGGGCCAAGGATATTCAAAACATTACTAAAAAACAATGAAGTGTGAAGGGAACTAGCACTACCAGATTTAAAAGCTTACTCTAAAATGAAAAACAAAACCTGAAGCCATTTACTCAGACATCTGAAGAAACAACAACAAAAAACTTACGTAAAATGTAGTCATTAAAACAATGTGGGATTGGTACAGAGATTACAAGTGGAGGAACAGACAAGGTTGAAGAGCTCAGAAACTGACCCACTTAGTACGGGAACTTAATTTTTAAAAGGAGGTCAGTGCAGACCAGTCGGGGGGGCGGGGGGCGGAGCGGAGAATGGATTATTTAATAAACAGTGCTTGAATAACTTTTCACAAAGGAAAAAAGTGAGTTGGGCCCCCCCTCTACCTTGCACCAGCTGCAAAAAGCAATCCCAGGCGCATTCAAGATTCACTTAAGAAAGTTAAAACTATGAAACTTTTAGAAGACAATAAATACAGAAGGATATTTTTATGGGGCACCTGGGTGGCTCATTCAGTTAAACATCCAACTCTTGGTTTCGGCTCAGTCATGATCTCCCAGTTTGTGAGTTCAAGCCCCACGTTGGGATCTGCGTTGACATTGCAGAGCCTGTTTTGGATTCTCTCTCTCCCTGTCTTTTGCCCCTCCCCAGCTTGGTCTCTCTTTTTCTCTCTCAAAAATAAATAAACTTAAAAAAAGAAAAGGATATTTTTACGACTTTGGGGAAGGGCAGGATTTTGTAAACAAAAGAGGAAGTGCAGACCATTGAAAGATGAATAATTTGGCTATAAAGTTCAGAAACTGGAAAAACTTAGTACATTGTTTAGGGTAGGGATTCATGAGTAGTAAAACTAAAGAAAACAAAGATTAACATTTAAGATCATAGTTTCTTGGGGGTGGGGTGGAAGGAAAGCAGAGAGGAACACAGGCTGATAAACCCTTGATAGAGGTTGATAGAGGGGCGTTTTGACCGTTGTAAATAGATCAGTTCTTGAGTTAACATGTATATTCGGTGCAAAGCCAATCCAAATGCCAAAGAGTATTTATTTTTAATACAAATTAAAAATTCACATGGAAGTATAAACAGATGATAATAGGATCTTCATTGAAAGGGGAGAAAAAAGGGAACTTGCTCTACCAAAAAAATTGTTTTTAAGTGCAATTAAATTTTTACACTCATATAAAAATAGACAAAGTCAATGGAAAAGAGTTTAAAAAATAGACTCCAATGCTTTTAAGAATTTAGAGTACTCTAAAGGTGGCTTCTTGAAATAATTCTGACCATGATGGATTATTCAGTAAAAGGTGCTGGTTTAAGTAGAGAAAATTAAATTTATTCCCATCATACCATTCACCAAAAGAAATTCCATTTGGACTAAAAATTTTAAAAGGGTAAGTTACAAAAACTTGAAGACAATATAGTTAGTATTTGGGAGGATTGGAGAAGTTTCTTCTAAGGATGTAAGCAGTAGCATGAAACATTGCTTTCCAAACCAGTCACCTGTGTGCACGTAGAACACCACCCCCAGCATGTGTATATAGACCTGTATATTTTTAAATTAATGTTTATGTACTATACTAAGACACATAGGCAAGAAAAAAAAAAAAAGAAATAGAAAAAGTGAAAATGTTTTAAAATATCTTTTGTGTGTATTGTAAAAAAATACCTTTTGCTCTTTCTAAAAAATTTTTTTTCTTTTAGAGCTATATGATTAAAAAATGCTTCATTTTTCAAACTTCTAATTTTAACATTTTGTGATAAAAAATAATTTCTGGTTTTAAGGTAAGTTTATTTGAATGCTGGGTTTTAATGGCTATTGTAGCTAAAAAAGCCACTTGATTAAGATCTGAGTATCCAAATGACTGCTTACTGAAAAACAATGCTCATTTTCAATTCCATCTACTAGTCTTAAAAAGTGTTTGTTGAAATCTTTATAATAAATTTCCATCTTTCTCACTGTCAGTAACTTGTTCTTGCTCAATTGCAAGTGTGGCATTTTTATTGTTGGTATATATTAAAAAAAAAAAAAAAAAAAAAAACGGGCTCAAAACCTACTGAAACTCCTGTTTGGATTTCATATCCCAAGCTTTCAGTGTGCACTTATGAGAGTTTATAGGTGACAGTTTTTGGTAACACATTTTGGTAAAGTTGAAGTATGTCTGACCATTTTGAAAGTGCTTTTAACATGAATTCTTTTGGAAAAAATAGCTACTTTCTTAATGTTAGAATGTCATCTTTACCTTGAAGGATCAGATAAAGTGGTTGTTGTTTTTTTTAATACCTACCCATTCCATATTACAGACAGGCACTGGTCCGTAATAGAGCATTGCAAGGGTGCCCTTATGTCAGATAACATCCATGAGACCACTTGCTCTGTGGGGACATACAAAATAAGTATTCTGCAAGATGGCGCCATTGTCAATGGCTGCACTTTGTGGAGCTCAAACTGCTTCTTGAAGCACGTACCTCACGTTTTCTGCGTGCTACCTAGCCACTTACATAGGCACTGTGTTAATGAAGTTTGGGTAAAGCTTCTTTACTCTTTTTTTTTTTTTTTTTTTTAATGTTTCTTTATTTTTGAGAGAGGAGACAGAGCACAAGCAGGGGAGGGGCAGAGAGAGAGGGAGACACAGAATCGGAAGCAGGTTCCAGGCTCGAAGCTGTCAGCACAGAGCCCAACTCGAGGCTTGAACCCACGAACTGCGAGATCATGACCTGAGCCGAAGTTGGACGCTCAAGCGACTGAGCCACCCAGGCGCCCCTCTTCTTTACTTTTAAAAACATAATTGGCTCCTGATTTCTTCCTGCACCTCTGTGGATCATCTTGTTTACTTCAGAGGCCACTAGCTTAAACATTAAGGAAGGTGAATTACCTCACAGAAATTGCAAGATTGGGCAGTTCCAGGATCAATAAATGTGGCAGCTCATGGATGTCATCAAGGACCCAGGTTCCTTCCGGCTTTCTGCTCTGCCAGCCTCCATATGTGAGCTTCGTTCTGGAATTGCTTCCCGCAGGGTCTTGGCTCGCACGGTTGCCAGACATGAGGCCAACCACTTGAGAAGAAGACCTTGTTTCCCAGCTTTTTTTTTTTTTTTTTTTTTAAGAGCAAAGAAACTTGCTCATGAGCCCACCTGCATGGTTCCTCTCACTTTTCACTAGAGAAGTTGGGATACATAAACATGCCCAAACTAATAACCGGGAAAGAGATTGGGACCACTGTGGCAGACTTAAATAAGTCTCACCTCTTGGGGCTTCGGTTGGGCTCACCTTCCCACTGACCTCAAGAGGAGGATGTGCTAGAACTGAGCCATGTCTCTGTTAGGAAGACGGAAGAGAAAATGGCTGTTGGCAACTATCGGTTTGCTTGGATCTACCGCACGGGGGAATGACTACTGCTACTCAGGAGCCTCAGGGAGATGCCAAAAACAACCCCTCTGATTCTACATCAACTTTGTTTTCCACACACGTACACAAAAACCAACTCTTACCAATTCTCATTCAGAATGAACTGATGTACTCTTGTTTGAAAGTCATGGTAGTCCAGGTCTAGAATGCATAAGCAACAAGGATATAGGCACACCCCTGACTGGAATAGCCAGGGAACTGTAAAGAACCCAAAGCTGGGAAGAGCTTGAGCTACCTGAACACAGGCCCAAGAAAACCCAAGTCCCTGGCTGGGAAAATTTCTCTCTTGGGTATGACTAGTTTCACCTATAACAAAAATAAGACCATGTTGTTGAGCTAGTGCTTGGTAAACACATCCTCTGTCAATGAAAAAAGATGGCTCAAATAGCCTAAGAGAGGGAAAGGAAATAGATGTGAACTAAGCACCTACTTTATGGTAGTGGCTGCTGTTTACTGGCCATCTGCCTGTGTGGCAGGTGCTGTATGCAAATTTTAAGAGCATTTGAGCAAGGCAATTAGTGCTACTCTACTGAAGCATAGGCAGCTTCTAGCCTGGTCCTCAGTGATCCCCGCCTCCTGGTATTCATTCACCCTTGAGAGTGAGCTGGACCTAATGACTCTTCTCATGAATACAGCAAAAGTGATGGGTGTCTCTTCTGTAATTAGATTACAGAAGACTGACATCCGCCTTACTGGTGTATACTCTGGCTTCTTACTTGCTTACTTGAATGTAAAGGCCCACCTGGCAAGGAACTGAGTGTAGCATGGGGCCAACAGCCAGCAAGGAACTGAGACCTTCAGTACCAGCCCATGAGGCACTGAATTCTACCAACAGCTGCTGAGCGAACTTAGAAGTGGATCTTGCCCCACTTGAACACAACGAGGATTTCTGCCCTGGCCAACAACTTGATCATAGCCTTGTGAGAGATGGTGAGCCAAAGAACTTAGCCAAGCTGTGCCCAGATTCCTGCTCCAAGGAAACTATGAGGTAATATATACATGGTGTCTTGAGCCACTACATTTTGGACTAATTTGTTACAGAGCAATAGATAACAATTATGAGATAGTCAAGATGTCAGAGATTTAAAAACTCGTCCAAAGTTACATAGCAGCGGCAGATTTGAGCCTTCATCTGCCAGGATGCTTTTGTCTCTACCACCTGATGATCCTGACAGCCTCCGGTGGAGGTAAGCTCTGTCCCAGTGTAATTCTTAAGACCCACTGATCATACCTCCCTAGCCGAAGCTGTTCAACCATGTCTATAATAACCTCAGGAGAGAACCTTCTCCACTGAGGTTCCATGACAGAAGCCCTAGAGAAAATGGTTTGAACAGTTTTGTTTTTGTTTTTTTCACTTTTCCCAAGGTTGGCACATGGCTTCTAGATGCACAGAGAGAAGTTCCATATACTGGGTGCCTTTAGGGCATAAGGGATTAATTCTCTCAGAAACCCTGGTTGAGAAGGGCTAGTGGGGAGAGAGAGGCAGAGCAGGAGGAAACCATGAGGTGTGCTCTGGGGAGAAAAATGCCCTGAGTATCCCCTGGGAGAGATTTTCCTCATGAAGCAGCCTCAAAAGCTACCAGTGAAGCCAGGAACTACACACACACACACACACACACACGAGTCCCCTAGGGCCAGTGCTCAAGGCCAGTCTGTGGCTCTCCTCTGGTGATAATAGGATGAGGCCTTCGCTGGATGGGGTACTTGAGTCCCACTTGCACTGTTTCCTGCATTTTCCAGGGGCATCCGGAGGTGGGAGGAGCCACAGGAAAGGCCTGTCCTCTCAGGCAGCACTATCTGTTGGCATGAAGTCCAATGGCGCTCTTGGGAAGCGAGAGATTTCAGGTAGTGTTTTTCAGCCACATGGGCTCTTTTATGGACTGTCGTGTCCCTATGCCTGAAAACACCTCTTGGAATACTGCTTGAGTACGTTCTTCTCCCCCAGCTATTTGTTCATGTGTCATCTGCTATCCTGTACCCCTTTAGGTATCCTGTACCCCCCGATAGGATGTACCGAGGAGGATACTTCACCTCTGTGGTATTTCCTCTAAAATCCATAACCTCAGTCTACACACAAGAAAACGTCCGACACATCCAAAGTGAGGGACTTTCTACGGGACACCTGACCGCTCCCTTGTCAGAGGTGTCGAGGTTGTGAAAAATGAGGAAAGACCAAAATCTGCCTCGGATTAAGGTGACTGTGGAGACAGGGAGACTTAAGTGCAGCGTGGGATCCTGGGATTGAGAAAAGATATTTGTGGAACAAAGCTGGAGAAATTGGAATAAACTTCGTGGCTTAGTTAATAGCGCTGGATCAGTGATGATTCCCTAGTTTTGATAAACGTACCAAACCTAAGGTTTTAACACTCAGGGATAACGGGGGAAGAATTTATAGAAACCCTCTGTATGA
Organism: Panthera onca; assembly: GCF_046562875.1. Classification (NCBI taxonomy): domain Eukaryota; kingdom Metazoa; phylum Chordata; class Mammalia; order Carnivora; family Felidae; genus Panthera; species Panthera onca. The sequence continues at coordinate 12,792,005 of NC_138349.1, forward strand.
TCTTTGCAACTCTTCCATAAATCTAAAACTGTTTCCCAAAAGAGTTTTTGAAAAATTCCATGGGTTTCTCACGGTTATAAGGTGGTGTGAAATAACAGTCCTCAAGGAATCTGAGCTTCTAATTCCTCTTTCAGAAGCCGTACAGGGAGCCACGATAATTCCAATGTGCACGTGGCTGTTGGGTCTCGTGGCTGATCGCCAAGCTCTGTCATAAAAAAAATCCGTGTTGAGATGACATAAGTGTTTATCTTCAAATCTGAGAGTCTGAGCTCAACAAGCTGTGTGGTTTTTTTTAATTTTTTTAACGTTTATTTATTTTTGAGACAGAGAGCATGAACAGGGGAGGGTCAGAGAGAGAGGGAGACACAGAATCCGAAACAGGCTCCAGGCTCTGAGCAGTCAGCACAGAGCCCGACGCGGGACTCAAACTCACGGACCGCGAGATCATGACCTGATCCGAAGTCGGACGCTCAACCGACTGAGCCACCCAGGCACCCCAACAAGCTGTGTTTTATTCCTACTGTCCTCTTGCTGGTGTTGACAGTACATTTTTGGCTTTCCAATCAGGGATTGGAGAATCGGATGGACATTGGTATTACCAGCCTAGCTTTAGGTGAAATGACATCGTAACCCATCAACCCATCAGAGGCAGCTTCGAAAGAGGGGCAGTTGAAGTCCGTGGCACTTGGGTCTCCTGCAAGTGGGAGGTCTTTCCCAGGCACTCGGGGGGCCCCTCCCTCCTGGGTTGCTTGTACCCTCTGCTCTCAGGCTTTCCAAGGATAGTCTGGGTCTAGTGGGTACCCACCAGTTCCCAAGACCTGGAATTCTCAAGCTGATTGAAAATCCTGCTGAATCAAGCTAATCCATGGAGGCAGTGTGAAGTGTGACCCATCGGGGCCTGGAGACACGGCAGGGTGGGGGAGTGGCCTTGAGACTCAGGCCAGGGGAGCAAGTGGCAGAGCTGGGATGTAGACCAGAACCTCTGAGAGGCAGCGTGGTGCAGTTGAAAGAACATACGCTTCAGACTCAGAGATGCTTTGGGTCAGCTAGCTCCTGGTGTATGAGCTGTGTGTCCCTGTGCAGGTACTTCAGCTCTCTGAGCCTCAGTTTCTCCTGCTATGAAGCCAGAGTGGCCAGGCTTTCACTTTCCCATGGTTCAGCTGCTTCTCATCCTTCAGTGAGAATAACAACCGCCACCGTGGTTACTCTCCCACTGTTCTGTCGCCGAGTGTTGGCTGTGTGCCTGGCACTGTGCAAGGCACTCTGTCCACTATCTCAGTGACGCTCATTTTCCAGTGTCAAAGCCGGAGCCCACGGATGGGAAGTGTCCAAGGTCACCCGCTGGTGACCTAGTAGCCAGTCCTTAATGATTGCACACTATCGGGTGGATGTAAGGGCTACAAGATGTAACCAACACAGCCTGGCAAGGGCCGGTGCCCAGGAAGTGCTCACTTTGCTTCCTTGGGGTGGCCCCAGGTGTCTGGATGGCAGAGGACAGTGTCCACAGGGCATGAACTCAGCCTCCTGTCATTGATGCTCAGCCCTCAGCCTGCGGGCTGTCTAGTGTCAGCAGCATTCGCTGCTGGGCAGTGCCTGCCAAGCTCCGGGTGGCTGCTCGGCCTGTAAACAGAGCCCCATCTGAGCCCATCTGAGCCCCAGCCTCAGGGAAGACCAGACTTTCAGGACACATGGAAGAAGAGGTGCCCAACAGGTCTGTCAAGAGTCCGCTCTCAACAGAGCCAAAGACACCCCAAGTTAAAATGACTGCCCTGCCAGCCCAACCAGAAATCACAATCAAGTGGCTACTTATTGCTTGCTGGTTGGAGGGAGAGGGATCTAAGCCTCGGTCAAACATACTCAGAGGAGACTGAGCCCTGTTGCAGGGAGAGCTCAGCTTAGAATCTGGATCAGACTGGGAATTTTGGCTCCACCATTAATTCACCCGGAAAGTCACTGAACCACTCTGACCTCCAGTCTCCTCATCTATAAAACAAAAAAATTGGCCCATGGTGGTGAACATCGTTGTTTGGGTCTTCTGACCGTCCTTTTCTCTTCTTCATATAGTTTTGTTTGGGGAATTACTCCTCCTCTTCACTACAGTCTCGGGGGCACTGCTGGGGGAGCTGGGATGGCATATGGGGCAATCTGAAGTCTGAAAAGGGCAGGAGTCAGCCCTTCCCCAGAATGGACACACCAGGGACTGGGTGGGGTTCCTGTCACTGAGATCCCTGGCCCTGCCAGGTGCGGGGGCTCCAAAGCCTGGCTCTCCGCACTGTTCACCACTGGTGACCACCGTCCCTTTGTCCACCACGGCCTTACCGCTGCCTTAGAGGGTCATGGCCAGTGACTGGTGTTTGCAGCCCAAGTGCCCTGGCCAAGACCCCCCAGAAGATCTCTTGGGCGGGATCCCGTCTCCATAGCAGGGACTTTGTTATCCACTTTGGAGCTCTTCTGAGACAATGGGCGGGGCAGAAAAATTAATATATTTAAAATATGGAGACGATGATTTCTTCCTCCTCTGCATTTTCCCTCTGGAAAGAAAAGGGAGATGTCACAGTGGATCCAGAATGGAGTAACCAGGTGTGCGGTCCCTGGGAGCCCCCGTCCTTGAGCGCTCCCTGCGGAGAAATCAAGGTGTCCGCTCACCCCAGCCCTCCGTCTGGCGCAGCCAAGCCTCTGGTCACGTGAGCGATGCCCCTGCATGGCTGCTGGGACGTCTCTCAACGCCCTGGTCACCACGGCTTAACAAACTGCAAAACACTTCCAGCTCCTCTCTCCTCCTGCTATTTGTGAATCGCGTTTGCCCCAGTGCCTGACAGAGTGAAAAATGCATTTCCAATCTTCAGGCAGCAGTAAGTGTATTTCTGCCACCGTGGGAGCTGGCGGGGAGGACCCTGTAGCCCGGGGCCCTGGTCCTCAGCACTGGGTCTCTGGGGCATCGAGGGAACTGGTGACCTTCTGGGACAGTGGGAGCCAGGTCAGCCTGGAGGGAGGGGGTGACCCTTGGGCACCTTTTGGGGACACAGTGGAATCTAACAGTTGGGGGTGGGCAGGGGCGAGGGCGGCCCCCTCATTACCCACCGTGTGATATCTGGAAAGAGCGCTATGAGAACTGCAGGCCTCAGTTTCTGTCTCTAAATGAGGTCATTTAGGAAGAACTGCGCCACGGAGTGAGTCCTCTTTGTTCCAAGCACTGTGCCGGGCATTGTCACTCTTGTGTCATGTGTCCTCACTCAGCCCTGTGAGGCAGGCACCGTTGTTAGCCACCCCATTTTCCACGTGAGGCTCAGTCCTGGGGCCCAAGCAGGGCTGTCTGAGTCCAGAGGGACTTTTGCTACACTGTGGTCCCAGGGAGCCAGCTGGCGATAAATCCAGGTCTCCCCCTCCCCCACCCAGGGCCATCGCCTCTCCAACAACGCTCCATCCATGCACCTGTGCCTGGCACGGTGGCTCCTGGGGGGGCACCTACTTGGGGGGGGGGGTGATGTTGCAGGGCTGCGTGGAGCCTCGGGTGTGTACCCTGCCACCTGGTGAGACTGATGTGTGAGAGCTGGTGCTATGTTAGCCGTCATGGGGTTTTCTCCCTGACTTTGGGTACAGGGTGCTAGTTGGCAGCTCGGTTCTTTGGAAGCAGGCAGATCCCAGCACTGCCACTTAGAGCCGTGTGGCTGTGGCCTGCATTTCCCCCACCGTCTTCAGGGGGGCTTGTACTGGAGGTGGGGCTAGTGAAGGTCCCTGGAAAACGAGAGCGGCTCTGATCACAGTGAGTGTGAATGACTTCTTTCCTTTAAGGAACACCATTATCACATGCCAGAGAACGACAGCAGAACCATCATACTGTCTAGTCAAAGCCCACCATTCAAATTGCCTTTTAACTTTTCTTTGGGCTAAAATTAGATGCCTGTTTCTTTTAACTCAATAAACAGCCACTGAGTGGCCCCCACGGATTGGATTAGGTGGTCTCCATGGTAATCCAACACATCTACACATCTTATTAGATTTATACCTAGACTGCGGTCCCAGAATGGAAGTCCTTGGGTAAAAACAGTAGCTTTCAATCACTGAGTGTACCTGTTGTCAGGCTGTGAGCTAAGCACTTTGTATACACAATGGCATTTAATCCCCAAAACAGTTCTATGAGGGAACTAATAACATTTTCAGCTCCATTTTACAGAGGGGTAAGCGGGCTTCAGAGAAATTCAGTAACCGATCTGTAGTCCCTCAGCTACCACGGGCTAGAGCTCTGGTCCAACTTGGGTCTGTCCCCAAAGGCTGTGCTTCTGGTCCTGGGCCACAGTGAAGACCCCGGATCGGGAATGGGGCTCTGAGCCACCTCAGCATTTCAGGACACTTAATAGGAACCGATCGTTTACCCACAAAATGCTGCTCGGGCTGGCTCACTCTGCAGCTGAAATGCTATTAACTCTTCATGGTCAACATGGGAGTCTAATTTCAGTCGAATTGGCCCTGATGGGCAGTGAAAGATGTGATTGATGAGATAGGGTGAGTTCGCCCTTAACTGCACTGTGGGCAGGCAGCCTGGAGCCTGATGGGGCTGGGAACCTTAGGTCTGGGAGCTCCTGTTTCGCCCTCCTCCCCCTGGTCTGCTCAGAAACAGGGAGGGGTGAGAGTGGGCAGCAGGGAACCAGAAAGGTCCTGAAAGGCAGATACAACTGAGCAACCTGCGCCAACAGCTCAAGTCTGCCAACAGCTACCCCAGGAAGTGGGAACTCTCCCTATTCCTGGTTTCCAGACGAGGAGCTGAGGCTCAGAGAGGTACCCAGGTGGCAGAGCCGAGATGGCCAGACCCAAATCAGAGCCCCACAGGAACTATTCCCTACACTGTCCTCTCTGCTGCCCGCCTGTCACTGTGTGGCAGTGGACCCCAGACCAGTCACTGTGCATCACCCCAAAGACCCCACTGGGCTGGGTCTGGCTGCCTGGCTTGCTTCTACTTCACTGGCTAGAAGAGCTGCCAGATCCCGGGTCCCCTCATGTGCAGCTGGGATCCATCTTGCTGCAAAAGCCCAAAGCCTTACATCTACTTGCCCCCCACGACACATTGAGGTCTGGCACCACCCGTCTCCCTCTCTCCCCGCAACCATCTCAGCAGTGGTGGCATGGGTTGCAGGCCTTCTCCCGACATTACCTGGCAAAGGGTCCTTGGCCAACCTGCTGCCCGTCGGTCTTGTCACTGGCAAGAAGAGGGGGGTCCTGAGCTTCGGCGTGCGGGGCTAGCAGCCGGGAGGCTTGTTACTCCCCTAACCTCCACCCCACTAGGATTCTAATTCTATAGGCCTGGACCAGGGCCCAGACACACGCATTTCGGCCTCAAACTCCAGGGGCCTTGGATGCACGTGGGGCCCACCACAGAGGGGGAAGGGGACACACACTCCATCCGGTCTAAGGTGTGAATTTCTATGTGGTCTGACAGTTAATTCTTAGTCACCTTTCCACTTTTCTCATCCAGGGCTAAAATTAGAACCCCAAATTTAGTTGACCTTTTCGTTCACCTGTCACCATACTCTGAGCACCCATTCTGGTGCCAGGACCTGGGGTGGGGGTGCTGACAGGGACACACCGTGGCCCTGTCCCCCTGCTGTAGTTTCTCTTAACAGAGCCCTTGGCAACAGAAGGAGCTGAACACTCCAAACGGGGGCCCAGCAAGCTGGGTCTGTGGGTCCTGTTTTCTGGAGTTCGTGATGCTTTTCTCCCCGAGCAAAGCCCTTGAGAGGCTTGGCGGGGGCTCCCTCCTCTCCTGGAAACCCTGTGAGCCCGGTTGTAGCTCAGCGAGCACATAGCATATTCCGCTGGCCGCTCGACCCCTGGAAGCCTGTTGCCTGACGGCCCAGTTAGGGTGGTTGGACAATCCAGCTAGCTGGGGAGACGATGGGATCGGGGGGCACTCCGGATTGGAGTTCCCCAGAGCCCTCTGCAGTCGAGGGCTTTATTAATATAGATTAATGGGCATAAACAGGATTCTTGATTTCCTCAAATAAATGGATTTTGAATGGTTACTCTGGCAACCAAGCCTGGCTCCATTCATTATCCAGCGGAAGGAGATTGAGCTTGTAGGATCTCCATTCTTGTCCTTATATTTCACAATGTCTGAGTCTGGGGTGGGGAGAGCAGGGGTGGCGTGAGGAGGGGTGTCATTCGAGGGGCTCCACTGGCTTCTCGGTATGAGGCCGGGCCCTGGGGGAAATAGGGCGGGTCTCGTGTGGACTCTCGGGCCCCTGAGTCCTAGGCCAGTGGACCCATCACCAGGGGCCAGGAGCGCTGGCGGCTGTGGTTCTGACATTCAAGGACACGTGGAGCTTGTCTGTGGAGCACTGATTCAGGACGCATCCTGCCAAGAGGATTCTTGTCCACCTGGCACCGAGGGAGGGCTCTGGCTGGGAGTCAGGGTGCTCTTTGCAGAGGGTCTCCCCGTGCTACCCTCCACCTCCCTACTCTTGGGGCCTCCTATTGTGAGGCTCTCCAGAGGCAAGAAGGGCAGGAGCTGGGGAATACAGACTGCACTCTGCACATACGCCAGGCAGGATCCCGGGAGCGCTGGGAAGGGGACCTCCGGCAAGCGGAGCCGGATGGGCACCAGGCCACACTCCCAGACGCTCAGAGTTCTCCTGCAGACACAACGCTGACCCGGCATGGGCAGTGAGACCAGACTGATGCCGGAGGCCCGGCAGGTGGAAATCAGTCTTCCGGGGGCAGGTAGACTTCTCACCCTCACCGTAGCAGCCCCCCTTTCTTGAGCGCTCCCTAATGCTCTGACTCTGCCTGCACGATCTTTTTCTGCCTCCCGGGAGTCACGTGAGGCCCAGAGAGGTTAGGTGCCGGTGCGAGGTGGCACAGCCGGCAGGCACGGCACAAACCCGTATGGTCTGGCTCCACGACCCACACCCATTCGTTCGTCGTTCATCCAGCAGTTCTTTGTTGAGCGTGTTTTGTTGAGCTGCGTCCTGAAATCTGCGAGGGCCCTAGAGCTCCTGAGCATGTGTCTGGGACTCCAGGGTCAGTCCCGTCCCACCCCTCTGACCCGGGGCCCCGGGGAGGTTGATGGGGTCCCTCTGTCAGTGTCATGCACCCGCCATGCAGAAGCTTATGGGACACGGCGGGTGGATGGTCTCCAGAAGCCTCCCGTCAGGCTCCGATGGGGAAATGGCAAGGGAAGAGCCAGCCGCCTCCCCGGCCGCCCTCTGAGGCAGGCCTGCCAACTTGCCCCCCTTAGGAGGGATAACAGTCAATGTAGACTTCGGCTGGTGTAACTGACGCAGCCTGTCTTCCCACGGCCCCACCTACAGGGGGCGCTACTAGTGTTCAGGCTTATTCTCAGTCAGATAGGCAAACTATGGTCTCCCAGTACGGTGAAATTTGTATTTTTCTACCATTGATTGATCCGAGCATCCTGCCACGTGTTCAGGAGCATTTATGTTCGCTTCATTCAATCAGCATTGCCTTCTTCCTGATAATGGACCAAGGCCCTCTTTTTTTCTCTTTATTTGGAAAAAAAATTTTAAAAATAGAGGACAGTACAGAGAACAATCAGATCAAAGCTCTAGAGCAATGCTGTCCAACAGAACTTTATGGGGAGATGGGAATGTTCTAGACCCGCACCCTCCAATATGGTAGCCTCCAGCTGTGTGTGTCTGTTGAGCTCCTGAAATGGGGTTAGTGCAACTGAAGAACTGAATGTTAAATTTTATTTCATTTTAGTGGATTTACACTTAACTCTTAATAGCCACGTGTGGCTTTTGGCTACTATACTGGGCATCGCAGCTCTAGAAGCATTAATTACGGATAACTGGACACTCTCATGCTCCTGGAGACTGAGCCATTCTCAGTATTTCAAGATCCTGCTGGGCACAATTTGTTTGTATCCAGTAAGGCTGCACAGGCTGAGGTCACATCAGTGCAATGACTTTGGATAGAATGTCGGGAGGGCAATAGAGTCTGCAACCTGGATTTGAATCTAGGTCCCGCTGCTTCCTAGCTGTGTAGCCTTGAACATATTACTTGGCCTCTCTGAGCAGCCTAATCTGTGAATTGGTGGGCCGTGGGGAGTATTATTAGCATCAGCTTTTAAGTGTTTGAAGATTAAAAGAGATAATTTGGTGAAGTGCACTTGAACCCTGGCAGGAGCCAGGCCCACAGGAGGCAGACACACTTCTCCAGGTTTGTCCTCACCACAGCTCAGTTCATGAGAGCCAAGAGGAGTCCCGGGGCTCCAGATACCTGATAGATACTTTCGTACTTGTTCTTACCCACAACCCTAAGCATAGCTACTGTCCTTGACTCCACTTGGCAGGTAGGCCCAAAGGGAAATCGACACAGAGAGGTTAAGTGACTTGCCTCAGGTCACACAGCCAGGAAGATGTGGCAGGCCTGGGCTTCAGACTCAGGTCTGGTTGACTCCTGAGACCGCTCCACCAACCGCCATGCGAAAGAGTCTGTAGTCGAGGGGCTGCTTCGAAATATGTCCTCAAAGGCAACGGCTCTCAAATTGTAGTCCCTGGACCAGCAGAATAAGCATCATCTCAAAAGGTGTTAGAAATGCAAATTCTTGGGGTGCCTGGGTGGCTCAGTTGGTTGATTTTGACTTAGGTCATGTTCTCATGGTTCGTGGGTTTGAGCCCCGTGTCAGGCCCTCACTGACACCACGGAGTCTGCTTGGGAGTCTCTCTCTCTCTCTCTCTCTCTCTCTCTCTCAAAATAAATAAACTTAAAACAAAAGAAATGCAAATTCTTGGGCTTCATCCTAGAACAACAGAATCAGAAACTCTGGGGAAGGGCCACCAGCCTGTGTTTTAAGAAGCCTCCTGGGTGATTCTTGGGCACTAGAGCCTGAGACGCATAGCTTGTGGGGCCTTCAGAATATTGGTCTTGAGTTCCACTGGCATCCACAGCTTCTGCTGTCTCTACTGGCCCCATACAACTCCCTCCCCAACCCAGCGTCTCCCTCTTGCCCCCTGACTCCCCTCTGATCCGCGTGGCTACAGGGCCGCCCCTCCAGACCTGCTTACAGACATGAGAGAAGGCGGAGAGGTGGGTGGTCAGTGAGGGCTGGCCCTGCCTCTGTCCCCTTTGCTGCTGGCCCAGCTCCTGGTTGGTGACCACGAACTGCGGTCTGCAGGGCTGGCTTTTCAGACTGTTATCTGCCCGGTAATTAGTCCCGTGGAGGGCGACGTGGACGGGGATGCTACTGCTTGGTCATTTGCAAAAGGAGGTGTCTCACTGGCTGATGGCTCAGTGTGACCGACTGTCAGCCTCCAATGACAGAAATCAGTCCCTGGTGAGAATCCCGGCCACAGCTCGGAGCTCCCTGACCCTCAGGAGAACAGAAGGTGGGAGGGCAGATGGAGAAACACAGGTCCTAGACGGGCTGTGCAGGTGACGGCGCAGTCACTCAGGCCTTGGTTGGTCATCAGCGTTGTCTGGGGAGCTCATAAACCAGGAGCCCAGACCTCACCCCAGGCTACGAACTCAGACCTTCTGGGACCGACACCTGGGTGCTGGTTGTTTATAAAACCTCGGATGATTTGTTTTTCCCTTCCAGCTTTGTTGAGATCCAACTGACATATAACACTGCGTCCGTTTAAGGTATGCAGGGTGATGATGTGATCCACCTATATATCGTGAAGTGATGACCACGATAAGGTTAGTTAACACACCCGTCACCCCAGTTACTACTTTTTGTTGTAGTGGCGAGAACATTTAGGATCTACTCTTGTAGCAACTTACAAGTATGGAATAGTCACCATGCTGTGCACTAGATTCATGGAATCTACCCATCTTATGGCTGGAAGTTTGTAGCCTTTGATTAACATCTCCTTCTTGTCCCCACCCCCCAGCCCCTGGCACCCATCAGTCTACACCCTGGGTTTCTATGAGCTCTGCTTTCTTGGGTTCCACATCTTAGTATCATACAATATTTGTATTTCTCTGTCCAACTTCTTTTACTTAGTATAATGCCTTCCAGGTCCATCCATGTTGTAGCAAATGGCAGGATTTCCTGCCTTTTTTATAGATATCTGTATCTATACAGATTTGATATATAGATCTATATATCTCTATATAGATCTAAAGATCTATACATTTTCTTTAGCCTTTGATCCACTGATGGATACTTAGGTTGTTCTCATGTCTTGGCTATTGTGAATAATGCCACAACGAACATGGGGGTGCAGATAACTTTTTAAGAGAGTGATTTCATGGGACGCCTGGGTGGTTCGGTCGGTTGAGCGTCCGACTTCAGTTCAGGTCATGATCTCGCGTTTTGTCTGTGCTGCCAGCTCAGAGCCTGGAGCCTGCTTCGGATTCTGTGTCTCCCTCTCTCTCTGTCCCTCCCCTGCTTGTGCGTTATCTCTCTCTCTCAAAAATAAGCATTAAAAAAATTAAAAAAAAAAAAGAGTGATTTCATGATTCTAATGTGTAGCCAAGGCTGGAAACCATTGCTGTAAATGAGCACTTCTCAAATTTAAAAAGCAGCTGGAATATCCTGGAGATTCTTTTTTTTTTTTTTTTTTTTTAAGTTTATTTACTTATTTTGAGAGAGAGAGAGAGAGCAAAGGAGCGAGCACAAGCTGGGGAGGGGCAGAGAGAGGGAGAGACAGAATCCCAAGCAGACTCCATACCATCAGTGCAGAGCCCGATGTGGGGCTCAAACTCACAAACTGTGAGATCGTGACCTGAGCTGAGCTCAAGAGACGGATACTTAACTGACTCTGCCACCCAGGCCCCCCACCCCACCCCGGGAGACCCTATTTGAAATGCAGATCCTGATTCAGTGAGTCTGGACTGGGGTCCCAGAATGTGCATGCTAAGAAAACTCACTCATCAGTTTGCCAAATGACCAACTGGTTTTCACAATCAGATTTCCTATTTGATTGATAAATGCAATATATGGTAGCTTATTAAAAGCAAGTTCATTTTTGCTGAGGATGTTTCATCAGCAGAAAGTCAATTACCAGCGTTTCATTAGAGAAGTTTAGCACTTAGGCTAATTTTCCGCGTAAGATATTTTTAATTCATTTGCATGATTTGATATTTGGCCAACTGATTCTCGGTGCATGGGCCGTTTCCGTGTCCACAAAAAAAGTCTTTGGCCAGCCCTGGGGAGAGAAACCACATAAGTAGGTCTTTGGGTGAGCCCCTGACTGTCCCAGAACAACACCCCCCAATTTATCAGGCATGGCCTTCACTTCCTTTACATTTGGGGAATCTGCTGCTAAATGTGTTCGAAAGCTACATCTTTAAAAAAAATTTTTTTAATGTTTATTTAATTTTGAGAGAGAGAGAGTGTGAGCAGGGGAGGGGCAGAGGAGAGAGGGAGACACAGAATCCAAAGCAGGCTCCAGGCTCTGAGCTGCCAGCCCAGAGCCTGATGTGGGGCTGGAACTCACCCCGCAGGGGTGGGGGCTGGGAGGAGTTTGGACCCAGCACCCTCCCTCTCCTAGTCCCCTAGCAGCATGACTATTGGTCACGGTCCATCGGGACCTGCCTGACCTTGCAGACCAGGGATGGCCCGTGGGCAGAGCAGGAACAGTGGTGTGCAAGGCGGAGTCAGAGGGCTCGTGTCAGTACCGAGAAAGGGTCCAAAGCCACTTCTTGAGACCCACTGAGGCATCAGGAGGCCAGAGAATAGCTAGATGCCTGTGCCTGCCCTTCCTCTGCTGCCTTGTTCCCAAAGCAGGAGGATCTTCCAAAGCGGCAGTGATGCAGCAAAGCCGAAATAAGGCCGAGCAGAGAATCACTGACCCCTGTGAGGCTGGGCTGCCCCACCTCCGCCTGGCGGAAGCCTGGGTAGCTGGGGAGGGCTGGGCTGGGCTCAAACACCCACCGGAAACCAGGAGGAGATCAGATCCTGCGGCCTTCAAGGGGCACCTGAAGGTCCCTGGTGTTATTGTGACCTGGTGGGGAGGGTACCTGACCCCAGGATCAGCCCATCAGAGAGTAGGGGAGCCGGCCACACCTTTAGGAAGCCATCTGGTCCGGGCCTCTGCTTCCGGCCAGTAGGTCACTTTCGTGTCCCTTGCAGCTGAGACGAGGCAGCTGAGCCCTAGAAGTTAGTCTGGATTGGAGGGAGGCAGGTCTGAATCTGGTCTCCTGCCTTCTTGTCTGGGGTGGAGGGCTGAGGCTGGGCTAGTGTTCCCAGGTGTCCTTCACCTCTTGCCATTCCTTCCTTCCCCTGGTCTCCAGTGGACAGTGAGGAACAGGCAGGACAGAGCAAGCGTCAAAGGTTAAAAAACCTAGCGAACTGGCATGGAAAAGACCGGGAGCCTTCTGTGGGGGTTTTGGGGACAGAGCAGCTGCTGGGACATTGGTGCTGGGCCTGTACCCCAGTGGCTGAGCTCTGACCCACAGGGTTGGAAGTTTCCTCAAGATTGTGACCCCCAGGGGCGCGTAGGTGGCTCAGTCGGTTAAGCGTCCGACTTCAGCTCAGGTCATGATCTCACAGTCTATGGGTTCGAGTCCCGCATCGGGCTCTGTGCTGCCAGCTCAGAGCCTGGAGCCTGTTTCAGATTCTGTGTCTCCCTCTCTCTCTGCCCCTCCCCCACTTGTGCTCTGTCTCTCTCTGTCTCTCAAACATAAATAAATGTAAAATTAAAAATATTTTTTAAAAAATAAAAAAGATTGTGACTCCCAGCCTCCTCCTGGGGAGGGGACAGGGCCAGGCACGGTGCCAGTACAGCTGCAAGAGGCCGGAACTTCTCTGACAGGTGCTCCATCTGGGCACAAAGACTCAAATGGGTGTATAAAGACCCACACCAGGCAAGTCTGCCCCATGCCCTGTGTCCTCGGAGAGCTGACCGGTGTGGGGACCCCTCCCTCCTGTGACCACTGACCCAATCAAAGCATTAGATGCGGGTGACATCAGAGCATCATCCAATGGAGATGCTACTCATTCCCACCCCAGTGAGATGCTCATGACCCTAACTTGGGACCTTCTCCACCCGTCCAGGCTCTTACCACATCACCCTTGAGAACGCGTGCATGCCGTGTACAAAGCCCACCACGACCCCCTTACCAAGCAATTTCCTTAAGCTCTCTGTATCTCCTCTCCTATCTGTGGAGGGGATAGTATTAGGTCCCATCACACAGAGACAGATTGAGGATTCAGTGAGATGGTCTGTGTCAAAGGTTCAGAACGATGCCTGGCACACAGGAGCTGTTCAGGGAGCCGTTCTTTGCCATCATGCTGTCTTTGGGAATGGCGAGGGAGGGGTGCCTGGAGGCCGCCTTGGGGAGGAGAGGGGTCGGGAGCTGCTGTCTCAGCTATATCCTGAGGACCGAGGGGCTGCGCTGGAGGGGGAGGGAGCACAGTGTCCAGCATGGGGCCAGTCCTGACCAGTCTTGGGGCTCCACTCTGGAGGCTTCAGGATCTTTGTTCCCAGCCCAAGCCAGGTGCGGCAGGCACCAAGGGTTTAAAAGTAGGTGGGCTAGGGGCACCTGGATGGCTCAGTCAGTTGAGCATCTGACTTCGGCTCAGGTCAAGATCTTGCAGTTTGTGAGTTCGAGCCCCGCGTCGGGGGCTCAGAGCCTGGAGCCTGTTTCAGATTCTGTGTCTCCCTCTCTCTTCCCCTTTCCCGCTCATGCTCTGTCTCTCTCTGCCTCTCAAAAATGAATAAACGTTAAATAAAAAAAAATTTTTAAAAGTGGGTGGGCTGGAGGCTCGGTGGTCCTGCCTCGGCATCCTGCCGGCTTGTATCAACAGCCCTGATATCGGGAGCTGGGTCTCTCATGCCCTCTAATTAGAAGTGGGATTTTTCTATTTCTGGGCGGCCTGTGCTACAGAAGAGGCAGCTGCAGCGGGTGGTGGGGGGAGGGGAGTGGCGCTGCGAGCAGCCAGCCTGGGTGGTGGGGGGGGGGGGGCAGCACACTTTCCCAGCCCTAATTTCAAAAATCGAGCTGAAAAACAGACCTCCCTTGTGACTCAGCGCCATTATCCCTAATCACGTTGGGAACGCACTAACCTCTGCCTGGCAAGTTCCTATGGCAGCGCCTCCAGAAGGATCCAGTGTTGAGGGGAGGGGGGGAGACAGGGGTTCGCAGAAGCACTGCTTGCTCCGGAGCAACCAGAGAAGGAGGCTCCTGCCCTGGGAAGGGGGCCCTGGAGAGGGGCTCTGGTCCTGGGGGCTTGGGGGGGAGGTGCTGGAACATTCAGCAGGTGCCCTCACTTCTCTGCCCAGCGCTGTGGGGGTGGTGGGCTCTGTGGTGTGGGCTGGTCCTCCCGGCTGGATCCAGTCCTGGTCTCACCTCAGCAGGCTCAAGATACTGCTCTCGGGGAGTCCCTGCCCCAAGGCAGGAGGCATTGCTTTGACACACAAAAAGCCTCCATTTCAGGAATATTCAGTATAAGCTGAATGTAGGCATTAAAAATGATGAGGTAGCCCTTACAGGGAAGGACCCTTAAGATACACTATTCAGTGGAAAAGGCAGTTTATAAAATGGGTGTATGGTCTTAGCCTGCTCAGGCTGCCATCACAGAACCCCATGGTTCTAATAAATAAATAAAAACATTTATTTTCCCACAGTTCTGGAGGCTGCGATTCCCAGATCAAGATGATGGCCAGGATGGTTCCCGTGAAGATTGTTCCTGGCTTGAGAAGGGCTCACTACTGCTTTGTCCTCACATGGCCTTTCCTGGGCAAGCATTTTAGGGTGGAGAGACAGTACTTCCAGGTGTTTCTTCTTATAAGGGCACCAATCCGGTCAGAGCAGCATCCCCCCAGGGGCTCATTTGACCTTAATTTCCTCTTTAGAGACCCGGTCTCCAAGCACAGCCACACTGAGGGCTAGGAATTCAGCACGCGACTTTCGAGGGACGGGTGCAAACATTCGGTCCACAATGCGGAGCAGGACCCTGGGCTCCAACCAGCGTCTCGGTCGAAACGTGGCGTCACTTGGGTGGAGCGACATGACTTCTCTGAGGTCCTCAGTTTCCCCACCGGTACTCTTGGGGAGATTGTACCTCTGCCTCCCACCTTCCGGAACTGTTACGAAGATGAAGATGGCCGTGAACCCAAGAGAGAGCCTTGTAAGTAGTCAGAGACCCCGAAATGAGAGGTGGTCTTATGAGAAAGGATTGCTGGGAGCCCTGGGGGACCCGCACCCGTCAGGCTCCCCTGCGGTAGGGAGGGGGCGTTGACAGGGTCACCCAGTGCTCTTCAGGTGCAGCACAAACCCAGGTGCGTGAAGCCTGGGTTGACCCCCTCGGTGGGTGGGTGGGGGGAGAGGTGGGGAGGGAAAGAAGGTGAGAGAAGGTGGGGGGTTACCAGGGCGACAGGGCCCCTGGAGTAGGCCCCACTGTGCTCCAGCCAGAGAAATCAGCTATTTTCTGGACTTTCTGAATTATCAGGACAAGAAGGGAGTTTGACTTCTCTGCTGGTAGGTAGCTGATTAAAGCCTTTAAAACACTGGCAAACCACACCAAACGAAACCCACCCAAATTGGCCCGCAGCCCAGCAGTTCCTGACCTCGGATGTCAGAGCTGCTGCTGAGATAGATGGGTGGGGTCAGGCTTGGAAAGGAGGAAGGAGCTGAAGACAGAGGGGGCTGGGGTGCCCCCGGGGTCTAGAGGGCAGAGGCCTGCGGTAGCTGCTAAAAGTCCTCCAGCGCATGGGACAGCCCCCCCCCAACAAAGAAATAACTGACCCCAAACGTCAGTAGTGCTGAGGCTGAGAAAGCCTGATGCATGTTGGGGTGCGTGATTCTTGTTCGGAGCTGTTCTGTGCATTGTGGGATACACACACACACACATGCGTGTGCACATGCACTCTTAACTCAGAGCTGGGCAATAGGGGATTATCCCTCAAAACCATCCTAGCCACAGTAGGAGAGAAGCACAGCCTAAATCATGGTCATTTTCATGGTGACAAGATCACTGGGAGATTGTATCTAAAATGTTCTATCCCAAATATGATCAGCCGGTTTCCTCAAGAGGGAAAGCAGCTCATTTCACGCATTTGGAAAGCTTCCCATTTGGAACCCAGTTCTCTCCCCATCCCATCGCCCTAGAATGACACTCAGAGCGGGGAGGGTGTAAAGGCAGGTGCGCAGTCCCTGCGGTCTTGGGCTTAGAGTCCTTAACAGCTTCCAGGACTACTTCTCCATGAACCAGCAATCTCAGGAGTGTGTCTGCCATTTATTATTTGATTAGTCTCTGCAAGGGCATCTTAATTTGTTCTTCCCAGGCACGTACTCTAGCCAGACGGTTTGAGAAATTACGTCTCTGGGTCTGCTATAATAAGGCAATTATTCCAGCAGCATCCCACACCATGGCAATAAGTCCTGAGCTTGGTCATGGCCTTAATTTCCATCTGGGATGAGAATGCACGGAAATTTTGAGAAGTCATAGCTTTCAGAAGGCCAGTGTGCAGAGGGAAAACTCAGACGGGGCAGTGCTTGTGGGGTGATGTTTATTCCCTTGGCCAGCTCATGTTCTTTGGAGACCTGGGAATAGGGTGTGGGAAGTACATGGGCTTTGGAATACAAAGATTAGAGCTGGAATCCCAGTTCTGCTCTAAGTGTGTGGTTTTGGGAAAATTATTTAACTTCTCTGGGCCTCCGCTTTCTCATCTATAAAATGGGTGTGTGTCCCAGGGCCCCTGGCTGTTAACTGGCCGTTCAACATCTCTTTTCCATCCTTTGGTAACAGCTTCTCGATTTTCTTTTTTAAAAAATGTTTATTTATTTTTGAGAGAGAGACAGAGAGAGAGATAGGGCCTGAGCAGGGAAGGGGCAGAGAGAGAGGGAGACAGAATTTGAAGCAGGCTCCAGGCTCCACGCTGTCAGCACAGAGCCCGAAGCAGGGCTTGAACCCACAGACCATGAGATCATGACCTGAGCTGAAGCCGGACGCTCAACTGACTGAGACACCCAGGTGCCCTAGTTCCTTGATTTTCTTTTGGACAATTACCATCCCCACCATGTACAAGATCAGAGGGGCGTGAACCAGGGTGTCCTGCCCTACCCCCCCCCCCCCCCCCCGCCAGAGTGATCATGTGACCGAAGCGGGCCAATCAAAGCACCTTTAGGTAGGGACACCCTCAGAATGACAGGTGCTCCTCAACTGGCAGCCAAGCCCCGAGAAGACCGCTGAGAGGGTCTCACTGCTCTTTAGACCCCTGGATGTGCCCGGGTCGCAGGCCCTCTTCTGATCCTGTTTCTCTAGCTTTCTTGTCACTTCCATGAGGTAACCAGTCTCCTTCTGATAGATTCCTTCCTGCTTACCTTCTCTGAGGTCAGTTTCTCTTGCTTGTGACCAGAGAGCCCTAAGCCAGCCTCAGGTTTGTTGGGAGATGGGAGGGTGGCAATCTCCCAGTAAAATTAAGCGTCTGCTTCAGATCCCGGTGTACATGGTCCCTCAGCCGATGGGCTCTCTCCCGGTCTCTGCTCCGGAGAGCAGAATTTATTGACGTGGAGGAGATAAGCTGAGACGAGCATCCAACATGAGGGGGGCGGGGAGCGGGGAGCGGGGAGGACTCTCCACGTCACTGCCTTGGTTTGTCTGTTCTTCTCGGATCCTATTCTCACGCCCTTCTTCCTCCCTTCGGACTCCTCAAGAAAGCTCAGGGAGGGGACCCTGGATCCTGAGGTATCTGTCGCTTCCTCCAGCTCTGGAAGGGGGGCAGCGGGCTGGGGGGGTTGCGGCCCGTCCACCTCCCCTTCTAGGCTGCTGAGCCTGCCCGCCTGCCCCACAACCACCCTGGGGAGAGACTCCAGGCCAGGAGCAGAAGCTGTGCGGATTTAAAATCTCATATGCCGAGAGCTGCTGCCTGAAGCCCCATCAATTTGCCTAAACCTCGGGAGAGGCAGGATACGCTGGGCCCCTCTGGGCAGCAATCATCGGATCCACATGTGACAGCAAGAAACAAATGGTCATTGCCTTGTGTTAAATGTGCAAAACCACTTCAGAATCACTCAAGTCCATTTCTTGAAAACAAAAATTTGTTTTGTGAGAAGTGAAATACCACAGTGAAGGAAGTACAAAAAGCATATAACCAATACCCATATTGTCACCACTTATTAGTTGTTAACGTATTATCCTATTTTCTTTTTTTTTTTTTATAGTTTATTTTGAGAGAGAGAGAACATGCACGCACGTGTGCGCCCAAGAACAGGGGGAGGGACAGAGAGAGAGAGAGAGAGAGAGAGAGCTCAAGCAGGCTCAGAACTATCAGTGCAGATCTCCATGTGGGGCTCCAACTCATAAATGCAAGATTGTGACCTGGGCCGAAGTCAGACACTTAACCGACTGAGCCACCCAGGTACCCTATTATCCTATTTTCGTATATGCTTTTTAAAAACAAATAGTGGGGCGCCTGGGTGGCTCAGTCGGTTAAGCGTCCGACTTCGGCTCAGGTCACGATCTCACGGTCCGTGGGTTCGAGCCCCGCGTCGGGCTCTGTGCTGACAGCTCAGAGCCTGGAGCCTGCTTCAGATTCTGTGTCTCCCTCTCTCTCTGACCCTCCCCCGTTCATGCTCTGTCTCTCTCTGTCTCAAAAATAAATAAACATTAAAAAAAAATTTAAAAACAAATAGTAAACATAAAACAAAAGAAAGCAAAAGTAAACATTAACAATGGAGCGGAAGGTTTTTCAGCCGGCTTCCCCACTCTGTCTCTCTCCTCCATGACCTCGCAGTCACTTCCTGCAAGGCTGCTGTAGCCCCTTCCGCACTGTGATGGGCACACACCCCTGTGTCCACAGCAGGATTAGTACTCTTTAAAAAATGACATAAAATAGGGGCGCCTGGGTGGCTTAGTGTCCAACTTCGGCTCGGGTCATGACCTCACAGTTTGTGGGTTCGAGCCCCGCGTCGGGCTCTGTGCTGACAGCTTGGAGCCTGGAGCCTGCTTCAGGTTCTGTGTCTCCCTCTCTCTCTGCCCATCCCTCCCTGGTGCTCTGTGTCTGTCTCTCAAAAATAAATAAAAAATCACATTAAAAAAATTAAAAGCGATGACATAAAATTGTTCTCTACGTGTCATTTGTCTTCATGCTTGTCTCATCCAATATTTTGTTTTTGAAATCTGTTAGGGGTATGATACAGATAACACACACACTTCTTTCTGACGTCTGAATTCACTGTATGAATAGACCGCTTTCTGCTGGCGTGATTTCCCCCAATTCCGCGGGCCTCTGCGTGCACCTGTCTCCCTGAGCATGCACGTGAGTTCCTGTCACAAAGGTTCAGGTGTGCATTTCCCAGCTTTACCAGATCCTGCCAAATGCCACCACTGTGTTATTCCCTCCCTGCTCTCCCTCCCTGGTCCCTCCTCCAGGCTCACCAGGGCGTCCTCTGGTCAAACCCAGGGTGCGGCTGACCGGCCTCATCTTCTCTAATGCCGACCGGCCACGTCCACCTTCCTGGTTTCTCTCCCTTTTGCTTTGCTTTTCCTGCTTCCCTTCCAGACGTCTCCTCTCCCCCGCTCCCTACCCAGGCTCAGCCACTCTTCTTCTCTGCCAGGACTTTCCACTCACGGAAAGAGGTAGATGTGGCCAGCACAATGTTCTTGAAATGTTTAGCATGTGAACCTCCAGCCCCCAGGCACCCCGATTTCTTACACCAACCAGACTGAGGTTACCAGCCAGGTGTCTGTGGTGGATCCTGTTTCAGCCTCCTTCTAGGGTAACTCCCGTCACAGCAGAGGCTGAAAAGCTAAGATCCCTGTTTTCCAAGGTCCCTGCAGTTGTGGCTCCGGAAGTGATTCAGATTCACTAACCGGATGCACTTTCTTGGACCCGGAGCTCAGAACTGAGTTCAGTGCGAGACTCGTGGCAGTGTTTCCATCAGGCACAGTGCAGCTCTGGAGCTGGCCCTTCTAGGGGCAGCTTCTTGACCCCGGACCACCAGCAGTGTAGACCTGGAGCCAGCGGTCCCTTCCTGAGTCCAGGGCTTCCTGGTTACAGCAGAAGTAGCGATTTCTCTCCTGGGTGAACCAGTTCTGTGAAGTTCTTTTGGAGTCTCTTCTTAGCCTAGAGGTTATTTACTCTTCCGTCCCTAACAATGACATGGTAAGCACTCGATTCTGGGAATTAAATTCATGTCTGCTTAAACTAACCAGGGTGGTTATCGTTATATGCAACTGAACCCTGACTAATAGGATACACTGAAGGAGCGAGGTTTTTGACCCCTGATTTATTCCTTTACTTTCTCTGAGAGCACATTCTGACTTTGGCGTTACTCATTTAGTTATTGAACCATCCAATAATACATACTAAGCATCTACTGGGTGCTAAGGACTGTGCTGAACATGGGGGTTGCAATACTGAAATAACGTGGGACCAACCAACACCCCTACCCCAGTCTTTGGAAATGCCATTCTCCTGTCTTCTAAACCAGAAACCACACATATGCCTTTGACTCATCTTTTTTTTTTTTTTTTTTTTTTTTACAACACACATACACACACACATCCCCATGGCCCCTCTATAAGTTCTGGCTTCATAATGAGCTTCAATAAATTGTTGATTTGCTTTCAAAGGACCCTAAGGCCCCATCGTATCCCAGAGTGTCTCTGTGCGGATGAAATGACAGACAAGCCACAAGGAAGGAGGTTGTTACCGGGGAAGGTCACCTGTGTTTCTGACTTTTCCAAAGGGCAGCATTAGCATCTGTCCCCCAACCCCAGTGATTTGGGTCTAAGAGAGCTGATAAATTTCTGCTTTTTCCCAAGACAAAGGTATTATCAGCCCAGCTGACAGAAATAGCTTCTCTTGCAACCAAGTTGGAGTCACATCTGGAAAGGTTTAAGCCAATCAAAACATTTCTTTTTGCATAAATGGATGTTCTAAATGTTGAGATATGTCATGTTCCAAAAAAGGGAGTGACAAAAACCTCAGAGAATATCTCTGACTTTAAATGAGTCAAGGCTGCTGCAGGGACATCCATACTTTCTTAACTTTTTTAGAGTCAGAAGGGAGCTTATTATTTAATCTAGACTTCAAGATAAATATTGCCAAGGATAAAGAGAGATCCTTCTTAATAATGGAAAAGGCCAATTCATCAGAAGACATAACAATCCTAAGTGTATATGCACCCAATGACAGAGCTTCAAAATACAAGAAACAAAAGTGATAGAACTAAAGGGAAAAACAGATAAATCTACTATCCTACTAGGACATTTTATTACCCCCTCTGAGTAGTTGATGGAGCAAGTAGACAAAATATATGGACAATCTGAACAAAACTATCAACCTGCTTCACCTAGTTGACATTTATAGAACCTCTGCCCCACAACAGGAAAACACATGTTCTTTTCCTCTGCAAATGGAAGATTCTCCAAGGTAGACTGTATGCTGGACCACAAAACAAGTCTCAATAAATTTCAAAAAGTTAAACTAATATAAATGATGTTCTCTAACCAAAATGGAATTACACTTGAAATAAAAAATATCCAGGAAATCTCCAAATATTTTGGAAATGAACACACTTTTAGACAATCCATGGGTCGAAGAAGAAATCACAAGGAGAATATGAAGGTATCACAAATTGAATGGATGGATACTCAGGTTCCTTTTCACCCTCAAAAGTAGAGTGACCAAAGGTCCTGGTCTGCCCAGGGTTGTTCCAGTTTTGTTACTGAAAGTTTCATGTTCCAAGAAACTCCCAGTCCTGGGTAAACCAAGACATTTGGTCACCCAATAAAATGTTTGCTCCCAGGATATAAATTATGTGGTCACCTTAGGTAGAGGGCTTTTCTCCCTCTCTCTCTTTTACCCAGCTGTACTGAGGTATAATTGACAATTGTATAAATTTAAGGTATATGACTTTGATGCTTTGAAAATGTGTACATTGCGAAATAATCCCCACAATCAAGCTAATTAATCTACCCATCACCTCACACACTTACCTTTACTTTTTTCTGTAGTGAGAACACTTGAGATTGGCCTCATTTTCTCTATCCATTCATCTGTTGATGGACAGATTTAGGTTGCTTCCCTCTCTTGGCTATTGTCAATAATGCTACAATGAACATGGTGTGCACATATCTCCTTGAGATCCTGATTTCATTTCCTTTGGATGTATACCCAGAAGTGGGAAACTGGATCATTAAGAAGTTCTGTTTTTAATTTTTAGAGGAACTGTACATTGTTTTTCATAATGGCTGTACAAATTAAATTCCCACTGACATTGTACAAGCTTCCCTTCTCTCCACATGCTTAACAACACTTGTTGTCTTGTCTCTTTGCTAATAGCCATTCTGACACGTGTGAGGTAATATCTCGTGGTTTGGATTTGCATTTCCCTGATAATAGTGATGTAGAGCATCTTTTCATATACCTGTTGGCCATTTGTATGTCTTCTTTTGACAAATGTCTATTCAGGTCATTTGCCCATGTTTTCAATTGGGTTATTTGGGGTGTTTTTTTGGCTAAGGAATTGTATGAACATTTTTGATATTAACCCATTATCAGATATATGGTTTGCAAATATCTTCTCCCATTCCACTGATTGTCCTTTGCTCTTTTAATTGTATGCTATGCAGAAGCTTTTTAGGTTGCTACAATCTGGTTTATCTATTTTTGTTTGTGTTGTCTGCTCTTTTGCTGTCATATCCAAAAAAAAGTGTTGCCCACACCAATATCAAGAAGCTTTCCCCCTGTTTTCTTCTAGTCGTTTTATAACTTCAAATCTCACATTTAAGTCTCTAATTCATTTTCAGTTGATTTTTGTAGATGGTGTGAGATAAGAGTCCAGTTTCATCCTTTTGCATATAGATAGCCAGTTTTCCCAACACAATTTATTGAAGAGACTGTTCTTTCTGGATTGTGTGCTTTTGACGCCTTTGCTGAGGATCAGTTGACTGGTGATGCTTGGATTGATTCCTGGGCTCTCTGTTCTATTCTATTGGTCTAATGTTGATTTTTTGCAAGCATTATACTGTTTCAATAGGACTTCTCCATTTTTTACAGAGGTGGCTTCGGTGGTGTAATGAAAAGACTTGGTTTCCAGCTCTAGCTCTGCCATTTATTAGCTAGTAACCTTGGGCAAGTCATTTCACCTCTCTGGGCTTCAGTTTTGTTATCTTCCAAACAGGGGTTAATATTACCTGCCATGCAAGTTATGTATGAAAAGTAAAGGAAATGACGGGACTCTAGTGCCTGGCACGTAGGTGCTTATAGTGTCTGTGATGATTATTACATCAGCTCGTTAAGAACATGTTTCGCTGGTTCCACCACAAGTGAGGAAGGGGCCTTGGAAATGGGTCCTTAGTCTAAACGCCCTATTTAACTTTATCATCACCATGGGCATAAAAATAGCTAATATTTATGGAGCATTTGCCACAAACCTTTCACTATGCTAACTGCCTTTTATGCATCATATGAGGGAAGTAGCCACAGAAGAGGGTTGTAATTTTCCATAATCACACAGCAAGTCAGAAGCATCAGCTTTCAGACCTCCTCACTGCAGGGAATCCTTCCATAATATCTTGGAGGGTTTCCTACCTTGGTGAGGGGCATCAAAAAGCCGAGGGCTGAGGGGCTTGGGGAGGTCCCAACAGTCCTCGCACGGGCCCATCCTTTTCCAAACATGCGTCCACTGCACGGTCAGAAGCGAGGATGGGAACGGACTGGCAAAATTGTCACTCCCACGCTCCCTACGACCACCTGGGGAGCCCGGAGGGGGAGAGGAGCTGCATTGGTCACGGAGTTGCTGTCACCAACTCTTTTCTGCACCCGATTCGGTGCAGCTGGTTTGTCAGCCAGCCCTGAGCTCCCAGCTCCTCTCTGAGCCGTGGCCCCCCTCTCAGCTCTTCCCTTCCTGCCACGGGGAGGGTGGAAGGTGCAAGTCCCCCCGACCTCCAACTGGCTCTCTTGTGACCTTCCCGTGTCCTCCCATCTGAGGCTTTTCACAGTGTCCATGCTGTTCGTATGATGGTGGTTATATCTCTAGAGAGTCATTATTACGGCAGGAAAAAAAAGAGCTTGTGTGAGGCCTCTGTGACCTGGCAGAGGCAGTGGCTCCCCAGGAGCGGGGGCCTCAGGTTTTGTTTTTATTTTGTCACTGCAAGAGCAGCAGGTGTCAGCTGCTTGTTTCTCTGGTACAAATGTGCTGACCGCACTGATGCTTTGCTAGATGGCAAAAAGCTGCTTCCGTTCTTGTTTTTTTATTTTTGTGTTTTCTTCCCCCCCCCCCCCCCCAGCATTGGCGGATCCCCGTGGCTCAGATACTCTAATTGCCCCCCAGGCTTCAGAAGCCCCTGCGACAGCACACTTGGCAGGGGGTCTGCGCCCATGCCCTTCCCCTTCCATCCGCACAGGGGAGCACCCAACAGACCTCTTCATAAATCCTTCTGGAATCTCCACCGGGTTGGATGACCACACCTCGAACACAGCATGTCCCAAAAGTGAAACAGCCATCTGCCCCTAAGCATGCTTCTCTTACCATCACACAAGCCAGAGCCCCTGGAATCCGCCTCCCGTCCTTCCCTCCCCTCGGTCAGAATCTGTTGTCTCGACATGACTGACACAACTGTTGACCAGAGAGCGAGCTATGATATGGGATGATAGAAAGGCTTCAACATTAGTCAGTAGAAATAGGAGCTCAGCTGATAAATCCAGGAGAAACTCAGTGATGCAACCAGACCTTGATGAGAGAAGGACTTGGAGGAGAGGGGGAAAAAGGAAGGCTGGGGGATTAGAAAAAGGCACACCTGAGCCATCAGCCCCCAAGTGCATTGGAAT
Organism: Panthera onca; assembly: GCF_046562875.1. Taxonomy (NCBI): domain Eukaryota; kingdom Metazoa; phylum Chordata; class Mammalia; order Carnivora; family Felidae; genus Panthera; species Panthera onca. Next base: position 12,816,694 of record NC_138349.1, read on the forward strand.
CTGATGCATTTGAGTTTCTGGAAATGTCTGAGTGGGAGCTATTTAGACAGTCCAGCAGTGAAGAACAAACTATTGAGCTGCCAGGCGTTGAAGTGGCCGGTTAGGACGATGAACCAAACTGAAAGTGACATTCAAGCCTGTGCCAGTCGGTCATGGCAGGGGCAAGTGAGAGAGAGGCCGTGACACCCCAGAACCGTGCAGGCGGGTGTTAATGGCAGGTCAGCAGCCTGATGGTGGAGGTGGATATTCTTACTGCTTAGGGGACCCAGACAAAAGACTTTGCATGGCCCAGGGCAGTTGGGGTTGGGCAAGGGAGAAGGGGAGAAGTCTGGAAAGGTGTCAGATGTGTGACCCTCGATAAGAAGGCCTTTGAATGAAGGTACATTATGAGTGTAGGTACAGGTGCTAATTCATGCAAACATTCAGATATCTACACCAAAGCTTCTCTACAAGCACCCTACAGGGGTGACTTGGCTGAGTTTTGTTTTATTTTTTAGTGGCTCCCCAAACTCCTGGGGATGGGAAAAATATGCCAATTATTTGGAAGGATAGAGAAATATCTAAATGTAAGGTCACTGTGGAACTGAACCTGTCATAATCTGTGTCTTAGCCTTTTGTGGGTTGATTCCTAAGGAGCACAGTACAGACTATAAGTCTGGGGATGCCTGGTCACAGACATGGCAGTTGTCCTGTAAACTTCCTGGGTGGAAGTTTTAAAATTATCTTCCTAGGCACAAGTATAATTTGGGGTAGACCCATCCAACAAAGGTCCCCAATCTCAATGGCTTAATACAATAAAATTGTATTTGTTAAATAATTTTTAAAGTTTATTTATTTATTTATTTTGGGAGAGACAGAGAGAGCGTGAGTGGGGGAGGGCCAGAGAGAGAGGAGACAGAGAATCCCAAGCAGGCTCCTCACGGCTAGCACAGAGCCCAACGCGGGGCTTGAACCCATGAAACCATGAGATCATGACCTGAGTGGAAACCGAGAGTCTGACGCTCAACCAACAGAGCCACCCAGGCAACCCGTAAAATTGTAATTCTTGCTCACGTCACAGTTCACTATGGTTCAGCAGTGGTCATTGGGAAGGGGGAGGGGGGCTTAGTCTGTTCTATATGATCATTTAGGGCCCTACGTTTCTTCTGTTATGCCCAGAATTCATGATCTCCAAAGACCGCCAGGGAGCCGAGTCTGATGCACAAGCAAAAGAGCCTTTATTTGAGCTGGCTCGAGCTCAATCCCCTACGTGCACTGACGCAGCGGTGAGATACCTTGGGGAGAGAGAGCTAGAGAGAGCGAGTTTCAAAAGGACAAAGGTTTTATTGGGGCCTAGGGCAGTTGGTGAGGTAATGGCTGTGGCCTCAGCCGATTGGCTGGGGAAGGGTCTGAGTCCTGTTAGGCAGGTGAGGGGGGGGTTACTCAAGGGGAGGAGGTGTGGTCAAGGTGAAGCACACAGAACAAGATGGAGTCGGCTGGCAATAGGCCCGCCCTTTCATTCCCCCCTTGTCATGTAGCTTACAGACCCAATCATGGGACCGGCTGCATTTATGGTGACAAGAGGAACAGAATTTGGAGGTTTACGCAAGGTTCTGGGAAGCAAGTGTCCCTGGGGTGGCTCTGGGAGGTCTGATTAAGTATTGTCCCCGAGCTGGTGTCTATGATATGTTTTGGGGGGCGTGGGGACTCCTGGCAGCATGAGCAATGACAAGCAGAGTTAACAGAGTTACCAATATTAGGTGGGTTGAATGCACTGTAGCTTGAGCTTGAGCGGGTTGTGTTGGTCCCGACTGACGGCCCATCACATGAAGAAGTCCTTCCGGATCGAGGAGGGGTCCGCTGGCCGAACGTGGGTATGATGGACCCAGGTCGCGATGCCGTCTACTTTGAGAGCGGTGGGGGTTGTCAGCACCGCAATGTAGGGTCCCTTCCAGCGCGGCTCGAGGGTCTCTCGGTGGTGCCTCTTGACGTAGACCCAGTCTCCCGGCCTGTACTGATGAGGTGTCGGGGTCGGGCCAGCCTCGTAGATGGCACGGAGGCGTGGCCAAATGTCCTCGTGCGCCCTCTGGAGCCCTCTCAAGGAAAGAAAAAGTTCTTGATCTTTAAACTCAGCAAGAAGTTCAGCCCGAAGGTTGGGAATAACAGGGGTGGCCTGCCAAACATGATCTCGTAGGGAGTAAAACCCAGAGTGTAAGGAGTGTTTCTAACCCGGTAAAGGGCGTACAGTAGGAGAGTCACCCAGTCCCCGCCAGTCTCCATGGTTAATTTGGTAAGCGTCTCTTTTAGGGTTCTATTCATTCTTTCTACCTGTCCTGAGCTCTGGGGCCTATAAGCACAATGTAATTTCCAGTTTTCCCCCACTGCCTTGGGTACCGCCTGTGTTACCTGCGAGATAAAAGCTGGTCCATTGATCCTACCATGGCAAGAAAACCATACCTGGGTAAGATGTCTTCTAGTAGCTTCTTAGTCTGAGCCGTTTCATGCTTGGTTGGGTATGCCTCCACCCAGCCAGAGAAGGTGTCTGTAAATACTAAAAGATATTTATAACCATACTTTCCTGGCTTGACTTCAATGAAGTCGACTTCCCATTGGGCTCCCGGTCTGGTGCCTCTGAGCCTGGTTCCTTTTTTATTTGATGTGGCCCTCGCGTTGGTGAGTTGGCAGGTCTTGCAGGCAGATACACCTTGCTCTATTTTGGTGTCCTGTTGGTGAATCTTGATTCTGGCGTGTCGGATTAAGTCTTTTAATTTTTGGACCCCCATGTGAGTAGACCGATGCATGTGCTCTAATATTGAGACTCCAAGCCGGTCTGGCAGCACGAACTCCTTGTTAGGTGTATACCACCATCCCTTTATCTCCTGGGCCATGGGGACTTTCTTGATCTGCTGTAACTCCTCCTGGGAGTATTTGGGCTGATCTAGTAAAACTGGGTCTCCCAAGTCCGGTAGTTGTTAAGCCGTTTTCTAGCTCCCAGCATCAGCGCCTTGGTGAGGGCTATGAGCTCTGCTCGCTGGACTGACGTTCTGGAGGGTAGAGCCTCCGCCCATACGGTGTCCATTTCGGTGACCACCGCTGCACCCGCATACCTGTGTCCATCTCGCACAAAGCTGCTGCCATCAGTGAACCAAGTGGCATCGGGGAGGGGCCGGTCGGTCAGGTCCATCCGGAATCCATGTACTTGTTCCAGGATTCCCGCACAGTCATGTAGTGGAGCACCTAGGTCAGGGTCGGGCAGCAGGGTTGCAGGATTGAGGGCTGCACTGGGGTGGAACCGCACTCGTGGAGGGTTGAGTAGGAGGCTCTGGTAATGAGTCAGACGTGTGTTGCTCATCCATATATCAGGAGGCTGTTTCACAACCCCTTCAATGACATGTGGGGTCGTGATCCAGATCTCCTGTTCTAGGGTCATTTTGTCTGGCATCTGATAACCGCCGCTGTCCGCCCTCCAGGATATATCCCAGGTAACTTACCCTCTCCCTGCATATCTGAGCCTTCTTCGTGGATGCCCGGTACCCTAAGGCCCCCAGGGTAGCCAGCAGGTCCTGGGTCCCTCGCTCACAGTCTTTGGCCGTGTCGGCAGCAATCAGGATGTCATCTACGTACTGTAGGAAGGTGAGGCCAGGGTGCTCCCTTCTGTACTCACCCAGGTCCTCGTGTAGTGCCTCGTCGAAGATGGTGGGCGAATGTTTGAATCCCTGAGGTAGCCGTGTCCAGGTGAGTTGCCCACTGTAGCCCTCCTCCAGATCATGCCACTCGAAGGCGAACAAGGGTTGGCTCTGGGGTGCCAGCGGCAGACTGAAGGCGTCCTTTAAATCTAGTACAGTATACCAGACCCTGGAGGGCACCAAGGAGCTCAAGAGAGTATACGGGTTGGGAACAGTTGGGTGTATGTCCGCGACCCTCTTATTTACTTCCCGGAGGTCTTGTACCGGTCGGTAGTCATTTGTGTGAGGCTTTTTGACCGGCAGTAGGGGGGTGTTCCAGGGAGACTGGCAAGGAACTAGTACCCCTAGGCTTCGTAGTCTCCGGATGTGTGGCTGGATCCCCTTCCGGGCCTCCTGAGACATGGGGTATTGTTTGATCCTTACCGGACTCTCTCCTGGCTTGAGCTCTACCAGGACCGGGGTCCTGTGAGCGGCTAGTCCTATCCCCCCCCGCCCCCCCCGTCTCTGCCCAAACCGAGGGGAATTCTTGTAGCCATCTGTCTATATTATCCTCTCGGGAGCGCCTCCTGGTGGAGGCGGTATTCATCCTCCAGTTTCAGGGTCAGGACCTGGATGGGGTGGCCCTTGCCATCGGTGACCTGAGGCCCCCCCTTGTCTGAAAGTTAGATCTGAGCTCCAATCTTGGTAAGTCCCGTCCTAACAGCGGGTAGGGGCATTCTGGTATTACCATAAAGGAGTGGGATACCCGGCCCGTTCCCAAATCTACTGTTCTTCGGGTAGTCCATGAATACTGGCTCATACCAGTTGCCCCTTGTACCCAGGACTTCTTGCTGGCTAGTTTCCCTTGTGGAGTGCGGAGGACCAAACGTTGTGCTCCGGTGTCGACAAGGAAGTCAACAGGGGTCCCCTCCACTTTAAGAGTTACCCTGGGTTCGGGGAGAGGGTCCGAACCCCGACTCCCCTAATCACTTAGTTCATCTAGCTCTAGGACTTTTACTCGATCAGTCTTGCTTCCCTTCCCGCCGGCCCTTTTCGGACAATCTCGGGCCCAATGCCCTATCTCCTTGCAGTATGCGCACTGATCCTTCTGCAGCCTCTGCTTCCCCCGCTTGGTGGTTCCTTTACCTTTTCTTGCGTCGTCTGCCAGCTGCCGGAGACGGCGGTCTCATTCCTCAGGGGAGTCAGCAGTGGTAGCTAGTAGTATTCTGGCCAGGTCTCGAGTCTGCTTACTGCTGGCAGCCGCCACGGCGCGAGCCTGCTTGTCCTCAGGAGGCTCCCGGTTATTATACACCTTTTCGGCTACCACCAGTAAGTCCTGCAGACTTTTTCCTCCTAGTCTATTTTCTGTAATTTTCTCCTAATGTCTATGGCCGATTGGTTTACAAAGGCCATGATAACAGCTGCCTTGCTTTCCGGAGCCTCTGGATCCATGGGGGTGTAGGTACGGAATGCCTCCATGATCCGTTCTAAAAAGGCAGCCGGAGATTCATCTTTTCCCTGTTGTACATTTCCTACCTTGGCCAAATTGGTCGGCTTTCTAGCAGCCATTCGGAGACCCCCCATTAGAGTCTGGCGGTAGACCCGGAGCCTCTCCTTACCTTCTGCCGTGTTGAAATCCCACTGGGGCCGAGTTAAGGAGAAGGAGGCATCTATCTGAGCCTGGTTGGTGGTGGGATTCCCCTCTGCGCCCGGAACTAGTTTTCGGGCCTCATTGAGGATTCTTTCTCTTTCTTCAGTCGTGAACAGGACCTGCAAAAGCTGCTGGCAATCGTCCCACGTGGGCTGATGGGTAAAAAGAACAGAGTCTAATAAATCAATAAGCCCTGCCGGTTTCTCGGAAAACTTAGGATTCTGAGCTTTCCAATTGTAGAGGTCACTAGTGGCGAAAGGCCAACAGTGATGGGGCTGATTCCCCTCCGCATCTGGGGGTCCGGTGTCTCGCAGGGGCAGAATAGTGGAGTCGGCGACGGAGGCGGATTGCTCCCTCTGAGCCCTTTGTCTGGTAAAGGGTGGGCTTCCCCCTGGAGCCTTTCCGCCTCCCACTCTCGGAACAGCGGCTGCCTCCCCCGGAAGGGGAGGATGGTGTTCTTCCGGCATCCTAGAGGGGTTATATGGGGGAGGAAAAATTAATTCTTCTTCAGTCCCCCCTTGTAGGACAGGGTAGAGGGGTGCTGAAGGCTGGGTAAGACTTTTCTTCTTTGTCCCCTGCAAAGCAAGAATGGGTTTTGGCTCCGGGGGGAGCGGGGCTAGGAAGGGCTTAAGCCAAGAGGGTGGGTCTTCTACAAGGTCCTGCCAAGTGATAATGTAAGGGAGCTGATCAAGATGGCCCGTCTTAGGCAGAGAGATGACACTCCTGACTCGGTGGATGGTAGGGAGGTCGAAGGTCCCCTCTGGTGGCCATCCGACATTGAAAGTTGGCCACTCGCTAGAACAAAAAAACTGCCATCGACCCTTTCGGACTTCCACACTGAGGTTGTTAGCTCTTCCCCTCACATCCTTAAAGTGATCAGTCATAATACTTAGAGGAGTAGTCTGAGTCTGTCCCATAACGTCCGTCCAGTAAGTCCACAGAACAAAACAGAGAAACACAAAAACAGACAAACAGAGGGGCCCTAGAAAGTCTTCCAACTCCATGGAAGCAAAACTGAAAGCTAGCTTAGAACTTTGAGGGGATTCCACGTCCCTCCAAAACCGATGAGGGGATTCCACGTCCCTCCAGAAGGGAGGATCGGAACGTCTTCCGAAACTCCCGGCCCGTGGTCCTCCTGTGCGTCCACTTAGGCCGCGTCGGGCACTACCAGAACTCCAGAAATGAGCTCACACAGAAAAGACAGAACAAACAGACACTAACCGTGGCCAGTCAGGCTCTCCGGGTCGGGGTCCCTCGGGGGTCTTGGGGATCCCGGGCCGAGCCCCCAAATGTTATGCCCAGAATTCGTGATCCCCAAAGACCGCCAGGGAGCTGAGTCCGAAGCAAAAGCAAAAGAGTCTTTATTCGAGCTAGCTCGAGGTCAAACCCCTACCTGCACCGACAGAGCAGTGAGATACCGGGGAGAGTTTCTAAAGGACAAAGGTTTTATTGGGGCCCAGGGGCAGTTGGTGAGGTAACGGCTGTGGCCTCAGCCGATTGGCTGGGAAGGGTCCGAGTCCTGTTAGGCAGGTGAGGGGGGGGTTACTCAAGGGGAGGAGGTGTGGTCAAGGTGAAGGACACAGAACAAGATGGAGTCCGCCGGCGTAGGCCCGCCCTTTCACTTCCTTGATCCAGTCTTTCATCTTCTAAGGCCTTGCCTTCTTTGTATTCAGCTGTCAGAAAGGAAAAGAAAGATCACGAAGGAAGGAGTTTTTTTCCAGCCAGACCTGGAAGTGATGTTCAACAAGCCCACCTTCGTTCCACTGGCCAGCGCTTGGTCACGTGGCCAACCTAAGTGCACAAGAGGCTGGGAAACTTAGTCCAGCTTGTGTCCAGGAGGAAAAGGAAATAGAATTCCATGAATACAGAGCAGTCTCTGCCACAGCACATTTCTTAGAGGACTTCGGATATTAATTTGATTTTCTCCTTTTGATAGTCTTGGTTAATTTAAGGAACTGTGAGACCGCGCCGCGGTAGGTATCCACATCCCTCTGAGAAAATAGATAGGGTTCTGCACTAAAGGTGTTTATGACAGAGAAATAGAAATTAGCAAAAGTGGAAACAAAAATTAAAGGAGAAAAGAAAATTGAGACACTGTGATATGACAAGATACATATACATTTTTGTCTTCCTCCAAGCTTCCAGGAATATAACCCCTAAAATGCTTGTGATTTCCTAAAGTGAGAAGAGCTATAGGACATCTTTTGTTATAATATTTTGTTAGAATGATATAATATTTAGTTTTTGTTCCCAGTTCCTGAAATAGCTCCAGAGTAATGGAGGTAAAATTGGTATCTTTTGTTATTCATAACATGCCTCGTTCAACACTTGACTTTATGTTAATAGGTGACTGGGGAAAAAGGGGGCTGGTTGCCATGGGAACCAACCCCCATTACAAAGTTGAAATTTTCAGCCCTGCCTCCCGGGAGGGGAGAGGAGCTGGAGACCGACTCTGTCACCAAGGGCCAATGATTTATTTAATCGATCGTGCCTACATAATGAAGCTTCCAAAAAAATGCTGGTTTGGTGAACATGCGGAGGTACTGGAACGGTGGTGTGCCTGGAGAGGCCACGGTAGCTTCATATTCCTTTCCCCATACCTAGCCCTATTCACCTCTTCTCTCTGGCTGTTCCTGAGTCATCATAGACCCGTATAATGTTCCTTTTATTATAGACCCATAATCTAGTTAAGTAAATTGTTTCCCTGAATACTGTGAGCCGCTCTAGCAAATTACCAAACCCAAGGCACGTGTTGTGGGGACCTCCAGTTTATAGCCCATCAGAAGCACAGGCAAGAAATAACCTGGTGCCTGAAGGGTGAGGGGCCACATCTGTGGGACCGAACCCTTACCCTGTGGGATCTGACGCCGTCTCCAGGTAGAGAGTATTAGATTTAAATTGTCAAATTAAATTAAATTAAATTGTTAAATTTAATTGAGTTAAATTGGAGGGCATCCTGCTGGGGCTGGATCCTTGGGGCGGAGAAAAAGCCTGCACACCTGGGCACTGAAATGTGAGTGTGATAGAGGCAGAGTGTGAGAGTAAGGGGAGAAACGACATTTTTAAGCTCCAAAACCTTCAAATACAGAGCTCAAGTGGAGGAGGCTGGAGGAGGATTTTAAGCAAAACTGCAAGAGCTCCTGTTTTCTGTTCTCTTCCTTTCAGTTTTATCTTCTGTTTAAATGTATGAAAACATTTTTTTTTTTTTTTAAATTGTGCTGGGTACTCTGTACCTTAGGACTCCTTGGTGTTTCTCTGGGGAGAGTTTTGGATTTGTCTTTTCAGATTGTTGGTATTCAAGTGATGCTCTCCAGCAGGTGACGTCTACACCTACGCACTTGGAGGTCAATTCCAGAAAGCTAAGCCAAGAGTCAAAAAGAGCCAAGGAAATGGACATTTGTAGACCTCGAGGGAAACACAGGTATTTAAACACAAGTTCTGATTGTTTAGCTAGGAGATTAATGGGCAGTACTTATGGGAAAGGTGGATTATGTTTAACAGGGTGGTGAAACCTAGAAAGACTCGAGTAAAAGGAAGTGGGTTGTTGCGTAATCTTCCCAGCACTTGCTGTGAGCGCATTCGCTTGCCTGTGGCTGACCCTGAGGCCGACAGTGTGCAGTATGTCATCAGGTCACAAGGGTCCCCACCAAGAGTCTGGGACTGTTATGAGAGAGCTGGGCCAGACGTGGATGTGGGGCTGGGTCCTGCCCAGCTCTGAGCATGGCCGTAAGGGAAGTAATGTTGTGTCCCAAGTGTCCTTGCCAGGGAAATAGAAGCCCATCTTGGTTGGTTTTTTTTTTTTAATTTTTTTTTAACATTTATTTATTTTTGAGAGACAGAGAGACAGAGTGTGTGGGGGGGGAGGGGCAGAGAGAGAGGGGGACACAGAATCCAAAGCAGGCTCCAGGCTGTGAGCTGTTAGCATAGAGCCCGAGGTGGGGCCTGAACTCACGAACCATGAGCTCATGACCTGAGCTGAAGTCAGACACTTACCTGACTGAGCCACCCAGGTGCCCCAAGCCCATCTTGCTTCTTGACTAGAAGCTGACAGAACTCAGATCCTTCCAGAGGAGAGGGCACAATGGACCTGTCTGCACGATGCTGCGCAGAAGCCCCTTGGCATGGAGGCCTGTTTGCCCCAGGCTCTTTTGCCCCTCCCCGCCCTGCACTCCCACCTGGGGAGTCCCGGAGGTGCCCCAGTGGAAGGGCAAGGGAAGAGTTCTGTCCCGAGGAGCCAACAAGCCACAGAGTGCCCCTGTACCTGGTAGTACCTGGTCCTGCCCCCAGGGACAGGTGCTTAAGTTTAAAAAAAAGATTTTTTTAAATGTTTATTTCTGAGACAGAGAGAGACAGAGCATGAGCGGGGGAGGGGCAGAGAGAGAGGAAGACACAGAATCCGAAGCAGGCTTCAGGCTTCGAGCTGTCAGCACAGAGCCCGATGCGGGGCTCAAACTCACAGACTGTGAGATCGTGACCAGAGCTGAAGTCAGTCATTCAACCAACTGAGCCACACAGGCGCCCCATAGGTGCTTAATTTTAAGGACATCACCCTTGACATCTCAGAAGGCCCCGAAATGCAGTGGCAAAAAATGATGTTGCCTTTTCATGGTGAAAGAAGCTTACCTTGACAATGGGCAGCACAGAACTTAAAAAACCATTGTGAGAAATGGCAGGAGTTAAGGGGTACACAGGACAGAGGGACGAGGAAGCAAATCAAAGCCCTCCGTCTGTGGCGATAAAAAAGAAAAAAGTGCTCCTTGGTATAGCCATCGGGCTGGATAAGAAGGTGTTCCTGTGCAGAAGAAGGGTCTAGAAATTGATTATATGGCGTAATAAGGGAAATTATGTCAACCAGGATAGCATCATTATTTTATTGGTAGAATGTTTCAGTGTGGAGTGACATGAGGGAAAAAATGAAGCAGAAAGGGCAGGTGGACGAAATAATTCTATCTGAGCTCCGTTTTTGGACAGATAAAAAGTCGGGTGGAATGTATAGGTCAGAGGGGATCTCTGGTTTAGAAGGAGGAACCAAGGTTTGCCAGCAGATACGAGAGCTAAATTGGCAAGCTCAGGAGAAACGCGCTTGTCCAGCCGACCTTGAGGGGCAATGCGCCAGGCCAGCATTTGAGGAACCCAGGACAGGCAGGTGTGCGCGCTCTAGGTGCTCTGGGTAGTATGTGAAACCATCGGAAGCTGCTGCTTTTGCCTGTTTCCCTTCCCTTTGACACCTCTCGCCCCATCCCCAGCCCCACACAGAAGGTGGTGCATCCAGTGGTGGGAAGGGTGGTTTAGGGAGTTAGCAATACCCTTCCGTCACTCTCCCTGCCTCGCTGGGCTCCCCTCACTGCTAACCTGGACCTCTAGGGGGCAGTCTACCAATGGGTGCCTCGCCTCCTGCCATTCTTCATTCAATCCTTTATCCTCCCTGCATTGAGCTTCATACCCCTGTTGAAGATCCCCGTCAGTGGGTCCCTGTCCCTAGACAGCAAAGCTCTGGCTGAGTCTAGCTTACAGGTCTCCTCTAGATCTGGCCTTGTCTCCCCAGTTGGTGCTATGCACCTAACTCTCCTCATCCAAACTGCTCAGCCACCTGTACCACTGGCACCTCTGGGCTGGGCCACTGTCACCTCCCAGGTCTTGGGGTTTTTTCCCTCTTTAAATCTCTCTCATCTACTAAGATTCATTTCTAAGCATGTCCTGACTCATCCGTTCAGACTGGAACTAGCCACCTCCTCCTGGGCTTCAGGAAGAGTGGGATCCAGGTGCATGAACCCTGTCAAGATGCTCTCTTGCTCCGTGTCCTTTGCCAGTCACTCTCTGCCAGTCAGGTCTATTCTCTCCCTGCAGGTAGCGGCTTATTTCACCAGGGTGGTGAGACGAGGATCTGTCTTAGGGAGGGCTTGTTCCCTTTTTCAATTTCAATCTGAAAAGTCTTTAAAAATTTTTTTTTAACGTTTATTTATTTTTGAGACAGCGAGAGACAGAGCATGAACGGGGGAGGGTCAGAGAGAGAGGGAGACACAGAATCTGAAATGGGCTCCAGGCTCTGAGCTGTCAGCACAGAGCCCGACGCAGGGCTTGAACTCACAAACCTCGAGATCGTGACCTGAGCCGAAGTCGGACGCTTCACCGACTGAGCCACCCAGGCGCCCCTCAATCTGAAAAGTCTTAGGGAAGAATTCTGATGGCCTTGCTTGGGTCAGGGTCAGCTGACCACCTCTGATTCAACCTTGGTCAAAGGGAAGGGTCATTATCATTAACACTGTTTTGAATAGGTAGAGCTTTCTTATTAGCCAGTGTTATTTCTAATTACGCTGATACAGACTAGCACGGTGAGTTCATACCTGACTTGCAGCCAGCTAAAACTCACAGCTTTCCAAACCCGCCACCAGGCTAATTCACAGAAGATCAATTTGCGGCTACCCATTGTCAATTCACCACATTGACTAAAAAAAAATCAAGTAAAAAATTAAAGAAAACTAGATAGTTTTAACTTACTGGTTTCCCTTTGTCTTCGTAGAGATATTTTAAGGAAATTCAGTGCGTCTTTGCCCCTGCTCCCTGTTGTCGAAGCCTCAGGCTGTAGAACAGAGACTAATGATGAGGAGTAGAGAGGTGGGGGTCCCAGAGGAAAAGACAGGAAGATGAGGCGGCATGAATATATTTATAAGAACATGTTCATAAGGCTATAGCCTTAAGATGATATATTCATTGACTCTAATGAACTCATTAAAAAACATATTCAAGGAAAATATATGCACCAAGAATATTTTTTGCATATAAAGGATTCTACTTGCTATATTCTCAGGAGTAAAAATATATTAATGAAGAATGTATTTGTTGGAAACTTCGTATTCAAGACAATCTTACGAGTCCATTTTCTGGAGCCCTCAGCCTCTCCCGCTCTGCCCCTAGGTCTTGCTAATTACTCTTCTTTGGTTTCTTTAACCTAAACAGCCCCAGTGCCTTCCATGTTTCCTCCTAGATGTGGCCTGTAGGTTCCCATCAGTTTGCACACCTTCTTGTCATATACACACTAGTGTGCCCACATCTTTCTTTCAGACTGGCCCCAGGTCAGGCTGAGCCTTAAGTACGTAAGTGAAATAATCAGAGAGTCATTTCCTTAAACTCATACCCTATGCTTCTATCAATCATCATCATCATGATTATTAATGCTGTTTAAATAGGTGTTCATTTTCTTAATGACTGCCCATCACCGTGAGCTCGGGCTGGGCTCACAGCCGGGTAACCCCACCGCACCTTTTCCACATCACTCGTCTCTGTCTCGGGGAAAAGGTTCTCCACCCTAGACATGCCACCTGTGAAAAATAACAGCCTTCGTTGTTGTTTTCCAAGCCCTTATCTTGGAGTGGGAAGAAAAGATTTGAGATCTGACATCATTTGAAGATGAGAGTTTATACTAGTGATGTTTTAAAATTGTTTGGGAAGCATCGGGTACCCTTACGTCGTTTGGCAACAGTTCTAAAATGCGTGGATGGTGCTTCCTACCAGTTTTATGTACATCCTGGCAACACCAGGTCTTGACGGCTTGAATCTGTGTGTGTGTGTGTGATCACCGCGTTTGAGCATTTTCCTGTTTATTGAATCACATTGTGCCTTCATTGGAGTTCTCCATGGCAAACTCTGTGACTTAATTAGATTTTTATTTAATCACAGGGGGTGGGGAAAAGCACATTATGTTTTCAGACAGTGTTTTCACCTGAACTTGAAAGCATTTCCCTTCCTGGTCTAGAATCTGCGAGCGCTTTCAACCTGCTTATTTCATTCTGACTTTCCTTGCTCAAGGCACACGTCAAAATTAGCCTTTAAATACCGATAAAATCTCTGTCATGATTACATGGCTCTTTACCCTTGGGGCTTAAAATCCCTGATTGGGGCTAAAAAGCGACAAAGCTTCAGGAAATAGAAAATACATCTATTTAATATTTTCAAAAGAATCCCGCGATAGTAGGCGGCATTATGCATGGATTCAGTGAGAGGGAGGTGGCTGTTCATTTGGGCAGGCGGCTGGCTCAGGGACTGACATGCTCCAGCTGGCGGATCTAGTCTGGAACAGATGGGCCAGGCCCTCAAGGGGGGATGGGAAGAGTCCTAGAAACTGAGCTTCCAGCCTCTGCCCCTCAGCACTCAGGTTCCCACCTGCGCAACGTGGGTCGTCACAGCTACTGTTCCCCGAGAGCTAACTCTGTGCCGGGTGCTATTCCCAGCACTGAAGTCATTCGGTCTTATGAGGTAGGTACACAGATTACTGTGTCCATTCTAGAGAGAGGAAAACTGAGGCCACCTAGAGATTAAGTAATGGCCCACAGCCAGACACCTAATCTGTGGTGGAGCCTAGAGATGAACCCAGCAGTCTGGCTCATACTCTCCATTCTTAACCCCAAGCTGTATAGCATGAGAGCAGTTGCCCTCTCTGTTTTATGAAGGAATAAAATGAGTGACTCTGTCTGTTCTGGGCGAACTGCTTTGCAAGCTTAGAAGCTTCTTGGTGTTCTTAGGAACACTCGCCGCCCTGATGTCCTGTTCTCACATGGAACAGTGGGGCAAGGAGGCGGATGGACCCCATGTGTAGCCAGGCTCTGCCCCTCCGGTGATGGCATTTTCAGGAAATCATTCAGTCCCTCTGAGCCTCAGCTTCCAAGTCTTGAAAATGGGCACAACAATCTCATCTGCTTCTCAAGGCTACTGTGAGATAGAAATGAAAAAATGAATGAGCGCCAAGAATGGCTCTAAAGGGCTGATACGATCCTGAACGTTTACTGAGCACTAACCATGTGCAAAGACCTCCATGGAGCCCTTTACTTGGTATCTCATCTAGACTCACCAGAGCGCTAGAAAGTTAAGGGCTGCTCTGACACGGATTTTATGGAAGAGGAAACAGCCTCAGAGAGGTAGGGTGACTCATCCAGCATCACACAGCCAGGAAGGTTTAGAACATTTGAGCCCATGTCTTCAACCCCCCTGGCACTCTGCTTCTGCTATGGACCCTACCCTCAAACAGGAAGTGGTTTTGAAAGGTCTCTACTCCCTCCTCCATGAAGCCTTCCAGATGACCACCTCTGGGCACCCACTCACTTATTTTACAACGCTTCCTCGAGCTTGTGTTCCAACCTCTACAAACTTATTCCCAAGTGGAAATTCCTCTCCTTAGCTGTCCTCACAGGCCTGCCGCGTGTCTCCCAGGAGACTTCAACTTTTCAGAGCAGTTGTCATTTTTGGAGGCGGGCATGCAGTGGGAGTATTTTCCCATTTCCCCTGCTCCTGTCTCTGGATTCTGGCCCAGACCTGTGCCCAGATTTGGATCTTTGGAGTTTGTAACCTTGAACCCTTGAGCTTAGGGATGGCTGGTCTGGACACCAGAGCTCCTGGGGCCCAGGAATAATTAACCAGGGCAGGCAAAGGCTTATGCAGCAGGCAATACGAGTTACCCTCTTGGAATTAATTCAGAGGATGTGCTGCATTAATGCTGCTTGTCTCGGGACTCCTGGGATGGCAGGGAGGGAGCCAGGCTGAGGAGGGTGGAGACACCTGTCAGCCGCAAGCCCTCTCACCGCTCGGCCCAGGGACAATCCCACCCTCCTAACATCTTAGAGTCACCAAAGCCCATCTGCCCTCTGCTTCACGTTGAACTCCTCCCCAGCGGTGTCTGCTTTGGTTCAAAGGCCGTTTTCAGCGAAAAGGAGGAAGGTGAATGAACATTGTACAAATCAATCCCTTCTCTTGTAAAATCAATGCTTTGCCTTCAAGGAATGGAAGGAAAAAGGCAAAGGTTGAATTTGTAAAGCAGAAACACAACCGTCTCACTCTGTCTCTGAGGAAAGCTTTTTTTTCTTGACACATCCCAAGTGACTAGAACCTACTTCGCGTCTCAAGGGTGCCCTCCTGCTCACAGCCACTTCGGCTAAATCTGGAAATTGTCAAGTTGACTTCATCTGGATTTAATTTAACCAGAACTTACAGAATACTGTGGGGAACAGGAGAAGGATAAATCACCGTCCCTGGCTGGTCTCACGGGGACAATCAGCCACACAAATAAAACCGTTAGAAGGAGGAAGCACTAAATGCGAGAGAGAGCCCGCACCAAGGATGGCGGGGGGGGGGGGGGGGGGGGGGGGGGAGGGGGGAGCAGGTGTGGGAGGGGCTGGGAAGTGGAAAAGAGATAAGCATGGACTCGAAATGGAGAGAAGTGTCCAATTTTTTCTTGGTTTTAGAAACGAAGCAGGATTTTCAAAGGTAAACATGATTGGGGATGCTCTTACCCACCGGGAGTGGGCACAGCCTAGCCAAAGCCGGCCTCTGCATAATAGCTCTTTTCTCTAGTTTTCCTATTGTGGGCACAATACCAGTGGGGAATGCTATTTTGAATGAATAGACGTGTCATCAAGGGGTGGGAAACTAGGTGGAGGCTGTTACTCTTCCAGGGGGTCACTGGCGTCACAGAAACACCCAGCAACTAGAGGAGAAAGCATGGGGTGTGAGTTTCAGGGCACTGGAGCCATGGTTTGTCGCACCCCTGAATAGCTGGGGGACTTGGCCTGTCATTCAGCCTGGCCTCAGTCTCCTCGCCCGTAAAAACTGCTTTTGGCCTCGAGTTGTGGGGTTGTGTATCACACCAGGCTCCTCTGGGAAGGGACCGGTGCCCTGGGTGGGTTTCGCAGCTGCTGAGCAGTTAGGTGAAGCCAGTGACCCACCAGTACCCATCAGTACCTTGTTCTCAGCAGCTGAGACCCCCGCCGCCCCGAACCAGAAAATTCAAGGCTGGTGATGACACATGGCATTTCGACCTCAAATGACCGAGACCCCAGGGACAGCATCGGCTCTCACTCCGTGGCCAGCTGGGTGCCAGACTCTGCACTTTTGGGATCCCATCCTCACTCCCCCCCCCACTATCAAATGCCAAATGCTCTGGTGAAAAGTTTAGGGTTTCCCGAAGGTTCGACGGGAGGTAGAAGAGAGGTTACCTCATACAACAGCAAAGCTACATCAACCTTCCCTCAAGATACTTGTTTTGTTTTGTTTTGTGTCCCCCACGACTACTTTGTCCATCTGCCATGCCTCCGTCCTATTCCCCAGACAGGCCAATTTCAATCTCTTTTTTCTCCCTTTCAGCAAACAAAGGATTCTTTGGGGGAGCCTCTCCCCTTAGAATACAGATGGGTTACAAATAACAAATTGTTTTCCTATTGCACAGAAATTCAGGAAGTGAGGGGGTGCCTGGGTGGCTCAGTCAGTTGAGTGGCTGACTTCGGCTCAGGTCACGATCTCACGGTTCGTGGGTTTAAGCCCCGCGTCGGGCTCTATGCTGACAGCTCAGAGCCTGGAGCCTGCGTCGGATTCTGTGTCTCCCTCTCTCTCTGCTCCTCCCCCGCTCACTGTCTGTCTCTCTCTCTCTCAAAAATAAACATTAAAAAAAAAAAAAAGAAATTCGGGAAGTGAGGAAATCAGAGAGAAGATAGAGAAGACTAGAGACACCACGAAGACAAGAGAGCCTCTTGCATGCAGGTAGGGGTCACTTGCCAGGAGTCAGCCACAGGGGGGCCGCTGGGCATCCTTAGCACGAAGACGGAAGTGCAATCAGGGCCACAAAGCACAGCCTGCCCACCAGCTTAGGAGAAGTGCAGCGTGACAGACTGTCAGCTGTCACAGGACGGCTCCGGCTCCTTTGATAAGGAACAGCACGGCTACGTGTTACATTCCCAGCCTCCCAGCAGCAAGGGACGGCCCTGTGAGCTGTGGGCAGAGGAGGGAGGTCTTACCCCTGGGTCCTGCCATGGACCCAAAGGGCTGGGAACGTGTTTCCTGGGAGTTCTGATGCTTTCCTTCTGGCATCAACTGGACCTTAAATGCTAGTTTTTGTTTATTTATTTTGAGAGAGAGAGAAAGAGGGGGAGAGTGCTCATCAATGGTGAAGTGGGGGGGGGAGGTGCAGAGAGAGGGAGAGAAGGAGACAGAGAATCCCAAGCAGGCTCCATGCTGTCAGCGCAGAACCCCACGTGGGGCTCGAACCGAAGAAACGTGACATCATGACATGAGCCAAAATCAAGAGTTGGACACTTAACTGACTGAGCCACCCAGGCGCCCTGGAAGCTAGTATTGAATGAAAAAAATGAGTCCCCGACAGCTGTTTGCAAACAGCCCTCAGAGAGTAATGTGTTATTGAAATCACCTGGGCTCTACACGTGACTGAACCCAGTTAAGGCCTCTATGTAAACTCCTAAGAAGGCAGTAGGGGGTTGGGTGGAGATTTAGTCAGCTTGTGGCTGCCCAAGTGATCCTCACAGACAAGAGGAAATTCATCTCTAGAAGACCTGCTCCATAAGAAGTAGTAACATATATTCTTTATGCAGAGAGACAATGAGAGAGGATGGCAACTTGGACTTACACAAAGAAATGAACATGGAAAATGGAAGCAATGATGCTGTTAGAAAGCAAGCTTTAGGGTGAAGTAGAACCAGTGTAAATGAAGTTGCAAAGAGGAACACTGACCTGCCATAATCTACTGCATCTTTCCTGGAGGTGAAGTTCATTTTCTGTCAAAGAGAAAAAGACAAGTAAATTCCACAATCTATAAATCCAGAATTTTAGAAATACCTGGGGAGGTTCCGGAAGATGGCGGCGTAGGAGGACGCGGGGCTCACAGCGCGTCCTGCCGATCACTTAGATTCCACCTACACCTGCCTAAAGAACCCAGAAAACCGCCAGAGGATTAGCAGAAGGGAGTCTCCGGAGTCAAGCACAGACTAGAGGCCCACGGAAGAGGGTAGGAAGGGCGGCGAGGCGGTGCGCGCTCCACGGACTGGCGGGAGGGAGCCGGGGCGGAGAGGCGGCTCGCCGGCCAAGCAGAGCCCCCGAGTCTGGCTGGCAAAAGCGGAGGGGCCGGACGGACTGTGTTCCGACAGCAAGCGCGACTCAGCGTCTGGGAGGTCATAAGTTAACAGCTCTGCTCGGAAAGCGGGAAGGCTGGAGGACAAAGGGAGGGAGAGCTGCTGAGCCCCCAGACGGCAGAGCTCAGCTTGGCGGGGAACAAAGGCGCCAGCGCCATCTCCCCCGCCCATCCCCCAGCCAAAATCCCAAAGGGAACCAGTTCCTGCCAGGGAATTTGCTCGCTCCGCAAACACCCAACTCTGTGCTTCTGCGGAGCCAAACCTCCGGCAGCGGATCTGACTCCCTCCCGCTGCCACAGGGCTCCTCCTGAAGTGGATCACCTAAGGAGAAGCGAGCTAAGCCTGCCCCTCCAGCCCCCGTGCACCTTGCCTACTCACCCCAGCTAATACGCCAGATCCCCAGCAACACAAACCTGGCAGTGTGCAAGTAGCCCAAACGGGCCACGCCACCCCACAGTGAATCCCGCCCCTAGGAGAGGGGAAGAGAAGGCACACACCAGTCTGACTGTGGCCCCAGCAGTGGGCTGGGGGCAGACATCGGGTCGGACTGCGGCCCCGCCCACTAACTCCAGTTATACACCACAGCACAGGGGAAGTGCCCTGCAGGTCCTCACCACGCCAGGGACTCTCCAAAATGACCAAACGGAAGAATTCCCCTCAGAAGAATCTCCAGGAAATAACAACAGCTAATGAACTGATCAAAAAGGATTTAAATAATATAACAGAAAGTGAATTTAGAATAATAGTCATAAAATTAATCACTGGGCTTGAAAACAGTATACAGGACAGCAGAGAATCTCTTGCCACAAAGATCGAGGGACTAAGGAACAGTCACGAGGAGTTGAAAAACGCTTTAAACGAAATGCAAAACAAAATGGAATCCACGATGGCTCGGCTTGAAGAGGCAGAGGAGAGAATAGGTGAACTAGAAGATAAAGTTATGGAGAAAGAGGAAGCTGAAAGAAAGAGAGATAAAAAAATCCAGGAGTATGAGGGGAAAATTAGAGAACTAAGTGATACACTAAAAAAAAATAATATACGCATAATTGGTATCCCAGAGGAGGAAGAGAGAGGGAAAGGTGCTGAAGGGGTACTTGAACAAATTATAGCTGAGAACTTCCCTGAACTGGGGAAGGAAAAAGGCATTGAAATCCAAGAGGCACAGAGAACTCCCTTCAGACGTAACTTGAATCGATCTTCTGCATGACATATCATAGTGAAACTGGCAAAATACAAGGATAAAGAGAAAATTCTGAAAGCAGCAAGGGATAAACGTGCCCTCACATATAAAGGGAGACCTATAAGACTCGTGACTGATCTCTCCTTTGAAACTTGGCAGGCCAGAAAGGCTTGGCACGATATCTACAGTGTGCTAAACAGAAAAAATATGCAGCCGAGAATCCTTTATCCAGCAAGTCTGTCATTTAGAATAGAAGGAGAGATAAAGGTCTTCCCAAACAAACAAAAACTGAAGGAATTTGTCACCACGAAACCAGCCCTACAAGAGATCCTAAGGGGGATCCTGTGAGACAAAGTACCAGAGACATCACTACAAGCATAAAACATACAGACATCACAATGACTCTAAACCCATATCTTTCTATAATAACACTGAATGTAAATGGATTAAATGCGCCAACTAAAAGACATAGGGTATCAGAATGGATAAAAAAGCAAGACCCATCTATTTGCTGTCTACAAGAGACTCATTTTAGATCTGAGGACACCTTTAGATTGAGAGTGAGGGGATGGAGAACTATTTATCATGCTCCTGGAAGCCAAAAGAAAGCTGGAGTAGCCATACTTATATCAGACAAACTAGACTTTAAATTAAAGGCTGTAACAAGAGATGAAGAAGGGCATTATATAATAATCACAGGGTCTATCCACCAGGAAGAGCTAACTATTATAAATGTCTATGCGCCAAATACCCGAGCCCCCAGATATATAAAACAATTACTCATAAACATAAGCAACCTTATTGATAAGAATGTGGTCATTGCAGGGGACTTTAACACCCCACTTACAGAAATGGATAGATCATCTAGACACACAGTCAATAAAGAAACAAGGGCCCTGAATGATACATTGGATCAGATGGACTTGACAGATATATTTAGAACTCTGCATCCCAAAGCAACAGAATATACTTTCTTCTCGAGTGCACATGGAACATTCTCCAAGATAGATCATATACTGGGTCACAAAACAGCCCTTCATAAGTTTACAAGAATTGAAATTATACCATGCATACTTTCAGACCACAATGCTATGAAGCTTGAAATCAACCACAGGAAAAAGTCTGGAAAACCTCCAAAAGCATGGAGGTTAAAGAACACCCTACTAACGAATGAGTGGGTCAACCAGGCAATTAGAGAAGAAATTAAAATATACATGGAAACAAACGAAAATGAAAATACAACAATCCAAACGCTTTGCGATGCAGCGAAGGCAGTCCTGAGAGGAAAATACATTGCAATCCAGGCCTATCTCAAGAAACAAGAAAAATCCCAAATACAAAATCTAACAGCACACCTAAAGGAAATAGAAGCAGAACAGCAAAGGCAGCCTAAACCCAGCAGAAGAAGAGAAATAATAAAGATCAGAGCAGAAATAAACAATATAGAATCTAAAAAAACTGTAGAGCAGATCAACGAAACCAAGAGTTGGTTTTTTGAAAAAATAAACAAAATTGACAAACCTCTAGCCAGGCTTCTCAAAAAGAAAAGGGAGATGACCCAAATAGATAAAATCATGAATGAAAATGGAATGATTACAACCAGTCCCTCAGAGATACAAACAATTATCAGGGAATACTATGAAAAATTATATGCCAGCAAATTGGACAACCTGGAAGAAATGGACAAATTTCTAAACACCCACACTCTTCCAAAACTCAATCAGGAGGAAATAGAAAGCTTGAACAGACCCATAACCAGCGAAGAAATTGAATCGGTTATCAAAAATCTCCCAACAAATAAGAGTCCAGGACCAGATGGCTTCCCAGGGGAGTTCTACCAGACGTTTAAAGCAGAGATAATACCTATCCTTCTCAAGCTATTCCAAGAAATAGAAAGGGAAGGAAAACTTCCAGACTCATTCTATGAAGCCAGTATTACTTTGATTCCTAAACCAGACAGAGACCCAGTAAAAAAAGAGAACTACAGGCCAATATCCCTGATGAATATGGATGCAAAAATTCTTAATAAGATACTAGCAAATCGAATTCAACAGCATATAAAAAGAATTATTCACCATGATCAAGTGGGATTCATTCCTGGGATGCAGGGCTGGTTCAACATTCGCAAATCGATCAACGTGATACATCACATTAACAAAAAAAAAAAGAGAAGAACCATATGATCCTGTCAATCGATGCAGAAAAGGCCTTTGACAAAATCCAGCACCCTTTCTTAATAAAAACCCTTGAGAAAGTCGGGATAGAAGGAACATACTTAAAGATCATAAAGGCCATTTATGAAAAGCCCACAGCTAACATCATCCTCAACGGGGAAAAACTGAGAGCTTTTTCCCTGAGATCAGGAACACGACAGGGATGCCCACTGTCACCGCTGTTGTTTAATATAGTGCTGGAAGTTCTAGCATCAGCAATCAGACAACAAAAGGAAATCAAAGGCATCAAAATTGGCAAAGATGAAGTCAAGCTTTCGCTTTTTGCAGATGACATGATATTATACATGGAAAATCCGATAGACTCCACCAAAAGTCTGCTAGAACTGATACATGAATTCAGCAAAGTTGCAGGATACAAAATCAATGTGCAGAAATCAGTTGCATTCTTATACACTAACAATGAAGCAACAGAAAGACAAATGAAGAAACTGATCCCATTCACAATTGCACCAAGAAGCATAAAATACCTAGGAATAAATCTAACCAAAGATGTAAAAGATCTGTATGCTGAAAACTATAGAAAGCTTATGCAGGTAATTGAAGAAGATATAAAGAAATGGAAAGACATTCCCTGCTCATGGATTGGAAGAATAAATATTGTCAAAATGTCAATACTACCCAAAGCTATCTACACATTCAATGCAATCCCAATCAAAATTGCACCAGCATTCTTCTCGAAACTAGAACAAGCAATCCTAAAATTCATATGGAACCACAAAAGGCCCCGAATAGCCAAAGTAATTTTGAAGAAGAAGACCAAAGCAGGAGGCATCACAATCCCAGACTTTAGCCTCTACTACAAAGCTGTCATCATCAAGTCAGCATGGTATTGGCATAAAAACAGACACATAGACCAATGGAATAGAATAGAAACCCCAGAACTAGACCCACAAACGTATGGCCAACTCATCTTTGACAAAGCAGGAAAGAACATCCAATGGAAAAAAGACAGTCTCTTTAACAAATGGTGCTGGGAGAACTGGACAGCAACATGCAGAAGGTTGAAACTAGACCACTTTCTCACACCATTCACAAAAATAAACTCAAAATGGATAAAGGACCTGAATGTGAGACAGGAAACCATCAAAACCTTAGAGGAGAAAGCAGGAAAAGACCTCTCTGACCTCAGCCGTAGCAATCTCTTACTCGGCACATCCCCAAAGGCAAGGGAATTAAAAGCAAAAGTGAATTACTGGGACCTTATGAAGATAAAAAGCTTCTGCACAGCAAAGGAAACAACCAACAAAACT
This sequence comes from Panthera onca, assembly GCF_046562875.1. Classification (NCBI taxonomy): domain Eukaryota; kingdom Metazoa; phylum Chordata; class Mammalia; order Carnivora; family Felidae; genus Panthera; species Panthera onca. The sequence goes on from NC_138349.1 coordinate 12,839,558, forward strand.
AAAAGGCAACCAACGGAATGGGAAAAGATATTTGCAAATGACACAACGGACAAAGGGCTAGTATCCAAAATCTATAAAGAGCTCATCAAACTCCACACCCGAAAAACAAATAACCCAGTGAAGAAATGGGCAGAAAACATGAATAGACACTTCTCTAAAGAAGACATCCGGATGGCCAACAGGCACATGAAAAGATGTTCAACGTCGCTCCTTATCAGGGAAATACAAATCAAAACCACACTCAGATATCACCTCACGCCAGTCAGAGTGGCCAAAATGAAGAAATCAGGAGACTATAGATGCTGGAGAGGATGTGGAGAAACAGGAACCCTCTTGCACTGTTGGTGGGAATGCAAATTGGTGCAGCCGCTCTGGAAAGCAGTGTGGAGGTTCCTCAGAAAATTAAAAATAGACCTACCCTATGACCCAGCAATAGCACTGCTAGGAATTTACCCAAGGGATACAGGAGTACTGATGCATAGGGGCACCTGTACCCCAATGTTTATAGCGGCACTCTCAACAATAGCCAAATTATGGAAAGAGCCTAAATGTCCATCAACTGATGAATGGATAAAGAAATTGTGGTTTATATACACAATGGAATACTACGTGGCAATGAGAAAAAATGAAGTATGGCCTTTTGTAGCAACATGGATGGAACTGGAGAGTGTGATGCTAAGTGAAATAAGCCATACAGAGAAAGACAGATACCATATGGTTTCACTCTTATGTGGATCCTGAGAAACATAACAGAAACCCATGGGGGAGGGGAAGGGAAAAAAAAAAAAAAAAGAGGTTAGAATGGGAGAGAGCCAAAGCATAAGAGACTGTTAAAAACTGAGAACAAACTGAGGGTTGATGGGGGGTGGGAGGGAGGGCAGGGTGGGTGATGGGTATTGAGGAGGGCACCTTTTGGGATGAGCACTGGGTGTTGTATGGAAACCAATCTGACAGTAAATTTCATATATTAAAAAATAAAAAAATAAAAAAAAATTAAAAAAAAAGAAAAAAATGAGTCCCCAGAACAAGATTTATGGCACAATAATATTTATGTAAATTAAGCCTTCCTTCAAGCCCACAGCACTCATTTGAAGGATTTGTCTGTATATTCAAGGATATGTATGTGAAATCTTTAGGATAATTGCCTATAGAAGGAGATAAGGGGGAAAAATAAACATTTACAGGAGAGGGGCCTTGCTCAGAGAGATGATAATTGCCATGATGGGAGAAGTATGGCTAAGTCCCCACCTGACTTTCACACATGCTCGCACACACATACACACACGTGCACGCACGTGTGGGCCTGTGCCGGGGGGAGCAGGAACGTGGTGGGGGGCTTTGGTGAACAAAACGGGGTGTGGGATCTGCACGTGGTATAAGGCATTTCCACTAGAAAGACCAGGACGAGGTCTGGGTAGACTACAGGATTTCAGGGTTTTTCAGAACCTGAATTTTGGCCTGAGCTCCACAGAGGGGTTTTCTTAAACGCTGCTGGTGTGTGTCTGCCCAGGTGCAGAGTGAGGGGTGCGATTCTGAGCACTCATTGAAGGCGAGAGGGAGAAGCTTCTAGCACAGCACTTCTCAAACTGGGCTGTGCACACCAGTCACCTGAGACGGTATGAAAAGGCAGGGCCTGAGGTTCTAACACACGTCCCGATGGCATGGGTGATGCTGATGCCACCAGCCCACGGACCATGCCTGCAGGAACAAGCCCCTGAAATATTTACACCCATTTTCCATTGGCCAGTGAAGAGAGCTGAAAAAATAAAATGAAGAAATGAAAGCAGGAAGCTCTTAAGTCCTATCCAGTAGTTTCCCAGGATTGTCAGCCGCTTGAATGTTTATGCCTGGCTGGATAATTCCTAAAAACAAAAACAAAAACAAAAACAAAAACAAAAACAAAACCCTTATTGCCTTATGTCCCGGGTGTTTTCTTTTTTTTTTTTTGTTAATGAAGATACTTGCGTAAGAAATGTTCCAGGTTGGGTGCCTGGGTGGCTCAGTAGGCTAAGCGTCTGGCTTCTACTTCTTTGGCTTAGATCATGATCTCACGGCGGGTTCGAGCCACTGTATGGGGCTCTCTGCTGTCAGCACAGAGCCTGCTTTGGAATCTCTGTCTCCCTCTCTGCCCCTCCCTGGCTCTCTCTGTCTCTTTCTCAAAAATAAACATTAAAAAAAAGAGAGAAATATCTCAGGTTGCTCTCTAGCTATGTTTAATTTTGTGGGTTTAATGTAGGGGGGAAACACCCCTTTGCCTCTTTCAATTATGTTTTTGGGATTTGTGATACCAAAGGGAAGTAGCTGGGGAACAGTAGATGGAGACAGACCATTACAACTTTTTAAATCTTGCGTGTACAAGCATCACAGTAACCAGCGGGGCCTTTTCCTGTCCGGAAAGTGCCTGCAGAGTGAGAACGAGTAACTGTTTATTGGATGTGGTAAATCAAAGGAATCGAACAAAATGCAACTTACTAAACTCTGAAGCCCACCAACAATTATGCAGGCTGACTTTCCTCATGATGCTAACAGCTTGAGAGCTGAAATGTCCTGAGGAGCACCCAGGGACTAAACTGTTTCCCCCAGGGATTCTTCCTCAGTGAAAGTGTGAATCCAAGAGCCCAAGGTTATTACCTAGACTTGCCTGGAAGGTCAGACCTGGGGTGAGAAAAGCTAAGGTGTGGCTGTGAAGGATGTCCAAGTATGTCAGATAAAAGGTGGATCACCTTTCATGAAGGTGGAACTGGACGCAAATGGTGTCATGCAGGTGTGTGGACAGGTGGTGATGTTATCCAGGTATGTGGGTAGTTGACTGTCTGGGGCCGCCATCTTGGACTCCTGGATTCTGAGAGCCTATGGAGACCTTCAGAATCGTCTAGGTCTCCTGCCCAAACCTGATTTCCTTTTCTTCCTTTTTTAAAAAATATTTATTTTTATTTTGGGGAGAGTGCAAGCAGGGGAGGGGCAGAGAGAGGGGAACAGAGGATCTGAAGCAGAATCTGTGCTAACAGTCTGTCAGCACAAAGCCTGATGTGGGGCTTGAACTCATGAACTGCAAGATCATGACCTGAGCTGAAGTCAGACGCTCAACGGACTGAGCCACCCAGGTGTCCCCCAGACCTGCTTCTCAGATGAGGACACAGAGATCCTGAGTTGGACAGGGCTTGCCCTGCGTGGTACAGACAATTGGCAATGTGGGAGTTCACACCCGGGGGGTCCTGATTCATAGGCTGGGAACGTTAGTGTCCTTGTTAGACCTCTTCAGGCAGTTCACTCCTTGTCCTAGCTCACTCCTACAAAAGGCTGGCTGGTGATGGTCCCAGCCTGTCCTACAAACTCCACCTGATCCTGGGGTCCAGTAACTTAGATTCTGCCTTAGACATTTTATTAGCCATTAGTTGAGGGGATGTGGGGGTATTCCCGGCATCATGCAGAATGATGCATTTCTTTTCCATACTTATCTGAGCATTATAAGAACTCATGCTGTATATAACAAGCTCTTAAAATTCATTAAGCAAAAGAGAGTCTCATGCAGTGCTGGTGGTCAGTGTGAATTGGGTCATGTCTTATGTCTTATAAATTTCCTTTTGCTGAATAGCCCCAGGAGAATTCTCCCCAAGGAGGAATATGGGAACATGTTCACTTGATTTGCTTTTTATTTGCCTGAATTTGAATTCTGAGTTTTTACAAAATAAATAATGAATACAGAGCTGTATAAGAATATTTTGGGCAGCTAGAAACATTATCACTGATATTATGCTTTACTTTCAATCCAAATTTTAACATATGGATTTTTTTTCCAGCTTTATTGAGATATCATTGACATATAACGTTGTGTAAATTTAAAGTGTACAATGAGTTGATTTGATAATCTTACATATTGCAAAATGATGACCACCATAACATTAGCTAATCCCTTCCTCACATCACATAATTACCATTTCTTTTTTGTGAACATTTACCCTCTTCCCAACTTTAAAATATATTATACTTTAGTATTATGTACTTTAATATTACTTTAGTATTTTTTTAAGCTTAGTTATTTATTTTGAGAGAGAGAGCATGCAAGCAGAGGAGGGGCAAAGAGAGAAAGAGAGAGAATCCCAAGCAGGCTCCATGCTGTCAGCACAGAGACCAATTTGGAGCTCGAGCCCAGGAACCATGAGATCTTGACCTGAGCTGAAATCAAGAATTGGATGCTTAACCAGTTGAGCCACCCAGGCGCCCCTTACTTTAGTATTATTAACTATAATCACCCTGCCAAATATTAGCTCCTCAGAATTTATTTTTCTTATAACTGAAAGTTTGTATTCTTTGACCAACATCTGGAACATCTTTATCATACTGAGGTTTGTTATAACAAAAAAGTTGCAAACAACCTAAATGTCCACCAATATTTCTTTTCCGTGGGTTCGATATATTCATATAAATGCACAGGAAAGGCCATGTGTAACCTCTGAGGGAGGGACTGGGGTTGAGGTCAAGGGGACGTCAGGCTTATGTTTCATTTCTATTAAACAGGAGAATGTGTGCATGTGCTACTGATGTCATTAAAAACAACTTGAAAAAGATAAACTATAGAGAAAGCTGGCACAATACACTTATCTCCCATTATCTGTCATGTAAGGAGAAAGGGAGGGCTGAAATCCACTGCTGGGCTCCCCTGGCAGCTGCTTTGTGCCCCCTTGGCTGGTATCCCAATAACGTTGGGGAAGTAGGGAGCCAGGATTATATAGATTCACTACCTAATGGCAGACTATAGGCCACTCACACCTGAGCGTACATCAGAGTAGTCTGCAGTGCTTGTGAAAAAATAATTTTCCCAGGTCTCACCATCAGTAATTCTGATTTAATGGGTCTGTCTTGTGATCTGAAAATCTGCATTTTAAATAAGCACCAGAGTTGATTCTGATGAAGGTGGTCTTTGTGTCCCACTGGGAGAAGAGTAATGCATTTTTGCTATTCACCCTTTGCAGGGATACTGCTCGTGATCTTCTCAAAGAGAGCCAGGGCTTTTTCCCTGGTGACAAAGATGAGACACTGGGAGGACACACCATCCCAGACATTCTAACTGCCAGACTACCATCGCTGAATGTCGTGTGTGTGTGTGCACACACATGTATAATGCACTTGAAAACACTGTGAGGACCACTCCAGTTCTGCACTTGGCCTAAAAAAAATAGGAAAGGGCCCCTCACCCTAGATAGTGACACTAGAATGAACTTAGATGTGTCTACATAATAATTCAGAGACGGACATAATGAGATGTGGTTTGGGTTCATTACTGAGTTTTGTCAGGAGACATATACTAATGGAAACCCAAATGAGGGGCTTCTGCAAGGTCAAGGTTCCCATCTAAATGTGACTACAAAGAGCCCTTCACTGCTAAATGGCACAATGCAGATGCAAGACAATTTTTGCCATAAAAGCCATTTCTAGCTGATAATGAAGCCGGGTTGGAATCAAAATGGGAAAGCAAATTGCCTTGTCTCTGCCTTTCCCAAAGGATGTAATAAAAATGGCTTTCAAGTGCTTTATTTTGGTCTCTGTGTTTATCTATTTTTGTATTTGTATATATTTTCTACTCCTCCCTGACGAAGCTGAGATACACCATCCGTGATCCATGCTGCTCATGCCTAAAGTATTGATAAAAGTCTAATCAAAAGTTAAAAAGTAAATTTAGTGCTGAGATCTTGAATATGACAAGTCAGTCAAGTCTTGTGTCTTTTATGGGTTCTTTGTACAGAGTGTCACCAGAGAAGGTGACCTGGCTGGGTCCTGGAACTTTAGGAATGCAGTGAGGTCCAGGAATGTTGCAGTGAGGCCGTTGGTGATGAGAACCCCCAGATAAGCCAAGGGCAAGGGATAGAGCTATTGTAGAATGTTGCCAGGGAGCCAGCAACTCAGCCAGTCCCCCAGGCCTGCACAATTGCACCAAAACCGGGCTGCATTGTCAGCGTCCTTCATGCAACACTTGGGATACTGTTAAAGACTGCATTTCAAAATGAGACAATCAGCAAAGAAGAAGAAGGAATTGTGCCAGGAAGCATTTTCACCTGGTTACTCCAGGAGTGCCAGTGGCCCTCCTCTGGAAAGAAATGACCCCAAGCAATGGCCGGGGAAAGAGGGCGATGGATTCCTGACACAAAGCTACAGCCTGCAGAGCATTTTGGTGATTGGAAAGACATGAGCCCCGAATTCTTGTTCATTTCCTGCCACCTGAGCACTTAACTCATAGACATTCGTAATGGGCCTGAAGTTGTGCACGATTCACATAAACGTAGGAAGGGGAACATATTTAAGTAACATGTGCAATGTTGATACGGTGGGGTAAAAAAATGCTATGAACACTTAAAGACTCTTGTGCTTAAAAATAAATATGATCTATAAGGGTTAACACAATTCAAATTTACTAAAGCCAATTAGCAAATTTCCCAGTGAGCATTAATGTCTGTCTTTCACAGCAGGTGGTGGTAGTGGCATTGACCATGGTCATACATCTCAGTGATTTCTTTCTTACTACACTGCAGATTTTTAGACAATAATGTTCTCCTTCTTCTCCTTCTCCTCCTTCCCCTCCTCCTCCTCCTCCTTCTTCTCCTTCTTCTCCTTTTTCTCCTTTTCCTTTTTCTCCTCTTCTCCTCCTCCTTCTTCCTCTCCTCCTCCTCCTCCTCCTTCTTCTTCTTGTCCTTCTTCTTCTTGTCTTTGACTCTCCTTACAATATCTTGCCTTCTCCTCCTTCCCCTCCTCCTCCTCCTCCTTCTTCTCCTTCTTCTCCTTCTTCTCCTTTTTCTCCTCTTCTCCTTCTTCTCCTCCTCCTTCTTCCTCTCCTCCTCCTCTCCTTCTTCTTCTTTTTCTTCTTCCTCTTGTCTTCTTCTTCTTGTCTTTGACTCTCCTTACAATATCTTGCCCTGGGCTTTGCGTTCCCAATGATGGGAAACAATGATGTTTCGCATAACCAATGATGAAATGAAGGAAAGCATATAGGAGGGGAAGGAGAAAATTCTTCTCACAAAGGACTATCTTTTGGAGTAACATTCAAGTGGAAGAGTTTGGAAATATCTCCTAGAAAGAGCCCCCTCTTGACAAGAGGAAGTGACATCAGACAGGACAAAGAATGATCCAAGAGTAGCCACCATTACTGTGTGCTCTGGCTATGTACCAGTACTTTCACTCATGGTGGATCTTCTCAACATCTTCCAGAGGTGGGAATTATTATCAATTTCTTAACTGATAATTTCTTTTCAAAGATTGATCAATTTGTTTTCAAAGTTGGGCTTCTTCCAGGATAAGGAATTTTGCCCAGCAATTCACATTTAGTAGAGGTATAACTATTTTACAAACCCCAGAGTCCTATGCTATTCCTTATGTGGGCTTTGGAACTAGTTCTTTCCTCCATTGGCAAACATCTTGGGCTTTCCTTATCTTAGGGCTGTTTTTTTTTCTCCCTCTTAAATATCATCTTTCTCTTTTTGCCCTGTCGCTCTTTCAGAAAGTAGTGAGAGGACAATTTGGGAAAGAAAATGTTTTCCAATGCAATTCTGGGGTCAAGGTGTCTGAAGAGAGTTGGCCATGAAGGCTGGTGGCCCTTCTAAGGAGAGTGCTTTGCGTACTTTAAAAGTGCTGTATAGGTGTGAGTCACTGGTTCTCAATAGGGGATGATTTTGTCCCTTATCCCTTCCCCCGGTAGGTATTGGCAATGTCTAGAGACATTTTTGGTTGTCACAATTGGGTATGTGTGCCCTACCTTCTAGAGGTAGAGTTCAGGGATGTTGCTAAACATTCTACAATGCCCAAGACAGTCCCCCCATGACACAGAATTACCTGATCCAATAGTGCCGAAGTGAGAAACGTTGGTATAGGTGTTGCTGTATTTCTTATATTTTGGAAACTAGTTTTATTTGGGGTTTTGTTTTTCATAAAGAGGAGCACAGTTAATTACATTTATTAGGGTAAGCTAAGTTAATATAACATATTCATAATACAACCTTAATTCTCTCATGTTTCTCTTGACATTCTCATTCAAAATGTTGAAGAATCAGGGCAGGGAATTAAGAGATCATAGGGGTCTTCTCATAGCTTTTGGTCTTTAAAATCAGTATTGTTGCTATGAAAGACTGATAACAGAGGATGATGAGCACTTGTCATAACTTATGGTTACCATCATCTGCTTGTATTTGGAGAAATTCCTCGTTATCTTCCCAATGTGGAGGTCAGAACACAAATCCCCAGCACGCTTTGCAATTAAAGCTCAGGTTTGGGATCCTGGCTCTGCCACTCTGATGCACCTGAATGAGGTCATTCAAAAATGAATGACCTGGGCACCTTGGCGGTTCAGTCGGTTAAGCATCCGACTTCGGCTCAGGTAATGATCTCAGGGCTCGTGAGTTCAAGTCCCACATTGGGCTCTGTGCTGACAGCCTGGAGCCCAGAGCCTGCTTCAGATTCTGTCTCCCTCTCTCTGCCCCTCCCCCACTCATGCTCTGTCTCTCTCTCGACTATAAATAAACATTAAAAAAATTAAAAAAAAATGAATGACCTGAGGAAACGGGGCCCCATTTGTTGGACAGAGTGCAACAGAGGTGCCTGGCTTTTGGGAACAGTGATGGCTGCAAGATTGAGTTCCTAATGCAGAAGTGACATTGGTGGAGGAGACAGAAACAGTGGCTGCAAAACTGGATGCAGGGGAGTTGGGGAGGATAAGGTTTCCTCATCAGGGATGGTTTGGGAAGCTTAGCCTTGAGGCTGATTGCCCAATCCTTCCAAAAGCTTTGTGGGCTAGCTGCCATTCTTCTCTACTTACACCAGCCAGAGTGGGTTCTATTGTTTTTAAATCTTTTTTTCATGTTTATTTATTTTGAGAAAGAGAGAAACCTTGAGCAGGGGAGGGGCATAGAGAGAGGGAGAGAGAGAATCTCAAGCACTGTCAGTGCAGAGCCCAACATGGGACCTCGGTCTCATGAACCTTGAGATCATGACCTGAGCCTCAGTCAAGAGCTGGACGCTCAACTGAATGAACCATCCAGGTGCCCTGGTTCTATTGCTGGCAAAGAGGAACTCAGACTGACCCACGAACTTTATCAGTAGCAACGTTATTTGAAACCTAGAGTCCTTTCAGAAGATTCTTTTCTTCCGGTAATGGTGGGAGTTTTCAGTTTAAAACAAAAAGCAGAAGGTCCTTCTTTCCTGAAAGCCTCTAGACGTGGGGTTTTAGGACTTTGGTAGCAGGTAAAAGTGCAGACTGGCAGCTCTTTCCTGAGGGAGCCCTGTTTGGGGAACAGTGCTCATCCCAACAAGTGCCCTCGTTAGGGTTTTTTCAGGTTTATGATTGAGTTTCCTAGAGTAGCACCTGGGATTGTTTCCATAGTTCTCTCAGCCAGCTAACTCTGTTCCTAGCTAATTTCTGCCCTAGACTGCAATCCCATTGAGGGCAGGAATATGTCTTACTCATCTCTCTGTCACTCAGGGCACCTGGTCCACACCTTCTCACACAGTGGATATATCACAGGTATTTGTTGATTAGCAGATTTCATTGTTCTCTTTTCTCAGGTGGCAGGGAAGAGTTTCCTACTCTACCCCAACTTCTCGTGTTACTCTGGGGACTCATCCACTCCTTTTCTGGGGAGCCCAGATTAAAACAGGGCAGAAGCAAGATGTGTGCCCCACAGGCCACTGCAGAAGGCACAAGACTATTTGGGGCTCCCTTTTGATTTTGAACAGGCTGAGAAGAAAAACCCAGCCAAAGAAAGACTGTTCCTGGTCAGAATCATACCTTTTATGCCTCCACTCTGTTTGGGCAATGCTGTGTTGGAGAACTTAAAGATGACTAGTGTGTGCGTGAAAAACTGGAAGTGATAATTGGTATGTCTGGAGTCTGTGATGAAAGGCACTTTCTCAAAGTGATCTAAGGGAAACATACGGGTTGTTTTTTTTTTTTCACTTTACTGTATGATGTCATGTCAGTTCTCACACTGCTTGTCTCAGGTTTTTGTCACTTGTAGGAGGCCAGCCCTGCTGTGCTGAGTTGGCCTCCAATCTGCTGCATGGCTCAGCCTGAAGAGCCTGTGGGAGCCTGCCTCTTGGAATACACACACAGGACAGGCTTAAGGGAGAAAACTCATTTCTGGGGGAGCATCTATTCTGTCACTGCCTGGACTTAGACAAGTGTCAAAAATTGCTGTTCCCCAATGAGTTATTAAAAAAAAAAGATCTCTAGTGGCTTCTATGGTTGGGATAACTGCAGTGTATCGGCATGAATTTTCAGATCCCTTAACCAAGTTTTCCAGTATTCTTTTTTTTTTTTTTTTTTTTTTTTTTTTTTTTTTTTTTTTCAACGTTTATTTATTTTTGGGACAGAGAGAGACAGAGCATGAACGGGGGAGGGACAGAGAGAGAGGGAGACACAGAATCGGAAACAGGCTCCAGGCTCCGAGCCATCAGCCCAGAGCCTGACGCGGGGCTCGAACTCATGGACCGTGAGATCGTGACCTGGCTGAAGTCGGACGCTTAACCGACTGCGCCACCCAGGCGCCCCAGTTTTCCAGTATTCTAACTGCAGTCCTTATCTCTATTGTCTCTGTCTTCTGTTTTCTGTATCCAGTTGCCTACTGCCATCATAAAGCATAATACCATCTCCTGAAGTTCATGCAGCCCAGAGTTTTGTCTCCTACATGGGGTATGAGCAAGGGACATTTGGGGTGAGCCATAAAGATCTGTTCAACTTAAACATAATAAGGTTAGGGTTGCAATCACATTTGTTAGAGCTTCCTTTAATAAACCACAGTGGGGGAGGGGTTCCTATATTTATTTAATCCCATTTGAATCTACTTGTATTTCCCGTGTGTGCAGGTACATCTGTCATTCATTCAGAGGCAGTAAAGTACAGAAATGGAGGACTTTGGCTCCAGGATCAGGTGCATCTAAGTTGAAGTTCCAGCCTCAATGCTCGTTAGTTGTGCCATAACAGTTAGTTACTTAGCCTTGAAGAGCCAGTTTCCTCATCTATAAAATGGGTATAATAGTTTTGAGGTGATCAAATGAGACAATATATGCAGAGTACTTAACCTAGTGCCTGGTATGTGAAAGGCCCTCAACAAACAGTGGCTATTTTTATCTGTTCAATCAAAAGAAATGGGTATTGGGTATCTGCTGGGCTCAGGCATGTTGTAGGTAGCCATAAAGAGTTTATAGTCATGACTGGTGGAGGCAGGGGGTAAAACACTTTCAAAGGTAGAAAATAATAAAGGACAGAAAGATCACGAAAGGGAAAAGACTTTCAGGACAGGATAATCTAAGAGTTGGGTCTTGTGGAATATGAAGGATATGGAGTTGAGTGGAGATGAAGCAACCAGCATTCTGAAGAAAGGGAGCAAACCCTGAGAGAATTATTGAACAGGAATGGTGAGAATGTGTTAGCGTCCAGTTAGGCTTGCATATACATAGAGTTGGATAGAGGTGGGAGGCCAGACAAAAAAAAAAAAAAAAGGATCAGAATAGGAACGGGGTGCATGTTGATTGGAAATGCCATGCTAAAGGCCTCACCTTCCTTTGATGGGCCATTCAAAGCTTTTAAGGAAGTAGAGGTAATAAAATCCTGTGATTTGCTATCTACTATATGAAGTGTTATTTTTCCTCCAGTTGTCTTACAAAATTGTTTTTTATTGATGATCTCTCAGATTTCTGGAGCACTGTGAATACAGGAAATTCTGAACATTGGTATGGTTTAATTGTGATGTCCTGGCTGAGAGAGAGAGACTAGTCTTAATTCCAGTGAAGACCAGAGAGAATAAAGATTTAAAGTGGGCTATTCTAGTCTACTTCTTTTTTACCTTGCAAATACTGACAGGACCAAAACTCTTACCAGATTTGATCTGGAATGGGGCAAATGACCAACTCTCTTGTCTGGATGGTGTCCCAATGGTGAACTTCCAAATGCTGACATTTGCATGCAAATGTTGTGAAGGTTGTCTTTTTATTATTTTTTAGTATTATGTATCAGTGATATCTACCAGAATGATGGCTCTAGTTATGGGGTTTAACTACATCCCAAATCCTTTTTCACCTTCATTACTGCAATTTCCTCTTAAGATACTTTGATGTTTATTTATTTTTGAGAGACAGAGAGAGACAGAGTTTAAGTGGGAAAGGGGCATAGAGTGAGAGGGAGACACAGAATCCAAAGCAGACTCCAGACTCTGAGCTGTCAGCACAGAGCCCGTCATGGGGCTTGAACTCACAAACTGTGAGATCATGAACCTGAGCTGATAGTCAGATGCTTAACCAATTGAGCCATCCAGGCGCCCTGTCCTCTTAAGATACTTTGAAGCAAAAGAGTGTCTCTGCTCTTGGGTGCATAAACCCCTGTTGGTGAACATGATGAGAAACACTACCAGACAAAGGATTAGACGGGCAGAGACTGCATTTCATTCTGAGTTTTTTTTCTCCCCATATCATATTGGCTTTAGCTAAATTGATTACAACTCAGGGAGTGTGGGTTTGGAATAGATACAGTTGCATAAAATTGATTGCTTTTCTTCCGATGTTGACTTTTCCTCCTGTATGAGTGAGTCACTTGAATTTGCAAGGTGTACTAATTTTACTTCTTTCCAGCCTAATGGGGTGTCTGCAGCTAGAGGACAAAGGACAAGAGCTTACCAGAAAGGGGACAAAGAGGGGATGAGACAGCTTCAAAGGAGGGAGGTTACAAAGCCTCCTTCTTTGACCCTCTCCCCACTGTGGTCCAGGTTAATTTGCATGTCAATGACGACTTAATACTACTAAAGGTTTATGTAACTTTCAAGCTTCTCAAATGTTCATTACTTTTGTTATCCTAGTGGAAATCCTGCAATCACCAGTATTATTTTTAGTCCTAAAATGAGGTAAGGAGGCCTGGGGGTGTTTATGTAAGGAGGAAGAGGGTAGGGCCCCAGTTCAGGAACTTGCCTACTTACTGTCCTGGGAGAATCTGGCAGATAGGGGTAAGTCATGGTAGCTGAGAAAGAAAGAGCAAAAAGGGTGAGTAGGGGGGTTGTGGGGGCCAAGAATTGAACTGTGCCTGTGTAGGGTAACTGGCATGAGGGCAGCATTTTCTGACCTAGGGAGGTAAAAGCGTCGTCATTGGCACTAAGTCGGTGACCCATAGCAGGAGCACGTCACCACCTTCCCACCCCCAGAGACGCCAGTTTATCTGCCCCCCCCCCCCCCCCCCGCCCCCTGCTGTTCTCGGAGTCGGCAGCCCCGGTCCAGGAAGCAGGCAGCGAGGCTCTTAGAACCAGGCTAGGTCCCTTCTCTGAAAGCGCTGCACCCAGAGAGGGGCGGGAACTCCTTAATTGTCCTCTCCCGGGGACCCACGCGCCACCCCTTAGCATGCCGCGGGAGCTGTCCGCTGTTCTGAACTCTTGCTCCGGCTTGGCCGGATTCGCGGCTCTCCTGGCGCGCCGCAATCTAAGGGAAGGGCTCAGTGGGTCCCGGGAAAGGCAAAGGCCGGAAGGTCTGCGGCAAGCTCCATCCAGGCTTTAAGTTTTATTTTATTTTTTAATTTTGTTTTCAGGCTCTAAAATTTAAATCTCCGCAGGAACCTTCTACCCACTCTAGCCCAGACTCTAAGCAGGATCCAGCTCTTAAGGACCTCTTCACATCCTGTGGTGTTGCTCAATCCCTCACTCCACTTCTTCCCCTGCGCCTTCGCTGTTGAAACTACACCAGGTCGTAGCTCCTGCGAGCCTAGCGCTAGACGCCGCTCCTCTCTCCTCGTCCACTTCACCCTCCTCCGGAGCAGGACTCTCCCCAGGCACAGCAAGCTCCTGCAGTCAAGATTCTCCCTCGTGCCTCGGACCCAGGTTTGCCGGCCCCTCCTTCCTTTTCTGTTTCCACCCTCTCCACTGTCCTTCTCTCTAGTTGTCTAAGCACCGAGTCGGGTGGTGCGCGCTCCGCCCCCATTTTCCATACAAGGGAGCGCTGGAGGGGGGGCGGGGCGGAGGGGAGGCGCTCCGGGTCCCTCTCAAAAACTGCGAGCCCACTGGGAACTCCTGAATCCGTTCAGCTCCGGCGGAGAAGCGAGAAGCCTGCATTGCCGTCGTGGGCTGAGGACAGCTAGGGGACAGCCGGGATTCGGCCCCTCCCTCCCCGTAGCGTTTTCCCGCCCGCCCAGCCCCACTCGCCAGGTAGGACCATGCTCCAGGGTCTGACCTGCGTGGACCGTGAAGGCTCTAAATTGAGTAGGAGGCGTTTAAATAATCTGTACATATGTGACCTAGCATAGATTTATTTTTACATAGGGGGGATGACCGCACTTTTGGTTGTTGTTGTTGATTTATTTTGGCCAGTTATTCTACAGGGAGTATTTGGGTAATTGAGGTGGGGGAGGGAGGCACGAATGGTGTAGGAGGGGCTGGATGGACAATGGGAGGGGGTGGATGGACAATGGGAAGTGACAGACTTTGATTCTCTTTGGACAGGTGGCTATGGCCTCACTGCCGACTCAGGGTCCCCCGGTCCCTGACTTAGTTTCTGGGTTGCCACCGGCGGCCTCAACTCCTGCCAACCAGAGCACAGAGGCCTCGGCGGACAATGGGTCGGTGACTGGCCCAGGCTCTCAGGCTGTCACGCCTTTCCAAAGCCTGCAGCTGGTGCATCAGCTGAAAGGGCTGATCGTGCTGCTCTACAGCATCGTGGTGGTCGTGGGGCTGGTGGGCAACTGCCTGCTGGTGTTGGTGATCGCGCGGGTGCGTCGGCTACACAACGTGACCAACTTCCTCATCGGCAACCTGGCCTTGTCCGACGTGCTCATGTGCACGGCCTGCGTGCCGCTCACGCTGGCCTACGCTTTCGAGCCACGCGGCTGGGTGTTCGGCGGCGGCCTGTGCCACCTTGTCTTCTTCCTGCAGCCCGTCACCGTCTACGTGTCGGTGTTCACTCTCACCACCATCGCGGTGGACCGCTACGTCGTGCTGGTGCACCCGCTGCGCAGGCGCATCTCGCTGCGCCTCAGCGCCTACGCGGTGCTGGCCATCTGGGCGCTGTCCGCGGTGCTGGCGCTGCCGGCCGCCATGCACACGTACCACGTCGAGCTCAAGCCGCACCGTGTGCGCCTCTGCGAGGAATTCTGGGGGTCTCAGGAGCGCCAGCGCCAGCTCTATGCTTGGGGGCTGCTTCTCGTCACCTACCTGCTCCCCCTGCTGGTCATCCTCCTGTCTTACGTCCGAGTGTCGGTGAAACTACGGAACCGCGTGGTGCCAGGCTGCGTGACCCAGAGCCAGGCCGACTGGGACCGTGCGCGCCGCCGCCGCACCTTCTGTCTGCTGGTGGTGGTCGTGGTGGTGTTCGCCGTGTGCTGGCTGCCGCTGCACGTCTTCAACCTGCTGCGGGACCTCGACCCGCAAGCCATCGACCCTTACGCCTTTGGGTTAGTGCAGCTGCTCTGCCACTGGCTCGCCATGAGCTCGGCTTGCTACAACCCCTTCATTTACGCCTGGCTGCACGACAGCTTCCGTGAGGAGCTGCGCAAGCTCTTGCTTGCCTGGCCCCGCAAGATCGTGCCCCACGGCCAGAGCATGACAGTCAGCGTGGTCATCTGATGCCACTGCACCGGGCCTTGGCTGGGGACCTCCATGTCCACTAGTCTCCGAGGGTGCCCACCTGAGGCCGGACTGGAGAGCTTATCCCCAGCGCCAGAGCAAATCCAATAGGTGGCCAAACTTCCAGCCTAGCCCTCTTGTCCAGCTGTCTTGCTTTGTCCTTGTGTCTTTGTAAAATGTTGAGTGGGCTTTGGAGGGAGTCTTGTGCTTTGCTTGAAAGAGGCCAAGGAGAGGTGAGAGGATTTATTATTTCCTCCCTATGCCCTGAATGCCAAACAAAGCCCTTTCTCCTGGTTCATAACAGTATTTCAGAACCGTGGCTGTCTTCCTCGCTTTCCCTTCTGCTTGCTCAATGGTGAGATGAAGGAACAATGGGGTTGGGATTTCAAATGGCTGCGTTGGGGTTGGTGAGGCTTTTTCCGGTTGCCTTTTAAAAAGGACTCAACTGAGCTAGAATACCTGATGTTGCTTAGTCAGTTTGAACCCATTAATTCCTAGGATTCCAGGGAAGTATGACAAGTCTGTATCTGGGATTTCAGCATTTCCTGAATAAGATCATTACACACCAAAAGGGTTTCACTTTTAATTTCACTTGAATCCACAGCGCAAAAACACTTAGAAACCACCTTTTGATAGCAAGATCTTCTGAAAGGTGGTTTCTAAGTGTTTTCCCTCCTCCTTGTCACCTAACTTCTATCTGAAACTGATAAGATGAATTAGTCAATGAAGAGATAAATAGGGATAAAGAAGAAAAGGTCCAGATCACTTAACGAGGCATATGACTGAGGACAGACATCTATCTGGGTGTATGTTTGTGTATACACACCCAGTCTTTGCTACAAGGCAGGAACACAGATATTTGATTTTCTGAATACTCAATGTAAACCATGTTCGATAGCATTCTCTAACTGCTCAGTTGCAACAGATCAACAGCTGTCATCTGATTGCTCAGCACCTGCTCTGTGGTGACACACTTGGAACACAATCAACCCAGGATACAAGGATGGGGAGACATTTACTTAAGGCCAGAACAGAAAAATAAACCGCCACCAGATCACCATCAAATACTTAATTCTTTCCAGGGTTAGAGGGACAAGTGAAGACTGTTGGGCCATGATACCAGGCTGATAACCCTCGTCTTAGCCTCCTGAGGATTCTGTAAATGAGGACAAGTACCCTGGACAAGGATCTTCACGTTGATGTTGGAGCAGTGACTGGACAGTGAGGGTGGGAGTTTTGTGAAGTGATACGTGCTATCCACCTGCCAGATCAGCCCCCGTGGCACATAGGACAGGAACTAGTGCAGGAACTGCAGCAACTCAGTTATCATCTCTAAGACTCCAGTACTGCCCTAGCTCACTATACAGTAGAATCAAGCTCTCTCCTTAGCTTACTCTCTGAAATGGGCTCATTCATTCATTAAAGTGTGCCCTGAAAGGAAGGGAAAGAGGAGAAAGGCTTGGGGATGACAAGGATTAAGTCCCATTACTCCAATGCCAGCAGCCATGATGGGAGAGTAAGTATTTATGGTTGGGTTAGTTAGCAATATGAGTCTTTAGTAGTTATGTGGCTAGACCTTTCCCAGCATGGGGGAAGGCAGGAAAAGTCTGGCTTGGGAGAAAGGATAGGCAGGTTAACTTGGGAGATGCAGGTTACCTTTAGCAATGGCATAAATATTTTCAGCTTCATCTGTGGATGTGGAGAACAAAGCCTATGTCACTCCCTGTTCCACATGAGCTCATTCCCCAGGCATCCCAGAGACTGGCTCCTGTGGTTCACAGCTCCATTACTTGGGAGGCTCAAGGCCAAACAGGCATTTCATGTTTCCTCAGAGCATTCTTTTGATGGGAATGCATCTAGAATGGAGGGGATGGGGGAAAGGATGGGATTCGTTGGGGAGGGATCTGGTTAATTGTACTTCCTTTTTTAAAAAAAATCTTCAAATTTATTTATTTTTTTTATTTTGAGAGAAATAGAGAGAGTGAGCAGGGGAGGGACAGAGAGAGAAAATCCCCAGCAGGCTCCACACTGTCAGTGCAGAGCCCGACGTGGGGCTCGAACTCACAAACTGAGATCATGACCTGAGCTGAAACCACGTGTCAGATGCTTAACTGACTGAGCCACCCAGGCACCCCCACTTAATTGTACTTTCTTTGTTGGAATGTTTAAATCACTGTTCTTAGCCTTGGCTGCTCCTAGAATCAGTTGGAGAGCTTCCAAAAAACACCAGTGCTGAGGCCCTATCCCCAGAGAGTCCAATTGATTAGAGATGGAGCCTGGGCATCAGCATTTTTTCAAAGCACTTCAGGTGACTGTAATGTGCATCCAAGGTTAAGCCCCTTAAGAATTATTGTCTTTCTAATGAATCTCAGAAACATCTGAATGAACCTTTGATTGTACCTGCCAAAGGTATTAAAAATTTGGAGTTGAATTCTGGCAGGGCGTCCTATGCTACAGATGGGGAATAATACTCCTCTAGCTTTCAGACAGTATCCAATGAATCACACAGAGGCAAATCCTTATAATAAGAATATATAAGTATTCATTCAGGTTTCCTTACAAATCTCCTATATGTAAGGCAGTGAGTGTATGCGTCCAGTTTTTTTTAAGTATCATGATTCAACTCTAGATCATTTGCATTATAAAGTTATACACCATGAATTATTCCAAATCCTGGTTTCCAGGGTGTTCAAAAAATTGAAGTGTTCTCTGATTAGCTTGATGTAAGTCTACATCAACTGTGAGAAGAAAGTGTCCTCATTAATTACTAGAAAAGCTGCCACCTGTTTCTATGCCTACAACTTAAGTTAAAAACTTTAACATTTACATGGACTTTATTAAGAGCCTAAAGAGGCTGGAGAATTATGCCGTGTTTATAAACATCTTTACAAATTATCCAAATTGGCTACTGAATAGCAACTAATTAATTCTTACCCTATCTGGAATCTATTTGGGACTAGTTTGACTATAAAGCAAACTGACTTTTTAGAAAATCTCTCAGGAGGCACCTGGGTGGCTCAGCTGGTGAAGCGTCCGGCTTCGGTTCAGGTCATGATCTCATGGCTTGTGAGTTCGAGCCCTGCGTCGGGCTCTGTGCTGACCGCTCAGAGACTGGAGCCTGCTTTGGATTCTGTATCTCCCTCTCTCTCTGACCCTCCCCTGCTCGCATTCTGTCTCTCTCTCTCAAAAATAAACATTAAAAAGTGAAAAAAAAACCAGTCTCAGAAGTGAGTCCTATAGAAATCCACTTAGCGTTGAAGTAGAAAATTTTATTTGATATAACTTAGTCAATACCACGCATCCAGTCCTCCTCCTGCAAGGAATCATACAGGCCATAAAGCTGGGAGCAGAGGCAGGCGGGTAATTAGCAGCAGCCCATTCTGAGGCTGATGGGAGGTTCTGTAATTCTCTTTGCGAGCATTGTCACCGGGCCTCACTTTTGGCAGCCCATCAATAGATTTATCTCACTAAATCAGCTGGGGAGTGTTTCAATATGCATTGGCAACGGTCACCTGGAAATAGCAACTGTGAGAGATGCTAAGGTAACAATATCCCGATTGATGTAACCTTCCTGAATTTTTGTTCTTGTGGATCATCAGCCTTTTCTACTGGTGGTGCTAAGTTCCAGGTTTCTTGGGTTGGCTAGTTAACCCATCTCTGTCCTGTGGCTTGCATGTCTGAACATTTAGTAGTGTTGCAAATGCAAGGCATGGGGCTGACATCAAGGGGACCCAGGCAAGGGTACAGCTAGATCTGAGAGCGAACCCAGGGTCTATCCCCCATCGACAAGCGGCCAGGAGCACCTTTGTTCCCCAAAGCAGATCTTCCATGGATTTCCCTCCATTTGCTGATGTCTTTGTTGCGTAAGACGCATGTGTGACTGACTTACTGTATGAAGCTCTTCAGTCTGGGGCTTGCACTGTGTTTGATACATTGTGGGTGCTCAATAAATATCAAATTAGTACCATCTCCAGTTACGAAACCTCGGGATGGCCAGGGTCACAGTGAAAATAAATCACGTCAAGGAAAACACGCTACTCAACCCAGATTTGTCAATTCTAGCTAATTCCAGGAATGAACTGTTCATTTGGGGTCTTCTGTGACCCCTTGGTCCAAATCTCAGTAATGACAGCATTTTAATCCATGGCACCAAGCTCTCTGCTCTCCAAAACTGCATGTGCCTAAGTTGACAGGTCTATCAAAGGGAGAGTAGAGAATTTCATGATTAATTTCTATATTCATCATTAATCTGGATCATTAAAGGTTAACATTTTATTATCCACTGACACACATCACTTCAGAAATTTAAAAACACCCAACACATGGGTCTGTAAGTCAAATTTGATCACCCAGATTCCAAAATGTTCATGACAGAGTCATGAAGATGATTTTCTGACACTTCTAAAATAAGACTTAAAAATGCATTTATGGACACCTTTCCAGCGATCCATTTATTTTGCAAAGTGAGATAAACTCTAAACAGATGTTGGACGTGTGAAATATTTCTTTGGATGGATGGGTGTTGCAGACTTGATATGTTGAAAGACTGCATTCTCAGTCAGTCTTTGCAAGTAGAAAGCCTTGTTTTGAAAAGTGAGTTTTAACAGATTTCGTATCTTTTCCCCCTGCTTTCCAACTCAATTCCTCTTCATTTCCTGCTCTTTATTTCTCTATTCAGCCCCTTTTCTGCTATTTCCCCATATTAACTATAATATACCTCTGATCTGAAGCTCTGTCCACTCCCATGGAGAGGAGGTGGTGGGATTCAAGCATCCACCTTCTGGTGGGTTGGTGGGTTCGTATAAGGTGAATCGTGTGGGAGAGATACTCTGGGTAATTCTGTTGCAGATGCTTCATCACATCAGCGGAGGGTTGTTCATTACATTTCCTGCCCACTGTGGGGTCTTGGAGCTCACACAATTGATCGTTTCTCAGATAAGCTCCAGGCAGAAGTGGACAACAGGATTTTGCACAG
This sequence comes from Panthera onca, assembly GCF_046562875.1. NCBI lineage: Eukaryota > Metazoa > Chordata > Mammalia > Carnivora > Felidae > Panthera > Panthera onca. The sequence goes on from NC_138349.1 coordinate 12,860,105, forward strand.
GATCTCCAGCTGGGCCCTTAATGTGGTAAATCTCACAGAGAGCTCTCAAGAGGGACCTAACAATGAAAGGTCACATGTGTTTCATTTTGATGTTTGGGTCTGGAGCAAGAAAAGCTGAGCCAGAAAAAGCAAAGGGCAGTCTCCTCTTTTAAGTATTCCTTGCCTCCCTCCCTCAGCTCTCAAAAAACCCTCTTCCTGACTTGCTGATGACTAAATCCCACAGTCCCAGGACTCATCTCCTCCTTCTGGAGTGACATCTAAAGATGAATGGAAAGCTACTCCCTCCCTCCTACCCCCATTCACTCAGTATCTCCAGGTAATGAAAAAAAAAATCCTTTTGAGCTGGAAAAATCAAATACAAATTTCAGGCCCCAGCTCTAGGTTAGAAGTCAGGCGCTGGGCTTCTTCCCTAGCCCGGAACACCACAGTCACCCTTGGGTCTTTATCCTAGGAGGATGGCCCCGGCACCTGGGGAGGGGGTGCAGGGCTGCAGCATAGCATGCCCTGGGGCGGTCAGGTTGGTGGCCTGGCCTTGCGGGGGGTGGAGCCACTGTGTGGGGCAAGTCCTTCCCAGGCCCCATCTGCACTGCAGATGCTGGGGCACACTGACCTCCTCATTTTCACAAAAAAGACCCAAGCACAGGCACAGGTGGAAAACGAGAGCACATGTAAGTGCCTTCAACGGCCATAACGGTTTCTTTAGAACAAGTCTCTTTATTCCTATTTCCTTCTACCCTAGTCTCCTCCAGCAAAGCCCCCTTTCTTTCTGTGATATAACTGCAGAGCTTGGGGCATTTTCATATCAACATGACTTTCTGGGAGATGGAAACCTTCTTAAGGGCCTCTTCTGAGACTGATAATAAGCAATTGTCATCACATGCAGCTGAGCCAAAGCCTCAAGACCTGGCCAAAGCACAGGTCCTTCTGCCTGACCGAGCCGCGGGAAATTGGGCTCCAGCAGGACACCCAAGGGCCTGTCCTTTCGCACATCAGGTGGGGTCTGTGAGCTGCACCAGCACATCCGTGGGCTGCACTTAGTGCCATCCACCCTGGCAAGGGTGGATTGGCTCGGGGGGACCAGGTGAGTGTCCGTGGCCTGGCTGCTGGGGTCCTGCTTTCTCCCACCCCACGGGGGTGCTTTCAGAGGCTCAGAGGCAGTCACCAGCGACTCCCTCTGCATCCACATGGGCAGCAGCACGCAGTCCCTGCACCATGGGACTAACTTCTGGCCCTCTACCACCGGCTCCTGTGCCGCTGACCTTGGCCTAGGTCCCCAAATTCCAGCGCTGGGTGCCCAGCACCTTCCTGTGCTACCTCGTGGTCCTCCTGCAGACAAGTGATCACGCAGTGTCTGGGTTTCGGCTTCCTGGTCTCGCGGGGGATCTCCATCGGAGTTCGTGGCCGCTCTGCAGCGGAGCCACGCGCTGGGGGCGCTCACCGGGCCGCGCGCCTCTGTTGCAGACCCCGTGGTGGCCAACAGCGCCGGACCTACACCACGGGCCTGCCATGGTCGACGCCGTGGTGGCCTCCCTGTCGCCTCTCACCTGTAGCGTCTCACCGTCCTCCCAGCCCCTCGGTGCGCAAGGCCCGGACCGGCCACCGCGCGCCCCCAGGCGGAGCGCGGGCTCACTGCAGCTGCTCGTCCCGGTTGCCTGCGGCGTCCCTCGCCCCTGCTCTCAGCCTCGGAGCATCTCTCACCCGCACCAGAGCTGGGCGGGAGCCTCACCCCCGACGCTCTTTCAGTGTCCTGCAACTGCTCTGCCCCTGGCACCACTCGCACCCGCGCCAACCCCATGCTCTCCAGTTCTCGCCCAACTCCGGGTGTTGTCTTCGGTCTCCATCGTCTGCCTCTCACTCTTCTACTCCCCGAAGCAGGGGAGGCCAAGGCCATGCCCTGCATCTCGTCCCCGCCCCGACTCCGTTGCTTTCTCCGCGTCCCAGCCCCTGGACACTGCGGCGTGCGCTGCCTGAAGGGGGGCGCGTATGGATGGGGGCGCTGCAGGGCAGGGGGTCTAGGCGCCCGGGAGCTTCTGCGCTCCTGCTCCCGCGGGCCCAGTGAGGTGCATTCGAGGTTCTTCCTGAGGTTTCGGCATTGGTGAGGAGCATGGATAGGATGCACTCAGGCAGTCCTTGGGCAGCAACTCTTGCCCTGGGCAGCTGTCCAGCCCGGGCATGGAGAAGGCATACTTTGGGGCTTCTCTCCACGGCAGGTTCTGGTGCCTTGTTCTAAGTGATCCACACTTAGTTTCTTAGGTAACTCTTGATCACTGTGGAAACATCTGGTTTCCAAGGAAGAAACCTGGAGTGTCCGTGTGGCTGAGCCCTTGGCTGCAGGGCAAGCAGGCGGGCATCGGCAGTTGGTTGGGTGGTTGGCGCGGGGAGGGGGGGTGTGTGTTTTCAGGGTGCTGCTTGGAGAGCGCTAGGCTCCCCATCCTGCTTCCGACATGATTGTGTCACTTGAGTCGATTGCCTATTTCCTGCACATCATCTCTAAGTGGGAAGTAACAGGAAATCACTTAAATTGTGTATATATTGGGGACTCCAGTGATCCCATCCTTCCTGCTGGTGGAAATAGTGGGAACTGGGGCTGGGGGTGGGGGGTAGTGCAAAGAGGGAGGAAGCTGATTCGCAGGGCCAGAGGAGAAGTTGGACCTGGGTGGCCTCTCCAGTGGCTCACCTGGAGCAGTGAGTTTGGTGGTTTTTCCTGGATAAACCAGCAGGGCAGCTCCTGGCTAGGTCTTCGTGTTGGGAGCTGAGGTTCACAACCTGCCAGAACACACTTCATGTTTGTGTAGAAGAGATGGGGTCAGCTGGTGGAACAAAGCTAGCCCAGGGGGAAAAAAAAATCACCTGTTGGCCCACTGCTCTAGGAAGTTGCTGATCTAAAGCTAGGCTTCTTGCTGAATAAAGGACCTCTGGCATTTAGATTGTTTTTAAATATTCATTTATTTTTGATGGGGGGGGGGCAGAGAGAGACACAGAATCCGAAGCAGGCTCCAGGCTCTGAGCTATCAGCACAGAGCCCGACACAGGGCTTGAACCCATGAACTGTGAGATCATGACCCTAACTGACTGAGCCACCCAGGTGTCCCTAGATTTTTTTTTTTTTAATTACAAAATCAACAAATCTTTTACTTTAAAAGACTGATAGGTGAAAATTTCCCACTCATCTCTCCTAGGGGTTATTAATAGTTTGTGCTTGGGGCACCTGGGTGGCTCAGTTGGTTGAGCATGTGACATTGGCTCAGGTCACGATCTCACAGTTTGTGAGCTTGAGCCCCGCGTTGGGCTTGCTGCTGTCGGTGCAGAGCCAGCTTCAGATCTTCTGTTCCCCTCTCTGCCTGTCCCTCCCCTGCTCCCGCTCACACGCTCTCTCTCAAAAAATGAATAACAAACATTAAAAAAAATGGTTTATGCTTTTGTTTCCAGACTCTACCAGGAGCACACGTATATTCAGGATATATTTTACAACAATGGGATTAAACTGTACGTAATTGGGACATAGGGATGGCCCTCATTTTAGGCTGAAGAGGAGTCTGTGGTCTGAATGTACCACTGTGTAGCCATTTTTCACCCAGCAAGTGGCATTGGTTGGAGAAATGATTCCAGGACTTAGAAGGGCTCCCAGAGCTCCGCAGGAATGCAGAGCAGTTTGAATTCACTGGAATCACAGGTATTGAGATGCTGCTCCTTTGTGGGGTGGGGGCAGGGTGAGGGGATGATTCTTTGTGGAGCCTTCCCATTGACTGATACCATCTGAGTGGGTTGTAGGAATCTTGGCTCCCAACACAAAGGCCTTGGCTGTTTCTCCTTGGCTCTTTCCAGACCCTGCTCATCACCTGATTGTGGCTGGTGCCACCCTGGCTGTTCCTTGGCAAACAATAGCTGGTGTTTACGGTGACACCCTGACAACCCAGGCTATGATTTTCCCAGGAGTTGGGAAAGGCAGGGGGGGGGGGGGTCCCTCTTGTAGTGTTGAATCCACAAAAGTCAAAGGCCCGTGGGGAGTCAAGTACTTCACCCTTTTTGACCACAGGTGTTTCAACCAGGTCCTAACACAGTTGAGGAGGGTTTATTGATAAAGGGCCTGTTTACAAAGGGGAGGGTGAGGTATAGGGAAGTAGGAGGAATGTGGGTAACCAGCAGCCAGTGGAAGCAGAGTGGCTGTTACCATCCCTGATTTCAGGAACATCCCTGAGGACGGAGGGGAGAGTTTGCTGAAACTCCAAAGGCCAGAGTCATTGGGCGAAGACCATCTTGGAGGAGGGCTGGAGTCAGCCCAAGTGTCTCCACAGATTGGGAGCCAGGGAGAAGATGAGTTGACAAGAAACTGGAATACTGCTCAGACATGCCTGTCACAAAAGTGCTATATAAGGAAGTGCCACGCAAGCTCAGCAGAGGCGGAGATATTCACATTCGGCCTTCGTGATGGAAGAAGCCTTTGTGAACGAGGTGGCGTTTGAGCCAGACTTCGAAAGGTACCTAGGATTGTAAGCAATGGAGAGAATAATGGCAGGAAAGCATGCTATGGGCCAGGGAAGAGCGTTAGTAAAGGGACCCAGGTGGGAAAGGGTGATGTTGAGTGAAAGGTGCTAACTGCGCTTATAAGGATGATGAAAGATGGGTTGGCTGAAGCTAGAGCCAGGGAGATTCATATAATACCAGCAACATTCAGGGCGTCTGGGTGGTTCAGTTGGTTAGGTGTCCCACTCTTGGTTTTGGCTCAGGTCATGATCTCACTGTTCGTGACATCGAACCCTGTGTTGGGCTCTGCACTGAGCATGGAGCCTGCTTGGGATCCTCTCTCTCCCTGCCCCTCCCTCACTCTCTCTCTCTCAAAATAAATAAGTAAACATGAAAAAAATGATGTACTGCCAGCTATGTTTGTTGAATTCTCACTCTGTGCTGGATACCTTCCATTACATCAATTATTTCCCAACTTAGGGAGTAGTTTTTCTCATTATTCTTCTTAATTTACAGCTAGGCAACCAGACATTTAGGGAAGTCAAATAACTTGCTAAGGTGTCCCGGTTAGTAATTGGTGGAGCTGGGATCTGAATTCCAAAGCCTGCATCCCTATCCATGTAATATCCTAACTTGAATTTTTCAACCTAAGGAGTCTGGACTGTTTGGGAGGCAGTAGGGAGTCACTGAAGGTTTAGAATGAGTGGGAGATTAAAAAATGTACTCTAGGACGCAACACTGACAACAGGAAAAGTGTGGGTTAGGGAGAGACAGGAGGCAGAGAGATGAGTAAGAGAATCCTTAACATCATCTGGCGGAGGGAGAATAAGGATCAGAACTGGGGCGGTTCAAGTGAGAAGGGGGAAGAGACAACAGGTGAGAAAGGGCTCTTGAGAGGAATTGACATCAGATCTCTGCATGTCTTCTCAGATCAGATGTTTCCTCTTTGCCCTATTTACATTAGGAAGAAAAGGTACAATATGGGATCTACACCATAGGCACTTCGTCCTTGCCTCAATCAGGAATGCTTTCTGTAGAAAGTAAGAGAATACCCAACTAACCAAAAGGATTAATCCTGAGGACCTTTATTGTCTGACTCAAAAAGAAGTCTGGAGGCAAGCAGTTTCCAGACTGGTCCTCAAACCTTTTACCCAGAAAGGACTTATGTCCCAACACAAAGTACTTAAAACATCACACAAGTCCTTCAGCAACAACCCCAAATGAAAATTTCTTGTTGGCCTCATTCCTTGCACCTCTTCCCCCTGGTGTTCAGTCTCCAAACTATTAAGTGATCAGCTTCTTTCCTTCAAGACTAGCGTCACATCTCGTTATTGCTTTCTTCTGGGGAGTCTCCTCAACTTAATCCTTTAGCGATTTGTGCTAGTTTGCTAGGGCTGTGTGTTAGTCAGTTCAGGCTGCCATAACAAAATACCAGAGACTGGGGGGCTTAGACAACATGAATTTATTTCTCACAGGTCTAGAGGTTGGAAGTTCAAGATCAAGGGGTCAGAAAATTTAGTTGTTGTTTTGTTTTGTTTTGTTTTCCTGAGGCCTCTCTCCTTGACTTGCAGATGGCTGTCTTCTTATACTGTGCCCTCACATGGCCTTTTCTGTGTGTGTATCCTTGGCATCTCTTTCTTTCCTTATAAGGACACCAGTCCTGGATTAAGGTGTCACCCTTATGATCTCATTTAATTCTTTCTAAAGGCCCTGTCTCTGAATACAGTCATATTGGAGGTTAGGGCTTCAGCATATGAATTGAGGTAGGGGGCATAATTCAGTCCATAACACTCCCCAAATCCTACTTACCTTGGAGTTCTTCTGAACATATTAAAAAACTTTTCTGGGATGCTTGGGTGGCTCAGTGGGTTAAGCGTCTGACTTCAGCTCAGGTCATGATCTCACAGCTGGTGAGTTCGAGCCCCATGTCAGGCTCTGTGCTGACAGCTCAGAGCCTGGAGCCTACTTCAGATTCTGTGTCTCCCTCTCTCTCTGACCCTCCCCCATTCATGCTTTGTTTCAAAAATAAATAGATGTTAAAATTTTTTTTTTTAAATAAGAAAAAAACCTTTTCTGATTAACAGTCTCTGAAACAGAGGTTAGCACGCAGCATGTTTCTTAAGGAGTTCTAAGGATCAACACCCTGTGGAAGGGGAGGGGATAATTGGTCAGAGAGAAGGTGAGTTGCAAGTCAGTATCGGTGGAGGGCTCCGCCAACTCTCTGGGAATATCTGGGATGTCTTGTGTTGGGAACGGGAAGCGTGGGACCATTCTCCATGTCGGTCAGTCATTGGATGTAGGTGGCCAAAGGAAGGAGGCATGGCCTTGAATGAGTTGGCTCTTTTCAAATGAGGGGATTCCTGGAGGAGCTGATAGTTGTTGACATGAAGCAGACCATTTAACACTGCCCACGAGTCCACATATGTTCTAACCAGGTAAACCCGACACACAGAGTGGCTGATCAGGCACTGCCTGAAACTACACTCGAGCCTCTGTGGTCTTTTAAGGTTATTAGTGAAGGGGCTAGAATGCAGCCACCATCTATTTTTGACTTGTACCAACATACGGAACTGACCCACTGGTGAACATTAGCTGCTCACGGGGGATTCCCCTTGTGACCATAGGTGTGAGTCGATGGAAAGGTACTGATGTAATTGTGCTGGGTGACCTGGGGGTCTGGTCCTGCCTGTGCTCAATTCCAAATGTATCCCTTTCATCTTGCTTATTTGGTCCAATTAGCACCATGTCAGCAGTAGTGAGCCAATGTGATTTGTTGGATGTTCAGCTGGTCAACCTCTTTGGATTCTATTATGATGGAGAGCAGGAAAGTTAGTCCTGGGACAGAACTATAAAACATATACTCAATGCAAACTGTTTCTGATTTTTTTCTTTTGTAGGAGAGGAAAGGAATGCATTTGCCTGATCAAAGGCTACATACCATGTACCTGGGACATGTTAATCTTTTCTAGCAAAGAGACCCTATCCAGCACAGCAGCTGGTGTGGGTGTGGCCACAGTTTCTCTGTGGTCTTTGACTGGAGTAGAACAGCTATTGCCTGAAAGTTATCTGTCTTGCTAAGCTTCTTTCCTATGCCTGGCTAGAGAGCAAACTTGGGGGCATACGTTTTAATTTTGCCTGTGTCTAGTGGTGTTTTGTGTTGCTAGTGTTTGTGGCCCAAGTCTGGGATATACTAGGTGGAAATACAACCCAGGGAACCTACCACTGGGTTGTTCTCTGGGTTCCAAGGTTCCTATTTGGTCCTTCCTTCTACTTTTCAGAATCTTATGTTTTCTTTACATATATAGTGTCAGAAATTTTAATGGTACTTAGCAGGAGGAATAGGAAAAAGATAGTTCCACCTATCTTCCTGGAAGTAGAAGTTCCAAGATAACGTTTCAAAGTGCACAAAACACATATGTTTACAAAGGAAACCAATTATATTAAAACGCAATTAAAGGAATATTTAAAAACTTACAATGGGGACGTATTCACATACCCATTTCTTTATTAATATAGTAAATAAAATATCTAGTGGTGGGTCTGATGGTCACAGTAACATTGAAACCTGATTTGCATAAGTGGTGCTGGGAGAATCTATCAGAGTTGAAGTGTGATGTGAAATGATCTGTGACTTCTGCTGGTGACAGGGTCACTGATGTCTCTAATTTGACTGTGTCTTTTTGCCTCCATTCATAATTGAGGGAAACGGCAGTTTTTTTGTGGTAGGTGAGTCAAAATGAAAGGTCAATTATTTTCTGATCCCGGTTCATACACCCACTGAATTCTTAACCTTGGTTAACAACCCAAGCTTCCAAGGGTAAAGTTGGAAATATTCTTAGCCTCAAGCCCAGAGCAGCAATAGCAAACCCTGTAAGCAGAGATTTCTGGAAGAGACTTAAAAAAAAAAAAAATCGTCTGAGACCAAAAGCCCCCAGCGGTCAATACGTAGGATGATCAGGCCAGGGTGGCCGAGAGCACGGCTGGATTTGATTAGGGGATGACAAGAAGCCAAGTTTCTGGGCCAGACACTGGATCTCAGGGATTCCTGGTACCCAGAGCCACGAACACCACCTCAGTGAAGTCGGGAAAGTTCAGTGAAGCCTGGTAGTTGCTGCTTATCCAGGAGAGACTCATTCTGAGAACAGGATGATCTTTGGTAACTCAACTGGGCAGAGTTTAGAAAGAGGAGGGTTCCCCCACCCCTTCTGACAACCAGCCAGTTACCCACTCTGTGCCTGTTCCTGAAACACAAAAGCGATTTTCTTCTGAGGACATTGTGTTCTGAACTCCGGCATTCAGGGCCTGACTCCCACACAATGACGATCCGGGTAGCCCCTGATTGGATTGGAAGCCGCACTGCGTTTTCATAAAAGGCAGAACCGCTCTGTGAAGCCTTGGAGGGGCACAGAATGCTATGTCTGCAGGAAAATGAACTAAGCACCCCAATTTACGAGTTGCCAGTTGGATCCTATTTGCACAGTGCCGGCCTGATGCCATTCGGAGAGTGGTTAGAAGTTTCTTTTGCCTCATTCCTTGATTTTCTCTTTTCATTGAAGTTATAAATAACGGTGCCTCGCATCTTAATGAAAGGGAGTGGTGTGAACAACCAGAGGCTTCGAAAGGAAACCTGAAATAATAGTGCAGTTGCTAAGGAACAGGGCTGGACAAGTTAATTTTGTTGGCATAACATCTCCCCATTATTTAATCTCCTAGCGTATTCATTTCATCCATCTGTCACCGTGTCACCGAAGCCGGGAGGAGCTGCTAATTGCAACACCGACGTTGAGAACAGACCTGTCCAAACCTTGTGTAAATTTCAGCTGTCAGAATGGGGCCCTAGCTTTGATTTTACCATTGGAGAGGCCACCCCCTCCTACTTCCAGAAGAAAGCTGGCGAGAGCCTCGTCATTCAGGTTCTGCTGGACCAAATGCATGTGCTCCCCAGCAGTGGCTCTGTACCCTGGCTGAACACTAGTTACCCAGTGTGCTTTAAAAGAAAAATCAATGTCTAGGCCCCCTCCCCATAGATTCTGATGTAATTGGTCTAGGGACAGGGTGCAGGGTGCAGGGATGAGATTAAAAAAAAAAAAGAAAAAGTCTCCTAAGTGATTCTAATGTGTGGCCCGACTGAGAACCGCGGATTTATAGACTCTCCACTGCTGTGTCTCATTTTCAAAATTCCAAAGCCTCTTGGATTTTTGTAGTCCCCTAGTCACTTTCTCCCTATCTCATATAAAATAAATACAATACTGAACTTTTTGTGAGCTCTCTGGGCATTGGGCACAGTGATACATGTTGTATCTGCATGATCTCTTGGAATCCTTACAGCGATCTTGTAAAGTGGGTATTTTTGTCCGCCCAATTTTACAGAGAAGAGGCCGACGCTCAGGGAGGTTAAGTGCCGAGCCGAGAAGGGACAGATCCAGGGTTTGGACATGGGCCTTAATCCCAGGAGAACTTGGTCCACACCAGCGCTCTGCTTTCACTCGTGGGTCTGTGCCCACAGGGTCACCTCCACCAGATTTAGGGCCAGCTCTAGTCCCGGTCACGGGCTTTGAGAGCCTGGGATGCTGGTTCAGATGACTCCGGAGCTGCTCAGTCCCATCCTTGGCCTGGGCCCCGGGTCTGAACTCAGAGGAGGTTCACTTGGGCTCCTCAACTCAACTACCTGGATTCCAATCCAGCCCTGCCCCTCTCCCCTTTCTTTTTAAACTTGTGAGTGACCTTGGCCAAGTGTCTTAGTTTCTTTAAGACCCAGCTTCCTCACCTCTTGGTGAAAATGACAAATGTACCTGCCACGTAGAACTATTGCAAAGATTGAACGAACTAATACACATAAAACACTTAGAGTAGGGTCTGGCACACATTTACTCATGAAAGGTTAGTTTTTCCCCCAAGCTTGACTGTGATATAATTGATGTACAATATTGGGTAAGTTTAATGCATATAATGTGTTGGTTAGATACACTTCTGTATTGTAAAATGATGAGCACCGTAGTCTTAGCTAGCACCTTCATCACATAATTTTTTTTGTGGTGAGAATATTTAAGATCTTTTCTCTTGGCGACTTTCAAGTATATAAGGCAGAATCATTAACTATGATCACCTTGCTGTATACTAGGTCCCTAGAACTTATTCATTTTATAATTGGAAGTTTGTATGGTTTGACCAACATTCCAGTCTCTCTCCAGTCCCGCCTGTCCCCGCCCGCCCCCCCCACCCCCCCCCCACCCCCCCCCCCCCCGCCAGCAAGCCTTCTTGGTAACCACAATTCTATCCTCTGTTTCTGTGAGTTAGGCTTTTGGAAATTCCACATCTAAGTGAGATCATAGTATTTGTCTGTCTTTGTCTGATTTATGTCACTTAGCGTAATGTCCTCAAGATTCATCCATGTTGTCACAAATGGCAGGACTTTCTCCTTTCTCATGGCTGATGGATATACATAATCTCACGTTTTCTTTATCCATGTGTCTGTTGATGGACACTTAGGTTGTCTCCATATCTTGGTTACTATGAATAATGTTGCAACCCAAATGGGGGTGCAGATATCGCTATGAAATCCTATTTTCATCCGAAAAATTAGCTATTACAGTCATACTTATCACCACAGAGCTAGCACTCAGAGGTTGCCTTATTCCCCCACGCTCCTGAAGCCCAGAGATGTATCGTACCCAGCATGGTGTCTGGGTTTCAGGTGCTGGGCAATTCCAAGGCTGTCTCTGGGCTTCCTGAAGTTGCTGCCTCAACTTCCTGGTTCAAATATAGGCAACTGACCTCGGAGACTGAACGCTTACCTCTGCCTTTGGTCTATAAAACCATAGCAGGTGGGGCGCGCGGGTGGCTCAGTCAGTTAAGCATCTGAGTTCAGCTCAGGTCATGATCTTCCGGTTCATGAGTTTGAGCCCCGCTTCAGGCTCTGCACTCTCTCTGCACCTCATGGGATTCTCTCTCTCTCTCTGCCCCTCACTCACTTGTGCTCTCTCTCTCTCAAAAAACAAAACAAAACAAAAACATATCAGGTGACCAGGACTTTCTTCAAATGTATTAGTGGGAGCTCTTTCAGTGTCAAGGGAGAGGAAACCCTGTGAAATTGGCTTTAAGCAGGCAAGGAATGCTGGTTCAAGTGAATTGGAAAGTCCAGGGCTGGCTTAGGCATGATAGATCCTGTGACTCATTGGAGGTCTCCACTCATCTGTTTCTCTCTTACCACTTCTCAGAGCTCTTTTCCTCTGTGCTTTTGTAGAAGCTCAGGCTTACAGCCTTATGACTAGCAAGCCGGCTGTAAAGGAATTTCTTAACTGCAGTAATTCCAATAAAAGTCATGGAATGGGCTTGGATCAGATCCACTAGTTCAAGGCCAGCAAGGCAACAGTATCCAGCCTGGCCTCCTCTGGCTTGGAATGGAGAAGTTTGCTTTCCTAGATATCAACAAATCAAACTAACTCCACATGTTACAGCCATCTAGATAGAAAGTGAGCTCAGCCTGGTGCCCAGACAACGCTCAGGAGTCCATTTTACGGCTTGTTTACAGACAAGAGTCTGGGTTTGAAAAAAAAAAAATTAGATTTTGATGGGGTTGGGGAGAGGAAAGCTGATTAAGAACATCAGCTTCCCCTTCAGATATTAAAAACAAATAAAAACCTAGTAGGATTTAGATGATCTGTAAGAGAATTCAGTGCTCAAAGGGCTGTGTCCAAATCTGTGTGAGCCTTGAGCGCCACCTTGTGAGAAAGAGTGGTATTTTCCTAGGATGAGCTGCTCTCCAGGGAAAAGCTTCAAGCACCTCCCCCCACCAACCCTCAATATTGAGTAGTGCTGGGGCGCCTGGGTGGCTCAGTCGGTTAAGCGGCCGACTTTGGCTCAGGTCATGATCTCACAGTCTGTGGGTTCGAGCCCCGCATCGGGCTCTGTGCTGACAGCTCAGAGCCTGGAGCCTGCTTCCGATTCTGTGTCTCCCCCTCTCTCTGACCCTCCCCCGTTCATGCTCTGTCTCTCTCTGTCTCAAAAATAAATACATGTTAAAAAAAAATTAAAAAAAAATATTGAGTAGTGCTGGGCTCTCTGCTAGGGGCACAGAAATGACAGTCCTCACCATGAGGAGCACCCCCCTCCCCGCCCACACCCAGATGATACAATACTGTACACTATTTCAGAGTATAAGAAATGTCCAACAGGGGGCTCCAGAGAGGGAGGCATCATCTCTTTCTGGGCACTCTGAAAGCCAGCCCAGAGCCGGCATCCCATAAATGCTTGATGAACAGATATGGTTCCTTCCAAGATTCTGCATCATCTGCTCTATTTTTTCTTACGGACACAGGTCTTGGGCTAACATTAGTCTCTGGCATGTTCTCAATTTTCTCAAATGTAGACATTTCTTCTCTCGCTGCTACGATTCGTCTTCCTGTCCAGAGTTTTAGGATCGATACTTGCCCTTGCCATCTGCCCCTCAATCAATGAAAGGGTCATTATATATCCATGTCTCTGCAGAGGCTGAAGTCTGAGAACCCCCTCCAGCTCCCTCTGTGTTCTCGGAACCGAAATCATTTGTGGTGTGCCCTCGTCCGTATACACACAGGCAGGGAGAGCCAGTGGGCTCAGCAGAGCCAGGTTCCCCAGAGCCCACAAGCAGACCGAGAGCATTGGGGGTTTGCTTTGCCATCAAGGCTGTGACTTTGTACCTTTTTAAGCTAAGCTGTCCCACCCACCAAACGGCAGGAGTCCAGGACGCTGGGGCCCACGCTCCTCTGTAGTCTGCTAAGCTCCGCCCACATCTCATTTTCCTTCAGCTGGGAGAAAGCCAATCAAATTGAGGGAGCCCCCAGTCCCAAGCCTTCTCTCTGCTTGTGGGGAGCCAGGCCTAGTCTCACCCTTGCCATTCCCTGTTTGGGGCATCATATTCTCTTAGTGTCACTTGCCAGCTGCTTCATTTGTAAGCGGTACAAGAGGGAACAGCCTGGGTTATTGTAACGGAATGATAAATTATGGAAATGAGTATTGATGAACCAGTATTGATGCTTAACCGACTGAGCCACCTAGGCGCCGCAATCTGATTTTCTATTTAAAAGGATCCCTCTATGGGGTGCCTGGGTGGCTCAGTCGGTTAAGCGTCCGACTTCAGCTCAGGTCATGATGTCACAGTTTGAGGGTTCGAGCCCCGCGCTGGGCTCTGTGCTGACAGCTCGGAGCCTGGAGCCTGCTTCGGATTCTGTGTCTCCCTGTCTCTCTGGCCCTCCCCTGCTCACGCTCTGTCTCTCAAAAATAAACAAATGTGAAAAAAAATTAAAAGGATCCCTTTGGGCAATGGCATGAGAGGCCTAGAAAAGGAGGAGGAGAGTGGATGAGTTAGGGGCTCCTGCATAGGCCCAGGTGGACTGTGAGGAAGGCTTGATCTGGGGTGGCAGCGGAGAGGGCAAGCCTCGGATATGATCTCTGCCGGGACTTGCCAATGGATTGGATGTGGTAGATGGGAGGGAAAGAGGATACGAGGACGGGTCCCTGGTTTTGGTCTGGGCAACCGGCAGATGATGGCACCATGGGGAAGATGAAGGTGGGAAGAGGAAGGGACAGCAGATGTGGTGTGGAGGTCAAGAGTTCTGGTTTGGCCATGTTAAGTTGGAGAAACTACCCAAGTGAGCTTTCAGGGGGACTAGATGGCACTTTGAGAACGACCAGGATGGGAAGTGGCCTCAACCTCTGTCTCAGGCGGAGGTCCCCACTTCTTACCACTGACCCTTTCTTAGGGGCTGTTTCCTCATCTGAGAAAGCTCTCACCTGCCTCATGGCTGCGTTAGAAAGATTTGGTGCGTTAATGTAGGGGAAGCACCTGCCCCAAGACATGGTGGGCTTTACTGGTCCAAGGGAAATTCCCTGCCCCTGGCTCTCCAGAACCTTCCTTTCAGTACAAGGAAAAGCTCTTGCGATGTCTGCCTGGGGCTCCAGCTACCCTCCTAAATGACCAAATGTGCCAAGTCTCCTTCCTCCACCAGATGTCAGACCAAAGCTGTGGAAGGAAAGTGGCTCTTGGGCTCTGCAAGGTGGCAGCCCCCCCCTCCCACCGCCCCCAGCTTGGAATGCTAGACTCTCATGGGTCCCCGGCTGGGAGAGCTGGGAAGGGCAGTGAGGGTAGGGAGGAGACATTATGGGCTCCTGGCATCTGGCCTCAGGCTGGATTCCTGCAGCTCTGGGCTCTAATGGCTGTGATGGGGCACCTGTCCTGTCCGTGAGAGCTCAGAACTCCTGACCAGCTGGGAAGAACACAGATTCCTAGGCCCTCTCAGATATACTTGTTTTTGATGATGGTGGCATACTCGAAACCCGTCTTTTTCTGTTGGTTGAACTGGAGGGAACAGTGGCCACATTTCATCACAATTCACTTCCCCTTGGTGGGGTGGGGGGAGGGAGTTCTTGGGGAAACAGCCACACATATTGGTCTGCCCTGTGCCCAGGTGGTTAAAGCCAGCCCAGGCAGAGACTTGTCTGCATCCTAGCTTGTCTGAAACATAAACAGGGAGCCCCAAGCCCGTGAGAGTGAGGCAGGGGCTTCTGGAATCTTGCTCTAGATTTTTGCTCTAGAATTCTGCTCTAGAAGGACTCTAGCCTCCTGATAATCCTGACTTGCTCGGCTGAATCAGAATGCGTGTCCCTTTCATTCCCTGCACTAATCATGTTGCTCTTTGATATCTCCTCTGGTGTCGCGTGTTTGATTTCTGTCTGTTCTACCGGACTGTACGTCCCACAAAGGCATGAACCATATCTGCAGTGTCTCCAGCCCCTCATGTGGTTTATTTGTTGGGTCAATGGGAACTGAAGGAATGAATACATTGATGGGGACAAACTGGTGCTCCAGTGTAAATATGGACTCCCGTGAAAACATCCTAGTTTTATGAACCAGCCTTGGGCAAGTTATAAAAACTCTTTGGGCCTCCATCTCCTCATCTGTAAGACAGGAAGAATATAGTGTCTGTCACACAGGGTGTGCACAGGGGTGTGGGAGACGATCCAGGTGAAGTGCTCAGCACATTGGCTGGCCTACAGTTAGTGCCGTAGAAATACTAGCTATTTGTTCTGGGTCCCTATGGCTGTGTAGCAAATCATCCAAGACCAAGTAGCATGAAACATTAACAGTTTTATTATGCTTATGGATTTTGTGGGTCGGGGATTTGGAAGGCACAGAGGGGTACTCTTTTCTGTTCTGTCATGTCAGTAGGGATCTCAGCTGTGACTCAAATGGTTGGGGGTGACATTAAATTATTGGGGGTGGGAATAGGTGGGGCTGGAGGATCCACTTCTAAGACATTCTTCACTCAACTGTTTGGTTACTGGACTGAGGCTGCTCAACTGGCACTCTTGGTAGCTGGAAGCTTCTATGTGGTCTCTCCAGCATGGTGGTCTCAGGGTGGCTCTGGGCTCCAAGAGCAAACTTTCCAGTTATGAGGGCGAAAGCTGCATGGTCGTCTTTGATGACCTGGTCTTAGAGTCACATGGTAGTGTTTCCGTCACAGTCCAAGGTACAAGTAGGTACAAGCCCACCCATAACCAAGGGGAAGGGACACTGACCTACCTCTCAATGGGAAGAGTACCACTGAATTCATGGCTATGTTTTAAGACTGCAACACCATCCTTTTTATTTTAAAAATTTAAAATGTTGACACAACTTTAGACTTTCATAAAGTTGTAAGAGTAGTTCAAAGAATTGGTATTACTCTTCACCGAGCTCCACATGGTAACCTTTAACATTTGCTTTATCCCCCTCTGTCTCTCTCTCTCTACTTCTACATTATTAATTTTTTGCTGAAATGTTGAGAATAGGTTACAGACATGATTAAGACTTTATCCCTGTCTACTTTTGTATGAATTTCTAAAAACAAGGACCTTCTCTTAGATAGTCATAGTACAATGTCTAAAATTATTAATGTTATTACATGTTATTAATGTTAATCCATTATCCATTATCCATTATTTCCAATATGAGACCAGACCCAGACTATGATTGTCTATGAACTCAATTATAAAGACACAGTGTAAGTGTATTCATAGCAGAAGAAAACCCAGCATCGTGTGTTGTGCTCAGTTGTCACATTCATCAGTTTCCTTCAAACTGGAACAGTTTCTGAGACTTGTTTTATATTTTGTGGATTTATATTTTTGAAGACTCTAGGGCAGTCAAGCTTTTAGAAGGCCCCTCCTTTGGGTTTGTCTGATGTTGCCTCGTGATTAGATTCAGAGTATGTGCTTTCGGCAGGAATGATGTCGTGATCTGTCAGTGCATCATATTAAGAGACAAATTGATCTGACCTATTGCTGATGATGTTAAAGCTGATTGTTTGACGTAAGTTGCTTGGTAGGTTTCTCTACTGTAAAGTTGCTATTTTGCCATTTATAATTAATAAACATATTATGGAAAGATACTTAGTAACCACATAAATGTTCATATGTCAAAATAAAAATTTCGCTTACTGATTTGATTATCCATTGAGTATTCTTGCCTTAATCAATTGGCCGGACAGGTGATTTTATAATCCTATCATTTCTTCTACATTTATTCATTGACTTTCCTCGGTAAAGAAGAAATTTTCCTTCTTACTTATCTATTTATTCATGTAAGTATGAATATATGTGTTTGCTTGTTTACATTAGTGTGGATTCTTATTATAGTCAATAGGTTATAAGCTTTTACTATCATTCTATATTTTGATGTGCAGTTGTCCCAGATTTTGCCATTAGATACCTTCAAGTTGGCTTCCAAGTCCTTTTGATGGGTTGTCATTGTTTTTGAACACTTCTTTACTTTTGGGCATAAAATGTTCTAGGTTCTAGGTTCATCTTTGCACTTTTCCTATTTCTACCCTGGAATCAGCAATTTCTCCAAAGAATTCTGTTTCATTTTAATGGATCAGAGTATTTAGAAACCAATATCTGGATGCTTATAGCTTACTGCTACTGGGATGACATTGCTTCTAGGCCCTTGTAGTGAATATAGCTAAGACATAGATGTATGTACACACACATACACACACACACACACACATCTATTTTCATGTTGAGTAGTCTGTATATGTTAAGACCCATTGTTCACACGGATACTACCAGTTCCAACCCAGCATTACAGGGTATATTCTAGCTTTTCCCTTTTCCATCTCTGTAACTCCTTTATCTACCAGTGAGAAACCTGGCCCCCATTATTTATTTGCTCAGCCCTAGTGTATACAAAAAGTAGCTTCAGCACTGCTAACCCATGGCTCTGTGAGAAAAACAAGACTAACTACAGAGTTTCAATATTTGTTTAGTAAATTTTTAATCTTTAGTGTATGGACATATTGTCCAAATCAAAAGTTGGTTGGGTCACACTATCCTCATATATGGGGGAATCAGGGTGCCTGGGTGGCTCAGTTGGTTGAGCATCTGACTTCAGCTCAGGTCATGATCTCACGGTTCATGGGTTCAAGCCCTGCGTCGGGCTCTGTGCTGAGAGCTCAGAGCCTGGAGCCTGCTTCAGATTCTGTGTCTCCCTCTCTCTCTGCCTTTCCCCTGCTCCCTCTCTGTCTCTGTCTCTCAAAAATAAATAAACATTAAAACATTTTTTTAATTTAAAAAAAGGGAACTGAAGGAAGGTCAAGGAAGCATGACCTTGGACCAAGCCAAGAAATCTCCTTCCAGTGTCAAATTTTCTAACCGGGGCTTGCTTCCCCCACAAGGCTCTCAGCATCTCAGCCAGGAGCTGCTGGTCTCTGTGGGCAACATCCCTCGGGACCATTTGACACTTTGCTTCTCACCAGAATGCTTATGTGGGACCTCTGAGTATTCTATGTCAGGGCTTGGCATGAGAGGAAATAATTGAATAACTTGGATTATTTCATTATTAGCTGAAGATCAGGAAAATGTTGAAGACAAATCTGATTGCAAACAAAATAGTGTTGTCTACTTAGAGAATAATTTCTTTCTCCCTGTAGTTAGGCTGCCTTGGGGACTCATCTGGCAGAGGTCAAAGGGGCGATGGTGGCCATCAGGATCTTGCTCCTGATTTTCATGGGTGTCCCTTTCTTGCCAGGATGGAGTGGTGCTAGTCATTAGTCTGGGATAGATATTCTTTATGGTGTTAAGGAAATATTCTATTCAGTTTACTGAAAGTTTCTAACAGGGAATGATAAACTGCCATCAGCATTTATAGAGATGATGATTAGGTCTATTTTACTTAGCAAGTATGTGTGTAGGGCTTCCTAAACACCATGCATTGGTGTAAACAACTTTATAAATGTGAATTTTTCAATCCCCACAACAACCCCATAAAGTAGATAATGTCAGTATCTCCATTTTTCAGTGAGAGAACCGAGGTACAGAGAAGTTTGATTTTTTTTTAACGTTTTTTAATTTATTTTTGAGACAGAGAGAGACAGAGCATGAATGGGGGAGGGGCAGAGAGAGAGGGAGACACAGAATCGGAAGCAGGCTCCAGGCTCTGAGCCATCAGCCCAGAGCCCGACGCGGGGCTCGAGCTCACGGACTGCGAGATGGTGACCTGAGCTGAAGTCCGATGCTTAACCGACTGAGCCACCCAGGCATCCTGAGAGAAGTTTAATTGCTTGATAAAAGTCAGCATCAGAGGAAAAGCCATGTTTCCAACCCAGGGGCTCTAGCTTCAAGGTCTTATGTTTGACTTCTAAATCTGGGCTGTCCCTGTGCTATGTCTTTTATGATCCATCAATATGGTAAATTACATCAATAGCTTTCCTGCTATTGAGCAAGCCTTATATTCCAAATCATAATTGGTTATGGTGTTACTATTACTTGAAATTTTGCTTATTTGCTTATTGATTTGCAATTTAAATTTTATCTATATTCATAATGTTGTCTGTTTTTTTCTTTTCATGGTACTGTGTCAAGGTTATGCTAAGCTTAATGAATTGAATTGGGAAACTTAGGATCTATTTCAGACTTAATGGAACTATTTATATATGGAAATGATAGTTTCTTGAATGTTAAATGAAATAGGCTATAAAACCATTTGGGCTCAGGGGCCTTGTAAACTACTTTTCCAATTCTCTGCCTACTCTCAGTTTTTTGCAGAGTTGCTAGTCTGCTCAGATTTTCTATCTATTTAAGAAAATTTGGACAGTTTATATTTTTCTAGAAAACCATTTTATCAAGCTTTTCAAATTTATCATCACAGAATATACCTGTTACTTCTCCATGATTGAAAATAACTTCCAGGGCGCTCGGGTGGCTCAGTCTGTTGTGTCCGACTCTTGATTTTGGCTCCAGTCGTGATCCCAGGGTCGTGGGATCGAGCCCTGTGTCAGGCTCCATGCTGAGTGTGGAGCCTGCTTGGGATTCTCTCTCACTTGCTCTCTCTCTCTCTCTCTCTCAGATTAAAAACAGTAAAATCACTTCCATATCTTTGTTTATATCCCTCCACTTATTTCTGATTCTTAGGAACTGTTTTCTCTTTTTTTTCTTGATCACATTATCTGGACATTTGTTTATTTTACTGTGATCTCTTTCCTCTTGTCTTCTGATTAATAAATGCCTCCTTTTTATATTTATTGATGATTTTCTCCTGCTTTTCTTAGATTTGCTGTCATTGCAAAGAACATTTTCCCTTCCCGTTAAGGTTGAAATCAGAAAAAGGATTTTTTTTTCCCCCTAGAAAAATTTCATGATGTTTTATTAACAAGATTATCAACACTGTGGCAAAGGCTTCTGTGACCCTCTATCAATTAATCCATTTACACATTCAGTAAAGCAAATTTATTTTTTAAAAAGGGTGTGCTACTGAATGGTTACATTAAACGTCTTTAGAGATATTTGGGCTATTATAGAAGATCAGTTTGTAATTCATATCAAGCATTGCAGGTAGCACTTTCAATTTCCTATCGCCATCTGGACTGTCAATTTTCGTGTGCACACACATAGAGGGACCCATCTTCATTTATCTGCCATTTGCAATTAAAAGCTCTGTTTAGCCTAATGCTTCTCAATATGATCTGTGTCCCACTGTGCTCTTTCAGAATAATGATAGCTCAGGATTTAGGGCTGTGGAGGCCTACTTTTACATGGACACATTTTTAATGGAGAAAAGGCAATGAAAACAACAAGCGTTTATTCAGCAACCACGTTTTCAACTGTTGGATGGGAGCTAAGTGAGTTAGAAAAGTGGAGAAAACATCCAAGCACTTGAGATGCTCACAATGTTGTTCACCATGCACCAGCAGTGTGCAAGATGCTTTTCATGTACTTTGTGATCGTCCTTATGAGAGCTCCTCAGAAAAAAAGTAGATCAGTGTTAGTGTCTCCATTGTACAGACTAGGAGCCTTGCTTAAGAGAAGTGAAATCACTTACCTATAGACACAGAGCTAGGAAATAAGTAGGTTTGGTGTTCAAACTGAGGTGTCTCAGAATCAAAACCCACATTCCATCCTCTTGTTAGTGGTTTTCAAATTTCAGGAGTCCCCAAGAATGTGACTAGCTTTATATCTCATTTTCTGTGTGTACGTGTTCATCTGGACACTTTCTACTGACCTGGCCAATACTGGACAAGCTTTTCTTTCACCTGTTTTGTGTATTAGGCTTATACAACAGATTTCACTTGAAGAAAGAGTCTTGTGGATGTCTTGCCTTCACTCTTAAAAATCATTCTAATTAGAGTTGTAATTCTGATTAAAGTAGCGTGTATTGAGTTAGCCCTTCTGCTGATAGGGGGCTCTCTCCCCCCATCAGGCTGGATATATGCACCAGAAGCTTTGCAGAGCCCACGTAGGAAACTCAGGCAGCTGGTCTACCCAAGGAGCTGACCTGAGAAGTGGTGGGAGAAACAAAACTTGGGGTGAAATTAAAGACTTGTTCTCCCTTTCCCATGATCATGAGTTCTCTGTTCCCATTCCCTATATCATGGGGGAAGCACCCCAAAACCAGCTCTTCTGTGTGTGCCTACCATGAGAAAACCAAACTGGTGTTCTCCTAGTCTTGGAGTGATAGCCACACCAATATCAAAGGTCAAACAGTGATCTTGAAAGCCATTTCAGGGAAGACACAAAGGTCCACATCCCAATGATGGCTTGGTTGAGAAAGTCTCTTTGAGGAGTTCCCCTGCTTTTTCTCAGGGTTAAAGTGAGTATAAAGACTTTCATCACTGGATTTCAGTTTCCCATCTGAAAGGAGAGAGGGAGGTGTTGCAGATCTGCCAAAGGATACCCAGCCAGTGAGCTGCTGAAGGGTTTTCTCTGGGGTGGATCTGAAACATGAACGGCTCACGGATGCATCTCAAGTAGGTTGCGGGTAGTCTGGGGGCCAGTGACTGCCCCGAGTCACCGAGTGGAGGAGAGAGAACCTTTGATGCATTGGCTCAGTGGAAACTCCAGATAGAAAACAGTCTTAAAAACTGGTAGTTGGAATTTTCATCCATCTTGCTAAAATAAGGTGATGTTTTGGATGGATCTTTAAAGGGAAACTTGACAAATACAGAAAATATTCTAGACAATTCTGTTTGCATTTTTTTAACTGGACTAGACATGGATAGAAAAAAGAAATAAATGGAACAGCTTGTGTACCCCATTCTTATCCAGCAATAATAATAATTGATACCATTTATTAGCGTCTCCCATGTACAAGAGGCTTAAAACAGTTACCACCAAACAAACCTGATGAAAAAATGGAGACCCAGAGATATCAACGACCTGCTCAGTGGTTGCTCAGGTCGTAAATGGTAGAAGGGGATCTAAGCCCAGAGCCTGAACACTTCCCATAATGCAACACTGCTCTTACCATAAGGCATATGGTTGTCTTCAAGACTGAATGTCAGAGATTTCTTCATTTTTATCCAGTTTTTTATTTATCCATTTTTATATATCCATTTTTATTGGGTCTCCCTTGGAGGCATCAGCTGGCTCCGAGAGACCTGGTATCTATGAAGATAAATGCCTTCGGCTTTCAGTCTTATACAAACCATTTTTATATATCCCCAACAATCTGGTCCAGCAGTTCTTAGGTGGAGCCAGGCAAGGGAGGCATCTGCAGAGGGTGGTTGGATTTTCAGTACCTGGAGCAGGTGTGGGGCCTGCATACAGTGAGGAGGGCATTGGTGTCCACGTGGGGGTGGCCTAGTGAGGGGTGTCAGAGCATGTCGTGGAGTATGAGAACTCACGTAGCATGGAGGAGTGTGAACATGGGTAAATCTGAGCACGAGTAGGATGAGGACAGCGGCCAACATAGGGTGTTGGAGCCTCAGCAGGGTGAGCGAGGCATCTGTAGCAAAGGTGTTGGAGCCCCAGTATCCACAGTGTGTAGCCAATGTGTGGACAGTAGGGCAATGTTTGAGCTGTTCCTCTAGGACCAGCGTTACTTCTGCTTTTTTGAATTTTGCTGGTTTAGTCCCCTTTGATCTGGGCACCACCCCAGCAACTTCCCAATACCCCCACCCCACCCCTCTCCCATTGAAGCTGGTAAAGGTTAGGCACAAGCCTCTGGCCACCAGAGGATGATACACAGAGCCCACAAACACCTTGAAAAGCATCAACAGCAGGTCTGCTGTGATGCCTGGGAGAAATGGCCAGGCAGTGTGTCCTGGCATCATGGTGCCAGGACAATCATTAGCTTTGTTTCATTCAAGTTGATGGGAAACAGCAGGAAATCACACCCAGCCTTCCAGAGGCTTCTATTGGATATACCCCCAATCTACTTCTCCATTTATAATTACATGTATTAACAAGTTCATGGCGGTGATACATGAAGAAGCATATTATGTAATCAGATTGTCTTTGATGGTATAGTTAATGCTAATGTGATGATTATGTGTGAACATTTAAATATATGACACTCATTATCAAAAATTGATTTAAGGACCAGACACCAGTCCTCCCCCACCCAGGTTCTTTTATGTTCTTTGTCTCTATGTTCTTACTAATTCAGTAGGATGGCATGTGTCTAACTCATTCTTTAATGAAAGGACCTGAATGGCATTCTGTTAGCTGTGACAGCCAGTTGTCCTGAATTCTTCTCTGGAATCACCGGCACAAAAGCTGACCCAAAGTCCTTCTCCCGTATAGACCCTGCTCCTGTTGTTGGGAAATGAAATACAAAAAAAAAAATAGAAACTTAGGGGGCTGTCTCTGGTTTGACAAAAGCGGAGGCTTTAGTCTAGGGTCTATCTCTAATTATCCATGTGACCCAGCCCAAGCCCATTAGGCCCTCTGGGACTCACTTGTAATGTGGGTAGATAAAATGTCAGCCTGCAGGGGACAGGTTACGTAAATTATGTGCGTACAGTAAAATACCACACAGCTCTTAGAAAGACTGAGGCAGGTATATCTCAGTTTTTGGCAGGTCCAAGATCTGTTGGTTGAAAAAATATTTCACATATAGTACGATCTTATTTTTTAAAAAAGTAGGGGTGCCTGGGTGGCTCAGTTGGTCAAACATCCGATTTCGGTTCAGGTCATGATCTCACGGTTCATGGGTTTGAGCCCCGTGTCAGGCTTTCTGCCGACAGCTCAGAGCCTGGATCCTGCTTCGGATTCTGTGTGTCCCTCTCTCTCTGCCCCTTCCCTGCTCATGCTCTGTCTCCCTCTCTCTCAAAAATAAATAAACATTAAAATTAAAAAAAAAAAGGCTTTGTTTCTTAAAAAAATAAAGTAAATAAAATAAATAAAAAAGTAATTAAAATATGCTCATTGGGAAAAAATATCTGGAGGACTATGTGCCGAACCATTGTTGATATTTAACTCCGATGGGTGAGATTGTAGATGATTTTTGCTTTTTTTTTGGGGGGGGGGGAGGATTTTTGTTTCTTAGACCAAATATTTCTGAAATATTTTGAACATCTTTTCCCCTAAAGTTTATTTATTTGAGAGAGAGAGCTGGGGAGGGGCAGAGAGAGAGAGGGAGAGAGAGAATCCCAAGCAGGCTCCATGCTGCCAGCCTAGAACCCGATGTGGGGCTTGATCTCACAAACCTGAGATCATGACCTGAGCTGAAACAAAGAGTCAGATGCTTAATGAACTGAGTCACCCAGCTGCCCCTTGAACAATACATAATATGCAAATATTTTGTTTTTAAGCAGGAGAAAAAGGTAAATAAGAATTTACAAATAGGGAAAAACACAGATGTTCTCTATGTTCTCATCATGCTTGAAATACCACTTTTCTAAGGTCATTGTCCTTTCTGCAGCTCTGTGCCATCACGGAAACTGGGGACAGACTGGGTCTTTGAAAGTCTTTGAGAACTTTATTAATTGCAATACAAAATCAGGACTGGAGCAGTGGGAGCTAAGAGGCTGTGTATGGGCTGTATAACATGTACATGACAGTGCATTGCTCTGTGGGGGCCTGTGGGACAGGAGGTTTATCCAGACACTCATTCGATGGCTCTCCTTGAGGCTCATAAGAAGAGCGGTATTTTCCTCCCGTCCTGAGCAGGCACCAAGCCGTTCCCAAGCAGGGCTTTCCCAACTAAATTGCTTTGGTGTTTCAGAGTCAAAATGGCACCTGCCAGACGCATGGGAGGGAGATCCCTGACCCATCGTGGTTTTGTTTGGGGATGTAGGTCCTTGGAGAAGCTGAGGGAGGTTGCAGAGGTGGCTCAGACCAGAGGGTGCGTTTGGGCTCGTCCAGGACAGGGAAGGGAGTGGATTTGTGTATGTGTGGGGTATGGGCCCGCAAATGCTCTGGTCCTGGGTCCCACTGGCCTGCTGCAGCCAGATGTGGGGATGGCTGTGGGCTGATCTAGAGGTACTACTAAAGCTGAGATGTGGGGTGCAGAGGGAGAGGGGGCCTTTAGCTGACCCCTCACTCGGTGGAGTGGGTGCTGTGGAGAACCTTCGTGCTCACCCAGGCAGCGGGGCTGGGAACATCACTCAGCAGAAGGATCAACGGTGATTCGGCGACCCCGGCACACTAAGCGTGGGCCTTACCCACCTTTTCTGGCCACCGCATAACCCCCGGGATGTCATGTGACCCTCATAAACCTCTGCTTTCAAAACGTGATTGAGATAGAGTTTCTAGTCACATAGGCTCAGAGCCAGATCTAATTTAATTTGATTTTTTTTTCTTAAAGAATGTAATATGGCCTTTTTCTTTTTGTCATCTGAGTGTTGTGGAGCAAATTTACAGCCGTTACATGTTCTTCTTAGGCTCCCCTGCAGAGACTTGGCCCTCTCTTAGGCACTTCCTGACCTTTTCTTATGCTGAACTTTAGCAGGTGCTCAAAAATGGCAGGATAGGAGCCCTGTTATCACCTTTCCCAATGAGGTCACCTCACACGATACGTGGAATTGGCAATCGTGTTGTGGGATACCACTGTATGCCGAACATTAGCAACTGATACCATAGCCCTTCCTGGGCAAATGTTTGGAAAGTAGCCGCGAAGCATCAAAGCTGCCAGTGGTCCAAAGAGGGTGGCCAGCATGCTGTCCCACCCTCCAACTGTACCTGCTGTGGCCCCAACCCCCCGAGTCCTCCCTGCTGGCTTCCCTTGTGACCATTAGTCCCCGCAGTGAGAGGCCTGGATCTTGTCATTTTGGGCTTGGCTCATATTGGTCACTTGGCAAATGCTAAACAGAGTGAATTGGTTCACGGATGGTCTTCTGTGAGCATCTTCCGGGAGCACAGATCTGTCGCCGAATTAATAAACAACACAGCGAGTCCCTCCCGCGTGCCCGGGGCTGCCTGCAGCCCCACAGGTGCCTCACCTCAGCCCTCGATGTCATCAGCGGCAAGTCCTTGGCTCTCCCAGGAGTGTGACAGGGAAAGGACCAAGGAGGATGGAGCCTGACACCCGCTTCTCTTTCTGCGTGTCTTTCTTATGCCAGTTGAAAAGGAAAATTTAGATTTCGATGAAGATTCCCAGCCTCCCCCTGCCACCACCCACCCAGCCACCCCCGCTCAGATAAATAGATGGTACACCCCTGCTGTGGGATCTGGGAGGGCTTGCGGCCTTTCCCTTAGGACCAAGCACTGCAGGGTGGAGGCTATGAACTAGAGGTATGCAAAAAGCCACTCATTTAGATGCTAATTCCCTCATTAGTAGATCATTGTTTTCATCAGACGGTCTTTCTTTTGGTCTTTTGGGTCTTTTATGGTGGTAAGTGAGTCAGGTGGCAGGCTCAGGCCTTGGACAAGCTGAGAGGGATCATTTTGCTGCCCTGTTGTCTCTGTTACCCGGCTTTGCAGATGAAGGCACTGTCATGTTGTAGGCAAAGCTCTGCCTGCTGTGCGGGCTGTCTGTTCCCCTGCATCAGGGCTTCTGGGAAAGATGTGTCTGGGAAAGATGTGTTGGGCCAGGACCTGCAGGGTAGAAAGTCAGGGGCAAAAGAGTGGGGCAGGGTTGAAGGGGGCACTGGGAGATGGTTATGGAAAGTCCAGATGCAGAAAAGACTTAGAAACCAAAGGTTGAGATGGAACAGGGAGATGGCAATCAGGAGCCAGACAGGTTAAGCAGCTGGACTGGACAGGACCAGAATCCTAATAACTAATAATCTACTTACTGTTACTGGGCTAATCATAGAGTTTTACATGGATTATCTCAGTTCAGCCTCAGTAATCCTGTGATGTAGGTGCCGTTAGCGTTCCCTTCTAAAGATGAGGGAACTGAGCCCAGAGAGGTTAAGTAACTTGCACAATGTCACACAGCCTGTAAGCTGGGGTTTGTACCTAATTTGATTGCAGAGCCCCCCCTGCCAAAAAAAAAAAAAAAAACCCACAATGATATATTGTCTTCTGGTCGGTGGGGGCACACAGCAGAAACAAAATGTTCTAGACACAGGGGCAATGCCAGGTTCCGATAGGAAATATTTTATATCCTTTTAGCTGAAGAAGTCGACACCAGCCTCTTAGGCCCACGTCTAGCCTTAGGTTGTAGGGGAAGGATTTAATGACATTTATTTTATGCCAAGTGATTTCATATTTGTTTTCTCATTTAATCACAACAATTCTGTAGGGTTTATTCCTATTCATACACAAATAAACTGAGGTTTAGGGAAGCTAGATAACGTGTCCAAGGTCATACAGCTAATAAGCAGTAGAGTTAAGACTCATGCCCAAGTTTGCTTCCCAAGCTCAGGCTCTTTTATTATAATACTCTTTCTTCAAGTGGTTGCTGAGTAACCTTAGTTTCAGAGTTTCCCAGCGACGAATGGTATCCATGGCAAGTAGGTTTGAGAAGTGTTGCAGGTACATTTTTATGTATTAAAAACTCTGAGAAGGCTTGTGGTACATACAGCTGTTTTACACTGTTTAACTTTGAATTACTCACTCTGGAGCACAGGACTCTTTTTTTCCCCCACGAAACATACTTTGAGAAATGTCGCAGTATATTATCAGGGCTCCTCAAAGTGCAAAGAGGCAAAATTTACTTTAAAAAGATTTATTTTCTTCATTGTCATGAGTTCTAGCACGGGCCTAGAAAATAAGAATGGTCGACAGCAGCTATGACAATTTTAAATGTGTGTAACCTTGATAAAAATAATAATACGTATACGCAAGGAAATATGTGTAAAAGTTCGTTGCATTGTTGTCTGAATAGGAAGAAGTTGGAAACCACCGAAATATCCACTGACAGGGACGGGAAAAGAAAGCATAGTATATCTATACTGTGCAACGCCATGTGGCAGCTAAAAAGAATGAGCTAGCTGTGTATGAGTTAACGTGGATGAGTCCCAAGACATATTGTTGAATAAAAGAGATGGGATGCCGGATAATATATTTAATATGATGCCATTCATGTGAAACTAAGAGAAACTCTCCATTTTTTTTTATATAGACCTATGGGTGTGAGTGCATAAAAAAAGGGATGGGGAAGAGACACACATTAATAACAGTTTTCAACTCTGATGTTTGTAGGTGGTCAGGTGGGACTGAGGGCATGTAGCAGAACAGGATAGATCAGACCAGTGGCTCCCACAGTCTTGGACCAGCAGTCTTAGAACCACCAGACACCTTGTTAGAAATGCAAATTCCTGGGTTCTCCCCTCCACCTCTGAATCAGAAACTCTGAGGATGGGGACCAGCACTCTAGGTTTTAACAAGCCCTCCAGGTGATTCTGATGCATAGTCAAGTTTGAGAATCACTTGGTGAGACGATCCAGTGCCTTAGGTAATAAAAAGGACAGACAGGACACCCTCGTCCACGCTGTAGCTTTGCTATTCAAAACGTGCGGTCTCCAGACTTGTGAGATGGAGGAGAGTGTGGCTTACTTCTGCTCACAATCCTTTGGCCAGAAATAGTCACATGACCCCAACCTAACTGCAAGGGATGCTGGGAAATGTGGGAGGCCACATGGATATTTGGATAGCACCCTATTCCATAGGATGGTTGTCAAAGGAGACCACAGTCTCGTTTATGGAGCTTTTTTTTTTTTTTTTAATAAGAAGCACATATCCATGTATTACCTTTGTAATTAAAAAAAAATCCAAGGTTGCCCGTGGTATGTGTGTATGGAGGGTTGTGTGCAGATTTGGTAGGGAGGCCAGGTGTGTCTCAGAGCCAAGAAATAATAAGGATCTTGGATTCTTCTGCTTTCCATGTATCTCATTTAAACCCCACAACAATCCTCTCAGATGGCTGCTATTGTAAGTCCCATTTTATAAAGGCAGATTCTGAGTCCTAAAGAGGCTCCAGGACTTGTCCAGGTCACACAGAGGGTAAGGGAAGCTCTGAGAATTGAACCTCAGGCTTTAAAAAAAAAAGTTTATTTTTAGAGAGAAAGTGCATGTGAAGAGTGGGGGAGGGGGAGAGAGAGAAGGAGAGAGAGAATCCCAATGCGGGGCTCGATCCCATGATCATGACCTGAGCTGAAATCAAGAGTTGGACGCTTAGCCGACTGAGCCACCCAGGGGCCCTGAACCCCCGGCTTTCTTTCTTTTTTTTTTTTTTTAATATGAAATTTACTGTCAAATTGGTTTCATACAACATCCAGTGCTCAGCCCAACAGATGCCCTCCTCAATGCCATATCACCCACTTTCTCTTCTCTCCCACCCCCACCAACCCTCAGTTTATTCTCAGTTTTTTTTTTTTTTTAATTTTTTTTTCAACGTTTTTTTTATTTATTTTTGGGACAGAGAGAGACAGAGCATGAACGGGGAAGGGGCAGAGAGAGAGGGAGACACAGAATCGGAAACAGGCTCCAGGCTCCGAGCCATCAGCCCAGAGCCTGACGCGGGGCTCGAACTCACAGACCGCGAGATCGTGACCTGGCTGAAGTCGGACGCTTAACCGACTGCGCCACCCAGGCGCCCCTATTCTCAGTTTTTAAGAGTCTCTTATGGTTTGGCTCTCTCCCTCTCTAACTTTTTTTTTCCTTTCCCTCCCCCATGGTCTTCTGTTAAGTTTCTCAGGACCCACATAGGAGTGAAAACATATGGTATCTGTCTTTCTTTGCCTGACTTATTTCACTTAGCATAACACTCTCCAGTTCCATCCACGTTGCTACAAAAGGCCATATTTCATTCTTTCTCTTTGCCAAGTAGTATTCCATCGTGTATATAAACCACAATTTCTTTATCCATTCATCAGCTGACGGGCATTTAGGCTCTTTCCATAATTTGGCTCTTGTTGAGAGTGCTGCTATAAACATTGGGGTACAAGTGCCCTACGCATCAGCACTCCTGTATCCCTTGGGGAAATTCCTAGCAGTGCTATTGCTGTGACCCTCTGGCTTTCTAACATGAAAGCCTTCCCTTTTTTCTCCATGATGCCCCGCTGCCATGTCTTTACAGGGCTTCAGATCACGTGGGTGTCTTCTATTGCAAACGGAAGAATGTGACTCGAGAATTAAATCACCGGGATGCATATGTGAAGGGAAAAACAGATGGGCCTCCTTCCAGCTTCTGCCCTCATCCCTGCCCACTCTCAGATGGCTCATATCCCCAACACAATGCATATCCAGCTCCCAAATCATTCACAAGTGATGTAGGTTTCACCGCAGGTTTGCAGAGGTGCGGGCAGCAGGAGCATTGCTCAGCACACAGGCAGCCTTTTTAAAAATCCTCCATAAGGTTTCAGGGGCTTCACTAGTGCGGACTTCTCTTTTTCCCTCCACAAACTCTTTAGCTCCTCCAGGGACTTGGCTCCAGCCTCCAGCCTCACTACCCTCTCTTACATAATTCAGCGAACAAAACAAATGTCTGGCAAGGCCAAAGCTCTTCGCTGGAAGAATCCCGTGTCCGCTTCTTCCTACTACACCTAAAAAACACCCAGTGGACTTCACATCTGATCAAAGCCAAGGGCATACTTAGCACAGATAGCTAGGACAGCTCCTGGCCAGGTCATCCTGAGAAAATAATTGTACCGTAATAATGCTCTGCTCTTTGGTTGACAAGTGGGGGTGGGCGATAGGGAAGAAATTTCCATGGAGGAAAATATGCATATTTCCAAAAGAAGCTGAGTAAAGAGAGCCAGTGTGTGGGAACCCCGTGACCAGGGTCAAGGCTTTCCAGAGTGTGTATTCTTAAAGACACCTTAGATCATGAATGTTTGGGGGATAAAAGAGGTCAAATTCCAACCAATCATCCCCCTGCCGACGTAAGCTCTTTCGGCTGACGTGTGGCATCACAAATCCTTTCTTCTTTTGTGCAGAAATGGGGTGGGGAGGCTTCCTCTGGCCGTGTTATACCACGAGTGGGGAAACCAGGAGTGACTGGAGAGCGGTGGATGAAAGCACGGGCGTTTGCCACTATTTCCTGGAGGCGGCATATGTTTGCAATCACCCTTGATGCAAGCAAAGCCTGCTGTTCCTGCCAATGACCTTGTTGTAATGGTGGTGGAGAGTGGTGACACAGAGGCCGACTTCTCTCCGGCTGGTAGGTGCCTTTCACCTTGAACTTCCAGTACAGGCGACTTCCAGCCTCTGACAGCA
Source organism: Panthera onca (assembly GCF_046562875.1). Taxonomy (NCBI): domain Eukaryota; kingdom Metazoa; phylum Chordata; class Mammalia; order Carnivora; family Felidae; genus Panthera; species Panthera onca. The sequence continues at coordinate 12,891,410 of NC_138349.1, forward strand.
GCCTACCAGAGCAGGAGCCCTCGATGTCAGTGCCCGTCATGGCACAGCTGACACGGTGCTGAAAATCGCTTCCTCTTCTTCCCTAGCCCTAATCCAGGCCTGAAGCGGTCCTTTCTGATCCGAATTCCCCGCCCGCCGTCCCTTCCAAGGTTTGTTGTGCAGTGGATCTCAGCTTCTGCCACTTAGAAACCCTGGCCTCCAGGGGGCAGCAGACATCTGTGGCAGATGGAAAACGTCTTTGAGGATTGCTGGTTGTCTTTAAAAATTGCAAAACTTTTGCATTCTACTGGATGATACATATGCGTTTGTTTTAATTTAAAATATCTTCAAAACTGTTACAGTTTTTCCTTCCAAGTCTTTGGAATAAATTCTTGGGAAAACGTACCATGTTTCTCTTGGGGTTTTGCATACCCTTAGCCCTCCACTGAGCACACTCTGGGGTACATAGGCAGGCTGATGTCCCACGTTATTGGCCTGTCGTTCAAGGCCCTTCTCAAGTGTGATCCCCATTTCCAAACTTTCCCCCAAGAGACCCCAGTCGGTATATGCCCTGATTTTCAAGACAGCCTGTAAAACAGGGACCTCGTCTTGTCCACCATCCACCCCCAGAGTCCACACAGCACCTTGCACAGAGTGGGTGATCTCTTAAGGGTGTGTGGCTTCCAGCCACCCCCTCTCACAGGACCACCTTACCTCCAGGATACCATACTCGGAATGGCCAGCAGATGGCGCCAAGGTTTCTACCAGAGCTGCCCAGCTGGTTTGTGGTTTGAGTCTGGATTGATGGAGGGAAAGCAGGTTTCCTCTGGCCACATTCTCCTATTCTCCCTCTCAGCTCTGCCCTTCCAGGATGCCCATTCAGCCTTCAGGGAGAGGAGCGAGTAAGAAAGAAAGCCAGGAGGGGTTATCCTTCCATGACTTCTGGTTGTTTGGGGACAGGGCAGGATGCTGGCTGATGTGAGTTTCCAGAAGAATCCCAGGATTCTGCTTGTGTCTCGGAGAGGCTCCAGAAATGTAGAGAAGGAGGTTCAACACCAGGCAATGGAAGAAAATTTTATATTAAGGCATAGGTACTTTATCAGAGGAATATGGAACTAAAATTAAGAAATGATAATATATTGGGATACTACCATTGGGGCCACCATCACCACCACCATCATCCCCCACTACTACTACCAACAACAGGAATACCACCACCAACGTCATCAATGCCTCCACCATCATCACCGCGACCATCACTACCACAGCCAATGCCCCTCTCCATCATGGGTTTAGAGTTTTCCAGATTGGAGAATACCTTACATATGTAATATAGTTTCTATCACTTGATCTTAACAGAGACACTTAATAGAATTTGATAACACACAGGGAGCTTGAAGAGATAATCTGGTAGGAGATCTGAGTTTTCTGTCTAAATTGCATTCTTGTTCCTTTTCATGTTTCCTGGTTTCTTTGGGAGACCCCCAGTAGACCAGAAGAAGAGTGGCTGTGGATGCCCCTAATGTGAGAAGAAAAGGCCCATTGTGCTTTGGAAAGAGAGGGAGAGCAGCTAATAGGGGAGAAAGACCATGCCTGCCCTCCTCCCCCACATGGAGGCTCCATATGGATAGCAACAGGTGACTTGAACTTAATGGATGGCTTTGCTCCTCCCCGGAAACTGCGTACATGACTGATCATTAGCAAGACCTTTGAAGTTCACTCCAAAGTTCTTCCATTTGATGCTTCTGGTAGGATAATAGGACTGCACAAAGACTCAACACACAAAGCCACTCAAATGCTCATAATGGTGGCAAAGGATACGGAAGAGGGTCGCTGTAGCATCTAAGACAACACAGAAGGCCTGGTGCAGGCAGGCTTCCAAAAAGATCCCACACAAGGAGGGTTTTATCTGAACATTAGTTGAAGATGAACACCAGGCCCCTTATTGCTGAAAGACCCATGATCGTCCTACAGGCCACGCCCACCTTCAAGCCTGTGAGCATTCCAAATGCGGAAGTGTCTCAGGCTCAGCAGAGGAGTTCTGCGCCCCTTGTGTGGACGCCATCTTTCTGGGGGAAAACTTGTAGAAAGATTTTTGTTTCTTGCACCATCTGCCGGTGTGGGTAGCTAGAGGCCTGTCTTTAACGTCATGTATGTATGGCAGTGTAAGCACAGCTGTGTATGAACAGACTCAGTACGACTCTGCCGTGAATGTGCGCACAGGATAGGTACAGTTCAAGGAGGAAGAAAGACGATATATGTCTCTTGCTCTAGTTTTATGCATGTAGCATCACAGGCAAATATAGACACCTGGACATTATCAAACCAAAATTAAAAACTCATTGGAAAAAATGACAGTATTTGCACAGATTGCCTATAAATCTTCAATAACTAACTCTCCTTGGGCATAACATCAAATGTTCACTTTCTTTTTAACGTCTCATTAGGAAGGAAATTTATTGTCCAACTATTGAACTAAGTCAATTTTTAAAAAACATTGTATGAATATTTTCAGGAACCATATGCTTGATTTTATATTAGCTTTATGCCACTGTACAGGAAAATGCTTGGTCTTTCCAATGATGAAATGACACTAATCATGAAATTAAAGGAGATAGCGTGTACTCAGTCGGAAGCGACAGCAGTTTCCCATAAAAGTATCATAGCCCTGGCTCCCTTTGATAAGTTAGAATGATGTCACTTCAGGCTGGGCCAGGCACAATCCACTTCCCCTGCTCCCCTGCCCCCAGAACCCTCTTCTATCTAAAAGTGGATCCAAAGAGAGTCTTCAGAGGAACCAGATTCTTATTATGGGGTGTGTTCCCCAGCTGTGCTTGTTTGCCTGCCATGGTGGGAATAGTTTGCGAAGGTCCAGGAAGGAAAAGAAAAATGTTACACAAAAATCAATGGATTGCATATGGTGCCCGTTAAAACTAATAAATAGGCAGAAGATGAAGAGCTGGGCTTACACATGTGAACCTGTCTCAGCAAGGGCCCTGGCATCCAGAGGGAGTGGGAGTGGCTGCTTCCGGTCCCTGTGGCCTTGGACCACACCCATGTGGCAAGAGCTTCCCTGGGCAACTGGGAGAGAGCAGGGATGGAAGTGCAGGGAGGAGGGGGGAACAGGGAAACTTGAGAGTTTGCCTGGCTCTAGTGCCCATCTTTTCTACAGGCTTTTTGGACAGGAGAATGCCTCAGCCATGGGACCTCCAATCAAACAAGAGAGAAATATTTGAGCGTCTGCAAACACTTTAGAAATCCAGGGGAACATGGAAAGCTGTAACACTGAAAGCCAAGCCTCTACTCAGCTGGAAATGAGATTGGCCATGTTTAATTCATGGCCCAGTGTATGGCTTTTTCCCCCAGTTCTACCATGTTGAAGATATATATATATCTTCATATATTTTTCTATGTACATATGTATGTATCTACAAGATATCTGTCATCTATCTATCTATCTATCTATCATCTATCTATCTTTCTTCTATCATCTATCTATCTATCTATCTATCATCATCTATCATCTATCTATCATCTATCATCATCATTATCTATCATCTATCTATCCTCTATCTATCCATCATCTATCTATCTATCTGTATATCATCATTTATCACCTATCGTCTATCTTTCATCATCATCATCTTTCATCTAGCTATCATCTATCTATCTATGTATCATCTATCAATCAATCAATCAATCAATCAGTCATCTTCTAGCATCTATCTATCATCTATCTATCTGAGACCCACAATACTCACATGGAACCAGAATGGGGAAGAATTACTGCTTCACAAGGGTAGGACATGGAATAACTGGATATGAACCTTATTTTTCCTCCCAGCTCTGATTTGTGATTTGGTCTTTAATTAAGGATTCCTTGGACAAATGCCTTTTTCCCTAAAAAAAAAAAAAAAAAAAAAAAATTGCCTGTATCAATATGTTGCTAGGAGTGATCTTCATTTGTTCAGTGAATATTCTAGTATCTGCTTGGCTAAAGACCCTGGGAAGTGCTAGGAAGGGGTTCACACACAAGCAACTAGTGTTTGAGTGAATAGATGTAGGGTACGACTTTGAAAGTGTAATTGGAAACCGTATATGTGTTTTCATGTGTGTGTGTATGTATGTGTTTATACGTATTTATAAATGTGCCTTTTAATTTTTAAAATTTAATCTTAATTTTTTTAATGTAGCAAAGACTAAAAAAAGCTCAAAATATGACTGCCCAGATAATCCCAAAGATCTTTTTAAGGCCTAAAAGTTACATATGCATGTGAAAATACTGAAAAGTGTGCTTTAAAAAGAAATTTATGTTTACCTATTTTTGAGAGACCGAGAGAGCGTTCAGCACACACACAGGATTCACAGCAGGCTCCAGGCTCTGAGCTGTCAGCACAGAGTCCAATGCAGGGCTTGAACTCATGAACCATGAGACCATGACCTGAGCCAAAGTTGGATGCTTAACTGACTGAGCCACCCAGATGTCCTGAAAGGTGTGCTTTTTAATCCAAAACCCAAATTTGAATTTCTGTCAAAAACTCAAAAATTTGTTTCAATTAGAAAACCCCAATGCACCTGTTTGCTAGAGCTGTGTAACAAAGTACCACAAGCTGGGAAGCATAAGACAGTTTATTCTCTCACAGTTCTGGAGGTCAAAATCCAGAAGCAAGGTGTCAGCAGGGCCATGCCTGTGTTCTGGGCTTCTTCTGGTGGTTGCTAGAAATCCTTGAACTCCCTCTGTGTCTCTCCCTGTGTCTCCTCCTTGCAAGGACACTAGTTATATTGGATTAAAATCCACCCTACTCCAGTATCACCCCACTGTAACTTATTAATTATAGCTGCAGAGACCTAGTTCCAAATAAGGGCACGTTCCCAGGTATCACAGGTGAGGACACAGACATATCTTTTTGGGGGATGCAATTCAACCCATAACAGTTAAGAATGCTCATTTTTCTTCTAAGTTTCATGTGACATTGTATGAGTGGAATGTATGTATGTATGTATGTATGTATTCATTGTTTCAGAGTAACCAGCTGAAGAAAGGTGACCCAACATGCATTCCTGTGTGTTTCTTCCCTACGTGTTCAGATAAGTATAATAATAAATAATTTCCCTATGTGTTCAGATAAGGGTAATAATAAAAATTTGGGGGACATTTAAAACCATTCTCTCCAATATTGTCCCTCTTATAATCTGAATGAACCCTAAGGAAGATCTTGGGCCCCAGGACTGCAACCAGTGTTTTCAACACTTGAAGACAGATGCCACAAAGGTGATCATTTTTTCAAAATCTTGTATGGGTCACCACACTTGCAGCTACTTTCTGGATGAAGTCAACTGCTGCTGTTTTCATCAGGGAAAAAGTGTGCCAGGGTGATTTGAGGGCCTTTTCCCCCTGCATGACTCTGTCTTGGAGACAGCAGGAGGGCTGTTGGTTTGAACTACAACATACACCCCAAAACTGTTCACTTCTCTTTATTCCACCACCTCCAACTGCCATAACTCAGCTTTGTCCATTCTTCACATGCACTCTGATTGATCCCTTAAAAGCCTCAATCAAATCATGTCTCTTTCTCGTTTACATTTTCTATGATTTTTTTCCTCCTTCCTTTGCATTTTAGAATGAAATTCGTAAGGTGTGGTCTACATGCCTCTTTCCAACATTTGAAAGGACATCTTGGAATTGAGTCAATTCTTTTGGCCTGACTTGGGTTATGGAGCTGTCCCTATGGCCAGGGCAGATATGACCCTCCGATAGCTGTATTCCTAGAGTAGGGAATGCGGTCAACTCCATTCAGATCACACACACACACACACGGAGGGGCGCTGGAGCCCTAAGGAAAATCAGTGAGCCATTACTGGAGGAAAGGATGCCAGGCAGGCTGTAAAGACAAATGTCCACCCTGTGACAAGGGACCACCATGTGTCCTCCTACTGTAGAGTTCTCTGGCAACAATCTGGCAGAAGTGGAACAAAAGTAGTAGCCACAGGTCTATGGGGGAGGTGGCTGGGCCTAAAAGAAACTAGAGGAAAATGTTTCATTAAGAGCAAACCACAAGAGAGATATGGGGATAATGAAGAGAAGACAATGAAGAGAGAAAAAAAAGGAAGAGAAGAAAATGAGCACTTAAAACCCAAGGAAGTGGTGCTATTCCAATTTTCTGGAGCTTGTGCAGTCAGAGTTCTAGGAAGGCCAGACATTTCTTGCTCAAGACCACTTCCAGAGTCACCCAGATGGGATGCTAGGGCTACAGTCCAGTGAACCAGGTGGGTAGAAACTTCCCTCCTTTCTTTCTGCTTGTCTCTTTGCATTCACTTTTTGAGGGGGATGGTGGGAGAGGATCAGCCTGTTCTTTGGGTGGCCCTAGGAAAAAGGAAGACTTGAGCCCCAAGAGAGATGGTCTGGGGCTGGTCTGACTGGAGCCAGCAAGCATTGACCTGACTGTGCATCAGGCAGGGCAGTGCAGGTGGCTGGGGGCTAATCTGAGCTGCGGATGGAGAAACCCCACCATTCCTGGTGGAAGGTGCTTCAGTTGGTGTAGCCGCTTGCTCAAACTAGTGTGTTTTCCTTCTTTGGCTCTGGTTTTCAGTTCTTGAGTTCTTTGTCATGTGTTTACACTCACAGGGTCAAAGGATGAGTAAATATTTTGTTAGGCAGATTTGTATCTTAGTGAAACTGACTATGCATGTGATAATGCTTTCGCATTGGCAGTGGGGCCTTTGGTGAAGAAATCAGGTAAGAGAGTGTATACAGAAAGGCTTGTGAGGACTTATGTGGGAAAGGGTTCCTTGCTCCATTCCGAAGGTGGCCATGGAACCACACATGTATGGAAGTCAGAACTGGAGGTGGAGTTCCTCCACACACAGGACGAACCTCATGTGTCTGCCTCCTGTGTCTTTGTTGCCCTCTCTCAACTCCTGGAATGAGGTGGCACCCATGACCCATGTAAAGACTTGCCAGGTCGCCATGCTCAGCACAGGGTCACGTCCAGAAGACACGTTAGTGTGGCACCCACAAAGCGTGGAAAATTCATCTAAATTGTTACCAAAGTCCTTCCAAGAGAAGTAGAGACATGTTGCACAATTCAGAGCAAAATGTCCCTAAATATCTCTCTGTTCTTCCAAACCTCCCTGAGTCTCAGTTTTCTCATCTGAAAAATCTGGAAAATAATTTTGTCCACTTTGTAGGGTTTTGGAGAAAACCAACTGTGACAATACCTGGTAAGTGCAGAGCATGTGCCTGGCTCATATTAAGCCTCTGTTATGTGCAATGTGAGACCCTCAGTACCTCATAACCCCCCCTTGAGCTTAAGAATGAACTTTGTAGATAAGACACAACATCTATACACTCACAGACTCCAAACACCAGCCATTTCCCTGTTGGCTTCCTTAGGTAACGCAGCCTCCTTCATTGACAATTCTGAGTGCAGTCAGAGTCCCAAAGGAAAGTTGTTTGCAGAGAGTAAGCTGGGGAGGGGAAGGCTCAGGGGGACCCTCTGCTTATCACTTTCTATTTGGGTGCTTAGGACAATGGCCATCTCCAGCTAGATCCAAAGCCTTTGATGGCAGGTGCAGCACAGTTGGAAGAAGTCAGGAATTTCCATGAAACAACCCAGAAAGTTCTGGGAACCGCTATATAATAATTATATTACTAATAATGGCTCTCTCAACACCAATCCCAGCCTCCTTCCCCTTGCCTTCCTCTACTAGGAGGGCAGGAAAATAAAAAACTCACCTTCCTGGTTCTGAGCTGGGAATGGTCATGTGACATTGGCGGATCAAATGGGAGTGGTTGAGCACTGGGGATTTCAAAGATTTTCATTTCCATCTGCTTTCCCCTTCTTCCTCCCCTCCCTCCAAAATGCAGATGTGATAACTCAAGCTTCAATGGCCACTTTGAGTTTGTAAAGGAAAGTTCAAGAGAACCACAGAAACTTCAAGCCTGACATCCTAGAACATGTTGAACCAATACCCGGAGAAGTCTACTGTACTTCTCATATGAGAAAAAGACGAAACCTCTTAACTGCTTAAGCCATGTATCAGGGCATCAGTTAGGGTATATTCTTGTAACAAAGAAATGCTAAAAGTTAGTAGCTCAAACCAGATACTTCATTCTCTTTCCCATGTAAATAGTTCAGAGGTGATAGGTACAGGGTAGCCAGGCTTCTCTGCTCCATGAATTCATTCATCCAAGTTTCTGGCATTCTTTTGGTTGTGGCTTTACCATTTCCTGAAGTGTTGTTGTCTATGACATATTCAAGGTTGGCTCTGCAGAACAATGCTTGCATTTCAACCCCTAGGAAGGGGTTCAACCCCTAGCACCCCACTTCTGCTAGTCTTGGGGCACCTCAACTCCTTGTGGTTCCTTTCACCTGTCTACACCTCTGTATAATAATTTCTTCATTAACATCTCTCTAGTTAAACCCTCTGAGTGGAATTCTATTTCCTGCCTGATTTTAGACTTATGAAGTATGGAATGCAGATAAAGGAAAGACCATGTTGAGCTAGAGTGGTCATGAGGGGCTGTCAAATAGCAGCTGGTGTAAAACAGGGGCTGGTTACCTATAGCTCATGGACTAAATCTCTGCAATACAAATACAAATCATTGGAATACAAACTCATCCATTTATTTATGTATAGTGTGGCTGCTTTTATGCTATGATGGCAAAGTTGCAACCAAGATGGTAGGGACTGTAAAGCTTAAGATATTTACTATCTGGCTTTTACAGAAAAGGTTTGCCAACCTTTGGAGGAAGCATAATGCAGTAGAAGGAGTAGGTCAGATAGACCTGGGTCCAAATGTCTGTTTGGATTTCATCATTTGTACGTAATTTAAACTTCTCAGAGCCTATTTCTTCATGCACAAAATGGGGATAGTGTTAGCTCCATCCCAAGGTTGTCATGATGATTAAATGTGATAGCACGGTACCCACAGGTGAATAGCGAATGATCGTTTCCTACTCTCTACCCTTCCCCCAGTCAGATATCAGCAACAGTATAAAGAAAGACACAAATATGGGTCTCAGAGAGGTAGCCAATGTGATGGCAGGAAATGGTGTATCAGGAAAGTGTGGGAGGTGAGGTTAGACTATACTTATAAACAGGACCAGCTACATGACTTGCTAGCCCAGTGCAATATGTGAACACAGGGCTCCTTATTCAAAAATTATGAAGAATTTCAAGATGGTGATGACAGAGTGTTAAGCCAAGTCCAGGGTTCTTCTGAGTGTGGGGCACAGTGTGACTGCTCACGTCACACGGTCATGAAGCCTAGAGTCACCAGAAGAGGCCCCACCATCCTCAGGGCAGACATGGAAGGGCAAAGGTGTGTGAGCTCTTGATGGTCCGATCTGGGTTCTGGTGTTGACATTGCCACTTGCCAGGTATCTGGGCTGATCAGTTTTGTGTTCTGAGTGTTGGAGTCATCTGTAAAGTATTAAGGACCAATTGTATTGAGTTCAGTGTGTGGCACTTAGTTGCCCTTAGTAAATGACAGTTCTCTTTTCTTTGATGGATTTACCCTTTCTGAGTTAACATATTTACATACTGTGTCTATGTTGAACCCCGTGCAGAACACAAGAGTCTACAGGATGGGCCAGACAAGCATCTGGTTCCCAATGTGCAGTCACTTCCCTGGAACCATGCTGAAACCACATCACTTACTCCAGGACAGCCCTGTGCTAATGGAAGGGAGAAAATAACATCTTTCTCTTTGCCAAATGCCTCACCTCCTCCTGCCTTCAGAGTTTCCAAACACGCTCCGATTGAAAGTAAAAATTCACTTCCTTTTTATTTACTTATTTATTAAAAATTTTTTAAATGTTCATTTATTTTTGTCTCACAGGATCCCCCTTAGGATCTCTTGTAGGGCTGGTTTAGTGGTGACGAATTCCTTCAGTTTTTGTTTGTTTGGGAAGACCTTTATCTCTCCTTCTATTCTAAATGACAGACTCACTGGATAAAGGATTCTCGGCTGCGTATTTTTTCTGTTCATCACATTGAAGATCTCCTGCCATTCCTTTCTGGCCTGCCAAGTTTCAGTAGAGAGATCGGTCACGAGTCTTATAGGTCTCCCTTTATATGTTAGGGCACGTTTATCTCTAGCTGCTTTCAGAATTTTCTCTTTATCCTTGTATTTTGCCAGTTGCACTATGATACGTCGTTCAGAAGATCGATTCAAGTTACGTCTGAAGGGAGTTCTCTGTGCCTCTTGGATTTCAATGTCTTTTTCCTTCCCCAGATCCGGGAAGTTCTCAGCTATTATTTCTTCAAGTATACCTTCAGCACCTTTCCCTCTCTCTTCCTCCTCTGGAATACCAATTACGTGTGTATTATTTCTCTTTAGTGCATCACTTAGTTCTCTAATTTTCCCCTCATACTCCTGGATTTTTTTTATCTCTCTTTTTCTCAGCTTCTTCTTTTTCCATAATTTTATCTTCTAGTTCACCTATTCTCTCCTCTGCCTCTTCAATCTGAGCCGTAGTTGTCTCCATTTTATTTTGCAGTTCATTGATAGCATTTTTTAGCTCCTCCTGGCTGTTCCTTAGTCCCTTGATCTCTGTAGCAAGAGATTCTCTGCTGTCCTTTATACTGTTTTCAAGCCCAGCGATTAATTTTATGACTATTATTCTAAATTCACTTTCTGTTATATTGCTTAAATCATTTTTAATCAGTTTGTTAGCTGTCGTTATTTCCGGGACGTTTTTTTGAGGGGAATTCTTCCGTTTGGTCATTTTGGATAGTCCCTGGAGTGGTGCGGGACTGCGGGGCACTTCCCCTGTGCTGTCTTGAATACCTTGCGTTGGTGGGCGGGACTGCAGCCAGACCTGATGTCTGCCCCCTGCCCACCGCTGGGGCCACAGTCAGACTGGTGTGTGCCTTCTCTTCCCCTCTCCTAGGGGCGGGATTCACTGTGGGGTGGCGTGGCCCGTCTGGGCTACTTGCACACTGCCAGGCTTGTGGTGCTGGGGATCTGGTGTATTAGCTGGGGCGGATCGGCAAGGTGCACAGGGGCAGGAGGGGCAGGCTCAGCTCGCTTTTCCTTCGGAGATCCGCTTCGGGAGGGGCCCTGCGGCACCGGGAGGGAGTTAGACCTGCCGGAGGGATGGATCCGCAGAAGCACAGCATTGGGTGTTTGTGTGGTGCAAGCAAGTTCCCTGGCAGGAACTGGTTCCCTTTGGGATTTTGGCTGGGGGATGGGTGAGGGAGATGGCACTGGCGAGCGCCTTTGTTCCCCGCCACGCTGAGCTCTGTCGTCTGGGCTCAACAACTCTCCCTCCCGTCGTCCTCCAGCCCTCCCATTCTCCGAGCAGAGCTGTTAGCTTATAACCTTCTAGATGTCAAGTCCTGCTTGCTGTCGGAACACATTCCATCCGGCCCCTCTGCTTTTGCCAGCCAGACTCGGGGGCTCTGCTTGGCCGGCGGGCCGCCCCTCCGCCCCGGCTCCCTCCCGCCAGTCCGTGTAGCGCGCACCGCCTCACCGCCCTTCCTACCCTCTTCCGTGGGCCTCCCTTCTGCACTTGGCTCCGGAGACTCCGTTCTGCTAATCCTCTGGTGGTTTTCTGGGTTCTTTAGGCAGGTGTAGGTGGAATCTAAGTGATCAGCAAGACGCGCGGTGAGCCCAGTGTCCTCCTACGCCGCCATCTTCCCAGGATCTTTCAATGTTTATTTATTTTTGAGAGACAGAGAAACAGCACGAGCAGGGGAAGGGCAAAGAGAAAGGGAAACACAGAATCTGAAGCAGGCTCCAGGCTCTGAGCTGTCAGCACAGAGTCCCATGTGGGGCTCCAACCTACCAATGGTGAGATGGTGACCTGAACCGAAGTCGGAAGCTTAATGGACTGAGCTACCCGGGCGCCCCAGTAAAAATTCACTTCTTAAATGGCCCTTGTCCCACATCCATTTGGTGGTAGTAAATGAATTTGCCATGATCCTATGGGGCCCCTTGGTCCTGCAAGCAGACTGAAGCAAACAGCTCCGTGCTCCTGGGAAGGGGCAGGTGCTTCAGGCAGCACCCCGTGTGAGACTTGTATAATGTGCATCTGTCAGGCGGTAATTTGGAGTTTGCAGGTTAGAGGTGACACCTGCCTGCCTGGGAAGCCACGACTGCTCTCTGGAGGGAAGTGGTGGCCTGGGGAAGCACTGGGGCAGGAGGGCAGGGGGCAAATGCAGGCATTTCCAGGCTTTTAGTGAACTCCATCCTGGCGTCAGGAATCCGCGGGTGTCACGGAGGGTTTGGCTTTGTTTTCGTTTTTAGCGAAAATGGTGGCTTTCTGTCCCAGTTAAGGGACACGTTCTTCCTGTTGTTCTGAAGCAGCTTCTGGAGGCTGCCAGGCTTCCGCCGTCCAGGTAAAGCAGCAGCACATGACGTCTTCAGGAATCAGTGGTCTTGCCCGCTGGACACGGCGTGCAGACGCTTTAATCAGATGCTGATTTTTGAACTTGGCAGCAGGAGCACAACCTCTGCCTATTGCAATAGACAGTGCTTAAAACAACCTAAGAAACGTGTTGATTCGAAGAGCGGCAAATAATTAGGAGCTGCTGCGTTTTGGCTTTCTTGTTGTTTTTTTGTAATGGCCCGGCGTGAAGAAGCCACAGAAATGAATACATCGGAAGGGATCCTCGCAGGCAATACATTCTGTGTCTCTGATTCCCATTTCCAGCTCTGCAGTTTTTGCTGGTGTATTTGGCCTTGGCACGTGCCGGTGACATTTGGAGTCGCAGACTCTGAACACACAAAGCCTGGAGTTAGATGACCTCACAGAGCTCCTTCTCCTACAAAGGGAGGTATACGAGAAGGTCAGTTCTTTTGGCTCAAATGCACAAACAAGTCCAAATGGCTGGATAATCATTCCTGCCTCCACTTCCCCCAGAGGCACCCCAGGGAATTTACAGTAGTCAGCATTACACTTTGAACTTCTTCTTAGTGTGCAAAAGTCAGTTGTTCTCTCCAGCCAGTCCTGGAGCCCTCCAGTGGTCTGATTAAGGTTTCCTGCTGCTATTTAAATGCCAAGGCAGACGCTTAGCATTTACCAAAAATAAATGTTGAGGTGAAGATTTGACATTTGTTTTCGAAGTGAGAGGCCATCTACCCATCACAGCATCCAGTTTGTTAGGTATTCTTTTTATTAGACCAAATGATTCATGTTAGCAAATAAATATAAATCAGCCTCTGTTGGCTATGGTTTTATTGAAAAGGTAGATTCTGATTTTTCAGGGCAGTTTGGAACTCGCTCAGTTATGGCGTCTCAGAGTACGGCAAGGCCATAGTCTCGTAGATCATCTATCTGATGCATGAATTTGCCGTATCTCTCCCTCAGCTTTAGTTTGTTAAGCTTGGGTGCAGTGATATCCAAGGATGGTAATAGAAAATGGGATAGAGCACTTGAGTGATGGTCTCAAATCCAACTCATGGCGGTAAGCACCTCCTTTGAGTGGTCCATTGCAGTGTCCTGGTGGGGTTTTGGATAATAAGCAAGTGAGTTAGCATGAGAATAGACCAGTGCTTGGTCTAGAGGGTTTGGATCCTGAGCAGCATCTGGTTCTGCTTTTAGTGGTTGTACCTCTGCTTGACCATGTCTTTGTGGTTTCACATGGTCAAAGCACCCTGCTTCTTATCCTTCTTTGTGACATTTATTCTACTTATCCTTCTTCTTCCCTATTGTCCACACAATAGAGTAGATAGGGCATGGCCAGGATTGCTCTGTGTGGAGCTGTGATCAATCTGGCAGAGGGTTTTAGGCACTGTTTTGCCATAAACCTCAGGGAATAACTTCTGGGCAAGCCTGGTTCTGTAACTGGTAGGGTCGTCCAGTGAAAAATGAAAATTTGGGGCCCTAATTAAAAAATTAAGAATTTCAAGATGGCAACAGGAGGGCCACACATAGGGTCCTTCTGAGCACAGGGCTATGTGACTGTATAGGTTTCATGCCCACGAAACTGGCCTTGTCTTCAGGGTAGTGGGCATGGGAGACTGCTGTCTCAATCTTGACTCCACTTACTGAGAAACTCTTGGGGAATTGTATCTCTCAGAGTTGGAAGTGAAGCCTCTCACCATCCCTGCAGTGGGAAAGGACATGGCCCTGATGCAGGGGGTCCATGCTCCAGGAAGGGGCAGCTTTCCAGAGAGTGCCACATTAAGCTCTGAGGGAAAAGCAGGTACAGAAATGTGGCCCCTGTGTATGGTTACAACAGATTGGGGACAGAAAGGACAGTTGGTGGAGGACAAAGTTCCCTGCTGACACTGCTCCAGTCTTTATCCCCTGGTTACACCTTGATCCCCTCCCCCCACTCCCACAGACTAATGAATGCTGAAATAGTGCTACAAATCAACCTCAGCCAGCCTTCCACCTTAAATGTGAAGACAATTCCAACAGCACTCAGGGAGCCGGGGAGGAGATCTAAGGAATATATATCACCTCCATCATAGGGATGGATGGATGGTTTGAGACAAATCACAGGCCTGGGGAGACCTGCCTCAAAACAGAAAACTAACAACAGGGGATTCGTGAAATGTGACACATGGCAGGCAATGATGCTGAATACATACATATTTGAAGAAATAAAGTTTAGACATGAAACCCTTACAAGAATGTGAAAAGTATTTCTATGAAAGAAGAGATGGTCATTAGACCAAAATACAAGAGATGTTAGCATAGGTAAGAAAAAAATTTGTGGAAACCGGTAATGCCAAAATAGAATTTAAAAGAATAATTTGATCATTTAAGAACAGAGTGACACAGTTGAAAATTTTTATAAGATGTGGAAATTAGGCTTGAGAAACCCACTCCCCACCAGATGCAGAGGAAAAATTAAAGAGAGATAAAGAGAGAGACTTTTTTAGTCTCCATAGCTAACTCCCCTTGTCCTCTGAATGTCCCCGGAGTTACTTGAGGCTGGTTCCTGAGATCTCATTTCTCTAGCTACACTTTCTCCCTAGGTATGCTCATCCATTCCAGGCTTCAAAACCATCAGAGAGATAACTGATATGGAGGTGAGGGGCACCTGGGTGGCTCAGTCAGTTAATCATCTGACTCTTGGTTTCAGCTCAGGTCATGATCTTGTGGTTTCATGGGTTCAAGCCCCACATCAAGCTGTGCACTGACAGTGTGGAGCCTGCTTGGGATTCTCTCTCTCTCCTTCTCTCTCTGCCCCTCCTCTACTTACACTGGCCCTGTCTTTCTCAAAATAAATAAATTAAAAAAATTTTTTTAAACAATTGACATGGTGGTGAGATTACATAGCTATATGTATCTAAGCAGAGTTGCTGAAGAAGAGAAAAATATTTAAAGATATAATAGAAGAAAACTTTCCTGAACTGAAGAAAGGTCTGAAGTCCTAGATTGAAAGAGTGCTCCGTGTATAGGTAAAATTAATTAAAAATTGTCAAGGCCTAGACCAATATCTTGAATTTTCTTGAATTTCTAAAGCATTACTGGTTACTTAGAATGGAAAACAATGTTAGGCTGGCTACAGAATTTTATGCCATGTTCAATTCCATAAGGCAATGGAACAGTGCTCCTGGTTGTTCCATTTGTGAGTACAAGAATTTCTGTGAAGAATTCTGTGGTCAGTTGAAGCAGACACTTTTTGTGCTCTGCACCGTGTTCTCTCTGGATGCCTGTGATTTCAGCTACCTGTTGTGGCACCTGTGGCAGTTCCCGGACATGCTGTCTGCTACCCACCTCCAGCCATTTTGGGGACCTTTCTGCATACAGGATTTTTCCAAAGAAGTGAAAGGGAGTTAATATTCCTGGGGGCAGTGTGACCCACTGGAGATAGAAGTTGGCAGATGAATGCCCGAGCCTCCCACCCTTCATGGAACAGTTTTGAGGCACATTCTCCATGTTTCCTCAGGGGTCCCCAGTGGCATTGGGCCCCAGTTGGTAACCAGATCAATCAAACCCTCATTATTGTTTTCCATCTTCTCTGTCTCTCCCTGCTTCCTCACTGCTGTTTCCTGGGAACAGTTCCAAAATAAATTACTCACACCCAAGTCTTCATCTCAGGCTCTCTTTTAAAAGGGCAAAACCTGGGGCGCCTGGGTGGCTCAGTTGGTTAAGCGTCTGACTTCGGCTCAGGTCATGATCTCGCGGTCTGTGAGTTCGGGCCCCGCGTCGGGCTCTGTGCTGACTGCTCAGAGCCTGGAGCCTGTTTCAGATTCTGTGTCTCCCTCTCTTTCTGCCCCTCCCCTGTTCATGCTCTCTCTCTGTCTCAAAAATAAATAAACATTAAAAAAAATAAAAGGGCAAAACCTAAATTAAAACACCTACCTATCTCTTCGTTTTGCATGAAAGCAACAAAAAGAAATTCTCACATATTTAAGGACTCAGAAAATATACAACTATGTACTCTTGGTGATAAAATTATATGAACATATACTGCAGCCAATGAGAGATGAGCAAAGGAAAGACCTCAGGAATGAGGAGATGTGTGACAAAAATTTAAAAAGAATCAACAGAGAGCATAGAAACCAATTAAGCATGGAATTATCCAAACGACTGTGGTAAATGTGGTCTTAAAGCAATGTAAATATTACAACTCTTGAAAATAAAAGACAGTGAAAAACAACATAATAATAAACTCCAAGAAATATTGTTTCTTGATGTTGATTAGTCAAGGTACATAGCATAAAATAGAAATTTTAAAGTATAAAAGCTAGACCATTAAGATTAAAAGTAATCTTATCCCTTCTACCACTGGTCCTGAGTCATCCAGTTCCCTATCCTGTAAACATCTATCTTACTAGTTTATTTTGCAGCTTTCAAAAATATTCTCTACATATTCCAGAAATTCCATATGTACTCCCCCCACCCCCATTTTTCCCCCCACAAATGACGCTGGAGAGCCTTGCTTTTCTCAGTGAATTTTGAATATTACATTTTAAAAATCATTTTATGTCCTTCTTTTAATACAACTGCAGAGTATTCCTTTGTATGGATGAACCTCAAGTTACCTCTTCAGTCTCCCATGATAGGCCTCTAGGTTATTGCTAATGTATTGCTGTTACAACAGGGCTCCACTGAATAGCCTTAGCACAGGTATGGGGTTATCTGTCCTCTTCCCTCTTGAAACTCTCTCCTCTTTTGCTTTCTGTGATACTGTGCTTTCCAGTCTGTCCTGGGACTTCTCTGGTTGCATTTTTTCAGTCTCCTTTGCCAACTCTCCTTGTCCCCTGAATGTCCCCATATTTACTTGAGGCTTATTCCTGAGATCTCACTTCTCTCTCTATACTTTCTCCCTCGGTATGCTCATCCATTCCAGGGCTTCAAAACAAACTATATACTGATGATTGCCTAAATTCTATCTCCAATCAAACCTCACTTCTGAACTCCAGTGCCTGCATGATACCCTCACTCATATCTACTATAGATGCTGCAATCTTATACCCTAAATGGGACTCTGGAAGTTTCTGTCCAATCCTTTTCATCTCCCAGTCTTCCTCAAGTCATATAACTATAGCAATATCTCTCTAGTTCCTCAAGCCATATCCTGGATACAATTCTACCTCCAAAATATATTCACAGTCCTACCATTTTCATCTCTCAGCACTACCGCTCTTGCACTGACTGCCACCATATTTCTCATGGGCCACCACAAAGCCCTGGCTGGCCTGTCTGTTTCCACCCCAGCTTCCACAATCTATTCTCCATTCAGCAGCCAGAGGGACTTTGTAGGATGTAAGACTTCTGTCTCCATGTTATGGCAGTTATCATGCTGTCATATAATGAGTTTTGTGTTTGACCCCCTGCAAGATTGAGGTCTCCTTGAGACACAATTGTCATTGACTTTCCAGCTCCTGGAATACTGGGTGTACCTATTAAAGTAGGAAATTCACATGGAACTACGTTTCCAAATTACAAAGAGGAGTACATTTAAGTCAAGTGAAGAACACATTTTCTAAATCACCATTGAAATATGAAGGGTCTATTAGGTCAGAGGTAGGGTATCCCAGCCCATCTCCCATCTCAATCTCCTTTCCTCTTCTCTCATTCTTTGACCTTTAGGTGACCTGACAGAGTGCTTTAAGAGAAGCAAAGATCTCTATGGGCTACCATGTTTCTGAGTCTTTGGAAAGGTTCCCTTGTCAGTGCACAGGGAACTCTAACAATAAAATGACAGTCCTGATAGACTTTCAAGATTTCATGTTATTATTCTATTTGTGAACAATAATGATTATCATGATCCATTCCTCTGTATAGACATTTTAAATACTGGTTAAGCAACTGAGAATTAATTTATTGGTAATGAACATTTTCAACTTCATTAGATACTCAGAAGCCTACTACATTATCATTATCTGGATGCTAAATTTTAATTGCATACAGCCTGGTCCCTCAATAATTAACACATTGTATATCCCACCTAATTCACAAACTAATTGTCATTTCTTAGATCTTAATATTACTTGCTAATTTTGCCGAGGATAAAAAAAAAATCTGACTGTCAAAACTCCAGAGAAAATGACATTATACAGGCACAATAGTGACAAAACAAGTTAATTTATTGCAAAGTCACCGGGAGAAGGAGTTTTTAATTGCATATTTGTTACCTTCATAAAAGACATAAATGGCTTTTTAGTTACATATTTGCTTATTTCTTACATATTAAAAAAGTGTTAACAAGCCTGATTAAAATTAATTGCAAGGTCCAAGATCTGAGTGGAGATACTAACATTAGCAAACTTCTAATTGAAGCCCAAAGAGGAAGAACACAAGGAGATTCTGGGTGGAAAAGGAATCAGAACAGATGTTTGACTGTGGAGATGGAAAATAATTAAGTGACCCACCAAGAAAAAGAGAATCTAAAGAGAAATTCAAACTGGATAACAAATAGGAAAAAAACTTATCCTGATAATATTAACGGTGGTAACGGTGATTTGCTTCTAAAGGCTCGAGCTGGAACAATCACCAGTGTTCTCAGACAACTTTAAAAGATGCACACTTGGTTGTCATAGTCTGGAAAGCTATCGTTGTGAAACTATTTCTCACATTGCACGATGTCTTGGTATCTTTCCAAATCGATGTCAATTCCCTCTATATGCAGCAAGTTCTATATGAGCTCCTACTGGCAAAATATGGCATCTTTGCGGGCATCTGGGTGGCTCAGTCAGTTGGGCGTCCGACTTCGGCTCAGGTCATGAACTTCAGGTTTGTGAGTTTGAGCCCTGAGTCGGGCTCTGTGCTGACAGCTTAGAACCTGGAGCCTGCTTCGGATTCTGTGTCTCACTCTCTCTCTCTGCCCCTTCCCCCTCTTGTGTTCTCTCTCTCTTTCAAAAATAAATAAACGTTAAAAAAACAAAAACATGGCATCTTTGATGACCTGGGGCTGCCATATCTTTTAGAGATACTGGCAGATGGGAAACACTCTAACCTTTTATTTTCATGACTGGTTGTTTCTAATAAGAAAGAATACCATCTTTCCTGATGTGACATTTCCCTAGTACTGTTTACATTCAAATGTCCTTCCATCCAGTCATTCTGTACACAAAGGCAAGAAGTTTTTGAGTGCTGATGCATTAGATATGTCTCCCAAAATGAGGGGCAGCCTTCCTAACTACAGATAACAGAATAAGACCTCTAAAACAGGGCTTCCCCAAGAAAAAGATTTTATATAAGAAGAAAAATGGCCATTTGTACCACGTGTAGAAGGATATGTAGAAAATGCCCAGATGTCCCATGAATCGCTTAAGCTATTCATGGTCAGCTTGCTTTCATGGTGCATTTGGACCAACGTGACTTTTCATTGTTTCAGCAACAAATTAAAGAAGTCATCCATCCTGTTTATAAAGATTTTTTTTTTCTGCAAGGTTATCTGTTGATTGGACATTCTCTTATCCAATGCAATTAACAATGGCTATCAGTCAGTTAATTGAAACAGTTGACTAAAGTAGGGAATTATAAAAGATGGCATATGAGGACTGTATTCAAAATATTTTACATTTACTTAAAACTTATAAATGTGCATTACTTTACTAATATTTTCATATGAGGCCTTTTCTGTGAGTGTGGGATTGTTGATTGCATATTCCACATTGGTTTTCTCACATTCAACAAATCAATAAGGCGTGGCCTATCATTTGGAGAGTTAATTTCTTTCAACTAGAACAAAGTAATTGTGAAGCAAGATTATTCTAGATGTAATTTTGCCCATCTTGTAGAGTTTTGGCTTCCATCACTAAAAGAATTTTTTTAAAAATGGGGTGCCTAGGTGGCTCAGTCAGTTGGACGTCCGACTTTGGCTCAGGTCATGGTCTCACCGTTAATGGGTTTGAGCCCTGTGTCGGGCTCTATGCTGACAGCTCGGAGCCTGGAGCCTGCTTCAGATTCTGTGTCTCCCTCACTCTCTGCTTCTTCCTGCACTCATGCTGTCTCTCTCTCTCTCTCTCTCTCAAAAATAAATAAATGTTAGGGGCGTCTGGTTGGCTCAGTTGGTTAAGCGTCCGTCCACCTCTTGATTTCAGCTCAGGTTATGATCTCACGGTTCATGGGTTCAAGGCCCACGTCAGGCTCTGTGCTGACAGCATGGAGACTGCTTGGGATTCTCTGTCTCCCTCTCTCTCTGCCCCTCCTGTTCATGCTCTTTCTCTCTCTCTCTCCTCTCTCTTTCTCTCAAAAATAAATAAACTTAAAAAAAGTGTCTCTTATGGTTTGCTTCCCTCTTTTTTTTCCTTCCCATACATTCATCTGCTTTATTTCCTAAATTCCACATATGAGTGAAATCATATAGTATTGTCCTTCTCTGACTTATTGAGTAATATTCCATTGTGTATGTTCTTTATCCACTCATCAGTTGATGGACATTTGGATGACAAGCATAATAATGTCCCACGTTTGCAAAATCAGAAAATGCGTATGCACAGAAGTTTGGATATTAGGCTACTTAAAATATACAGGAATATCAACAGAGTTTATACCTGAATGGTGGAATTAAAGGCAATATTTATTTTCTCTGTGCTTTTCTGTAATTTCAAAATTCATCTATATTGAACAAGCATTCTTTCTGTCTTATCAAAAAGGATACATTTTAGTTCTAAGCTAAAAAGCAGATTAGAGTCACTTCTGGTAAATCTTTTATGGGGACTCCAACCAACATATTCTGGCTGTTCTGCTGCACCTTTCAAAAGGGACAGTCTGAGGAGGTGACAAACCCTTAAGGGAAGTGAGATCCCTGAATGAACTGGCTGCACCTCTGGAAATTGAATTCCTAGCAGGAGTATATGCCCCTCAGTCTTCCAAATTCTCTCTAGATGCCGATGACAGAGACTCGGGTGATGGATTTGTGACTTACTACTCTGGAACACTTGGTGATTCAAGGCAGAGAATCAGTTATTTTTTGGCCTTTGGGAAGTCTGAGTTTTGAGAGGGAAGTTTAGGACTCATTCTACTTCCCTCCAGACGCCAAAGGGAGAGACGTATTTTGTGGAATTAAACTATGGCAGCTTCCCTACAACGTTCAAGTATTTGAATAAAAAGTTTATGCAATTCATTGCTATTTGGAAGTCCCTATTTTGATCAGAAAATTTTAGTAGACCCAGACCCAAATGTCTCTCTCCAGTGTTGGGAAATGTGCCCTAGAAAGGGCAGTCCCGTGTGCACTGGGGCAAGAGCATTAACTGATCATCGCTTCCTGGAGATTTTGGCAACGTGTGTCCAAAGCTCTAAAATGTAACTTATATTGACTCCATAATTCAATTCTTTTGTTCGTATCTTATTGATATATATCTTAAGGCAATAATCAGGAAGGTACAGAGGTAAGAATGTTGACTGCAGAACCATTTACATCAATGGAAAATGAAAGATAAATGTCCAACAACAGAGGATTTAGTTAAACGAATGATACATCTACAAATGCACACTGTTAATTTATTAATAGTCAAGCTTCAGATGAACACTTTTTAACATGAGAAAAGCTCAGAACAGAACAGGTTATAAAATATTCAGTGATCCCGACTTTGTTTTACAAACAGGAAAAGTATGTGAGTCTGTAGAAAAATGTTGGAATGTGCCTCAGTGTTAACAGTCTATTCTTTGGTAAAATTATGAGTCATTTCCTAAAGACTTAATTGAATTGAATTAAAACAAATATTCTAACATAATAAAAGGTATTTAGCAAAAGCTACGACTCCTCCCCCACCCCTCCCACCCCTCACTGCCAGCTCCCCTCCCCAGCTGCAACCCATACCAGTTTCTTGCGTTCCCTTCTAGAGACATTCTCTACCCATTAAGGGTGGATTTGTATTTTCTTCCTCATACTTTTATGTATCAAAAAATAAAACAAATGTTTCAAAATGATGTTTCACTTTACTGGTTCTAACCCTCCGCCAGTAATTTCCAACAGATCTTGAATTACTATTATATCCTACAAATGAAATGATGGAACAGACGTTATTCAACAATCCATTTAATTTCCATTTATATCATGGAATGAAAAATAGCTTCTTACGATTTTACTTAAATAACCAATTTTGATGCTGTTCTATTAGGCTTTCTAACAGCATGAAGGCCCGGAAATTAAATTGTTCCACTTTCTTCTCCGTAATTATATACAATTAAAATGGTTACAGACCCTAAAGTTTTCTTCCAAGCTTTAGACCCTTCAACTGTCATTTTTTATTATCTTGAAACGCAACACTTCTTAGTAACACTTTGTATGCAGTGAGTTAAGTGAAGAGGAAGTATTATATTTAACTGATGTGGGTGTTCTTTAATTAATCTGAATCAGCTTTCGTGATATGGGTACTAATTGTTTTCTTTGAAAAAAAAATTACCGTAGATGTGTGATTCTTCTACGCCTGTTGCTTCTTTAAGCAAATTGTTAATTGCGGAAAATAAGAATGTTACCTTCTTCCAATAAATAATCAGCATCACATGAGAAGAGTTGTTCCTGACCGAACTTTCTGGCTTGCATGAACAGGAGATTGGCAGTGTTTGTGATCGGCAGTTTTTTCTCACTTTTTTTTTTTAATGTTTATTTATTTTTGAATTTTTTTTTTTAACGTTTATTTATTTTTGAGACAGAGACAGAGCATGAACAGGGGAAGGTCAGAGAGAGAGAGGGAGACACAGAATCCGAAGCAGGCTCCAGGCTCTGAGCTGTCAGCACAGAGCCCAATGCGGGGCTCAAACTCATGGACTGTGAGATCATGACCTGAGCTGAAGTCGGATGCTCAACTGACTGAGCCACCCAGGCACCCCTGTTTTTTCTGACTTTTAATGCTTGCTTTACATCTATTCATAAGTTATGAGGAATAATTATAGCACGATGCTTGAGTCACGAGGGCTTCATTTGTTTATTTATTTTAATTTTTTCATTTGTTTATTTTTAACAACTTCTAAAGGCTATACATCAAAATACCTAAAACTATAAGGGAGCAAGGTAAGAAACCGGTCCCTAGGGAGGCAATGTAGCAAAAATGGTTGTCATTCATTCAGGGTCACTTGATTCTGTTTATCACCAAACTGTAATGTAGTTTATACGGAGACAGATTTCCTTGCGATTACTGCACCCCGCCCTCATTAAGCCCCCCTTTCCAAGATGTAAGTGTTCTGAGCATTTAGAAAGAAGTGTCATCCTAACAAGAGTGATGAGCTAAGTGCATTTGGGAATCAAGGTGCAGCTGAATAACCTTTAAAGAGATCACTAAGCCAATATTCTCTTTCTTTAATTTGCTCACGGTTTATTCAGATCGCTTTTTAATGAATATAAAGCCTTCTGCAGGATCCTGCCCCAAACAAAAAGAACCGTAAAAAAAAAAAAAAAAAAAAGATTAAAACTTGATAATCTATTACACTCTCTTTATTTACTTGGTATTTTTTTCCATTAGGAAACAGGATAACATCTTTGAATCTAGTCAACTGTGGCATGTGCCAGTTGTATTATCTGTATTTTTCATCCAAGTAAGCAGGGCTTTGAGTGGAATAAATAGCCATGTGGAACACTGGTGAATTATGCATGCCTTTCCCCCCAAACGGTTCATGTACTTTACTCGCTAGAGCTCAAAATATCTTCTTGTGCTTGACTTCATCATTTTGGACTTTGGCTTACACCTCTCCCGCAGACTACAGAGTTATTCTTTCACACATGGTGAGCAGAGGTAAAATACTGTGGGAAGAAAAACAACACAGAGTTTAAGTGATAAAAGCATGCCATAAGCCTTTTCCGCTAGAAAAACGATTTTCCCAACACTCAGTATCACGTGAACTTTATTTTAGCCCCGAATCTTCTTTGAGCACCACTGAGTTGTTCCCCTGCTGCTGAATCAGATCTTCTACTCCATACACACTTCTTAAGGGCCCGCAGCATTCACAGCATGGGGTTAGAGGAAGAACCGTTTCCTAGGTATTACGCTGAGCTGCTCAAGCTGCATCTGGGGACGCAGGTGACAGACCTGAACAGTTACATCGCTATGCTGGCTGGATGCGAGAGGTGTCCCGTGAGAGTCACTGCTAGGGGCTTCAGAGAAGGTATCCATTCCTTGGGGAATGGAAGAGGCGAATAAAGATGGGAAGACGCAGAAAGGGCCCTGAGGGCAAGGGCCAGGCGCGAGCAAAGGTCCAGAGGAGGGATCTGCAAGGAATGCCTGGGAACGGGCCATCTGCTGGATCTAGAGAGGACTCGTGCTTCAGATACGAGAATGTCATCGTTGAAGACTGTTGGAAGATATGCCTTTGGGGTTGATTCTCAAACAGCACCGGTGGATTTGGCACGTCTGCTCTGACGGATGGCGTTCCTATAGGATGGCTAGCGAGGGTGGAGGGCCCGCCCCCTAGGGCCCCGGTGCAGAGCAAACAAAGTGGCCCATGTGGTTCAGTGGGGACACTCTCCCCTCACCACCCACTGGACTCCCCAGGCTCAGACAAGAAGAGGGACTCTTAGTGGGAAGAGCAAGGTCAGGGGGACAGGCCCTACCCAGGTTTGTGCCCTTTCTGTAGCCCTGTGCCTTATCACTCCCTGGTCACTCCCTGGGCTCCCAAAGAAACCTGCTGGGCAGACCAGCTGAGAAGCAGTGATGGGCTCTTTCCTTCTTTTCTCTGGTACCATCAAAACCCAGTTCATTTTTTTTCTAAGTTCAGTTTTGTTAAATTTGTATCTCTGCAATGTTTTAATGAGGTCGTTTAATTTTTCCCGAGATTTACAATTTTGATGATTTTTCCCTAAGCGAGGCATGTGTATGAACTTTAAGGCCAGAGAACCTGGGATTTGGAGAGCTTTTCCCGGTACAGCTCTGACGACGAGGACAGTGGTAACGACGAGGTCAGTAATAATCACTATTCTTCATTAGTTTCTTGCTACATGCCAGAAGTCCACATCTTTGAACAAATTTAATGTTCATAACAACCAGCGAGGCAGTTGCTATTGTCTCCATGATGATGAAAATGAGGCCCAGAGGAATTAAGCTACTTGTGCAGGGATACCCAGCTAGCATAGAATGAGGGCCAAATAGGTACCAGGTGATCTGTTTGCAAGGGCCTACTTTACCACCAGGTGTACGATCTCTATGTGAACTCGGGCATGAGCTTGTTCACTCGTTTATTCCTTCAGGGATGCTCTGTTAGGCATGGCATGCACACTGGAGCTTAATGACATTGGAAAAGACAGGCAAGGATACCAATGGCTCTAACACAGGGGGATATGAGCATTAGGAGGAATGACCAGCCCTGGTGCTGCGTGAGCCCAGAAACAGGGCATCAAAGCAGATTGTGGACTGGGGAGAAGCAAGGGGTATCAGGGAACGGCTTCCAGAGTAAGAGATTCTTATGTATTGGTTATATCAGAGGGGAAAAAGGGCATGAGATACAAAATAAGGAAGTTGTTTCGACTCTCTGCATCCACAGCTTTTTCTTCTTAAAATGTAGGAGGCATGGGGCCCCTGGGTGGCTCAGTCGGTTAAGTGTCCGACTTTTTTAAAAATTTTTTTATTGTTTATTATTTTTGAGAGAGAGAGAGAGACAGAGAGCAAGCAGGTAAGGGTCAGAGAGAGAGGGAGACACAGAATCGGAAGCAGGCTCCAGGTTCTGAGTGCTCAGGACAGAGCCCGACATGGGGCTTGAACTCACAGACCTCGAGATCATGACCTGAGCTGTAGTTAGCCGCCCATCCGACTGAGCCACCCAGGAGCCCCTAAGTGTCCGACTCTTGATTTCAGCTCATGAGCTGTGAGATCGAGCCCTGAGTCTGGCTCTTGTGCTAATAGTGTGGAGCCTGCTTGGGATTCTCTCCCTCTCTCTCTCTGCCCCTCCCCTGCTCGTGATCTTTTCCTCTCTCTCTCTTTCTCCCCAAATAAATGAAGGCACATTAAAAAAAAAATAAAGTGTAGGAGACAATTTCAGGGTTGCCATGAATATTAAAGACATAAAGCATGTCAGTTGTCTGCAATGGCCATCTGGCACACAGTAGGCCCTCGGCAGGTGGGAGCCCTGATAACCAGGAAGAGAAGCAAGAAAACAGGTATAAGGCTTGTTTGACCATGTCAGGACTCAAATGTTACAGGCAGTGGCAGAAGTGGGGGCGTGGGGCGTGGGCAGCAGGTGGGGACTGGACTGTCGCCAGAGGCGAGTGGGAGCCTGGGAGAGCCGCTATCAGCTGTTTGGGGTTTGAGGTACATGATCCAGCAAAACCTGAGCAGGCTCATGGAAGTTTCCACCTGTTCCCTTGAAGAGCAGATTGGAAGGCAGAGCCAACCAGAAGGAGATAAAGGATCCCCCATGAAGCGAGCTAATGCGCTTGGAAAAGGTACTTTATCGACCAAGTCCAGTGCCCCAGGTGGAATCCGTGTAACTCTAGAAAGTTGTCCACGATAAGCAGGCTCCCAGTTAACCATCATGACGCAGTGCTCTGTTTGGGCTCTGTTGCCTTGCTAGAAAATAATAGATTTTTCCCCTTAATAATTGGAAATAAAAAAATAACGCCTATTGCCTGGGTTGGATCCTAGCACTGATACTTGAAGTTGTGTGACCTCTGGCATGTCCCTTACCTCTCTATGCTTCTGTGCCTCGAAACAGAGAAAAATGGTGCTGAACAGATACTGTTTTCTGGAGGATGCATCGGAACACTCCGTGAATGCCTGCTGATGTCCTCTGATGGTCTATTTGCCAAGTACTACGCAGGGCCAAGCATTATGTTGGGCACCAAACGTGGGCTGGCTCAAAGTTCTCATTGCAACCTTGGGAGGGAAGGAGGCGGAGGCCCAGAGAGGTGAAGTAACTCGGCCAAGGTCACGCAGTGAAGAAGCGCCTGGACCGGCATCTTATTTGCTCTCCTTTCGCTGCTGCCAGGCCATACTGGGATTCAGGCCAGACCCTCGGGAACAGTGTGTTAATGATTTGAACAGAAAACTCAATGGGAGCTTAAAAAAAAAAAAAAACAAAAACAAAAGCAAACGACCTCTTTGCATTATTCACTTCTCATTTTAAGCGGCAACAACATAGTCCACAGCCTGAAAGATACTTGTACCGCGTCAGTAAAAATGTGTTCATTTGTCGTTTGTAGATTGTTTTATTTTTAGATTAATGAAGATCCAAATTAAACCATCGAAGTGCAATCATCCTGATAGTCCTTATCACGTTTTGCTCATTATCACTTCATTTATATTTATGATGGAGAACAGATGGTACCAATGTCATATTTCACTGTGTATCATATCCAGCTAAGAGGAAATATCTCATATTAGCTGCACTTATCAAAATATTTGTACTTAACAACAACAGAAACCTGAGCTTATGTACTATCTTGTCACCGTGTCGTAGCTACCATTTAGAAAAGACCATTTAAATTAGATATGCAAGGGAGAGATCCATCAGTCATTATGAGTGAATGAATGCGCTGAACTCTGAACAGCAATTATGGGTTAGCTGTAAGGAGAGAATCATTAAGCTTGAATGAAAAACAGCAATTAGAGTCTGTTGTCTTTGTGGCACGCTCAGGTTTTTTTAAAATTTAAGCTGACTGCGGCACCCGCAAGGAAAGGGCATACAGGTGACGGAGCCAGGGGGAACAAGCAACAAGGAGAGTGGTCACCAAATTTATAACCCCGCCTCCTCTCCTAAATGGTAGTAGCTCTAAGCGGAAGAAGGCCAAGGAAAATCTGCTTTCCGAGGTGAATTCTAGAGCCTTCTAAAATGATGCTCTGTTGCGTGCTTCATGTTGCAGGAAGTCTCAAAGGGGTGAGGGAATGTAAGAAAGAGCCTCACGTTCCTGAGAATAACAGTCCAATGTTTCCCTGTGATCTGTTTGTCAGATAGGTGGTTGATCAACACGTACTGAGCACCTATTATGTCCCAGGCGTAGGAGGGGTTCAAAGAGGCATAAGGTGTGCTCTCTGACCTCAAGAAATCTATAGTCTCATGTGAAACCCGGACGCAGTAGCAAATAGCTCTAATGACAAAAAGAATGTGTGGGCAGGGTGCTAAAGAGGAAGGGTTATCTCCATTTGTGGGAGTCAGGAAGGGTTCCATAAAGAAGGTGATTCTGGATCAGGATTCTGAAGGCTGAATAGAAGTTCAACAGTTGAATAAGGGGTGGGAAGGAAGGATATTCAGTGAGGAAGACGTTTGCTGGAACGGCCAAGAGTTCAGTTTTGGTGTCAGGCAGACGGGTCCTGAATTTTAGTTCTAACTGTTTGCTAGTTGTGTGAACGTGGGCGAGTCATTTATTACTCTGTGCCTCAGTTCCCCTGGGGCACAAAATTGGGCTAATCACGGTTTCTATTTCCTAAGGGTGTCGTGACACGTTTGGCACACAGTGCCTGGCACAGAGTGTGGGTTCGGCTAATGTCAGCTCTTGTTAGCATTCCAGGCACAGGGGAAGTCATGAGCAAAGGCTCTGAGGTGTGGAAACACGTGAATGCACGTGCATTTTCCCAGAACGCATACTCGCAGCAATTGCCTATAATTATGTAACCAGAAGGGCCCAGAAAGGATGAAAAAGTAAATGACATTACAAAATCTTTAAAGTCTTAAAAAAATTTTTTTTAATGCTTATTTATTTTTGAGAGACAGAGAGAGACAGAGCGTGAGTGGGAAAGGGACAGAGAGAGAGGCAGACACAGAATCTGAAACAGGATCCAGGCTCTGTGCTGACAGCTCAGAGCCTGACGTGGGGCCCGAACTCATGAACTGAGAGATCATGACCTCAGTCCAAGTTGGACACTTAACCAACTGATCCACCCAGCTGCACCACAAAATCTTTAAAGTCTTAAGGTGATGTTAAAGCCAACTGCCTTTGATGATGTTATTTACCAGTAATTTGTTTAGAAAACAGGAAGAATAGGAATCATTTTTGTTCCGGGTAAGATTGCCGGAGCCTTTCACAAGGAGAAAGGCCTCTTGGCAAAGGGAAGCTGCTGTCCCACTCTGAGAACAGGGGCCCTACGGAGCCACAGGCCAAGTGGCCCTCTGAATCCCAGGCATGTCTGGGTTTCTTACTGAACATCACGTGTCCACCACACCGGGCTGACCACTCTCCAAAAAGGACTGGTGGTTGGTGGCAAGCTCCACACAAAACCAACAGGAATTTTGCAAAAATCTGGTTTGAGAAAAATATAATATATTTAACGTGAAAAACAAACTTGACACAAAGATGTATGAAAAAGGGTGGTAATTTGGTATTCAATCGGGGCACATTTTCAGACACAGGCACATTCTGCTTGTGACTGGATCAGAGACTCATGGTTTGCTCGCCAAGCTGGCTGTCATGTTCCGTGACAGTAAAGTAGCAATGCCACTCTAGGCGGGGAAACTGAACAGCAGGGTGCCATCTTGGGCCCTCACCCACTCATGGACATTTTAGTGAGTGAGCTCCTCTTGCTTTCGTTTGCTCCTTTACTGAAGCTCCCTCTGCCTTGAACTTAGCATGAGTGCCTGGTGGCTGAGGGTGGAGAGGAAAGTGGAGGACCCATGTCACGTGGGACTGCACTCAACTTTCCCTCCCTCCTCCAACCCAAGCTTCTGTACCTGCACTCTGTCTCCCTTAGGGTGAGACCTTTCCCAACAGGCTCCTGGTCCCTCCTGCAAACAGACCCTTGGCAGGCCTGCCTCACAGCCCTTCCCAAATGCCTGGACATGCCTGAATCCTACAGAGAGCCCAGCTTAGGCTGCCAAAATGGGACGCCGGCTGCTCAGTGGCCCTCCACACTCCGAAAGCAATAACTTGACACGGTGAGGGAAATCTGCAGAGCACAAAGGGGGTAGAACCTCAGTGACTCATGCTTTTAGGACCTGCTCCCAGCCAACAGATTCACTTCTGTAGCCTTTTTTTAAATGTTTGTTTCTTTTGAGAGAGAGAGAGAGAAAGGGCACACAAGAGCAGGAGAGGGACAGAGGGAGAGAATCCCAAGTAGGCTCCATGCTGTTAGCGCAGAGCCCAATGCAAGCCTTGATCTCACGAACTGTGAGATCAAGACCGGAGCCGAAATCAAGAGAGTTGGATGCTTAACCGACTGAGCTGCCCAGGAGCCTCTGTAGCCTTTGGGCCTTTGTTGCTTTGGGGCTTTGGGTCTCAGAAGGACCGGATAAGCTCTCTGGCTCAAAGCAAATCCTCTGTGAAATTGCACATGAACCTCAATTTCCAAACTCAGATAAACCAGTACTCCGTGAAGTGAGTCTTCCAAGGTGTCTTACCCAGGCCATGCTAGGCCTTGAGCGGGATCGTGAACACAGGCTTTGGGTCAGACCAAGTAGGGCTGACACTTGTTTTGACAACTTACTAGTTGTGCGACCTAGGGAAATTTACTTATTTTGTCTCAGTTTGTTCATCTGTAAAGGGACTAAAATACTATGTATTTATGGGGTTTTGTGGATAATTATATGAGCTATCTAATGCAAAAGGACTTGTCTATGGTCTGGCCCCCAGCAGGCTCTCCAGAACAGGAGGAGGCTCTCGGATTATCCTTCCAGGGAGAAGAGTGATGTGCTCGGAGTCTGGACTTGTGCACGTGATGAGGTGAGAAAATGAGATCAGGGGAGAGGATCAGGGAATCAGAGCATTTCTGACAGGGTGAACAGCACAGGCGTGGAAAAATATGAAATACTGGGTGCAAGACTCCTGTAGAAGATCCCTTTCTAGATTTCCGAGGCAATTTTCTAGATCTCAAGAAGGCGTCCGGTTTCAGACCGCCCCCGTACTTTCCAGCCTCTGCTGAGCTCCTGGTTAAGCCCATCTGGGCTCTCGGAAAGCCGAGAGCCAGGTGTGGGCTAGGTGGTGAGCTGCTGACTGCTGGCCTCGTGCGTTTCATGCAGGGCCATGCTGCTGCCATCCATTGTACCTCATCACTGTGATGCCACTGACGCCATGCCCAGTCTGACCCCTGCGTCCCTTTTATTGCAAACCTCCAACCACGCTAAAAAGTAATGGCAGGCTGAAGTTCAACTCAGTTCACATAGCAAGGATTCATTAAGCAACAGCTACGTGCTTAACACTGTGCCTGCGACCAGGGTGGGGACTCTTAATTTATCCGTGCCTCAGTTTACCCATCTGTTAAATCAAGATTGGACTAAATGGCCTCTAAGTCTTTCCCACCCCCCTAGTTCTAAACTTAGAGGAAATCCTCAATGAGCTTAGAGTTTTGCTAGGAGGGTAATTTTACTTCCACTGTATATAAAACAAGATATAAGCGAGTACATGCTCCCAGCAACCAGCTTCACTCTGTGTTCAAAATAGTAGCTGTTAAGCACAGGTCAGCAATACACTCCTGGGGGTGTTGTATCTGGGGCAGCTATCGGAATGGGGCTGCTGAGAACACAGCCCCAAATCAGACCTCAAATCACACACAACTTTGAATTGTGAGAGGCAGCTGGGGAGAGAACGTTCAGATACCGCTTTCCCTCCGAGAGTCTGTGAACCCAGCATTTGCTCGACATGAAATCGTTAGAGGCAAGGGTTTTCTATTTCAGGTCCGATGGGAAGATTTCTATGTTTGGTGACTAATCACAGATGGATTGAGACGATTTGTTCCCATTCAGCTGCTTATGAACAAGCACAATTAGAAGTTGACAGCAAACACGCTTCACAAAAATTATCACATTTAGTGTGATTCCCATAATAAAAACAGGAGCGAGCGCAGGAGTCTTTTCAATTTACACAAAGAGCCCTGGGGTCTCTCGACAGTCACTGCCGATGCAATGGTTCTGAGTAAACTTTATTAGGAAAACAGATTGAAAACTCTTGAGGTTTCGTTAAGTCTTGGTTTAAAACGCACACACACACACACACACACACACACACACACACACCCCATGCACACACTCACACCTTCTTCTCTTTTTTTAGCCGACGTGTTCATATAAACACTACACAGATATATTGAAAGAAGAGGCGCGGAGGGTCCTAGTGGCGCCGTGTTTTACGTGCCCCATCATGTGCCAAGTCTTGAAGGTGTTTCCTAAACACAGCTGGCCTCCAGGCTCATCATTACCCACACCCATGTGTGTACTATTGTAAGGTAAGATGCCTTTTACACGTCTTATCTGATTTATTCCTCATAACAATCCCGAAAGATACAAAGCATTTTCTGTGTCATTGCATAGGGAAAAACATATTCAGAATCACCCTACTACTAGCTACTAGAGCAAGCTCTGAATCCTGGGACAGGGCCTCACGTGCATTTTCATGTCCTTGCCTCTAGGCATCAGGGAGACAGGAAGTGGACACATGCATGACTTATTCATTCTACAACTGTTGGGCAAATATTTAGTGAGCACGTGTGTTGTGATTGTCCCTGGCTAGACACGGTGTACACAGCTGAGTGGTACTTATTGTTTGTCTGCTCAGTATTCTTTGGGAAACTGCCCCAACCCATTCTGTAACATTCCTGTTCCCTCTACTTGATTTGGTCACGTGTGACGCCGCCCTCTCCCCCGTAAGGGTGTGTGCTGTCTCCGACTAGCCAATTAGAACACGCCACAGACCTACAGCATTTATGATTGGTTCAGCCATGAGCATGTGACTTCAGATGGGCCAATCTGAGTCTGCCTTAGGACTTTTCCTGAGAATTTTCAGCAAAAGCATCTCCTTGTTTCTCTGGAACTGCCAGGGACCACGGTGCTTTGGTGAGCGGGAGTATCTGAGGCTACGGCAAAGAAAGAGCAAGGAGTGCTGAGAGATAAAGAGTGCAAGAGCCCTGATGGCTTCATTTGCACTCTGGATCAAGCAACGCCCCCTGGATTCCCCAGTCATCTGGGGTGGAAATTTAATATAAGTGACGTGATCCAAGAGATGAATAAGACAGGACTCTTCTATTCTATTAAATAGAGACAACACAGACAATGAATTGGTAAAGAACTCACATAATGTAAAATTATATATATCTACGTAATTTATATAATTTCAAGCTCTAATGTGTGTTATGAAGGTAAACACGGGCAAAAAAACTTTTCCTCGCACAAAAATGCTATGGTCAGAGGAGAGGAAACTTTAGGTGTGGCCCTGGGCAGGGCGGGGGGGGGGGGATGATTTATTAGATAGTGGAGGTACCACTTCCATTGGATTTTGAGTCTGAGGAATAATTATAATGATGATCTGGACGACAAAAAGACCTACCCCAACCACTGAAACAGCTAATATTTATTGACTTGCTGTATAATAAGTGCTATCTTCAATTATCTCATTTAATTTCCACAAATCCTATGAGGTGGGAATTATTATATCTGTGTTTTACTGATAAGGAAACGAGGACAAGAACAATGAAGACACTCACCCAAGGGCCATAGCTGGTAAATTGCACGGCCGGGCTCGAACCAAAGGCTGGTTCCAGAACTTGTGCCCTTTAATTTCTAGGGGTGGGCTGCCGGCAAAGACTGCAGTCATGTTCCAGATGGGAGGTACGATCCAGAAACTTTCCATTAGAGGGATACAAGGGGGAAATCTGGGAGTGTCCGGGGCTTACGTCAGTGCCGTTCTTGAATGCCTTGGTGCACATCTGTTGACACCAAGCATTTATCCACTCCTGGCATATGCCTGGCACTGGAGCACAGACTGCACAAGACTCAGGCCCTGCCCGAGGGACCTCACCCCTCAGCATCTGGAGATAACACGAGCAATTGAACACACATGCAACCCTGGGCTGAATAGAAGTTTAATTTCCCGTCGCTCCTTATTCAGGGTCCCCTCTCCTTTTCCCTCCTCTTCAGTGCCCCTTGTTTCCCATTTCTTACGTCTTATTTCTCTTTCTGACTGGAGCTAAGTTGGAAATGGAACCTTTAGCGGCGGACAATTAGACAGTAAATCCCCCTGGCTTACCTGCCACTCGATCCATCACCCGCGATTTCGCTTTCCATGAGTTACTAGGTGTGAATTACATACGAGCTGGATGTGAAAATCCACCCCTACGAAACGCAGACCCCTTTCTCTGTCCACTTCCCCGCACCCCTTTCACTCTGTTGCTATTTCCTCCCCCCACCCCCAGGTTTGACAAAAGCAGATTCTTCAAAATTGTCCTTCTGGGACTGTCTATTTCATTTTGAACTTGACACAAAATTACCATTTTTGACAGTTGAACTTTTCAGCATGCTTGATACAAATATTTTAATATCCTGTTACCTGAGCTGAGGGAGAGATAAAGTTTTACACCAGACACCTACAGTGGCAAGGGAATAAGCTTTCTGGTGACTGATTTAAAGGTACAGTAATAGCAAAATGGTTAACGAGCTAACCATGCTTGGCAGGGCAGAGGTCAACAGGGAAAGCCAACCCGGTAACTCAGCCAGAGCTCGGGGACCCACATGAGGGAAGAAATGTGCCTGTCAGTTTCCTCCCAAGTTTCTTCCCAGGAGGTTAGAAAGGAAAAAGTCAGTTGACTTCTAGAATGTCTCTTGACTTACCCCAAGGGAGGGAGGGCAGGTGGGGAGAAGCCAGAGTGGCCTGGGCAACAAGAAAGGAAGCTCGTGAGTGTCGGTGTGTGGGACGTGACAGGACGGCAATTGCTGTCGCCGAAGAAGTGTTGTGTGTATGGTAGGTCATCTGGGGAGAGGAATAGATGTGAAAACATTGGACATTACCTCAGGTTCATATGCTCAGCAACCCAGAAAAAGGTGGAGTGTCAGGTAGGGAAGACAGCAACGGTGAGAGAACAGAGCCTCTCAGAAACCAGAGCTGACCCCCACAGCCTTAGGAACCCCTAGAGCAACACTGGCGAATGTTTCTCACACATTTCTCCCTTTTATATCTGCCAGCTAGTGTCTTTGTTCTCTACTCTGGGGTTCTTTTAATCACCTCAAGTTTCTGCTTACTCCTGGCTTCTGCACCTTCATGATTCTGACTTACGTGAACTGTCTTCCCTCTGTGCTAATAGTATTCGTTTTCTATTGTTGTATAGCAATATTACCTAAAGCTAAGTGGCTTAAAATAACATACGTTGATCATCTCGTGATTTCCATGGGTCAAGCGTAGGCATGTCCTCTGCTTTAGGGCCTCACAAACTTGCGGTCGAGGTGTTGACCGTGGCTGTGGTCTCAACCCAGGTTGGAAAGGGGAAGAGTGCTTCCAGACTTGTATGCTTACTGGAAGAATTTAGTTCCTTGCAGATTATGGTATTGAGAACCTCAGAAGAACCAACAGTTCTTTCTGGCTGTTGGCTGGAAGTTGTCCTCGGTTTCATGCCAGGTGGCCCTTCCCAAGGGGCTGCTTGCTTCTTCAAAGCCAGCAAGTAAAACCTCCTCCCAAGATGGGGAGGAAAATCTTCTACGTGTAACCATGTAACCACATACAAGAAATCACACACCTTTTGTTGCCTTTGTTGTATTTGGTTGATTAGAAGCAAGTCACAGACCCTGCCCATGCTGGGGTGGGGGTGGGGGTCCACAGAGTCACGAATGCCAGGAAGTGGGGCATAGGGCCACCTTAGAGTTGGTCCTCCTTACCAACATTTCCAGCCCAGACTTTTACGGAGTTTGGCTCATTTTCTTTGTATTTCTGTGTTCAAGTTCCAAAGAGAAAGAATCAACCCATCTTATTCCTTTGCTCCGGGCTACCTCAGACATCCCAGCAGGTTGGGAGGGCCACCTCCGGGTTAATCGGCCTCGCCCAGGGGTGAGGTCACACGGAGAGCATGGCTGGGTCAAGGCAGTGACTGGCTGCCTTGTACACAAAGTCAAATGGGGCCGTGCCCAGCAACATGGGTCTGTGGTCGGGCCGTGCCCTGCACACGTAAAAGGCACAGGAAACTCTACTCCTTAAGCCTGGAAGAGGCAAAGAGTTTTTTCTTTATTCTTCTTCCTTTGCTCACAGCCTTTATCTGAGGTCCAGAGAGGAGGAGAGCCAGCGGAAAGGGACCCTTTGAAACCGGATCCAGTTACATTTGAGACAAATGAAAGGAAATGTTACTTTACTGAGTACAAAGTAACCTCATGGAACCCTTCATTGCAAAAGGGAAGAGGGCTGAATATGAATGGATTAAAAAATATAAATGACATAGTCATAAATTATGTCTAGGAAAATAATCCAAATGATTAGCAATATGGGAACAGTTAAACAAATTATGGTAAATTAACATCATCGCATGTTATACAGCTTTTAAGAATGATTATATGAAAACTTAAACAAGGTAGAAAAGCGTTTTTGATCCAAAGTTGCAAGAAAAACCTCAGAATACAAAAATTCAAATATGAAAAGACTACAACTTTGCAAAATTATATATGCATGGAACGAAGCATGGAAAATGTTTGATTAAAGAGCACACATTTTTCCTTTAAATATCCTTTATTGTTATTATAAATCTTATTATGCAAAAAAAGTTTAGAAATAATAACTAAGAATAATAGCTAATGTTATTTGACTTGACCCTGTGCTAAATACTTTCCGTGCTTTTAGCAGGGTGGTCCCTGCTATTATCCTTAATTGGCCGATGTGGAAACTGAGGCTCCAAGATATCAAATAACTTGCTCAACCAGAGGGACAGATTTGCACTTGGGCATGGTGGGCAAAGCACGTGGTGCCTTCAAGCTCTCCAACGACTTGTGGAAAATTCAAAACCTAAAAAAACAAAAACAACAAAAACAACAACAACAACAACAAAATAAAACAACTCATGCAGTTCAAGTTCAAACTCCAACTTGATAAATGGAGGACGGAATGTCCATAGCATGTGGCATCATATTCACTTCATTGTTAAGTTTAGGATTCAGAGCAATTAAAGTTTCTCATTTTACATGAACTTCCCATCACCCGTAGTGATTGTGGCAAAATTATAGCCCATTAAAGAATCAGACGAGTTGTTTTTGGCCAAATAATTTCACCAATAACAGGAGAAGAATCTTTTTAAAAAAAATTTGCACTTAGAGTGTGTGGGTACGGTTAAAAATATGTGATATGGGGGTTCCTGGGGGCTCAGTCGGTTAAGTGTCCAACTTCGGCTCAGGTCATACTTCACGGTTCGTGGGTTCGAACCCTGCATGGGGCTCTGCCCTGAAAGCTCGGAGACTGCAACCTGCTTCGATTCTGCTCTCTCTGCTCCTCCCCCTTTTGTGCTTTCTCTCTTTCTCAAAAATAAACATTTAAAAAATATGTGATATGGTGTGGGATCGAAAGCCTATGAAAGTCTTAGAATAGTCCCAGGCAGAGCGCATTCTGCCAGCTGTTGCCTGGTCTCGGTCTTTCCTACAAAGAGAGGCTGGGGGTGTAGTTCAACAGAGCACAGCCCACTGGGGCATTGGGACAGGGGAGAAGGAAGACAACAGGGGAGAGGAGGGGGAGTGTGGCCGGGAGGGGAGCAGGGGGAGCTCTTAGTCACAGGACAGTGGACCCCACGCATCACAAAGCTGACTCTGGGTGATACCTGAGTTCTCATTCTTATGCTCTTGTGAGGATACAACTCTGTGTGTGTGTGTGTGTGTGTGTGTGTGTGTGTGTGTGTATGCATGTGCATGTGCACCTACACGTGCACATGTGGCAGATGAGGGTGTCGCTTGGGGGTTGTGTCTGTGGCAGAAGCACTTGAGTTCGGGTACCTTTCCCTTTCTTTGCAATTACAGCTTTACGGGTCCACAGTTTTCAACAGGTTGCAAACCCAACCTGTAGCAATCTCCAGAACCAATCCAGTGCTTTCGAGGAAACTGAACTATGGATTGTCTTTAAATAATGAGGCGCCAGTTGTTAAATAGTCAACCCTGTCAGCTGGGTGGGGGCGTTTAGTAAACTCCTGAAGCTTGCTTTAGTCTTTGTGGTTACCACTCATTTGAAAGTAAGTTTTCACTGGGGCTTTGTTTTATGTGAGAGCCATACTCGGGGTGGGGGGGGATGTTAAGGGTCTATGCCACCAGCCCCCTCAGTTTTGGGGGGCACTCAGGCTCTTTGCTTAAGCAAGTGAGCCAGAATGCATTGACTGGGAGTTACTTAAGCTTTCATTACTAGATTTCCCCCCCCCCCCCCCAACCCCACCTGGCCCCCAGACCTCTTTTCTAACCAAAATATCATTCTTGATTTTCAGGCGGCTTTTAAATTTAACTTTTCATTAAGTTCGAAACGAGTTTATGAGAGGGGTCCTCTGTGCACCAGCTGCGAGGCATTTACGAGATCGGACTCCAAGATAACATCCTGGGACCAGGGCCTCTTATGTTTCTAGCCTTGCAGACTCATTTTTGATGACACCCTTTAAATAACATTCATGGCCCATTTTTTTTTCCCTTCTGACCAAGCACGGGGATCTCATTGTGATAACGACGGGCCATATGCTACTTGATCAGGGTAATGTAGGATAATTACTGGCCCACTGCACTTCATTACACCGCTGTAATCGGGGCGGGTCAGTGTTTCAGTTACAGCTGCTCTGAAAATTGAGCTGACATGCATACTGTGATAGGAACGATAGCACAAGGCCCCCATGCAAATGGCAGGAATTAGCATTCGGTCAATAGGTTCTGAAACGCCATATGCCTTCAGCCCAGGACACCTGCTTTGGGTCTCTCGTTTTCTCCTGGATGCAGTACGAGGATCATAGGCTAAATGAATCCTTCAACTTGTGTTGTGTCTCATAAAAGGTCATCGAAATGCCAGAGGATGTTAAATACCGCGAACAGGCTCGGGAAGTAACATTCCATAATACATCATCTAATGGTTTCTAATGGCCAGTTTCACTGGTACAGTTGATAACCCTGCTTCAGTGTATATCCAGTCTACAGATGGTTTTTTAACACTTACCTGTTATAAAACGACAAATGGTCAAGGGGTGTAAAAGGGCTATAGGGTGACCATATAAATTATCATCCCCAAAGGGACACTTTTTAGGGACTAAAACGGATTGATATTAATAATCACACTGGGTTGTTCCCAGAAACATGAGGCATATGTCACCCACAACATAAGGCACAGCTGTAATCTTTGTTCATGATTCTTTCTCTTACAGCCAAAGCTGGTGTCTTCTGGAGATGACAAAGGTCATGAGCTTGGCCCTTCTCCCTGCCCCCCAAATTCCACCCCCTCCACCATCTCCTGGGTGAAATGCATTCCAGTGACCCTTCTCATCCAGCGATGAGTTGGTTTTTTTTTTAATTTAAATTTTATTTTTTAATTTTCATCCAAATTAGTTAGCATATAGTGCAACGATGACTTCAGGAGTAGATTCCAGTGATGAATTGTTAATACAGGCCTGGAGCTTCCAAGAGAAATCTAGGATAAATACCGAGATTATAGAGTCATCCCTGTATGTGGATATATTCATGGGAAAACCTCACTTTGGAAAATGTCGTTATGGAAGTCACAGACAGAAGAGGGAGAGCCATGGAAGGGGCAGAAGAAAGAGTCTAGAGAAAGGGGGAGAACAAGCTTCATGGAAAATGAGAGAAGCATTGACAGCCGTCTCCTGCATCTGGTGAGAGGAAGGCATGGCTGACAGCATCCAAGATGGCTTCCAATGGTCCTGCCTCCAGGCATTCAAGTCCTGTGTGGTTTTTCTCACACCAACAGGGACAAGCTGTGTAACTAGTAAGGTATTGCTGAAATGATAGACTGTGACTTTTGAAACTAGGTCACAGAAGACATGGTGGCTTCCCCCATGCTCTCCCTTTGATCACTCATTCTGGGGGAAGATAGCAGCCATGTCATAAAGATGCTCACACAGTCCTGTGGAGGGGTCTTCGTGGTAAGGAACTGAGACCTCCTGCCAAGGATGTGTGAGTGAGCCATTTTGGAAATAATACAGTTACGAAGAATATGTTCCCTTTAGGCTTCCCACAAGCCAGGTCCACTAGCTTCTTTTCAAGGGAAATAAGACGTGACTAAAAACATAACTTAAGACATCGTATGCAAAAATCTACCTTATTACCTTGTAGCTGTACTTCTCGTTTTCCAGGAAAGTAGTCTGAGTCTCCTTTTAACTTGAGTCTCCCTCCCCCACTCCCTGCCGCCAGCATTTTTCTACAGATAAAGTTTTATGGCACAGACTAATCCACATAAAATGGATCCACAATAATTTTTCTAAGTGGGTCAACTTTTAGCACAGGCCACCTGGAATTACTGGATGATGTCCAAATGGCATAAACATTTTCATAAAGACAACTGCAGTGTCATCACACGGTCTGAATCTGTTTGGGGAAAAAAAATGGAGGCATGGCCCCATGGCCCTGGTGGAGTTTATTGACATTCACTTCCTTTGAAGAATGCAAACTCATGTGGCATTTGCAGGGTGAGCTGAGTTTTCTCTATTAGCTTCTCCAGACCCAGACCCTCCCTTTGCCCTGTGTTTCCTTAGCTAAATCACATCCCTCGATCCACTCTAAGTCATGAATTAGTAAAGAACCAACCCACTGCCCTATGTGGAGAAGCTTGTTCAATCTTTCATGGCTGGCTCTGGGAAGGATGCCCTTTGGATGGCTATTTCTTTCCTTTTTTTCACATTCCCCTGAAGAACTGACCAAAACAAATGCTGTCTTGTTCCCTGCAACCAGCCCCCATCCCAACCCCCAGGTAATTTTTTTTCTTAATGCTTGGGCTCACAAAATGAGAAAGCAAAGGAGGAAAAGCAACATCTAGGGCTGCTGTGTACAGCTGTATAGACTGTGCACTTTACCAGGCATGCAGCAAAGGAAGGGGGTACAGCTGAAATTCAGACCACGCTCCACTCGTCCAAATGTGTGCTCTGGCCTGGAGCCATGTCCACTTAGAGGAGAGGTGGACACAAAGGCCCTGTCTCAGCTAACACTGGTCCTGCCAACATTGTTTCTTTCCTCCTTCTTCTCTTTGTCTTCCCTCCTCTTCACCTTAGCAAAAAACCTGTATGAAGTCTCTTAGAATTTGCTTTTCTCCCTGAGGAAAGGTTAATTCTTGTAGCCGTAATTCATTTACAGGAAATTAGACACAGGAGCAGTTGGATGCCTGAGATAATTTGAAAAGCCCCTTTGAAGCTCTTTTCCTTCAGGTCTGGGAAAGTCCCTTTCCCCATCCTCAATTCCTGATGGGGCCTCATGGCGTCACCCAGGTGGGTTCCCTGTGTTAGGACTGGTATCTAAGGAGGGGTTGACAGGTGCAGGACACCCGCATTGGAACGTCTGGGAGTAACCAGACTGTGAGTCTTCCCAGAGTCCCCTGTTCTTCTCATCCTTAGACATTGCCTTCCTAGGGTTATAATCAAGTGTTTAAATGTCTGGTGTTCGTCCAACATGGTGGATCTTTCTTTTGTATTGATACAAAATCACTGCTTCCGGTTCATCTGTAACTCACAGGGCCGGTGGACTAGAGTCCACAGACTATTCACCAGAACTTAACGAAGGAGATTTTTCACCTCCTTTCCTTCTGAATTTTGTAGCCAGACCAGGTACGAGTCGTGGAAATGTCAGATTTGAGTTTTATCCTGGCCCGTTTCCATCTCGTGGCCTGGCAAGATCCACGGCCTCATTTAGAAAGGCTGCTGTATTTTATTGTCTTAGTGACACTGTCTTTTCTTCTACTAAGGGTGGCATTATGTAGAATGGTCTAGATGCGTTCTACATCTGGGTCCATTCCTCATTTTAATTTTCCTAATGGGCGTGGAGGCGTGAAGTGCCTTGACTAAGACCAGGTTCTGGGAACAAATAGTGCCAGAAGGGGAGCCTGGGTCTGCTTCCTCGTCTCTACAGCACATCACAGGGCAGAAATGCCACCTTGAAACCCCACACGACGCTGCTGCATTTCATTTGTCCCAACCCCCAATTCCTCTGCTGTGACTAGAGCTCCTCTGAGCGCGAATTGCCTTCATGAAATGCTTATTGCCTTGCACACCAGTGACAGATTAGTCTATAAGCCAGTATCCAAGGTTGTGCTGGCTTCAAAACCTGCTTTGTGGGCCAGCCTTACTAGTTCCCCATCTCTTGTCTAAAATGACAATTGGGGAATTATTCTTTTTTAAAAATTTATTTATTTTTTTATTTTAGAGAGAGAGAGTGCATGAGTGGGGTGGGGGGGGGGGAGAGAGAGAGAGAGAGAGAGAGAGAGAGAGAGAGAGAGAATTTCAAGCAGGCTCCAGGCTCAGCACAAAGCCCAATATGAGGTTCAATCCCATGACGCTGGGATCATGACCTGAGCTGAAATCAAGAGTTGGATGCTCCATTGACTGAGCCACCCAGGTGCCCCCGGTGGGGAATTATTCTTTTTTTTTTCTATAATTTGGTTTTTGAAAGAATTTTTTTTCAATATATGAAGTTTATTGTCAAATTGGTTTCCATACAACACCCAGTGCTCATCCCAAAAGGTGCCCTCCTCAATACCCATCACCCACCCTCCCCTCCCTCCCACCCCCCATCAACCCTCAGTTTGTTCTCAGTTTTTAAGAGTCTCTTATGCTTTGGCTCTCTTCCACTCTAACCCCCCCTTTTTTTCCTTCCCCTCCCCCATGGGTTTCTGGGGGAATTATTCTTAAAAGTGCTCAAGGAAAGGGCACCTGGGTGGCTCAGTCGGTTGACTCTTGATTTCAAATCAGGTCATGATCTCATGGTTTGTGAGACTGAGCCCCACATTGGGCTCTGTCCTGAACAGTGCAGTGCAGAGCCTGCTTGGGATTCTCTCTCTCTGTCTCTCTCTCTCTGTCTCTCTCTCTCTCTCTCTGCCTGTCCCCTGCTAGCTCTTTCCCTCTCCATACATAAATAAAATAAATAAATACATTAATTAATTAATTAATTAAAAAAACTTAAAAAAATAATAAAAATGCTCAAGGATATCCAGACAACATAATATTATTTAGTGCTAAAAATGTGAGCTATCAAGGCCATGAAAAGACGTGGAAGAAACTTAAATGCATATTACTAAGTGAGAATAGTCAACCTAAGAAGACGACATACTCTATGCTCTATGACCTTCTGGAAGAGGCAAAACTATGGAGACAATAAAAAGATCAGCAGTGTCCAGGGGTGGGATCTGGGGGAGGGATAAATAGAGCACAGAGGATTTTTAGGGCAATGAAAATACTCTGTATAATATAATGATGGATACATGTCATTGTACGTTTGTCCAAACACATAGAATGTACAATACCAAGAGTGAACCATAAGGTAAACTCTGGATTTGGGGTGATTATGAATTATTGAAAGAGGTTCATCCCACTCTGGTGAGTGATGGGGATAATGAGGGAGACTCCACGTGTAAGCATGGGTATATGGGAAATCTCTGTACCTCCCTCTCAATTTTACTGTCAACCTAAAACTTCTCTCAAAAATAAAGTCTTTAAAAAGAAGCATTCAAGGGACTACAGCTTGGGGATATCTATGTGATGACTCAGCAGTCCATACCTGGGTAT
The DNA here is from genome assembly GCF_046562875.1 of Panthera onca. Classification (NCBI taxonomy): domain Eukaryota; kingdom Metazoa; phylum Chordata; class Mammalia; order Carnivora; family Felidae; genus Panthera; species Panthera onca. The sequence continues at coordinate 12,935,079 of NC_138349.1, forward strand.
ATAACACCAGAAATGAGTGCGTATGGCCACTAAAAACAAGTATAAGAATGTTTGCAAAAGCTTTATTCATAAGAGCCAAAAGCTGGAAACAACCCAAATGTCCACTGGCAATAAGAGATTGTGTTCGAGTTATAACTTGGAATACTACCTAACAGTGAAAATGAACAGGTTGTAGCTACATGCAACAACGTGAAAATGGCTTGCAGACGTATGGTTAAGCAAAAGAAAAAGACACTAAAGAGTATGTACAGGATGATTCCACTCACATAAAGTTCAACAATAGATCGAACTGATGTATGATGAAAGAAGTCAAGAAGTCAAAATGGTGGTTATTGACTGGGAAGGGGTGCAAGGGAGCCTGCGGGGTGCTGGGAACTTTCCATACTGTGATCTGGCTACCTGGGTGTACGCGTATGTAAAGATCTATCACTTGAGATCTGTGCACAATTAAAAAAAATCAACAGCAACAACAACAAAACATACAAGGGGATGGGGTTGTTGAGAGTTGGTGCTGGCCCCTGCCGGTAGACCCAAGGGCTCTGAGGATGCCCCTTGAAGAGCCCTCCTACTACGTTGTTCTGAAGTCACTTCTGACCCAGATGGCAGCCTTGATCCATCAGCAATGTGTGGAATCAGTCATACTGCTAGGGATCCAGTACCTGGGGTGCCTGTGGCTCATTCTTGGTGTCTTCATGCCCAGTGACTCCTCAACATGCTGGTCATGTCATACTTGCTCGTGAGCAGATTCCCATTGGGCTTGTAGCTTTGCCTGGAAGCCAGGCCCATTGCGGGGGGCACTGATTCCATGCCTTTCTTACCAGCATCTTCTTCCCAGGTACCTGAACCATATCTTCTACACCTATAGTCATGAGGTATTGGGTGGACTGGTCTTTTACCATGTCTGTGTGACCTATGTGAACCCCCGTTACCTGGAGCTTCTTGCTGTTGTGCCCACTGCCTGGTTGACCCCAACTGATTACTGACAGGGTCTCCTGACACCAATGTATTAGACTTCTGGAACTCTGAGAAGCAGCCCTAAAGGTGGCCCCTACACACTGGCCCCAGCTTCCTCTCACTCCTTACTGGGTCATATTGACAAGCCCCCAGTCATGCAGCAGTGGGATAACTCACTCCCATCAGCTGTTGTGTTTCCATGTGCCCCTTTCAGAAAGAATACTAGGGGCGCCTAGGTGGCTCAGTCGGTTAAGCGTCCGACTTCGGCTCAGGTCATGATCTCATGACTCGTGAGTTCAAACCCCGTGTTGGGCTCTGTGCTGACATCCCAGAGCCTGGAGCCTGCTTCGGATTGTGTCCCTCTCTTGCTCTGCCCCTCCCCCGCTTATGCTCTGTCTCTCTCAAGAATAAATAAACATTAAAAAAAATAAAAAAAAGAAAGAACACTAAAGGAAACCCAGATCTGTCTTTAAACACCATAAGACCTAGAGAACATTGGACAATGAAACATTGTAACGTTTTCTTTTGAGCTCTTTATTGTGACATTTCTTTGGAGAGGAAAAGCTATTTTGCCATTGCCCATTAGCCATTAATGTTTTGAGGCACAGTGGGAAAAGGAGAAAGGAGAAAAGATAAAGGGATAATGTCTGTGAGACAGTCAACCTGAAATTGACCAACATGAATGGTTTCAAACATATTCGACCTGTTTCCATGATTTTGTTACTCATGAGACATACAGGGAGTGAGAGAGCAAAGTAAACACAGCCACTCAGGAGATGGATGGGGCACACAAAGAGAAACTAAGCCACAAAACACAGCAAAAGAGCAGAGCATTATAGGCAGAAAAATTACATCTGGATTATTCTACTTAACTGGAAGAAACATAAATCACACTGAGGGCTCATAGTAATGTGCGCTGCCCTCTCTCTTGCTCCCTTGTCTCTTGCTCTCTTGCTTGTAGTCGAATCCCACGCCTGCTGTGCAATCGTGCAGAAGTCCGGAGGCCAGTCATGGTCAGGTTCTCCTGCTCAGTCCTGCCCAGTCCTGTCCAGTCCAGCCCCACCCACTGGGGTCTTGCCCCAGCTCTGCTCTCTCTAAGCCATCACATTCTGCCCTCGCTGGTATCTGCTTCTTCCATTGGTTACCTGTGAACAACCCCTTCGTCTCAGCTTCCTTCTCACACCGCAGACCTCTTGAAGGTCCTTTTGTCTTTGTACCTGTCTTCAGTGCTCTAGGCTGAAATCCTTACATGTGGCAGCTACACAGTAGTTGTATGCTTGGATATACTCCTATATTTGTTGGTTGATTAATTTCAAGTTCTCGCGATGAAATTTTCTCTGCAGTCGGGACCGTGAGCAGAAGTTTTGCATGCACAACACTTTTGGCAGGAGATGGTTAATTATCACGGAGCCACCCACTGTTAGGACCCCGTTTGGACAAACACATCCATTTACAACTGTTTCCCTTAAAATAACTTCAATAGATTGATTAAAAGCCAATGCAACATGTCCAAAGATTTTCAGTAGTAAATATTTCTGTCTAGATTTCTCCAATTGAGCGTATCTGGACAGTCACTGGGATTTGACAAGGGGATGCCCGGTACCCGGTGAGGACATTGCTAAATCAACGACCTGTGCACTCACCTATTCTTTTCAAATGTCTCGGGGCGCCTGGGTGGCTCAGTCGGTTAAGCGTCCAACTTCGGCTCAGGTCACGATCTTGCACTCCGTGAGTTCGAGCCCCGCGTCGGGCTCTGTGCTGACAGCTCAGAGCCTGGAGCCTGTTTCAGATTCTGTGTCTCCCTCTCTCTGACCCTCCCCCATTCATGCTTTGTCTCTCTCTGTCTCAAAAATAAATAAATGTTAAAAAAATTAAAAACAAACAAACAAACAAATGTCTCTATTTCCTTTGACGAGGAAATAGCAGAAAGGCTGACCTGGGTGTATGCCATTTTCTACTTGGGTTCTAAAATCATGATAAATCAGGAATATCCAATTTTTCTCTTTAGACCTACAAATGTTCACGATGAGTCCATTCACTTTTCAACGTGGATGGTCAGCGTGACCCAGGGAGAAATGATGCCCAGCATTTGTTAAATTCTAGGCATGAGCTACACATTGTAGCCAGTGAGGATAGAACGTTTTTAGCCTGCATTTCCTCATCTATAAAGTGAATATAATAAAACTGATATCAAACTACTGTTAGGAGGATTAAATTAGGTAATATTTGGACTAAGGTTGATGACTAACCCCTGGTAAGCACTACATGTATTGGAGAAGGAGACATAAAATAAATTTCATTCTCAGAGCAATGCTTTGTGACAGGTGTTTCCAAAAGTCCTTCTAGCAAAAATAGTTAAAAGCCCTGCTGATTCATTTCTTTTCTATCCTTAGATTCACAAACCGAGGGGATCATCAAGCAATCTTCTCTAACCCTTGGTGGCAATTATTTGTACAGCCCAGCCGTCTCAACTTTATTTGTTTTGAATAAATAAATATAATTATATTCATTCTCCAGGCCCCTAGGAAACGTTTTCCCAGCACTAAGAGTGAAAAGATACACCACCATCTTTTTTTTTTTTTTTTTTTTTTTTTTGTAACTGACTAAGTCAGTTTCACACTGGCAAAGGAGAAGCTTAGCAGAACTGGAAAATGTCTTAAAATATTAATTATGTATTACTGGGTTTCATAAATTTTTTAATTTTCTGAAAGGCACTAATAACAAGACCCTGTAATGACTCAAGGGAAACAATGACACATTTGCATTTTATTAGTTAAACTAAGTGTAGCAATACTTCAGTTATCTGCTTATCACTGGAAACGGACCATTTAATGCATGTACATTTTTCCAAAACCTAAACCTAGGTCTTTTGATCGCAAAAACTTTGATCATTTTAACTTTTAAAAATATGATGGGGATGTATAGTCACTCACTTTCTATTATTTAGACCAGACTAAAAAATACAAAAAATGCTGAACGTCATGTTATGCTTTCGTGTATGGGAAGCAAGAGTCAACATTCACGGTAACATGTTCAGATCTTTTGAGGCATGAAAGAACTCTTTGTCCATGCACTGAATGACCTCACAATTATTGTTTTTGCGATTTTCTATTTTTAGTAGCTCACAGCGCACTGGAGGGCTGTTGGGTGTTACTTGTGAGGTACCAGTTACTGAAATAATTAGAACTGGTTTTTGGGGATTGAGAAAAAGAAAAAGTGGATCCAGTAGGCATTAGAAGGGTGTATATCTATACTCTTGAGTGTATACTCAAGAATGAGAGCAGGTGTTGTTAGTGATTAAAAGAAAGGGAAAGCAGGGAAAAGAGGGGAGTAGCAGGAGGAAGAGAGGCAAAGAGCATTCTGGAACTTTTCTTTCCCACCTGAAACTGGTGTAAGCAGAGGTTGAGTCTGCCCAGCAGCTGCTCCCATTGTTCTGATGGGTACAATGAAGTGTTCTGGAAAGTCTGGAGCCAGTCTTTGTATGCCGTGACAGTATAGACTGTCCAGAGAATACATTGTGGCTGTTGGTGGGTGTACGCATGGAGGACGGTGGGTGTATGCCGTGACAGTATAGACTGTTCCAGAGAATACATTGTGGCTGTTGGTGGGTGTACACATGGAGGACCTTCTCTGGTGACACCATACAGATTAGGAAAATGACACTGCCTTCTCCGTCCCTCTGGAGGAGGGTCCAGCCCATTTTAAATATTTATTTATTTATTTATTTTTGGAAGAGCGCAAGCAGGGGAGGGGCAGAGAGAGGGGGACAGAGGATCTGAAGTGGGGTCTGCGCTGACAGGCTGACAGCAGACAGCCCGATGGGGGGCTCGAACTCACGAACTGCAAGATCGTGACCTGACCCGAAGTGGGACGCTCAACCGACTGAGTCACCCAGGTGCCCCAGGGCCAACCTATTTTAAACATCTCAGATATTTTCATCAAAAAGAGTAGACGTGCCCAGGAAATTCAAATTTTCCCAACCATTCCAACATGGTTCCTCACCGAAGTTATTTATTGATTAGGCTGAATTTTAAAAGTTAACGGCGGTGGTGCCTTTGAGCTAGAGAAGAAACAAAAACAATAGAGAGATGGTAAGGGGCTCTCAATAGCGTAAGAAAAATTCTGTGCACATAACCTTGCTGTGTTCCACTCATGCTGTTGAGTTAGCAAGGCCAACCTGGTGAGGCTTGGTCACTGCTCTGTGATGCTTGATTGTGTGTTTCTTCTTGTCTCACATAGTTGTCTCTGACTTTTCCCAGTCCTCCATGCCAGGAGCCCACAGACATTACTGGTGTGCCCCATGCACTACAAGGAACAATTGCAGGCATGTCTTTGGGAGAAACACAGATACAATGAGGTTCATTTTGACTTTCATTTTTATTGCATTGGTATTGTGATTATTATTATGGCCTGTCATTTGTATATGACCTAATAATTTCCCAGAGCACTCCCAGAGTGTTAATTTCTTAGCATGGGGCAACTGCTTGGGGCAGAATCAGCCACAAGTCTTCTCCTCAACCCGAGGAGAAGGAGGCAGGATATTTTCATAAGAGAAGATTTTGCTAAAATCTATTCCAGGCATCTGCTTCTGTGACCATATTTGAGCTTCATGACAAAGAGATTTTTGCCAGGTATTGGAATCCAATTAACTATTATAATAATGCTAATAGCTAACATGTGCTGAGCATTTATGTGGTAGCAGGCGTTGCCATGAGCATCAGATGTGAGTTAATTTATTGAGTTCTCCAACAACGCTGAGGTGCTGATGTTATGCAGTCTCAGAAGAGGAACAGAGGCCAAGAGCAAGCAAGCGGCTTGCCTGGGGTCACAGAGCATGTAGGGGGAGAATCCTGGGCCAGCCCTCTTGCTGCCAAGGTTATACAGCCTCTTTACCATGTCTGTCAGGAGACGATTTGTGTCTCAAGATTCACCTAGTCCAAAACAGAGGTAAGAACCCAACTGTGTGTGAAAATTACCCAGGGCGAGAGGAGATGTGGTCCCTAGAGTATATTAAATTTCATGCACTTTATTCTACGTCCATAGAATCTTCCTGAGGTGGGAGCTTGTGCTTTGCTTGAGTAGAGGATGTAAGACCAGGTGTATGGAAACAACATGTAAGTGAAAGAATCCACATATTGTATGATTTCCTTTATAGGAAACATCCAGAATAGGCAATCCATGAAGACAGGAAGTACATTAGTGGTTGCCGGGGCCTGGGGGGGGGAGGGGAGGCAAGTGGGAATGACGGCTGGGAGGTAGGAGTTTCTTTTGGGGTTGAGGCAAATGCTCTAAAATTGACCATGGTGATGGCTGCTCAACCCTATAAATATACTAAAAGGCATTGAAGGGTACACTTTAAATGGGTGAATGGTATGGTAGTGAATTATATCTTAATAAAGTAGTTATTAATAATGAAAGACTCATGAAGTGTTGAGTCTGGCCCCAGCTGTCTCAAGGCACAGGCAGCTCAAGAAGACTCAGGCACATGCGGATTTCATAAAATTTGCTTATTAGGGGGAGAAATGGCTGACTAATTAAAGTTATATAAATAATTTATGTTGATCATAAAAAATTAAACACACCCATAGTCTTGACACTTAGAAATAATCATTGTTAACATTTTTGGGCTTATCCTTGACAATTTTTTTTTCTATGCCTGTATAAGGTACATGGAGACACTGGACCACGCTATCTCTTTTTGTAATTTGCTGTCTTCTTTAAACAACACTCTGTCACAGGGGCTCTCCGAATGCAAAATCCCTGGACCACTGACATCAACATCATCTGGGCACTTAGAAATGCGAATTTGAGGACACTTGTTGGGATGAGCCCTGGGTATTGTACGTAAGCGATGAATCACGGGAATCTACTCCCTTAGTCAAGAGCATACTGTATACATGGTATGTTAGCGAACTTGACAATAGATTATATTAAAAAAAAAATAAAGAAGTGCAAATTCTAGAACCCCATCCCAGGCTTCCTGAATAAGAAACCCTGAAAGTGGGGCCATCAGTCTTGCTGTAGAGAGCCCTCCAGGTGATCCTGATGCATGGTTGAGTGCGGGAACCCCTGTTCTGCCTTAACTGTGTGGGTGTGTAAAGACATGTGGATTCCTGTCATAGTTTTGAATGACTGATATTCTAATTTTTGGCTACTATAAGTAATTCTGCAAGGATCATCCCTGTGCTATCCTTGTGCCCTTTAATTATTTCCTCTGATACATGTCCAGAAGTGTGTGTACTGGGTCAAAGTCTAAGGTTTTAGATATTTATTTATTTATTATTTATTTATTTAGATATTTATTTCCAAGAAGGTCTCAAAAGACCTTCTTTTTAAAAAAAATTATTTGTTTATTTATTTTGAAGAGGGGAGAGGAAGAGAGAGAGAGAGAGAGAGAGAGAGAGAGGATCCCAAGTGGGGTCCACACGTCGGGCTCGACCTTACAAACCGTGAGATCATGATCTGAGCTGAAATCAAGAGTCAGATGCTTAATCGACTGAGCCACCCAGATGCCCCAAGACCTTCTTAATTTACATTCCTACCTACAATATATGAGAATGCCTATATATTGCAGTATATTTTTGACAATTCTGGCCATTCTTTTTTAAAATCCATAATAATACCACAAGTAAAAACCATTGGGTTTTAGCTTAAATTTCTTTGATTACTGGTGATATTGATCATTTGTATGTGACTATTGACTATATTTCTTCATCTGTGAATATCCTGTTTAAGCTCTTTGCCCAAATTTCTATCGAATTTTCATATATACATTTCTGGTAGAATTTAATATATTGTTAAATAGTAAGAATACTAACCCCTGAATATCACGTATATTGAAAATAGATTTTCTGGTTTATTTGCCTTTTGACTTTTAAAAAAAATGTTTATTTTTGAGATAGAGAGACAGAGTGCAGCGGGGGAGGGGCAGAGAGAGAGGGAGACACAGAATCCAAATCAGACTCCAGCTCTGAGCCATCAGCACAGAGCCCGATGCAGGGCTCAAACTCACAAACCGTGAGATCATGACCTGAGCCGAAGTTGGACGCTTAACCAACGGAGCCACCAGGCACTCCTATTTGCCTTTTAACTTTGTTTTTTATTTTTTTTACTTAAATTTTTTTTTTTTTTTTTTTTTTTTTTTTTTTTTTTGCTATTTAGAATAAGCTTAACATTTTAATGTCATGAAATTTTATTTTGGTGACATTCTTTGACAGGATTTCCCATCAAGTTTTATATAAATGTTTACATATCATTTCTCAGTATTTTTACTCTAAATTGTTTAATCTTTGTGGAATTTTTGTTGCTGTAAATTGTCTTTTGTTTCCAAATGGTTGTCCCTAGATTCTTTATTGACTAGTCCTAATTTTCCTGTTTGAACTGCAATTCGAACCTTATTATATATACAGTTTTCTATGGCTTGCATCTGCTTTTGAATTTCTTGGTCTAATTAATCTGTTTCTACTGGAGTCAGTTTAAAAAACATTTTTTTAACATTTATTTATTTATTTTTCTTTAACGTTTATTTATTTTTGAGACAGAGAGATACAGAGCATGAATGGGGGAGGGGCAGAGAGAGAGGGAGACACAGAACCGGAAGCAGGCTCCAGGCTCTGGGCCATCAGCCCAGAGCCCGACGCGGGGCTCGAACTCACAGACCGCGAGATCGTGACCTGAGCTGAAGTCGGGCGCTTAACTGACTGAGCCACCCAGGCGCCCCAACATTTATTTATTTTTAAGAGACAGAGATAGAGTGTGAGCTGGGGAAGGACAGAGAGAGAGGGAGGCACAGAATCCGAAGCAGGCTCCAGGCTCCGAGCTGTCCGCACAGAGCCAGAGGCAGGGCTTGAGCTCAGGAAGCACAGGATCATGACCTGAGCCAAAGTTGGACACTTAACTGACTGAGCCACCCAGGCACCCCTGGAGTTAGTTTTGATTTTCAGAATTTTAATACGTGGAAGACAAATACTCTGTCTTTAGTCTTTTCTTTCCCCCAGACTCTTTTTCCCGACTATTCTCGCATATCATATTGTCTTCAAATACACTTTAGTGAGGTTTGAAAAGAAGTATTAGAATTTTGACCTGGATTACATTAAATCCATAGTGTCACTTGTCAGTGTTAGTATCTTTAAATATCACATCTTTGTACTGGGGAACATGTTATGTTTTGTACAATTATTCAGATATCCTTTTGCATTCTGGAATAGCGTTTTATGGTTCTTATCATATAGATGACAGTCATTTTATGATACCTTAATTTCTTGGCATTATATGTTTATGACTGCTATGAAGCACATGTTTTCTAAGTGGTTGTGGACACATTCTTGATTTCTATAAACTAATTTTATAACTATCCACTTCATTGAAGCCTCTTATCAGTTCTAGTATTTCCTCATGGGGTTTTCAAGTAGGACAGTGATGATGATTTTCACCTGCAGTTTCCAGCATTTATTCCTATTGTTTCTTGTTCTTTTCTATTGTATCAGTTGGTACCTTCCAGAACAATGTTAAACAGTCATCACAAGTAGGTATCTTTGTTTTCTTCCTGCCTTTTAATGGCAGTGTTTCCATTTAAAAGTTAATCATGATGCTGGCTGTTAGCTTAAAAAAGCATATTTTATATATCTGTATATGTATACATGTGCACACACACATCCATCCATCCATCCATCCATCCGTCCGTCATGTCTGTTGTAGTTTCTATTCCTGATTTGCTAAGAGTTTTTTTTAAACATAGACATCACATTTTATCAATGTGCCTTCAGGATCTATCAAGGTGATAATGTACTATTTCTGCCCTTGTCCTATTTCGCAATTATTTTCAATTTACCATTTGTTCAGGATCTAGTATGTTACTAGTTATTTTACTAAAAAACAGAGACACAAGGATAAATCAGAAAAGCTAAGTTGTTTGGTTTCCCAGCTCTCAGCAAATAGGGGCTGCCAAAGAGAAAGGGGGATGGCTGGACAGACGCAGGAGTTGTCATTCAGCGGTGGCCAGGAAACACCACAGAACACGCAGAACATGTATGTCCACAGTTCACACCCTGCTTACTCACTGGGTCTCTTGAAGGATCTCTTAAACAAAACAAAACAAAACAAAACAAAACAAAACAAAACAAAACAAAAGCCTACTAAAACTGTGCACATCCACGTGTTGGGGGTGGGGATGTAAATCAGGCATCCTGGTTGATGAACACAGTAGCTAAAATGAAGGTGTAATCGAACGGACTGCTGTCCTCAGCTTCCCTGCAGGGGGCGCTGTTGCTAGTTATTTTTACCAAACTGCGGTGGCTCGAATTTGCTCAGTGATATTACTATTATTACGACTACTGTAATTATTAGGTTGATCCATATGAAACGGCCATTTTTATAGGTAGAGTATGGTCAGCTATGTGATCTAACCTAACATTATTAAATAATGACTATTATCTATTATGTATCAGCCATCGCGTTGGAATTTTCTACACGCCGTATAATTTTCTTTCTGTAACGACTCCATGAGGTGCGGACTATCATCCCAATCTACAGATGAGAAAACAAGCTCAGAGAAGCTAAGAAAGTCTTTTAAAGTCGCACAGCTGGTAAGTGATAGAGCGAGGAGGCAGATTCAGGTCAGTCTGACCCCAAATCTTAGGCTTTTTGACAACAGGACGGTCTTAGGTGAGCTTCATTTACCAGTTTTCACTGATGGCACGCCGACCCAGAGAGGGAGTAAAGCCTGCTCATTTCAGACCGTCCCCGATTGGAGAGGGGTGTGTCCACTGTCGAAATCTCATAGCTTCCAGTCTGCAGAGTAGGGGCTTTCAAAATGTGGTCTGCAGACCCACAGCATCACCTGGGAACTTGTTAGCCACGTCAATCTCACCGCACCCCAGACCTACCCCAGGGGGTGGGGCCAGCAGTCTGTTTTAAGAAGCCCTCCAGGTGGCTCTGATGCGTGTTAGCGTTTGAGAACCACTGCCCTAGGTAACAGTAATGACTGCAAACTGGTACTGAGAACTGGCTCCACACCAGATCCGAACCCTTCCTCTGGGAGTCCCTACCAGGTAGGGTTTATAATCATCGTAACTCCTACTTCTGCACAGGCAGCATTGGAGCCTGACAGAGGGTGAATGGATTGCCTGAGGCTCGTCAGGAAGCAGGTGGTTGAGTCTGGGTTTGAACCCGGCCCTTCAGAAAGACTCGATGGCCTTAATCACTATTCAGCCGCCCTCTGCGCATCAGGTCGAGAAGCCTGCAGAGACTCATTCTCTGGGGAGCGTCTTCAGCAAAGGGTGGCTGCAGAAAAGATGATACTGATGTAGGACCAGGGCCTGGGAGGAGATGACGCAGCCCATCTCCGTGGGCATCTTTAGGATGGGGAAGAAAGGGAGCCATGGTTTTGGCATAAAAGTTCCCATTTTGGAGGCCGGGGCGTTCCAGATAAGGAGCCCTTGTTTTCCTTCCCACAGGCCAGATGCCTTTATTCAGGCACTTTGCGGCAACGGCATTTCATGTGCAGAATGCCCAGTGTGTCGGGGGCTTTGTATGTCGAGGGTCTTACTGGGGATTATCGTAAGGCAAGAATAATGGTGATATTGTTTGCGGAGCCAAGGAGGAAAATCAGAGCCGGGTGGAGGATTTATTTTTCCTCCATAAAGCTGACGGGGCGGGGGGGGGGGGGGGGGGGGGGTGCTCTTCAAAAGTTCACTGACTGGGGCGCCTGGGTGGCGCAGTCGGTTAAGCGTCCGACTTCAGCCAGGTCACGATCTCGCAGTCCGTGAGCTCGAGCCCCGCGTCAGGCTCTGGGCTGATGGCTCGGAGCCTGGAGCCTGTTTCCGATTCTGTGTCTCCCTCTCTCTCTGCCCCTCCCCCGTTCATGCTCTGTCTCTCTCTGTCCCAAAAATAAATAAAAAACGTTGAAAAAAAAATTTAAAAAAAAAAAAAAAAAAAAAAAAAAAAAAAGTTCACTGACTGTGGCGCTAAGTCTCTCCGTTTGGAAACACTCCTGGATGGCATGGGCAGATTCCCAGCTAATACTGTGCACACCCCTCTATCACCAAGCATCCAATTCCCAGTGAATTTTGCAATATAGTGACAGTAATGGAAAGCAAAATGATCTCTAAATAATGGTTTAAGATGGCTACTTGATAAAGGGCACTGCAATAATTATGATCAATGGAGCGTGGGTTCAATATATATTGCCCATTTAGATGCACCAGATTAGCTTAACAGCTTTCTTTAATGTTCTGAGTATTTGGTGTGAGCGTTTGTGTGTGTGTGTGTGTGTGTGTGTGTGAGAGAGAGAGAGAGAGAGAGAGAGAGAGAGAGAGAGGAGAGAGAAGAGGAGGGAGGGAGGGAGAGGCAGCCTGTAAGCTGCTAGGAGCATTACTTGGCTTCATATTGATCAATGTGGTTGAGGTGACACAGCGCTGAGGAAAGGAAATTGAGATTCAGAAGTTGTGTGATCCATTACCGAGAGAAAGCACTCAGGTGTCATGTGTTTCAGACAAGGGCCTTTGTGGAGGGAGGTGGAAACAGGGAAAGGGGTGGAGGAGAGACACCTGATATGAGTTTAGTCATTTTGCGGAGGGCACTTTCTGGATGACGATTTGGTGTAATCACGGAAATTAGGCATGCAGGCAGTCAGCCAGAAGAATCCCTCAACATCGCGGAGCACAAGCGCCATCAACTAAGTGAGCTGGACAGGACTCGTTTTGGAACGCTGGGCTAGCCATGGAAATGTGTTTTACCGGGAGAGTGGGGGGGGATGATTTACTTGACACTGGTCCTAATCCTCCCCTCCCCGACCCGCGCCCCCCACCCCCCCAAGAAGGAAATTTTCCGTGACAGCCTGTCTAGAAATCTGGGTCCGTTCCCTACCTTTTATGTTTTTGGGTTGATCCCAGGTAACACACAGGGTCTGTGATCAGCGTGTAATGATGAGGGCAGTGTGCCATATGGGCTGAAATTCCTTGGGATAATGAGGATAAAATGATTGCAGTCTCAGCCCTGACTTGCTTTGATTTGTCAGTTAAAATCAAGGCCCCGTCTCCGCCCTTTCATGAAAGGACATCAGTAGGAAGTGTCATTGCTCACAGGAGGAGAAGCCAGTCCCCTAAGCTCGATAATCTCCACTGATGTCCCTGCTGATTGGGAGTGGGTGCGGGGTTAATGGACTCAGTGATTGTTTGGCCGGGAAAGGCCGCTGGCGTTTGGGTCACAGTAAGGGTAGCTGGCGTTCCGTGAGCATTTACTATGTGTGGGTGCTGTGGTGGAGACACGAATGGCCCAGGGAGCTTGTTAAAGTGCAGAGTCTGATTCAGTAGGCCTGGGGTGGGGCCTGAGGGTCCACATTTCAGGTAGGATCCCGGTGGTGTCAATGCTACTGGTCAGCAGACCGCACTCAGAGTAGCAAGGGTCCAGTGCCAAGCCCCACTTGAATGGCCACAAGCTCGGTGCCACCGAGGATCCCATTCCACAGAGGAAGACATGAATCGACACTTAAAGAGGTCAAGTGTCTTGCAGAATGTGTCACAGCTCGTAAACGACGGGTCTGAGACTGAGGCATTCCATCCTTCCATCCTTGTCTTCCCTCCGGGGTAGCAGCCATGGGGGTGATGCATGGCGGAGTGGGAAGACAGGAGCCACCTGCGTTCCTGAGTGGCTTCTGGGAGGACAGGTGGCCTGCAGAGTCACCCAACCCAGATGGCATGAGCGAGAAATACACTTAGTGGGCCGCCCGGGTGGCTCATTCGGTGAAGTGTCGGGCTCTTGATTTTGGCTCAGGTCATGATTTTGCCGTTCGTGAGATCGGGCTCCATGCTCTGATAGTGTGGAGGCTGCTTGGGATTCTCTGTCTCCCTCTCTCTCTGTGCCCCCTGTCCCCCGGCTTGTGTGCACCCTCTCTTCCTCTCTCAAACTAAACTAAAAAAAAAAATACAGTTAGTTGTGCAAAGCCACTGAGATTTCAGGACTCGTCCCATGTAGCAGGTAGTGTTTAGTATCCTGACAAGTACCATCAGACTCAACCCCTCCCCGTGTTCCTTGTGATTCCCACTGGCCCCTGGTCATCAGGCCTCCAGCTTGGTCCAGAGCATCAGATTGTGAACCAGCTCTCCAAGTGGGGCTAGGGAGAAAATGGATGCAAGGGGGGCCCCTCAAGGAGTCCTGGGAGGGGAAGGTGACAGCGGTGTCACTTCTGAGCCCTCAGAGTGGTAATGTTGAGCCTTAGGGCTTCACTCAGAGCTCATCAACACCTCAGACCAATTTTCGAATGCTCCAGGCTTGATTAAACCCAAGGCACAGTTTGCCAAATGTTTCTTCCCCCACCTTAATTGTTTAGATTGTGTAGAATTTGAGTAAAATCTAATCCAGATGTTTCTGATTCGCTTAAGTTTAAATCACCAGAAAATGCTCTTAGGTTGCTATTTGATGTTAAGAGGTTTTTCAAGCGTTTTCCCCCCGTCTTAATCGGAGAGGTCACACTTGGGTAGGGGTAAAGCAGTCCCATGCACCTAGAGGTTTCATCTGATTTGATTTGAAAACCCGTTTTCATGAAATCTGAGTCAGAACTCAATTTTACTTTGCCCTTCTTTTCAAACCCCTACCATGAGAATCTCAAAGAGAGAACTGGGATAATTTGCATGCAGTTGATATCAAGGATTCTTGTTTGAAAAAATAAGCCCCTCCCCCCCAACCCCCCAGCCCCGATCTGGCCTCCTCCAGCCCGGGGAACTGCTTGGAGCCGGCAGTGGCCACTCCCTTCATCTACTACAGGAGAAGCAACTGGGCCAGGTCAGCACACGGATTTTACTTTATTTTGCTACCTGGGCATTTGCTAAGCTGCAGCCAGCCAGCCTGGCACCAAGTGGCTGAGAACTGATGGATGAGTTCTTATGCAAAGTTATCATCCACGGTCTAGGGCAGTGGTTGTCAAAGTGTGGACCCTGCTCAGTAGCATCAGCATCACCTGGGAACTTGTGAATTCGTGAGCCCCATCTAAATACACTGAATCTGAGATTCCAGAGGTGGGGTCCAGTGGCTGTCTTTGCTCCTGATGCTTCCTGAAATTTGCGAATCACTGGTCGAGGCCCTCCGGGTAATACTTGTCATCTTACTCCTAGGATTTTGCAGGGATTGATGAGATAACCTTGTCACATGATTGAAGACACTCAGAACCAGGCTCTATTTACCCAGGGCTCCAAGAGTGACCTTTTTGATTGAGTTGGAAGGCCAAAGAAATCAAACAACCACTCGAGTTGACTTTTTATTTCCCCCTCTGAATTAACTTAAAAATTTTTTTTGCACAGTGTCTGCCGTGAGTGCTTGCTTAGGGGGGCGGTGGAGGTACAGCCTGAAGTCCTGTCTTAAACAGTGGCACCCTTAAAGTGAGAACTTTTTTGGGAGTCCCTGTAGGTTTCGGGAGCTTGGGGAATGCAATTCCCTCAGTGTTCAAGCTTTTGTGATGTGCACGTAGAGGGATCCCTTGAGTTGGCGATGAATGTGATGGGGTCTCCTCCCCTCCCTGAGTTTATTCGTGTAGACTTACATCTGTCAGGTGTTAACTGAGTTTCTTCTACATTCCAGGACTGTCCTAGGAGGTCTTGGGGATCCCTACCAGAGACTGAGCTCAAGTTCCCAGACTAGAGGTTGGCAAGGCCAAGTAAATGGATAAATAAAACAAAGTTCTAGACTGAGCATTTCCTTGCAACAGTGGGGATGGAGGGCAGGCAGCACGGGTAGTGGTTATGCAGGACTTTGCAGGGAAACCTGGGTCTTCGAGATATGGATTCAGCAGGTGGGCTAGGGTGGTGCATGGGGAAGTGGGAAGCCAGGGTCTGCAGTGTTTTGGACTGTCTGGGTTTGGGGGAGCGTGAGGGCGAGGTGAAGCTGGGGCTGGTGAGGCCAGTTCATGAAGTGCCTCCTCTGACATCCCAAGTTCCTGCTGTTCCTTGGAATCCTGCTGAAACCCATCTTTCAGGGAACATTCCACGGGGTCTGTGTCACTATCCTTTATCTCCAGCTCTCCCAGCACTCTTGGTACATGGAAGACCAGTGAGGTGTGCTGGAAAGTACCAGGGTCCAGAGTCAGAGACGCAAAGCTAAGAAGTGCCCAGTAGATGTCACCCGCCGTGGTGTCAGGGGGGACACCAGAGGTACTGCCGTCAGCCGCAGGACCTAGGCCACAGTCCCTCGCTTTGTATCAGCTACTTCTCCTATCATTTCAACGCTCTCCTCCTGGCCTCACTGTTCACCAGACTGACCGTCCCTCTGTGCTCCTGTGTTCATTTCTAGCTTGCCCTCTCCTGCCACCTCAGAACGCATCACTTCCAGGAACCTTCTTTGGCCACCCCAGCACATAGTCAGCCCCTCCATGAACTTCCAGGACTTCGTGTCTGTGCCTTAAGTATATGGACCCTCGGGAGTCTTCCGTTTATTTGGCTCTTATTGAGGTTTATGTTTTCTCTCCCAACCTTCACTTCACATAGACGCTATTGGAGATCTATGCCCTGAATGAGCTAATGAACACATGAATGGTAACCTGGAAGGTTGGTGGTCCACTTAATGCTTAATGGTAAGCGTTATACCAATAGCTCTGACTTATTCTTCACAGGGAAACTAAGCCATAAATCATGGGCCTGCATTCACCGTATTAACAATAAATCATTAGGATTTTTTTTTTTTTTGTATAGGAGAGAAGGGTTTGTTGGAAGTATAGGTGTATATTTCCAGATCTAAATCTGGTCATATGACTCCTCTGCTTAAAACCTTCAATGGCGCTGTATTTCTCCTATGGTGAAGTTCACATGCCTTTGTTGCGACCTCAAGCTGTGCATAGTCTGGGTCTGTCCGCCTTCTTCCACCCCTTGGCCTTTGTGGTGCAGGCTCCTACCATACTCAAGGGCTCCCAGGACCTCAAATGGGCATTTTCTTGTACCACTGCAGCTTCGAGCAAGATCTTCTCTTCAACTCCGAGGTTCTGTCCTCTCCTCAATCACCTGGCCAGTCCTTGTTCCCTAATGCAGGAGCCTATGCGTCACCTCTTGCGGAAAGGGGCTTCCCTGAGCCTCTTCGTCTGAGTTAAGTGCCTTCCATGTGGACTAGCAGCACCATGGACCATCCCTCTGACTGTATTCATTCTGCTTTTATTGCACTTGCTTTCACCTTTCTAGGCAATGTGGGACCTTTTCCAGTTCATGATGGATAGGCTGGAGGCTCTCAATTTTTGTTCCCACAAACAAATGAATACTTGGCTGAAAAGATGGGAACCAGGGCCTTGCAGGTCCCAATAGCACTCACTATATAAAAGTTCTCGCCAGCAAGGTCCTGCTGGAGATCAACCGTAGCGTTTGGGCAGCAAACGTTTGGGCAGTAAACTACAGCAGGAAGTACCATTTGTACTGACCATACTTTTACTGAGGGTTTCAGCAAATCCTCTTAAATGACTCCATTTCTGTGCCTTCATTGACATATATTCTTGCTACTGAAAACCTGGCATGACAAGGTCACATTTCAAGGTGCTACGAGAATGTGCCTAGGTTGAAACTTTCTGCTGTTTGCCAGGATGTCGTGTTTTATTCCTGGATGCATCTTTCTCCCCCCAGCCGGCTTTTCTCTACCTGATAATGGAGGGTTATGATGGAAATGCCGCCAGATCCATCAGCTGTGATGTGGTGAACATCACCATTATAATACAGCTGGTGACGGGTACCTGAAGCCCGTGGGATGACTCCTGACCGAACAGAAGAAGCAATTTTGAAGGGGCGATAAAGCACGCGATGCTTAAGGACTGGGTGGTCCCTGTGACAGAATAGCTGAAGAGTTACGAGAAAGAAGCGGGGCCACAATCGTTACTTCTTTCAAAGTGGCTCTAAACAGTCCTAATAATGTGGTATCTGAACTTTTAATGACACGGGGGAAAAAAAAAGAGGGCTTTTGGTAGTCACGGATGTTTGCGAAAGCACACGGAGACAAAATCCCGGAGAACTTGCTTCAAAATAACCTGCCAGGCAAACATTTGCCAAATGTACTAATTAGTCACATTTACGACAACACTGGCTAAGAAATGGGATGGGGACTTTTGAGATGATGGAATGGGTGATATACAAATATTTTGGGCGAGGCATAATCAGTTAATTGGTTTATTAAATTATAAAACCATTGTTTGCCCGAAAGAGCAATAAAACTAACTAAATGGATAGTCACCTCTTTGAAGACTTCTTACATTAATTATGTTTATGCTTCACTTAGAGCAGCCGTGTTAGACAAAGGGCTCTTTATCTTCACATGCCATAGCTACAATGTATTGTGGCTCAAATGATGGCACGGACTTTATGTCTACATAATTACAGAAATCTTATCCCTTTGGTGTTTGCACATCATTTTCGGTTTTTTGGAATAGTTAAACTCCATTTTACTTTTTAATAACATTTTAGAAATCATTGTGATTCAGGTAAACAGAATTTGATTGCTTTGATGGATTGAAAATGGTTGGCTCAGCCCGAGTTTATTTGATTTGTTTCTTCAGGGATTACAAAGAATAGGATTTTATCTCGAGACTGACAAAAGAGACAAAGTCTGCATTTTTGCTTAGGTAGTGGCAAGGCTGGGAAGTCACAGAGGCCCTCCACGAGGGAAATGCATTAGGCAGGAGCTGGATTTTTATTCATGACCAAAGTTTTCCTGCCTTCGCGTGGTGGGGGGTGGGGGGCGGGGAGCGGAAGCAACCTATACTGTTTCATTAAGCAGAGTTTTTTAGGGAGCAGAAGCCTGGGTTATTCCGTGGCACTAACTACTACGGATCCCAGGGAGCTAATTTGGTGAAACGGTGCCTGTCCTTCTTAGGGATGGTCACTTCAGGCAAAGGCCCATCTGCTAACTGAATGGGACTTGAAAGGCAACGCGCCCATTACTTGCCAGGGTTTACCTTGTGACCGGGACCCGTGGATTTCCCGAAAGCTCAGATCCAAGACCCAGGCAGATTGCGTGGTGTTCCTGATCCGGCTCTGCGTTTTATTCGGTGCGACCCGACATTTGTATGGCAGGAAGACATCAAGGAAGTCTTGATGTACAATGCAGAGAAAAGCTACGTGTTGCAAATACCCTTCATCAACCTGGCTTTCTTGGTTAGGAGGGGTAGGATCCCTTTAATTCCCGTGTTTGTTTGTTTGTTTTTGTTTTTGTTTTTGTTTGTTTTTTTTTTGGAGAGCACGATCCTGTTTCTTTCCCTAAACAACTACTACTACTACTACTACTACTTCTTCTTCTTCTTCTTCTTCTTCTTCTTCATTAATTTATTTGTAAATGTTTATTTATTTTTGAGAGAGAGAGGCAGAGCTCAAGTGGAGCAGGGGCAGAGAGAGAGGGAGACACAGAATCCAGAAGCAGGCTCCGGGCTCCGAGCCGTCAGCACAGAGAGCCCGACCCCGGGGTTGAACCCACAAACCGTGAACTCGTGACCTGAGCTGAAGTTGGACGCTTAACTGACTGAGCCTCCCAGGAGCCCCTCCTAGCACTTCTTCAAATCCCTGCTTCTTGGCGGGTAGGATGCTGAGGAGCCTGACAGCTAGCCACCTTTGAGTTGCGGAGTTTTGGAGACCTGTATAAACTCTATCGTGGGCAGTAACAAAGAGCTGGTGGGAAAGGAGTGGGATTTAGTGAGAAAACCGCTATCCGGATTCCTGCCCTGTCTCATCACCTGTGTGATTTAGACAGCTTTCCAAACCTCACTCTGTCTTCTCCTGGGGTCTCTGGAAGGACTGCATTAGTCCACATGAGTCCTGGAGACAGTGCCTGGCATGGATGGAGTGGATGGAGGGCCAGTGCTTCCTGGTGCCACCAAGTGTCTGTGGAAGGAGTGGCCACTGTCCTGAAGTGCTCGCCATTTGGTTGAGAAGACCATACATAGACGATGGGTCAGTATTTGGAAAACCCTCGTGCCTTTGCATCCTAACGGTCCCTAATGAGGGGTAGTGTTTTACTACAACACCTGTAGGGTTACAGGAAATCCTGTTACATCATGATAGGGTCTTTTGTGCCGGCAACAGACCAGTTTCGTACAGATTCCTTGCTAGGAACAATTGCAAACGTTCGGCAAATAACCACGTGTAAACAGGCACCAGGTCAAACCTCATTACAACAAGCCCAGTCTATAAAAAGCAAAGAACAGCCACCTAACGTGTCCCTAATGGCACTAAAACGTTCCCCAGCCTTATTTGCTGGTTAATTGATTTAAGAAAGGAACTGATACAATAAAAATAATAGCGGGGGCAATGCTTTGAAATTTTATACAATGCCATTTGGTTTTAATAGAAGCCTAATACTGGAAGCATCAGAATTAGGAGAGGTTAATCAGAGAAGGCTCTCAGGTGGAGGTGGCTTTTAATTTTTATTTTTTGGGCAGGGGAGGAAAATTGAGATGGAACATACTGTCTGCCAAAAAGGCAGGAAAAGTGAAAGTCACGGTGGGAAGGGATGCCAGCAATCTGATAGGGGAAGGAGAGAGGCTGGCTGGGGTTAAAGGAAATGACTCCCAGGCCAAGGACTCCAGGATGTGGGGTGGAGGTCTTGGGCTAAGAAATGAGAATGGTGTTGGAGGAGGAGCAGGATTTACTGAGGACTCAGGAAACTGGCTTCCCTGCCCCCACTGATTTCTTCAACTATACCACAGGCCCCTGAGTCCCCGGATCTAGTGATTTCTTACAGCATCACTTGCAGGAGGTTGAAGCTGTCTTGAAGATATTAGTGTGTAGGACCCAACTCTCTCTCGTACCATTTACCCCACAATGCATCCGCTCTGCATTGGTATGGATGAGTCTAACTTGGCATGCAAACAGTCTCCCTCTGCCAGCCTCCATTTCTACACCGGGAGTTCTTCAGGAGTGTCAACAGGCGACGGGACCTGTGGTGTAGGCAGGACTGCTCAGGGGGGTGGGGGCGTGGGCAGTTTGAGGGGGAAGGGGTAGGGCTGGACCAGACCAACGGGGCAGTAGAATTGATAAGCAGAGCTTTCCAGTATCCATGGCCACAAAAGTATCCCTGAGTGTGCCTCCCAGGTGTTAACATGACAGTCCTAGGTTCTAAGGTGTTGAGCTATAAGACAAAGCTTCCGCACCAGAAGTCAAAAGAGAGTCTAGACAGAGATCAGAACAGGTCAGAGCCCTGGGCAGGCAGATTTGTGAGGCCAAGGCCAGAAGGGGTCCGCACCAAAGATGATCGGTGTAATAGGCGTGAGATGTGCCACCACCTAGACCCCCACGGGGGTGGGGGGGGGATATGCCACCCAGCTGCAGGGACTGGGGTCAGCAGAGAGCCTCCACTTGTGAGCTCCTTCAGGGCCTCTCAGCCTTGGACAGCCCCCCCCCCCCCAGGGTCACACCCTCCCTTGTGGACGTCCACATCCAGGGATGGGATCATTCAGGCAGGAGTATAAAGGTTGGGCCATTTCACCTCAACAAGGGACAAGTCTGGCGGGCAGTAATGGTTCCGGAGCTCCTGAGGTGGCAGAGTTTTGTGAGGCCCGCAGGCCTTACCCTTCCTTTCACAAGTGCTGATCTCCAGCTTGGCAGCCCAAGCTCCATCATGCATCGGCTTCCAGACAACTCCCCCTACAGTGGCAGGAAAGGACTGCGGATGCCAAGAGGGAGGACAAGGAAGCTTTGCAGACAACAGGTGCTCCAGGTTTGGCAGCAGCAGAATTAAGGAACCCACGGGCGTCAGCTGGCAGGAGAGCATGCCGGAAGGTTCAGAAGACAGAACAAGGCGAGGGTGACCAGATGGGGTGATTCATCTTGAAACCACACCATTGGTGCTCCTGATGTGCTCCCCGGGGCAGGATGTCATGTGAGGGTACGGACGATCTGGAGCCGACAGGTGGGAGGGCAGGTGTGGCATCTCACTGGCTGGGAAGTGCCGAAGGCGAGTCCTGGTCCTAGCCTGAGCATCTCATCCAGGCCCCATGTCTCTGAGTTTGCACGCAGCAGGCGATGAGTGAATGACCGAAGAACAGATCCACGAATGTATCAACGTTAAACCGTGCCTGACTCCGGAGGGGCAGTGGAGGTTGGCGCAGTCCAGGCTCTCGGGGATGGAGGGTATCGGTTGCTGCGAAAGAAGTGAGTGTGATTTGCTGCGCCCGATCTTGTCTCCAGCTCTGAGTACCTTTCAGAGGCACTCGGGCCTCTGCTACAGAAAGCGAAGGCTGCCAGGCGCGGTTCCAGCCGATTTACATATATGTAAAGCTATCTGACTTGGTACTGATTCCTCTGCTTGTCAAACCTTCGCCGGTTACAGTTGGCATGCCATGTACAAGTCTACATTCTTTTTGTCAATCTGCTCTTAACAATCTACTCCGCCAACTGTCCCGCAAATGAATTTCGGAAACAATGACCAACAGTCCAGAAAGTGCCTTTGTTTGTAGACGGATAGGGACCTCGGGCGTCTTCCCCCTTGGGGGTAACCTTGTGTCTGAACCTTGCTGGAAGGGGGAAAAATAAACTCATGTAGGTTTTGAGAAATAAAAATGACTTCAAGGATCAAGTTCTGGAATTTGTACGTCTTAACACCCAGGGCAATCAGAGCTGATGATTAATTCCTAACGAAAGCTAAACTTAGGGCAATTTTACTCCATGTTTTCCATTTCTAATTTGCCTTAGATTTCATTTAAAGGGGAGAGAGAGTGGTTTGGAGACCTGGAGAGAGTGCCTCATGTGGCATATTATTAGGTTCAGTTTATGCCCTAGATGAACTTTCTGGTAAAGACATGTGAAAAGAGTCCTTTAATTTGGATTTCTTATGTAAATATATATATGACCTCTGGAAGGAAAATTCTTCCTAGAGTGGAAGGTATAGTCCATTATGCTTTTTCTCAGTTGCCTTCAAATTCGGGGAGGCCTTGGAGCTCTGACCTCTGAGGATAGCCATAGACTGTCAAAACCACAACCAAAGCATAAGGACTTTTTTTGTCTGTCAATTTAGCAAATTGATTCTCAAAGAGCCTCGCCTCACCAAAAACGATGTGACTGGAAGAATTTCGCCTGCCTTTCCCGTGCACCGGCCTGCTTCTTAGCTGGGATGTACTTGACGGTGGGAAGTCCCATTTTCCATTTTAGACAAAGTCCTTTCCTGACTTTAGTCTTATATCTTTGGATCTGGCCTGACGTCCGCCAGACGTCAACCCTCTGGGCATGTTCAAGTGCTTCGTGTGGTGCTCTTGATGTTTGGGTCTTCCCTTGGGCCAGGTCAGAAATTCAGCATCAACACCGGGTCTTATTTCTTTCCTCAGTGAATAACGGGATGCCTCACAAACTTATTGCCCGTGTCTTATGGACTTTTAGACACCGAGCCTGTCAGCGAGCGACAAAGTATGGTCATTATTGTCACGTTCCGCTGGTCTCCACTGCCAATGTCAGGGCACTGCAAAGCCCCCAGTAGATGAATGACTTGGAGTTGATGAGATTCTTTGGTTTGTAACCTAATAGATGCTAAAGGTGTTCATGATGCTTTGGTCATTTCCCCAGTGGAATGTTCTGACTGCTGTCTTATTACCCTAAGCATACGTCACTGGATGTTCTTTCTTGACACGTGCCTTCCTGGTCAGAAACGATAATTTACCCTTCCTCATAAATGATTAGTAATCTCCAGTGCACACAGTCATAATGACGATGAAAACAATAGGAGCCATTGATCTTCTATGTGCTAGGCACTGTGCGGAAATACTTCATAGATCTGCCATTTAATTTTCACCAATACTTTTAGGATAGGGACGTTGCTATCCCTACTGGAAATGAGGAAACTGGTGTCTAGAGAGAATAGGCAATCGTTGGAAGTCACACGACTACAAAGCGTAAGAGCCTCTAGGTCCATGTAACCCCAAAGCCCATGCTTGGATGTGGCATGCTGGACTGTCAGAGCATGACAGGAGCTCCAGGCCTCAGGGGCTTGTCCGTTCGTCACTGCCAACTCCTGCAGCATGTGTACAGACAACTCTCCAGACCCACAAAGGCTTGGCTGTAAAGGATAGGTGTCATCAGCTTGGTTGGATATTACTTAGATATTTGATATATGTTATATATGTATTAGACATTTGTCAATTACTGTCCACTGCCAATTAGATATCTATTGTCTACTTATAATTATTTATTAAATATTAGGTGGTGATTGTGCCAATTTAAACTTTCATCAGAAATGTAGAGAATTTCCACTCTCTCCACATCCTTGTCTACATCTGGATCAGATAGTACCAGCTTTTTAAAAATTGTTGATATGATGGGAGCTGAATTCCATCTCACTGAGGTTTTGATCTTCATTTCCTTCATTGCTAATAGGTTGTGCATTATATTGGCCATTTGGGTTTTTTTCTTCTACAAATTGCCTGTTCATGTATTTTTCCTTTTTTTTTTTTTTTTTCTGCTGGGTTATTTGCCTGTTAAAAATGGATTTATAGAATTCTTTATATAGCCTGGATACTAAGATTTCATTGGTTATGTGTGCCATAAATATTTTCTTTTAATTGTTTCTGTTAATTTCAAGGTGACTTTCACAAGTTTTATGCTATGGATCAGGGAAATACAGATCAAAGCCACAATGAGATACCACCTCACACCTGTCAGGATGGCTAACATTAACAACTCAGGCAACAACAGATGTTGGCGAGGATGTGGAGAAAGAAGATCTCTTTTGCACTGCTGGTGGGAGTGCAAACTGGTACAGCCACTCTGGAAAACAGTATGGAGGTTCCTCAGAAAATTCAAAATAGAACTACCCTATGGCCCAGCAGTTGCACTACTAGGTATTTACCCAAAGGATACAAAAATGCTGAATCGAAGGGGCACATGCACCCCAATGTTTATAGCAGCGCTATCGACAGTAGCCAAATTATGGAAAGAGTCCAAATATCCATTGACAGATGAATGGATAAAGAAGATGTGGTACACACACACACACACACACACACATATATACACACACATGCACACACACACACACACACACACACACACACAATGGAATACTATGTGGCGATCAAAAAGAATGAAATCTTGCTATTTGCAACAACATAGATGGAACTAGAGTGTATTATGCTAAGCAAAACAAGTCAGTCAGAGAAAGACAGATATCGTATGATTTTACTCATATGTGGAATTTAAGAAACACAACCAAAGAATGTAGGGGAAGTGGAGGAAAAATAAGATAAAAACAGAGGGAGGCAGACCATAAGAGACTCTTAAATACAGAGAACAAACTGAGGGTTGCTGGAGGGCAGGTGGGTGGAGGGATGCGTTAAATGGGTGATGGGCATTAAGGAGGGCACTTTTAGGGTTGAGCACTGGGTGTCGTATGTAAGAGATGAATCACTGGGTTCTACTCCTGAAACCAAGACTCCACTGTATGTTAACTAACTTGAATTTAAATTTAAAAAGTTATATGCTATGTAATTGTATACATCTATCTTTGCTTTTTGTGGGGGAGGCTAGGTACTTTTGCATATTATTTATAGATAGTCTCCTATACTTTCTAAGCTATTGAATTTTGGTTTTTACACTTAGGCATAGTGTACATCTGAAATATTATATTTTCTTTTTTTTATTTTTTTTTATTTTTTTTTTAAATTTTTTTTTTCAACGTTTTTTTTTTTTTATTTATTTTTGGGACAGAGAGAGACAGAGCATGAACGGGGGAGGGGCAGAGAGAGAGGGAGACACAGAATCGGAAACAGGCTCCAGGCTCCGAGCCATCAGCCCAGAGCCTGACGCGGGGCTCGAACTCACGGACCGCGAGATCGTGACCTGGCTGAAGTCGGACGCTTAACCGACTGCGCCACCCAGGCGCCCCAGAAATATTATATTTTCTATAGTTTGCGGTACAGGCTACATTTATTTTTGCCCCAAAGAATAACCAGTTTCCTCCAGTAGCATTTCTTATGAGTGCATCCTTTTACTCTGATTTATAATACCCTTCCCTCTTCTGTCAAATTTCCATGCATATGTGGATTTGTTTCCGAACTTTGTCTTTTTTTCTTGTGCCAATACTGATTTGGTTAATGTACCTTTATAATAAGCAAAAGTCATGCTTATTTATTCTTCAAGTGGCATTTGTTATTCTTAGTCATATGGATTTTAGCCTCGGCATGCCAGCAATCTTACTAAAAAATGAACTTGTCTGATGAATTAAACTCATTGGTCTTTGTGATGTTCAAGGGTTTGCTCATAATAGTGTACTGGGTTTCACCCACCAGGTGAATTCATTCATTAAAATGATTCATCCACAACTCACCTGAACTAGCTGAAACCTGAATGTTGAGACACATTTTTAAACCCTCATTCTGTGTTTAATTAAATAAAAGTCAGGGTTTCAGTCATTTTTATTAGAAAACTGCACATGAGGTCTACACGTCAGAAGATAGCAGCTTTGGGGGCACGGTAATTGTAGATAAGAATTACATGAAATCATAGGGAAAGAGAAGCAAGTCGTGCCTGCTTCCAAAGTAGCCTTTTAGATGCATTTCATGAAAACAGCCACCAGAGGGCAGAATGAGCATGAGAGTCCCACTGGCTTCCACAGCAAAGGAAGGTAAGTGTCCCCTTAGTCCCACTACGACTATGGCGCGTTCTGGCTGTGTGTTGAGCAGGTACAAACGTTTTCTGGGAGAGAGATGGTTTTCAGTTGCTATTCAAAGTGGCATTTCCTGCTGGTCTTATCTCAGCTGAAGTATTTTTTTCCCCCAGCACAGTGAAAGAGAAACTTCCTTCCTAATTCTTGAGATCAAACCTCTGACTTTCGTCACAAGGAAATACTGTTTAATGAAGTTAGAAAGGAAAACTCCCCTCCAACCACTTATCAGAATCTCAAACGCCCTAATGGAAAGTGACATGAGCCACCAAATGAAATAGGGTAATGTTTCCAACGAGGCAGCTTTCTAGCTGACCACACTATTTTGTTTCTGCTGATAAAGGGTCTTGCTTATTTAATTGAAAGTGGATGGGTGTATATTTCGTGGCCTGGGCATTATTTGGTGGCAACAAGTCCACACATCTTGTATTGCCAACACGAATCGCATGCTTTTCTAGAGTACTGATTTTTCATAAATAGAAAGAATACACACTTTATAATTCTCTTTGCCAAGGGAAACAAGCCATGACACTAATACAGTTTTTCCCTTCAGGCTGTGTAGAGGAAAGGGGGTGCCAACTCTTCGGTGGGGGTGGGGGTGGGGGGGTTGTTCAGTCTGTCTTGCTGACTGCCTGTTGGGCATTCTTCATTGTCTGAGACATCATGGGGACCACTGTCTTGCTTTTAATGAACTGAACCTCATTTTGGAGAGGTGTCTTCATATTGGGGGCAGTCATTCCTATAGCTAAAAGATATTATTATTTAAATGAAAACAAAGATGTCTAATATGGATCTTGAATTGGATTAAATATACAGTAGCTAAGTTTATTATTATTATTATTATTATTATTATAATTCTATTATTTCGATTCAAACTTCTTATTAGAAGTTCTTATTATTTCTTTCGGTTCTGCATGAAATTCTTTCATATTTGTTCTCATGGCAAACTCTAGCTGGAACCTTAGTTGAACTGTCCCCTCCCCTGGGATGCTTCCTGAAATGTCACCAGGCAACATCAGCTACTCTTTCCCTCAGTTTCCATTGCTCTTATCGCTGGTGTGTTGAATGCTGGTTTGCGTATTCGTGTCTCTGTTGGGCCTCAAGGTCAACGAGAACAGAGACCATGGGTTGTTGCTCATCTTTGGACCCCATGCACGGGGCGTACCTCAGCCAGTATTTCTTGGATTGAAGAGGTCAATACTTTCTCCTAGCCGCCATACATAATCCTTGGGAGGTACTTCTGAGCTTTCGCTTAACCATCATGGTGCAACCCAACATGCTGTTCTGACGCTAGGAGTTTCAGCCCCATGGCTCAGCCCCCTGCTGACATTCTGATTGTGTGTGTTCTCCAGGGCTCTGTGATATCTGAAAACTGATTTACGCCAGCTTAAATCCAAGCCTTTTGACACTTCAAAAAGTTGAATTTTTCTCATTCAACATAATAAATGGCTTTCCTGTGCCCAGAAGTGTAAGGTTTACGTCCTGGAAGGGCAAGGAAGGGTAATGAAAAGAACATGGCTTTCCGGATCAGTTAATAGGTATTCCAATATTTGCTGCATGAATGAAAAAGTGAATGAATAAATGATTCATAGGGTCGAAAATATTAAATACACTAAAGATAGTGCATGCATTAAGTACTTACTACATAGCCAGGAGCTATGTTACGTGCTTGCTTTACATTTTTATCTCATTCCATCTTCAAAACTCTTTGAGGTAATACTCCTGTTTAGCTCCATTTTATAGGCAGGAAAACTGAAGCTCAGAGAGGTTAAGTAAGTCTCCTAATGCCACACAGCTACTGAGTGTCTGAGCCGAGATTTGAACCCAGGTGTTTTGACCCTAGCGTCAGTGCTTCCAACTCCCGCACATTAAGCAGAGTTCCTGGCACATGGAACACATTAGATAAATAGAAGTGTTCCCCTTTTATCAGCATTAGACTTGCCTTTAAGATCCCCAGTGGGGAACAACTTCAACTGGGGGGCATCACTGGGGAATGGGACAGAAGCCAGAATTTGCCCTCCTAAATCTGGCCCGAGCGATAGAAGGCATCTTTGGCCCGAAGAAGTGTAATACAAAGAAAATCCTAATTGCTACAGCTAAGTAATTAGAAGATCCAACCTATAAATCATAGTGCGGCAACCCCTTTAATTATGTGCACAATTAAATAGGTGACTAAGGCACATTCTTCCCTAGATGAGCATATTTAATATCCTGTAATGGCAACAAGTTTCAAGCTGATTTATCGTTATTTTGTTTGGTCAGATGATTTTTCTGCATTTTAATGTGTTTTGTAGTTACATATTTGCTGTGAACAAACAATGCTTTTCCCAGGTAGTAAGCTGTAAAGGACTGGCTTCACGATTTGTTTACTATTCTTTTAGGCCTCGCAGAAATCAAACAACATTATGTACTTATTTTTAAGTAGCTGCACTAAAATCTTAAACAGCCTCCTTAGAGCCTTTCTTTCTCTGCCAGAACATACACACACACACACACACACACACACACACACGCACACACACTAAAATATTTGAAAAATGATCAATTTTTCATTTTTGACGCATGAATGGGAAGTTTTGATATGAAGCTCTAATAACTATATAATCAGAAGCATCTATTAACTCTGAAAACATACCTTAATTCAAAGGAGCTAAAGACAACACATTTTAGCATGTGCATGGTATTACATTAGGCACACCTCTGAAATTTAGAATAGTAGTAATAATAATGGGGCCCCTGGGTGGCTCAGTCGGTTAAACCTCTGACTTCAGCTCAGGTCATGATCTCAGTTCGTGGGTTCGAGTCGTGCGTTGGGCTCTATGCTGGAGCCTGGAGCCAGCTTCAGATTCTGTGTCTCTCTCTCTGCCCCTCCCCTGCTTGTGCTCTGTCTCTCTCTCTCTCTCTCTTAAAAATAAACATTAAAAAATTAAAAAAATAATAATCTAACAAAATTTTTAGACATGAAAAGCTTCTGTTTGGATTTAGCAGGGTGCTGGAAAGACTCCAGGCTTTGGAAGCCCAGACTTGGGGTTTGAATCCTAGTTCTGCTTCTCATTAGCCCAATGCAAGTCGGTTAACTTCATTGGAACTAAGTTCCAGTAACACGGGAATAACCCCACTTGCTTTGCAGAGCCGCCCTGAGAATATGGATGCTGCATGTGAGGCAGGAGGGCAGTAGCTGCTGTTGCAATTGTAACCCAAATAAATCCGGGCCTTCCTGCGCACAGAATCCAAAAGGAGCTCCAATCAGACTCCAGAACCCTCAACACTAATTTGTGTGTCCCCATGGGATCTTTTCTTGGACGGGGAGCAGAGAAAGTCTGCATACATGGCACAAGGCCAGACTTCTTAAGGATCTTCTTTATCTTTCTCCCAAAGTGCCCCAAATAATTTCTCTTTCTTTCTTCCCAAATTTCCAGCCCATCCCAGTTCCTCACTGCCTCTCCTTCTCCCTCTCCCAGCCCCCTGGGTGCTTTCTTTTCTCCGAGTGAAGCTCTGAGCCCTCCCTAACATAGGCAGGCTCTCGGGGTCTCAGCTGCTTCTGATCTGTGGGTTCCCTCAGGTTCTCGGGGTCTCAGATGCTTCTGATCTGTGGGTTCCCTCCTCGGCCTCAGATCAGCAGGCCCCCGGAGCCACGTGCCAGGGACACTGTCTTCCTGAGAAGAGTGGGGACTGAGCAGTGTGCGTGCTTTCACGTTTGTTTTTGTCCATGAAGCACCATCAAGCTTTCTGCTTGTTAGATGTCATTTATAAGAAGGAGGTTCAGGGTATTAGAGTTTGTACTTTCTTTTTTGGAGATGGAGGAGGAGGATTTGGAAGTGCAGGAAAGTAGTGGGTTAGGGGAGAAGGTGAGAGAAGGAACCCTGGAGGAGCATAGGGCTTTGGGGGTGGCCAAGGGCCAAAGAGGAGGGAGAAAAGTTACAGGAGCTGTGCCTCCACATTCTGGGTAAGCAGCTGACATGTATGGAGCCTTCTTCCTGTTCCAGGCCCCATTATGTGTACTGATTTCCTTAATTCTCCCAACAACCACGGAAATAGGAATTTAGCATCCCCATAGCACAGAGGAGTCAACTGAAGCATAGCAGATCTAAGAGACTTGTCCGAGGTCACAAAACCTCAGAGGCAGGCAGCCTGGCCCCAGAGCCCAAGCTCTTACCCTGTGTTATCCTGTCCCGCTGTCGCGGAGAGTGGGAACCAGGGACGACTTCACCAGTGCAGATTCGTCCTCGCTGAACAAGCCTTTCCGAAGGATATAATGGAGGATGTGCTGCACAACTGTGTCCCCGGTGCTTAAAACTATGCTGGAGCGTGGCAGGTCCTTAATAAACATCTGGGGATGGGGGGGGGGGGGTGTCCCCTGGGAAGGAAATAAATGTCAGCACCGGAAGAGAAAAGCAGGGCTCTCTCTCTGCAACCGTGCAATTGAAATTTTCCCCCTGACGAATTCCAGACTGGATGGGCCAATACTAGGGTTTCATGTCACAAAATACTCAGCCATCCAGAGAGACACAAAGCTGTCACATTTTGCAAAGATAGCACGGTGGTAGGGCATGAGCAGAAATTGCTTTGTTTTTCCTTAAAAAAATATGGCCTGGGAGCATAAAAGATACACACGCACACGCACACACACACACACACACACACACACATATGCCCTCTTAAAATTACAAAAATATCCCAACAACATCAAATGATGGTAAGTGGAAGCACCAGGAGTAGAATGTGTCATGGAACAGTATCTCCCCAGCAGGACATTGCAGAAAGGGGAGCAGGGACGTGTCGAGATGCTGTTTTGCTTTCGTTTTAAAACTGTTCATAAGGAATAAGGAGCAGTTTTCAAGGCTTCTGGCTTAAGAGCCCTGTTTAAACAAATGCCGTTGACAACCCGTAATACTAACCCTAAGTCAGTCTGCAGCCTCATGGGACCCCCTTGCCCCTGTGGACATGTGAATTGTCACTGTGTTTCTTGATGAGACTGGGAATAAGAGCAGAGGGATCTTTGCAGAAGGCTGATTTTTAAAAAGATTCTCTAATGCGGTTTTTCATACTCAGTGCGAGGCTTTGGATTAGCATCCCCCAATCGAAGGTTATTTTTGCCTGCCCATCCCTAATTCTGAATCTGCTGAGCGTTACCCGTCCTATTTAGTGCGAAGAATTTCACAGGAGGTAAACAGCATCTGGGCATCACTTACCTCCTTTGATGTTTAACACAATTTACAATGAAAGCTTTGGGAGACATTTAAAACCGTGCAAGGTCCTAAATCATTAAAGGAATGCGGTGCTAGACTTAAAAAATGATAATAGAATGCATTCAACAATAAAGCTGCCAAATTTTAGTGGCCTGTTTGCTAGAGGCTCTTTTGGAGAAACTGAGCCAGTAAAAAAAAAAAAAAAAAAAAAAAAAAAAAAAGTACATGGCACAATTGCTCGAATAAGAAATTGTTATTACACACATTAAGTGTGGGTTAATGCAGGTAAAAATGAAAACAAAAATAGATTAGCTGATGACATAAAAAATGCTAAGTGATCTGAAAATAATCATGCTAAACACCTTTTGGGGTGTTTGATAGGCCTGTCAACAGATCTCTGGGTCCCTGTAGCCATATCTGGACCATATATTTGTAATCCATTATCCAGAGGGTTAACTATAGCTTGTTTTGCCTGGACCGGTCCCAATTTGGTCTGTTATCCTGTTGTAAAATGAAAACAAGATAGCAACTTTTCTTATGGAAAACTTCCAAAATAGACAGAATTACACAGAATAGAATAATAAAGGTCCAGGTGTCCCCATTTTCTCTCTCATACGATTTTTAAACGAATCCCAGTCACTGTAATTGTAAAAGGTAAAAACTTCACCAAAAACATCACCATGACATCATCACACCTGAAATAATGACCTGTGCTTCCCTAATATGATCACATGTCAAGGCAGTGTTAAGCTTTCTCCTTTTCTCGTCAATGTTATGAATGTGTATGTGGGTCTTTTAAAGCTTTTTGTTTGTTCAAACTAAGATGCAAACAAGGACACGCGCTGTGATGTTTTCATGAGTCTTTTGAGTTTCCTTCCATTGTAGGTTTCCTCTCTAGCCTTTTTCTTCAATTGGTTATTTTGGCACCATTATTAATTCATGGATTTAAGTATATTTTATGTTTGTTTTTAAAGTTTATTTCTTTATTTTGAGAGAGAGTATGCATGAGCAGGGGAGGGGCACAGAGAGAAGAGAGAGAGAGAATCCCAAGCACAGAGCCTGACATGGGGCTCGATCCCCCGAACCATGAGATCATGACCTGAGCTGAAACCGAGAGGTGGATACTCAACCGACTGAACCACCCAGGTGCCCTGTATTTTATATGTTTTAATTCATTACACTGATTATCCTTATTCGTACTCAAATTGTCTCTTATCTGGTCAGTGGGAATGTCTTCATGTTGGCCCTTGTGTTCTTTGACAAAATCTCAATAGTTTTTGATAACTTGCTTCTAATATAACAAGAGGAGCTGTGTTCAACTCACACACCTCCTGCTGCAATGCTGGAACCAGCCATGGCTCTGAGAAGCCCTGTTGCCTTTCAGCAGGACATGGTAGTTAGAGGGCATATTTGGGGCACTGGTGTGCTCATTTCTACCATTTGGTCATGTTTCTAGGCCTTTTCAGTGGATACAGCTGAGAGAAATTTAAAGATGAAACATATCATGAGTTTATGCTGATGCTTTCAATTCAAGTTCAGGATTACAGGATTTTTACTTAAAAGTTTTCTCTTATTTTTGTACTTTTGTGTCTCCATTTTCTCCTGCCAGGAACACTGGGTTGCTAGTCCTCATGGCAATGCCTCCTGCCATTTTGATCACACGAAGCTTATCGTCTAGTAAATTCCTCAGGAAGAGCTCCTGAGAAAAATATTTGGAGTTCTTGCATGGTTATAATGGTTTACCTGCGGTATTTAGACTTTAATGTTGATTTGACTGGATAAAAAAAATATAAAATACATTTTCCCTTGATTTTGTCAATGATGGTCCATTTTCTTCTGGCATAAAGCATTGCTATTGAGCAATCTGATGATAATCTTCATTTCTTTCTAAGTGATTTGGTCTTTCTTGGATGCCCATAGGATTTTCTTTTTCTTTTTCTTGAAGCCCAGTTGTTTTTTAAGACGACATTTCAATGTTGGTCCTTGTGTATGTGTGTGTGTGTGTTTCAGGTCTATGATATATCCCTTTAATATATACAGTTAAACCTTGTACACCGTGGGGGTTTGGGCACCAACCCCACATGCAGTTGAAAATTTGCAAATAATGTTTGACTCCCCTAAATATTTAACTGCTAATAGACTACTGTTGACCAGAAGCCTTATTGATAACATAATAGTCGATTAACACATATTTTGTACATCATACAAAAGTAATAAATGACAATAAAGTAAGCTAGAGAAAAGAAAATGTCGTTAACAAAATTGTGAGGAAGAGAAAATACATTTAAAGCACTGTACTGTAAGAAATTCACATATAAGTGGGCCTGCATGGTTCCAACCCATGTTGTTCAAGGATCAACTGTAATTACAAGCAACTTTTTATTTCAGGGAATTTTTCTTAAATTCTAGTTTTCAGTATTTGTTGTGCTCTCCTACTTTAGTTTCCTCCTTTGACATGGAGGGGACCTCCTATTATACATATGTTGCTTCTTCTTTTCCTTTTTGACTTCTCTCCTCCATCTACCATTTTATTTTTATTCCTTTTTGTCTCTTTCTTTCTAGTTTAAGGATTTTTGGCTTTTTTGCCTTTATATTATAGGTTGTTGACTTATTTATTTCTTACAGTTGGGTCTTCATTTATGATTTATTATTTTATTTCTAAATTTTTCCTTGGTTCTCTAAATGTGTGTCTGAATTTAAAAAATCCCAACTTACAATTTTCTGTCTTATTTTCCATAATTTTGTATCATCTTTATTTCTTTTAGCTTGTTTTGAAATATTGGTTGCATTTCTTATGTATTGTGTGCGTGTGTCGTACTGACATGCCACTTATTCTCTTCCTTATTCTCTTTTTTAAAAATGATAACCGTGTAGGATTTGACTGTGATCATATTTTTTTTGGTTATTATCATGCAAAGTTAGTTTTCCCTCACTTTTGGGTGGGGATGGGGGAGTTAGAATATTTTTTTCTAGCTTCATGGTTCTAGAGCTCTTATTTCTGTTTTGTTTGTTTCTTTACAAAGTGATAAAAAAAATATGGTTTTATAATTCAGAGAACTGCCCCTGTAATGCCTGCCCTCAGTTTTATCTTGATCATTATTTTTGCTGTCCCTGTCCTCCTCTGGATTCTACTCTTAGGGAGGAGCTTTATCCTGAAAGGAAGCAAAACTTCCTTTCAGGATAAAGGGGGAGATGTTCCTAGGGCCCAGGCTAATGCAGTCCCTTAAGATATTTTCATAAACCTTTGCATTCACCCAAGAATTTGACAGTGGAAAAGTCTCAGATTCAGTTGTTGTTTCAAACTGACCTGCCCCATTTCCAGTACAGACTTCATGGGGATTTGTGGTTTCTTCTGTTCTCAAGTCAGTCCATTCAATGCGCCAGAGTTTCCTTGTGCTTCTTCCTACACAGATGCTGTATGGATATGGTAGCTCTTAAATACTTAATGGCTTTTGGAGTTTATGGGGATACCTGTCACTTAGGGTTTGTTTGTTTGTTTGTTTTTTGTTTTGTTTTGTTTTTTAGTGGATGCTGTTCATGGGTTTTGGTTTTGCTGTCTTGCTGGCTCTGTGATAATTACAGGAGGCTTGGAGAGATTAGGAAATGACATTGCCACATGCGTATCCTCAGCATCCCCTCCCAATGAAATCCTTAACAGCAACCCCTTTATTCTCAGAAGTGAAGTTTGCACAATAAATTGTATGATTACCATACTTATCCTCAATTAGAAATCCAAATGACTCTGAAAATGGAAAGATTTTCCAACTCATTTGGGTCCATATCAAACCCTATCTGAGCTCACTTGATAGCAAACGCTGACCTGGTCTGACTTGGCACTGTGAGCACTTTTAATTTTTTCCATTTATTATGAATATTCATCCATTTCCCATCAGAAGTGTTCATGTTTTCAATTTTAGGATGTGGCCTCAGACCCAGTGATGATGTTATGTAATGTACAGTATACATCACTATTTTAAAATATGAAAAGCTATAAAATCCGAAGCACTTTTGGACCCACATATTTCAGATAAGGAATTACAAATCTGTAAAAGACTTCACCCCTATCACCATTGAAAATTACAGCAGGTGAATTTCCTTCCCAAGCCGGCTGATTTTCTCTCACTGCAGTTAGGAATAGGGACTGTGGCCTCTGGTGGGGTGTGGAGGGCACTTGACCCGAAAGGACCATAATGTAACCTGGAGCGGCAATGTCTCACTCGTGTGCAGAGAGACAGAGAGGTGCATGAAACAGGTGCAAAAAACCAGCTGTGAGGAGAGACCATGGGACTGGAACCAGAAAATAAACACTGTTTATGTTGGCGTTCCAGTTTATGATTTCAATCACCCATGAGTCCTTCCTTTTTTAAGGTTCATTGAGCTATCCCTGTGTTTTTCCTGTAAAACCCACTCAATTGCTTTAGCCAGCTGGAGTGGATTTTTGCTACTTGCAACTGAAAGCTTTTTAAGAAGACACACAGATGGGTGTTCTCTCCCAATGCCATCTTCAAAAAAGGGGTCCATTAGATCTCAACACAAAGTGGTGGAAAGCCAGAGTCTTAACTTCTCACTTGTTGACTCATTTGTTTATCAGAGAAGCTCTTAATGAACACCCAGGACTGTATCAGATGAAAAAAAAAAGGAACATGAAAGCATAGAAGGCATAGCTCCCACTTTTGGGAAACAAATCAAGTCTTATCCATGACGTTGTCTTTCTGTCTCTTCCTGTCTCTACCAGATAATTCCCTCGAAGGCAGCTGTGAACATCTAAAAATAGTCAGAAGGGCAGCTGCAGAAATTATAAGAAGGTATGACTATGGATAATCTTATGGGAAGTGAAAAAATCCTTACATTTGGAAGAATTGTCATTCATTTATTCATCCAACAAATATTTATTGAACACCTTCATGTGCCGGGCACTGATCTAGGTGCTGGGGAGTTAGCAGTGAGTAAACCAGAACAAAATCCCGGCCTTAGGAGAGTTGGCATTGTCCTGTGGGAAGCAGAAAATAAACAAACAAAAAACAGTAGGTCAGGTGGATGAGAATTATGGGGAGCAATAAACCAGGAAAGGGGTAAGGAGATTATGTGTGGGGTGAGGGTTACAGTTTTAAATAAGATGATCAGGGAAGGTGTCACTGAGAAAACAGCACTTGAGCACAGACCCAGAGGAGGAGAAGGAACAAGTCATGAAAATATCTACGTGTAGGGTTTCCCACACCAAGCAATTCTCCAACACCAGCTGGGTGTCCTACATTCAAATCAATTTGGACACTATCTACCTGGAAACAGGGTCAGATCCCACAGGTTAAGGGCTCAGTCCCACACGACCGTCTTCCCTCTTTAGACATTAATCACACGTCCATGTTGTCACCAGGGCTCCTGACCAACCAACCTGCTCTAGACCTGAGGTTCCCACGACCCCCTCCTTGGGTTTGATAAATTTGCTAGAGCAGGTCCCAGAACGTAGAGAAACATATTACTTATTAGACCACCCATTTGTCATAAAAAGATATAACTCAGGACTGGCCAGATGGAAAGATGTACAGAGCTTCTACGTCCTCTCCAAGCATGCCACTGTCATCAGTCTCCACGTGCTCACCAACCCGGAAGCTCTCCAACCTGTCTTTCTCGGTTTTTATGGAGGCCTCGTTATGTAGCACAATTGATTAAGTCATCGGCCATTGGTGATTGATTCAACCTCCAGAGCTTGGGATATGGGACTGAAAGTTCCTACTCTCTAATCTCCTGGTTTGTTCCTGTTAGTCAACCAGCCCCCACCTTTAGTCTCTGTCCGAAAGTCACCTCCTGAGCATAACAAAAGTCATCTCTGCCGCTCTCCTCACTTAGGAAATTGCAAGAGTTTTAGGAGCTCTGTATCACAAATGGAGATAAAGACCAAATATACATTTCATATTATAAATCACAGTATCACTGAGGGCAAAGTGGAGACAGAGTCTCTGGGAGGCTGTCACAGAAATTCGAGGAGAGGGAGTAGTGGGTGGGTCCCGGGAGATGGATTGGAGGTGGGGCTCTTTGCTCAGGACCACACGTATTTCTTTTCCATCAAATATGCCGTGTTCTTCTGGAAGTTTTAACAGTGTGCTATTTTTATGATAATTACGTGTTGCCAGTTTATAGGGCGTCCCATGTTTGATGTAGCAATTTATGAACCAATGACACCGTTCCACAGCTTTCATCTTAAGGGTTTGAAGAGGTTGACACATCTTCTGCTCTGAGGAAGCCAATTAATTAACCTGATCCCACCCTTTCCACAGAGAAGGGTGCTACTACGCCCATTTCAGAGCTGTTAAACTGAGGCCCTGAGCTGCCTGTGAAGCCGTTCACTCTCAGTCCACCCCTGTGCATTTCATGAGTACAATTTTGATTTCTGAATATCCTCATCCAAACTTTTTTGGAACTTTTGGAATTAACATGTAGGTAGAAATTGGAGTTATTCAGGAAAAATTCTGGAATCTTCACGGTGGTGAAAAGGACAGGAATTCTAAATCGGAAGTTGAGCCATCTTCCCAGCTATATTGGGGACTAAAGATTCATTCCCAAAGATGGGCAAATTTAGCTCTATGCTTGGAGAGAAAGGGCGGAAGAGAGGAGGGTGGCAGGAGCGTGCTGCTAGGGAAACTGAGTCACGTATGTGTTTGCCTGCTTCAGCAGTCCCGTGTGCCACTCCACTCATGGCATCTTCCAGAGGGACATGTGCCCTCAGTGGGTCCCACTGAAGTTCCTCTTTGAGTGTGAGTCTTGGGTGAAAAGATACACATTTTGTGTTCCTAAATACAAACCAACTCCTTTATTTGGTGCTCAACCAAAGTCACAGCTATCTGTTCCAGTGCTATATGAGAAACTGCTTCCACTCAATGCACTGATAAGCCCGTGTGCACTCAGTAGAGGTTCGATACAGCGCTGTGCTCTATTGTGACTTAAGGCATCTTTGGGAATAATAGGACTTGACTCTATCTATACGGTCCATGATGACTGCAGGCCCCAACCTCTCTGTGCCCCTCTCATTCCTACTTCTCTGCTGAGTCTGAGGCTGGGTCAGGAGCCTTCTGAGTAGATTTTAAAAAGCAGTCGGTGTTCCAGGAGAGAGTGATCCATTGTTTGTGATTGGAGCCCATGTGCACTCGTTTGCCGAGAAGCAGTCACGTTGACATTGACGTTTTTCTTCCAAAGTCACGTTCACGTGTAACTCTGTGGGCTGATGCACCTCTGAGGACTTAGGAACTCAGGATGGTCGAGGGTTCTTCGGAATCAGGGCAGGTTTAATCATCTTTGCTTACTGAGAGCGAGAAACTCCTTCCTCCAGCCCCTGTCTGCTCCTCTGTCTTTTGTGGTGGAGGAGAAAACACAGCCACATATGCGTGTGTGTCTTTTCTGATTGGCCTTGGTTTCCGCAACAGGCCAGCTGGCTGTTGAGGGAGAAAGAAAGAGCTCAGTGCACATTGCCTGCATTGGGCTGAATTCTCCCGCTCTGCCAAGGACTTAGAAGGGGCAGCATCTTCATCCCTGGCTGTCATGGGCATTCAGGCTCTTGGATAACAAGATAAAGGGCAAAAGCTGAATTTTCTTGTGCCAAGAGGAGGAAGAGTATCAGAGCCAAGAAGATCAAACCACTGCTGCCGAGAGTGGCTAAATGGTACCCATTAACCTCTGTCAGTGCTGGAGTCCTGCAGTGGGAGTGGTGCCAGAAATCAGCCCTGAGTGAGGAACAAGGTTTGGCTGGCTCCGTATTACCATAGGATGGAGGCGCGGGGGTTTCCAGCAAAAGAAGTTAAGCTGTTCCATCCCCGGTCTGTAAGGACGAACCCAGCGTTGGAATCCAGCACATTCTGTGAACTGATGAGATACAGGTCCGTGCCTTGTCCCGTGGAGGAAGTGGACAAAAGGAGTTCTTGCTTGTTGTGGTCACGCACCTGGCCTGCAGCCACTTCGGATGGGGAGCGTGCAGATCAACATGGGCCAGGAGCTTGGCCCGTGTTGAGTGTCTGTCTTCTGAGACCTGCTTCCACGTTTCCTGTTGCTGGCATCTGGGGGACTTGTAGTTTTCAACTGCCACTCCGGTTCGCTGGCTCTGTGCTTTACCCTGGCGAGGAAAGAATACTCGCCACGTTACACGATGGGTATGTTGAAACTGGGATTTCATGTGCTTTGCTAGAGAGAAGATTGGAGGTACTGATTACCTGAGAGCATCATTGGAAAACCTGCAAGTGAATATGTAAGAACCACCCAGAGGAGATCTCCTCTCCTCATTGTTTGGGTAGACTAGCAGCCTGGGCTTAGCTTCTTAGCAAAAAAACACCCTTCCCTCTACTAGTGAAACTGGACTCATAAATTTGGGTGTTTACTGTCACCCAAATAAACTGAACACAACACTGAGTTTTATGGAGCAGTTATTAACAAAAGCCATTTATTCCAAGGCCAAGAGCCCTAAACGCAGCCAAGAGCCTGCATAAGCATCTCTGCGGAGCAGTGTCCTCCTATTGGCTGAACAACTCGTATTTTACTAGGGTCGTTGCTTTTGATTGCTTTTGGATCTTCTGTTATTTGGGTTGTCTTTTTCCAGACATTTAAGCTTTTCTAGTCACTAATATTAAGGAAGAACATAACTTGTGGGAGTCAATTTTGTTTCTATCAAACGCAAGCAGGTCTGTGGAATCCTGGGCTTGGGTGAGGAATGCCGTCCTACTCCATTTCTCAGACGGGGAGGAAAATAGGAGCTTTATTTGTGGGAAGTCTTTATTAAAGGAAATCTAATATGCCATTTCGGAGCAAACACAGTCTAGAACATGGTTTTAAAAACTGTAGGTTATAACTCTAAGCCGTTCCTGACCAGTGTTCAAAAAAAGTAAGTGAAAAGGAACAAAACAGAATGGATCAGAGCATGTCACACACATAATAAGGGTAAGAACCATTTCTTGAAATGTTGCTGCAGTTGTTTGGATGTAAATTTGACTGGATCGTAACGAGAAATACATTGCGTACAGCAGTTCATGGTCAAGAAAGCATGAAAGTTACCGTCTGTGTATAGGGGTCAGGAGTCCTCAGGTTCTAGTCCTGATTCTGCCTCTGTCTCTATGAACTTGGGCAAGACCTTTTCCTCTTCTGGGTCTCAGTTTCTCAACCGAAAAATGAAATTGTCTATGAAGTCTTCTCAGTTCTAAAATCCAATGATGACATTAAGATTCTCGAAGGAATCTATTTCAGCATTCAACAATTATCACACAAAAAAATTATTCTGCATAGGTAAGCTCCATCTTCCACATTTTGGAAAGATATGACTTCCCAAAGAGCTCTGAAATGTGCAGACCATGTATATCCATCAGGACGGAACACAGTCCATAGACACAGCCCATCAGGATGGAAGCTACTTCAGTAGATTAACTTAGCTCGGGGACAACAACTGTGGGTTTCCAGCAGAAGTTTCGTACTAGATTTCTCTGGTTACAGTACAATTATGTTTTGGCTGTATTTGAAAATATATACAAATCCTCTTTTGGATGGTGGAGGAGGGTGGATAAGGAAGGGCACCTAATTGCTCAGGAAATGCCGAATTTGCTTAATTTGGAAACCACTTCCAGCTAATGTCGGGCGTTGGGCCACTCACAGTTCCTGCTTTGTATTATGACTAATGGAATGTCAAAGAAGTGTTGATCTAATAAGAGCAACCAAGGAGACTCAGAGTAAGCCGGGCTTCTTGCGGGGAGTGACTGAGAGCTTTTCTTATTTCTCGGTCGAGGTGCTTTCCAGTCTTTTAAACTATTGCTTTCCTTCATTCATAAATTCATAAGAGCATAAATTGGAAGGCACCTCACACTCTTGCTTGGATTTCATTGTGCTTAGTGGGTATCTTCTTTCAAATTAATGTCTCCCTAGATTCACATCGAGGAAAACCAGGGCATCTTGGGTACAACCGCGAGTCAGCTGTGATCCGGGAGTTAAAAATGTGTAACTTTTGGAATATGGGTCCTGCTATGCAGCTGGCATATAGCTGGTATATCTGCATGGTTTCAGGAACGAGAGACACCTTCTGGTTCTTAAATCTAAGACTGAATCCAAACTCGTTTGCAGCAGAGAAGCAGCATAGGTTTTTGACCGCCATCTGGGTTCGCTGTGCTTTAATTCCACCAGGAAATGTGGTAGCCTCACCAAAATGTCAGAACCGGAAGGAGGCCTGGAGACCATCTCCTTAAACGCTCTTAGTTTCAGAAGAGGAAAACGAGGCACTCACTTCTAGCTACCTTTTCTGTGTGAAGATGCATTAAATGCTTTTGTCTCTTTACATAAATTTTAAGGAGATACTACTTTGCTCTTGAAGGTTGACTATCAGTAACCGATTGGCTCACGTGTGTAGCTTTGCTTCATGTTGACTTTGGCAACACTGAATTTCGGTGTTGGTAAATACAGTGCCTACCAACACCAAAGAAACACACCCTCCGTCCATGACCCCGTCCTCTTAAAACCCCAAACCCGAGACACTTTGACATGTACAAGAAAAGTTGGGGAGGGCTTTTATTAGCTTTGATTTTGACCCCCTTCTCATAAATTATGCAAAATGTGTCACTTCTATGAACAGCCCGAAGAGCGGTTGCCAGCTGTAATATAAAAAATGATACCACGGAAACTGAGACCTGGTTGTGGCAGATACCCTGTCAAAGGAATGATTTATAATCTGGAAATACAAGCAGCAAGAGAGGCCCACCAGCTAGGGCTGTATCATCTAAAGCAATCAAATCCCGCAAATATAAAGCAATTTTGTATTACCATTTCCAAGTGCTCCCCACAATAAGGACTCTTGTATGCCCAAGTTTAATATTCAGAGCAGAAACCGCAGACTCGAGCAGCCGCTCCTGGTCAGGATAGTTAATAACAGTTCCCAGGCAAAGGCATGCTGTAGTAAGCATCGCTCCAAGCAGCTGGGGATTTGCTTGTATGGCAGTCTCTCTCGCTGAGAAGTAGAAAATGATGGTAGGTCAGACATCCATTTGCTTTCTATATTGATGTAATTTCATCAGGATTTATGATGTGGGAATTATTGCGCGGGCAAGAAAGGCAATCTAACCTTCATCTCACACAATGCAGAAAAGATATTATGTTTTTGAGAGAAATATACCGACTTGTTGAATCAGATTATGCACGTGCAACCCTAATGGATTTCAATATTTCCTTGGACAAGTCATTGCTATTTGCACTGTATGTATTAAACTGGCTTGCCTAGAAGACGTTTTCACAAATAATAAAGAATTCTAATGCCATTTCTTCTTTCATTTTCTTATGCCAAGGAGAGCTCATTACCAGTAAATTTTAAACATCTGTGTGTGTAATAATAGTTTGTCCTAATTTCTCTATCCCATATTTAGACTTTTGAATGTCCAAATAGTGCAATAACTTATATGATTCTCTTTCATCCTTATGAGGGGTTCATTGGGTTTCAACTGTCAAATAGGGTACCTGTTGATAGTCTTTGAGGACCTTTTATGGATGATCATCACAGCGAGTCCATAAGCCCTATTGCTTGGCTCCTGAAGCC
Organism: Panthera onca; assembly: GCF_046562875.1. Lineage (NCBI taxonomy): Eukaryota > Metazoa > Chordata > Mammalia > Carnivora > Felidae > Panthera > Panthera onca. The sequence continues at coordinate 12,978,360 of NC_138349.1, forward strand.
ATTTTGATTACCCTGAGTTCTACAGTCTTCTTCCAATGGGAATCTGAATAGAAAATATATTTTAAAATGAAGGGCTTTCAAGATGGTACTTACCCATTTCATGTAAGGGCTAAATATCCCTCAAATTAAACATTCTTTTCGTGTAATTTAAGAAAGAAACAACAATTTGCAACTCAGGGCAGTGCCCCAAACCTGAATGTCGACAGAAGTTATCTTTTTGTAACACGTTCTGATTTTTCCTAATGACATGAATGTGTAAATGATCACCCCGAGTCACTGTTTTAATTATGTTTTGTTGAATTACAAACACGTTGCAGAGTTAAAATATACATAATCTGGAACTTAATGAAAATATGTACTTAACCAAATAGGAAAAAAAAAAAAAAACCTCATGTTTAATTGGCGGGTGTCTCCAAATAAGAATGGCTGCTCTTCATTTAGTACCTCCTGTCACATATAATACCAGGTGCCTACATATGTTATCTCTGGCCTTCACCTCCTGCCCTGCTTTGAGGTCGCCATTACTACCCTCATGCTTCAAATGAGGAAATGGCTGTTCAGAAATGTTAAGTGCCTTGGGGCGCCTGGGTGGCTAAGTCGGTTAAGCATCTGACTTTGGCTCAGGTCATGATCTCGCACTCCGTGAGTTCGAGACCCACATCTGGCCCTGTGCTGACAGCTCAGAGCCTGGAGCCTGCTTCGGATTTTGTGTCTCCCTCTTTCTCTCTGTCCCTACCCTGCTCATGCTCTGTCTCTCTCTGTCTCAAAAATAAATAAACACTAAAAAACTAAAAAAAAAAAAAAAAAAAAAAAGAAATGTCAAGTGCATTTTTCCGGGAAACACGATTAGTGAGTGGTAGAGCCTGCATCCAAACCAAGGTTTGTTGGATTCCAGAGTCTGGATTCTTTTCAGTGTTTCCTGGAGATGTTCCTTCTAGAAGGCTGGTCAGGCTAGACTCCTTTCAACTGTTTCTCAACCACCCAATAGCCACTCCACTTTCTTCTTCCTAGTTATCTCACTAAAGAAACTCAAAAGTCTTTTATGAGATAGAAGCAAAAGTCTGCTGAGGTGGGCAGGGTTCAGGAAGCCATTTATTTTCTTAAGGAGAGAAGAATAAGATCAGAAACAGTTGAATGACCTCATCCTCTTCTCCTTCCTTCCTTAAACAGGACAGCGGTGGCTGATGCTGCAGCAGCCATCTTGTAACTATAAGGCAGAAACTGAGAGCATTTCAGTTGTGTGGTCTTGATGTTGCTAAGCGACTAAACCAACGCCAACAGCATCCTACCTCCAAATGACTTGTTATGTAAAGAAAAACAAATGCCTGTGTAAGATTTCCCCTAAGGTAAACCCACCCTACCGTGTGGAAAACTTGTTCAGTCCCTTTTTTCTCACAGGGAAGATAGAGGAAAGATTTTCTTTCTCCTGAGCCTCTGGAGGGTAGAATCTGGTGACTAGCTCCTGGACAGAAGCCACAGGTGGGATGTTTATAAGGTCTGGTGACCATAGGCACAGGTGTGAAAGACTCAGGAAGGGGGAGAAACCCCAACAACGCTTGCTATCACTTGAGACTCATGTTATTACTATCTTACTAAATCCACCCTTGTCTTTTGAGAGGCTTCTTGATTATTTAATAATAAAGTTGGAATAAATTTGCCACATGAAGCCTCAAGGGATTTAACTTTCCATAGTCTCATCCCACCAGATCTGTCCAGCCCTTTTTCCATCCTGGTTGTTCCTTTAAACTCGGTTGCCAGATTTGGCAAATAAAAATGTAAGATGCCCGGTTAGATTTGAATTTCAGGAAAAACAATGAAGCATTTTTTCAGTGTAAGCTTATCACATGGAATATTTGAGGCACAGTATCCCGTGGAATATCTGGGACATATTTTATCCTGCAACTTTACTTAAGACTTTTCCTCAGTCCAAAGAGTTTGTGGCGGGCCATCCATAAAGCCCTTTGTAATTCATGTCCTGAATCCCAATTAATCTACCTGCTTTAATTTCCCATGTCCACCATCCTTTATTGTTTTTTATTTTGTGCCCACATTTGCTCAGCTCTTTCAATTCGGGTGGCTCATTGATGACTTCTATTTTTTAACCTTTGGCTCTTTCTTAAGGACAGATCCACTGGAAGCTCCTCTATGTACACATACCCTTTGAAGTCCTTCTCTGTCAGACTTTGCCCTCACAGACACTTCCCTCTGGCCTGGGGGAGGGGAAACCATTACTCCTGTACTAATGGACGTGGCGGATTTATTCCTACTCTAATGATGAAATGTCATTCTCTTATTTATCTATGGGACAAACGGTGATTGAGTACATCATACTCTATGCTAGGTGCTGTGGGGGAAAAACGAGTAAGACATGGTATCTGCCTTTGAAAAGTCGCAGAGGTGACCTAAAAGCAAATGATCATAATACAGTGCTATCCATGTTAACAGACAAATGCACCACCCAACAAGGGACCAGAGAAAAAAGGGGTCCTCTGCATGTATCAGGGGCATAAATGTCACTCATCTTGTATGGCTGCCCTTCCCATCCCCTGTCCAAATCTACTCTTTCCCATTGGCTTGGTTTTATACAATTTCACACTGGCCCATCAGTTGCCTTATGGATGCATGGTGCCTGTCTGATACCCACTCTGTAAATTCCCCAAGAGCAGGCGTAGGGTCTTTCATATTTGCCCATCTCAGCGTCTCTTGCACAATGAAGGTCCTCAAAAATATTTGCAGGGTAGACACTGATGCGCTACTTAAGATAGGGTTTATGTGGCTTTTATAGGGCCAGAGCACAAGTCAGTTGCTGGCCAACAATTAGAGGTCACAGCTTAGGAATTTACGGTCACTTGTCAAATTGGTAGAGTCAGGCAAAAGTGGTTTGCACATAATTCCTAGTTCTGTCTAATTTATACTGTCTTGGGGCCATTCCTTCTGGTTACCCCAAAACAGATCTGATGTATTGCCTTCAGGCATTCCTACATAATATTTATTATATAAATGATTGCAATGCAGAAAACCTTCTTCTCTTCTGCACTGTGTCATCACATACATTTTGGGGTCCCTGTTGGGATCCCTTTTGTGGGCCAGGGCCTCTACACACTATGTGTGTTTAGAGAATCACTTCTGCCCGTTTGACTGTTTTGTAGGTCTGTTTTTACTTAGAGCACGCAGGAATGGAAATGTAGCTGTTAAATTAATCTGGCCTTGGTGAAATATGTCTGCTTCACTAGTAAGATTATCGAAATTTACATTTTCGTCACTCTCCAGCGCAGGCAAGCCTTTAACTCCTTTCTGCAAGATCTTTCCAGTACATCTCAGGAGACCCAACTACTCCAATAATGATGTCAGTAATGCTAGGGCAATGTGAAAGGAAGAATTAGCTCTATTACTGTAGCTCACTTTTAACAGTTGTGTAGGGGTGAGGTGTGAACGGTGGGCTTGCAATAGACCAGGGCTGGAGAGCGTGGCTGTCTCACCATCCTGCAGCTCACGGTCTCAATCGCATTGTCACATTATGCTGCGCTACCTAGATGACATGGGTGCTTGCACAGAGATAGTTGATGAAGAGGTAGCTCTTCTAGATTTTCTTTGGGGGAAATGTGTCCTCCTAACTTGTGCTCAAAAACAATACTGCTTCTTATTACTGCCAAAGAAAAGTGAGAGCTATTATTCAGCATTTTGGATTTGTACAATGTCAAATGGGTTAAATGACAATTATGTACGTGCTCGGTTTGTGCTGCAGAACATCTGACTTGGCAGAAGTTCATTAGCACGTACCTCATGGCCAGCCTTTTCACTTGTTTGTTTCCTATTCCACTCTTCTCCTAATCTAAGGTCCTATTGTTACAGACCTGGTTTGCTGCGAAGCCTCCTCACTGTTCTATCGCCTCCAACCAATGCTCCTTATCCACCCCTACATGTTAACTCCTAACCAATCTCATGAACGTATTTCCTTTAGAGGGCTACATTTGGAATGATACAACAGGAATCTCCTCCATTTAGATTCCATCAACAAACCTTCAACATTTCCTGAAATGTAGGACTTTCAGGAATTTCAACAAAGTTTGATGAATGAGATTTAAGAATGCGTGAATAAACGGAATTAAATGTAGCTTTGAGAAAAGGCTTAAAAATGTGAAAAAATACTGCATATGAAATGAATGTTGATCAAAAGAGCTCACCTATTTCTGAGAATGGCTGGAATTTATATTTAAAGAGATAACAGAGGATGCATTATTATGAAACAGGTGTAGCCTGATGTCGGAGAGAAAGAGGGAGAGAAGGAAGTAGACAGAAAGAAAAGAAGAGAGAAAAGAAAGAAACAACTAAAAGAGGAGGCACAGCACCAGCTCATCACTGGAAGTAGTAAAATTCAGAATGAAAATACTCAAATTGGATCAGTAAAATCGAAGATGAACTTGGATCATATAAGCTGAATATATAAGAAAAAAAACTGATAGAACTGGAGGACAGAGAATAAATCTAACAGATGAGTAGTAAATTCTTGAAGAAGACAGATGATACGTATACACATGAGATCGGAAGCTGAGAAGGCTCCTGGAACTCAATAGAGACAGAGACCAACATGGAAAGAAAAGGAAAGAAACATTGAAAAGAAACACCTCTCAAAAAGAAAAGGGACATTGCTAGTTTGCAAGTCAAAAACTGAGGTTACCCACAAGACAGAGTGGAGAGGCTTTTTTATCCCTTCACACTTAAATGACCAAAGCCAGAAAAACAATGAAACACCATTTGAAGGGGAAAGAATGCCTTTCATTCACAAAGGCAACTGAGTCAGTAGTTCACTTATTCAATGAACAAAAAAAAAATAATTCTCTCCCCTTCTCTCTCAATACTTACACAGCTCTAAGGAAATGTGGAAGGTTTCTGGGTGAGCAGTGAGGGGCAGCGACCCAGAGGCCTGCAGGATAAGGAATCACCCAAGGAATGAGATGGAGTCGACGTGTGGAAAGGGATGGTGGGGGAAAGGCTGCAAATGCACATGGCGGAAAAACTACATTAAGGACCTTATGACTCTACCCTGAAGGCATGGGGGAACTACTGAAATGTTTCAGCCAAGAGAATAGTGCAACGGGTTTGCATTTTCAAAACTCCTCTGAATGAAGAGGGAGAATGAATCAGAGACGAGTAGAGGTGGGTGGGGGAGCAATGAGTAAAGAGGTTGTTGTAGTTGTTCAGACAAGAAATGAAGACAGCCTTGGTGGTGGTGACGAGTGTAGGCAGAAGCAAATGTACTTGAGGGATATTTAAGATGCAGGCAACAGGCAAACAAGGAATGGAAGAGCTGGAAGTTGAAGGTGTCATTGATGTTTCTATTGGAGCAAGTGGATTGGGGAATTCAGAGGAAGGGGCAGGTTTGGGGGAAATTTGGGGGACGTACTTGTAGGCGGGTGGCAGGATCTGTGGATTTCAGCTGGAGGTACAGATTTGGGTGACTTCAGTATGAAGAAGGGGATTATGTCCCAGGAGTAGATGCAGGTGACCAGAGTGTGTATATAGAATGGATTGCAACTAAAAGGTGTTTTCAGAATAGCTATTTTAGAGCAGTTATGAGTCAAGAACCTTTTTTCATCAATATGGTAACTTTTTTCATGCTGGAGGATGCAATGGCCATGAATCAATAGCTGGTGAAAGATAAGTAAATGACAAATATTAAGGAGAGTGTTGTTGCTGATAGAGCTAACTCATTGGAGCTACTATTAGACTAAAATAATTTTAAGTCAAAAAACTGAAGGAGAAAAATAGAGATGTTTTAGAATTTTAGGTTAAAATGAATGAAAGGAAAAGGGGGAATCCCACGGTGATGATAGTTTTTTTTTTTAATTTTTTTATGTTTATTTTTGAGAGCGAGAGGGACAGGGCATGAGTGGGGGAGGGGCAGTTAGAGAGGGAGACACAGAATCCAAAGCAGGCTCCAGGCTCTGAGCTGTCAGCACAGAACCCCACGCGGGGCTCAAACCCACAGACCGTGAGATCATGACCCAAGTCAACATCGGTGGCCCAACTGACTGAGCCACCCAGGTGCCCGTGGATAGTTTTTATCTGCCCTAAAAAATAGTCCAAAGATATTAATGATAAATATAGTCAAATATAGCATTACAAATGATTATCAAGTGTTTTACAGTAATAACTGTATGTATCCATGAGGGGTCACCTTAGCTTATGAGCCAGAGAGAGAAAGTGAAATCTCAGATTCTAGTGTAACCCTACTATATGTTAGATATACACAAACCAGATCAGGGACTTGTCTTGTGCTAGGTGTTATCGATAGCCTCATTTTACAGATAGGAAATTGAGACTTGTGAGGCAATGAGATTGGATGACATTCTTGATTTTAAGCACAATGACTTTTTCACGGTTTATTGTTTTTATACGAACCATACAATATAACAAAAGACAGATCAAGTGCAGTCATAATTATTACACTCTTGTGCAATTAGCATTGGGAGTACCATCCGCACATAGTAGGCCTTCAAATGGACTTTTTCCATATGATTGAATTAATTGATTAGCCAATTAATTAAAACAATAAATGTAAATGCTTAAAATTGCTGTCATTAAAAGAAACATCAAAATCAAATACATAATTCAATAGAGGAGGCACACTTAAAAGAAATATATATATGTATATGTAGTATATGTTGATATATGTGTATATATTGTGCATAATATGTGTACATATATTTGTGTGTGTATATATATATATATATATATATATATGTAGTAAAACAAAAGCATGGGGAAAGAGATATGGAAATAGACAAAAAAAGAAAGAAGGATTTAAATGATTAATAACAGTACATAGAAAACACCATATAAGAAAATGTGAAGTGACATAAGATAGGCCATTGTATGGGGTGCCTGGCTCACTCAGTTGGAAGGTCATGATCTCAAGGTTGTGAGTTCGAGCCCCATGTTGGGTATAGAGATTACTTAAATAAATAAAACTTAAAAAAGGCACGCCGTTGTATAATGACAAAACACAGACTAATAAAGGCACAAGAATTCTGAAAATATGAAATACTTTTAAGAAAAAAAATCTGAACTTGCAAGTGGAAAGGACAGAGTACCACTAGAGTAGAAGATTTAGGCTTCATATTTTCTTCCTATATGTCAAATCAAGTGGACAAATAAAGACAGTGAGAATGGTGAAAGGAAAAATGATGGTGGAATTAATACATTCCTGTTTATATATCCTCAGGATAATTAAAAACCAATCACAAAATAATTTCACAAAGAAAATCTCAATAAACTTTAAATCCCCAAAGTACAATTCATTAAAACTATACTAAATGGACTTCAAACTACTTACTATCTCAGAATTTATATATATATTATATATATATATATATAAAATATATATATATTATACACTTGATCTTAGCCAAAAGGCCGAGAAGCAATTTATAATATATATATTATATATATATAATACATATATGTGAATTATATAATCAGCTTAAGAGTAATTGAGAAAATAATAGTGAAAAATCTATATAGAAAAAAACAGGTACAAGTTCTAACAAAGCAGAATTTAGACATCTTCCCATTATATTTTCTTATTCTAAAAAATGATAGACATAATATCCAATCTTAAGATCTTAGAAGAAAGTGAAAACAATAAGCCCAAACAGGTTAAGTAGAGAGAAGTAATAAAGACAAGGCAGGTATGAGTAAATTATGAATGCAAAATGGAATAATGATAAATAAATTCAAGCACTGATTCTTTCAAAAGATGAATATGTTAACAGAAACTTCTGGCATATGTAACTAGAAAGGAAAACCAGGTAACAAAATTAGAAATGAGGCAATAAAGATAACAATAAAGATAAGTGTGATATCACAACAGAAATGCAAGTGTGGCTGTGGACAGTTCTGAATGCTTATGAAATGAATGACTTCATTCAAAACTCAAACACTGACAACGAGCATGGGAAGTCTTGAAAAAGTCAATACATGGAGAAGAGATTAAAAACCATCAAATGATAGTACTCCTCTCCCACCAACACCAAAAGGCAAAGAGAACCAACACACTGAGCGAGAGAAAATTCTTGTTATATAGAATTCTGTGTTTGTGAACACAGAAAAATATGGCAAGTGACATAATTTAATCTACATGACAAATATAGTTTAACTTAATCTCAATACAATTCTCATCCCAAACAGGAGAAAGGTAACAGAAAACTTATAAATACTGCTGTGAAATTTTGAAGTACAGAGCAGTGTAACTCAGCGGTGCTTTAAACAAAAAGCAGTCCACGGTTGGTCAGTTTATCCCTGGAACGCACAGGAATTTCAAACTAAGAACTAAGAGTGTAATTACTGAAAAATTACTAATGAAATACTTCTCACCTGTAGGCTAAATAAGAAAAAAAAAAAAACACCTCACATCATTCTTTTAAATATAGCCAAAAAAGAATTTGATGAAATTTATCAAACTAAAAAACTTTTTTAATTGGAGAAGTGTATTTTCTTAATATGATAAAGAGAACCAATTAAAAATTTAAATAATGAATATTGATAGACATTGTCCAGGAGTGAGCTCAAAATAATCAGATCTGCCTAGGGTCAGAGAGTCTACGGTGCTGCTTAAATACTTTAACAAATGAAAAAAATGCTCTATTGCAGGTGGGACTGGCCTCTGATAAATACTGATAAGCCTGTGAAGTGCATGTAAAGGGAGGGAAGGGTGCTCACTTTGGGCCAAGGAATTGTGTTTGGCCAGAGTTTTGTCCATCCTATTCTATGGCAGAGACAGTTACCTACGAGGGTAGTCCTTTCCCTTTCTCTGTCAAATGAGCAAGACCCAGTTTTTAGCTGGACACACTGCTGCTGAATAAAAAGATTACATCTTCCAGGCTCCATTGTAGCAACTAGATGTGGTCATGTACCTAAGTTGTGGCCAGGGAGCTCTGAAGCTTCTGGATATTCTCATTAAGTTACAGATGGTGTACGTTCTTTCCGGCTTCTTCCTTCCTGCCAGCTTGGAATGAGGTTCTGATGGCTGGTGCCCCAACAACCATTTTGGAGCATGCAGATCGAGTCATATTCTTCAACTGAGGTTGAAGCAGAAAGCTGTTCTATCAGGGAAGAAGCCTGGGCTTGAGCACTGTGAATCTGTGAAACCAGTGGTTTTAGCCATGGTTTTCTGAGTCTCTAGTTCTCACACTGGAATCTTATTCTAAATGATAGCATTCTCAAGAAATAATATTGAATTGACTTTACTATACAAGCAAATAAATGATCTAGGTCCTGAAGTCTGGACCATTACGATTCTAGCTTAGTTAATTTTTAAAGCAGTAGAAACTTAATATCCACATTAGCTAATTAAAAACTAATCCTTTTTGGGTGCCTGGGTGGCTCAGTTGTTAAGCATCTGTCTTGGGCTCAGGTTATGATCTCACGGTTCACAAGTTCGAGTCTCACATTGGGTGAGCTCTTGTCCTGCTTTGGGTTAGAATGAACCCCACTTTAGGTGAGCCCCACTTCTCTCTCACGTTTTACCTCTCTCTCTCACTCTCTCTGCCCCTCGTGGGATTCTCTCTCTCTCCCTCCCTCTTTCTTGCTGCACCTTGCTCACTTGTGCCCTCTCTCTCTCAACAAAACAAAACAAAACAAAACAACGAATCCTCTTTATACTTTTCAAAGTACTTGCAAAATCAGATAATGTAATAAGATAATTTGCCATGAGAAACTTTTGGCTATAAACAAGTTAAAAGCAAGGAATGTCCATTAAGATGATGGCTGAGGCTTAGGTGTTTTTTTTAATAGATATAAAATATCATATAAATGTACTATATACGTATACACACTAAGTTTAACTAAATACAGATTGAACACACAAAATAAATTGTATTCTTTTGTACCAACAAAAAAAGTAATCAGAAGTTATACGAGGATCTCATTGACAATAATATTAAAAAAATCCCTATTAAATGGCATAATAAAAGGTACGAGTGAGCGACTTGTGTAAAGAAATCTTTAATGGGAAACATACAACACATGGAGAAATGGCCTAGAATAGGTGATATTAATGAGATAATACAGTAGTGTTAATTTGTCCCAAGGTCACACATAGGCTAGAGCAATTGCACTTGAAATTCCAGGTTATTTTAGAAAAAGAACAAAAATAATTCACAGCTTCATTTTGACACATAAATGGGTGTGACTCTTAAAAATGTCATTTACAAAAAGAAGCCAGTCCTATGAAATATAAAACCATACTATAAAACCACAGCAGTAACAAGAGATAAGATTGGAATGCTAACAAATAAAATAGTTCAGTGGAACAGGATAGAAGCCTGTAAATTCAATATAAACACTTAGTATGTAATAAAATATCATAAGCAAAAAGGAAATGAATTATTCAATAAATAGTGAGAGGGAGGAGAATTGCTTTCCTTATTCCTTCCTTCCTACCTATAGACCAAGACTAATCTCCATAAGGAAAAAAATTCAGCTGAAAAATCAATGAAAATTAGGTAAAAATAAAATAGAATCTCAGATATCTGGAAGGATGAGAACTTTCTAAACATTGAAGCAACTGAAGAAAATACAAAGTAATAGATTGCAAAAAAAAATTTCAAAATGGCTCCACAATGAAAATATAGAAGCTAAATATAAAGCAGCCTGTTATAAAATATGTTTGTGTTAAAAATGACAAACTGTAGTATTATTTATAGTATATAAAGATTTCAATCAGTTTTGTAAGGGTAGCATTAAGATTTCAATAACTATATGGATCAAACCCTCACCCTGACAATTGAAATATCAATAAATACATATCATTTGTTTTAAAAATGTTTAAATTAGCTAGTAATAAAAATGCAAATAAAAGTACCACTTATTTTTATTAAGTAAGAATTAAATAATCTAATAGCAGATGATGATGAGATTTTTAGTGAAATTGGTAAATAATACTTGTTGGAATTAGGAGAAGTTAGTAAACTCATTTGGAAACCAATCTGGCAATAAATTCAGAACGTACAAAATGCTCATACTCTGACACAGTACAACCACTCTTGTGAATTAATTCGAGAGAAAAATTAGAAAGCAAACTATGGTATATGGAGAAACATGGTCACGGAAGCATCATTTAAAATAGCACACACAGGGGTGCCTGGGTGTCTCCATCAATTAAGCCTCCGACTCTTGATTTGGGCTCAGGTCATGATCTCGGGGTTCATGAGATGGAGCCCCGCGTTGGGTTCTGCGCTGACGGTGCGGAGCCTGCTTGGGCTTCTCTCTCTCTCTCCCTCTCTCTCTGTCCCTCCCCCCATGCCCTCTCTCTCTCAAAATAAATAAATAAATTTTAAAAAATAGCGTGCACACGCACAGAAATCCATAAGGGGGGAAAAAAAAGGAACTAAGCCACAACCATGACAAATTATGGGAGATATTATGCAACAACAGAGAAAAGTTTTAGTTGATAAGACTAAATTTAAAAAGCACATCATAAAATTGCATAATAGCTTTAGTTACAGCTATAATAAAATGAGGACAGGAGTCCCCCTCCCCCCTCCCCCGCCCAAAAGTAAGAAGAAATTATAAGAGTAGTATTATGCTGAAATTATGGGTCATTTTTCCTTATTAAAGCGTTATTTAATTTTGTTAAGAAAACCATTTTGATCAGTATGGGTGTGTGGTGTGTGTGTAGGCATATAGTATAGTGGTTAGTAATTACGTGACCTCAAACAGTTTACTGGAGATTTTTAAGCGTCAGTTTGCCATTTGTAAAAAGGAGATAATAATAGGATCCACTTCACAGAGTTGTTACGAGAGTTGAATGAGGTAATGTGTGTCAAACATGAAGTATGAGGGCCTGGCGTGGAGGAAAAGCTCACTGGTGTTGTGGGAAGTAACTGACTTCGGAAATCGAGATGTTGGCAATGGCCGTGTTGCCGTATCCCTCTTCGTTTATCTTCAGTGGTTCCTCCACTTTTCTCAGAAAAGTGTTCAAATTTCAGTCTCGACAGTCAAAGACTGCCATCATTCTGCCCATCCTGTCCAATTTCACGTTCAACTCCCCAAATTGAGTTCTTTGCTCTAGTCAGGCCAATCCAAGGTGTTTATGCACAGTTACGTCAACCCTCAGCTGCTCAACAAACACCTTCTGACAAACAGTCGCGCTCAGGCACTATTCAGGTGCTGCAGGTACATCTACACTCTAGAAGAGGGAGGCAGACAGCAAGACACATAAACAACCAGAGGAACGAGAAACTTTCCAAGTCTCTAGTCAGGCCGAGATTCTGTGGATCTGCACTGTTACGGTTGTATGGGTTGTTAATGGCAAGTGGGGCCAACTCCGGCTGGTCATCACCTGTGCTGCACCTGTTGTTAAATAGTTTAAATATCACACCCGTTGTTAAATTTTAAAATATTACACAGGAGAAGTAGGAGCAGGTCCACACTTTGGTTATTGCTACTGTTAAAAACATTTCTCCAGTCCTCAGCACCAACCCCAAACCTTACCATCCTTCAAAGCTCGACAGAAACTCAACCCTCTGCAAGATCCCTCCTCCAGCCATCTGTCCCACTCACTTCTCCTCTCCCTGACATTATTATCTGGTTCTATTCCTATTTCTTTCTTTTCTTTCTTTCTTTCTTTCTTTCTTTCTTTCTTTCTTTCTTTCTCTTAAATTTTTTAATGTTTATTTATTTTTGAAGGAAAGAGAGACAAGAGTGTGAGCAGAGGAGGGGCAAAGAGGGAGGGAGACACAGAATCCGAAATGGGCTCCAGGCTCGGAGCTGTCGGCACGGAGCCCGACGCGGGGCTCGGGCTCACAAGCCGTGAGATCATGATCTGAGATAAAGTCAGACGCCTAACCAACTGAGCCACCCAGGCGCCCCATGTTTCTGTTCCTATTTCTGTAACTTGACAGGAAGATCCTCTCGACGGGAACATGTTGTTGTTGTCAATAGTCAGTTGGTGGGTGGTTGTTTATCTTCTCTTAAGAATTTCTCACAATAACTGTCACAGTTGGAACATACGATATAAGATACACATCCTCTAAATAGTATTTGAATCGGTGGAACATTTTAACTAAGAAAAGGCCACTTATTTGTCATCATTCCAGTGGACTTCAAGAAGAGGTATTAACATTGCTCCGTCAAGAACTCCCAAAGGAGAGTTTCTGAAATTATTTTCCCTGTGCCACTTCCATAAGTGACCAGTTCTGAGAGTGAACTGGTGCCTCGATTTATGCCCTGAGCAGAAACGGTGACAAATACAGTCATATAGTTACGGTACGTTAGGTGATTTTTTTCTTACAACAAGGGCATTTAAAACAAACCAGTATGGGAACAACACCTGAAATCTTGGAACTGTCTTGCCTGATCCAAGTGCCTTCTTTCTAAGATGGTAGCCTGTTGCCAATATCTAGACATCCAACTCAGGAAGAAATGTAAGACATCAAGGTTTGGAGAGAGAATATGACTTAGAGAAGAGGCTGTATCCCCACTTTGAAAGTGCCCAGTTAAACAGAAATCGGCCAGCGTTCTGCTAGCACTGACCCATCTCTGTATTAGCTACCCAGATTAACGTCAGATCATACCCCAGGAATTGTTCCTGAAGCCCCTCTGTACAAAATAATTGCAGATGTTGGCATCCAGAGTGAAGTCCCATTGTTTACAGATTAGCTTCTCTTCCAGTGTGACGGAGGAGACAATGATCTGAAACAACTCAGTCTCTGGGGGAAAAGGAGTTCATGTATTTTCACATGAAAAAAGCGTTTGTCAAACGAGAGATCCCAGGTCCCACACTCCATCTAACGAGCAGGGGCCTGCAGCCACACTAGAAGGAGGTGGCTGATGTCTGCTCCAGACCCATGAATGGCTACTTTCATTGCGAATCTTTCCCAAGTGAATGGAATGGCTTTTTATCTATGATGAAGAATTCGTTTTACCAAACCGTAGCTCCGCTAATCTCAACTACATCACCTGGTGTAATTTATGCAGGTGGATGAAGAAACCTACTTGTTTCCAGGGAAGGGCACCAATCAGCAAACTGCCTAACTGCAGGGAATCGTCGGAGAGCATTTGATATAATCAAAAAATGAATACACCTCGAAAGAGGTTTAATCTTTTACTGCAAATGTCAAGTTGCCCTAGTAATCAGCACACCTTAATTGTGAGATTTCAGCCTCTTAAAAATGTTCAGATTGTGACTTTTAAAGGTGAGGAAAGGGAGCTTTTTTGTTGTTTAAGGGACGTTTGCTTATTTTACTCTGTTTACATCGAATGTAATAGCCTTGAACCATTTCCTATAGATCCATTTGGTATGTGGGCAGTTGGCTTTCTAGGGGATAAATGTCTGTGTGTGTGCATGTATGTATGTCTAGGGATGTGTACGTGTGTGTGTGTGTGTGTGTGTGTGTGTGTGTGTGTGTGTTATACTATGTATGTATAATAACTTATACATAACATAAATTCGCAAAATTTTTCTGGAAGAATATGTCTCTGAAATACATTTTCTTTGAGTTTGAGTCAACTTTCTCCTTCCTGTCTCTGTACACCAGTGATCAGGCCAAGTGGTTTTTCGGTTAGTTGTTTGTCTGAGATTCTCATTCTAGATATAAATAGGATCTTACTTCTACATCATTTAATCCAATGGTTTAGATGCTTGAATAATAATAGTCTCATGTGTATCTCATCTCTACTTCACTGTGTTTATAGCTTTGACCTGAAAATGATTAGTTATTGAGGAAGGAGAATAAGGAAGCAAGAAAAATCGGTAAGAGCAGAAGGTGGGTTACTAAAAATAGGGGTTTCACACAGACTGATGGAAAATAGGCCACCGTGAGTTTATCCTGTGACACAAGAATGCTAAGTGTGAGTTGCTCCCTTCCATGGAAACTCATTAAATAAAGAAAAAAAATACAATCCAATATATAGTATATTCCAACATAATTTAACCTGAGGTTTCACGCAGCTATGATTTATCTTGGCCTGATGAACCACAGGCAATTATTTCCTTCTTATATCACTTCAGTTATTTGGAAAATTTGGTAAGGGAGGAGATTCACTTACACGGTGAACACTACCTACATCTGTATCTTATACCTACAGACACTCCACTTCCTGGCAGAGAAAAAAATATCTTCTGGCAGATCTGCAGGATCCCTAGCTACTCTTTAGCAATCCTTAAGAGTGTTCGAGTTAGCACCAGCATGAGCCTACCAGCCCACTTTAATTCTGAGAACCCTTCACGAATATTCCACACTGCAGTGGCATGAGGTTTTATCAAGCGCTGAAAATGTAATTCTACTTCATACAGATGAAACCTTAAGCATAAGGATGCAACGTTTTGCTCCGGTGTATTCCTGAATTGGTGTTGCAAATCCTATGTTATTTTTTTGGGGGGGGCAGATTGTTAGCTTTTCCTAAATATAAAATCTCCCCCACCCCGGACAATGAAGACTTTATAGCTCCTCTATTACTTTTTTAAAAAGCATGACATTTTCTAGCCTAGGGAACCCTCCATGCAAAGGAATCTCTTATAAAATTAGAAAATGGCACCTCTGATGAGATTTTGTGCTTGGTGGCCCCTGGTCCTCCTCCTTTTAGACCATTCCTCATTATTTAAATACTTGTTTACCATCTGTTTTTTTTCATCAGCCTGTCAGCTCTGTATTGCGGTGCCTGTGTCTGTCTTATTCATATCTACATCCTTTCTACTTAGCCCAGGGCCTGTAGGGACATGGCAGGACCCAAAAAATATTTGTAAAGTAAGTGAATGGATGGATAGTGTATTCCTTAACATGTGCTTGATACGTAAAAGTCATTTCAACTTTGGACCTTCCTTCACAAGGTTCCGCAAAGAAGAGGTCAGCAATTCCTGAGATGCTGTCTCTTTTTGTCTCAAGGATTATAGGGTTAAGAGTATTGTCAGTTGCACACTTCAGTATCTTGTTGGCAGGGAAGGCAAAGAAGATACTTTCTGAGTTAGGCTTCACTGAAAGTTCTATTTCTTTTCTTTGAGTTTAGAAATGGGAACAGCCATTCCCTCTGAGGAATTGTAAATAGAAATCCTTAAAACGAAGATCTGGAAAATCTCTCCTCCTGTCTATTCTAGTATGGGCACTTCCCTTAGAACTCAAGTCGTGCCATGCATGTGATAGTACCCAACATTTACGTTGTGCCAAGGACTCGCCTGGCTTATTTATACGTGTTACCTCCTGACGACAACAGTAGGAGGCAAATATTACTATAACTTGACATTACGGAGGAGGAAATGGACACTTGGAGAGGCTATTTAACTTGCCCAAGTCACACAGCTATTAAGTGTTAGAGAAGGCTTTGCAGTCTCTCCCGTGGTCTTAACCCTCGTGGCATTCTGCTGTTCGGTGCTGTGAGCATTTTATGAGCACCTGTCTTGGTATCATTTTCCCCCTCGTTGCCAGTTCATCGGTGCCGGGGCGAGGGCGCCTAGAGCTCTTGAGCATCACAGACGTTAGCGTCCTTCAAGGTTTTCACTCTGACAAAGGATCTCCACGTTTAAAAACAAAAATGTAGCTCTGCCTTAAAACGGGAGGCCGAGTAAACTGGCGTACCAGGGCAACCGGCTAGAGAAAAGTGCATTTCTGAGCAGCTGCAGAGAAGACCGCTTTATTTCCTCAAACACCAGAACGCTTCACTGTGGCTCAGCGAAAACCACACCCATCCTAAAGCCAAACCTTCCCGGCGTTTCCGGGCTCCCGTGCGGGCGGCCTGCGGTCCGGCCAGCAGAGGGCGCACGAGGTAACAAAAGTCTCCAGGTTTGGCTCCTGCCGCCTGGGCTGCGGGGCGGCCCACGTCTGACCAGGCTGCCTGTGTATGGGGGTCGTTGCCAGGCGATTGGTGCAGGATGGGACATTCCTAGGTGTAAGGGAAGAAACGGAAAATGAAAAACCTTTGAGAGAAGGACTTGGCCCGTCTCTAGCCCGGCCCCGACCTTGGGCATGGGACAAAATGTGCGGCTGCTGTGTTGAATTTGGAATGAACGCAGAATTTACTCCAAGGACACCCTGACTCGATTCTCACGAGGGAAAAGCACGAGTGGGCCAGGGAGGGGAGCTGATAGGAAATCCCAGAGTTTAGAAGTTCAGGGCCTGGGGGAAATTTCATCGTTGCTGCAGCAAACTGAAGCCATCCTGGATGAAAAATAAAGGACATTCAAAATTGTGTGTGTGTGTGTGTGTGTGTGTGTGTGTGTGTGTGTGTGTATCTCCATTTTCACCATATGTGGCGGTCGGATCAGGGGATTCAGAGTCAGGAGAGCAGGTTTCGTGCCCTCTTGGGCCATTTTCTACATTTGTGACCTGGGTTAGTTCACGCTTCCCTGACATTCTTGCCCCGTGACACTGTTGGGAAGTCTAACGAGGGGCTGGGTCACTTTATGCAGCATCTAACATTTCCACAGAAAACAGTCTTGCAAACCATGAATTCTGCGCGGGGCGTATTCGGTGTTATCATCAGGGAATTCTTTTGAACTCAAAATTATTTTGAAAACATGTGGCGTGTGTCCCAGTGTAGGAGACAAAACTAGACACTCAAACTGTTCTGGGGGCTCCCGGGGATGATGTGGGAGAGCCATGATCATTCCACACAGATCTGGACCGACAGAGCCCTCGGTGCTGGGTCCCATGCCCTTTTCTCTAGAGTGTCCTTTGAATGCGTTGTGGATAATGCTGACTTTCAGGCCTCCGGAGGGATTGGCGGGGACGGGATGATGATGCGACAATACACGTTTGTGACCTTTCCCCTCACCGTATTTCACCTTCGCCATCGAACCACCTGGCGTGGGCCAAGGGCTATCATCTCCTCATTTTGACAGCATCATGGCAATGTTAGCAATAATAAATAAATAGGATGTGCTCTCAACTGGACTTTAGAGGGCTTCGCTTCAGAGCAAGGCCAGTTTCTGTGGCTGGGTTACCCTCACTGCGTATTTAGAGTGGAAGTTCCAGCAGTTTCCTCAGCAGCAGTGGAGGCAAGGGCATGCCCTCACAAAACACACGGGATTGAAACATGACAGTCGAGGGCCTCCGGGGTCCCTGATATCATGATTTTTTTTGCTTTCTTCACTGGGACAGGTGAACTCTTCATCTATAAGCTATCACTTTCGTCCTCCCCATAATGGAAGCACCCGGAAGCTGGTCTGTCCTTCAAAGGGCACGCTTCCTTTCTGTGCAGAAAAATAGAGGCAGCAGCCAGAAACTTCAATCAGTGCTTTCAGATTCCAAAACTATGACACTGTCACACTGGTGTCATTAAAGCTAACTAACCATATTAAACGAATATTAAAATATGGGCTCCTTTGCATAACATAATGAGCAAAACCGCTTTTAAGTTTCTCCCTGTGCTTTGAGGTGAGGTGGCATTTACATTCTCAAACTTTGAAGTTGGAACAAAATGTACAGGTAGAGGGGACTAGATCAAATAATAATCAACTTCAAAAAGCATTTTGGCTGTTGGATGTCCCAGGGCTAATTTCCTTTAGACATTTTAAATGTAAATGTCTAAACTCATTTAAAAATTGTAAATTGGTCTAGGTTCAATCAAAAAGCATCCTGACGCAGAACAGGGAGACCAGGCTAATTGTCATTTGTTTGTCAAATGAATTCCATTTGGGAAGCAATGAAACCTCCAAGCTAATTCTTTTAAGGTGAGCTGGTAGTTGTATTATCAGTTAAATGCAGTAAAATGCATAATCATACGATGATAATGAAAACCGAACCTGTGTTAGCGTTGGGGCATTACCTGCCAGGAGGCATGGAGTGATGGCACTTAAGTACTGTAATGTTGCCTTGGCCACAATGGCACCAAGTCTGGTCTTTAGCCTCACAGACACTTTCTTTGCATTTTAAAAAACTTTATCAAAGCACCGTGGCAATATAGAAAATGTCAAAGTGAAATGCACTGTAGGCAAATTGAGATTTCATTAAGTTTAAATTTATTGCTTTTGACTGATGTATTACCATGCTTGTTAAGAACCAGTAATTTGGAATATCTGTCTGCCTGGTAAAATAGCTTTGTCTCCTTGCATATTACTTTGTGTAGACTTTGAAAGACCACAATAATTCAGAGCAAGTGCGCGCTGTTTTCCAGTAGTGTTTGGAAGAGGGGAAGGCATTTTGCCTTGTGCTCTGATAAACTTTCACCCACTTCCTGAATGTCTTGTCGAGGAATTGCAGGTTAATGGCAGAACTCAGATTTACAGGGCTTTTGTGAGTTTTGCCGAATGGTAGGATGTGTGCAAAAAGGGAGAACCGAAAACATCCCTTCCGCTGGGACTGTTTCTTCTCCATACTCAAAGAGTGGGTGGAGGTGGGAGGTGGGCGCGCGCCATGTTCATCAATGGAGAAACGTTGGTGGCGGGGGGCGGGGGGGGGCTGGTGATTAGGGAAGGAAGATGATATAGCTCAGATCGGATGTTTTGTAAGCAAGGAAGGGGAGATCCCAAGGTCACACAGCTGGTGGGTGGCAGGAGTGGCCATCAGGTCTCAGCTCCAATGTCAATGCCTCAGAGAGGCCTCCCCTTACCACTTGAGCCCTTCCTTGTCCTTTCTCCCCACCACTATTCTCAGCTTCTAACTCATGGGTTGGCAAACTGCTTTTAAGCTTCACTGTGATATAATTAATAGACAAAAAAACTTCAGATGTTTAATGTATACATTTTGATGAGTTTGGACATATGCATTTCCCCACGAAATCATCAACACAATCAAGGTACTGAATACATCTCACCTCCAGAATTTCCTTGTGTTCTTTTGTGTGTGTGTGTGTATTTTGTGAAAACATTCAACATGAGAATGATCATATTTTAAATAGCACAATATTTTATTTTAACTCTATATATGCTATGCTGTACAGCAGCCCTCTAGAACTTACTCATTTTGCATGGATAAAACTTTGTACCCGTTGAGTGAAAACTACCTGTTTCCCCCTCCCATAGCCCCTGGCAACCGCCATTCTATGCTCTGCTACTGAGTTGGGACTATTTTAGATACCTCATGTATACGACATGGTGTAGCCTTTGTCCAGTGACTGCCTTATTTCATTTAGCATAATGTCTTCAAGGTTCATCTCTGTTGTAGCAAATGGTAACATTTGCTTTTTTTTTTCTTTTTAAGGCTGACCTTTTATTATTATCTTTTCAAATGTTTATTCATTTCTGAACAATAGAAAGAGACAGAGCATAAGCGGGGGTGGGGCAGAGAGAGAGGGGGACACAGAATCGGAAGCAGGCTCCAGGCTCTGAGCTGTCAGCACAGAGACCCACGCGGGGCTCAAGATCAGGGCCTGAGCCGAAGTCGGACGCTTAACTGACTGAGCCACCCAGGTGTCCCTAAGGCTGACCTTTTAATGTAAAGAGACAGATAGTAGGCCATGAGGCAAACTGAGGATGCTACGTAGGTACGTGAATGACAGGAAGGAGAACAAATTTGCACAGTTTTTTATTGAATGAAATTCAAAATAGAACAACACAGTTGAGTCTAATATTTTGTAACGTAGGTCTACCAATGGGAAGAATGGAATCCTTTTTTGGGAGGATAAGATTTCACTTGGTTGGGGTTCAGATGTAAAAGTTATTCTTAGCCAATGGACCTAGGAAGAACAGGCAGAGGGCTGGATTTGGTTGTAGACAGTTTGCAGGCTTCTGCTCTAACACATTATACCGTTTAATTTTCTCCACTGGCCACATTACTCTCTAGAATCACCTTCTGATTATTTGCTGCTTAGTTATCGGTCTGCCTGCATGAGACAAGCAAGGTCTATGAGAACAGAGGCCTTCTCTGTTGGGTTTGCTTCTGCACCCCCAGCTCTTGGAACAGCAGGAGTCACCTGGTGAGTGGTAGACGCCCATTTGATGTGTGCTGACTAATGAGCGAATCCAGATCTTACCATCAAATTGAATAGGTAAGATACGTAACCTACTGAAGGGTGGAGACGCTCATGGTTCCTTCAGCATGTCTGACTTACTTTACAACGATGGTATTCCTACAATAAGTGACTCAAACTTCACGTTACTTCTGATTTAGGTCACTATTTCTGTTCCTAGATTCCTTTCCGATTTTACTATTATAAGGAATTGGTAGTTAACCAGAATGTGGCGTATTTTAGTATTCTGTAGTACTGGGCTGTTACAAATACCCTTTGGTCATGGCCATAAACGTGTTGAACTCTGTCCAGCTGCCCCACCACTCTCCAGCTCGAAGTCTCGGCTTCTCTGTAGCCGGAAGTGGCCCCTGTGCAGCCATCTACACAGGGCCAGGTGCAACGCCCCTTATGAAACCTTTCCTGAGGACTCTGGCCTTCAAGGAGCTTCCTTCTCCAAATCCCTTGTCCTCTATCACACATCGAGCTCATGCTGGTCCATTTTATAGCAGTATTCTCCTTCCTTCGTGGGTCTCAGTGTCTGTTATCTGCTCAAATAGATTGTGAGTAAGCCCTCTGAGGGTAGCAGCGCCTCTCACACTTCTTTGACATATTACACAATACCTTCAGGCATGAATGTATGTTTCTTCCTATTTTTTGAATTATTCTTGGAGGAAAAAGATGAAACGATCGTAAAAAATGTCCATATCAGGAAATTTGCTTTCTAATATATACTCACACGTATAACAAACCAAAGAGAATTCATTGCCATCTGTTCCTTATGCCACCAAATGACAATGAAAATTCATAACCAAAATTAATACCTTGAGTCACTTTAATTGTGTAAGCCATAAATAATTTTTTCATTATTCTCAATATAAAAAGTGTTTTATGGAGATGTTTCATATGCAAGTGCTTCGTAAGGCTCTCTTGATGACTTCCAGTGAATCAAGGAGTTCAAGGAACTGGTACAGTCATTCTCTGACCATCCAGGGAGGTGAAGTTTGCCTGCCTGGGCTGTGCATGTAAGCCCTTCAGAAATTTGTTCTAAAAAAAAAAATCCTGAAGACCCTCTCTCTCTCTTTCTCCATCCATCCATCCATCTATCATTTTTCATCTATCACCTAGGTGACTAGCTTTAAAAGCTCTACTATGAATATGTTTGTATCTGACATAACAGATAAGACTGTTGGGATGAAGAAATCTCTCTGCTTTACTTGCCTAATCAAACGAATTAGTAGGAAGAGGTAAAGGGCCAGCCACACAGAGAAGTCTCTGGTCATTTCCATGCCAATTAACAACAGAGGGAACAGCAAGGTGAAATGTCCCATTGTTATTCAAATCCAGGCCTGGCCTTTAAGGTTGTAGTTCTTAACTAGGGGCAGGGAGGCCAATTTTGCCCCTCTGGTAACATTTGGCAATTTCTGGGGACATTTTTCATTTGTTTATCTTAGGGAGGAAGTTGTCACTGGTATCGTGTGGGTAGAAGCCAGGGAGGGCTAAATATCCTTCAGTGCACAGGCTAAAAATTTTTTTAATGTTTATTTCTTTTTGAAGGAGAGAGAGACGGTGTGAGTGAGTGAGGGCAGAGAGAGACAGAGATACACAATCCGAAGCAGGCTCCAGGCTCCGAGCTGTCAGCACAGATGCGGGGCTCGAACCCTCAAGCCATGAGGTCATGACGTGAGCTGAAGTTGGATGCTTAACTGACTGAGCCACCCAGGTGCTCCGAGAGAGAGCATTTTAAAGGCAAGCCGCCTTCTTTGGCAGGTGCCACAGTGCACATGGGGAACTAAGACTTCTTGCCTTGACATTTGGATGATATGTAATGGTGACAAATAACCCCAACTATGAAGAGATCAGTGGAATCTGCACTTCAGCATAGAGAGGTTCATCAAAGACTATCAGTCTGTGAAGCACATTAAGTCAATGAATTGGGAGGAAGAGGACCAAAACACCACTTCCTACACGATCAGTATAACCATTCATTGCTTGAACAATCCACATATGTCAGTTGAACCGCAACTTTTGTATTCCTCCAATGCCCTGAGAAATATTATTACATTATCAATTTACTAAGTCCTAACTAACTAAATAACTTACTTACTAGAATTTTTTCCTGTGCTCTATTTTTTTTTTCATGGTGAAGAAGGCACAATAAGAAGTCTAATTTATAACAGGAATTATATAGATGTATTTTTAAGATACAGATCATATTCTAGGATCACAACTCACTCAATAAATATGCTTTCCATTACCTTCTTTGACTGTGATGGCAAGTTGATGTCAACGGTGATTCTGAAGCAGTATATGAGTCTCACTCAACAATAACAGATTATTTGGAGATAATACATTACTTTGTAAGGCAGGGGAGTTAAAGGGAATGTCAGCCAGGGTAGAAGCAGAGTTTCAAAAACTTCTGCTAATCAGAAAATTAAGTCAGCCTTTATATTGTAATTAATCAGTACTTTATGGAATGTTGTCGTATTTTATATTGGGAGTTTCATCATTATAGCAAAGTCCACAGCTTTGTGTGAGAGAGCTGTATAGTTATATCTGAGTTATCTTCAGTTTCCCATAGCAGTTAGAACTTTACCAAATTGAATCTTTTGAGACAAGTGGATAATATTATGTCCAACTCTGCTAGGTGCATTAAGTATGATCTTTGCATTTATAACGCTCACAACAATCGACTGGGACTTGTATTATTAGTCCCACTTCATAAATCTGGGGATTGAGGTTTAGAGCCACTAAAGGACTTGCCTAGAGTTATATAGTTGGAAAACACAAAGCTATGTATGAATCCAGGCTTAAACACGGCATGCATATGTGTTGAAATGCTCAAATGCTCTATATGGTCAGAGCGTAAAAATTTTATGATTCCATATCAAGGTGGTACAATATAAAATAAAAATCTGTTAATCTGATCAGTCTGGCCAACCTGTATTTCCAAGGGAATAAAAGGGATTTTTAGGGATGGAGTTATTTGAGTTTCCTTTAACCAGTCAAGTTAACTGAGAGGCAAACAAGCCAGCCAACCTTCACTTAACTCTGGAGCAATGGCTTTCAAAATGGTGTCCACAGACCAGCAGCACTGACATCACCTGGGGATTTGTTAGAAATGCGTTTTCTTGGATCCCATTGAAAGCCTGCTAAATCAGAACCCCCCCCAAGGGCGGAGTCCACACTCTGTTCCAACTCGGCCTTTGTTTTTCTGATGTTTGTGTGTGTTTGAGAGCCTCCGCTCTGGAACTAACCTCTGCTATCTATCGGCATCTACTGGTGCCCGTAACTTCCACACTGTTACATCTTCAGGACTTGATTTGATTTTTTCACATACTCTGCTCCACTTTTATTGGAAAGAAACAGTTGACAACAATAAGCCCAAATCTCAGATTTGTTTAAAGTGTCAATTTCCCCAGGTATATTCTAATACATTCAACATGTGGTCAGCTCAATCTCATACATTTTCTAGAACTGTAGGATTATGGGATGCTAACTGATAGACTCAGCATTCACAAATGCCTGAATTTAGTGGAATTTTATTCTGGATAGTTTTAGAATTTGGTGTCCTTAAGTTTACTAAGGTTCTTTTGAAATTAGTAATCCATATTTGATATATATGATGACTCTCATATTTGGAATAGTTTAATATTCTTAATCCATTCTGAGTAAATGGGAGATTGCTATTTCCCTTTTTTTCCCCTCTGAATCTAGCCAAAATTTTTTTTTAATGTTTACTTTTGAGAGAGAGAGAGAAAGAAAGAGAGAGAGCAAGAGAGAGCATGTGAGTGAGCGGGGGAGGGGAAGAGAGAGAGGGAGACAGAATCTGAAACAGGCCCCAGGCTCTGAGCTGTCAACACAGAGCCAGAAACGGGGTTCAAACTCAGGAACCACCAAGAGATCATGACCTGACCTGAAGTCGGAGGCTTAAAGGAACTGAGCCACCTGGGGGCCCGGGGCGGTGGGGGGAGGGGGGGTGGGTAGGCAAACTTTTAATAACAAAGTGCCTGCTTTGAATGGTCATTATAAAAAGAAAAGCTTTCTGAATCTTGGAGAATTCTTGTTTTTTGTAGACACAACTTCTGAATTCGAGAAATTATAGGACTAAAAGTGTCTCATAAAAAAATTATAGCCCCTGTTTTTCAGAGAGAGATTTTTTATCTGTTTCTTCCCTCCTGTGATGTCTCTTGGGAACTATCCCAGGTTGAGAGGTTGGTGAAAGAAAACGAATGTTCTATGCAGCAGGCTACTGTCCCTCCCCCCGTAGGGACATTAAACACTTGCTTTGAATGTATTTGCCAAATATTGTACTTATTAACTTAATTCTGTTGGACTGGTAAGATCCAACCCATAAATTCATGTGTGTCGATAGACTCATTCATGGAAATGAATTCCATGAAATGAACTCATGGAAATTTCTGGGCCAGCCAAGATTGCCACGGAAAGAAGCAGTAGCCCCATTCCAAGTTATCTACTCACCATCCTACCTGCCGGATCTCACAGAGATCATCTTAATTCAGTAAAAGTAAAAAATACTATTCAAAAAGGAAAATTATTTAAATCTCAATGGGACCATATAAAGCTGGGCACATTAAGAATATATTTACCAGAGTTGCTCTTCACGTTGCCACAGGAGGGAGGCAGGAAAAGCGTGTCATCTTGAATACGTTTTACCTTTTTCACATTATCTCCCAACGTGTTACTGAATAATGAATGGTTTGTGGAGCATGTTTATTTCAGCTCTGGAAATAAGGTCTGCAACTCAGAAGGAGAAAAAAGATAGAGGTTTCAGACCACTAGCCGTGATAAGTGGCCCTGCCCGAATAAATTTGAAGGAGGGAGGCTCTACAAATCCTCTCTATTAGCATCATGACACCCTGCAAGAAGGAACTTGTGCTTGAGAGAAAGTTGGAAGCAGTGTGACACAGAAGAGGAAAATCTCTAATGGACGGCCCACACCCCCGACAGACAAACGCGCACACACACACACACACACGCACAGACATGCACACGCACACCAGTTCAAGCCTTCAGGTCCTTCAGGGTCTAGGAGCAACAGAGGCGCAGCCCCCATTTGGCTCGGGGTCTGTAGTCCTGTTACACGTAAAAGCGAGTCCGCTGTGAAAGTGTATGGTCTGCGGGACAGTATCCCGCGGATCCATAAGAAATAGCACCTATCGGACAAAGATATTGGCATCATTTGCATAGCTGCCTCAGGGGTGCGAAATCCCTTCTGGTGGAGGCAGACATTTGGAAACAGATAAAGCCTAGGAAGAATGCCTCTTTTTGACTTCAGAGATGAATGTAGATGTGAACACATTAGTTCTGTTTTAGGGAGACTCTTCTCCGTTACAGATAACCAGGACTGGGAAGGTCGGGTTACTCAGTAATGGGTCACTTATCAGGTACATTAGTTTAAAACCTGCAATTTTGAACTTAGCATTAGCGAGCTTCCCAAAGATTCAATTACCGAACTTTTGTTGTTGAGTGTCTCTGTGAAATTTCCTGAAAAGGATAGTCCCCCTTCTTTGTGTGAAACTGAAGCCAAATCACATACTTTATTGATATTTATAGACATACAAATGATAGTGCTAATGTACTTTAATGTCTGTCTACTTGACTGGAAAGGCTGTGGGCTGTGCTTTTGGGCTTTTGTTTTTCTTAAGATAATGTGAAGCACTGTAGTCTCTTTGTGAGCTTAATCAGAGTAGGTAGCTTTTTTTTCTCTCTCTCTTCTTGTTTTCGCCAAAGCCTTATTTCAGAAGAAGGCTTACTCACAAGCCTTTTTCAAAAAAAGTTCTGTGTTTGCCCGATATGGGCACAGTCTGTACAGTGTTCTAGTACCAAAAATATATCTCCATGTCTGTTTGTCTCCTTGATAGCTCAGATGAAAAATGTGGGAACACTGATGCTTTAACAAAGGCAAGTGGATTTTAACACTCTGTACTAGAAAATGCCTCCACTAAGGGGAGAGTCTTAATCTCCAAGCCATGAAGATTTAATGTTTTCAGAGTCATTTTGCAGACATTCTGCCTGTCAATGCCTGGTAGGGTTTAGAGTTCTTGAGTCCCACAGGCTTAACAAGCATCCAGGCATGAACCAACTTTGTAATTTTGAGCAAGAGTAATAAATGTTGATCCGTGGTGACTGAACAGAATTAAGAGATAATTTACCTGCTTGCTCTTGAGGGAGTTTGCACACACCTTCTGCTCATCATAGATGATTTATAAGCCAACCTCTGGCCAAGATGGGAATGGACCAGAATATCCTAGCCACAATGGTTGATGAGACCTTGAATTTCTCTTGGAAAAAAAAAGAATATGCAAGGCTAATGGTAGAAATCTGGACATATTGTTAAGATGCTGGAGAAAGAGGTAGGGGCTGTTTAAACCAAAATCAAAATAAAAATCGAGGGTACATCAAAGTTCCCATCTGTTTTAGTCATCCTGGACCAAGTTCGTGTTTCTGACAGTCATCGTTAAAATGGATTATTGGTCACGAGTGTGTCTCTGATAGTCACGGTTAGAATGTATTTTTGGCCTCTGCAGCCTCTGAGTCTTGGTAATATATTGATTTAAAAAATGAACTTACCGGGGCGCCTGGGTGGCTCAGTCAGTTGAGCGTCTGACTTCAGCTCAGGTCATGATCTCATGGCTCGTGAGTTTGAGTCCTGTGTTGGGCTCCGTGCTGACCGCCCAGAGCCTGGAGCCCATTTTGGATTCTGTGTCTCTCTCTTTCTCTGTCCCTCCTCTGCTCATGCTCTGTCTCTCTCTTTTTCAAAGATAAATAAACATTAAAATTTTTTTGTAAAAATGAACTTACTGAAAAGTTTGTAAGAAATATAAGCACTAGACAAAGATGAAGAAGTTGTTTTAATTTTTTTCTAGTTTAAAATTTTTTTTTTTTTCTTAGAGAGAGGGAGTGCACGCAAGAGGGGAGGGGCAAGAGAAGGGGACGAGAGAGAGAATCTTAAGCTGGCTCCATGCTCAGTGCTGAGCCCCATGCAGGCTTGATCCCAAGCCCCTGGGATTATGACCTGAGCTGAAATCAAGGGTTGGATGGTTCACCAACTGAGCCACCCAAGTGCCCTGAGTAAGTTTTTTTTTTTAAGTTTATTTATTTATTTTGAGAGAGAGAGAGAGAGAGAAAGTTAGGGAGGGGCAGCGAGAGGGAGAGAGAGAATCCCAAGCAAGCTCCAGGCTGTCAGCGTGAAGCCCTATGTGGGGCTTGAACCCACAAATTGCGAGATCATGACCTGAGCCAAAATGAAGAGTCAGACCCTTAAACAACTGAGTCACCCAGGTGCCCCAAACTGTTTATTTTATTTTATTTTATTTTATTTTATTTTATTTTATTTTATTATTTTGAGAGAGACAGCATGAGTGGGAAGGGGCAGAGAGAGAGAGAGAGAGAGAGGGAGAGAGAGAGAGGGAGAATCCCAAGTAGGCTCTGTTCTGTCAGCGTGGAACCTGATGTGGGGCTTGAACCCACTTACTGTGAGATCACAACCTGAGCCAAAATCAAGACTCAGACACTTAACCAACTGAGTCACCCAGGTGGCCCTAAGTAAATTGTTTTATACCTAAGTTTTTATATTGCAAAAATGACAAGTGTCAAGCTATTTCATGGCATGATCGTAATCCACAAGTATTTGGCAACCTATGTGAATGGTATTTGCCACATGAGCAACACAAAGAAATCTATCATAGTAAGTCAGAAAACTGTAACCTGTTCCCGTGTCATTCCTAAGATCCTGAAAGAGGGCTCATTTAAACCAGAAGATGATTTTTAACAGTGAGTTGCTTTAAATGGTGAAATCTAAAAGTAACACAGACCATCTCCAACTTAGCAATGGTTCACGATTTTTTGACTTTACGATGGTACAAAAATGATATGCGTTCAGTAGAAATTGTACTTCAGATTTTGAATTTGGATCCTTTCTGGGGCCAGCGATATGCTGTATGATACGCTCTTGTATTGTCGTTCATGGCGGCAAGCACAGCTCTCCATCAGCCACAAAATCACAAGGGTGGACAGCTGACATACTTAGAACCATCCTGCACCCATCCAGCCATTCTCTTTTTCACTTTCAGCACAGTTGTTAATAAATTACATGAGATATTCCACACTTAACTGTAAGATGGGCTTTGTGTTAGATGATTTTGTCCAACTGTAGGCTATTGTAAGTGCTCTGAACACGTTTAAGGTAGGCTAGGTTAAGCTATGAGGTTAGGAGGGTTAAATGCATTTTGACTTATGGTATTTTCAACTTACCAGGAGTTTATTGGTATGTAACCCCATGGTAAGTTGAAGAAGGTCTATACTCCTAGTACCCCACTAACACTAGAACATTCTGAAACATCTCTTTGCTGTTGGTTCTGAGTCCTAAATGTGGACATAGCAGGAATCTTTCCAGGAGATTGTCCTCCTGTACTGAATTATAATTCAGAGTGGGCTGAGATATTTTCCCCCTATCTTTCCAGACGCCCACATCATGTTTCTCACTGGTATATATCAGAGTGTTTATGACATACATTCACTCTCAGATATGGGAATACATGCAAATACAATTATCTCCAGTCTTACACATGATTCCTCGGTCTGGCCAAATTCTCCAAAGGGGATTGGCTTCCAATGGAGCTTTAAGTAAATAGTTTATTTAATTTTTTATTGAAGTATCAGGAGACCATCTACTGAGGCTTTCTTCCCTTAGCCATTTAAACCACCTATGAATTAAGATAGCGAAGAGAATTGAGTATTTCTCTTTAAACAAGATATACCGTTTTCAACCTCAGAAGAAAGGCAGGAGTTAGATTTTTCCTGGATGCTGAATTCTAGAGCACAAAGGGACTGCAGAGGACAAATGAGCGTGGGGTTCACTAACAGAACATAGAGTCCTACAGTTCCTTCTCAGAGAGGCGACTCTAGGGAGGCGAAGAAAGGAAAAGCCAAGCTTTCTCCCATTATGCCTGTTACACTTATTGGTGTGAATAATGTTGTTTTGTTTTCACAAAGACAGTCATGAGCAAAAAAAAAAAAAAAAAAAAAAAAAAAAAAAAAAAGAATAGTGAGCGATAAGCTGAGTTCAGGAAATTTGAGAATGACACATTTGTGATAATATATGTTAATTTAGTTGGATAGATGTGAATATTTTCATAAAGAACAAAGAGAAAGATGGACTATGGCTTAGATTCATTCGTTTAGACTTTTACATAGGTTATTACCCAGGTTCGAAATGCACAAATCTCTTGGAAACTTTTTTTTTTTTTTTAAGAAAATGCATTTTGTTGTGGTGGTTTATTTATTTAAAATTACCATATTTTCCTTGCTTTGGAGATAAAAACTCTAGTGGAGCCAGACTTCAAATAGATGATGTTCTAAGCACATCCAAACAAAGAGTGTTTCTGAAACCAAATAAAAGCATTTTTTGAATGACTCCCTCACCCATTCACACCTCCTTTCAGCTCAGCGGCACTGGCTCAGATAAGGTCCTGAACACCTCACAGCCTATTCAAAAGTATCAGATTCAACTGAAGGTGAAGAAAATGGGCTATCTGCAATATTCATGAGTTGGGAACTTCTCAAGTTTGACAATTGTCTGAATGACTTTACAACTGCTTGGGGTGTGTATTACATAACAGATATTCACAGGCACCCAGTGCCCCTATCAAGCCAAACCTTGTAAGTGAGTCCAAAGGGAGCCTCCCCCCTGCCCCCACCTCCATTCTTTCCTAATTCAGGTCCCAAGAAAAATACTGCCCAGTCTTTGAAGTGTGCTATCCTACTCCCTGGCTTACCAGACTGAACTGAAGGCCTCAGTGACACTTCTTCAAGTGAACTAACTGAACTAAAATGTTTCGTTTTCATTGCATTTGGGGTAGGTTTTTTCTCTCATTGGAGCAAAGCACAGTTTAGTGCACCAAAACTAAATTGAAATAAGGAGGCAGATTCGTTTTTGGGCACAAACTAAGACCTAAGCAGAAAGTACTAAGTAGTTTGAATAACCCTGGAGGGAAGGAAGGCAGGAAGGCTGGAAGGAAGGAAAGAAGAGAGGAAAGAAGAAAGGAAGGAAGGAAGCTGCAGGGGTGGATTTCCAAGGTCCTGCTACTGGATAAGGAGTTGCAAGATGAATGCTACCTACTTTTAGCATTTCTTCCTCAAAGCACTGTCATCGGTTACCCAATTTGTAACCAAGGTCAAACATAACTACTTAGATTCTTATACCCAGAGCATGGAGTAGTGAAAAAAGCCTCCAGATTTTAGTCCCGGCGTTGTTACTAACTGTGACCATGGATAAGAAACTGAATTTTTTCTGGCAGTTTTTCCATCAAAATAATGAGGATACTGAATCTCATCTCTAAAACCACACCATTTTATTAGCTCCATTATTCCCCTTCTACCCAAAACAATATTCTAGCTAGATGGCAAGACAAGTATAGGGTCTAAGACTGAACCCAACCCTGGTGGAAACAATTGGGAGTGAAGGACGTGGGAAAACCAAAGAAGCTGACTGAGCATCTGTAGGAGGTTGAATTATGTTCCCCCAAAAGATATGTCCACATCCTAATCTCCAGAACCTTCGACTGTGACTTTATTTAGAAAAAGAGTCTTTGCAGATGTAATTAAGCTAAAGATCTTGAGATGAGATCATCCTGGATTATCTAACTGGGGCTTAGATCCAATGGCAAACGTCCTTAAAAGGGACAGAAAAGGTGAAGACACAGACACCAGGGTGAAGGCAAGATGAAGACAGACCAGGGATTGGAGCGATGTCGCCGTCAGCTGAGGAACGTCTGGAGCCACCAGAAGTTGAATGTCACGAGCAAGAGCTCTGCCCTAGAACTGGGACGAGCTGGGACATAATCAAGAAAGCACTAAGTACTAAGTGGACACCTTGATTTAGGACTCGTGGCCTCCAGAACTGAGAGAGAATAGCTTTCTGCCATTTTAAGCCACTGGCTTGTGGTAATTTGTGATAGCAGCCCTAGGAAACTAATATTCTGTGAGCGTGGCCACCCCACATTTTCTCTTGGGGGGCCACAGGCACAGGCCATCTGCATTCCTTAGGGCTATGCCATGTACAGACCGCCACATGTCTTCTCCTTGGATGCCAGTATTTGACTCAGAAAAGAGCCACATATAGGAAGTCCTGGTGTTTCTGGACATGTACGAGCTGCTACTTCCCAGAATACAACTCATCTCTCTCTGCTTTTACTGAGTGTTTCTCCTTCCCACCATAGCATGGTAACTCCTTGCACTTGGCTTACAGTCCATGTCCTTGAAGGAATGACTGATCCACTTGTAATTTTTTTGTTTTTTAAGTAAGCTCTACGCCCAACGTGGGGCTTGAACTCACAACCCTGAGATCAAGAGTCACATGGTCTACCAACTGAGCCAGGCGGTGGTCCCCACTTATAAATTTTCAGAAAGGTTTTAGACCTCTTGAGGTGAAGGTTTCTGGGCAGGGGTTAATATTGGCTGATCTCTGTAGAAGGCAGAAAAAAAGCATGAAGAAAGGGGATGACCGGTCTGTTGTCATTACTTGCATCTTCTTGGCCACCTGCAGAGGGCATCTGGGTACCTGGTCGGGTGGGAAGGAGTGAAGGTATCATGGGTGTGGTCAATAGGCCAGACTGTGAGGGAAGAGTTCTGACTGGTGACCCAACTTTTAGACAGGTTTTTCATAGTCAGTTTCCCACAATTTACCAATTCTCCTGGCTCCCAGGATCTCGCTGGAAGAAGGTAGACTGGGAGGGTTGTACTGATTGGAGGTGCTGCTCCTCGAATGGCTCCTCACCCTCAGGTCTGGAGCTCTGACACCCCATTCCTTTAAGCGAGGGGCTGGCCACCTCATTGCCCAGCAGACCCAAGAGGGAGGTGGGGTGCCTTGACATGGACCTTCACAGTCCATGGAGATCTTGTCCATCTGACCAAGGCTGCCCCTGCTTCAAAGTTCAGCTTAGGCACCACTGCTTTGGGGAAGCCCTTTGTGATCTAGAGTGGGTTCTGTGCCTTTTTGGGGGAGGGTGCTGAGCCACCTTGAAATTACTCTATTAATGCCCCTGTTTCATTGAAATGCCAATCAGTTTTCCTGCCTGCCTTTATCTCCCACGCAAACTTCTCAAGGAGGGGAAGTACGTGTGCTTTTGTCATCTTGGTTTGGTTTTTTTTACACATCTATCATCACACACATGACCCGTTCGTATGGCTCTACGTGAGCATGATAAAAAGTGAACATCCCCCTCACCCTAACTGTACCCTCACTCTCTGTCTTAAAGTTACATTCTGATAACCATCTGACAAGCCTCCTTCCAGACTTTTATCTTGACATTCACAAACACGTGTACAGGTACTCCATCTATCTGTCCATCCATGTATTACCTATCCATCTGTCTATTGGTCCATCCGTCTATCCATCTATCATCTACCTGCCTACCTACCTACTACCCATCTACCTACCTAATCATCAGTTTTACTCTGTTTTTCTACCACTTGCTTTTTCCTTTAACGTCACGTCTTGGAGATCTTTTCATGTCAGTACCTAGCAATCCACACAGTTTCGTAGTAGCCCATTCATCTGTAGATGGACCATCGGGTTGTTCCATTGCCATGAATCAGGCATCAAGGCCCATCCTCATTCATACATACCAGTGCACACATTTCTTTTGGATAGATGAAATCCCCTGGTTGAGTTTTAAGCATACTAGGCCTCTTTTTCTATCCTTTTTCTATCCTTTCATAGAAGTAATCCCAGAATTACTTCTATGTCAGCAACAATTCTTTCCTTTTTGAGCTGTAGTTTTTGCTAGGCCCTTTTATTTCATCCTTTCTTTCTATTTTTCAGGAATTCCTCAAGATCCCTGGTTAGGGATCTTTTTCAGCACTGTTATGAAGATACACGCACACACACACACACACACACATGCACACACACCTCTTCTGACTTATGGCATTTGGGATGACAGGGTATAGACATGTGTGCTTAGCCTGCTATTTTGAGCCAGTTTATGGCGACCACTTTATTTCCCATACCCAGGGCTTGACAACCGCTGTGCAGGAACAAAGTCCGTGTTGAGAGAACAAATGAGTTTTTGTGTTAGGCAGGTACCAACATTTGATCAAGGACAAATATCTCAAAGGGACTGATTTGGCACTGATTTCTGTGTTGGTGGGTTACCCTTCAGTTAACCGCTCACAACTATAAGATATTGTGCAGCTGACTACCTACATATGAGTAGAAGTGGGATTAGTTTTAGGGAAAGCGTCTCCATCTTTAATTTCCATGTAAATTTAGCATAAAAGACTACTCTCCCTTGTTCATGAAGGCCTCAAAGCCTCTTACCAGACAGCAGCAAGTAAATTTAATGGGACTCAATTTGATGACATGTGTCCAAGAAAAAAGGATGGTTAACATACATGTCAGACAGTCAGCTGCTTTTAAACTCGGAGTCGATGCCACTGAATTTTTTAAATGATTTTTTTTAAGAGTTTACTTATTTATTTTGAAGTGACAGAGTGCAAGCAGGCAAGGCGCAGAAGAGAGGAGACTCCTAAGCAGGCTCCCCGGGGTCAGCTTGCAGAGCCTGACGAGGGGCTCAGACTCACGAAACCACGAGATCATGACCTGAGCCGAAGTCATGAGTCGAATGCTTCACCGACTGAGCCCCCTGGGTGCCCAGATACCGCTGAAATTTAAAGGGCTACGTGACCGTTCACGGGACAACATCAAAGAATGCTAAAACAAGCACATGCCCGGAACGCTTGGCTTAAATTTGCCAAGTGCCACTCGAGGGTCAAGGAAACACTCTAGCAACCTGGGTTCCGTTTCCTGAGCCCAGACGGGCCCTTCTCTGCAGCCCTGCGTTCGTGTGTGCTCCTGCTGACAGGTGCTGCAGATGTGAGCCCTGCTGGGCCTTCCTCGGCAGCCATCTGTCAGCGAGGCCTTCACTCCTCCAGGCGTGTTGATAAGAATATACACTTTCTGCAGTCGACAGACTTTGCTATTCAAAACACTGTAAAAAAAATGGCTATAGGAATTTAATTAGCAACTTCCATTAAGAGATTAGATGAGAAGAACAAAGAGACACCAAAGGAAAGGCTTCTTAATAAAACCGGAGAAGCTGCAGAATATTCATAGCAAAACAAAGGCAATGGAGAATCTTTTTGGTGACTTGTTAGAGGTGACAGATACGTTCTGATGTTTTCTCAGGGCCCGGCTGGTCTATGGCTAACGAGGTGCGGTGTGAAGGGCGGAACCTCCTACCGGCTCCCGCAGGTCACAGGTGGGGGGGCGAGCAGCCCTGCGGTGCCGCCGAATCGGTGTGCTCTCAATGTCACTGTGTGGCCCCTGGAGTGTGTGTTTAGTTGACCTGGCGCCAGCATTCAGGGGCTGACCCTAAATGGTTCAATTGGCTTATCACTGGCCACTGGCTGCCTCTATAGGTTGGTCACCTGGCTCACTCACAGCTGTGTGTCGGGTCAGTGGAGGTGAAGAGAGTATAAATGGATCAGAACAAATCCATTGCTTCCATTAAGAAAATAGATTCCTACAAGGCATTCAGTGGGATCATCGTTGTGTGTGTGTGTGTGTGTGTGTTGGTGGGGAGGTGGGGATAGGTACCCCCAAAATGACCGTGGAGCTCATTTTGTTTATACCCATTAGATTGGCTACCCAAATAAATGGTTGGCTCAAGCACCAAGCGTGACTCCCAACAATTCCTTAATGCCAATATGCTTCCTAAAAAATGCATAGATCAAGGCAGCAGACGAAGAGATAGTTCATAATAGAACTGCCTCCTGGAAAACAGGCCTCGGCCTAAAATGCTACCAGCCATTCCTATCAGAATCAACTGTTTCCCTCCCCACGCCCCTGAGACAAAAGAATGGTTTCTGTGTTACAAGGTATTTTCAGATTTTGATCTGATTCAAAAGGTTGATAAATAGATTCAGAATGTATCATCTTAATAGAATCAATGAAAATGACGAGGCTATTATTCTTATTTATTAATTGGCATAAACTCTGATGGAGTAAGATTAATTTTACACTTTCCAGAGGAAGTCTTGATATCCACAAGAAATCTGAGAATATAAAAATTTGTATAAACTCGGGTTTGCATCCACTCTGGCCCGTGCTATATTTCTGCCAAACACATGTGCTTTGTGCACACACACACACACACACGCGCGCGCGCACACACACAGATACGTTTGATAAAGTTGGAATGAAATTCTTATGAGATTAACTATTTTTAGCTCCAAAGTAAAAATTAGGTAAAAAACACTTTAATTAATAACTGAGTCATAACCTACATACTGTGAATACAAGATATCCCTGTAATAGGTTCTAGTTACTAAAAGGTTAATTAATTTTTTCTTTATTTCCAAGAAAAAATAAGGCTAATGCAAGATAATGAGATAGATGGGAGGGTTTGGGTGTGGGGGAATGGAACCAGATGAAATTATCATCGTTGTCTTTTGTTCTTGTGAACTTAAAGCCATTTCTTATAGTTGTTAGTGTAAAATGAACTAAATTAGAGAGTGTGTGATTGCTGTGGTTGCTAAATGCAGCCGGCTTCCTTTATGTGGGTCATAAGTTCTATGCCCAAGGCTTTGTGGGCTGACAGGACGGTGGCCCTGAGCCCTCCTGGGGATTGGGCCTCCATTGGGCTTCTGGGGCCATGGCTCTCTCCTGCTGTCCTCTGGAGGTGCCCTTTCTTCATCTACTCTGAGTGAAGGTCCCATATGACTCATGGCTTTTATCATACAGCCTTTATAACTAATATGGAGAATTGATTATCTGTGTTTCCACAGAAAGTAAAGGCTACATGGGGCGCCTGGGTGGCGCAGTCGGTTAAGCGTCCGACTTCAGCCAGGTCACGATCTCGCGGTCTGTGAGTTCGAGCCCCGCGTCAGGCTCTGGGCTGATGGCTCGGAGCCTGGAGCCTGTTTCCGATTCTGTGTCTCCCTCTCTCTCTGCCCCTCCCCCGTTCATGCTCTGTCTCTCTCTGTCCCAAAAATAAATAAAAAAAAAAAAAAACAAAAAAAAAAAACAAAACGTTGAAAGTAAAGGCTACAAGGGGCCACTGGCAATAAACATTATTTCTTGAAATCCTTGGTAACAAGAACCACCCCCCCTCCCATTTGTTTTCTCTTCCCCATTTGTACCATTATAGGTGACTGCAAAACATATTTCTCTATGGACCTGCTTCTTCTGGCCCATCTTCAGAATTGAACCAATGTCTGTCTTTCTTTCATGTACCTGGGAAGCAAAGGTCTTTCATGATCACTTCTGGTGTTCTGAATGTCCCTGTTGCCCTCAGGGTTTCTCTACCAGCCAGGTTTGTCGCCATGAGTTTGTGCTACAATGCTACAAATCTCCCCAGCTTCAGCTCCAAACAAGGGTACGTTCGTTCCTCAAATGTCTCTCTTGAGCATGTACCACATGTCAAGCTGGTCTAGGCACTGGAGATACAGCAGAAAAGGCAAAAAAAAAAAGAAACAAAGAGAGAAAAGATATAAATACCTGTCTTCAGACAGCCTCCATTATAGTGGAGAGATAGGCAATAAATAAGTCAAGAGTGATGGCAAGTGCTGTGGAGTTTCCACTAACTGAGAGAAGAAAGATTGAGAATTCCTTTTGGATGGGACAGCCCCTGCGGAGAGGGGGCTCATGTTAGATCACTGAGTAGGCGTTAGAAGAAGGTAGGGCAGAGGCTGTCTGTGGCCTGTGTACTACAGGTGTCTGGTGAGAAGAATACATATCACACATACCCATTAGCTCTGTTAGATGGGGTCCCGTGCTTTTTTTTTTCCACCAACAAAGAGAAGCTCATAGAGTTAAGACTTAAACCTGTAGTCCACTCAAGAAGGAGCATGCTTATGAAAATTAAGCCCCTCTTCAGATATTTCTTCCTTCCTTCCTTCTTTCCTTGCTTCCTTCCTCCCTCCCTCCCTCCTTACCTCTTTCTTTCTTTCTTTCTTTCTTTCTTTCTTTCTTTCCTTCTTTCCTTCTTTCCTCCTTTCTTTCTGAGATGGAACAGAAAATCTTGAAGTGAGGAAGCATCCTTTGGCCCTTGATCTTGAGAAGTCAGAGGTGGCCAAAGCTATTTAGGGATGGAGAGAGCTATCTGATCTTTAGGGAACAGTCAGGCAGCTGTCCCCAAGATTATCCTTATGGAACAACGCTGTCCCTCCATCCTGCAGTATCTCTTTTAAACTCATGTTTAAATAGCTATACTTAAATGATAAGGCGCCAGCCTTTCACCTCCAGGATCCTAACTGGATTCAAACTCTAGTCTTGTGGGAAATGAGTTTGGTCGTCTAAGCTGAGCCCGGTGGACAAAAGTCCTTATCTCCAAACTTCAAGCATAATCCAGCCCATCATGGCAGGCCTGGAAGTCTGCTCTGGGGGAAAGAAAGGGAATGAGTGGGGGGTTGAAAGTAAATTACTGAAGTAGTTAAATCAATCCTGAATTCAAATCTCCACCATTTAAGTTATAGTCCCTTTCTGTCCAGACCACAAAACGACTTTTCAGCACTACACTTTCTAGCGGCCTTCCAAAAGGAGGAAGAAGTCACTTAGAGCAGTTAAGCCTCCAAAAATGAAGTCAAAGCTACAAAGAGGCATCAGCTTGAGCACCTTAATACATTTAAATTTTCTTTGAATAGTTTCCTTATCAACCTCAGAAGAATACCTAACGTCTCTGCCCCGTCTATGCTGCGAGTGAAAAGCCCGACTTCTATCTCTCCTAAACTTGAAGATGTCTAAACATGTCAGGGAAATATCACGTGCAAAGATTGTGTGTTCTAAAGCAAACCCGGGAAGTTTAGAATAACACAACCAATGTTGTGCCCCAAACACTCGAAACAGAAAAACAGAACAGAGCCAAGAAAAGGCTACGGGAGACCCCACCTCTAGTGCGCTTTGCTTGAGACTCAGAAAGGAATAATTACAGGCAAGGAGCTTTGAGGACTCAGCCTATTGATGAGAAATAGGCTATTTAGGGATACTTTGACCGTTTTGAATAGTTTGCTTTCCAGGTATTCAGAGTCAGGCATTTCTTTCCCGCCTCTGGCCTGCACCCAGCCCTCTGCTCGCCTCCCCTCCACGTTCCATTTATCAAGTTAGCATTTTGCTCACAATAAAATGGATGACAGTTTCATTACAGAATGGCATCACTTGTCAAACTTTGAATTACTGATCATAAAAATATCTGTTATGCTTTGAAGGATTGTTGGAGGACTTCCATTTATATATATATATATATATTTTATCAGTAAGGCTGTTTAGTGCAACATGCACAGGGAGAGAGCTGGGGAGGGGAGGGGGGGACAAGAAATCAAACCCGGCCCAGGAGCCCAGGGTTGGCTGTATCCTACCCATACAAACAAGCTTCCATCACAGCCCTAGACAGCAGAAATAAAAGGGAGCTTTTTGGCTCACAGCTATAAAAAAAATTATCATAGTGATGAAGTTCCTCAGCCATCAACAGAGCTGTGATAACGCTGTTTGATGATGATTTTCCCATGAATGTTAAACAGCCGCCACTGCAGAGGGAAAGGAGCTTATCTGCACCTAATACTGATCTCTAATTCCTGCCCTTCTTGAACCATCCATTTTCCAACAGCATTAACTGGCAAATTTACATCCCATCTTAATGCTGCTAAAGAGGACAGGAGACGAAGAGTAAATGACAGCAGTGTAATGAGGGGTGGCTTTTTTCTCCTTTCTCTTTAATGGCTGAAGATTTACACAATTGTCTGTAAGCTTATATAGAGAGCTTACCTGAATCTTTTCCCAGCATGGATTCAACTTACAGGAGCTTTTGTTAACTAAACACACAGAAATATTTTTAAGGAGGTTTAATAGTAGGACTTCAAAAGAAAGCCAAAGGATGGAAAATCAGAAAAAAAAACAAAAAACAAATTTATATGTCATAAATAATATAAATATCTTCCAGGGCTGATGATTTCTGAACAAACAAGGTGGTAAAAAAGAATGTTCTCTTAGGTTGCCACGTAGCGAAAAAGATTTTGAATATGAAGGAATAATTAATTA
This sequence comes from Panthera onca, assembly GCF_046562875.1. Lineage (NCBI taxonomy): Eukaryota > Metazoa > Chordata > Mammalia > Carnivora > Felidae > Panthera > Panthera onca. Next base: position 13,018,300 of record NC_138349.1, read on the forward strand.
AAACAAGGATTTAGAGAGAGCTATGTTCCACATGCCACCAAGACCCAGGATTTCTCTGATCGTATAACATCCATCAAAATACTACCTGTTCACTAACAGGGTGTGAAGAGATAGCAGGTAATTTCAATGGTAAATCTGAATGTAGGGAGCTACAATAGCTAGATGTGGGAAAATCCCATTTGTGCATCCAGATGATAAAAGTAAAGCAAATAAAAATCACCATGGGCGAGCCATTTAACATCACAGGCTGGAAACCTTGAAGTTGTCTTTGACTCTTCCCCTTCTTTCATCCCTTTTATCCAATCCATTACCAATCCTGCTTTTCCTCCCTTTGAAATGTTTTTTTGAATTTACTCACTCTTCTCTCCCTCCACTCTGACTCATGTCTCTGGCCCCTCTTGATCTGAATATGGCAATTCCTCTTGTTTTCCCTGCTTCTAGCCTCTGTGGGCCCCTTCATAGAGTCATTCAAGTAATACTTTGGTATTTTTCACCATGTAATCTGCCTTCTTTGAAAAAAAAAAAAGAAAACAAACTCTTTTGCCCTCTGCCACACCTCCCCCCCCACCCCCCAACTGCTTATAGCAATGGTTCTTAAAGTGTGGTCCACAATAATACATACTTAGGGTCAGATTTAATAAGACCCACTCACTGAAAACTACAAAACATTTTGAAGGGAAATTAAATAGCTTACACAAGTGGACAGATGTGCCATAATCAAAGATTAGAATAGAGGTTGGCAAACTCTGTAAAGAACCAGATAGTAAATATTGGTGGGTTTTCAGGTCATATAGGTTGCTTTGAAATATTCTCTTTTTTTTTTTTTTTTCATCCAAAACGTAAAAACCATTCTTAGCTTGAGGCCATACAGGAATAGGCTAGATTTGGCCTGCAGACCATAGTTTGCTGACCCCTAGGTTGGAAGATTCAATATTGTTATGATGGCAATCTTCCCCAAATTGATCTGTCGATTTGATGCCATCATAACCAAAATCCTTACAGGTTTTAAAAGAAATTAGTAAGTTTATTTTAAAATGTATGTGAAAAGGCAAAGGACCTAAAATAGCCAAAGCAATTTAGAAAAAGAAGACCAGAATTGGAGGACTTATACTACCTGATTTCCTAACTTATCACAAAGCTACAATCATGAAGATGATGAGGCACTAATGTAAAAATAGATCAAGGAACAGACTAAAGAATCTGGAAAAACACCCACAGTTACATGGTCAATTGATTTTCATCAAAGATACCAAGGTAATTCAATAGAGAAAAGATAGTCTCTTCAACAAATCGTGCCAGAACAAGTGGATATTTCCATAAAAATAAAACAAAATGTAACCGTGATCTCATATCACACACAAAAATTAATCCAAAATAGGTCATAGATCTAAATGTAAGATCTGAAATGATTAAACTTCTAGAGAAAATTTATAAGAAAATCTTTGTGATACTAGCTTAGGCTAAGATTTCTTAAACGGGACACCAAAACCAAACACTATCAGAGAAAAAAAATTGATAAAAGGGGTTTCATCAAGATTAAAAATTTCTGGTCTTTGAAAGACATAATTAAGAAAGCAAAAAGGAAAGTTACCGACTGGGAAAAACATCCACCAAATTTGGATCCAACAAACACTTCGTGTCTAGAATATCTAAAAAACCCTTAGAACTCAATAACAAGACAACCCAATTAAAAAATGAGCAAAAGAATGGAAGAGAAACTTCGCAAAAGCAGGTAGCCAAGAAGCAAATGTAAATATGTTCAATTATCCACTAGTCATACAAGAAAAACAAACTGAAACCACGGTGAGAAACCACTACAAATCCACTAGCGTGAGTGAAGTGCTAAAGATTGCCCATACGAGGCACTGGCCAGGATGTGGAATAACTAGACCGCTCATGTAGTTTGGGTTGGAATGTTAAATGGTGCAGCCAATTTGGAAAACAGTATGTCAGTACTTTATGAAGTTAAACGTAAATTATAATAATATGATCCAGCAGTTCTACCCACAGATATTTACCTAGGACCAATAAAAATACACATCTACACAAACGTGTGTACGTGAATGTTCACAGAAACATTATTGTATATAGTCCCAAATGGGAAGCAGCCCAAATATTTAGCAAGTGGTGAACATATAAACAAATTGTTGTATGGTTCTACGATAGAATACTACTTGGCAACAAAAAGGAACAACGTAGTCGTATAGGCAACACGAATCAATCTCAAAAACATTGTGCTAAGTGAAAGAAGGCAACGATAAAAGACTGTGAGGGGCATCCGTGTCCTGGGTGACTCAGGCCATTAAGTGTCCGACTCTCGGTTTTGGCTCAGGTCGTGATCTCAGGGTTTGTGAGTTGGAGCCTCACCTCTGGCTCTGTGCTGACAGTGTGGAGCCTGTTTGGGATTCTCTCTCTCTCTCTCTCTCTCTCTCCCTCTCCCTCTCCCTCTTTCTCTGTTTCTCCCTCACTTGTGCTCTCTGTTGCTCTCTCTCAAAATAAATAAATAAACTTAAAAAGAAAAGACTATGAATGATCCCATTTGTATGAAATTCTAGAAGTGACAAAACCGTAGTGACAGAAAGCAGATCACTGGTTGCATGAAGCCAGGAATAAGGGTAGGGAAGAGCAAAGGGGCATGAAGGAATTTTTCCAGGTGGAGGTATTCTAATTTTTAATGTTTATTTATTTTTGAGAGAGAGAGAGAGAGAGTCAGAGCACAAGCCAGGGAGGGGTAGAGAGAGAGAGGGAGACACAGAATCCCGAGCAAGCTCCACACTGTCAATGCAGAGCCAGATGCGGGGCTCAAACTCGTGAACAGTGAGATCATGATCTGAGCTGAAGTCAAGAGTTGGACACTCAACTGACTGAGCCACCCAGTCACCCCTGTCTTTGAATATTTTAATATTAAACATTTTAATGTTAAAAAACTTTCTCAGCTTTAATTTCTATATGCCAGATATTGATAAATATAACCCACATAAACAAAAGCCCCTTGGGGTTCTCAGTTATTGCTCAGTTATAAAGGGGTCCTGAACCCAAAGGCTTTAAGGATTGCAAACTAAAACTCAAAGTTCGGTAGAACTGGGATGTCTTTGTTCTCACAATCCTCTGCTGGAATTGTTTTCTCCAGCTGGGCTAGGGTGTCTCCAGTTCCGATTCCCAGTCCAGGTCCGCAATTAGCTTGTGTCATTCTTTCCGTAATCCCACTAGCTTCGTGCCTTCACAACATTTTTATCCTGCGGCTCACAGTTTCCTTACCTGCAAAATGAGGATCGTAATCGAACCAACTTCATGGGCTCGCTGTCCCTGCGCAAAGTGAGTTTATGCAAAGCATTGAGAATAGTACCTGCCCATAGCAAGCGGGCAGTTCCGTGCGCTGTTACAGTTCTCCTTGTTCTTGTTACCTTCCCGGTTTCCCTCCATCTTTGTAAATGTCACTGCTCTGTGTTGACCAAGCCCTCCTCTCTCATCCAACAATGGCATCCATAATTAATAAGCACCACTTGGTTTTGCTCTCTTTTTCTGATGGCTGGAAACATCTCATTTTATTTCCCAAACTATATCTAAAGCTCCTTGAAAGCAAACTCTCTCTTCGGCTTGTTTTACTTAGCACAGAACTGGGCAAGCAACAGCTGCTTAACAGATACCTTGTTAAGTTGTTGGTTTCCAACTCTGTAGTATGGGAGTAATAGGAGCATCTTATGTATCTACTTCATGGATACATTGTGATAATATATATGAAGAGGTTTCATATCCTTTAAAGGAAAAGGAAATCCATCTGCCAAGCCAGGCCCCTTTTGTGGGTCCCAAAATGTCCTAGGCCGTGATAAGGAATTTTTCCGGAAACGAATTATTGTTAAGCGGACGCCCCTATTTATATTTTCCCTTAATACTCTGAATTCCTTTGTCATATTGAATTTTGCATACCTAACAATGTGTTCTGTCAAACAAGCATCTGGGAAAAATATCAAAAGTGTGGCTTTGTAGGACATGCGACGATGGCACTTTGCATTGACCTTGCTAAAAAGGTTCTCATTTAAGATTTGCATTGTCAAGAGTCTGCCCATGATATTCCCAGGAGGGAAACGATTAATCTGTTAAAATCCTAAATGAACAAGACCTCACTGGCACTTCTGAAAACATTTTTTTTTTTTTTTGTAGCATTACTATAGCTACTTAAATCTGTGCAGAATTTTTTTTTGGATATGGTGGTCATCAAATTTTAGCTGAAGTTAAAAAAATTTTTTTTTTTTAGTAAATACTACAGTAAATACTTTTGAGAGAGAGAGAGAGACAGAGAGACAGAGCATGAGTGGGGTAGGGGCAGAGAGAGAGGGAGACAGAGAATCTGAAGCAGGCTCCAGGCTCCGAGCTGTCAACACAGAGCAGGATGTGGGGTAGAATGCATGAACCGTGAGGTCATGACCTGAGCCAAAGTCGGACACCTAACTGACCGAGTCACCCAAGGTGCCCCTAAAATTCTAACTTTTTTCCATGTTGAGCCTAAGTAATCTCGAGTAACATAATTTCAGACAGTATGCTTACACCAAAACCACAATGCTGTGAGATGTCATGCTGAACTGATCACAAGGATCCGATATATAACAGAGTAGGAATATTAATTCATGTAAGAAACATTTATCGAGCACCAACTGTATACCCAGCACCTGGGAGTACAGGGGTGTTCAGTTCTAGTAGCAGGAGATGGAGAAGAAATGAAAGCTCAATAAATGAGATAATTTTAGGTAGTGATCAATGCAATGACCACCATGAAAAAAATAGCATGACGGGATAGAGACAGACTGGGGCCTGGGATGCTATTTTGGTAGAATGAGCAGAAGTTACAGCTAGCTATTTTAGAGATATTAAAATATATGTCTAATAAAAATGCTAATTGGGGTTATCTTTTACTTATTGTCTTTTTTATACTTTTCTGCGTTTTTCTATTTTTTAACCTGGATATGCACAACTTCCATAATCAAAGAAAAGTTATATAAAGCAAACTTGACTTTGCTCGCAATCCAATTTAGATCGTGTTGATCCTATGACTAAAGATACCACAGAGATCTACAATTCTAAACAGAAAACACTGAGTATTTAATATTTATTGTTTAGCTGCCTATGAAATAAGTTATTTGTGAAGCCCCTAGAAGAGTGCTTAGCTTAGCACCTAGTTAGTGTTAATAAAATAAATAATAATAATAATAGACTGGTATGTGGACACGATCTCTAATTCAGTTTAGCAAACAACTTTGGAGAACATCACCGTGTGCAATGTAAGCAGTGTGGAGTGTGAAACAAGGAGTATGATACTGCTTGAAATTCCAATGTAATTGAATGTCTTGTATCTATTCTCTCTGTGTCTCTCTCTTTGAGATGTAGCAGTCCTGCCTTCAAGAAATCTAGAAATTTGCTAGGATAGAAACATTATTCACACAAGTATTAATTCATAATACCGGAGTTCCTTTTTGGGGGGTGGTGGGGGGCAGGCAGCAAAAACTAACTGAACTATAGGTTCTGGTCAAGAAAGGAAGAGTTGAATTTTTAAGTCCAAACAAATTCAAAGGGGGAGTTTAATCACTCCCCCTTTATTGTTGAACTACTTCCTCTTACTGGTGAGAAATCTAAACGTGTATCCTTTCAAGGATGTTCATTGTAGTCCATACACAGACTTTGTAATAAACCTGTGGTTATTTGTGTGGGTGAAGTGTGGTGAGTGACCACATCGCTCCCCAAGACGAGATGCTTTCGACCCAGTTGCAAACACAATGTGGTCCTAGGTGTTTCTGGAAACAATTATCAGCACACCCATACTTGCTTGACTTTGTCACGTAGGAACAACCAACACAAACTTCGTGTCAGAAGACACCAGCTAGTGACATTAAGGAAGATGCGTATATTGGGCTCCTTATTTCATGAAGGTATTTCCCATATGAGAGCCTGGAATTAATGGTTTTCCATCCGTGGGTGCAGAAACTGTCGACAACTGGGAGCCCTTTGGAAAGGGCTTCTGAGGACAGCCTTCAAGCCCCTTGCATGGAGACGTCTTCTGTGTAGCTGAAGGAGGGAGAATTTTGATAACATAAGGTCTCTTCCTGCTCTCACTTCTTGTCAACCCTTAGCCCAATAAATGTCGGCTTCTAAAAAGCCCATCTTGAAGGTACTTTGGGGAGGAAAAAAATCACGGGAAACTTTAATCTGGCATAGACAGGCAGTTTTCACTTTTCACCTCCTCATTCTTCATATCTCTGCTTATTCAGCACTGCTTAATATAGATCTAAACAGGAAGTCTCCCACTTATGAATGCGCTTGGTTCTAGAAATTTACCTTTAGGTTGATTATGTGGATCTGAGAACACAGTTTCTCTCAGGAAAAAAAAAAATGTCATAAATGGTTGTCAGATTCCCAGGCAGTCCCCAAAGCCAATTTAATTTAATGTTCCTGAACACTAAAAATAGCAGCTTAAGGAAAAGAGAGAGTTTGTGTGAGAGAGCTGCTTGTTTGTATATGGATTACTCAGCTCCAGAAGGATCCCCAGTCAACTGGCTGAGGCTTCCTGGAGGTGCCTTTTGTACCTTTTGAATTTTGAACCATTGGAAATGTTATCTATTCCGATTTTTTTTAGTTAAAAAAAAAAAAAGGAACCCCACTCACAAATGATAATACTCGCATCAGTCTGGGCTGTGATCTCAGGAACAGGAAATGAAATGAGAAGGAGAAGGAAGAGGATTTTACCTTCCGTCCTGATTCACGACCTGTCCCAAGTAAGATTTGGGGGAGCGGTAACAAGAAACTGCTTTTCTTTTCTCTTCCTTAGACCTCTCTTCTGCCCCCTAGTGTCCCTGAGCCCAGAGCCCAGGTCCCCTTACAGCTTCTGTAACCTCTCTCCCTCTGCCCCAGAGCACCGTCTATTTGAAGGAAGTTGCCCCTGGTCGCCAAGGTCAGAGTTTTTCCTCCCAACCAAATCCCATCAAACTTCATAGTCACCCCCACAAGCATCCTGTGCTAGATATCGGAAGGCAAGCAACCGCATAAAACTACAGTAGAACACGAACCACTGAAAATTTTGTAACTTTCAAGAAATTATTTGCAAATTTGAAAGGGATGATTCTTTTAAAAAAAATTCTCTAATGTTTATTTTTGAGAGAGAGAAACACACAGAGCACAAGCAGGGGGCGAGCAGAGAGAGAGGAAGATACAGAATCCAAAGCAGGCTCCAGGTTCTGAGCTGTCAGCACTGGGCCTGATGTGGGGCTCGAACCCATGAATGCAAGATCATGACCTGAGCTAAAGTCGGATGCTTAAACAACTGAGCGACCCGGGTGCCCCTCAAAGGGATGATTCTTAAAAGAACATCAAAACTGAAAGGCAAACACTTCAGATCCCGTGAGGGTGATTGTGTGTGGGTCTGGCGGGCTGTTTCTGGGTCAGCGCATCCTGGAACCTTGCTGTCTTCTTCCACTCCTCAGAGGCGGTTCTCTGACCAGCTCTGGGTTTCATTAGTTTCCTCGGCTTCTGCCAGGCTGCTTCTAGCTCAGGAGCGATCCAGGTCATGGCTCCCAGCACGCCTTTGGTCAGGGCCTTTCATCACTGTTGGGTTGGAGCTACTGCTTTGCCACAGAGCTCCTGCCTAAACACTTCCCCAGCCAGCATTTCTGTTAATAAAATGGCTACATGCCAGGGTCCGTTTGCTGATAGCAATATTTCTTTCTTTCTTTTTTTTTTTTTAAGTTTATTTATTTTGAGAGAGAGAGAGAGACAGAGAGAAAGAGAGAGAGAGCACAAGCAGGGGAAGGACAGAGAGAGAGGGAGGGACAGAATCCCAAGCCGGCTCTGTGCTATCAGCCAAAGTCTGACATGGGGTTCGAACTCACAAACTGTGAGATCATGACCTGAGCCGAGATCGAGTCGGTCGCTTAACCGACTGAGCCACCCAGGCGCCCCGGCAACGATATGTCTATATAGCTTCAGAGTTTGCCATAAACCTCTGCCTTGACACGCATGAAACCCTATGAAATAGGCGGGCCCAACATTATTGTAGTTTACAGATGAGAAAGCTAAGACTCTGAGTTATTTGTTCTTGGAAATATAGCCCTAAAGTTACTTGGCTGAATGAAGTAAGTGACTCGGCCATGAACTATACCTGAGTGCTTCTCTCCCTAATTCATGCTGCCAACGCTGGTAAGGTAAGGTCAAGTACGATTCCTAGTTGGCTTCTGGTCTTGGTCAAGAAGCTGGGAGTGATACTCATTCACCAGTAAATATTTACCGTCTGCCAGACACTTCCCAGATGCCGAGGACACATTAGTCAACAAAAGGGACAAAAAACCCTATTGCTCGCAGCACCTGCATTTGGCGGTCTGCTCCTCAAGAGTGGGACATCACTTGTCCTGAGGTGAGACCTGACTCTGTGCTCAGCGAGCGGACGTAACAATCCTGGTGACGCTAGGCTTTGTCCAGCTTTGGCTCAGTGATTCCATGCCTCATCCCCTGAGGACTGCTTTCAGTCAGGAGCTGACCGTCTGCAGGGGGGTCTCTGACTCGTTCTCTTCTGCAAATCTGGACGATGGTACAGGCAAGCATCTCAGAGAGGAGGCACGAAGCAAAATAAGGCTATTACTCCTTTGTGCAGCTGTTGGAAAGGGTTGGTGACGTAACAGCCAGGGCATCTCTTAACGTCGGTATTTCAAGTGAGGCTGAACGATAACATGGGACAAAAAAAAGCAGCTCCCCCACGTTGTTTCATTTTCAGCTGGCTTTACAGAACCTCTGCCCCGATGCAAATCATTTTAGAGGAAAACCAGAAAACCTACATCTGGGCTAAAAATATAGCATTTTTGCGGTGTGTGTGAGCTTCGGCACAGAAAGTACTACATAGTTGATTTGATTCACAAAATAAGCCTTAAAGATCTGTTATATGCTGTAATTATCTTGGAATTTTTTGTACGATGGGAGCATGAACACCCAGCTCTGTGCTGTCGGAAATGTTTTCCTCCTTTCCTTTTTTTTTTTTTTTTCTAATCTTCCTTAAAGTATTGGTGTGAATTAAACTCACCGAGGAGGAAACCAGTGAACATCCTCCATAACGCAGTTACAAAAATATGAAGAGAGCTGCTGTTGATCCCATCTGGACTGCCAGATGTTTGCAGACTAGGGCGGGACTTCTAGCAGATTTCTGACCTCCAACCCCAGACCTGGTTACAATGTCCTCTCTCCCTCTCCGAACATGCAAATGTAATTGAGAATGAGCAAAAACAAAAATAATAAACCTATAATCTGCTAAGAAGGCATAAGAAATAGTCACTGGCAAAGTGAAGTGACTTCATTGGGATCTGGTTGTCCATGCTGTTTATAACACAGAAGAAGGGCAGCGGAGAGGTTGGGAAAACTACACCCTATCTGGCTACAAAAGTAGGAAATCTAGTACAGAAAATTTCTTCAGAACTTTTATCATGAAGTGTCAGAAATAATAGAAATTTCCTTTATCCGTGTATCTACAGGGTCAAGAGTGAGCACGTATAACAAAACTGAACACACTCTTTCATGAGTTGTAAAGTTCCTTTGTCATTTGTGCAAAGCCAGATGGTAATCCGTGGAGAGTAGAGCTCCATTTGTGGTCTCCGGGAGATGGCAGGGACATGAAATGTCTAGGAGAGCACTGAACTTCTGCTGTCAACCTCTGGACTTCCAGAAGCTTCTTTTAAATACAAAATATTTGAGAATTGCCCCTGATATTATACCTGTAATTTGATCAGTCTATAATATGGTTAGTTCTTCAAAGTTCAGGAAAAACATGCAGTTAATTGTCTTGACCCACGATGGCATGAATCAGGTCTCATGACAGTTTGATGACAAAGATCTGAGGAAAGAGTTTCTGTGCAGTAAGAATCATGCATCTGCGTGGTGCCTCGGTGGCTCAGTCGATTAAGTGTTACACTCCGGCTAAGGTCATGATCTCCCAGTTCGTGAGTTCGGGCCCCGCGTCGGGCTCTGTGCTGACCGCTAGGAGCCTGGAGCCTGCTTCGGATTCTGGGTCTCCCTCTCTCTCTGCCCTCCCCCACTTCCTGTCTCTCTCTCTCTATCAGAAATAAATAAACGTAAAAAAATTGTTTTTTAAAAATCATGCATCTGCTTAACTCTGCTGACAGTAAAATACGGATTTAAGTTTTATCCGTGGCTCAGGAATACACTTTGTTGAAACTTCAGTTTTATGGCTTTCTTGTCTAAGACCAAACGAGATTACAGGGGTGACTTGCTGAGCCAACATGTCAGGAATTTAAAAAAAATAATAATTAAACTTCAAGGAAACAAAGAAATTAGAAGAGAATTTGCATCATATCGGGTTAATGAAGTTCTTAATGTTTACGTTTATAACTGGATACTATAACCCTTCCCAATTCAGTTATAGAGCCTACCTAGAATTTTTCATGCAAATTGTTTTTATGTACACCAGATAGTTATATGAATAAGCTTTGGAGTGATTCATTTTGTAAGGCAGAGACTATATTTGCCATGTGAAGAATCATCCCTGTTTTGGAAGTTTGGACTTTCATATATTATCTTTTCCTGGAATGACCCAAATAGGTCACAAAGCTTCAGTATCTCACCCCCTGTTCTTTCTAACCAATAGTTAAACAGAGTTGGGGGAAAGGATGAAGATATATATCCTAGTTTCCTTGCCTAACTGTGGAGAAACTATAGATCACTCTAGATCCCTTCTAATCCAAAGGCTAAATAGTACAGTTTTATTAAAGGCAATGTTTATTAGGGCTTTTAGGGGCACCTGGGTGGCTCAGTTGGTTAAGCGTCCGACTTCAGCTCAGGTCATGATCTTGTGGCCCAAGGGTTCGAGTCCCACGGTGGAGTCTGTGCTGACAGCTCAGAGCCTGGAGCCTGTTTTGGATTCTGTGTCTCCCTCTCTCTCTCCCCCCACCCCCACTTCTCTCTTTCTCTCTCTCTCCCTCTCTCAAAAATAAATAAACATCAAAAAAAAGACTTTTAAAAGACTACACAATTCTTCTCAGCTTCAATAAGGTGTTTTTTTTTTTTTTTTTTTTTTTTTTTTTTTTTTTTATCTTGCATGTAGCATTTTAATGCTTTGTGTAATGTCATTGCAACGGCAAGGCAGCTCTCCACTTCAGTTTCCTCATCTGCAAAATGAAGCATTTAAAATTTTGTGCCTAGTAACTCTCAAATCACGTGGCTAAACATCATTCCCAGCAGGTAGGAAAATGCTTAAAAGTAAATTTTCACGTAGGCACTTTACCATAGACTTTGAGCCTTAGAATTGAAACCTTCTCTCCCTTGTATATGGGCATGATGTCAATGTACAGAACACTGTCAGGCATTTATTTATAATCAGAGGGGCTTATTATTAGAGTCTTCCCCAGGCTCTGCCCAACATACTGTTATTTTCATCTCCCATTTAAGACAGAGAAGCCTGTTTCTCACTTCCCTTGTGGATAAAGCCAGTAATGAGCGTACGATATCCCAGCGCTCAACTACCAAATCTGAAACACATTCAGAGGGCTGTCCTCAACAGATGTCTTAGTGAGAGCTTCTAAGTGGAGCCAGGGAAGGATGGAAAGTTGGGTCACACTGCCCGGAGAGAGGCAAGGAGGAAATCTTTGCCAAAGAGAGAGCAGAAGGCAGAAAAGGGCCCGTGGATCTATTGCTTGAGCGTGGAATCTACTTCTTTCTCTGGGGATTAGGAAACAAGTGTTCCCTCTGGCTTTATCCTGAAGGAGACAACAGACCCTTGATATACCTTACAGAGGAATTGTGTGACCTTTCTAGCACTACAAGATGCTCTGGAGTCATCTTGTACGTTTCCTGCCCCAGTTCTAGAACCAGCTATTTCTCTAAGAAGGTTTGATTTCTTTTATTGGAGAATGTAGCCCAACTCTGGGCCTTTGGTGAGCTTATGGTTATTGGGGTGTCATTGTTTCTAGCACCTCTCAGTTGCCAGAGCAACAAAATATATATGTATACAAAACTGTGTATATACATATGCCTGCATGTCTCTGTGTAATCGTCTGAATCTATAGTAAGCTAAACATGAGTTTACTCTTGTGGCTCCAAGTCTAACCCATTACCATATTGATCACCCTAGGCTCTTCCCGTTGATGATGTGTAAACTTCTACTACAATAGTGAGGTTGTCTCATACAGTTGTAATTTGTTGGGTCGTGTTCTGCATTTCATTGTGACCTCCGAAATCATTTTTCTAAATTTGCATGCATTAAGATTCACTCTTGGTGCTATAAAGTTCTATGGGCTTTAACAAAAGCACAGTGCTGTGTATCCACTGTTAGTGTATCATATGAACTAACATTAGCACCTTAAAAAAAATCTCTGCTTACATTCCTCATCTGTTCTTACACGTTGTCTACTTTTTCCACTAGAACCACTGACGTATTAATCATAGTTATTTTAAATTCCCTTTCTGATAATTCTAACGTCTGTTTCGTATCTGAGTCTAGTTCTGATTATAAACCCAAACGTACATGGCTAATTGACTTTTGCCAAACTCATTCAATGGTGAAAGATCACTTTCTTCAACAAATGGTAATGGGCAACTGTATTTCTTTAAAAATATTTTTTTTCACACTTATTTATTATTGAGAGACAGAGAGAGACAGAGCATGAGCAGGGGAGGGGCCAAGAGAGGAGGAGACACAGAATCCGAAGCAGGCTCCAGGCTCCAAGCTGTCAGCACAGAGCCCGATGCAGGGCTCGAACTCACAAACCGTGAGATCATGACCTGAGCCAAAGTTAGACGCTTAACCAACTGAGCCACCCAGGCAACTGGATTTCTACATGTGAAAGAATGAATTGAGCCCTGACCTCACACCATAGACAAAAATTAACTCAGAATAGACCAACAACTTAAATAGAAGAACTAATGCCATAAACTCTTAGAAAAAACATAGAGGTAAATCTTCATGGCCTTGAATTTAGCAATAGATTCGTGGATATGTCCTAAAAGCACAAACAACAAAAGAAAAAAATAGCTAACTAGGAGTTCATCAATATTTACAACTTCTGTGCAACAAGGAAGCGAAAAGACAACCTACAGAATGAGAGGAAGCACTTGCAAATCATAAACATAATATAGATTTCATGTCAAGAATATAGAGTAATCTGCAGACTCAATGATATCCCTATCAAAATTCCAGTGGCATTTTTCACAGAAATAAAACAAATAATCCTAAAATTTGTATGGAACCGTGAAAGATTCCACACAGCCAAAGCAATCTTGTGCATTGCCTAAGGAAAATGCAAAATGGTGCAGGCAGTGTGGAAAACAGTTTGGAGGTTCCTCAAAAAGCTAAACATGCCATGACCCCATGACCCGGCAATTCTGCTCATAGGTATATACCGCAAAGAATTGAAACCAGGGACTCAAACAGATACTTGCATGCCAATATTCATTGCAGCATAATAGACAAAAGATGAAAACAATCCAAGTGTCCATTAGCAGATGAAGGAATAAATAAAATGTGGTGTATACACACGATGGAATATTATTCAACCAGAAAAATGAGTGAAGTTCTGGTATAAAGTTCAATGTGGATGAATCTTGGACACATTATACCAAGTAAAATAAGCCAGATACAAAAGGACAAATATTATAATTATAACATAACGGAATTCCAATTGTATGAAATACCTAGAACAGGGAAATTTATAGAGACAGAAAGTAGATTAGAGATTGGTGGGAAGGGGAATGAGGAATTATTGGTTAATGAGTAGAGAGTCTCTGTTTGGGATGATGAAACAGTTTTAGAAAAAGATAGTGGTGATGGTTGCTATGGTGTAATTAGAAATATTCGGTCTTTGTCCCAGTTCCTGGCACACAGCAACTAGAACCCTTGTTTCCTGAGTGATAGGACTAACTCTGGTTATCCTAACAAGTCCCTTTTGATCACACCCGAGTTTACGATAATGAAGTGACTTAGGGTGGGGCTCCTAGACAGCTTCAGGAGAGGGGGCTGGTGGCAGAAAGGCTAAGTGATGATTAGAAGATTGGAACTTTCAACCCTATTCCCCAGCCCTCCCTCCAGCCCCAGGCTCGCATCTCTGGGGAAGGGAGAGTGGCTGGAATTGAGTTCTATAAAAACTCTTGAGCAAAGAGATTCAGAGAGCTTCTGAGTTGACCATCACATTGAAGGAAGGTGGCACACCTGGAGAAGGAATGGGGAGTTGTTGTTGAATGCGTACAAAGTTTGTTTTGGGTGGGGATGAAAAATTGTGGGAATGGTGGTGATGGCGAATGCAATAAAAGTCACTGAACTGTATACTTCAAATTGATTAAAATGGCAAATTTACGTTATACATATTTCATATCCTATGAAACAAAGCAAATTAATTTATATCATATTAAAGCAAAAAACATTTTTAAACTAAAGATTAGGGAAGTTGGGGAACTTGAAGATAATTGGTGGAGGTTGGGATTAAAATCCAGGTCTTTCTGGCTCTGTGGTCTACGTGCTCTTAGACACATTGGAGTCAGATTAGACTGTGCAGAAGTATCTTTCGCTTAGAATTTTTGAGCTGATAAGTAATAGAACAAGGGGGCCTTTGCAGATCACTCTCAGAGATGGATCGTTGCGGACAAGGGTGAGCCTCCAGAAATACCTAGAAGCCTAGCGCTGTAAGACGGCAGAGAGAGATCTAGTCTGGACCAAGGATATGGTTATGAGAATGGAGAAGAAGGCGGTGATTTGGGTGATACAGTTCAAGGAAAGAACTGAGAGCATTTGACGATGCCTGGAAATAGACAATGAAGGACACAAAAGGTCAACCTTGGGAAGACAAGAGTGGGCTGCAGCTGTTAGCAGAAATGAGGTATTTGAATAAGCCTCTCATTATCTTAATATGCTCAGGAGTGTGTTCTCATCTCCCAACCACATGAACCCAATATTGGTTCCTAGGCACCAGGAGCTGGGAATACAAACCCCTCTCTGGACTGTCCCCCTTCCACAGAGGCAATGATTAATCCACAGTGGGGTCTGGGAGAGGGAGAAGACAAAGGTAAGACACAAAGGATCTATTTTTCTTATTTTCCACCTAAGTCAATTCAGTGATAATTAACGCCTAGTTTTATGGTCTTATCTTCCTAGGTGCAAAGTTCAAAGTTCTACCTGCCTTTTGGCTGAGGAACTGGGTTTTGTTGCTGTTGCTTTTACAAGTGGACTATGACGTAAAAATAGCTAAATACCTATCAGCACATGAGATTAGTGATGGAGAAGGAAGGAACATAACCAGGACAGGGTGGTGATGGAACAGGAAAAGGAAAAGATAGTGTGTGTGGTGGGAGGAGGGGGGGTGTTAAATTTCCAGCCACCTCTGTTCCCTGGTTTCAAATGCAATTTCTGCCCATCTATGGCTAGAAGAGAAGCCAGCCTTCTTCCATAGCTTCTGCAGCTGACGCTAAGTTGACAAATCATCCTTGGTAGCCCTTGGAGACAGAGCAGAGCTATCTAGAGACACAAAGACGGCTGAAGCTTATGCTGTACTCCTCGGTTCTCACATTTTCCCCCAAGAGACCCAAGTGATAGAGTTTTAGATAACTTGCCAGATTTTTATATTCTAACAAGTCAAAAAGAAAAAAAAAACAACAAAGCCAGTCTATTAATTCAATGAGAATTTTACATATTTATGTGCTCGATTGCCATCCCTTAGGACTCTCTAGGCTTTTCACCACAGGGAAGAGTATATTGAAGCTGAAAGAAAATATTCCTAAAAATACAGCAGAGAAGAGGTTTCTGATCCATTCACCATGTTCTTATGTAGCAAAACAACAAGAGATGTGCAAATGTAAAGGCTTTTTGGTCTATCACATATGGTGTTGCTGCAAAAATAAATCAAAGTTCTCGTATTAATAACACTCAGGAAAGTGTCTAGAAATGTGATGATTATGTTTAACCTCATGTAGTCTTGAAGCACTGTAGGAGCAGTGGCCACATAAGTTACGTCTGCCCTTGTACCTCAGTGTCTACCACGGGTATTCAATATATATTCATTGGGTGGAGGGATAGTAATACCACTAGCTGACATTAATGATGTCATGTAATCACTCCAGTTGTATTAGGGATAAAAGATACCCTAAATGGTGGCGACAGAGTAATGCAGGAGAATGTTCAGACATTGATAGGGGGGAAAATGTTGCTTTAGTGCAAAAATATTGTAGCCCTGAGTTGAAATCTAAGATGTTTATAAACATTTTAAGGTTGCATTATAAACTGGAGGTGGATGTCAGTTGGCTACTCGTCTAACTAGGAGCGGAAGGGATCCGAAATTACAACCTTAACTGTTTCTCCAGGTTGCATTTCTCTCCACCTCCTTCCCCTTCGGTTTTCTGGGGATCTGTTTTGTTGCCCTTAGCCAGCCTGACTTGTCGGAGGATCCCCATTCCCTTGGCTATCCTGGCCTAGATGTGGACACACATCCTGTTTTTAGTCTACCTGAGGTGAATTGAAATATTTCAAAACTACCCTCGTGGCCTCCATTTTGGAGCACATAACCCATATCTGTGGAGCCCATATCCCATATCCTCGGTCACAGATACGGGATATGTGTTCCAAAATGGAGGACACGAGGGTAGTTTTGAAATATTCCAATGCACCTCAGATAAACGACATGGTCTTGCAAAGCGGCACATCTCAAACTATCACGTGTGTGGGAATCCCTGGGAGCATGTGAAACTGCAGATTCTCATTCAGGAGGCTTGGGTGGGTCCTCTGGGAGAGGTTGATGGTGCTGGTCCACAGACCACACATTGAGCTGCAAACTGGGTTTTATGCTCCTCATTTCTTTCAGCTCTATGGATGTATGAAAGGCTCAATCAAACTCCTCAGTCTCCTGGCCTGAAACAATTTTTAGTCAGTGGTGTTGTGCTTTTGGTGGTGTTCCCAGTCCCTTCCAAAATTTTCTTCTAAGTCTCCCCTCAGAGGTGACCTCAAAGACCACCCCCATCACCCTGGGCTGCTCTGAAACTCTTTCCCCTGCAGGGTTGGCCATGATCCCTGTCCTCTGAAGTGTGAAGCATCCCTGCTATCTAACCCCAGTGATTTTTTTTCCCCGGCCTGGGTTATCTTGCACTGACTTTGCCACATTTTCCATCACCAGGACCCAACTGGTTTCTATGGTTTCAGTCTCCAGAAACCCAACCCTTGTCATTGATTTGTTTTGTTTTCCTGAGTCATTTTATAAGCTGCCTGCTGAGTTCCATTTTTCACTCGTGGAGACAATTTTGAACCTGGAATCAATCACGCTACCAGTCATGTGGGCTGGCCCCACAGCCACTATCCCAGTCCAAGCCACCAGAACATATTACCTGAATGTTGAGCTGCTTAACTCATGCCCAAACCACTCTCGCCCTCCTCCTATCATTCCGCAGCTAGAAGGGTAGTTTTGGAAGATGGATCCATGGGTCTCTCACTTTCTCTCCACCCCAAAAGGCAGACTGCTTCCTCGTTCTGTCCCAGTACTGGTAAGTGACTTGTCCTATCCATCCTTTGCCTGTCTCAGCTTCATGGAGGGGGTCCCAGCTCCTACGTCTCACCTCCTGCAGCCCAAGGCCTCATCTTCTGTTAGCCAGAGCTTGGGGTTACTGAGGTCGGGAACCACAGAGGGGCAACCAGGGGCAATAGCTCCCTGGTATTCTCAGTTCCGTTTTCAATTCCAGCCACTGAGGGTTTCCTGCTCTTATGAGTTCTGCTCTATAATAGAACATTTTTATTCTGTATCCAGCACTTACAAGTGCTTTAGCAGGGATGTTGTTAGGTTGTCTGCTGCTCCCGGCACCAGAGGCACTTGGTTCTCTGCACTTACCCTCCAGGCCACTCTCAGGTCTCCAGGTGTTTACTTCCTTATTAGGTTTTTTTTTTTTTTTTTTTTTTTTTTAATGTTTATTTATTTTGAGAAGGGGAAGGGGCACAAAGAGAGGGAGATAAAGAATCCCAAGCAGGCTGGACGCTGTCAGCGCAGAGCTCGTGGCAGGGCTGGAACTCACAAACCGTGAGATCCTAACCTGAGCTAAAGTTGCAGCTTAACAAACTGAGCCACCCAGGTGCCCTCCTCACTAGGGTTTTTGATGCCATTCTTTCCCTTGGGAAGGACCTCCCTACCGAAACGTTAGACCACAACGAAAAGTCAATTACATAACGATAGTCCCTGATTCCTTTGAGAAAATTGGGCTCCTCCCTTCCACGTGTTTCTACGTTTTCCTGCACTTGCCTGGCATAGATAGCGGTTCTTAACAGTTGTGCCTAACAAAGTCCGCCTCCTCCTCTGAAAGCAAAGTTCCTTGACGGGACAGCAAAGGCACGTTAGTCTCGTCTCACCTTGTACAAAGCCCACAGCACGTCCCCGGCGATAATGACTATCAGCATCTATGGAGCTCTTTCTGTATGCCTCCCCGTAGCTCCATTAGTGTTCTCATTTGACAAATGGAGAAACTGAGGGATAAATTGATTAAGCTGCCCAGGGTTATGAAGCAGATCTGGAGTTAAATCCTGGCAGTCTGGCTCCAGAACCTACTGTCTTAACCTCTATTTTGTAGTAGGTGGCTGTTGCTCAGGACATTTTTGTGGGGTGACTCTTCCCGAGAGCCCACGAGCTCCCGCGCTCCTTGCCAGAGCCAGCCAAAGATCTCTCAGTTCTTCATTTTTCACCAGATGACTCTTCTCTATGCACGCACAGAGGTATGGACATACTTCCTGGGTGAGGGGCTGTACGTCTGCTGCTCATTTGTGTGGCCCAGGCGGCTGGCAAGCCCTGAGATTGGTCACCTCCCTGGCCTGCCTCCTCCCCCAGGTTTTCTATGAGAACACCCTCAAGTGACACACAGAAGGGATCTTTCAGAACTCTACAGCTACGGATGAGGACGGATTCTGATTCAGTATGTTTGGGGTGGGGCTGTAGATTCTGTGTTTCCAGTCACTTCTCAAGTGATGTTGATGTGTCTGGTCTGTAGATGAATTTTGAGGGGTCAGGAGCTAGCATAGCATATTCCACTTCCTGGGCTTCCCTTTCCTAGTTAGTGTTTACAGCTAATTCCATGAAATATTAAAATATTAAATTGTGATATTACATGAGACTAAAAGAATGTGTATTAAGTACCTAGCACTGTGATTGGAACAGGATAGTAGGTATCCAACTGATGGTTTTGTTGCTTTTCCTATTTTATTTTTTGAAACATGTCAATGTCAAATCTGTAAAGATCGTATCATCTCACCTTACAATACTTCCACGGGAAATTAAAATACACACACACACACAAAGACACATACACACGCACAGAACTCTTGGCCCATTTTTAAAAAAAGAATCCAATGAACTCATTTAAAATATTCATCTAACATTATGTAGCACAAAAATAAGCAGTCATCTTCACCCCTTTGAAACTTAAATTTATTCTCCAACCACCTAACCTCCGGATATTCTCTGCCTAACTATTAAAACCGATGATGAATCACACCAAGAAGAAACTCTTATTGCTTCTGGGTTCTTACCATTACTGCAAATCCGTAAATTGCCCAGAACTGTAGCTTTGAAGGTTGTTAGCTCCCAAGATTTCTATTATGAGTTTGCACTTAATCTTTGATCCTGACATATCTTTTAGGCTTCCTGTTTAATTATTTACTAAATATACTTTTAAAAGCCCTAGAACCAGCCTTTCCTGTGGTTGCTGTCTACTCTTCTTGCCTCTCGGCATGTGTTCATGACCTTCTGTCTTTCGAGGGCTCTGTACTGTGCCCACATGTCGGTATTCTGGGGGACTCTCCTAATGGACTGATCGAGGAGCTTCTCTTGGTCTGGAACTCAGTTACTGACATTCTGACTGACACCAAGCATGAAAATCACATTACTCTGGTTGTAAAAAACCTTCACTGGCTACCTGTAAAGTACAGGATTATGTGTAAAGTCCTAGTTATTAACTTACAAGTCCTTAAATTGACTTGGTTTTGAATACCTCAGAGACATTCTGGAACCATACATCCCCAGTCGTTCTCTTTGGTCTCAGTCAATTGGATTAGTTCTTTTCGGCTGAAGACATTGAGCTACGGGGCATTTTTAATGTTTGCTCTCTACTTATGGAATTTATTAACCATGGAGGCCAGGCTGTCTTACTCTCTGTCAAGCTTTCAGTTGAAATTTAAGAGGTGCCCTTTCCAGATTGCTGATTTGGTTAAATCAACCATAAATCGATCCACCATTGTTTAGTTTTGGAATCACTGGTCTTTGGTATTTTTATGTATCTGCTCCAAGGGTTTGTTTGACATGTCATAGTTAAATCTTATATTATTCCACTTAATATCTTTTTTTCCCTCACATCTTGACTTGAAACACTGTCAAAGTGAATTTACTAATTAAATGCTTTGCATGACACATTACCTTTTCCCATCTGCTTTAGAAGGGAGTCACAAGGACAGTGAGATATTATATGTGAAATTACTTGGATTGTGAAATACCAGGCATTATATTCAATTAGGTACACATATTTTACCTTATTTTTGTTCTCAATCAATCACCCATTCCACTGTTAGGGTGCTCAAAAATTAATTGTTGAACGGATGAATGAATGCTAGACACAAAGCGGGGCAGAGGTATAGGTCATATAAGATTTCTTTAGCAAGTTTTAATCTAGCATCCTTTGATAAGGTCTAAGTATGTCTAAAGTTAACTAACAATAAAATATTTAAATAGCAGACCAAGAAAAGAAAGAAAATTATGGCACAGGATACTACACAGCGAATGGCCAAATATATTCCTCATATAATTGCAGCTCTATGATCTCTGAGAAGAGTGACAGTCCTCAGGCTGTGGTAGTGAGGAGGGAAATCTGACTGAGAAGTTGGGTTTACATTGGACCCACGTGTGTGTGTGTGTGTGTGTGTGTGTGTGTGTGTGTGTGCACACACATAGAAATGGGTAGGCAAAGAAGAGGTGGGGATGTGGGAGGGTCTTACATGTGGATGGAATGATAGGACAAACCCAGATGGCTGTTATTTTTCTTAAAGTTGGATGAGGGGCATCTAAATCCAACCAATTTGGCTAGAAGAGGATTCAGAAAAAAAAAAAGATAATAAGTAGGGCTTTATTACACATTTAAGTTAGCAAAATAAGAAGTTCTCCATTTTCTTTTAATGAGGAAAAGAGATGTGTTCATTTTTCTTACAGTCTTAAAGACACTTGGCTGGGGTCAGAGTTGGGGGTTGGGTAAGCAAGATGGGGGAGTTGTTAGAGTCCTTCAGGGAAGAGAAAATAAAGAATCAGTTGCCGGTGGTGTTTTCCTTCCTGTTTTGGCTTGTTTGAGGGCTGGGTGGCGGGTCTGGAATAGTAGTAGGTAAGGTCTACAATTTGATTGCTTATTTGATAATTACCGCTCTAAACATTTTAAAATATGGAATCTCCCATACAGCTTTCTCATAGCCTATGAATACTATTTGGAAAGAAATGTAGTCTTGATATATAGCACAAGAAATCAGCCAATTCAATCCAATCAAGTGCAATTCTCTTCCGACAAGTAGTGACATGGTCTCTGTGCTTTTGGTATCATTGTTGCAGTTGCCAGGAGGCAAAGGAAGGAGGAAGCAGAGCTCAGAATCTACTTGGGAAGACAAGTCTTACACATGGGAAACATTTATCCATCAGACAAGAACGAGGCTGCCTAAGTACCGAGATCAGTCCCAAATATTGTCTCTCTGTGCTCCCAGATCTCAGAGAAGAACTGAGGAGGAAGGGAAAGGATTTATTTTGTGGGACAAAGTCCTGGAACTTACTCGCAGGAGTGGAACCCTCGCCACTCAGAGTATGGTCCACAGACCAGCCATATCAGGATCACTTGGAAGCTTGATAAAAATGCAGAACTTCAGGTCCCATCTCAGAGATCCTGAAGTAGAATCTGCATTAAAATATTTTTTTTTATTAAAAAAGTATTTATTTTTGAGAGAGACAGAGACAGAGTGCGAGCTGGGGAAAGGCGGAGAGAGACAGACACACAGAATCCGAAGCGGGCTCCAGGCTCTGAGCTGTCAGCACAGAGCCCGATGCGCGGCTTGAACCCACCAGCCATCAGATCATGACTTGAGCCGAAGTTGGAGGCTTAACCCACTGAGCCACCCAGGTGCCCCTAAAAATTTTTTAATGTTTATTTATTTTTGAGAGAGACAGAGAGAGAGAGAGAGAGAGACAGAGAGAAGGAGACAGCAAACACAAGTGGGGGAGGGGCAGAGAGAGACAGAGACACTGAACCCAAAGCGGGCTCCAGGCTCTGAGCTGTCAGCACAGAGCCCACGATGCAAGGCTCAAACCCACAAGCTGTGAGCCGAAGTGAGGGGCTCAACCCACTGAGCCACCCAAGTGCCCCCCTTTTTTTTAGTTTTATCTTTTTTTAGAATCTGTATTTTAACAACACTCCAGATGATTCCTATTTACATCATAGTTTAGGAAACATTGTGTTAGAAGACTCCAACCAAACTATACAACAATGAAAACATCAGACAGACCCTTGGGAGAAGAAATCCAGGCCTGTGGGGGACCCCAGCTGTAGCCGAGCACTCCTCAAATCCCTCCCTCCCTCTGGCAGATCTCCTAAACTTTAATAGACTTTGCATGGAGTATCCAAAGACAGGCTTGGCCTCATATGCCAGGAGAGTTCTGCTCAATAGCCAACCCTGTTGAAATCTACTCCTGAGCTCTGACAGAAATGTAGAAATACTTGGAAGGTGGGCATAGGCTTGGGAAGACGCAAGGATTGAAAATGCCCTCTTTAGTGTGTCTGGTCCTACACGTAAGTGCCTGCAGGTATGGACTTGAGCCATTGTTTTCAAAAGTTGAAAAAAATTATACACATGCCAAAAAAAAAAAAAAAAATGCCCACCTTCCTGTTTCTGTCATATAAGTTCATGCTTGCCTGGTTTGAATTAGTTAGAGTGGTTCATCATGGAACAAGGAGAGAAGAGACTTTTTAATGGAATTGGCAAAACCCAAGCCACACTGCCCAACAGAACAGGCTGAAAGCAAACAGCTATGGCCTGACTGTCTACATTTGAAAAGGGTTTCTCAGGCCTAAGATTGAGAGCGCTTGAGTGGCTATAGAGACCATTTTACAATTATTACAATCCTTTCCTCATCCCTCCCTCCCACCCATCGGCACTTCACCCTTCCCTTCCTTTCCCTTCCCTTCCCTTCTCTTCCCTTCTGCCCTTTCCCTCTCTCCCTTCCTTCCTTCTTTCCTTCCTTCCTTCCTTCCTCTCTTCCTCTCTCCTCCACCCTCTTTCCATACGATTTTTAAAATAATGTGGTTTCCATGCAAATCAAAACCAGCTGAAAACTTGCCAAGGCCAAGATGTAATTGAAGCTGGCATTTAAGCATTTGTGTCTCCTCTGTCTCTAGAGATATCATCATAAAATAAAAGACTTCATCAGATAATGTTTTCTTCATTATTCAACATCACAATTCTGAAGTGAAAAAAGATAATTAGACATACGGTGCTGTCGACACATAGTTTATGAGGAGCTTCTAGCTAATTAGTTATGGTAAAAGGTTTTTATATAGTCATAATTACTTTATATTTCAGAGAAAAAGAAGCAAACATACACGTATTTTATTTTACCTGGTGACAAGTTTATCAAAGTGAGGCTGGTATTTTGATGATCCTTTGGCACCTGCTTCAGACTTCTCAGGATATAATGCAAAGTGTCACGAAGGGGTTTTAACAGCACAACTCTTGTTAACTTTAATAGGAGCTACACATCTGAAATCCTTACACATCATCTTGCTAGATTCTTTGGAAAATATCATCCTCTTGGCATCCTGAATTTCCTTTGTCACTGATGAAAGGCTCACCTATGGAATCATTCAGAGAATGGTTGTAGTAATTTTGTTTAAAATATGAGATAACCCATCTTCACAAGAATCGTGTTTCTGTTCTGATTTCCGGGGGTGGCCCCCGAAGAAAAAATGCTGGCAAAAATAATACACTGGAAAACGTAGCATTCTACAATTGATTCGTTTAAAATAATTTCAGTTTATAAAAGCTATCTCTTTTTTTTTCAATTAGCTGTTTCTGCTGAATTGGTTGTTGTTCATCTCAGTGAAAGAAATGAAGACAATTTGAAAATATTCTTGGTTTTCCCCTTTGTGTCTGTACCAGTTCCAATAACATCTGAGCTGAGGCGAGAACCAGCACAACCTATACCAGTCCTGTAGCCACCTGGGTGTCCTGGAGGACAGGTTGTCTAATCTCTAGTGTTGCCCACCCCTGATGGAGCATTAATCAGGTGGCAACACGCTCTGTTTGTTGATCTTCCAGGATGTTCCAGGGCTGACATATGCTCGGGTATGCAATCAAGGTATGCACTCAAACATGGGGCTACAGTACAATTTCCCTCAATCTGAGTCCACTGCATTATTTATTACAACAAAAGGCAGAAACCTGAGATATGCTAAAGAGGGCCAATGGACTCACAGCACAGAGCAAAATGCTAGTGTTGCCTTATCCACAGCTGGGGTTGCTAGCTGTCCAGTCCCAAGGACAATGGCAGGTTCGCGTTTCCCTCTTCTCTTACCAGAATATTTGTTGCCACAACACTTTTAGACAGATACGTGGGCATATTGTGGTTGTCATTTCTCGAGTGGTTAGTGATGCTTGCACTGTATCACATATTATATGGATTTGTTTCACTGAACCAAGGCCTTGCCACCTTTATGTGGATGAATAAGGTAACCAATCTTTCCAAGTTTTAGTTTCCTTGTCTATAAAACGAGAGTAATAATGGGATGAAGGTAGCTAACAAAAGTCAGATTAGCACAATGCCAGATGCATGGTAAGTGTTTGGTACAGGCTAGCTGTTGTTATTTGTATCCTGAGAATAAGTCTATGAGTCAGGTACTCTTATTATCCCTACTTTGCAGATGATAAAGCCCGAAGTTACAGAGGTTACGTTGCGTAGTACATGTGGGTCTAAGCCCCGCTTCCAAACCCAAGCTGTTAGCCTCATCAGAAACAACTATAACAACCCTAAGTTGTCACCCTCTCTTGATGGCTTCCTTTCACCCTCCATTCTGCTTAACCTACCGAAAAACAAGATCTAACGCTCCTGGTTCCTGGCCCTAGGCACTTGGCTGGCTTTTGTGTGAAGCCAGAGGACCTAGGAGCCTGGTCTGAGTATACTGGTATTGTTCGCTTCAATTTAGTTGGCTTTCAAGGCCTCCCAACTTATTCGTGTTCTTAAAGGGTGCGTGATGCAGGAGGAGAGGGACCCGACTAGAAGTGCCCCCACATCCTTGTTGTCTTAGCACAGCTGAGTGGTCTTTCGTGATGGATAACAAGGCTCTCACTGCTCTGGTTTTTCCCTACTATCTATCCTTTCTGTATGGTTTCTGTCTTTAACATCATTCTCAGGGATGCTAACGTATCTTTCTTGGATAAATCAGGAAGGGACCCCTCATTTCCCTAGCCAGTCTCTGCCTTCAGCACCTTTCCTACATCTTCCACTTTTTCAAGAGGACCAAAAAAGGAGAATGGATCTTAGCATACGTTTCAAGGTAGCTCGATGCAGTTCTAGAGTGTGCTAATACAGATGAGGGGATCTCTTTAGATAGGAATCCCATTAATAAATGGGTTTATATAGCCAAACGGAAGAAAATCTATTTAGAAAGACGAAATAAATTATGGTCAATTTGGAGCATATCCAGAGCCTAAGTAAGTGAGATCAAATGGTTTACTGTTTGCCATTAATGGGATTCATATCCTACATCCCTATTATACCCTGAATCTAAACCTGTGAGTTATGCCTTAGATATGGGGTTATGACACAGATTTATATCCTAGTAAAGAAGAGCCATCTTGAATCTCATTTCCTTGAGATAATTAAGACAACAGTTAAGATTTCTATGTATTTTTAGTGGGACTATTTTTAGTTCTGATTCTAATCACTAACAATTGCCCTGTAATCTAGGAAAGAATTATTGATTCAGAGTGACAAACTAATGCTTGGATATAACCTCTCTTTTGTCTCTCCTTAAAGGGATAAAAGATAAAAGTATATCTTTGGTGTATCCAAGGTGAATGGTTTCATAAATTTGTGATACTTCAGGTCCAATCATCATCTTTAGCTTATTTATGCAGAACACTCTAATATTTAAAGTTCTTAAATAAAGAATTCTCAACTGTGTTAATTAATTCTCAATTAATTATGGTAATTTGTACTAATTACTAATGTAATTACAAAATTGAAGATTAACCTGGAAATTTGGAAGAGCAACGTTTCTGTTAACTAAACAGGAATAAATTACATCGGCAAGAGCAGAGGCAGGGGCTCTTTTAATTTGGCCAGCTCAATGCCTGCAAAGTACAATATAATCTGGGAACATCTGACTTTAGCATCTAATCCATTTGCAAGATGTGGGATCAACCCTACGCTCCATTTCATTGTGATACGGATCCTTCAGTCTTCCACAGCTTTTTTCAAAAGCTGTTACCGACAATGACAAGATCGTCTCTAGCTACACAGGGAAAAACAAGAGTAGGTCCTGTCCTAGAGCATTTTGTCAGAGTCTGCCGAGGCTGCAGGAAAGCCAAGGAATTGCTGGATCTGTTCACTATTTAAGGGAACTGAAGAAGTATCAGTCATCTTTGTTTGCTGAACCCATCATAAAGACTCTATAGGGCATGCTCACTGGGACGGTGACATAAATTACAGGGACCACTTTCTTGCTAAGATTCAAACAGATGTACAGGAAAATTGGAGTGGGTTCCAAAGTAATAAGAAGAATTAGGCTGTTTGAGATGATGAGCAGTATCATTCATTAACCATTAGTTAGAAACAGGAGTAACTAGCTCTGATCTTATGTATTGCTGCATTTTGCATACTAAATGTTACTTACAGGGCTTAAGGGGTTATGTTTCTCTGTGACTTACTGACATTGAGTCATTTGGTTCATTTGGTAACCAGTGTGTGCGTCTGAGTGTGTATCTGAGAGAGAGAGAGAGAGAGAGAGAGAGAGAGAGAGAGAGAGAAACTCCCCCCGTGTCGGGTTCTAGATCTTGAATATACAAAGATGAAAAAGTAAAACTCCAGCCTTCAAGAAGCACTCATCCAAGCAGACGTGGTGCCCCATAGTTTCCTCCGTAGAAAATTACAGCTTAGAGAACAAAAGTTATCAGGAGGGGGGAAAAAGACCACTTTGGGAATATGACTCATTGAGCAACAATTTCCAACTCATAGTTCATATGTTGACCTAGCCTAGACTCATGGACAGCAGGATTTTGAGGGTTTGCATATGGTGGAATAATTCATCTAATTCCTAAGCGGTAAAGAAAGGGTCATTTTGCTTCTTTCACCTTTAGGCTCAAAGAGAAGTATTTCCCTGCGAGCTGGTAAAGAAGAATCCATTGGAATTTCATATAATCTTTATTTCCCCTCCCTAAAACTTGCTGACTTACGTTAGATCCTAAAACTACTTTTAACCTGTAATAAAACTACGTTTCTTCCTCTGAGGTTGAGCAGCCATGGCTTGGAATACTGTGCAGAATAACAAAAACATGCTTCTTAAGTCCTTTAAACGTCCAAAATGAAATTTGCCACATTAAAGCCAAGTATTGTTATTAATGACAGGAATTGCCAACATGCTAAGAACAAAGGAAAGCTCCAAGCACTTATCATTCATCTTATGCTTTTTTTCTTTAATAGCAAAACCTATCTTGTTGTAAATTATTAGTTGTAAATTACTTCTTTAAAATCTTATGACTGTTCTTTTGAGTAAACCATGAAGTAGATTTTCTCTGTAATTTAAAAAGCTACCAAATGAGCTATAATTCATTTACTATTAACATTCAAATAAAAACTTTAAGCCATAAGAAGAAAATGAGTCATGGTTGCATCACAAGAATTAACTTCAGAGATATATTAAAGAATAAAATATTAGTTTCAGTACTTTGGGATTAACTATTATTTGCAACCCAAACACTGGTAGCACTCTATTTTATGATCGAAAGCACAAAAAAAAAAATACATGATTAATCCTGACCTGGTATCTATTAACATTAATCTAGATTAGTGTCTCCCAACCCTAGTTTTTTCAACTCCCGGGCATTTCCAACTACCTCAAGGGATGGTGTAAAATTCTTCAAAATTCTCTAAGCAAAATTAATTTTAATTCACATTAATATTAAAAATAAATGTATACCATATGGCAGACTAGAGGAAAGAAAATACTAGAAAGTCAAACTCATAACTTAGAAAAAGATTCCAACTCATTAGCCAACTTAAGTGGGGATTTAGATAACACTTTTTAAGCCACAGATACTCAGGAAAGAATGTAGTTCTGGAAACCAAGAAAAATATTACTGAATTTTAAGTCACCAAATTGCATATTAAGCTCTCTTGATGAAACACTTTTCTTTACAATGAACTAATTCTAGTTTCAAAAACATTTACACATGTCTTTGCTCACTCATAGTTTTGGTAAGGGCAATGTTTTACTCCTAGGCTTCACAGTTTATAATACATGTCCACGTACACTATCTCAGCTGCTAAGTAACACTGGGAACCTGTCTGGCCACAGAAAGAAACAATGGAAAGGCTATCTCAATGAAAGATTTTCACCGAACTGCATCTCAAGTGGACAAAGGTTGCACAACACTGTTGAGAGTTCATGTCCACCACGGCACGCTTGGGAGAGACAGGAATAGGGAAAGCTGTTACTTCTCCAGCTCTAACACCACACCCAGAAGCTAAGTGATCTGTGAACTTGGCCTCACTCTGTTCTACTCCTAGATAAAGTAGAGGGAGGAACGGTCAGAAGTTACGGGTAGAGGGGATAAAAGAAAATAAATGATTGCTTCAACAGAGACTGAACTTAAAGGAAGCAGTGTGGGTACTGAAAATTGGGGAAACTGGGTGGGTAGACGGGTGGACACCACAGAAAGCTCAGATTGAAGCAGTTTGAAATAGCACCTGTTGGTGAAAACATCTGAGGTCCAAAAAGAGATTCAGGCAGAGGCTCACTCACTCTTGAAAAAAGATCCACTCTCCTACACAAATTTAAAACAAAGATGCTGTGCTTGTTATAACACTCAGGGTACTGAAGAATATTTTTTAAACCAAAGTTTCATCTGCATTTGTGATGATTTGGGCCCATCTCATATTATAATCTTAATACTTATTCAGAGGAAGGTAATTAGAAATAATACCTAGACAGTTTTAACGTTTTGAGCATGAATATAATTTTTAGTATACTTAAAATTAAGTGAATTTACTGAGGGCATCATTATAAGAAGCTGAACACTAAGGAAGCTATTAATAATTTGGAAATCTTGGTTCTCACGAGGAAGTGTTAAATCTACCTACTGAAGAACTATACCAGACGTGTATTTAACTCATAGATCCTAGTATTATTAAAATGCAAAGCAGGATGGATATGATTGTCCATGCTTCTAAGCTATCCTCTGAATCTCTTCCTGCAGGTGGCAGACACAGAAAAGCATAAATAGGCTTTGAAGGGATTTCTGGTCCTTGTACGAGAGTCAAGAATCATAGAACTAATTCTTAGTTGGTTCAGTAAGAGTTGATCATTCAACAACTTTTTGAAAACTCTTAGCAGTCCATAGTCTCGGCTTTCAAGAAGTCATAGTACCGTGGGACAAAGAGATACAAACAAGTGAAGTTAACACAGTATAGCGGAGGCTTCAGAAAAGATATGTATACAAGATCCTAACAGCTCATAGAAGGGAGTGAAGGTTTCTTTGTAGGGGAGGTGGGAAAGCCCGCCCGTGGAAGGTAGCATTTGAACTCCCAAATGGAAAGCAGGAATGACCATGTGTGAGAGAAGGTCATTCAAGGCAGAAGGAAGAGAAAAATGAAAGGAAACAGGCATGGCGGAGGGTGGTGGTGGGGAATGAAATGGTGTGTTCCAGGGAGGAGGAAGACGGATAGTGCACTGGGGGTACAGGGCGTGTGGCAGACAAGTGGAGAAAAAGGCAGCTGTGCAAGATGGCAGGAGGTAGACAAAGAAGGGCTAAAATTGGGGGGAACATAAAAAAAAGCATTCACAACACAAAAACCTCCAGGAAAACAGTATTGGATTTGGCAATCATTTTAGCCTTGCACTTGCTCCCAATTCTGAACCTTCTAGTACCCAGTTTCTTCAAGAGAATACCAAGCTAATGATAGAAATCAGCAGGAAAAACATGTTTTTCTCTCTTGAAATATGCTTTAGTTTATTTTCTGGAACACATTTTATATTGAACTCATGATTGTTATTTTAATTTCGAAAACATTTACCAAAAAAGAGAACTAGAAAGGATTTACGCCTTGATTATTAAGAATTGCCAGATTGTTACAATTCTATTGGAAAATTAAAAAGACTTCAAGTATATGAATTTGATGAAACCACAATCCACATTTACAACTGCACACTTATAAATGAGACCAAATTTTCACCTCCTGTGTTTCCTCTGGCTATAATCTTTCCAACTATACTAAAAAGCTGCTGGGAAGTATGCCTATCATGAAAATTGCTCAATTTTCAAAATGATCTATGAATCATAATGGGAGTCTTGGTAGTTAAGTGTCTACAATAACGTAAAAATGCCTCCCAGCCCTTTAACAGGTGGTAGAAAGAAGTCAGAAGTGACTCTTACAATGGTCTTTCTTCATCCATTTAAATCCCAGTATATCAGACAGCATTAGGAGAAATACAAAAAAAAATAGAGCATGACTATAATAAGATATATAGGCTTATAGTATGATCATGGTAAGAGAGATAGGCCTCATGCAATGGAGCCAGACTGCTTGGCTTAAAATCCTGGATCCACCACCATCTACCAACTAGGCAATCTTGAGCAAGTTATTTCACCTCTCTGGGCATCAGTTGCTATGAAAACAGAATGCACCAATAATAGCTACTAAATAGGGTTATTATGAATGTTCTAAGAATATTCTCTTTGCCTCCCTAGATCTTCCTTGAACCCTTCTCCATCCTGCTTCTGTACCCTGGGAGGCTGGCCCATAAAGGTGGCGCCATGGAGCTCTTTCCCCTCTGGCTTTCTGTCCCGTTTGGCCGATGGGGGGGTGGGGGTGGTTAGGAGGCAAGTGGGGTTGGGTTGTTTGTTCTTCTTGCTCCCTCCCTGCCAGGTTGCCAAGGTTGTCTGCAACCCACCGGCATTCTCTTTGGGTCCCTCTATTCATGCTTTCTCCTCGCCCCTTCAGGCAGGCTGAGGGGTGTAAAGGCTCCATGCTGCTGTTAGCCAGGGTGTTGCACAGTCCCGTATTGCATTTTCTAAATCCCACTTACACCTTTGTAAATATACCTTTTGTTCAATTCGCTTCGATTTATGCAATTTGGGTGTGCCATCTGCTTCCTGCCAGAATCCTGACTAATAGAATGAGTTCCTCTTTCTAAAGCACTTAGAATAATAGCTGGCCCATGAGAAGCACTATGTAAGTATTTGATAGATAAATAAAATAAATGAGATTTAGAAACTTTTTTTTTTTTGTAATCGATTTGAACATATCTTTCTGTGTCCTGCTGTACAAAGCAAAATCTTCAGAAATTTTTTCCCAGGTAAAACTGTTCTCGTCAGTAGAGTTTCTGTGCATGAAATAACCATCGTTTTATTTCTAATCATGTTTGTAGTGCTTTGGTTTACAGAACTCTAAGTAAAATATTATTAAAGTTTTAAAAATTCAATATGAGCCTAGTGGGGAATTTATATAACTATACTCATTATAATCATCACATACAGTTATTTCCACCTTCTTTTTTATACTTCGTTGGCTCTTCTCTATACACCTTTTTTCCCCCAGGTACAATATTGTCTCCTTTGATGCCTTAAACCAAGTTGGGTGTGAACCTACATTTCTAATCATATGGTTAAATATAACAGTATTTCCCAATTTCTAAAATTCAAGTGTATCTCTTAAAAACAATAGGCTTGTTAATTTGCATGAAAGACAAGAGGTTTTGCATACTGGGCTCCACTTTCCCCTCCTTCATTTCTTAATTCCAAGATCCTAGGATCCCTCAATTCCCATTTTATTCCAGAATATTTATCTATTTTGTGTACTACTATCCTTTTTTTCAGTCACTTGAACTGGATAGCAGAAGCAGCCAACTTGTTTAAGCTCATATTTACTTATTTCTTATTCACCCGAGGTTGCCTCCAATTCATCTTAGCAGTAGTATCTCCATTCAGTATCTTTAAAATTCCTTTTAAAAATATTTTAAAAAGTTCATTTATTTTTGAGAGAGAGAGACAGACAGAGAGAGAAAGAGAGAGAGAGACAGAGCATGAGTGGGAAGGGGCAGAGAGAGAGGGAGGCACAGAATCCAAAGCAGGCTCCAGACTCTGAACTGTCAGCACAGAGCCCGATGCGGGGCTCAAACTCACAAACTGGAAGATCATGACCTGAGCAGAAGTTGGACGTTTAACCAACTGAGCCACCCAGGTGCCCCAATATTTTTAATTCTATCAGTTCTTAATATTATGGAGTATAGCTTCCAACAAGCTGCAAAAAAGAGAGTCTGAAACTTTGTGACTCGAGAATATGCTTCTTGTCTACGGCCATACCACCCTGAACGCGCCCGATCTCGTCGGATCTCGGAAGCTAAGCAGGGTCAGGCCTGGTTAGTACTTGGATGGGAGAATATCCTTCTTTTTGCTTTTATACCTGAATGACAACTTGATCAAGTGGCCCAAATCTTTTCCTAAGGGTTCTATAGATGTTACTTCAGCATCCTGCAATACTTGCTACCGTAGAGAAATATGAAAATAGTCTGGTTTTTACCACTTTGATATTAAGCAAAGTTGCTGGGTAGAAGACCATCATACAAAAATCAATTGTGTTTTCTTACTCCAGCAGCCAACCTATGAAAGAATGTTTTACCTTTAGAAGATACCTTGACAAAGCAATTAATGTCTAAGATATCCAGGAATAAATTGATGAAAAGTTACTTGAAACTTGAGAATAGTTTTTTTGCTACAGTGACAGTTACAGAGGTCCTGTACTAGCAGCCTAAGTGTCACCTGGGATCTTGTTAGCAATGCAAATATTTGGACCCCAACACAGACCTAGTGAATCAGAAACTCCGGGGATGGGGACAGCAATCTACGTTTAATGTGCTCTCCGGGAAATTGTGATGCACAAGTTGTGATGCAGGACCACACTTTGAGGACCACTGTTCTAGACCAACCCTTCAACATGTGAATATGAATTTATGTACAAGAATGTTCACAGAAGCCTTTTTGTGGTATTAACAAAAAACTGTAACAACCCAAATATTCACGGAAGACAGAGTGAAAAAGTGAACTGCGATGTGTTCCTAGAATACTGTGGAGCAGGGAAAGTGAATGAACAGTGAGGTGCATGCACTTGAAATATTAGAAAACACAACACTGGGTAAAAAATGTAAGTTGCAGAAGAAAGCATATAGTATAATACAATTTATTTAGAGTACAAAAGCATGCAAATTTAAAGCTATATATTGCTTAACGATAAGTGCCCTGATATTAAAAAGTTGGGGTGATGATAAACGTCAATATAGTCATTACTATCAGGAATGTGTGTGGAGAAATATATTTAAGGAAAGGTGAATGGTGGAGTTTAACAGCATTTGGTAAAGTCTTATTTCTTAAACTAAGAGGACATCGCACAAATGTTTGCCACATTATTTTACAGTTTTTCTTGATATATGAAACATTTCAAAATAAATTTGAAATAAAAATTATATCGCATTTTATTTATTTATTCATTCATTCATTCATTCATTCATTTATTTATTTATTTCTTATTTGAGAGAGAGAGAGAGAGGGAGAGAGAGGGAGCGTGCACCTGAGTGGGAGAGGGGCAGAAGGAGAGAGAGAGGGAATCTTAAGCAGGCTCCATGTTCAGTGTGGGGCCCAACGCAGGGCTCGATCCCACGACCCCCGGATCATGACCTGAGCCAAAATCAAGAATCGGACGCTCAACCATCTGAGCCACCCCGGCACCCCGCAATTATATTACATTTTAAAAAGAATGCAAACCTTATCTTTCTCTTTGAAAGCTGAAAACTCTGGTGTCCTAATTATAAGTGGGTATGAGAATGTTTCTTATTTTACGCCTTAATTGTTATTTAGTTTGGAATAACTATTTTTAAAGTTTATTCATTTATTTTTGAGACACAGAGAGAAAGCAGGGGAGGGGCAGAGAGAGAAAGAAAGAGAGAATTCCAAGCAGGCTCCATGCTGTTAGCACAGAGCCCGATGTGGGGCTTGATCTCATGAGCCGTGAGATCATGACCTGAGCTAAAATCAATAGTCAGACGCTTAACTGACTGAGCCACCGGGGCACCCCTAGTTTGGAATAGGTTTACTCTCCTGTGACTTCGAGTATCTTTTGTGACTTTGCTGATATTTGATATCTGAAGGTCTATGTTTCACACAGTTTGAGTCTCCATGTTATTATCCTTCTGTAGGAATCATCTTTTCTTGAATTTTTCTTTTCTATCAGGTTCCAAAGATATTCCAAATATCTTTCTATCAGGTTCCAAAACCAATTTCGTAGGTTTATCTTTGATTTCTTTGTTGCACTTTCTAGCCTTGTCCATCTCATAAGAATTGTCAGCTCATTTACAACAAATTTGAACCATTTCAATTTTGTTTGGCCATTAAAAAAATCTGTGGCGGACATTAGGTTTACTTCTAAGACAGGGATTCTTAACTAAGATCCATGAAATATCTGAAATCAGATGCAAAATTAATGTTTGGGATTTTCTTTTTTCACCTGGGGAGAAAATCCATAGTTTTGTCAAATTTCTTAAAATGATCTATGACTGAAAAATATTTGATTCTAAGAACTACTCTGTTCTTTTTACACTGAAGAAAATTTGCCTCAAGTCATTTTTCTGTTAATTTCTACTCTCTCAAATTTTCGTTATTTATATTTAAAAATTTTCCTTATTGATAAGAATCTTGTTTTATTTTACAGTTATCCTAACAAAGTATCACAGATCAATTTCCTTCATTTAGATTTTGATTAACATCCATATATTTTTGTTCTGCTGAGAAAAACAAGGGCTAAATTTTTTTTTAATGTTTATTTATTTTTGAGAGACAGAGAGAGAGAGAGAGAGAGAGAGAGACAGAGCACAAGAGACAGAGAGGAGAGAGGAGGAGACACAGAATCCAAAGCAGGCTCCAGGCTGGAAGCCATCAGCACAGAACCCGATGCAGGGCTCAAACTCACAGACCGCGAGATCATGACCTGAGCTGAAGTCAGACGCTCAACTGACTGAGCCACCCAGGTGCCCCTCACATGCAAAAATCTTAATTCCTGACCATTGTCCTGCTCATTCTGTGAGTCAGGCTGGGATTTCAGGAGCTTGATAAGATACCAAATGTTCTTCATTCCTGTCACACAAAATATCATTAAAGGAACTATAGAAATATTTGTTTGAAAGGGAGAGGTTATTTCTAGGTGGCAGAATTTTGGAAGATGTGTTGGAGAAACTGACATTTGCCCTGAGACTGTAAATGGGTGAGATAGGAGAAAAAAATACTTTAGGATTAAAAAACAAACAAACAAACAAACAAACAAACAAACCAAAAAGGCAGCATAGCAAAGGCAAGGTGCCAGTGAAGTGTGCAAGTATGTTAATCCTTTCAAGGAACCAATTTTTGCTCTTTATTTTTTCCTTTTTTCTAATTAATTTGGGCTTACTTCACTCTTATTTATTAAAAAAATTTTTTTTAATGTTTATCTATTTTTGAGAGAGAGAGACAGAGTACAAGCAGGGAGGAGCAGACAGAGAGGGAGACAGAGAATCTGAATCAGGCTCCAGGCTCTGAGCTGTCAGCACAGAGCCCGATGTGGGGCTCGAACCCACAAATCATGAGATCATGATCTGAGCTGAAGTCAGACGCTTAACTGGGCCACCCAGGCACCCCACTTAGCTCTTATTTTTATAGGCCAAAGTGTAGATCATTAATCTTATTTCATTCTTCTTTTCTAATAAAAGCATTTTAAGCTACAAATTTCCTTGTAAGCAATGCTTTAGCTACAACACACAAATTTTGATATATTTTCACCATCATTTACTTTAAAATATTTTCTAATTCTTCTTATGTTTTCTTTTTTAATCTATGAGTTACATAGAATGTGTTGTTTAATTTTAAAATATCAGAAGGAAAGGATCTAGATGTATTTTTGATATTGAGTTCTAATTTAATTTCATTGTGGTTGGAGCACATACACTTTAATTTTTAAATATGTATTTGGACTTGTATGATCTGCATATGGTCAGCTTTGCTGAATTTTCTATATGTACTTGAAAAATTGTGTATTCTGCTGACATTGGGGATAGCATTCTATAACCATCAACTAGGTCCAGGTGGTTGGTAACGTTATTTAAATCACCTATATCTTCATTAATTTTTTTAGTCTAGCTTTTAAAAATCAATTATTGAGAAAAGAGAGTTAAAATTTCTAACAGTGATTGTGGATTTGTCTATTTTCCCCTTTAACTTGTTAATTTTTTAAAAAATGTATTTTGAAATTCTATTCTAAGACACACATATATTGACTATTTTTGTCTTCCTGATTTAATATATATGTAATCTATATTTGAATATATACACTCATATGTAATATATATGAAATCTAAAACCACATTTTAGAATATACCCATCTCCCCATGGCATTTGTCATGTATCTTACACATCTACATATACCAAATTTCCTCAGTGTTTTTCTATCTCATTGTGTCTTCCACATCTTCTAATTATATGTACATTAGATCATATTGTTCCATATGTTCTTGAGGCTCTGCTCATTTTTTTCCCAATATATTTTTTTCTAAATGTCCTCTACATAGGATTATTTCTATTGATCTTTCTTCAAGCTCTCTGAGTCTTCAGCCATCTCCATTTTTGCCAAGCTGATACAATGAAATTTATTTCAGATATTGTATCATTTGGCTTTTGAAGGTTCATTTGGTTCTTTATTATAGTTTGCCATTGAGATTTCATATTTGTTCATTCTTTACAAGTATATTTCCCTTTACATTCATAAGTGCAGCTATAGTAGCTGATTTAAAATCCTTCTCTGCTCATTCCAGCCACCAACTTATCTCATTGCCAGTCTCCACTGATTGCCTTTTGTCTCACATTTTCTTTTTTCCTTCACGTGCTTAGTGTTTTGGATGACATCCAAGAATGTGTGAATGATATGTTGTAGAGCTTCTGGAGTCTGTTGTGTTCCTCCAAAGAGTACTGATTTTTTAAAAGGAGTCAGCTATCTTAGCTGAGCTCCCACTCTAAACTACCTCCCTTGTAGTTAGCAGCAACAGAAATCTCTACCTAGTTCCTTTAGCCTTAGTGGGGCTGCTTGCGTGCATGGTTGGGGTGCCAGCAATGATTTGTGCAGAGTTTATACACAGAGCTCATTGCTGCCCCTCTTTGGCTCTATTCTTTGCATGGTTCTCCCTCACTTTCCAGTTACTATAATCACCTTGACTCTCTATGTCCTGGCTCTTCCTGCCCGTAAGACTACATGTTTTCTTTCCAAGTTTTAGTCACTCCTATTTGGCATGATTGAATGTTTCTTTCTGGTAAAAACCAGTACCAGTGGGAAACTTGCCCATTGTTGCTGCCTTCTTCCAAATGCAGACTCCACTCCTGTGTTTGCCTGCTTGGCTGCTCTCTAGTGCCTTTGGACAGCTGCTTTTTATATTTTGTCCAGATTTATAGCTGTTATGTGCAGGAGGATTACCAGAAGCCAGAAACCTGTTCCATTTCTTTGAGTTTGCTTGTATCTCATGGGTCATTTTTTCTTCTTTATTATTTATCACTTTCCCCCCACCTGGGCCCCAGGGTAGCTCTTCAGGTGCCCAAAGTATCAGAGTCTTTTCTGAAATAGTTCCAACAAGCCTCATCTTTCTAGTTCCAGAGGCTCAAAGCAAATCCAGGGGGCCATAAGGGATAAGGATAAGCTATCAATGACCTTGTCTTAGACCACACTTTAGCATTTTCTTTAGAGCAGCATAATCTGTAGACCTGAAGCTGCTTATTGAACTCTGCAAATATTTACTGAGTGTCTATAAGGTGCCAGGCTCTGCTTTTGGCCTTTTGGATACATTGATAAACAAAACAGCCAAAGAATCCCTACCCTTGGGGGAGTAACATTACGAACAGGGACACAGACCATAGACCTAGACATAATAAATAAGCAGGATGGTACATTAGAAGGTGGTAATTGGCCACCCTAGTTCTCTCCCCCAAAGCAGTTTTGTCTTTTGGGAATCACAATCATTTCAACATCTTCATTTCCCTCGACTTTACCGCCTTTTTGAGTTGTTTTCCCAGAACTAAGAATCAGGCGGTGATCCCCGAGCACTCCTTTAGTCCCTGTAGTGACTCCATTTCACCACTGGGTGGGAAAAAAGGAAAGGAGCTCGAGAGTGATTGCGAAGGCACGGAAGGCATAGGGAAGGCTGTTGTTCAGGTGTTGCTAAATTCACCCTAATCCCACTCTCCATGTGACTGCCCTTTTGCCTTTAGTGTGAAGGTCACACAATCAGGTAGAGCAGTTTCATCACAACGTGGTTGTTTGGTGCCTAGAAACTGAGAAAGATTTTTTTTTTTTTTGGCACAGGATTTTACATGTGTGTGTTTATGAATATATATTTTATTTTCATGAATACCGATTTTTTCATTTTTTTGACCTATATTATATATGTGTGTGTATATGTGCATGCATATTCTCCTTGCATTAGTACCTATATATGTATCTTTTTCATATTTATTATATGTGTTTAAATATGTGTTTCATATTTATTATATGTGTATTTATTATATATATATTATATATATAATATATGTATATATATTATATATATAATATATATTATATATGTGTATATTATATATATGTATTTATTATATATATTATATGTGTATTTATTATATATGTAGTATATATCTTATATAGAATATATAATGGTATTTGTAATATACAATATATGTATTACATTATATTATGCTGTGAGCCTTCAATAAGCCAGTTAAAAAAATTTTTTTTTACCACGTTTCTTTATTTTTGAGAGGCAGAGAGACAGAGCATGAGCAGGGGAGGGGCAGAGACAGAGAGGGAGACACAGAATCTGAAGCAGGCTCCAGGCTCTGAGCTGTCAGCCCAGAGCCCAACGCGGGGCTCGAACCCACAAACCGTGAGATCGTGACCTGAGCCGAAGTCGGACACTCAACCGACTGAGCCACCCAGGCACCCCAAGCCAGTTTTTAAATCTTTTTGAGGTATGGTGCTCTGTGGATGGTGATTTTGCCCATATATTCACCATCATCCTCATCATTGCTCATATTCAACTATCTTACCATGTTATAGGTTCTGTGCTAATACTTTGGGGTACGTAATACTCACAATAACCCTATGAAGTAGACACTACCATTACTCCCATTTTCTAGATGAGGAAACTGAGGTGTAGAGAGGTTAACTTCCGTAAGTCGGAACTAGGATTTTTGTCAGTTTTGACTGACAAAGCCGTTATTTTTAACCAGAAGCAGCAAACGCTTTCTGAAAAGGGCCACATAGTAAATATTTTAGGCTCTGTGGGCCATATAATCTTGCAACTGCTCAACTCCGCTCTTGTTGTGTGAAAGCAGTTAGAGACGACGTACAAACAAATGGGTACGGCTCTCTTCTGATAAAACTTGGTGAAAGTAGCTGGTGGGCAGGATTTGGCCTCTGGGCCAGAGCTCACCTGTCCTTAATCTTAACCACCAGGCTCCACTGCCTTTGTGACGGCAAGACTCGGTCGAAAACTGAAGTTCTTCCTTTTTCCTGCATCACAACAGTATTCGTCAAAGGCATGTCACCTGACTCCTCTGGGCCTCAATTCCCTAGTTCCTTGTAGAAAAGCAAACTTTGGCAGACGGTGCAGCCCTGAAACCTATCATTCTGGGTTTTCAAGAATGGAGCTCAGCTACGAGGGGTGGATAGAGCCACCTGCAGCCGATGGGTGGATAAGTCAGCAATTCTGATGTTTAGGGCGCTCTGAAAGTTACTTTGCAGCAGGGGCAATGCTGGGCACTTGTCACAGCTTATTTCACGCACATTTCCTCTGTGCGGGTGCGCTGGTACTCTGGGGGTGGAGGAGAACTGCTGGATACCAATACCCACATGGGGACAGGCGAGGGCCTTTCACGACAATACCTGATCTGGGAACCTGGCACGTCCAGAAACAAGATATCGTTAGTATGTCCAGCAATGATGAAGTCAGCTACTAAACTAATCAGCCCCTTTCTCTGATGTCTAGGCCAGAGTGTCAATTTATTAACTTATGTGGGAGTGCACACCCAACGGGGGAGGAAAGTTGGTTCGACAAGCATTTCTTGAACACCCAACATATGCTAAGGCCTGGGGAACAGAGAAAGGAAAGACAACATGGCCTTCGCCTAAAGGAACTTTCTGACTCGTCCCTGCATGCCTCTGAAGGATATGAGGAGTGCTGGCTAGAGATGGGTCAGGGGCCATCCGAGAGTGGATTGCACCCCAATAGGGACCTACCCTTGAGGAGCATTCATCTAGAGTCTACCTGTAGGATGGAAAGAAGGGCACTTAAACTGGCTACCCAGGCGACTGTCAGCCCTTGCTTGGCCCCAGCTCCTTTGGAGACCTTGGACAATAATAAGCACTCATATATACTGAACACTTACAATGCACCTGGTACTGTGAGCTAAGTACCTTACACCCATGACCTCACAAACTGAATCTGAATTCCCAAGCGTGATGGTGTAGGCTTCCCATGATGCAGCCCCGACATAAGGTTCTGTTTTCTCTACTCTACACGCACCCTAACCTGAAGTCATAACGCATTACTTTATATTGCTTTTATTTCCAGCTTTTACCTCACACAATCTTTTCCACCTGGATTGCCTTTTCCAACTGAGTCTGCCATGACGTTGGCCATCCTTCTGAGCCCAGCTTGCATTTTAACCCTTCCTTGAAAATTTTCCTTGGTGGGGACCCCTCTTATGAACACCAATGAAACTTTGTACCTCACTCAGTAACATTTAAATGATTACAAAAATAAGACATTGCTCATTGTAAACAACTTAAACAATAATGGCAAAATTTTTGCAAGCATGTTACAAATCCTCGTCTGATTTTAAGTTCCTTAGGGACAAGGACTATGTTTTAGTTATCTTTATATACCCTGACAATCTTTTGGAATGCCTACCGACCCCAGGCTTGATTCGTAATAAGAACTAAGTAAATATTTATTTGAATGATGACTCCTATGCTTCGGACTTTTATAGCTACACCGAGAGATGATTTTCCAAACTTAGGTGAGATTTATGGTCAATGGTGTTATTAACATGTCTTTACCCCTCATATTATAATACTTCTTCTTTAAAAATTTACTAATAAAATCGTTCTATCACTAGATTAATGAAATGCCTTGCTTTCTTGGAGCATGGGCCAAATCCATCTCTGATCATCTGTTATTGCTAGAAATTCTATTGCCTCTATCTTCAGACCACTTCAGAGATGAATTATTTAATTCAGGTTGTTCACCTTTCAAAAGTTCCTCAGGTATCTGCGAGGATTTGTGAGTGAAAATATTCTTGGGTTATAGGTCTTCGCTTCATTGAAAATTGACTGCACATTTTTATCATTAAATCATGAGCATCACAGATGACTTTCACATTTATGCTGAAGGCATGTTTCTCATTAGGCTAAAGCTTTTCAGTCTGTACAATTAATGGTTCATAGCACACTAGGGAACATTTATTAATTTTCATTTTACTTGATTTTTGAAGGTTATGGGGGTTAAGGGTCCTAACTTGGAGTTACTGAAATTTTAAAAGGCATAAATAGGTAAATATTACGGTTCCTAGAAAAGTGAGACTTTTTTTCTTTTAAGTATGTGATTAATATGACTAATAAAAATGTCGTCAACCTTCCCTGCTAGGGTCACGCAGTTAGAAAGACATTTCGTATATATGCCCGTGGTTTGCTTTCCGTGTCGAAAAGGATATTTTAAGGGAAGGCTTAAGATAAGAAAATTGTTTTTAAAAGTAGATTCTTGATGCTTTGTTGGTCTTCTACAGTAATTCTAAATGAAATATAGCACCTCCCTATGCATTTACTAAAGATTTTTCTTGACTTCATTTGGTGGCTTATGTCAGTATCTGAGATGCCAGGATTCTTTCTCTCCTGTCAGGCGACTTGACATGGCTACTCTTCTTGTGGAAGGCTGCAGTTCTGTAAAGCAGCTCTCCTTCCTCCACTTCTGTGGATACATTACTTATTTTATATTTCAACTTAGTTTCATTCATAAGCCACTGTCCTGAGCAGTTATTTCCTCTTACTTATAGTTCGTGGTGTTGGTTATATGTAGTAAAATATTTAATTCTGGCATATGTCAAACAGTAGGTTTTAAACACTTCTAGTGAGATTTGATTTACACACCACACAGTCTGCCCATTTAAAATGCACCACCCGGGGGTTTTTAGTCAATTCACAGACTTGTGCAACCGTTACCACGGTCTAATTTTAAAACATTTTCATTACCCCCCAAAGAAATCCTGTGTTCACTGGCAGTCACTCCTTGTTTTCTCCACCCCATGTGAGCTCTAGGCAACCATTAATCTATTTTTTGTCTCCATAGATTATGTGGTGTTTTTTAAAATAATTAAAAAAAATTTAATGTTTATTTTTGAGAGAGAGGGAGACAGAGTGGGAATGGGGGAGGGGCAGAGAGAGAGGGAGACACAGAACCCGAAGCAGGTTCCAGGCTGTGAGCTGTCAGCACAGAGCCCAACATGGGGCTTGAACTCACGAACCATGAGATCATGACCTGAGCTGAAGTCAGACGCTTATCCAACTGAGCAACCCAGGCACCCCTGTGGTATTTTTTTTTTAAACAACTTCTAATTATCTAAAAATTTTGGTGATTTTTAAGACATTATTAAAGCCAATGCATTCAATACAATCCTCAGCTAATGGTATTTTTTCTTTATTTTCTTATCAATTTCATCTTTAAAACAAAGCATCTATCTGGTTTGCAATATTTCAGATCGGTTGGTAGTATTGTATTTACCTGTGCTGCCCTTCTTGGTTGGTACTACACAAGCTCTAGATCTATACCTACACCAGTGTAGGAATGCTAAGTTAGAAAAATGGTGAATACTGGGGCGCCTGGGTGGCTCAGTCGGTTACACGTCTGACTTCAGCTCAGGTCATGATCTCATAATTTGTGGGTTCGAGCCCCACGTCGGGCTCTGTGCTGATGGCTCAGAGCCTGGAGCCTGCTTCGGATTCTGTGTCTCCCTCTCTCTCTGCCCCTCCCTTGCTCACACTCTGTCTCTCTCTTTCTCTCTCTCAAGAATAAATAAACATTAAAAAAATAAATGAAAAAAAAAAGAAAAATGACAAATACTTAAATGGTTAGCGTGAAGCGCTCAGAGAAGAATATCTCAAACTACTGTCTTTTTCTTCCTTTTCATTCTCCAGTTCCTTCTCAACACACACACACACGCACACACACACACACACACACACACACACACGGGTAGCCATGGTCACATGTGGTGGAAGATGCTAGTGACTGTATGCAGGGACAGCCACAAGTAGCAATGCACATCAAGTATTGATATATTCTTATGCATGCTATAAAAATACCAAGTGTTCTGTATGTTGATTACATATACATCTGGTTCATTTCTAAATCATAGTGGGAGTCACAGAACATTCTCTAGAGGTTAGAAGTGCTAATGCAGAAAGCAGAAACGCATAAAAGAGTATTCTAGGTCAAAGCCGGTTTCTACTGATTTTATTCATGGCATTATCAGAAAACCTAGAGGTCATTCATCTATTCGCTCATTCTTGCAACACCTATTTATGGATTAAAGACAATGTAAAGGGCAGAGTGCAAGGCCCAAAGTAATAACGAACACCTAAAATTCAGCTTTCTTGGGGAGCGTTGCCCAAACTCAGCACATGAAAGCGTGGGCCGTCTTCTCGGAAGGAGAGAGCTCAGTGAATCGTGCATCTTCTCCTTTTTTCTTGAAAAACCGCAGCCTTACGTTTGTCAGCAAAATTCAACATAATTGGGGTATACCCATCTTTTTAGGTGAATTAGGCCTTAACTGACAGATTGCCCATTTTGTTCTAAAATTCAACAAACTCTTGGAAAATCTCATTCCTAGACAATCTTTGGATGTGTCATTTGCCATTTATATCTGACGGCCTGAAGCAAAAAAAAAAAAAAAGTTATAAAAAGGTATTAACACGAGTAGATAATAAAGCTGCATTCTATAAATCTATAGCAGCTTACAGTAATCATTAAAGCATGCAAAAGTCTCTCATCTGTACAAAAATATGCAGTGCACAGAATGTCTGCTAAGGTGCATGACAAGTCAGAGTTAAATATATATTAATAAATGAATTAGCTTCATAAATAATAGCCATAATGACATTTTAGGAGACAATAAGTCTGGGGATTGTCAGAAAACGGTTGATGTATGAGTTTCACGTCTCAGTGATTCTTCAAAATGAATAGGCTTTGCGAGATAGTTCAGACCCGCGACCAGCCTATTTCCTTGAATAATTTACTTGTTGTCAATTTGTACAGCCACATTACACATGCAAATTGTGCTGCCTGTGCAAACAGCACTTGGAGATGATAAAAACAAATTTACGAAGGCTATAGAAGAAGGATTTATTTCACTTTCTCACCCAGGTCAAGCAATACATGTATCTGACGATTGTGTGTACCCAATTTTGTTGTAATTATATCAGCAAATTATTCCTTATAATCTTATTATTTTTAGCAGTCTCCTTGTGCTTGGGATAATTAGCTTTCTTCACTCAGTGTAAAAACAATTCAACTTGCCAGCCAGGCAGGGCATAGCTCCATTATCT
The DNA here is from genome assembly GCF_046562875.1 of Panthera onca. Taxonomy (NCBI): domain Eukaryota; kingdom Metazoa; phylum Chordata; class Mammalia; order Carnivora; family Felidae; genus Panthera; species Panthera onca. The sequence continues at coordinate 13,063,239 of NC_138349.1, forward strand.
GTTTTGGGTTTAAATTTATTCCCTATATTCTTGGACACTTTGTGTAAATTAAAAATTTCATAGTCCCTAATACTGTACACGCTGTTCATTCAGTGATGAATTAAGGCCCCTAAACCTCTCCGTTTGCTATTAGATATCTCACCCACTTTATATGTTAATCTGTGCTAATGAATTCCACAACCCCTAGCCACAGCGAGATGACTAAAATTATTACCACTTACAGAGATATGCCTTTTTCATTTAAAGTTCAATTCAAATTGCTCCCATAAACAGTGTGCCACACAAAGATACCTCCTATAAAGGAGAGTTACTTACCTATAAGTAGAGTTCTCTGAAGGTAGTATTATCTTGGGATGCACATTCCTAGGTCACGTGCCCTCAGGTCTCCCGTGTGGGGGGAGAGAATTCATGGCTGATAGGTAAGACTTTCTTTCCTCGGGGCACTTCATTAGCTCTGTGGCCTATATTCCTGAGGGTTCTTTGTGCCACACCCCTTCACACAACCAATCCCTTCTTAGCGGAGCGTGCCCCAAGCCAAGTAGTAGGCCGCAGTAACTCCCGGAAGGGAGTCGAAGGACTGGTTACCTACCGTGAACAGTGGCTGATGGTCAGGAAGCACGTTTTCTGTCCTCACGGATGAGACCTGTAAAACAATGTGCCTGAGAAGTGGGAAAACATCTCGTTTTTTTTAAGCATATAATATGGAATTTTAAATCTACATTTTCTATATTTCCGGTTTATATAAACAACATCTTTTTTTTTTTTTTTTTTTTGCAGAAATAACACATTTTTCATCAGGGAAGAATTAGAGAGTCTAAACCAGAGAGTAAAAATCACACACATGCCCACCGATAGTCCCACCATCCAGGTACAGCTACAGCTAGTGCCTAGTGTTTGTTTTTCACAGACTTGAGGACTTCCATACCCTCTAGAGGGCAACAAAATCAGTAGTCTCATCCCATTCCTCTTCAACCCATTCCAACAGAGGTTCCGGGACAGGCGCCTGCCCCATTTGCCCCGGTCTCTGACTTAACCCATTTTAAGAATGTTATTTGCTGTCTTCCTGTAAAGTTGAGTCGTTTCCAGAATTTCAGGTTGCTGAACGCCCCGCTCCTTCCAGCCCTTTCTCCTCGACAGGACATTGAAGCAAGTTCTCATCCTGCTTTAGCTCTAAGGCACTCTTGGTGATTTCCACCTTCCAAAATAACCTTTCCCGAGCAGTACCGCAAGGCCCAAGAGTGGCATCAGGCACAGTCTGAAGGCTGGGGCTTGTGCCAGACTGCACAGTGTGGCACTGCTGTGTGTACTTTGTATACTATGTAGAACTGTGTCCTGATTTGTAGGACACCAGTAGTGTTCCATTGGTATGGGTGGCACTCCACGTTCATTGCTGCCTCCGCACTTGAGCCTTACAAGGAGGCAGGCAGAGCAGGTGCCTATTTCAGAGGCGAGAACGTCTAAGGTCTAACCGAGACGGTGAAGCAACCGAGATGATGAATCTAAGAAAATAATTAGTGCTCGGGTCCCTGTGACACCTAGAGCAGAGTGGTCCCCCCTTTTTTAAAAAAAGGGTTTTTTTGATGTTTATATATTTTTTGACAGAGAGAGAGACAGAGCATGAGCGGGGGAAGGGCAGAGAGAGAGGGAGACACAGAATCCGAAGCCGGCTCCAGGCTCTGAGCTGTCAGCACAGAGCCCGCCTCAGGGCTCGAACTCACGGACCGCGAGATCATGACCTGAGCCGAAGTTGGACGCTTAACCGGCTGAGCCACCCAGGCGCCCCGAACGTAATGCTTTCTGCGTGTAGTTGTGATCCTTTCATCCTCATCCAAAGGTAGATCTTGGGAAGTCTTTTTGGTTAGAAATTCAGAGCTTCATACGTTATTTTATTTTGAGGTGCCTTAATTATTTATTACCTTGAGAAGGCTATTTACTTAAAGCAAATACAGTGTTTTGCTTCAGGAGAGCGTATAAGAGTCTACTTTTTATAGTATCCTCTGCTTAAAAGTCAAAACCACTTCTTGAGAATGAGATGTTTCAGTCCACAGTTAGGAAAGTACTCACAGATTAACTTAATTCAATATCACACCCGGATGTAGCATGATCCGGACTCAATCCGAACCCTGCCTCACTCTGTTTGCTCTTCTCTTTTTGCCCGGGGTCACTCACAGCATTATACACCCAAGCAGGTAGGATGGCATAATCACCTGTGACATTCAGTGTGGGAGGAGCATCAACCTAGAGGAACAATTTAATGCGTCATTTAAAACTCTGAAATTGTCACGTGAATGATAGGTTGGGCAGCCCGTGGTTAACGTGAGTTAATATTTGGCAGAGCTGGATGTACAGCTCCTAACATCTAATCTCACACGAAGTGTAATATGTTCTTTTGTTAGTAAAAACCAAATGTACTTTAATTCAGCATCTTCTCTGGAACACGGGGTAGGCACCTAATTGTCTCATCTCATTTATGCATCACAAATATGAGTTTGGCTTTAGGGAGACCAAGCCCAGGAAAACGTGAAGGAGGTGAGTTTGGTGTCCTGTGCCTCAACCTTCCCCAGGAGTGTCCCCTCACACCCTCCTCCCCTTGGCAATGCCCCTTCCTCCTGGGCGCCCTGTGGTCTGCTAGTCCTCCTTCTCCTGTTAAAGCCCCCTGTCCTGACACCAGCTGGTCCTTCAGTCACAAAACAGTGCTATTAACTAATAAAGCTTCCTGTGTTTTTATTCCCACGATTACCTTCATCTTGAGTGGGCATAAATTCCAGGCAAAAATATTTAGAGGTCAGGTCAATGTTCCCAGTGACTATCAAATACTGTGACTTAGATCCAAGTTCTTGGTTATTAGGGATACTTTACTTGTAGAATTGTTGGATGACCTGTGGAAGATCTGGTTCCTTTTCTGATCCATATGATGACTTATTCTCTCTCTCTCTCTCTCTCTCTCTCTCTCTCTTTCTCTCTCTCTCTTTGGAATAGTTTACTCATATACACAATGAGGGTAACAAAGAAATCTCTCTCGCAGGTTTGCTGTGATGATTCCATTAGTTACTGTGTGTAAAAAGTAGTTGGAATGGTGCTGGCATTTAGCAAGTATGTTGTTAATTTTTAAGATATTCGTGTTCCCTTCCTCTTTCTCCTCCTCCTCTTTCTGGAGGAAGTAACCATGGCATAGAAGAAAATGCTCTAGGTGGGAAATCAGGTGATCCTGGGCTCGGATCTAGATTCTGCTATGTGGTGGTGGGCACCTAGCCTTTCTGGACTTTAATTTCCTTTAGTAGAAAATAGGGATAATCAAGTATCTCATCTTGTTATACTAAGTGAAAGAATGCATACATTGTGCTTAACAAGGTGTTTTGCATTAATGAATTATTGCTGTTGATGCTAATAAAGGCAAAAGACACACAAATATTTGAAGTCAATAGCACAGTTTTTAAAATATTAAATTACCTCTCACAGTCTCTCTCTTTTTTAAAGTTTATTTATTTTTGAGAGAGAGAGAGAGAGAGAGAGAAGGAGGGAGAGAGAATACACATGGGAGAAGGGCAGAGAGGGAGGGAGAGAGAGAATCCCAGCAGGTCCCAGGCTGTCAGCACAGAACCCTACTGAGCCCTATGAGGGGCTTGATCTCACCAACTGTGAGATCATGACCTGAGCCAAAATCAAGAGTCAGATGCCCGATTGACTGAGCCACCCAGGCGCCCTGCCTCTTACAGTCTCTTAACATGATGTCAGCCTGTTTGCCCTTAACAGTTTCTAGGCTTATGGACCATAAATACCAACTCCTTTATGTGAATATTTCTCCACTGTCCAAAACAAACAAACAACAAAAAACCACAAGAGTGTCATTTGGGAAAAGCATTCCAATGAAGGACCAAGGAGGTGCTAGTGAGTAGGATGTTCCCATAAAGAAAACTTTACAATATGGGTAAGGATAAAGTATACGTTAATAAGACTCCAATGACCAAAAAAAGTAGAAACAAAGTATAGAAATTCTGTGTTTTAAGCAAAATTATGGAGAAAGCTCCTTGAGCTTCTTTTTAACTAAAAAATTTGAAAATGTTGAGTCCCATGGTCACTTCTAAGCTTCTGATACGACTTGCTAAAGCCCTGGCCAAGGAAACTCTTGCCACTTTTTCTGGGAGGGAAGTCCTGCCTTTTGTAACTTACCATGCAAGACTTTTCCTGCCTCTCAGGACACATTCTTCAACCAGTCAAAGGGATGCTGCAGCTACTATACTCAAAGGAAAAGCAATTTTAATTTTATACGACAGGTTTTCGCAAAGCTATATATAATTCCAGTACAAGGAGAAGAATACGAAAGTAGCGACAGGATTGGAATAAAACAGTGGAAAGGAATGAAGGGTCCCTCTCTTGAGCATCTAGTGTAAGTGAAAAGAGGGAAAAGTTCTGGAATGAAAATGACCAGTTTAGAACTGCGTGCTTTCATGGAAAAATCTATAAACCCCAAGTCTTCCCACTCCTACTGATTCCCATATACATAAGAATAATATTGGGACTAAAAATAAATAAGTAAGCAAGTAAATAAGTAACAAATAAATAAATAAAATCTTGAGGGGAAAATTAGAAAACTCTGAAAATTGTTTTTTCTCTCAGCATCTTTAAAGCTCCATTACCATTTATGATTATATTAAAATATAGCTTTGCGCAGTGGCAGTATCGTAGCCAATGAGGTTTATCCGAGGCGCGATTATTGCTAATTGAAAACTTTTCCTAAAATATAATATGTCCGCTCATTGCCTTTATATAGGCAAAACAGAACCCAAAGCATAAACCAAACTCACATTAACTGTCCTCTACAATCTGGTTCTAGCTGTTTCTATGAAACTCCCTGGGTTTCACTTCTTCCTTTCTTACCTAAAATCTGTGGCCAAATCCTGTATGTTTTTAACCTCTTTTTCTATTTTTCTGGAGTCTATAGCTGAAACAGAAAACACAGGTTTTTTTTTCATTTGTTTGTTTGTTTTCACATCTAGTGCTGTTGCAAGTACTTGTCACATAGGTCACTGTGCAGCCTGGTCACCCGCGTCCCTGCGCCAGCCTGCGCAGTTCCATCAACCCGTCTTTAAGGCCCTCCACGGTTTGACCGCCTAACTTTCCCATTTTTTTCTGATGATGAAACTGAGGTTCAGGTTTAGGAAGTTAGGAAGTTGAACATAGTCACGTGTATCCTTGTGACTGCAAAGTCCAAAGTCTTACAGTTAAACCATATTACTCTTTCCTAAGCGTGACCTAAATTTCCCAAATTTCCCTAAAATGAATTTCCCTACCAGATATACCTATTAAGTTCTTTATACCCTCCCAAGGCCAGCCTATAGCCTTCCTTTACCAAGAAACTGTCCTGCAGTCCCTATTTGATTTCGTTGCCTCCTACTTATTGTACTCAAAACACTTTGTTCTAATCTCAAAATAGCACTTACCATTGTCTGCTTCGTATTAAGGTTATTTACATCTGTCCGTCTCCCCACTAGCTTTGGGATTCTTGGATGGCAGGGACCATGTCTTATCTGTCTTATGCAATTATCCTTCCCTTTCATCCTAAAACAGTCAGTATTTCCCACAGTGCTTTGCATCTAACAGATATTAAATCAGTGTTGGATAAATTAAATTAAAACTCCAGTTTAAAATAGAAGAAAGTGGGGCTCTGTGTTTTTGAAAGAAATTTCACCATTTTTTTTCAGTTCCAAAGGCAATTTTCCAAAGGCAAATTGTAAAATAGCAATTATTAACTAAATGTTCCTGTGTGGAATAATTTTTCTCAACAAGAATATATTTTGTATACATTCTGAATGTATTCTGTATAGGTAAGGGAAAATGTATGCTATGTTTACTCATTATTCATCATTTAAATGTTTACGAAGGGCCCACTGTATACCACCTTAGGGCAATGCAGCTGTTGAGGCCGTGCCAAGTAAAAAGTATCAGCCCTTGATCTTAACGAGTATAACCTAAAATGAATAAAGTCTAACAACAGTAAGATTCCACGGAAAAACAAGGATGTTTAAGAACATATGTACCTATCTGAATTAGAAACGCTTCCACTCCCAGTCATAGACAAGCAAGCTCTGTCTGACCAATCTTTCCACTGATAATACCTCTAGACTCTGGAAGAAGCAAGATAACTTCTTGAAGGCCCTAGAGAGTGAATGAAAGCAGCCAGATACTGGAGAGGTTGGTTACTTGGCAGAAAAACATTTCAAGGGATGAGTTTAGCATTGTCTTACTGCTCTGATTCTGAGGAAAGGCCATAGTTAGCACAGTGTAGAAAAGGTAGATATTGGACAGAAATCTGGTCTTACTGGGGAAACGGTTTAGGTCAATCATAGCTGCTAGAAAACAAAAGGGAATCTTGAAAACAAGAGTGATAGAGAGGGTGAGCCTAAATTCTACATTTAAACTATGCCCAAATCTCTGGATGACCCTTGAACTGTTCAGGTGAAGGACAGACTCCAAGCAGCCCAACGCTAAAATAACTGAGCTTATATTTGGGCTTCCACCTACCATGGGGAGACAGAGCTTGTACTCTGGGCTCATCCAATTAACTGCCTGCTTTAAGAAAACGGTGTTCTTTGGGGGCACAGAATAGGATCTGGAGTTTCTACAACATATCATTCACAATTTCCAGGATGAAATCCAAAATTTCTTATTATATAGAGAAACAGGAAAGCACGAGCCATTTCAAGAGAAAGGAAACTCAGTGGAAACTAATCCTGAGATGACCCATGTTGGAATAAAGAAATAAGAATTTTAAAATAGTTATACTTAAGGGCTGAAAGGAAAATACAGCAAATGAAAACATGGGGATACATCAGTCAGGAGATACAAACTCTAAAAAAGAGCTAAATAAAAATTTTGGAACCGTAAAATAAAATACATAAAATAAAAATTTTGCTGCATGGCTTAACAACAGCATGGATATGACTTAAAAGAACATCAGACAACCTAAAGATACACCGTTAAAAATGATATAATCTGAAGAATAGAGGGAAAAAATTATAATAAATGATCAGAGCCTCAGGGTCCTGCAGAACAATAACAAAATGAGGACTGGAATGAGAGGATGGGTGATAAAAAAGTATTTGAAGAAATAATGGCTAAAAACTCTCCAAATTTGATTAAAGACATGATTTTTCTAGTTCAAGAAGTTCAGCCAGCTCCAAGCAAAATATGCAAAATATAAACTGCACATTTAGAAACATTAATGTCAAACTGTTGAAAACTAAAGATAAAGAGGCAATCTTTCAAGCAGCTGAGAAAAGTGACACATTTCATACTGGGGAACAATAATTTGATGGACCTCTAACATCTCATCAGAAACAACAGAAACTAAAAGCAGCAGAGGCACAGCTTTAACATGATGAAAGAAAAACTCTAGCAAGAAATATCCTTTAAAAATGAAAGTGGATTCTACTTCCACCCAGATTGTAGCAACTGGAAAGAACATCATTTCTACTCTAAAAAATAAGAAAGTGCTCCGAAGACTAAGTTTTCAGGCAAACAAGTAGCTGGAGGTCGAAGGAATGACAGAGCCATTAGGGAGACATGAAATGGAATCACGGGCTCGCCTGAAAAAAGAACAGAGAAAAGCACAGAAGGAACAAAGAAAATGTGGAACAAAGAGAACATAACTAGAAAGACAGCAGGTTTACATCTGACCATGTGACTATTACATTAAATGTAAACATTCCAATTATGATTAAAAGACAGAGATTGATAGGATAAAGAAGAAAGACCCAAGTATACATTGTCTATAAGAAACACACTTTAAATGTAAATGCATCAGTGTTTTAAGAATAAAATAATGGTAAAAGATGCCATGAGAATACTACTATAAAAAAAACTAGTGGCTATATAAATGTCAAGCAAAGTGGACTTTACGATGAAGAGTTTTGCTGAGAATAAAGATAGCTGTTACATAATGACAAAGAGGTCATAAAGAAGTCTTAAAAACTCAGATATATATGCACCTAAAACTAGCTTCAAATACCAGAAGCAAACTGGTATAAATGAAAGGAAAAATAGACATATCCACAATAACAGTTGGAGATTTCAGCTTTCCTCTTCAATAATTAATTGAACAAGTAGAAAATCAATAAGGAAGTAGAAAACGTAAACAGTATGCACCAACTTGATTTAATTGACACTTATGGGACACTTCACACAACAGAAAAATCCACATTCTTCTCAAGTGTGGGATCAAAATTAAAAAAAAATTGTTCTTAATGTTTATTTATTTTTAAGAGAGACAGAGAGTGACATAGAGTGTGAGTGGGGGAGGGACAGAGAGAGAGGGAGACAGAGAATCTGAAGTAGTCTCCGGGCTCTGAACTGTCAGCACAGAGCCTGACGCAGGACTTGAACTCATAAACTGTGAGATCATGACCTGAGCCCGAGTCAGACACTTACCTGACTAACCCACCCAGGCACCCTGCGTGATCAAAATTTTTAAACTGCATTTCTGTTTAATAGAAATGAACAGTTGGGAATTGAAATTGGAAACAGTCCCATGTACAATATAGCAGAAAAACCATGAAATACTTGGGCAAAATCTGTAATATGTACATGACTTACAGGCTGAAAACCACAAAATATTCATGAGAGAAGTTAAAGAAAACCTAAATAAATCAGGAGATAAATTGCTCACGGGTTCAAAGACTCAATAACATTAGGGAGTCCGTTCCCTCCAAACTGATCAATGGATTCAATGCATTCTCAATCAAATCCTCAGCAGTATATACATATATCTTATAGAAGTTAAAAAACTAATTCTAAAATTTGTATGAAAAAGTGAACAACTAGATAGCCCAAACAATTTTGGGGAAAAAAAAGAATATGGTTGGGAGACTTGCATTACCCAGTTTCAAAACTCACTGTAAAGCCACTGTTATTAAGACAGTGTGTTATTAGAGAAAGTATATATGTATAGACCAATGGGACAGAATTGAGTACAGTACATAAATACGATCAATTTGATTTTCAGAAAAAGTGCAGAGGCAATTCAGTGGATGAAATAGTTTCAACAAATTGCCAAAATATAAACCTTGACTTATATATTTTTTTTTTAATTTTTTTTTCAACGTTTTTTTATTTATTTTTGGGACAGAGAGAGACAGAGCATGAACGGGGGAGGGGCAGAGAGAGAAGGAGACACAGAATCGGAAAGAGGCTCCAGGCTCCGAGCTGTCAGCCCAGAGCCTGACGCAGGGCTCGAACTCACGGACCGCGAGATCGTGACCTGGCTGAAGTCGGACGCTTAACCGACTGCGCCACCCAGGCGCCCCAACCTTGACTTATATTTTGAACCATATGCATAATTAACTTAAACTGGATCACAGATCTAAAGTCTAAAACTGTCAACGTATCTAGAATAGAATAGAGGAAAAATATCTTTGCGACCTTGGGTAAGGCAAATATTTCTTAGACACAGCACAAAAAAAGCACAAGCTTTTTGTTTTTAAAGAAACGTAATTTCTTTATGTAATCAATGAAGTAAACTATATTAAAATTGAAAACTTTTGCTCTTTAAAAGACACTGTTAAGAAAATCAAAAGACAAGTCACAGACATCACTAGTCATTAGGAAAATTAAAATTAATACCGCAATGAGATATCACTATACACCTGTTAGAGTGGCTACATGTTTTTATTGTCCCTGACAAGAATGTGGAGCAATTGTGACTTCCATACATTGCTGATGGGAATGAACAATGGCATAACCACTTTGGAAAACAATTGGCAGTTTTTTATGTAGTTAAACTTACCGTGCAACCCAGCAATCCCCCTCCTCAGTATGGGCTCAAGAAAAATGAAACCCTTTCTTCACACAGGAACCTACATGAGAGTATTTTTAGCATCTTTGTGTATAATTTATAATTGCTAAATACGGAAAATAATCAAAGAACCCCCAACGGGTGAATGAATAAACTGTTATAGCTCCTAAATGGAATACTACCCAACAATGAAAAGGAGCAAACTGGGGGCGCCTAGGTGGCTCAGTCGGTTAAGCTCCTGACTCTTGATTTCAGCTCAGGTCATGATCTCATGGCTTGTGAGCTCGAGCCCTGCATTCGGCTCTGCCCTATCAGTGGGATATTTTCTCTCTCTCTCTCTCTCTCTCTCTCTCTCTGTCTCTCTCTCCCCGCCCCTCCCCCACTTGCGCAGACACACACACACTCTCTCTCAGAATAAATAAGCAAACATTAAAAGTAAAAAGGAACAAACTGCTGATACATTCAAAATGAATGATCCTCAAATGTGTGATGGTATGTGAAATGGGCCATGCTCAAAGGGCTACATGCTATTTGATTTCACTTATGCGGCTTCGCTCTGGAAAAGGCAGAACTGTGAGGACAGAAAACATCTCAGTGTTTTTCAGGACTGCGAGTGGGAGGATGGTTCACTGCAAAGGGGCATAGAGGAACTTGGGTGAGGGCAATGTTCTGTATATTGACTGTGGCAGATTATATGCATCTTAGGTAATCTTATATATTGTGCACCGCATGGGTGAATCTTATTGTAGGTAAATGCGACTTCAATGAACCTGACCTGGAAAAAAGAATGAAGGCAAAACAAAGTTATTTTCAGATAAAAGAAAACTAAGAAAATCCAGTGCCAGCAAAACTGCACTACAAGGCATACTGAAGGAAATTCTTTAGAATAAAGGCAAACGAAACCAGATTAAACTCAGGTCCACAGAATGAGATGAAGAGCACTGGAAATAGTAAATATGTGAAGACCATTTTTTCCCTCTTTATTCCCTTAAAATACATACATGCTTTAAAGCAAAACACAACACTGTATTTGGGATTTATAATATATGTAGATTTAATGCATACGACAACATCAAAGATGGGTCAAGAACAGTATACGGGCCTGTATGGTTTCCAGGTTTCTACATGTTATAAGAACTGTTAAAATGTCAACCTTAAGTAGTCTGTGAAATATTTAAGATACAAATGGTAATCCTTATAGTGATCACTAAAATATAAGACAAAGAGATAAATGTAAAAAGCCAATATATAAATTAAAATGACATTCTAGAGGGGATGTAGGAAGTGAGCTTGGGGGGAGGGAAGACATTGCTCTAGGGACAGGTAAGGCTGGGAGGGCAGTGTGACAAGGTCTGTGTGGCTGAGTACTAGATGCCCTCGGATCCACTGAGAACATGTCTACAATTCAAGACCACAGAGTGGAATGTGCTTTTTTTAACTCAAATAAAATAGGTAACTTAGCCAAAGTTTAAAAATAGAACGCAACTCAAGACAATTTCCAAGACAGAACCTTGCAAGGGTAAGATTGTAAGGGGCAGATCATTCAGGATGTCCTCAGTTTAGCAAATACACTGTTTCAAGTGTTTACTTCCAAAGAGTTGCAGGAAATTCAGAATCATTTCACCGGAGACGGTATCCTAAATGCCGATTCGATTCCCAGGCCATAGAAGATAATGCCACATTGCGATAAAATAAGACAAAATAATTAAATAATAATACTGAATAAGAAATGACTCTCCCTGACTCTGATTGGTGGAAGCTTTGGAAGACATTCTAAAGACTTCTTCTGGACACATTCAGGTGAGATGCCAAGTTCTTTAATTAGTTATTTCACTTCAGAGTTAACAGCTTTCTTTTTCTTTGCAAGCACATCATCATCTTGTGCTTGGCAGTCGGGATTAGTGTGGTGGGTAGTGGTGTTTTATAGGTCACAAAAAAAGATGAGGGAAAACAAGACACCGAAGGTACTAGGCTAAAACTGGAAAGAGGTTTCTAGGTGGTGTACCTGTATCTGTGAGGAAGAGGTTAGCCGATGTGGAATTTCAATACTCTAAACCGTTCAGAATCAAAGGAGAAGCAGAGAGCACTTTTTATGTTCTTTCTGCACCAAGAGGAAAATGTGTTGGGTCATTCTGGAAGCAGGCCAGGAGGAGACTACCTATCACCAGCACTCTACTGGAAGAGCTTTGTTATTCTTTGGAGTCAATGGAGGATATGTGGCGCTGAAGGTGGAAAGGAGGTGAGGTGGTGTGACAGGCTACTTGTGTGTGTGTGTGGGGGGGGGGGTGGTATTTGAAAGACAGATTTAACTGAAAATGTTTTATGGGAGTTCAGAGTTCATGGCAAAGGAAGCATCCCTGAAGGTTGGGTTGAATTTATAAAACTGGAATGCAAAATATGAATTGATGGAAGCAGGGAGCAAAAATAGGTCAAAGGCACGCAAGCAAGAATGAAAGGAAATGAATGAATGAATGAGGAAAATATTAGACTTGCTGCTCGATTTGCCTCCATCCTCCATGACCGCTGCCTTTGTCCAGATGCTGACCACTCATGCCATCATGGTCTGCCAGCCATGTGCTTGTCATGTTGGCTCAACCGCCTCCATATCCATCTTTCATATTCACAAGACTGTAACGTTCATCTCCCTTGAAAATCTGCACCATCGCTCCCTTGATCAGAATTCTCTAATTCCCTCACTGAGTCCAGGCGGAACTTGTCTATTTGCCTGAGGAAAGGATCCCATAGTCTGACCCAATGTTTTTGCTTCCATTTCAACCTAAACCACAGCATTCTTGCCTCTCTGCGATGGTTCACGTGATGTTCCTGTGTCACCTTCCCCTTTTCTCTTCATTCCATGCATTGACATCTTCTCTTTTGTCATTCATCCATTCTCTCCACAAACATTTGCTGGACACTATATGGCAAGGACTGTGCCTTCACATGGGTTCACAATCTATTGAGGTAGACTGACCTATGACAACGAATTGTTTCTCAACGGAATAAAGCCCTAGTTGTGCTATTTTTCAAGTATTATGAAGGCCTCGGACTATGGAGGCATGAACTGCATAAGTCAGAGAAGGTTTAACTTAGAAGGTAATATTTGATCTAGGTTTTGAAGGACGAAAAGAAGGTCAGCAGGTATAAAAGAGAAAGGGAAATAGCATGTGCCTAATTACACCTCACTTACTTTTCTGTTCTTAGAACTTCTGTAGTTTATACTTACATCATGGACCTCACAATTTCAGTACTTATGGTGTCAAATGATTAATTTTCAAAAAATTTCTTAATGTTTTTATTTATTTTGAGACAGACAGAGACAGAGCATGAGCAGGGGAGGGGCAGAGAGAGAGGGAGACACAGAATCGGAAGCAGACCCCGGGCTCCGAGCTGTCAGCACAGAGCCCGATGCGGGGCTCGAACTCACGGACCGTGAGATCATGACCTGAGCTGAAGTCGGATGCTTAACTGACTGAGCCACCCAGGCACCCCTAAAATTATAAGCACATTAGCCGCCTCAACAAACTTCTTGACAAGCCAGTTCATATGCTCCGTTTGTATTCTCCTTAAACCTTAGCAAAGCGCTGATCATTGGGCACATAGTTAGGACGACAGAGATGTTGACAGATTAATCCAATAATCTGTCAGCGTTTGTGTACTCATTTGTTCGTGCCTGTGTCCCAACAGAACTTTATTTAGGACACTAAAATTTGGATTTCATAAAATTTTCACAAGTAATGAATTATTGTTCTTCTTTTGATATTTCAAAGACTTAATATTTTAGAGCAGTTTTAGGTACACAGCAAAATCAAGGGGAAAGTACAGAGAATATTCCACATATTCATTGTCCCCACACATGCATAGCCTCCCCTACAATCCATTTTCCCCACTGAGTGGTACATTTGTTACAATTGATAAACCCACATTGACACATCATAATCACTTAAAGTCTGCATTTTACATTAGAGCTCACTCTTGGTGTTGTATACTCTGTGAGTTTGGGCAAATGTATAGTGACATGTGTCTATTATTATGGCGTCATATAGCATATTTTCATTGCCCTAAAAATCCCCTGTGTTCTGCCTGTCCAGTCCTCCTCCCTGCAACACACACACACACACACACACACACACCCCTTAGTTTTTATGTATAAGGGAAGGAAACTAATGCTTACTGACCACTGACTGCATGCTAGGTTCTGTGTTAAAAGATTTACACATGTTCCTTCTTGTGGAGAGATTAACCAGGCAGTGGGCTATTTTGGAGGATGAAGGACTTAGGAAAAGGGAGACTAATATAGACTTCAATGTAGCAAACCCAGAATGATCGAAGAAGATGTCTCTAATGGCATTTAATCAGTCACTATGTACCAAGGGGAATGGAAAGAGAAGACACATTTCGCTCCTGAAGCCCCTCTTTTCATAAGCTCCCGTGAAAAGGATGGGAGCTTCCCATCCCACCTGGTAGCAGTGATGTCTATGATTTGCTACTGACAGTACTAAGCTGGAATTCTTCAGGGACTTCACCTTAAAAGGGGGAGTGTGTGACAATGAAGAAAGCATGAGCTTCAGAGTCCAGTGAAACCCTGGTTTTCCATGTTACTAGCTGTGTCACGTTAAGGAAGTTTCTTAAACCCTTGAAGCCTTAATTTCCTTGTCTGTAAAATGGATTCAATAGGAACTACCTCATAAAATTGTATATTAATTGCATAATATCTAGCATACAGAAATGCTCTGTAAGCCTTCCTCTCCTGCCATCCCTCCCTTCCTATGTACAATCTATTGGAACTGAAGAGTTTGAAAGTACCAGACATGACCAATAAAGCAAAAGTGCTTTTCTTTGGCAACATTCTTTATTACAGACATTTTGCTCCCTCAAATGTCGACTCTTGCTGATGTCATGGTGTTAGCTGGTCGACATATTCTTGGAAGGCTAACCTTGTTTATGGATGCTTCAGTTTGCCAACAAATCCACACAGAGAAATTGTCACACATTTCCTAGAATTCAGAACTCCCTTGTTTCTATTTTTTTGCGTAAGTCACTAGACTACTTTTTCTTCGGTGCAGAAAATGAAGCATTTTGTACAGACGGAAATTAACTATTCTCTTTCTCAGTTTCAGCAAGAAGGACATTTATTCTATGTTCAACAAAGTCATATTCAGTTTTCCAAACTGAGAAATATTTAAGGGATTTCATTATATTTGGGGAAATTTTCATCAATCAGAGATTTAACAGCTACCAAAAAAGACCTCCACAATTAATCTTTTATAACATGAGTGTGACTTGTAATCTCCACACTAAGAAAAAAAATAACTAAATATAGGGGAAACCCTTCATAAACTATAATGTTTCTTGGCAAAGAAAAACTGCTTTATGATTTTAAAGATATGTTTGAGAATTTAAATGAAATGTACATGTTTGAAATTAGTGCCAGATGCAGCCCAATTCAAGCCCAATTCACTGGCTGCATCACATCACTATGATTTAGTAAAAGGTATTCAACGATTCTATGTTTCATAGAAATCTCACAAATACAAGTATTTCATTCACAAAATGCATGGTTTGGCAGGTTTCCAGGGCAGGAATTTGCTGGAGGCAAGGTAAATTTATTGATTAAAATAAATCAAATGACTGACATTTCCCCCAGAAAACTGGCAAAACAATGATATTCATAGACTGGAAGTCTTACAACCAGAGCCAGAAGAAAAGTCTGAGCTATTTACATTTATTATAGGAATCCAATAAGGTGATAAACAGATGATTGAGAATTCTCAAATTTTGAATTTTAAAATACATTTTTTTGGAGTAGGACTCTCCGGGTCTTTTTTTGTTTTCATGTTTACTTATTTTTGAGAGAGACAGAGAGACAGAGCATGAGTGGGGGAGGGGCAGAGAGGGAGACACACACAGAGAATCCAAAGCAGGCTCCAGGCTCTGAGCTGTCAGCACAGAGCCCGACGCGGGGCTCAAAATCATGAGCCATGAGATCACGACCCGAGCCAAAGTTGGATGCTTAACTGACTGAGCCACCCAGGCGCCCCAACTGTCTAAATATTTTCATATGAGGTCTGCTGTTTGTAGGCTTTTAGAATAATTATATTCCTTCTCTACCCTTTGCACATTTATATGCACTGAATAATGAGGACTCTTTGATGGAATATATATAGAAGCAATCCAGATAGTTCTTGAACAGGTCAACATCACTTGCCGCCTACCCTGTGTCTCAGTTCTTCGCCCTCTGTGCTTTCTTTCTCCATGCTGGTCACATTTCCACCAACAGCATTGGCTATGAACTGAATGTTTATGTACCTGCAAATTCCTGTGTTAAAACTCTAACCCCCAGTGTGGCTACGTTTGGACATGGGGCCCTCAAAGGAATTAAGGTTAGATGAGGTCATAAGGGCGAGGCCCTGGTCCCCTAGGATTAGTGTCCTTGTAAGAAGACACACCAGATAGCTTTTACCTGCGCACACGTGTTCTTTCTCTCTACAAACACCAAACGAAGAGATACCTTGAGCATGCCACAAGATGGCCGCTGCCCACAAGCCAAGAGAAGAGGCTTCCAAATGAAATCTGCCTGCCGGCACCTTGATCGTAGACTTCCCAGCCCTTATGCGAAATTAATTTTTGTTGTTTAAGCCCCCCACCGCCTTGTGGTATTTTGTTATGGTAGCCTGAGCAGACCAAGACCCACCATTAAGAGGCTCAAACGCAACAGCTACAGCAACGTTTTCATACATATCAGTTCTTTGCCTGACTTGTTAAAGATTTGGATTGGGGGGAAATGCTATTGGGAAGCTGGGCACAATCGACCAGGAGGGTTTCACACAGATCCTGAAATCACTCAGACCTGCTTCCGTTCTAGATTCAGAGGTCAGCATGAGAAAGGACTTTAGGAACCTGAGCTTGTCCTTTCAGGTTTTACTATGATTCTGGGGTTACAGAAAACTCCATAAACCTGGCATATCCTTCTGGGACCTGAGGGTGAGGTAATGGGTAGCTAACTAATAAGCTAAAACATCTGTTTACACTAAATCATGATATATTAGAGTGCGATGAAAAATTCTTACACATTTTTAGAATGTTTCAAAGAAAAGTTTATTGATCACGTTACCAACAGTGACAACAGGTAGCTAAGACTTAATATTACTGTGGGCCAGGCAATGTGTTACGGACTATGCGTATTTTCTTTTATCATCCTCACGACACTGGAAAATAGGAAAATATTCTTAGTCTTATTACAGAACACTATTTCAAAAAATGGAAGCATTTCTAAAACAGCGCGCACTCCCATCACTATCACATTATACTGCTTTATATTCTTCATAGCGCTCTTTTGGGTTTCTTTTTTCTTAGTTTCTACGCTACCCCAAGCCCCTCCCTGGGGCCCGAACCAGTGGCGGTCACGGAAAAGGGGCTCAAGGTTTTAGCCAATGTCACACTTCTGGTCAGTGAAGCAGATGGTAAGCGCCAGGAGAGCAGGAGTCGGGACTGTTTTCCGCTAAACAAGGCTGGCACGGTGCCTGCTCAATAAATACGTACAGAAGGAAAAAAAAAAAAAAGGAAGGGAGGGAAGAAAGCGGGAGCGAGGGGTAAAAGGAGGAATGAATGGAAACGTTCCCAGGAGAGCCTAGAGAGCACCTCCCTCCTTGGAGAATGAACTTAGTTCAAAGTCTAAGCCAATACTTTCCTCACCCCCAACACCAGTGAGCCCCAGGGAATGGGGAAGAAAAAAAAAAACAAAGCCTTTAAAAACGTTTAGAAGAAAGGGGGGAAACGGTAAGAGAAAAGAAGTACAAAGAGACGAATCCATTGCTGCAAATAGATTTCGAAACGGAGCTAAGCGCGGCCGGTTGCCATGACGACCCCAAGGCCAGAACGGCCCCAGCCCATTGGCCGAGATGCCGGAGCCAATGAGAAGGCGCGGTGTTGGCGGGGTCATAAGATGGCTGCCGGGCGGCCGGCTCCTGACGGGTGAGTACCGCTGATCGCCGGGCCGCCTCTCCGCCGGCCGGGGCTCCGACGAGACGGGTCCGGGAGGGCCGGGTGCGGGGAGCGGGCGAGCCAGTATGGGCGGCCTCACGGCCTCACGGCCGAGACAGCAAAGCCCCCGCCGGGGCCCACGGGAGCGTTGGTGAGGCTGGTCTCTGCTTTGCTCGGAAGGGGCGTCGCAGCGCCTTCCCGAGCTTGTTGGTGGCAGAGGGGTTCTCCGTCCCACCCCGAAGTGAGAGGGGGGGAAGAGGCTTTCCTTCGGGGAAGCACGCTCCTGTTTACAACTGCTGTATCCCGGGGAAAGAGCTGCTGTTAGTGCCAGTGTCAGCAGGCTAGACGTCCTGCCCCCGATTGTGCGGCGCTTAGTTCTGTGCCCGGGATGGGATGCTTCCCGTTTGGGGATCCGAGCGTGGCCCTGCCGCCGGAGAGCCTGCCGAGCTCGGGGTGGTGCCGCCCTGCAGGAAGAGGTGTACCTTTCTAGAGCCACCCTCTTGGAGTAAGTATTCTCACGGCGGCATCCGACTGAAAAACGAGCCGCCAAATGTTATTGGTTAACGGTCAGTCTTTTCCATGCAGGGTCTTGGGACGTGTTTTCCAGGCCTGGATTAAACAAATACCGCCTCGCATTGAAACATACGCATACGTACAAAGTCCTGCTAAATAGTTTGGGTAATCGGATTGGGACCTTAAATTGGAAGTCAGGCCTCTGATTCAGTTGAACCTGAATGTTGATGCATACTTAAAAGTGTTGTTGTTAAGTAACTAATTCCAAGTCACAGAAACGGATTATCGTGCAAATTGTTTTAACATTGATGGTGGATGGTGGTTTATGAGTGTTACACAAAAGTCAAGATTCGATTCAGATCAGACAAAATTCAGATTTCTGTGGTTATGTCTAATTGAATATAAAATACGGGAAATAAGACAGCTTCATATAGTGACAGTGGAATTGAAATTCCAGAATATCAGAGACGGGAGACCTTTACCCATTAAACTGCTCAGATTGGGTTTTGGTGACAGGCAATTGCCTGATCTTCCAGAAAATTTGACATTATTACCCACACCTCTGACTGTGAGTTTTATGTATACAAGTTAGTATAGCATCTGAGATAACTTTCTGCACTTAAAGAGTGAGAAAAATTTTTTTCTTGATCAAATGATAACAGAATTACAGGCTAAGGTCATTCTTCATATACACTCTCAAATCTTTGTCTCCAGGAATATATTACTGCTCAAACTCTGCCCTCTAAAAACTTTTGAGTTGAAGCCATCCAGTTCTGTTTTTCTAAAACAAACAGGTCACAATGCATCAGGCAAGTCAGTTACTTCACCTTAAAAGGGATTTAGATAGTGATTCCTAGTGGAAGGTTGCTGTAAGGATTAACGGGAAAAGAGTTTCTGTCACATTGTTTATATGCCATATATAGCATTGACTTGATTTGTTTTTCTTTCTAGTTGTTTCTTGTGTTGTAACTGGAGTCCCTTTTGCTTTCTCCAGAGCATCTTTCCGGTGTTTTGTCTGACACGCAGTCTTACTGAAAACTAGAAATCTTGGCTATGGTGGCTGGGTTGAAGAGAGAAACCTTATCTACTGGGGTACTGGGGTTTAATCAGTGTTGCCTCTGACTCGTATATCACGTCTCTTGAGAATGGCTGAGTAGATTTCACATTGAAAGGGTAATTTGGAATGACTTGCTTTAAAATAAGGCACGGGGTGAGGGACGCTTCAAACAACTAGAGAGTCACTTTTCGGAGCAGCCAAAACAGGGGTAACAGGAGGCCGAACGTAGTACAGTTGGAAGCGTGTGAATGACATAGATGCTACGAATTTAAAGACTGTTTTCAAACGTGAACCCAAAGCAAGTCGCGAAGCAGCCCCTTCATATTGGCTGATTTACACTTCGGCTGCTGCCCACGTGGACAGCTCAACCTTGCAGGCTCCTCAGTGACTTATCTGTGCTTGTCGGTGGTCGTCGAGTTGCCTTTGTCTGTCCCTCTGTCTATTTTTTTTTTTTTTTTTTTTTTATGTTTTAAACAGTCACAGGAGAATGGCACAGACATTTGAACATCCCTTTAAAGATGTTCGGGAATCGAGTTCAGAAACGTGCATTATTTGAATTTTGTCTTATTTTATGGATTTGGATGTCGAATCTGGTATTTAAAGTTTATTTTGATTTTTCTTTTTTTCTCTGTGGGCACACGCAAGGAATTATCACACCAGCCAGTGTCCTCCTGGAGACAACCCTTAATGCCACATCAACAGGCGCTAAAAACAGATGATTGTGAGGAAGTCTAAAAGTGATCAAAAAATGCTGGAGAGCCGGCGGGGAAAGGCCACTCCAGGGCAACTGACAGTGCTCCCCAGCGTGAGGCACGTTTGGATGCCCAAGGCGTAGACCCACCCTGTAGGGACGCCGAAGTAGTGCTCTAGTGGAAAAACTGCACCTGCCTTTCCTTAGCAGCCACAGCTGACGGCGTGGGCCAAGTCGTACTTGGCTGCTGACGGACAGAGGCTTGCTGTGTGTGTAGAGTGTCGGCTCCACGAGGTTAGGTATTTTTGCCCGTTTTGTACACTGCTGTCCCCATGTGTTAAAGAGTGCCCGGCACACAGTGGCCATGCACAAGACGCTGTGGACAGGGGAGAGAAACAGCGGCTTCAAACATAGAGCCCCAGTTGTGCTAAGAAAGCTAAATCTGAAATTTGTTACTGTCCTTCAGTTCCGAAATGGATAATGAGCCTAAAGGTATATTATAGGTCAGCGGCAAAGTCACGTTGGTGCTTTTTATCATTCCCCCTCCGTCTGCTCCTCAGAACGCTAGAAATATTTTTGTTGATAGCATAACGTCCATTTTTCAATAGTGGCATATTTCCTGTGATGTCTTTTGTGCTACCAAAGCATCTATTACCCATTCCAACTATGAAAACCCCCAGGTCAGGTTTAGGATGGATCCAGGCCTTACGGGGCTTGGAGCTTATGTAATTTTGGGTCTCCTCCTTAAGAAAAGGAATACAGATTCTAAATAGAAAATTAGGTATAATGCTTTGGAACGAACGACCTGTGCAAAAGAGGAGCCTTGAAACTTGGGCTCCATTATCTTCCTGCTTCTGGTTTTATTGTTCCATTCAGGAAACCAGACGCCACTATTTTTTATAGAAATTTCTGTTAGATGGTGGAAATCCGGGAAGTAAATGACTTGTATCAATGCAGCGAATGCACCTCCACCTTAGAAACCTCAAAACTACCTACCTTGTGAATGTCGCCACCCACAATAGAAATTATAAAAATGTAATGTGTGGTCACAGGAATACTAATAGCAAGAAGAGCTTAGCATTGATCCAGCCCCTAGAACCTCCCAAACTGTGGTGAGCGTTTTCATAGCTTATCTCATTTAATTCTCAGAATAACCCTGTACCCAATATAATTATCCTCGTATCACAGAAGAAAAAAACTGCGGGTCAAAGGTGGTGAAAATGATTTGCTGGTGTGTGGTGGGGCGAGGATTATAATTGGAGCAGTTAGCTATCAGATCCCTTCTTAAAAAACCCAGAGAGTATTTTGGTGAGGCTATTTCAGAGGGCTAACAACTGATGAGGCTGCACCCAAACTGCCAGAAATAAGATCTGATTCTTCTGACCTGGGAGGAGGTCCTTAAAGGTTATCAAGAATCCGTTATTCAGATTAGTGCGAAATCCGTAATGCTTTTTTTTTGTCTCAGAGACAATGGTGACGGTTTTCTCATTAGGTTGATCACAATAGGAGGCAGAAAACTCAGCAAAAAATATTTCAATCCTTGCATTTTATTTATTCCTTGAAGTTGAGAGTAAATCATGAGCAGTACAACCAACTTCTCTTTTTTAAGGCATCTTTTGAACCAAGTGGTTTTGACTGAATATGTATGCTAGAATAGACTGTGCCAGGAGATTAGTAGTGAAAATGTACTCAATTATCATAATTTTAGCAAATGCTTGTAACTCCCAATTTTTAAAAATCACTTTTGATGAACTTAACAGCGGTTAATATTCTCTCTACCAATGGGCCATAGAGCTAATGATAAATATTATCCTGAACTTTCACCCTAGTTTCCTAAATACAGTATTTTTATTCAAAAAAGCTATATGTTTTTATTAAATGGTTAGGATTATACTCCATTTGGTATTATTTTAGCAAACAGTGTAAAAATAAAAACTAGGACATTCTTTTTACCACCATGCTTTCCTCAAACTACCTGCGCAGCCTAAAAATTTTCCTGTGAAAATTGTTCTTCTACTCCTTAGACAATAAGTCCCCTGAAAGTTCCAATTTCAAATACTGGTGAAAATCCGACTTTAGTTTCTTTCTTTAATTGTGTTAGCTTGAAATACAATATTATAAATCTTAAATTGTGTGAGTGTATGTTTTTAGACCCTTAACATTCTTGAACAATGAATGCTTTTACTGAATTTATTTTTTTTTTTAGACAAAATTATCCATATATTAGAGATCCAGGTCCTATTTTCTTTAAGTCATTCATCTGTAGGTGTGTCTTATAACAGATTTAAACAAGACAAAAAAAAATTTATCCAAGCAAAGATTTCAATTATTTTAATACGGAAGGTACATCCCATCCCATTTTAGATTAAAAGAAGGAAAGCATATGTGGACTGTTCCCAAACCATTGGGATAATTGCTAGACTCTTGGGGTTTTAAATTTCTTTCCATTTCTACTTTGTATGTCTACGTTCATCTTTTTCCCTTTAGAAGAAAAGATGTGGAGTGGGCTGCTACCTCCTGGCCTAAATGAAAGTGATATTGAGTTGAATTCTGAAGATGAAGCCCCATTAAAGAACTCTGGACTTAACTTACAGGAAGATAACGAAGATGGGACCATTACAAAAACAGAGATCTCCGATTTCCCTACAGATGGACCAAAACCCGACGTGGAGGCAAATGTAAATGCCTATGAAGAGTGCCCCTCTGGAGTTCCCTTAAATATGTGGAATGTAGGTTCTCTGTGATGTGTTCTTATTGAAGCCGGTGCCTGTGTGTTTGTGCATGCTCCTGTGTGTGTTTCTGCCGTGGTCAGAACGCCTGTGTTCTGGGGAGATGAGAGGTAGAGAAGATTGACTCAGAGTACTCTGTGGGTCTGTGGTCAACCTGTTGGCCACTCAGGTACTTGCTTTCATTTTTATTTTGTTTTTTATAAAAAGAGGAAGAAAAAAACTGGTAGGATTAGCTACTTTGCCTAACATAATACATGAGTTTCTATCCTAATTTGATCTCTTTGTCATCTGTATGAGTCATTGAATTTTACTCTCAGATAATCAGATTGACTTAGGTAGAAATAGATGAAGATAAAAACTCAGATTGTGAAGGAGTCTTAGAGAATAGAGTATCTCAAGAAGAACTGAACTCCTTTTGTTAAATTTGTATTTTTATAAATGCTAGAATATATTTTTAATCCGTAACATGTTTGTAATTTTTTGAATATGTGCCTTGCTTCAAAATGTATTTGTTTCTTGTTTTTCTTGTTTTAACTTTTATATAGAAATTTCAAGAATTGCATAAAAAACATTCTGAACAGAAAAGCTCAGCATCAGGATTCAGAAGAAGGAAAAGAAAACGCTCCAGGAAAGGTGCTTTGTTTTAATTCAAGTTAGTTGTCAGTAGTGCTAATGTTAAGTTGTGACTAATTGAGCTCAACAATTTTTAATAAACATAATTTTGAAATAACAAATGAATACTCAGGTATTGACACTTTGTGAATTCTTTTCAGGTAAATTGAAGAATGAAGAAGAGTCTCAAAGGTGGGTAGAATTTAAAATGTTCGCCTACTCTGGACAGTATTGTAAAACCTTTACCAATAGTTGAACTACTTACCTCTGAAACATAGGAACTAGTTTCTGTAGTTCGTAATTGTGGTGACCAATTAAAAACACTAAAAATGAGTTCTTGTCTCTTCTTTCAGTGCCCAGACCTCAAGTGAAGCCCAGTGGAAGGAGCTTACTCAGTACTTTGGAATCAATGATAGGTTTGACCCCCCTGTTAAAAAGAAAAAAATTGAAAAGGTAAGATATTTTTTTTATGGCCTCTTAGATTAGTCAGTAGAAAATGTTTGAAAATTGCAGTGCTTGTAATTTGAAAATGTTTGTAATGAATTCAGTGAAAAAGTTAAAACACTTCCTGTGTGCCAACAAGATGCTAGGTAAACATGTAAATATGTAGTTATAAATAATTAAAAAAAAAAAAAAGTCTGTTAAGAAGGAAGTAAACAGGATTGTTGTAAAGAAATTTAAAATGGATACCCCACTTTAGGTGGTCAGGGAGGGTCTTTCTTGGAAGATGCCATTCCATTGAGACCTGAAGGATAGGAAGGAACCATCTGTACACAGAATTCTCGTCAAGAGGTAATAACCTGCGTAAAGGTCCTGGGGAAGAAAGAGTCATCATGGGACATTTGAGTAACTGTAAGAAGGTCTGCCTGGCCGGAATGGAGTGAGCGAGGAGGAGAGTGGCCCAGGATAGGATTGGAGAGGCAGGCAGCCAGGAACCAAAGCATGAAGCACCTTAAGGGCCCTGGTAAGGAATTGGGTTTTAGTTACAGTGCAGTTGAGAGTCATTCAAGGGTTTTAAGTTAAGAGAGTGATATGATCGAAGTTGTGTTTAAAAAGATTGCTCTTGCGTGGAGAATAGACTGTGGATCAGCAAAAGTAGGCAAGAAGAGAATAGGTAAGAGTCTCTTCTAGGCACAAGAGGACGGTGGCTTGAACAAGAATGGTGCTACAGAAGATGGAGAAGAGTGGACAGATTTGAGGTCTACTGTAGAAGGAGAGTTGGCAGTATTTGTTATTTGCCTCTGATGCTTGTGAAGTGATAGAGAGGATTTGGGGCGTGAGGAGGGAAAAGAGAGCCATTCAAGTGTTACCTTCAGCAGTGGTATGAATAGTGATGCTAGTTACGAACATGGGAAGGCTGGGGAGGGGAGAAGATTTGGGGTGGCCTCTGTCCAAAGTTCAGTTCAGGGCATGGGTGGTATGAGCAGGCAGGAATAGAGAGACGGTTGGTAAAATGAGGCAAGAACTCAGGACAGTCTGAGCTGGAGATACACAGTTGGACATCCTCAGTCTATAGATGATGTGAATCCTTAGTAGAGTCTTGAATGAGTGAGTAACTTATATATTCACATCCTGGACTCCAGGAGCATGAAAACTGAGCACTGAATGGTAGGGCTAGAGGCTCAGGGGCCTGCCTGGTTGAAGCCCAGGTATATTGTATCCTGCCTGTGTAGACAGATTCCTCCTTCGTGAATCATTTCTGTAGATCACTGTGTGTACACAGAGACCATTACCATTTACTGATTAATCAATATTTCTTGTGAAATAGACCTCAGACTGTAAACCCATCGTTGGGGGGTATTGCATCATTGAGGGCACGTGCGTTAAGGAACTGACAGCAGAACTTTGCATGTAAACCTTTTGATTCCAGCTTTGCTAAGAATTCTTGTCGTCAAGTTCTAGAGCACTGGGGACTTGAAACTAGGATCACTTTCTCCTACATCATTGCTGCTTCTGAGCAATCTCTTTTTCACAAATGTTCAAGCAGGTGCAGAAGTGCTTAAATGCCTCCAAAAAAAGATCCCATGAAAACCCAGGCTTTATGACCCCATTCTCAGTCGTCTGGCTTCACCGCAGAAGCGCTGGTCGGCACTTGAAAGTGCCGTTGTCCTGTTCTGGACCCCTGTGATTGTGGTGGGCTGGGAGGACTGGTTTTGTGAGAAGGATGCTCTCGACTGCATAAGCTTGTTCTACAGCACGAGGGAGGAGGGTCATGCTGTGGTGGTGGGCCGGGCTCTGGTCGACCTGCAGAGTCCCCACCGCTGGTTGTTCTTTCGAGGGAAGGGATGGTTCAGTGTTGCTTCTCATAGGAAATTGTTTTGAAGTTTTACTCCTGAATTAGGTGGTCTTTGATCTTCAATTAATTATAGCACTTGTTATGTTTTTTCATAACTGTTGACTTTAGAGTGTCTAAACGAGTTTCATAGTTGAAGTTAGGGCTCTGAAGTTAAATTTTAAATTAAAATTTTTAACTGTTCTGAAGAGTAGAAAATTTGAGAGATTTTTTTTTTTTAAAAGTCTCTCCGTATCAGATTGTTATTATTACCTTATATACGAAATTGTCCCTTCTTGATATGGGCCAGATACGGCTGTCATTCATTGTCAAAAATTTGAGGTTTGTGTAGAGGAGCCTTATGAATACTAGGATTCCTTGTGCAAAATCTTTTAAACGACTCAGTTTTATGAACTAGTCTTTTTCACATTATACATTAGATGTGTTCTAGGAAAAGAAGTTTTAAGTCAAGCATCATTTTAAAAACAGTGATCTATTTTATGAGTTTGGGTTTTGTTAATGGTAGACATCCTCTATATGAGTGACATCTGACTAAGAAAGTTATGGCGTTTTTCTAAACAAGGAAACCGGTGCTGGCCAGACTTGCATCTGGCCAGGATTTTGCCGGCACTCAATATTCGATAAATAAATGTAAGCATAAAAGGAAAAGATTTAGTGAGGCCAGATTTCGTATTCTCTTGGTAGTTTAGCATCATTGCACGCCAGCAGGTTTGCACTTCGGTTTGGGATCCTGTTTCACTGTTTTACACGCACCCCTTTTGCTCATGCTAAAGTCTACTGTGAATCCAACAGAAGAAATAGACATTGAAGAATGTCCACGCTGGAGGCACCAAGATAAAAGCTAAGAAGAAATGTAAGGCTAGAAATCTAGAGAGGCTCATGAAAATCTGTGATGCAGTTTGGAGAAAACTAGCATGAATTTCTAGTCCATTATTTTATTTCTCTGGAGCAGAGGCTGATCTTTTGCCATATGTGAGAGAGCCCTTTTATTCTGTATTCAGTCCATCCTCAAGAATGTAAAACAGAACAGACTTCTTAATCTTGTGTCTACTGTGCAATCCTTCTCCGCACCCGCCCCCCCCACAACCAACCCCCAGTTTTCTCTCTTTCTCCTCCTCCCTTCCTACCTTCTTTTTTCGAACACTGTCAAGCTAAAGCTGTGGCTCAACCGATTATATGTATTTATGACACTGCCATCACCTGTTTTCTTAACATTGCAGAAAGGGTTGTATTTTTAAAATGTAGTATTCCCAATATCCAAAGCTGTTTTAAAATGTAGTTTGTATTAAATGCAGCTATAATTGTGTTTCTGGAAGTAGTTCTGGGACTTACCATTCTGTAATCATAACGTAATTATTTTGAATCTATATAGAAATTTCTTTAGAGCAAATTTCACTCATTAACTTCATTATAAAAATCTCAAATATTCCTTAGTTGAATCAGTTTGATGAGTCACCAGTCATTATTGAAGTAGTTTTATATGTATTTCACGGATACTTTTTGGCATGAAAAATCCGTTAAATTTTAATAATTTTAAGAATAATTGCACAACGTCTGATTTTTTTTTTTAGTTGTTTATGAGAGGAAACAGTTCCTGTATAGCGTATCTTTTTTCAAATTTATTTATTTATTTATTTATTTTTAGCAGAATGCTTTTCCCAATCAGAATCTTACATGGAACTCCAATACACAAATCATATAAAAAGCCAGCTGCCCTGAGGGAGTGGGAGGGAGGGAGGAAGAAGGGTAGTGGTGCGGAGGGGGCAGAAGTGGTAGCAGTGGAGGGGAGAGGTGTAGAGGCGCCACGCGTGACTGTTCCACTGGCATTAATTACAGAGCATTATCTTTTGATCCCCGGCTGATCCCTGTGGGGGTGTGTAGGTGGGGCCGGTATTCTCATAATGTAGACTGACTGAAGCCTAGCATGATTTTCTGTAAGAAAACAAACGGCAGGTAAGAAGCGAAATGAGACTTTAACCAAAGTCATTTGGTCTCAAATCTAGATGTTTCCTAAGTAATAGTCCAACTTTGTTTTTATTTATCTGATTTAAATAATTTAAGTAGGTATGATTTATACATAAAGGTAATACCACTGATTCTTAGTTCTGCCCTCCCCCCCCCACTTCTTTTTGGGGAGATCACCTATTTTTTTTCCCTTAGATATTTAGGTCTAATTAGAGTACAGCAAACTGTAGCAGACAATTCATTTATATTCGGCTTTAAAAACTGAATATAGGGGCACCTGGGTGGCGCAGTCGGTTAAGCGTCCGACTTCAGCCAGGTCACGATCTCACAGTCCGTGAGTTCGAGCCCCGCGTCGGGCTCTGGGCTGATGGCTCGGAGCCTGGAGCCTGTTTCCGATTCTGTGTCTCCCTCTCTCTCTGTCCCTCCCCCGTTCATGCTCTGTCTCTCTCTGTCCCAAAAATAAAATAAACGTTGAAAAAAAAAAAATTAAAAAAAACAAAACAAAAAAAAAAAAAACTGAATATATTATCTAAATAAATGAATATTGAACAGCAACGTTTTTATAGAAATATGTTGTGCAGTTTGACTGAAGGAGCCTTAATCACAAGTCAAAGAGATTGTGCATATGCATATGTGGAGGATTGGTCCTTAATGTTAAACCCAGAAGTTTCTTTGATGTTTGTCATCCTGCCTTCTTGGCATCTGCAGCAAAACTGTTAGTTAGAGGTTACTTATTGCCTCGTTGGGGACCTGTTAGATACCGGCCTTCGATGATTTTCCATCTGTGGCCAAATTGGCACCCTAACTCGTCTGTACTGAGGTATAGGTATCTTCAGCTCGATTCTGATTCCCGCCGGAAGGCGTCTTAGAAGCACACCTAGGCCCTGCTGAGTCATCAGTGCTTCTGTGCCTCCTCGCACCTTCTGTGGTGTGAGAGACATCGTGGACGATTCCAGGAAAGGTACTGTCGGGTCCAACTTAAGACTGTAAAAGCCTCAATACTCAAATCTTACTTCATGAGACTACCCACTGACTCTACGTTGAATTCTTGGGTCTTATGCTTGGGGCTGAGCCCTTGATGATTTGTGATGAGGTCTGTAGCCATACAGAGCTAAGCCTTATCTTGGTTTTAATAATGGTACCCTGATTTAGATAAAATAATATGACCAGCTTCTTTATCGAATGATGCTACATTCTAAAATTTTTGCTAGGTATTTTACATATATTTTCTTTGACCCTTACCATAAACTTGTGGCGACTCCGGTATCACTTTTTTTGTGAGGGTGAGGTGACTGTAACCTGTAGAGATTTAGGAATCACCCAGAGTTTCTTGGCTGTAAGTAGAGGAGCTCAGATTTGAACTCTGGGTCTGACCTCACCAGCCATGTTCTTTGTAAACCATTATTAACTTACGGTCTTAACATAGTGGAAATATTTTACCTTAGGATGCTTTTCCACAAGTGAAGCATTTTGAGTGTATTTGGAATGTTAATGTCTTCTTATAGAAGCAGAAAGTTTGGGTGTGCATACAGAATCAGAGATTTTTCAGAGCCAAATGGCACTATTATATTTTATTTAAATAAACTGTCAAAAAGAAAAGAAAGAAAAAGGAAAAAAGAAAAGGGAGGAAAAAATCCCAGTTCTGTCTAGTGAAATATGTTGAATAAAAAAAAAAAAAAAACACAACTTAAAAGAGCTAAAAACAAAGTTGAACATGTAAGTGGAATTTTATTTCTAGGAGAGAATTTGGGTTATCAAGCCAGTCGTCTCTTTTTCTTTAAGGAAACCAAGGCTTTACCCTTCCTTTAGGGAAATCTCATTTGCCCGGAGCCGTGGCCACCTCTCCTGGTTTCTGTTCCAGTCTCTGTCTACTGTATTACACCAGTGCCGGGAATGGCTGGGGAAATGGGAGTGGGTTGATGGCGAAGCAATAGATTTGTAATTTTAGCTGACTTATTTTTAAGTGAAAATTATACTTACGAGTTCAGCAGTTGATGTAAGTTTCTAGAGGAGGGGAATATCCTTGTTTTCTGCCCTTGTGATGTTAACTGGAAATGGTGGTTCTATAAAAACCAAAAGGACATAAGTTAGCAAGTTGATGCAGCGAAATGACTTGACAAGTGGATCATTGGTTTATTCAAGGTATTGGTGGTAAGAAGTAGAATGGATTCCTTTTTATTCACGGATGTATGATTACTCAGGTTCTGGAGGAAAAGAGTGCAGCAGCCAGGTCTTACCTAATCTTAGGAAGCCTATGGAATTGGAGGGAAATACATAGAGCTAATAAGTGGAATAAGCCAGACAGGCCCAAGAATGGATGCTATTAGTGACCAGGTTGTTGAAATAAAAGGTTGAGATCACTGGCTCCCCCAGAATTTGTGGAACAGGGAAGACTGGAGTTTGCTGTTAGTATTTTCTTTTCTTACTTGTTTGAGGAGATACTTAATATTCTGTTCAGGAAGGAGTGCCCATTAGGCCATTGTGTTAGCATTTCTTAAATAAAATGCTTTACTTATACTGTAAAAATAGTAAACAAAAAGGTCCAGAGGCAGGTACTGTGCTAAGTTCTGGGAGTCCAAGATGGAGAAGGTATTCTCCACGCCCTAAAGGAACGAATATTCTAGTAATGGAAAGATTTATATATAAATAAGTACCATAAAATATGACTCTTTTTTAAACCATTGGGGTATTAATACCCCAATATTACTGTTGTGGAATTCTCTTGTCCAAGTGGTGGATAAATGTTCCTCCCTTGGGTGGGCGTCCTTTCAGTATTGATGCAACCGTGGATTATTGCACTGTGATCATTAACCCAGTAACATGTAAGAAGACCAGGCCGGGTGCTGGGACACACCACGCCAGTGACACACATGTCTGTCCTTAGCCTGGAACCCAGCTGGGGAGACAGACCCACAACTCACTGTAGTGTGTTGGACCCACAAGTGCTGAAGAGAGTGGCGAGAGCAGTGCGGAAGGCACTTAGGTACTGGGCACGGGGCAGAGTGAAGCAGGATCGGTGGGTGTGTACTGGTGAGGGAACCTGCAAAGGTGGAGACGATGACATTCGCCATGAGATGTACAAGGACGGTTAAGATTTTTCCAGTAGAAACACATCAGAGGCACAGGGGACATATAAGAATAGTAAATGTGACCAGAGATTGGGAAGTATAGCATTGCCCGAGATAGGGTTAAGAAAGCATTTGGGGACCCTATCGTGAAGGGATTTCAGTGCAATGAAAAGGAATAAAGAAGTGATCACGTTTTCAAGCTGACTAATGACATGGTATCTCTACTTTAGAAAAATAGAAGCCTAGATTGGAGAGGGTTCTCATCTTCCAAACAGGAGATGACGAGGCCCTGAAGAAGCCCAGGAAGGTGGCATGAGATACCCTACAAAAAGAGTTAAAATAAGCGAAGGATTGGAGGCACTGAAGATTACCGAGGATTCTATTAGGGGTGACTCAGTGGGTGGTCATCTCTAAGGGGGAAGCAGGGAAGGAAGTGATGAACTTGGTTTTAGGCATAACAAAAAGTTGGAGACCCTACCTTTGCAAGGCTTCAGTATGAAGGTAACTAGGAAGTAGCTGGAGGTGTAGATCTTGGTATAGCTGAGAGCTCAGATGGTTTGAGTTACACAGAGATACAGAGAGCAGCTTATAAGAAGTAATTGAAGCCCTGGCACTGAGTACGTTACTGAGAAGAGGGAAGAGTAAGAAGAAAAGGGGGCCAATCACAGAACCTTGAGGACTGTTATAATTAGAGTTATAATTCAATAAGAGAAGATGAAGGGCCTTCAAGGAAATTGAAGGTCGGTATTTGGGGAGATATTTTAAGAATAAGGATATAGTTGACATAGTAGATGATCAAATAGGAGGAGGACAAAGTGTCATTTATGACTGTAGAGGGAGCAAGTTTCAGGGAAGGATGTGGACCAGACGAATGGAGGATGGAATTTGGGGGGGGGGGGGGGGGGTGGTGACATGAGGCAACCGATAACATTGTTTTACAAGAGAGAAATGAAGTACCAGCCTAAGAAGAAATCAGTTTAAGGAAAGCAAGCTGTGTCATGCCGTCCACCCCCAGGTCCAGAATGGGGTGGACAGGTGTGTTTGTAGGGTGAGAAAGATGAAGAAAAGAGAGAGGAGAACATTTAAACACAGGCTTCTGAATGACAGGTAAGCAGGTAGGACTGCGATGAGCGCAGGTGGTGGGGTGAGTTTTGGAAAGAGATGATTCTTTCTCGGAGGCCGTAGGGGCAGAGGGACAGTGCGGGTGAAGATTCACCTTGTGAGGTTGGATGAGGGGAAGGTTGTAGAAAGGACACAGAACATCCAGTACCTTTGGTTCTTCTCTTCCCCTTCTCTCCTTGCCTCAGCCTCCCATGAAGTAGAGGGTGAGGTTGTAATCTGAGAAGGAAGGAGGTAGGGTTGAGGGGATTTGAAAAAATAAAGAAAGTAACAATTTCTTAGAGGAATGTGGGAACTCTCAAGGGCAGAATTCAGCGCCCACTCAGCTAAGTTTGAAAAACAACTTTTAGTAGAAGCCAGTGAATTGAGTTACTGGGTTTTCTCTGCCACTGCTGAGACACCTAGGTGTTAAAGTGGTAGAAACAAGTGATTGGGAATGGCCAAAACAAAGTAAGATGTTGGAGGAAATTAAAAATATTGCTTAGGTCGGTGATTCTCAAACTTGGGCCTAGTTAGCATCAGTGGACTTCTGGGTCCCAGTCCCAGTTTCTGATTCAGAGCATTTGTATTTCTAACAGGTTCCTGGGTAATATTGATGCTGTTGGTCCAGACTTAGACTTTGACAACCGCTGGCTTAGAGTTTGAAAAGGTTAATCATGGGTTGTAGGTAAGAGAGGGAGGATAGGAGAATCCAGAAAGGGGCTGGAGGACGGTGGGAATAAATACAGTGGTGCCAGGATTGGGGTTACAAACGAAGACAAGGCAGGTTCACTGGCTGCAAAGACTTGGGATAAGTGGAAGGACAGAATCTTGAGTTCAGAGAGAATTCCAGATTGTAAAGCTTTGGAACTGGAGCTTTCAGGTGATGTGTAGTGCATGGCCCAGAGCAAGCCTATTCAGAGTGTTGGTCTTCCAGGAGATACAGAGCTTGTGTCTGAATATAACTCTGTGTACTGCTTTCTTTTTTGAGAAAGTCCTGCTGTCCTCCTCCCTTACCCCTTTCCCCTAAAAAAAAAAAAAAAAAAAAAGTCAGAACTGTATAGGCATGTAGTTGATTTGCATCCTGGCACAAGCTCAGTTCATGGACTGGCACCATTCACAGACCTGAACTGGTGCACAGACCACACTTGAAGTGTCCCCGGCCTAGAGTATGGACTCTGGGGTGGGACATTAGTTAGAGGTCCCTGAGGATGAAGGACGTTGGAAAAGTGAGTCCAACATGTTTTTTGGACTATGAGGAGAAGGACTATGGGAGACTATTTCTGCAGAAATACCAAAAAGAATAGCTGGCGACCGATCAGTGATCGTAGGACCCGCATGGGAAAAGGACAGGAGAGCCACCTGGCCTGGGTTCAGGGACTAGGGCTACTGAATGATGGTCTCGGGCTGCAGTTGGGAGCAAGGAAGAGAAAAGGCTGTCATCCTCTCAGGCCCTTCCTTAGGTGGGATGAGGGATTGTGTGGAAGAACGATCCTCACTCAGCAGGGACACTGGTGATAACCTCCCGGGTCTGTGTTCTGTAATCTTTTTACGCAGATTATGTGTGGGCATTTTTAAGTCTTGTTTCAGCAGAGGCTGCACAGGAACAAAATTTCTCCTCGTTGATGGGTATAATCAAGCAGTTGGCTGACGGGAGGAGGCATTCCTGGGTCCCCTTTACGAGATGAGGGAGAAGTCGGGAACTGAAAACATGGAAGACACATGCGCTAAGCCATTGTTAGGGCAAAACGTTCTTGTGAGAAACGTCTTAGACCATTTAAAATTTTTTTAATTTTCCGTAGTAACTGTTTCCACGAGCTAAAACTCAATTATGTAAGTCTAAGCGTCTTTCCATAAATGTGTGATGAATCCTACCTCGTCTGTTTGGTAATCCCATGAAAATTTTAATTATCGTTTCCTAAAGCATCTTCAGCTGGTAAATAAATACGTTTCCATAGGAAAGTAAAATCATTCTGGTATGTAACTTTCCTCCTGTATTTAATATCCAGCTTAATCCCTCTGGTCAGAGACTAGACGGGCTGTTGAAGGAGGGCCTTGGGCTACAGGAGGGGGCAGTAGAGAAAAGAGGCAGAGGAAAGGGGTGGTTGAGAACACAGGCTCTGGGCACACCCAGGTTCATGTGATGGCCTTACCACTTACAGACTCTGTGACCTTGGCCTACTTAGTCTGAGGCCTCTGTTTCCTCGTGTTCAAAACAGGATAGCAGTGTTGTTTTGTGGAGTTGTTATGAGGGTAAATGAGCTTTCTTATAGTACTAAGCCAGTAATAATAATAAGCATGCCGTCGATTTAACCATTATTGTCATTAGCATTGTATGGTAAGTAAGGGAAAGCGTAGTCCTTGAAGTCACAGAAGTCTGGATTGGCATCTCCTCTTTCTTAGTTCAAGAAGTTATCGGACCTCGAAAAAGCCATATGATCTCTCTGCGGGGCCTTCTCCTCAGTAAATGGGAGTGGTACAGACTGCCACAGGGCTCATTGTGAAAATTAAATGACCTAAGTATGCAACGTGTTCGGCGTAGTCCTGTGACATAGTCTTTGCTGGCAAATGTTTGCCTTTCATTCCTGCCTTTAAGTTTTAGGTTTCTTTACTTTCTAGTCCGGCCTTGAAAAGAGCATCGACCAGGCTGTGGAAGACTGGGACATCGAGAAGGCGGAGGAACTCAGCAACCAGCTGGCCACGCGAGAGGTGAGTCAAACTGGTATTTGCAGATTTTCTAAAATAAATGTACATTCTTTTTGTGATCATGAGTAAGTTCAGTATTCAAATATTTGATCTTAGATTTTCTTTTCCGCCCATTTTCTTCCCTCTTATTCTGCCACTTATGCTGAAATGCTGGGTTTTACTTTTGTCTTTAATGTTTTTAAATCATTCTGGTTTGAAACTTGTGGTGGAAATAATCCATGATTGATATTCAACCCTAGATTTCACCTAGGTTTCAGAGAGCTTTTTGCCAGTTATGATGAAAAGACTGGCTTTCTTTTTCCATTTGCATCTTTAATTCAGTTTAACTCTCCCTGAGGCCAGCTGTGCACCACATCTCTCAACGTTCTCCTGGCCCTCGCTCCCCCACACGCTTTCTTACTGCAAATTCTGAACTTCTCCCTCAGCCCTAAATAATTTTCAGCTTTTTTTTTTTTTAATTTTTTTTTTTAACGTTTATTTATTTTTGAGACAGAGAGAGACAGAGCATGAACGGGGGAGGGTCACAGAGAGAGGGAGACACAGAATCTGAAACAGGCTCCAGCTCTGAGCTGTCAGCACAGAGCCCGACGCGGGGCTTGAACCCACAGACCGTGAGATCATGACCTGAGCCGAAGTCGGACGCTTAACCGACCGAGCCACCCAGGCGCCCCAATAACTTTCAGCTTTTTAAAACTTATAGTCTATAGTATAAAACTATTAGATATATCGCATATTCTTTTTCCAAGTACACAAGGCTTCCAGAAGATTCTGGCCTGCACCTTTTGGGGGGAATATTTCTCCAATTGGGAATTGCTGTCAGGTGTCACTAAGCAAGAGCTGAGAGCTCATACTGGCGTATGTTTTATTGTTGCTAGTGTTGTTTTGTGGTTCTTTTTTGTCCTCTTTGGGGAAAAAAGATCGACCATAGCTTCCCCATTTTGGGTAAGCTGCCTACTTACCTCACCTTACTCTTTTTTGTTTTTGTTTTTGTTTTTCTTTGCTTTTGCCTTTTTTTTTTTTTTTTTTTAGGGTTTATTTATTTTGAGAGAGCGAGCACATGAGCAGGGGAGGGAAAGAGGGAGAGAGAGACTCTCAAGTAGGTTCGACGCTCAGCACAGAACCCGACTCAGGGCTCGATCAGATGAACCATGAGATCACGACCGAGCTGAAATCAAGAATTGGATACTTAGCTGACTGAGTTGCCCAGGCGTCCCAACTTCACCTTATTCTTAAACTCTACTCCCTGCTGTTTAATTACATAGGCAGCATCATAGGTCATCTCTGTAAACTGTTGGCCACATGTGCTGTTCTTTCTTACTTGCCTGCAGGTGAACGTTTGTTCTACGCTGAGATTAACGATGGAATTACTATTTCGGTAAATTCTTCTATGGAAACACCATCTCACCCTTCTGTCTTCCAGTATCAGACAATCTGTTGATGGCTGTTTGCTGGTTTGTTTTCTGTTCTTGGCTACAGGCCATAAGTATCTTGGGTTTTTATGTAGGGAAATGAACAAGTTCAGAAGTGAGGCTTAGGGATTCAGAAGTTACCTTTTTTTCTCATAGGCCTTTAAAATCAGTTGTCACGTTAAATACTTCTGTTTATAATGTGTCTGTGTATTTATTTATTAACGGCTAATCTAAAGGAAATTATGAAGTTCTGAGCTTGAGTTTGGGACATAGGTAAGAAGCAGCATAAATGGCAGTTATGCAGCCTTTCAAAAAGTGACATTTTGGGGCATCTGGGTGGCTCAGTCGATTGAATGGCCAGCTTTGGCCCAGGTCCTGATCTCAAAAATAAACAAACATTAAAAAAGAAAGAAAGAAAGAAAGAAAAGAAAAACTTTAGGGAAAAAAAAGCGACATTTAAAAAAAATCAGTTTCCTTTTTTTCTGTTCAAATTCATTCTTCCCTTCCCAGCTTATATTTCTTGTGCTGTAAGTTTGACATTTGCTCTCTTTCATCTTTAGAGTAGCCGTGTTTTGATTTTATTGATTATAGCCTTCATTGGATAGAATAGCATTTTATCACTCTGTTTTCAAATAGAAAGATCCAGGGATAACCTTTTAACGAAATGAATTTGATAGTGTGTTGAATGGTCCTGCAACCTCAGTTGGACTTAAGTGTTAGCTGGCAGTTAGTAGAGTGGCTTCTTCAATTTGATAGGTACTCGGCACTTATCTCTACAAATCAGCTGTGTGTCAAAAGACCGTCTTTAAAATTCTGTTCGACAGTCGAGCACTTAGTGTTTGTTGGTTCTGTTTTGGCACTTGGCACTTTGTTTTCCATAGAGCTATTGTTAGAGGTAGTAGGTAAGCGTCTTGGGTAGCCTGCAAATATACACAATGTAGCAAATTTTATCAGTAGTTTATATCATCTCCAAATTTGGGGGAGTCCACCGTGAAATGTCAGAGGAGGGTGGGGAGGGACATGCTTATGGGGCTGGAAGAGAGTAAAGTCGATATGGCTGCAAGGGGAGGGAGGGGTGGACACAGTAGGACACATGATGGAGGTAGGGAGGAGTGGCTGAAGACATAAGTGGCAGAGACTTTCAGAGACTGAAGGTGTTTAGGGCGGCAACACCAATCACTGGTCTTGGTCACCTGTAAATAGGTAGGTGTGGAAGCTTTTGGCAGCTTTTTCTGAATCTCTCACTTGGGTCAGAAGCAAGGCTCCCTAGAGAACCGGTACTTAACATATACCACTAAAGTGCATTTTGTGACACGTGCTTGAGCACGTGTCTCTTGAAGCCCTTTAAAAATTGTGGGTGTTTGTTCCTGTTTGCTCTCCAGCGAATGCTATACCATCAGCTTGTGGCTGATCTCCGAGATGACTGTATAGTTGCAGTAAAGCTAAGGATAGAAGCCTAATAAAAACAAGCAGGGCCTTAGGGTGTGGCTTCCTGATTGTTTTCAGAAACACTGCAGACTTCTTTATCTTTACCTCTGTCCCAAAGATCATGGGACGGACTGGTGTACCCTGGTTGGTGCTTGTCCATTCTTCCTTTTGGAAGACCCAGGAGTTGTTTATTTTGTGATCTCTACCAAATAACAAGTTGGCTGTGACTCATCCAGTGGCCCCAGGTCAGTAGGTTTTCTCAGGTCCTTGCTTAGTAACAGAGGAAAGAATAATGCAAGGCCTCGTCTACAGCATTAAAATGTGGGCTCCACATGACCCATCCGTGGCTGGCTGTTTTTCTGGTTTTTGGGTTTTTCAGTTCATTAGCACCCCCACCTGAGGCAAGGGTGATTCGGAGAGAAGCATTTACTTTACTGCAGGCTCTATGTTTTCCATAGGTAAAGTTAGTCATGCTAAAATTTTAAGAGTTGAATACATTTGATTTTTTTTAAAAAAAAAAGTTTTATTTTGAAATAATTTTAGACTTTCAGAAAGTTGCGAAGTTTATGAAAAGATTTTCTATTTACCTTCACCCAGATACCCAAGATGTTAACGTTTAACATTTGCTTTGCCATTCATTCTAATTTATATACCTCATTTAGATTTGCCAAATGTCTCACAGATTTCCTTTATAGCTAAAAGAACAGTTTCTTTTTCCTGGTCTAGGACATTGCATTTTGTTGTCATGTCTCTTTATTCTTCTTTAATCTGGAAAGTTCCTCAGTCTGTATTTCTTAGGACATTAGCATTTTCGAGGAGTAGAGGCCAGTTATTTTCCAGGATGTCCTTCAATTTTGGTTTGTCTGATGTTTCCTCATGCATTTTTGGCAGGGGTGTTGCAGAAATGATTCTGTGTCCTTCTCAATGCAAGATATCAGGAGGCACATGATATCTGTCTGTCCCAATTTTTGATGTTACTTTGAGTTTTTGGTTAAGGTGGTGTCACCAGGTTTCTCCACATTATTGTAACGTGACTGTTGTCCTATATGTAATTAATACATATCTCATGGAGAGATGGGAGAGAATTTGAGACTATGTAAATATTCTGTTTCTCATTATACTTTACCCAGTAGGTTTAGCATCTACTGCGAATTCTTTTCATCTTTGGGACGGTTATTATTATGGTGGTTGCCAAACCAGATCTTTAAAACATTATTTGATTGTACTTTTCATCTTTACCTGGCGAACTAAACCCAAAATTTGTCTTGAATGAGATAGTGGATTATGTAATCTTCTATGTATACGTTAAATCTCACAGAAAAGCCTGGACAGTCGAGAATTGGATATAGTTTTTTTAAATGCTGCACTTGGGAGGGATGCCTTCCCCGCTAGCAGTGATCGCTTGTGAGCTTCCCTTTCTCTGCCGTTGGAAGGCGCATGTCAGAAAGCACGGAAGATGTGCCTTCCCAGCTGCAGAGACGTGTGTTTTCTTTGAGGATATTAGGTTTCTTTTTTTGTGCTTTGTTTTGTTATGCTGCTGTTTTAGAAATGGGAATTGCATGGCACTGACTAGGTATTTTCCATTTTAAGGGTGTGATTTCCTGTTACCTTTATGACAAGTGAGATTGCTTCAGAAATACAGGATATTTTCATCACTTGTAAGGATGAAATGTTTTCCTCAAGTGTTTTTTTTTTCTTTTCTTACTTCCATATAAATATAATGCCTTGTTTTAGTAAAATAAATTAAACTTATTTAGTGTGGTGTTACAGAATTCTGATTACAAGAAAAAATAAAATTCTCTTCTTTTCCTTGTATAAGTGAGTGGCAAAACATCTGGAAAGTGTTTGCTGTTCAGGCACAGACATTGGAAAGATACTGATGTCGTGTTAATTAAACACCCGTGAAGAATGACTAAAGTAATCAAGATGGAATTCTTGAATAAATAGTTTAGTTTGAGATTTAATTTTTCATATTTATCCCCTTGGTGCTAATCACCATGGATATGAGAGATGGGATTTTGAGAAATAAGTAATTGTGAGTTTGGGGCAGAAACCCTTTATGAATTAAACGTATACGTGCATGGTAGGTGTCCTTTTGGAAATCAGGTATATTGGTTTTTAATCAGTCCCGTTTTCTTTTTTCAAGAAGCAGTGACTGGGACCTACTGATAAAGCCTTTGCTCAGAGGCACAGACCCCAGAGTTCTTAAAGCCTTTTCCAACCATAATAAGTGAAACTAATTTTTGATGTTTAACATTTATAAGCCTGTGAAACTAATAGGGCAGCATGAGTATTGAAAAAAAAATGAAGCCCAAAGTAGAACCATGCCTGCGAATGGGCCTTGAACACAGGTCCTCCAACAACAAAACGGAACAACGGTCTGCCAGTTGTCCGTGCGCTGTCCTTGTGACAAAGCAAATGCATACTTTTCCCAGAATCACATTCCCTTAAATTTATGATGACATCAAAGATATATATTATCTGGTTTTAGGGGAAGGCTCAAATTCACATGTTTGAAGTCTTGACTGTGCTAACATCTTTGGTTTTGCCATGTTGTAATGTAGTTGCTTTGGGACTGTCCCTCCTGTTGATTAAATACTTGTTTTTCATTAACAATCTTGGAGGAGATAGAGAGGAGAAATATACTTGGGTTTGTGTCATACTGATGAAACTGTTCTAATTTGAAAAAAAAAAAGTTTTTTTACAAAAAGTATCATTTACACATACACACAAAGTATTTGAGCATATTTGTGACTTGTTAACCTCAGGCCTGAATTGGAAGTACATTCCATTCATTCATCGATAGTGATCCTGAACAAATTCCATCTTTTGGTACTGGTCTTTTCTGACACGTTCTCTTTTTTACAATCCAAATGATACCAAATTTTATAGAAATCAGTAGAAACAAACAGGCTAAGATTAAATGCTAAAGCCTCGGTTTACTTAAGTAGGCAGCGCTTAGGTTGGATGTCACATTTTGGAAAGGGGATTTTTCTCTAGGCATCTTCCTGTTAGCCTGACATGGATAAATAAAAGCCCCTTGGTTTGGCGCCAGTGGGTTCCTACCAGGGAACGAATGACATCTGCGTGAACTGGATACATAGCTCAGGTTGATTTCAGTTACAAGTGTGCAGTGTCCGAGTAGGAATGAATGGGGAGTAGAGGTTGCCTGTGAATTTCGTTTGAACTTTGTATAGCTTACGCCCTGAAAGAATACTTTTTCTGTAAATGACTCCCAATAGGATGGCCTTTGACAGCAAAACTAAACTCAATTCTTTGAAAACGTCAGTGCTTCGTGTTGTAAGATTGTAATTATTTTGTGTGACCTAGAAAGGGTATTACATTGGCAGTATGAATTAAACGGAGAATTAAATTTTAACTTTGTTAAATTAAGGCTACTTAAAGTTTTGGATTCCGAAACATAGGTAAAGTTAATAATACTGAAATATAGATAGTTTGTTAATATTTAAATAAAGGTAGGAATGGCCTTTTGAAAAACCTGATGTTTGAATTGGTGGGGTTGTGTTCTTTCCTAGTTAAATACATGCTCTCTTAATTTGGGGAGATTATTAATTTGTCGCCTATGCTTTATTCCTAGAGCAATTTCCTCAAAACTCTGAAGGCATTCTCATTGAAGAAGGGTATATATACATTTGAGATAGTTTCTGCATTTTATGTTCACATCTAAGACGTCCTTTCTCAGAAATGCTCGGGTGCTACGGCACTTGCTCTGGCATTCAGAATTTTTCCGGTGCGCTTCATCGTTAGGCTTTGGTTTCTCTGAGGGGACTCTGGCTACAATTCAGTCTCTTCATTTTGGTTTTTAGTTTTCTGTTGACGTACATGCACTGTCATCTTAATGGAATAAGAGCTTCAGTGACCCCACCCTCCCCAGATAATACAATTTTGTCAGATTTACCTATCAGAATACCTGGAACATTATCTTATATAGAGTTCAGAATTGAAATATTTGTTTAAATTTTTGAAATAGAGATTCTGGCAAACTTGGGAAGCTTAAAGTTACTCTTCAGCAGTGCTGTTTTCAAAGCTAATGTGTTTGCATTACATACCAAAAAATAAATAAATAAAAGCTGAATTGAAAGACCTATTACAGTGAAGCAAACCTTGTCGTTCTAAGCTCGTTTATTTTATAATCTGGAGGGCAAAATTATTTTCTTTTCATTTTTGTGGATGCTTTTCTTGGGTAGAAATATCTTAACAACCATGTTTCCGAAGGTAAAACGGTTCCTTCGGATACGAGGCTGAATGTATTTTCCCTTTAGCTGTTCCAAGAATCCGCCACTGGGATATGTGCCCCTAAGAAGGATGGCAGGTACTTTGTATTTTCTTAATTACTGTGATCTCTTGCCACTGAAGATCGGGTAAACAAAGTAAAGTGCGTTGAATATTACAAATATATAGACTCTAAAATATCTTCATTTCAACATTTCATTTTCACAGCAGGGTTATTATTCTTGTTGCTAGGACCAGGAGGTGTGTACGAAGGATACGTTATTACATACGAGTCATCTAATGCCTGCGAACTCTCTGGCCAAGTGTATTTTATGTCTGTCTTTGAAATTTTACTGCTCTGCCTTCTGTCCCTTATTTTTTCTTCCTTCTCTTTTGTTTTTTTTTATTTTTATTTTTTGTTTTTTCCTCTTTCCAGTC
The DNA here is from genome assembly GCF_046562875.1 of Panthera onca. Lineage (NCBI taxonomy): Eukaryota > Metazoa > Chordata > Mammalia > Carnivora > Felidae > Panthera > Panthera onca. The sequence goes on from NC_138349.1 coordinate 13,105,249, forward strand.
AGGAGAGGTTAGGACCGTTTTCTTTGTGGTATATTTCTCTGATTGGCAGTGGAAAGGAACCTAGGACACTGGGGAGGGAAGAGCCCTCCCAGGGCAGCCTACTGCTGTCACAGCGTGCTCAGCCACCTGGGGAGGTTGGGTGTTCTCTGCTGTGGCGGGGCGACGGGTGTCTGCTGAGGCTCATCTAGAACTGACTTACTTTCATTAACTTTGGTCATTTCTCAGTGGTTTTGTAATTTAAATGTTCTTCTGTGTGTCATTTTGTAGTCTGAACGTAGTCCAGGGGACTTTTAAATGGTGATTTTAATTCTTTGAAGCCTTGTTCTCCTCAGTCCTTAGAAGTAATTTCAGTAGTCTCATACAGATGAACAGTTAGCACAATGTATGGAAAGTAAGCCCTGCCTGTCCAGGTAAGGGAAGGTCCAGCTCTTCGAATTCCTTTACATTGAGGCTAAAGATCTATTCATCCCCATAAAAATTGTGTATAGGCTTGAAGTCGGAGCATTTTAATATGGGAAAAATAAAAATGGTACTGAGCGATGGGTTCTTCTGTCCGGTTTTTAGGGGTGCTTACTCATATCTCCTTGCATTGAGGATATTTTCTTTTAACCTTTGGGGTATGATTGGGTGATCACCTAGAATGGTGTTCCTTATGCTCTCTTTTAATTATGTTTATCTGTGCTTTTAACAAACCTTAAGAAAAGATTTCAGATGGTACAAGTCTAATTAAAGAGACAGACAAAGCACAGTTTATACTGTAGATTTTTTCTGCAGTTCAATTAATCAGCATGTTTTCTCTTTTAATTAAAACCATTTTAGTAAATTAAAGCCCACAGCAAAACACATATATAATTTGTTTGTAATTAGCTCTTAATTGGTGGTAGTTGAAGCTTAGCACCCTTGGTTTCTTTCTTCATGATTGCCATTTTATTAGCAGCCAGTCATTAATTAATCTTTTTCTAATTAGCTTATAAAACTGTTGATGGCACATTATTGTAAATGTGATTTTAAGTTCAAAGCTTGTTAATAAGCTTTCTTACTTAGAAGAACAGAGATAAAGAAATTGCTGAAAACAGTACTACAGTTCTTTAAAAAAAAACACTGTCTTTCTTATGGGGACTGTGTAAAGCATCTAACAGCTTATGGTTAATTTTTTAATGCTTTTTTTCCCTTATGAATGGGATAAGTTGCTTGAATATAAATCATCTATATCCAGGAGTAATTTCAACAGTATAACGTCTTTTCACCCTCCTTTGGAATACAGTAATCTACATATAATTTGAAGCCTTAATAGTCATCATTAAAACAGGTGTTACATAAACTATTTCACTATGAAATCAAAGTTGAGTATATGAATCAAAGTATATCTTCTTACACTTTATAGACCGAATACATACTATTTTTATAAATTGCAGGGTGAATAATATATACGTATATATATGTATATGTATATACACACACATACGCGCGCGTGTGTATGTGTATATATATATGTGTGTGTGTATATATATATATATACACATACACTTACGTGTTTTTTAAAACAGAACTTGTTGGGTTATGCTTTGAAAGTAAAAACTACTTGGCTTTAACTGATAGGCAGTCGTAGGTATAAAATGAATGATAGGTGCTTGTACCATTGTATATACACATAGATGTGTGTAGTACACAGATGTGTAAGTGTGTGCGTGTGCTTTTGGAGATGGCAGTGAGGTTAGGCCGTTGACCGTAACAGAGAGAGGACGACTGGAAGTCAGGTCGGAGTTTAAATGATTGGGCGGAGCCTAGCCTGTTTGCAGCCGTCACAGCCTTGGCATCTCAGGTGGGGCCGCGGAGAGGTACCGGTCCAAACGCAGACACCCCGAGTGTACTTTATATATAGCACACACCACACTGAATTGTGGTTTGAGTGAAACACATTAGCCACATCATACTCTGTATCGAAATATGCTACAGATTCCACGAAACTCCTGAACTGCAAGGTGTCCTGAGCTATTTATCCATATTAGTGCAAAGTTCTGAAAGTTGTAGAAAACACAAAGCATTATCAGTTCCTGGAAGAGCTTTTTCTTATTTGCTTTTTGAACTTCCCATGTTATTTCAACTTTGGCTATTTCTTTGCTTGTTTTTAAGAAGGCGTTTTATGATGCCGTGCAAGAGACACTAGAAGGGGATAGCTGACGAGGAAAAAATTAAAAATTGGATAAAAAGTAAATGAATAATGTCATATTACCAAAAAGATGAGAGGCTAATTTGTGCCGACTTTTTGCTAATTTTGTTCAAGCCTCAAAATGAGGAGCTGTCACCCGTTCTGTGTAGCACTGATGACAGTGCCAATGATCCATGAAATAAGCTGCCGCTGGCTTTGTTCTGATAAGAATGAACAAATCTGCACAATGTTCGGCTCCCAGAATCTCATTTTCATACTTGCATGCAGGCTAAAAGAAATAAGCTGTTTGCAGGCTTGATTAATCAGACATTGGAGGGGTTTTTGTCTCTTTGATCTCTTTCGTCTCCTAGGTAACTCGCTTGACATTAATGTTGAGCTTGAGTAAAGACAATCAGGAATTGTCGACCAAACTGATATAAAAATTAAAGACCTTAACACTTTAAGTACTCCAGTAATGGTTCCGCTTTACTTCAGAAAACATCTGTTTTCATTTAATTAAAGAACAAAAGAGAATGGCATAAATATTTTTCATAGAGACCTATTATTCCATAAAAAGTTAAAGTATGATAATTGGTATTTTTAAATAAGTGCCTTGAAAGTGTTCAAAAGGGAGGAAAACTTCATAAATCTGCTACAAGCTAGTAATTTTGAGATGAGTAAAATATTTTATGAAATGGATAAGAAGTTTACAGTTATGCTAGATTAAGCTGTTTGAATCAGATGCTTCAGATGATTATCAGCAAACTTCAGAATGGCAAAGGTTGAGCAAGAAAAACCAACTTTATTTTGAAAGTTTGTCTTTTAAAAATCTCTGCTGTGTTACAAGATGCGCCATTATATCTCTTTTACAACCCAATATGATTTACACATGCGAAACCTGTAAAATTGAAAGGAATTAAAAAAATGTCGCCGTGCATTTGCTTGAGGTTATGCAGACGCTTTTACAAATCTTCCAAGTGGCTGTAAAGATGAATGCCCCAAGGGTCCAGCCAGGGCCCTGCTTTTCCAACCAGCTAAAGCCCTTATCTTAAATCCAAGCAAAGTACCATTAATCTTTTTGAAAGACCTTTTATGGCTTTTAATATATCCCAAATTAGAACATTTTACACCCTTGGTTCCTGAAATATGGTGATAAAAAGCCTTTAGAGCTTAATTTTCCTTACCGCTTGCTCTGACCAATTTGCAGTTCTTTGTGATAATGTTTAGACACCTTAATTAAAATGCAGCAAAATATTGGATGTTCTATATGGAAAATGCTGATACTTTGGCTACACATACAAGAGATTCTGTATATATTTTTATTCATTTAAAAATTTTTCTTGCCACATTGTGTTGCTATAGTTATCTGATGACCCAAAACATTTTTTTTTTTTTTTTAATATAAAAACCATCGGCCAAGCTTTTGTGATGTTTACTTTGGGCATGAGGATGCATTTTTCTTCTTACAGGAGTGAAAGGATTCTCGTTGGCCTGTGTTATTTGTAATACTGAAACATAGCACGATATTCTTTTATCTCCGGGAACTTGGCTTCGTCATCTTGCCTGGGAAAATGAGTTTCTTCTCAACTGTCTCTTCCATAGAAGATCTTATTATCCTTTCATATTTCCAAATACTTCCGTTCTTTTTTTCTTCCCCCACAGGAATAAGTGAGACACATTTTAAGCGTGTGAAGGACACAAAATTGATACGACTTTTCATCATCATTACAAGCTAAAAGATTCTTTCTGTAAATACATAGACCAGGCTTGTTGAATGTTTATCAGTCGAAGAACATTCCATTTAACCTAACCCAAGGCAAAATACAGTTAGAAAATACACTTTGTACCCGAAGAGGTCTGTTTGAAAGTATTGCCTACGTACCCAGTCATTTATTACATGTACTTAGTCCACAGAAATGCGGGAGCCCTCTCGTGTAAATACATGTTTCATGCACTTTAATGAATTATTGTTAACAGATTCATACCATGTCTTGTGGAATGTATGCTCTGAATCCTTACTGTGGTGCTGAGTGCGCTGGCTTGGCCTGAACGTTGCCAGAAAATGAAAAGCGTTTACATTCTTAGAGCGCGTGACCGCGTTGAGATGAAGAGTCCCATTTAAGTCGAACACGCTGAGATACTCTTTGGTTTATCAGTCCCCAATCCAGAAAACCCACGTTGGAAAATCTCAGTAAGTTAGACATGTAAGCTACCTCTTAATTTACAACGGTTTTAGGAGATAATGTTTTCACGTGGTTGACGGTACATGGCGGATATGGTTCGGACCATTTTTGTTTTATCCTCCTTGCACAGGCTCGGTTTCAATAGGAGATGAACTAGGCGACCGGGACTTCTGTTGGGAGGTGGGCCTGGCAAAACTCTCCCATACCAAGTTGGCAGTTGATACATAACACATAGGAATATGGTTAAGTAGAAAACGCAGAGTTCCACGTTTTACCTTTTGCAGGGTGAGGGGCAGGGAAGATACTGAATGTTCTACGTGAGTGTGGAGAGACCTAGCACACGTATCAGCACAGGTAGCCAGCTGGGTTTTGCGACAGTAGGCCGTTCACTAGGTGCACTCGCTGCTCCCCTGCTCGCCCGCAGCACCCCACGTCCCCGGCTGCCCGGCTTCAGGGGGAACTGCGTGGGTAGTCGCGACCAGAGGACAGTGCGCAGAAATGACGTGTGTCACTTCCGTGCTAAAGCGTTTGAGAGCCAGTGTGAGACCCTCCAGCCGCCCCCTTCCTCTGCCGCCGCGAACCCGAAAGTCACACGCTGAGAGGCGGGCACCACGAGACGGAGGAGAGCCCAGCCATGCCACAGCCGACCAGAAGCGGAACAAAAAGTCCAAGGGCAGCCAGTGGGATTCGGGGATTTGTCTGATAAGTGTAGTTGCCGCTGGCCTCACGCGACAGGTGCCGACCTGATTTTCACGTTTATGGCAGATGGGAAGGTTTTCAGGGGAATCCGTCTTAATGATAAATTGGCCACACGGCGCCCTTCCCGTTTCATTTTCCCTGGAGATGATGATGCTGTAGCCCTTTGATTCTTAGCCCTTTCTTAGCTGACGTATCTGAACTTTTCTGTGATGAACACCCGGAAACCAAAAGACAACCAAGAGAAGGCCAGTTTTGAAGCAGCGCAACTGGCGACCCCTTCTTCCCAGCCCCCAGTGTGAAAAGAAGCCTGGTTTTGTTCAGTGCCATGTCTCCGGTGCCTAGAACAGTGCCTGGCAAAGCCATGTGTTTGCGCCCTCCTGATATTTGTTGAGTTGAATACTGTCCTGTGAAAAAAGATAATGAAGTGCTGCTCGCGTTGCTACGAATTTTGAGACTCTGAGGTTGGTCTGCTTCCCCAGGTGGGCCCTCGAGTCATCGGTGCCTGTGCTGTTGGTGTTGACCAGTTCAGCGCTCTGGCTTGATTGTTGGGTTGCTTCCATTCTTGGTGCGTATTCTTACCTGGACTGGAAACTCAAACCACTCCATGCTCTCATTTATAAGCCCCGAGCAGTGCTTGATCCCTACATGTTCGTTTCATCCTAAAGGAAACTCTTCTCCAAAACGAGCTGAAAGAAATGTCAAGCATGTGAAACCTCATTTTCCTAAATCAACTTCTCATGTGTGTGGTCTTAGCCACCCATGATGCCTCACCGTTGGCCAGCAGATCCCTAAAACTCGGGCTTTAACACATTGATTTGACAGCGGCTTCCAGGTCCTTTCTTCTCTTCCGCAAGTCTGTTGTCCGGTAACGTTCATTAGGGTGAGTCCGGGGAAAGAAAGGGAAAGAGACCCCAGAAGGAGATGTATATTTAGCCTTTGTTGTTCAACCTGGGTTCTTCACAGATATCTCTGAGCTATTCATATAGGCAGGTATTTTTAACATCAGAGCCGCCAGAACTGGAAGATGACCATCCTGTCCTGGAGATCCTCTCTGAGGAACAGTTCTGCAGCCAGAGAGGCCAGAGAGGCCTGTGTGTGGTAACCGAAGACGATGGCGTCGAGGCTGAAGGGCTGCAGAAATGCAGACACAGAGACTGTTTTAGGTTGGCTTAGAGAAAACTTAGGAGGTAGAGGTGGGCTGGGTAGGAGGCTTGGTTTTCATTGACCTTTCCGGCCCAGGGCAGATAGGCGTCAGGTGGAGCAGGAGTAGAGGGGCCTGCAGAGGAAGCACTTAGGTACTGTGGTCCGCGTGCCCAGCCTTTTCACCTCTTAGCACCCCTTATATTCTCTTCTCTCTCGGCGAATTAAATGCTGTTGCCCATCATGCAAAGTGCGTTTATGAAGCAGTAATTAGCTTTCCCATGTTTTATTAATCACATCTATGACTGCCAATCAGAGCTTCTGATCAGCAGGAGATAGCTGATGTGACCATACTGAGTTGCTGTAATTCTAGCCCAGAGCAAAGAAACTTGATGTCTCTGTCAGTCTGCGTAGCCTTATCAGGGGTAAATTCCTGTTTGGCCTACTGAAATGCTGGAATAGCTTGAAGATCTTCATCATATCCTTGTGGACCCTCGAGGGGCTCTGTTTGGGAAGGATTTCCATCCAGGAGACTGGCACAACCCGGGTCTAGGGCCTGTGGGAGGTGAGGGAAGTATGGGCCACACCGAGTGCATTTGTTTACTTTGCTTGTTCACGGGGGCCTGAGCATAAGAATTTCTGATTTGCGGGTATGGCTGGCTTAGCCGCAAGTTCTCAAGTGTTTGTATTACTGTAATTCTTGTATCAGCTGGAATATTTATTTTCACCTTTTTGTTTGTTTGGTTTTCTCCTTTGTAATTCTTAGCTTGGTGTGAAAATTGCTAAAGCGGTTGCCTGCCACAACTTTGTAAAAGCCAAAAGGGATGCTGAGAATTCACAGGTTGCTCGAAAAAAGAAGAAGCTTGCATGGGGGTGAGTTTAAGATTTTTACTGGTAATTCGAATAACTGCATAGGAATTACAGAAATCCTGGGATCCGCTGTGTGAATCCAGTTTGTGTGTGATTGTTCACTCATTTTAGTCCTTGTGTCTTTGCTGCACGTTTATCAGATTATAAACACGGGGGTATTTCTTCATCCCTTTTCATATTTAGTTTGTTATCAGTGGAGTATGTGAAAATGTTTCGGTTTATTTTACTTTGGCACTGAGTAAGCGTGTTTAGGAAAGTGTTTAGAAATAAATTGAGATTTTTATGTCTTCTATTTTAGGTTTGAAGCAAAGAAGAGATGGGAAACCAAGAGCAACATGGGATATATGTAGCTTGCCAGCGTTCCTCAAGGCATTTGAGTCTTCACTTGGGCTTTTCTTTGAGTCTTCAGCTGCTCAGTTGACTGAGAAGATACTCCTGCCGATGTTAACTGTGTCAGGGAACTGCCAGAAGCCAGAAACATAAGCGTAAAATGTGGGGTTTGATTATTAAACCTTTTTAGTCTTTTTCTAGAGAGTTCATTCTGTTGACACGAATGAGGTGGCATTCTGTTATTTGTGCACGAAATCGAAGTATCCATACCAGGAAGAAAGATAGGATTTTGTTAATTATCTATTTATGTAACCCTCCAGCATAAAGTCAGTTTTACTTTTCGTCTGTTTGGTGTAGCATAGTCAGTGAGCTCCTCGGACTTCCTTATCTGTCCCCAGCGTACCTGTACTTCGTCTGCAGTTGTGTTTGTAAGATTGGCATTTGTTTACGAAGGATTAGTCTTAAGTGCGAGAACGTCTCAACCGATACTTTTACAGATGACTTGAATTATCTTAATATCATAAAAGTAATTATTGATTCTTTATTGGCGGGAATAGAGTTGATATTTCCCAATCAAATGATGAAAGCAATTGATTAATTTTTGTATACTTTGAGATAAAATACCATAATTTTACGAAGGGCAGAAACTAGTATTTGGAGGAGGATTTAACTTTAGCTCGGCCTGGAAATGTCCTCCTAAATGTCTCTCTAAGCCTTGTTGTTCCTTAAATTGTGATACAGCTCTTAGGAGAGAAAATGGCACAACCGTACTAGCCAGTTACAACTACCTCCAGACAGTATAACTTGGAACCTTCCAGGAACATAGTTTGATTATTTTTACTCTTCTTCCCCATTCCTTCTTAAAAGGTTCGATGTGTTAATGAGGGTGAGGTGGATCGGTGCCGGGGAAGTAGTTGTTCTTAGATGTGTGTTTCATAGGCCTTCCTAGAGGGGCTTTGAGAAATCCCGTAAGAAGCTGGCAAATAGGCCTGGACGTTGGCTGGTTTGGCCCCTCCCTGCCCAGCGCTTAGAAGAGGGAAGAATTGCCCATCGCAGCTTTTGGCCGTTCACCTGCCTTCCTCAGCCTCCGCCAGAGGGTTTCTAGCTGTCTGGCGTAAACTTCCTCGGGGTTGAGAATGTAAATTCAGGAACACAGAAAATGAGTCATGATGATCGTTTCATTATTATTACTTTGTTATTTTTAGACTTACAGTAGCAACAAAATTTTCATAACTCATGGTAGCGCGTTTAATGTTTTTTCTGTGTTCTGGAATAAGTCAATAACCAGTTGGTATTTAAGAGAATAAAAATCCTATCTTGCTTCCACTTCGGTGAGAAAAGCCAGTATGGAAAAAGCAAGATTTTAGGAGGTTGTGTTTCTGCTTACAGAATTCATCACGAAAAGGTGTCCAGGCCAAATACTGGAAAATCTCATGTTTTATGATTTAATACCTCCCGTTGCGTTTACCCACGACATTACATTTCAAACTCCTAATAGGTGAATACAGACTGACGGTATGGGAATCTTTTCCCTAAAAAAAATCCATCGTGGGGGACGTGCCGTTACACGGTTCGGTGTTTTGTCTGAAACAGGAAGAAGCTGTCGTTGGGCAGGCGGGTGGGGTAGACGTTTGGGCACACCGGGCCCGGAGACAGCATCTCCCTGCAGCCTCTGCCTCATTTTCCTTCTCCTGTGTCCCCTTCTTGAGAGCATTTAGTGACCCTTGCAGGCATGTTTTTACCTCTGCTCATGCTGAGGCCTTGCCAGAGTGGCCTCTCTGGGGGCTGATCAGGGAGCCTGTGGCCTGAAGTCCAGCCATTGAAGCCCTTCTTCAGCCTGTCCCTCGCTGACAGTTGTGCTGCCCCGCCCTGCCCCGCCCTGCCCCGGGGCTCGGACACACACACGGAGCATTTGAACCCCGTGAAGGCGCCTTGGTGGAATCGGATGTAGCAGCGGACTCATTCGATGAGGGGAGCTGGATCTCATAAGTCTCCATTTTTGGGGGGACCTGGTTTGTGAAAAGCTCTCAAATACGGTACAGCAGGTGGAGTGGGGGTAAGAGAGGGGTTCGGGGGAGAGGAAAGGGCTGGTTGATTGACCCTGCTGACATGTCATTTGGGACCAGTTTTATTTTACCAGCTTTAATTTGAATTAGACATTTTGCTCAGTAAAGCAATAAAATGGGAACATTATTCTTAGAGCACCCATGTTGCCCAAAAAGCGTAGTCATTTGTCTTCTCCATCTGTCCACAGTGAAACGAGGATTCTTTTTGGATCAGTAATAACTTCAGTTCCTGAAGCTTCAGCATGTGCGTTTACTACTGCTCGAGTGCCTGAATTAGATGAGGGGTGTAAACGTCAGTTATTGTTAACTGAGATTAATATGTTTCAGGTCGTTGGTATGGCATTAACGTAACTATGATTTACTGTTTAAGTACTTCAGGCTAAAACAACTTACTAAGGAACAGTAATTTTGAGTTTTATAGCGCTCGTTCTGAGAAGTAAAGTTGGTTGGGAGCCCTCAGGATGTTTCTGATTTTCAGCAGAACATTCTATTTCTTTCACCAAAAGGAGAGTTTGGATGTATAATCTCAGGTTTGCTATAATTAGTTCTGATGACAGAGTTAAATACCTTGGCCCAAACTGTAAATCACTAGTTAAACAGGTTTCTGCAACTGATCATAAATCTCAAACTCCGTATTTTAAGCACACTTGTTTTTTTTTTTTTTGTTTGTTTTTAGAGAGACAGCTACGGGAGTGGCAGGCCAGGGGTGGGAATAAAATGTTATCTGAACTTTGAGTAACAGCCTAGAACCTCACATTTAAAATCTACTGATTTCCCTGATACCTTTGGTCTAAAATGCTCTCTTTTCAGTATTTTAATAACGTAGCTTACTGTTTACGCTAAGACAAGTTTGAGTTTAATTCTTAAAATATGAAAGTTAATTATCAAAATGTCCAAATTTCTGTTTGTTAGGTAAAGATACCACTGTTTTAGAAATGTTATGTCCTGCTAACCTATAAAAAGTACCATATGAGGTTGATATTTGAGTAAGATGCCAATTGTGTGTGTTTTTTTATGAGATAAGGCTTGGGGGAAACAAGGTAATGTTATGTCAGACCTCATTTTGGAAAATTAGCTTCGTGAAACCCAGTAGTCAAATTCAGAACCAACTGAAACAATTCAAGTTTTTCCATGTTGGCAGAAGTTGCTTTTATTTTTAGTATCTGGCAGAGCAACAAATGCTTTGCACGTCAATTTAATATTTTTTCAAGCCAACTGTTTATTCATTGGCTTAAAATTTACACTCTACTAAAAGTCTTAGTCCTGACTTTCATGAAACAAATAGTAATATTTGGACAAAATATGTACACGAAAATCTTTTTCCAAAACCAAATGTAGATTGGTATTTGTGGCATCAGGGCCTTTTAACATGGTAATGGATCTGAAAGCACTTTGAAAGTCTAAAGCATTAGAAACCCAGGGCAATGACTTTCAAGGAATTAATTTTTATTATGAAGTAATCAGAGCATCTTTCTAGGTTTTCAGATTTAAATTAGTGAGAGGCTTTCTGCTAGAAAGTGGAATATATGTTAGAGTAAATTTCAACGAACTATCAAACGATTGCTTTATCAGCATGTATCTATTCATGACCTCTGTAGCATACTGAGACAATAAGACCCATTTTCCATTTTTGAGGTTGGGATGTTCTCTATAGATTTTGATAAAATGAGCAGAACTGCATTCTTTAGTCTTTATTATTTTATCCTCCTTCCATACTACTCACCTTGAAAGAAACACGCACACACGCACGCACTCTCAGCGTTGAGCTGTCCTCCGCATCGAGACTCGGTGTGAAAGGGATTTGTGACTCCCGTCAAGAACGTGGCAGTCAGTATATAGCCAATCTAGACGGCCATGGAGAGACTGAGAAAGGAGCCCCCAACCCATTGTGCGCCAGCGTTAAAACGAAGCGTGTTGCTTCTTCAACAGTTTCTCCTTCTGAGTAGAAGGAGATAAGTGTTCGTTTTGCTAGCGTTTCTTCAAATACAGTGGTGCCATCAGAGTAGCTTCCCGCCACACCGGCCCCTGCGGTCTTGATCCCCGGAACACAGCTACAGGCCTTCGGGGAGACTCTCCGTTAAATGCCATGCAGTCTGCAGTGTTTTCAGACGTGCTTGTAAAATGAAGAATTAGCTGAGGGATACTTCTCTTTTTATTAGTGTTAGTAGCCGCTTTTTAGATTTGTTAGAAAAGGCATAAAAATGTTCCTTATTGAGATGACGTTTTTAAAACATTGAATTTAGGTACCTGCCTTTTATATCCAGAACAGGTTTCTTAAGGAGGTGCAGAATAAAAGGGGATGGAAGGAGAGCAGAGGGTAGTGCCCAAGAAAAACCTCGGCTCCTGGGTGCTCCTAGGCCCGGTTAGCGTTGTGCCTGCTCCCTGGCATTGCTCTAGAAGCCCCGGCCCGAACCTCCTCCAGGGGCCATGGGCTGCCTCTTGCTGAATTGCTGCAGGGGGCCTGCTGTGTGACAGGTATGGAATGAGGTAATCTTTTCCCACCTCTAATTTCTGAAGGGTGTGTCTGTCCAGTTATTACTTGTTCATTGAACTTAAAGGTTTAGAAACCAACAGCTACAGCACAAGCTGTAATTATTGATGTCTGTTTCATATTCATCTGTAAGCTCTGGCATCTGATCAAGAAGTTAATATATCACTTCATCTTCAGGCTGAATGTGCCTCAGCTATAAACATTTTATGGTTTGACGGGTAGTGTATAATTATGACTGCCCAGAATACAAAGTTTTCATTTGTAATGTGGTAATACTAGAAGAAGTAATTATGAATGTCACAGGAGTAGTGAAACAATGAAGCCTTCCATTGCTGTGAATTCCTCCCTACATAATATCTAAGAAACGTTTACTGAATACCTACCGTATGCCAGATAGCACGCTACCTCTTGTGGCTGCAAAGAGGAATCAGCACGGTCTGATGGGAAGTATTTGTAACCCATGTTTTAGACAACTTGATTTTTACCTGTCTGTGGCTCTTTCTTTGCCAAATGCAAAGGAGTGATCTACATGTGATAAGTAACCTGAACTTAAAAGTTTGGTCCCATGGGTGGGCACGCTTTGTCTCTAGGAAGGAGTTTCCTGGAGGGCAGCTAGCTAAGGCTCTCTCGCCAGCCTAGTGACTGATCCACACGTGCCCACCTCACGGCGAGTGGTGTTGACCCATGAGTTTCACTCTTTCCGAGACTCGCTACAAAGGTGAGGGTCATCGACGGAGTCAGGCTCGGGAACGCATGCAACTGTTTTTGCCCAGTACTTGGTAATTTTAAGCTTTATGTTTTTCTGAAATCGCATCAACACGTCCTTTACGTTAGAATGGCTGCGCCCTAGTGTCTGCCCGCGTTAGGGCGACGTCAACTACTGCAACGAATATGCCCCCCAAATAAGATGACTCAACACAGTAGAGGTTTATTTCTTGCTCGTGGGACAAAGGAGGCTTCTGCCCCACGTAGGCCTTGAGAGAGCCAGGCTGACGGCAGCTCTGCCCCCTTCTCGACCTAGTAACCCTGGTGTCCGCTTCTCAAGCTGGGAGGGAAACGAGCGCGGGAGAGCGAGCACTCGCGGGGAGTTTGGGGCCCGGCCTGGAAGCGGAACACGTCACTTCTCACTCTGCACCGGCTGCAGCTTCCTTAAGCCACCACGCCTAACTGCAAGGGAGGCTGTGACATGCAGACCGCCGTTTCTCAAGAAGAGGAAACCTCTTTTAGTAAATACTCAGCAGCGTCTGCCACGTTGCCTCAGTCACAAATGACCCCGACTTGGCGTGGTAACTAAGTTCCGCCCAGGCGTGACGTTGACTAGCACCAGCTGCTCTTTGTGATTCGATGTAGGCATTTTCACTTGGATGTGTTGACAGAGCTGATCAAAATAGCCAGTCAGTTACCAGGTGATGTGCGTGGCAGAGGTGCCACGGATGGGCCATGACGTAGAAGTGCTGCAGTAGAATTACGTGCTCAGCGAGGCTCACACGAGGATGTGGTGTTCACCTGCGGAGAGTCAGTCGAGGCTTCGTGGCCGAGGCGATGTGCGGCGGAAGTCGTAAAGGGTACCTGGGACCGTACCCGGGAGACACCGTTGAAGCGTGAGCACCCCGGGCAGGAGGAGCCGCGAGGCACCCTGGAGGCTCCCCGGGGAGTTGAGCGAGGTGGGGGGGGGGGGGGGGGGGGTAGCGTGGAGTTTGGAGGTCAAGCAGCTGTGTGACGACACTAGAGAGGGTGGCTGGAACGCGCTTGCCCAGCTTGTGAGACACGCTAGAAAGTTTGGACTGATGAGTCTCAGGAGCGAGGGGACATGCACACGTACTAAGCGAGCGAGAAAGAGGCCAACTCACCTATGAGGAAATGGTGGGTTGGAAGGTCAAACAAGGTAGGCCGGTTAGGTGGTCTCTGTAGCCCGGGGAAGAGATGAGAACCTAACCCAGGGCTGTGGGAATGGACAGCGTGAATCCCGGAGGTGTTCGGGCAGCAGACTTGACAAGACAGGGTGACCACGTGGGGTGGGCGGGGTGTGGGGAGGGGTGGGTGCCTCTGGATGGCCGTGTGGCGTGAGGAAGTAATGTAGGCCATTTTTAGCAACTTACTCCCATTTAGTCTTGCCAAATCTGACATCTGGTAGTAAGCCACCTTCAGCGGTGTAGGTGGTGGAATTTCACTGTGTCGGGGTGCCTGTGGATACCTCTGAGCCATCAGCAAGGACCCAGTGCGGGGAGGGCTGATAGAGTCAACATCAGAGGGCCCCGGGTATCGTGGCCAAATCCAAGATCAAGGCATGGTCACAATAGACGGTGACTTTGTTCCAGTTTTCCTAGCAGTGATGTCTCCTATGTCTTATGGAAGTTCTTTTTAAAGGTGTGTGCTTCTGGAAAAAACCTGTAAGGGAGGGAGTGACATTGGCATGGAAGGGAAAGAGCCAGTAGAGCCTTGGCTCTGTGAACCGCCCCCACCCCGCCCTTGCAGCAAAGGAGCCGGCCTCTCCTGCCCTCATGTCGGTCAGTCAGGCTCTATGGGGCGGAGGGGCATTACTTCCCGGGGCAAGGTGGCCTCCCTCAGTGGTGGGCAATTCTCCAGAAAGGGGGACCTGTTAGCAGCCTAAACAGCAGCTGGGGACGGACACGCTGACCCAGTAAAGGGGAGATACGAGGAACGTGAGTATGTGTGTGGGTGTGTGCGCAGACCATCGTGGGCGGGGCTTTCGGCCCAGGTCTGTCCAAGGGAGACTCTTTGGACAAGCAGTGTGGGGTGTGGGACTTGAGGTCAGAGGATGTTAATAATCCACACCTTGCCCGGTGACCTGAGTAAATGAGAATTGATGGTGCTGATAGGACTGATAGGATTTCAAATCCAGCAGGCTTCCATGTAGCACTGAGTGTTGGGAGTATTGATTCCAAGAATAAGTTAAACCCTTTAATAACCGTCTCTTGAGATACTCTGTAAATTAGTGAGCTGTTTAAAGATTAAGAAAAAAAAAAAAACACCACCACCTCATGATCACCCACAACCGTGCATAGAGCAGAGGTTTGGACAGTGGAAGAGGAGTAAAAATGGAAACCACCTACTACTATATGTGCTTAAATGTGTAGATAAATCGATAACTACAGATAGATAAATAAATACAGATATAAACCGAGAGAGGAGTAACTTCCAAAACAAGTTCTCTGGAACCTCAACCGATTAAAAAAACAGGTTTCTGTGGTCCAATAGGGGTTTCTGTGGTCAAATATGTTTGGGAAACATTGCATGCTGTCACTGTGACCTTGAAAGCGCCCATCATCAGCATATCAAAGGCTCTTATCACAATGCTTATTAAATTTGTTCTAAAATACGGATTTTTTTTTTTTTTGTCAGTTACCATTTGTTAACAATTCACATATTTAGTTGCAACACTCTGGGAAACACAATCTAACTGTACAATAACTATGGAATAGTAACATTTGAGACCCACAGCTCTCTTGCTCTGGAAACTTTGGGAAGAGGCTGTATGTATTTTCCATTCTGTGTTTGTTTGTACTGAACTCCCGTCCCCATCTAGTAGGACCCATCCTTTGTTTGAGGCTCACCTTAAATTCTCATACTCCCAAGTTTTCCTTGACATCTCCCTCCAAGTCATGGAAATCACATCCTTGGAACCCTCGTGTAGATTTCTGAGTCCAGTCCAGACCTACCGAATGAGCGTGTGGTTTGGATCTTTTGTTTTAAAGCTCTCAGGTGATTCTCATGCAGCTAGCTGGGTACAGGACTACAGGCCAACATTTTATGTGGATGAAAGGATGGGTGGTTGGGTGAATATATACATACCTGGTCCTTCCAGTTGAACCATTCGAAATCCTGTCTTCTTAAATATTCATGACTGATTGAGAACATAAACCTTGGAACTGTTGTTCCAAGGAACTCATCTACTGACTGTTTATAAAAACTCTTTGAGAATGCAGGGTTGTATTGCTCTGCCTTTAGAGAAATGCCTTAATCATATATCCCAGGAAAGTCTAGCAGGTTGAGAAGCTAACATGTTCTCGTTACATACATTGCTGTTGGAAACCAAACACACATTATACTTGTGTTATAGACAAGGAAATTGAGATGCCGGGAGCTTTAAGAGAGAACACTAAAACCATACCCGCAGCATAAAGAAAAGGTCAGGATTAGACCCAGGCCAGGCCTCTGCTCTTTCTCCCTCTTCCAGTGTTTCTCAAAGTGTGAGCCATGCACCATCTGCAGGCAGAAGCATCGCTTGTTAAACATGCAAATTCCAAGGTCCCGCTCTGGGGTTGGGGCCTGGGATGCTGCATTTTAATAAGCTGCCTGTGATTAATGCCTACTAACACTGAAGGATCATCGTCTTGGAGTAGCACCTCCTTGCTCCACAGGGAAGCAGGAACGGGAAAGGAAAACAAGCCACTGAAACTTGCACACGCCTTATCACAAACCGTAGGGAGGGGAGGTGTACTATGTAGTTTAAATACTGAGTCTAATTCCATTAATATAAGTGGCCATATCCCCCCACTTGGCTGGCTCTACTCAGTAAACCACTTTCATTTTCAAAAAAAAAAAAAAAAAAAAAGTACTGGAAGAAAAGGTTCCGTGTCAAAGAACTCAATTGGAATCCTTGCTTGGTACTTGCCTCCTTGCCAACAATGCTCAAAAATAAAAAAGAAAACGAAAATCCAAAGTCCCTGAACATAAAAGTTCCATTCCCCATGGTGGAGGGCTTAATTAAAGTCCTCAGATGTTTCTCTGCACCTTGGAAGGCATTTTTATGAAATCCACAAATTACCAGAAGTGGCTCCAACAATTCTTGAGGTCGAAAGCTGTGTAAATTGGGCAGCTCCATCAGGAACAAGCTGCCTTCATCTGGATTCAGTGTCCTGGTTCCTTACTTCTAGCCTCGTGGCTGTAAGGACCACTCAGGGCTGGTGGCACTAGAGTGTTCTCCAAAGTTAAGGGCATGTAACAGAACCTGGAAGAAATAGATCCCCCCCCCCCCCCGACTTTCTTTCCCGATTCTTCCAATAAATATGTATTGAGGACTTGGGATGTTCCAGGCACTATCGTAAGCTCTGAGGCTATGGCCCTGAAACAAACAAACAAACAAACAAACAAACAATTCTGAACTTCATGGATCTCACATTCTAGTGGGGAGGGCAGATAGTAATTTAATTGTATAACATCACAATGGTCCCCAGAGTGGGGTCCCTGACCAGGAGCACCTGGGAAATGTAGAAATGGCAAGTTCTCAAATCCCAGGTCAGACCCGAGCCAGAAACTGTTTTAACAAACCCTCCAGCACACTCACATCTGAGAACCTCTGTGCTCTCAAATGGTGAGAAGCTATGGAGAAAAAGAGCGTCCAGAGAGGGTCACGCTGATCCCCGCAAATGTTCAAAGAGTGAAGGGGTCCTACACTGGACTCTGGAGCAACCCAGATTCACATTCCAGTTCTGCCACGATGAATTGTGTAACCTCAAGCGGGTTACTTAATCTCTCTGCATCTTGGGTTCTCCTTCTGAAAAATGGAGATAATAGTACCCATCTGATAGGGCAGCGAGGATTAAAGGAATTAATGAATATGAAAGTACCGAGATCCCGACACATGGCAAATCATATCCGTGTGGGGGGACAGTTCTCCAGGGTCTCTTGCATTTCTGCACATCTCGCAAGCAAGGCAGTGGGCTGCCCTTTGTTCCAAACTATCTTTGCAAGGGTGTTTGTATATAAACAACCTTGTAAGATTGAGATAGTGCCTCCCTCTGGGGCAAAGAGCAGCCGTGTTTACTGTCCAGTATAATAAAGCAAACATCTCCCTCTGGAGCTAAGGCAGCCATGCTTACTCCCATTGTAAGAGAGTCAGTTGCCTGAGCTCAGAGTTCCTCTCCTCTAATGAGAGGCACGCGGCGAGCAGGTGGCATTTGGGCCTCTCAGTATCACATTGTGGAAATCGGGACAAACAATGCTGAGACCATGGCTGCTGCTCGTGAGAAACAAATTGTCCCTTTGTCTCTGAATCTAGCCACTTCTAATGTCCAGGAATGTAATGTCTCCCACCAGCAGCCACAAAACAGTGTCAGGCTAACTTGCTACCTTGAAGGAGGGTGAAATCTCTGCTCCCGCACAGTTCTTGATGATATTGTGTCCAGGCTTCTGTAAGCGTGTGTTGCTCTTACTGTTATTACTCCCCACTGTGTGCCAATTTTCTGGAAGAAATAGAGATGTGACTGGTGGCTCCAGACTTCAAAGAGTTTCCCAGTGACCCAAAGAGGTTAAATATTTACCTAGGGGCGCCTGGGTGGCTCAGTCGGTTGAGCGTCCGGCTCCGGCTCAGGTCATGATTTCAGTTCGTGAGTTCGAGCCCCACGTCGGGCTCTGTGCTGACCGCTCGGAGCCTGCAGCCTGCTTTGGATTCCGTGCCTCCCACTCTCTGCCCCTTCCCCGCTCAGGCTGTGTCTCTCTCTGTCTCTAAAAGATGAATAAACCTTAAAAAAAATTTTTTTAAATTTAAATATTTACATAAAGTTGACCTGAAGGACAGTAAAGCTTGGGTTTGAATGTAGGCTCTGGATTCTGACTAGATATGGGAACTCTCTAAGCCTCGATATCTTATTTGGAAGGTGATGTTAATCAGAATGCTTACCTTGTGAAGCTGGGGACACTAAGATCATGCATGTAGAGAATTTAGCAGAAGGCCTGGCATGCAGTAAACACTTACCATTAGCTGGTGTTACTGTATTTATTTTGTGGATAGAATACGATCAGGGCATTTTCTGTGCTTTCCCTGGATCTTTAGGGAGAGAAGACCCCTATTCTGTTCTGTAATGCAGGCAGAAGCTGCTTTATGTGGAACTAACCAAACCCCAACTCGGTATATCTCTGGATTCTGTCCAAAGAAATCCCCAAAGCTAAGTTCCTATAGGTGAGTTGGACAAAGAACTGGCTTTGGAGTCAAAAGACTCTCAGTTTGTATTTATAATTTAAGACTTAATATGATAATATAATAATTTGAAGTTTGTATGGTTGGTTGTGACGATTATATTAATGTGCAAAAATCTCTTAGCACGTAATACGTGTTCAACTAACGTTAGTCCCCTAGGCCTCAATACCATGCTTTAATGGACTGTTCTCCTTTCGTGACTGTATCCCTAGGACCTTTCACAACGCCAGGTACACAGCAGGTGTTCGATAAATATTTGTTGACTGAATTCATGAGCAAAACTCCTAACGAGTTAACAAATTATTATTTTCTTTTATCTCCCTTGGAAACATTTCTTCTTTAATGGGCCATCGCTATCTTTGTCTGAAACCACAGGATTCTTGACAAATCTCCTTATTCTCTCATTTTCTCCTCTGCCGCTGGTTTTTAACCTTCTAGACCTATAGACAGACCCTCTCTCTGAACGGATATACATGTAAACATACACACTGCATTTTGACAGGATTCCAATGGTTCACAGCCCTCTTAAACTCTTCCCATCTAGAGGACCCTGCTTAAACACTCCTGTGGTAGGGTACCCAGCCCACTAAGGTGGCTATGAAATCACATCCTGTCCCAAATCAGCAAGCTATCATGGACAGTGCACATCACAGTGGCCATTTCCTCTCTCTTGTCAAGGCCACAGAAGACTGACTTCCAATCTACTTGTGATTTAGGGGTTGCAAAGAGTTAAAGCGATTCAGGTCATTTGGGTTTCTTACAACAGACTTGTGGTTTTTGAGCTAAGCTAATGGAAATGTTATTTTCTTTTTTTTTTTTTTTTTTTTTTTTTTTTTGGAAATGTTATTTTCTAAAAATAAGTAATTCAGTCTTACTGATCATGCTTATAATCCTGAAAATTCTAAACATACTTTCTATAACCATATTTCTTCTCCCCCTGCATTCTCAGTTGTGGATTCTCTGCATCCAATGGTCAAAGAATAACCAAGCTTCTCTTGGCCCTTAGGGAACTGAGCAGTCAAGACCCTTCTGGAAGCAGAAAGGAGGATAAGGCAAGACTTTCTCAAACTAAATCATGTCAAGTGCCTTGCTTGACCTCAGAAAAATACTTAACCAGGGTTGGTAATTGACTGACAGGGGGATTCAAAGGGGAAAATGGGGAATGTGTGAAAACACTTAAGTAGAACTGCCCAAAGGAAGAACCTGAAAAGTTCAGCCATAGATTTTCTGAGAAGATGAAAGTGTACGGTATTAGCGTATTCAAGAATTAGGCAGAGAGTTTTCCCCATTTGGAAGCTAAGAAAGGAACGATCTGCTGCCCAAGACAAAGAAGAAAATGATTTGGGCCCAGAGGGAACTGTCACTCACATATACACTGTCCAGGGGGCTATAGGAGGATTATAGCCGCCATTTTGGCTTCTCTAGAGTGAAGCAGCAAAACAATGTCTGGTGGTTGCTAGGCAACCATTAGCCCATCGCTGCCCTTTTCCATTAAACATCATCTGCCTTCTTAGATTGTTTTAATTTATTTTTTAAACAGAAAGGTAATGCAACAGAGAATTCCCAGTGTGACCTAACAATAAAAGTGCCTTTGAGGTGAAGGCTTTGCAAAGATTAGATCACTCTTGGGTGAGATGTTAAAGATAGTGACAGTGGACTGAAACCTCTTTCCCCCCAAATTCCACTGTTTGACCTCATGTTTCCTGATGCCAAAATAACAACACTGGAGACATAATGATAATCTCAGAACATTGTAAAACTGAAGACCAAAAATTTTTATATTGATCCAGTTTGAATATAATCTTCTATATGCTCTGCTAGGACCTAGCCCAAGCTAGTACTTGTCCTAAAGCAAGTCTCTCTATCAGCAAAGAATGGTTGTCAGAGGTGGTGAAATGAAGTTCTGGGTCTGAGCAGAGTTGCGGACAGCTAAAATCACATCATTCATAGTCCCTGAGCATAGATACATGGAAATAACACCTGTTTATGTAAGGGACACTTTCTGGGACATCAAAATAAGTACCTAGAAGGAGAAAATATGAGTCTTTACTCAAAACCCATTTGCATGCAAGGTTTAGAGCTACATTAATGACTTTTACAAGAGGAGGAGGAGGTACCCAGCAAAAGGGTGTGAAATCAGGATTAGGAAAGAGTTACTGCTAACCTGTCGTGCACCATGAACGCACATGTGTTTTTAAATTCCAGTGGGTCCACTGTCTGCCTCAGAGGACCTACCTAGGAAAAGATTCGGGGAAAGAGGATGGGTTGATTCCACGGACCGGGCTCAAATACTTAAAGGCACACATGTAGAGTGAGCTCTCTCAGTCCCACAAACACCCAAGATAAAGGAGATGGGAGCGCGTGTATGGCCTGGGAGAACCCGTTCCAAGCCTGTTTCTCCTGCTCACCAGTTGTATGACCTTGGGCAACGTTCGTGTGTTCTTTATCTGTAAGTGAAGGTAGTAATATCCACTTCATCAGGGCTGTTACGAGAACCAAACAATATGGTGGATGGTGAATGACAGTCACCAGTGTTACCATTTATTGTTGCTATTACCATCCCCTGTGCTACTAATATGGTTCCTTTTTAGTGGAAAAAACAATGTTTCAGGTTGCCCCTTTCAGACAATTTTTTCTTCCTCCAGGTTGCCTTGGGTATTCCAAATGCAGCTTCATCTGCGTAAGAAGAATATAGAAATATATATCCATAATATTGCTCGGGACCCTTTAACATTAAGGGATTCCATAGCCATCAGATACCTGGCCTGTGGAGTAGACTCCTTCAGACAAAGGCGCATGATGCCTGCTAAGCTGTGGGGCCCTGCGTGACAGGTGTTGGTCTGACTGCCAGTGCTCATGCATGTGTGCTGAGATATAGCCACCACATTCTGACATGGAGCTAAGCACTTCCTATGCATTATCATTTAATTGTACAACTCTGTAAAATAGAAACTATTATCCTTATTTTACACATATGGAAGCTTAAGTGAGGAGAAGTTATAGAACGTGCCAAGGTCAAACCATGGTAAATGGCAAAGCCAAAGCCCAAAGCCCTGCTGGTGCTGTATTGACACATGGCTATGGTCTTGACAAGGTGGGACATCTGGTGATAAGAGAAAAGAAGGCTTGTGCAAATCACACGCCCACACGGAATTTTTAAGTCTCCCATCTTCTTCTGAGAGGTCTATGAAGTACAGGACTGACGGCAGAATTGTAAGGGTAACCTGAATTCCCATACGACCAACATGCACCTCCTTGTTCAGGTATTGGCTCGGAAGTAACAGCTGACAGGAGACATTTCCATGGGATGTGCATTTAAGGTTTGTGGTTGGCTGGGGGTAAAAATGGGAGGTAGATGAATGAATAGTGATTAGGAGAAGTAGGAAAACTGGACTCACAGGAATTTGGTGTCTAGATCCAGCCAAATGAAGATAAATTCATTTATTTCTTTCTTCGTTCAACATGTATTCACTATTACGCGCCAGTATAGGCCAGGCACTGTATCATCCTAGCAAGTTAGTGGCTATCAACAGAAGATTCCAAAGTTCACATGGAGAGGCAAAAGGCCCAGAATGGCCAACACAATATTGAGGAAGAAGAACCAAGTTGGAGGACTGACATTACCTGACTTCAAGATTTAACTATAAAGCTATAGTAATCAAGACAGTGTGGTACTGGTGAAAGAATAGACAGATCAATGGAACAGAATAGAGAACCCGGAGAAAACACCCGCATGGATATAGTCTACTGATCTTTGACAAAGGAGCAAAAGCAATCCAATGGAGGCAGGATGGTCTCTTCAACAAGAGTGCTGGGATGACTGGATATCCATTTGGGAAAAAGAAAAAAGGTAATCCAAGCACAGACCTTACACCCTTCACAAAAATTAACTCAAAATGATCACAGACTTAAATTCAAAATGCAAAACTATAAAATTCCTAGACGATAACGCAGGAGAAAACCTAGGTGACCTTGGGTATGGCAACGCCATTAAAACATTTTTTTTCAGTGTTTATTTAGTTTTGAGAGACAGAGACAGAACATGAGCTGGGGAGAGAAAGAGAGAGAGGGAGGCACAGAATCTGAAGCAGGCTCCAGGCTCTGAGCTTCAGCACAGAGCCCGATGCAGGGCTCGAACCCACGAACCAGGAGATCATGACCTGAGCTGAAGTCAGATGTTTAATGACCGAGCCACCCAGGCGTGTCTCATGTGACACCATTTTAAATATAGCATCAGGCACAAACCACAAAAGAACTAATTGATAAGGTGGACTTTATTAAAATTAAAAACCTCTGTTCTGAGAAAGACGGTATCAAGAGAATTAGAAAACAAGCCACAAGTTGGGAGAAAATATTTTCAAAAGAGACATCTGATGAAAGACTCTTACCCAAAATATACAAAGAACTCTTAAAATTCAATGAGAAAAGAAATGAACTGATTAAAAAATAGGCCAGCAACACGTGGGTGGCTCAGTCAGTTAAGCAGCCAACTTTGGCTCACTTCATGATTTGATCTCCCAGTTCATGGGTTCAAGCCCCGCATCGGGCTTTGTGCTGATAGCTCAGACCCTGGAGCCTGCTTTGGATTCTGTGTCTCCCTGTCTCTCTGCCCCTCCCCTGCTTGTGCTCTCTTTCTCAAAAATAAATAAACAACAACAAAAATTTTTTTCATAGGCCAAAATTCTTTTTCTTCCTTTCTTTCTTTCTTTCTTTCTTTCTTTCTTTCTTTCTTTCTTTCTCTTTCTTTCTTTCTTTCTTTCTTTCTTTCTTTCTTCTTTTTCTTTCTTTCTTTCTTTCTTTTTCTTTCTCTTTCTTTCTTTCTCTCTCTTTTTCTTTTCTTTCTTTCTTTTTCCTTTCTTTCTTTCTTTCTTTCTTTCTTCTTTCTTTTTTTCATGTTTAGAGAGGGAGAGAGAGAGGGAGAGAGAGAATCCAAGGCAGGCTCCATGCCCCATATGGGGCTCAATCTCAGGAACTGAGAGATCATGACTTGAAATCAAGAGTCAGATATTTAACCGACTGAGCTACCCAGGCACCCTGGCCAAAATTCTTAACAGACATTTCATCAAAGGAGACAAATAGACTGCCAGTGAGCATATGAAAACATGCTCCACATCATATGTCATCAGGGGAATGCAAATTAAAACAACAGTGAGGTACCAGTATATACCTATTAGAATGGCCAAAAACCAGAACATTGACACCACCAAATGCTTGTGGTTATATGGGGCAACAGAAACTCTCCTTCACTGCTGGTGGGAATGCAAAATGGCGCAGTCACTTTGGAAGAAAGTTTGGTGCTTTCTTACAAACTAAACATACTCTTTCCGTATGATGCAGCAATTGAGCTCCAAACCAAAGGAGATGAAAACTTATGTCCCCTAAAACCTACACATGGATGTTTATTCATAATTGCCCAAACCTAGAAGCAACCAAGATGTCCTTCAGTAAGTGGATGGACAAATAAACTCTGGTATATGCAGACGATGGAATATTTTTTAGCGCTAAAAAGAAATGACCTATCCAGCCACAAAAAGACATGGAAGAATGTTAAATGCATATTACTGAGTGAAAGAAGGCTACGAACTGTATGATTCCCATGGCTATATGACATTGTGAAAAACACAAAACTGTAGGGAGATTAAAATGATGAGTGGTTACCAGGGCGGGGGAGGAAAAAGGAGAGATGAATAGTCAGAGCACAGAGGACTTTTAGGGCAGCGAAACTATTCTCTAGGATACTATAATGGTGGATACATGCCATTGCACATCTGTCTAAACCCACAGGATGTACAGCACCAAGAGGGAACCCGAACGTAAACTAGGACTCTGGGTGGTGATGATGGGTCAGTGTAGGTCCATTAATTGTGACAAATACACCACTCTGGGGGTGGGGGTGTCGATAATGGGGAGGCTATGCATGTGTGGGGGCAGGAAAATCTTTATGGAAAGAGATTTTGGAAAATCTCTGTACCTTCCTCTCAGTGTTGTTGTAAACTGAAAACTGCTCTATGAAATAAAGTCTTTATTAAAAAAAAAAGAAAGAAAAGAAAAAAGAAAACAAAACAAAAGAATTCAGCCTTCCCTATTGCAGATGGACACTTCCCTCTTGTAGCTTACAGTCCAGCACAGGAGTAAGACTTTATTAGAGAGACACCTAACTACATAAAAAGTATACCTCAGATAAATGATTTATATATATATATATATACATATATATACATATATGTATATATATATATATACATATATATATGTATATATATATATATACATATATGTTCACTTTGAGGCGTGAGAGAGAACTGTGGGTAGAAGAAAGCCAGGAGGGGTGAGGTCTGAGATGAGTCTGGAGGGTCAAGGTTAGAATAAATCAGGTCCAACAGGACAGCAGGATAGAGATCCAAGCACTTCCATAATCACTAACATCTGTGATGCCTACCCAGTGTCTGGGCTCTGAGGTCGCAGGGTCCGCTGGCTGCCATGGACTGACATCTGGACCTCCCTGCCCCTGCTTCCCCCAGCAGTGGGCTCTGCCATGTTCTCAGCCTCTGGGGGGCATTGCTGGTGGTCTGCCATTTGCACACCTGTCACCTACTCTTAGCAGCATCATTTTAATCACAGCCTGTGTTTCCCTTTGCGGTTGAAGAGGTTTTACTCGGGGCTCTTATGTCTGCTATGATCCCCTGCTGCTCCAAAGGGGACTATGGTTCCAGAAGTGGCTACACTGTGGGGGGAATACGATCCCCAGGAATGCAACAACTTGACCACTGGCCATCCAAAGCACTTGCCCTTCAAGTCCCAGAATGAGTAGGCTCCCCGTGGCCTCCCCCTACACTCTGAGAGGAGGATAGTTCACTGGCCTTCGGCATCAAGCAGACACGTGACACCGTAGAACATCAACAGAGCTTGGTGGAACCCCATGCTGGAGAATAACTCCAACACCATCATTTCTATGTTTTTCTTACCGTCAGTTATTGAAAAGGATTTACTCTAAGAAACTCCTGAGTAGTTATTTTATCAGCACGGTTCAGTTGGTGATCCATTAGCAAAATTAGTTTAGAATTCTGTGCTACTTGTTGCCAAATATAAAAACTATCAAGGTGGCTGTTGGGCTTACTATTTATAAGCCACCCAGACCGCGGATATCGAGCCGTTTCTTTAGAATTGGCCTTTTCCTCTAGTTTCGATTTTTAACCCAAAAGTCATTGCTATGGATAACATCTAAACACACATCTCCTTCATGTTTTGGTTTATTGGAACTTTGAGATTGGCCCATTGTCGTAAATAACTCATTAAATAATACTTTGTTAGGAGAGGATAAAGCGTTTTTGATCACAACGGTTTTAAGGGAATTGAAGCCGAGGTTTTAAATTGCACGAAGTTCATCTTGAGGTTGGAGAATGTGGCCCTGAAGAGAAATATTTAAGGAGTTCCTGGAAATGGCCAATGATTGCAGCTGCCAGCAGCCAGCCTGCTTCCCCTGCCTGTATGCTATTTGCCTGCACAAAGCTGTTGGCAACTGCTTGGCCTGTGATCACACCCAGAAGGAGCACACGCTCCTCTGACGGCGGGACCTGGTTCTGCCGCTGTGTGGGCAAGGTCCACGGTGCATGACGCTGCTGGCTGAGGCCACCCGAAGACTGCCCAGGCCACCAAGAGTTTTCCTGCTGGGCCAGACTTGGGGTAAGTCTCCAGAGTCCTGGTCTGGCCCTCACCGTGCAGATCCAGCTTTCTGGCCTTGCCAAAGTTTCAGAGGTATTCGTAGGTGGGGAGGTTGACTCATGGGGAGTAAACTTATAAAAGCCTGGTTTGTGTAAACCAGATGCTAATGTATTAATTTACATTGAGAAATGAAACTACCCAGGGAACTAGACTCTTGCACTCATGAGTCTTTTCTTGAACTACTCAGCGAACTTGGGCCCTTGCAGAGTCTCTTCTTGTAAGAAAATGACACACAGGAAGCCAAAATTGCACCTGCCCTCTTTAGCCATGATGATATCCTCCGCTGGTCCCCACTCTCCACCCACCACCCTTCTGATGGGTACCATTTTCCTTCTGCTATGTCAATATCTTCCATCAGGCTACTGTCCCCCAGGCCTTTCTGAGGTGACTTTGTGTGTCTGTGTTCCAGTCTTTTAAGTACAGAGCTGTAATTCAGTCCTTTGAGATTAACCTATTTTCAGGTTCTTGGTGTTTGCGGTGAGGTGGGAACTCACTGAGGCCCTCTTGTACCTCTTCCAATGTACAAATTGTAGTAAGATCTCTGGTCTTTTAAAGAAAACTAAAACCACTTTGGGAATCTCTAGCGAAAGAGTCTGTGACGGAAAAGGGAAAGAAAATTAGTTATCATCAGACTTTTTTAGGTGACACTTTAGGTCGGAAGAAAATGGGGGTAACGAGGATGTATGTAAGATGCTCAAGTTAAGAAAAAGTGAGCCAAGGATTTTCATCCATCGAAACTGATCTTCGAGTATAAAGGTCATAAATGAACTATTACCGCCACACAAAAACTCAGGGAATATTGTTCTCGTGAGCTCTTCCTATGGAATTTAGTAAAAAATAAACTTTAGGCTGCAGAGACATGGACATAAGGCCTGGTGGTGAGCATTCTGTACACAGTGACTTACAGAATTGAAAATAAAGGGCATTAAGCAAGTGCTTGTCTTGTTGAAAGGGGCATCATGCAACCTGATCTGACAATGCATGTATGAGACAGACAGAAATTGGAAAGAAAGGAACAGGGGTTGCATAAGCGAGGGCAAATCCCAGCAAGGGATTAGGGAAAATCAAATCCCCAATCCCCAATTCACACCCAATAGGATGACCGTAATTAAAAAAAATAAAAAGGAAAATAGGTGTTGGTGACTATGTGAGATATTGAAACGCTCATACATTTCCGGGGCGGGGTATAAAATGATGCAACCACTATGGAAGAAAGTTCTGCAGTTCTCCGAAGAGTTAAACAGGGAGCTAGCACACGACCCTGCGCTTCTACGCCTTGGTGTAAAACCAAGAGAACCAAAAACAGATGTTCACACAATAAACCTGTACGTGACTGTTCACTGCAGCACTATTCATAACAGCCCCAAGTTGGAAACAACCCAAATGCCCACCAACTAAAGGGGTGACCTGCAAAATGTGGTATAACCATACCATGGAATATCATTTAGTCATAAAAAGGAACAAAGTGCTAATGCACATGACAGTGGATGAACCTTGAAAACATATGGTAAGTGAAAAAGGCAAGATACAAAGGACCACGTATGATTCCACTGATATGGAATGTTCAGAATAGGCAAATCCATAGAGACGGAAAGCAAATTAGTAATTGCCAAGCAGGGGGTGGGATGGAAAATGGGGAGTAAATGCTACAGAGTTTCTTTTGGGGGTGATGATAATGTTTTGGAATTAGATGGTGGTGATGGTTGAACTAAAAAACCCACTGGACGGTACACTTTTAAAAAGTGGTGCGTTTTATTCATGGGAGTGACATCTCGATGTAAAGAAAGGGTGAGTGCTGGCAGGTCATAAATATGGCAGCCAAGCTTACATTTACTCAGCTAGTGGTGCTGTTGTTCAGACAAACGTTTTGCAGATGTGATCTATGAGCCACCTGTACGGAATCACCTGAGGGAACTGGTCAACGTGCATTTTCCCTGGGGTCCCATTCTAGACCTCAAATAGAATCTCTTAGAATGGGGGCAACTGGGGCGCCCGTGGGGACACTTAGTCGGTTAAGCATCCAACTCTCGATTTTGGCTCTGGTCATGATCTCAAGGTTTGTGAGTTAGAGCCCTGCATCGGGCTCTGCGCTGACAGCTTGGGGCCTGCTTGGGATTCTTTCTCTTCCCGTTTCTACCCCTCCTTCTCTCTCTTGCTCTTTCTCTCTTTCTCAAATAAATCAACATTAAAAAAAAACAGAATGGGGGCAAAGAATTTGTATTTTTAATGAACCCTTGGGTAATTCTTTCACACAAAAATGTTTTAGGGGGCACCTGGGTGGCTCAGTGGGTTATGCATCCGGCTTCGGCTCAGGTCGTGATCTCACGGTCCGTGGGTTCGAGCCCTGTGTCAGGCTTTGTGCTGACAGCTCAGAGCCTAGAGCCTGCTTCGGATTCCGTGTCTCTCTCTCTCTCTGCCCCTTCCCCACTCACACTCAAAAAGTAAATAAACATTAAAAAAAAACAAACCCTCTACCTTATGGTTAGGGTTTTTGTTTTTTGGTGTGTGTGTGTGTGTGTGTGTAAATATTTTAATGCACAAGAGATGCTATTTGGGCTATAAGCCCCTAATGGAAAAACAACTATTAATTGAAGACGAACAGTATCATTTTGGGATCTCCCTAAGTCATCATTCACATCCACGCAATGTCCGTTTTTTTCCTCCTGTGTCGAGCCCTCGTTGTGGCGAAACACATCTTCCAGACATTCTTGAGAAAAAGTGCAGAGGAGATACAATTTATTCAGAGCTTGCCTGATTGAAAATGCCCTTTTCTACCCTGTAATTGATGAATAGGCTGAATTTGGAATTCTGGGTTGAAATTAACATTCCTTCTGAATTTTGAAGGTCTTGGTGCATTATTTTGTACTTTCCAATACTGCTATTGAGAAATCTGAAGGCGTCAAGATTCCTGATTTGTGTGTGTGACCTGTTTCTCTTTTTTCTTCTTTCTGTCTTTTTAAAAATCTCTCTGGAAGCTTGTAATTTCTTCTCTCTGACTCCTGTGTTCTGAAAGCTCATGTTGATGTGCCTTTGCAAAGTCTTTTTCAACGTTTTTGTTTTTTTGTTTTTTTTTTTTATTTTTGGGACAGAGAGAGACAGAGCATGAACGGGGGAGGGGCAGAGAGAGAGGGAGACACAGAATTGGAAACAGGCTCCAGGCTCCGAGCCATCAGCCCAGAGCCTGATGCGGGGCTCGAACTCACGGACCGCGAGATCGTGACCTGGCTGAAGTCGGACGCTCAACCGACTGCGCCACCCAGGCGCCCCTGCAAAGTCTTTTTCATATATTGTCCTGGGTAGTTAGTGGGCCCTTTTAATATACAGACTAATATTTGTCAATTATGGGAAAAGTTCTTGAAATATTTTATTGATTTTTCCCTTTTTCATAAAAAAATTCACCTATCTTTCCAGAATCCCTTGTTTTCTTAATCTATTTTTAAACATTTGTTTGTTTTTGAGGGAGAGAGAAAAAGAGAGAGCAGGGGAGGGGCAGAGAGGGAGGGAGACGGAGAGCCTCAAGCAGGCTCTGTGCTGACAGCACAGAGAGCTTGAACTCACAAACTGTGAGATCATGACCTGAGCCGAAATTAAGAGTTGGATGCTTAACCGACTGACCTACCCAGGTGCACCTTAAATCTATTTTTAAGGTAGTATTTTCAATTTCACCTAAGTTTTCAGTTGAGAGTTTTACTTCTATTTTTTAAATTCTTAGAGCTCTACTTATAATCCTCAGAATTGTCCTTTTTATACTCATCTGTTCTTGTTTCATGGTTGCAATATTTTATCTCTTGGAGGCTTGCTTCTAATTGCTATGGCTATCTCCACCAAATTACTTTTTTTTGTTGTTTATTTGTTTAGTTTTCTATGCTTTGCATTGTAATCCTTGATCGTCTAGTTACGTTTCGGAATGGACGGATGAGATGCTTCCTCAACAGCAACAAGAGCATGAGAGGAGCTCAAACACCGTGGCCTTATCCGTGGTAGGATGGCTAACTGGGCTACAATTCAGTGGCAGTATTTTAGGTCTTTCCTCTCAGATTGGTCACATTATCCAAAGACCCTATTCTCTCCTTGGAGGTTGAAGGCTTGTCTATCAGCTTTCTGCGACTGAAATGAACAAATGGGTGGGGATCTCAACTTCAGCACGTCTACACCGTCCTATCGCCCCGGCTTTGGAATGTTTCTCCTCCCTCAACCGTGTCTCGTATCACACTCTGTCTTCTCCAGAGACAGGGCGGGAAGGATATCAGTGTAAATGCTCAATGCTTATAGACAGATTTTCAGTTGGTCCTCATTTACCCAATCTCCTTTCACCTTCATATCCAGAGGTAACTGGGGCCATCGTAATTCCTTACCCTTTGTGCAGTGAGATGATCTTGGCTTTTCCCATTGGCCCCTTAGGATTTGATCATCTCAGATTTACTCCTTTCCAGTGTCTACTGATTCTGTTGCTAATGACTCATTTTTTCATGGTACTGTCTGTGTGTGTGTGTGTGTGTGTGTGTGTGTGTATGCCTTTTTAAAAAGTGATTTTAGGGGCACCTGGGTGGTTTAGTGGGTTGAGTGTCTGACTCTTGATTTTGGCTCAGGTCATGATCCCATGGTTGTGGGATCAAGCCCTGTGCTGGGCTCCACGCTGACAGTACAGAGCCTGCTTGGGATTCTCTCTCTCCCCTTCTCTCCGTGCCCCTCCCCCACTCATGCACACTGTCTCTCTCTTACAAAATAAACAAATAAACTTTAAAATAAAGCGAAATAGACTGGGAAATTCATTAGTTTTAACAGAAGTATATACCTATAGAACTCTACCACAATTAAGATATAAAACATTTCCATCCCCCCCAAAATATTTCTTGTGTCCCCTTTGCCATCCACGCCCCTTCCAATGTGTCCCAGGGAACTACGGATTGGCTTTTCACACTGTAGGTTAATTTGCTTTTTCTGTAATTTTCTATAACTGGAATTGTATGTTACGTACTCTATTTTGGCGGGCAGGGGCTGTCTGGCTTCTTTCACTCAGCATAATGATTTTGAGATTTATCTATGTAGTTGCCTTTCACAGTAGTTCTTCCCAAGTAGCATCCCATTGTATGGGTCTTTGTGTATCCACTTTGTGTATCACTTTGTGTATCCATTCTCCTGCAGAAGGATGTTAGGTTGTTTCCAGTTTGGGGCAATTGTGGTTAAAGCTGCCATGACAATTCACGCACCCATGACAATTCACGCACACGTCTTGAACCCCTGCATGGACTCTTCCATGAGTTTTTCACTGAACTATTTCAACTTCTTACTGAGTCGCTGTCTCTAGTCTTTCTCTGTGGCAATACAGCCTACACATTGCTCCCAGAACGTTCTTCCAAAGGCACAGTTCTGATGATATTACACCTTTACCGATGTCTCACAGTCTGTAAGTGAATCCAAACTCTTAATTGCCACCAACATCCAAATATCTATCCCCATCCCTCATAACCTACCCCTTGGCACTTTCCTCTGGCCACACCAAACCCTACTCCCCTCTGGAAGTGCCCTCCATGATCCCGGACACTTGGCCCTTCCCCCTCTCCTTCCCCCTTCCCCATCGCTGTCCCTCTGAGCAGCCATTTCAGGTGTGGAAGAAGGGCCGTCGCTTCCCTGAAACTCAAATTCACATTGGCTGTCGACCCCTCCTTTAAGTCTCCGACACTCTTTTGTGCTTCTCACGAAGCCACAGTTCTTCCAGGTGGCACCCTGCCTGTTGAGTAAACACGTGAGTAAATTTATCACCTGTGTGCAGGACATAGCCAAATGTGGCTTATCCCACATCCCTGGGAAACGAAACAAAACACTGAGTTATCCAGGTAACTGAAGTGCAATCCGCATTGAAAATACGAAACCTTTTATGGAAATATTTCCAGAATGAGTTACAAATGCCTCTACCTTCTGAACCAGATTTAGGTGAGCGTAATTGAGACATTGTAATGGGTCAGGGTAATCACTATAATCATCATTTATAGATTTGCGTTGTGGTACAGGGATGTCCACGGGGCAGCTGTGTGTGGAATTTTCGCCCCTTCACTAAATGACCCCATACGGCGATCCTTTTGTACTTTTATTTCCTTCCTCCATTAGGCTGTCATTTCTTACAGCACCGTGCCTCGTTACGGCCTTATGTTACTCATAATTACCAATGCGTGGCCTGCAGGGTAAAGAAATAGGTTTTGTTCAACTGCATGGACATCACATTCTTAAAGATAGAGATCATGTGGTTGCAATAAAATCATCCCAGGCACAATCTAGAGAACGGCTCATCCGTGAGAGCTGTTTGTTAGTTCATGCAGATTAGGTCCCGAGCAAAGGAAAGGCGGCCCAGAAAGAAGTGAATTGGTGATTTCTTGCTGTTTAGCTGCAGAACCGAGACTGGAAGCCAAGTTCGAGTGCTCACCACGGGACATACTCTTTCCCTCACAATTTGTTTTCAGAAAGTACGGTTGCAGGATTCTTCTCTGGTTTACCCCACATTTTGGGTGGCTGAGTTTCTGGAAGCACAGCCATCAGATAAGTATGATTTGACCTTGTCAATATTTACACATGTGGACCTCCTGGTCTTCCAATGAACTTTTTTGAGCCAGTGAGATTGAGGATCATGCCAGCAGCTGGCAAAGGGAGAAAGGGGGAGTTCCTTGGTGTGTAGGTGTCCCCAGAGGGGTCAGCTACTAAATATGCCAGAACGTGGGCCATCAGATCGCATGTGTTCTGCCCCCAAAGCTCCCCATCGTCATCTTCCACATCAGTGCTTTGCTCTGGACATGTTTTCAGGTAACGATGGTAAAGATTCCAGTGAGGCCAAACCTTACAAAGAGCTGTTCCCTATGTCCAGACACAGCCGGACTGCCTATCCAACGTCCACGGCCATTTCTTTCTTACTTACGTAATCCTAATCTTATTCAGGATGCAGAGACAACTTAAAATATATAACCTCCCAGCTCTTCTTGCATAATGTGGGCATGTGATACATTTCTGGCCAATGAATGGGCACGGCAAAACCTCGTGAACATGCCAAAAAGTATTTAGGGGGAAGCGTACCAATGTCTGCAATTTCCTTCGAAATGCCCCAGTTAATCAAGACTAGGAATTGATGGGTGGACAGAGAGAGGCCAGCAGGATAGCTCATGACAAAGCAAGTATGGGAAAACGTCAATGACAGAATCTAGGTGTCGGGTATACAAACGCCTCCTGTAACATACTTTCCACTTCGCCATGTGTTTAAAAACTTCTTTTCAGAATAAGATGTTGGGAAACAAACGTCCTGTGGAGAAGGCGTCTGGCCCTCAGCTTCCCATCTTTCTCCTTCTTTATCCCGGACCAAATGCAAAAAGGGCCGAGTCGTCTTATGAAAGCTCTGGAGAGTGAGCGGCCCACAGGACCTGAGAGCAGGCCGACAGAGCAGGTGGGTCGTCGATATATTCCTCCACCAGACACCATCGATCCCCTTGCCGCATGAGGCAGGTGAACCCTCGTATGTTGAGACCGTGTAGGCTGGATTTTCTAACGGATGCATCTGGATAGTCTAGAAACAAATACTTGTTTGCAGTTTCAAAGGTAGAGTGCTTGGTCGAGGGAGACCACCCCTAACTGCTTTCCCTCCCGGGTGCTGTCTGCTGTGCCGCGGTCGACACTTCTCTTGTTCTCAGGGCATGGGCTTTGAGGGAGGGTCTCAACTCTCGGGCATGTGACAGCAGCACGGGACAGGCTGTGGGCTCCTCCTTTCCAAGAAGCAGCTTTAGCCAAGCAGCCTCGGGGTCCTTCCTCTGGACACAGAGGTCACCTTCTAGAAGGGCAAAATGGAATGCAAAATCGAAGCTGGGATCCTCTGTCAAAGACTGCCCTGGAATCAGGGATTTCCCACTCAGGGCGGGGGGTCCGGGCGTATTGCCCGCACAGGCTGACGTGTAACGGAAAAGCGAGATCGCGTAAGTATGGCCAACCACCGAACGCCAATCCGTCTCGTTAAAAAATAAACTGCAGGGGCGCATCGGTGGCTCGGTCACTCACGTGTCTGACTCTTGATTTCCGCAGGTCATGATCTCATGGTTAGCGGGTTCGAGCCCCACATCCAGCTTTGCACTGACAGTGCACAGCCTGCTTGAGATTCTCTCTCTCTCTCTCTCTGGCCCTCCCCTTCTCTCTCTCTCTCTCTCTCTCTCTCTCTCTCTCTCTCAAAATGAATAAAATAAACGAAAAAAAAAAAGAATTTTAAGGAAAAAAATCAAAAACAAATTGCAGTAAGAGTTCTATTTTGGTTATAGATGGATTTTTAAAGATGTATACTTATTAGATTTCCTGCATATTTTGTAGAAATGGTCTAGCAGAGCATTCCCTCTCCCTTCTATTCCAAGTCAGTTTTTTGTCACCTGCCCTCATTTGGGTTCTGCGTCTCTTAGCATTCACCTTCAGGGAAGAAACACCACCCGCCTTTGATTGTTTCCAAGCGGGTGTGGGCATCCTGCTTCCAGGTACTGCAGCCGGGCGAGGTTAATACCTCAGTCTCCGAATGCCAGGAGTGGTCCAGAACCCTCTCCACCCCCACTGCTCCCCACTCCCCCATACCCCGCCCACCCCATCCCTCCCTCCCCGGGACGAAAGCTCTTCACAGGACATTTCAGATCGCAGAGCAAGAAAAGGGTCTCAGGATTCAAAGGGCTTCTAGAACAGGGTCAGATCTGACTCTGCTCTGTGCCTGCTGTTACAGTCAGAGAATGTATGTCCTCCACTCAGGCCTCTTGAGCTATTTATACCTCCGCCGACTTGGGATTGCTGGGGTGTGGTCCAGGAGACAGCACAGCGTCAAGGCCCTGTCGCCATAGGAAGCACAGCACGACACAGGAGTGACTCTCCTTTCACTGAAGCTCCCTGGGTTCTAGGCTCTGGGACCTCCAGGGTGGCCGAGGACCCGTGTGCCACATAGATTGGTACTGTTCACCAGTCACAAAGCTCCGGGATGCACCTCCTGGACACTGGGGGGTGTGGGGAGGGAGGTCGTCTTCCGAACCTGTCGGGTCAGGTAGGCAGGCAGCGGGGGCATGGGGGCAGCTTTCTGGGCCATGAGCCCGACCACCAACCTTGGAGAGAGCAAACTTGGCCTCCAGACGAGCAACAACATCCCATCTGGGTTAGGGGAGGACTAGGCTGTGAGTCTCCCGTGGGAAAGTCTTCTTGCACAGGGAAAATTCCCTAACTTACCTATTACATGCTTCTGATGCCCATCTCGCTACCTCCGCGTAGACCTCACTCTTCTGAGCTCAGATAATAATGCAGTTGCCAGCTGAACATCTCTTTACTCCCCTCAATGAGAAGGCCTAAGAAATCACAGGGGACTGTCTATGGCCATACCACCCTGAACGCGACGATCTCGTCTGATCCCGGAAGCTAAGCAGGGTCGGGCCTGGTTAGTACTCGGATGGGAGAAATCACAGGGGACTTAGCTGCGTCCTCCTCATTCTCCAGGACCCAGACTAGATGTCTCTCCTCCCAGGAGCCTTCCTGACTGTACGTCCTCACTGGGTGCCCCTGTCCTGTGACCCACACAGTCCCGTACAGTCTCCATCAGAAGCCTTGGAATATTCTGCTGTGATTCCTTCCCTGTGTCTGTCTCCCCCACTGGACTATAAGCTCTGTGGGGGCAGAACTGCACCTCTGTGTTGTCCGCGGCTGTATCTCCAGCTCCTGGTTCTGGGCAGGGTGCCCAGGCAGAGCTGTGTAGATGCGTGTTGAAAGCCAGCAGGAATTACTACGCCATTCAAACTTGCACACAGGTGGGTTTGAAGCATGCCTGTTAATGGCCGTGCCTATCTGCTGGGCTGACTTTGGAGGCAGTTTCCAAAGAGAAATTTCTAAGATGGTTTCAGCAATGAATTCAAGAAATCTCCCAAGCCAATTGCCTCTTTGAGTGAAGTTTTGTGCCTTTGAGTGAATATGTTTTAGCACATTAGTTTAAAACAAAACCAAACAAAAACAAAGGCAAAAACAAAGAGGTCTGGTTGAAATCGCCAAGCCTCCTTTTATACAGGTAACTGATAAAACACTGGTTCTTCCCCCCTGCAGTTGATCTGGCAATTTTTTCTGCACTTGCCCCTTTTTGCTTTCTCCAAAGGCCAGAGAGGGAAGAAGGTGTGGACAGACCTGCTGTCGACCAACTCTTTACTTTTATCCATCTTGAGTTAAAAAAAGAAAGAAAGAAAGAAAGAAAGAAAGAAGAAAGAAAGAAAGAAAAAGAAAGAAAGGAAGGAAGGAAGGAAGGAAGGAAATAATCTTGGGAATGTATTACAAACTGTTCATCGTAGAAGCCACATCTAAGAAAGAAAAGAGGGGAGAGATAGAGAAAATGAAGAAATGTTTGCAAAATGCCTACTCTGTGCCAGGCTGGTGAAGCACCTACCATGAGCTGTTCTAGACAAAATATGGAATTTGTTTAATGTTCACAACAGGTCCGCGACCTAGGTATTTTCATTCCCATTTTGCAGATAGGTGAACTGAGACGCTGCAATGTTAAGGGGAAGGGGAGAGGTTTAGTGAGTTACAGAACAGCAGGGAGTAGGGCCCTGGGATCAGACCACAGGCTGCTGGGGTTCCAAGTTCATTCTTTTCTCTACCGCTTTGCAGGAATGTTCAACCCTCATGACTGAAGCTGACGAGGGGTTTGCAAATCTGAGTTCAAACACCCAAGAGTTGATGAAACATAAGCAATGCTCAACTGGCCGTGAATGAAAAACGCTGTAAGAATAAGGGCTCCCCACCCCCCCCATCCCCACCTTGTAAGATTTATGCATTATTTCGTTGCCTATTGCTCTGGGGTTAAAACAGACCTCAGCCACACCAGTACAATAAAGCTAGGATATGAATCACAAATCACCTTACCTATGGTTAAGGTTTTGGGCATCATGGATTCTTGTAATTATCTGAAAGATATCTATGCGCCCTCTTTTTAAAAAAATGCACACATATGTGTATATAATTTAAGGAAGATGCAGAAAGCCCCAGGTTGGGAAGGGGTTGTTCGCAAAGCTTCAGGTCCAGAAACCTGGTCTAGACATTAGACTCTTCAACGACAGTTTAGGCTCTGTGTGTGTGTGTGTGAGTGTGTGTGTGTGTGTGTGTGTGTGTGAGTGTGTGTGTGTGTGTGTGTGTGTGAGTGTGTGAGTGTGTGGGTGGGTGTGTAATTATACATGTAGTGGAGAGCCAAGCCAGGGAGAGGTGGAAAATCAAAGTTAACCAGAATCTTCCTGAATCTACCCGGTAGGTAGAGATAAGCACCGGGTTTAGAGCTACTTTCGTGTGTATCTCCCTGCGGACCACAGCCTCCTTGAAGGTCGGCCCTCCCTGCCCGCAGCATTTCGCATAGGACTTTGCAACTTGCAGGGCTCTTAGTAGGTGCTTGCTGGCTTCACCAGCGTTCCTGTGATTCTCCAACCCCTTAGCCAGGCTTATATTTCACCAGTGGCAGATAACACTGTATTAACACAGAGCGATTGCAACGTCATGACCTGGGTCGGGTCCCTGCGCTGCTGTTTATTAGACTACGTGACCTTGGTCAAGTCCTTTCTCTTTTCTGGATCTCTTTCATTCCTTCGATTTTTAAAAAAATTGTTAATGCTTGTTTATTATCGAGAGACAGAGCCTGAGCAGGGGAGGGGCAGAGAGGGGGAGACACAGAAGCCAAAGCAGGCTCCAGGCTCTGAGCTGTCGGCACGGAGCCCGGTGCGGGGCTTGAACTCACGAACCGCGAGATCATGACCCGAGCCGGAGTCGGACGCTTAACCCACTGAGCCACCCAGGTGGTGCCCCTCTCTTTCATTCGTTTAAATCGTGCTCTTCTGAGGCATGAGAGGCTGAGCTGCAAAGTCACTGGGGTTACGACATGGATGATGCAAGGTTCAACCTCAAAGAGCTCTCAGTCTTGCAGAAGTCTTGAACATTAAAAAAAAAAAAAAGGCGAGGGTGATATTTAAAATGTTTACCAGCTAGAGAGGCACGGGTGCTAACCACTCAGCACACTCACACTGGGGCGCCCCCGCTGAGTACATCCGGTCGAAGAAACACGGTACCAAAAGGCCATTGCCACGGTTAGATGTAGGATTCGGTGATGCGAGATTCAGTGATGGCAGGAGAAGGAGACTGAGGTCTCCGTTTCCACTTACACAAAAGGAAGGGTTAGATTAGAACAGAGGTCAGCCAGTCACGAGTGGCCCGTGGACCCAGTCTGATCTGCCAGCTGTTTCTGTAAAGAGAGTTTCGTCGGAGCACCTTGCTTACTTGTTCACGTGTTGTCTGTATCTGCGTTCGTGCTACAACGACAGAGTGAAGCAGTTGCCACAGAGACTGTATGGCCCACACAACCTAAAATAGGTACTATCTGGCCTTTCACAGAAAAGTCCGCCGACCCCACACTAGATAAGCTGTACTATTCCTTCTATCAGGAACCCTCCATGCTTTTCTGAGCAGGCAGAACACACAGTCTGCCTTAAACGTGGTCTCCTCTGAAGAACTCCCAAGCAGTGAGTATCATTGGAATCCAGAAGGTAGGCTGGGCTCTGTCCTTTGGGGGAGGCAAATTTTTATCCTGTAGAGAAAGTTCTGCTCATTGTCATAACGAAGTCCACTGGGGAGCTGCCCATGTGTACCCGTTGGCAAGACATGTACTTGCAATGAAAAACAATGAAGTTTCCAGGAAGCACTGTCCACAAATGTGCTCATTTGCGCAAGAGCTGATCCACATGAGGGCTAATGGATCTATGTGGTGTGGTTGGACC
Organism: Panthera onca; assembly: GCF_046562875.1. Taxonomy (NCBI): domain Eukaryota; kingdom Metazoa; phylum Chordata; class Mammalia; order Carnivora; family Felidae; genus Panthera; species Panthera onca. The sequence continues at coordinate 13,144,624 of NC_138349.1, forward strand.
AGCTCGGAAATCATCAACCCTGTGTGGGTTTTCCTTGCACGACTGCAGGAGGAAGCAAGCATCAGGAGCTTGGCTCTATGAGAGGCTCTAATAGCAGGCTTGAACAGTTTCTGGGCGGGTCAGATAGACTTGAGCATATAGAGCGATGGGTGGAGATAGGCTGGGCTGCTTTGTGTTCAGGTGGTACACCGGTTCTTCCTGATTCCCTTCTTGCTCTCAGACCATCCCTTTATCTATTTATTTTTAAATTTTTAAAATGTTTTTATTTATTTTTGAAGGAGAGAGGGAGAGACAGAGCATGAGTAGGGGAGGAGCAGAGAGAGAGAGAGAGACACAGAATCCAAAGCAGGTTGCAGGCTCTGAGTGGTCAGCACAGAGCCCGATGCGGGGCTCCAACCCACGGACCGCGAGATCATGACCTGAGCCGAAGTCGGACGCTCAACCGACTGAGCCACCCAGGTGCCCCAAGAGATTTCTTGTTCATTTTTGAACCACTGTGGGGCATTACTGGCCTCAATTCTTTACACCTCCTGTATTCAACTTTTCCTAGTGACTTTCTATTCTTCCTCTATCTCCATGCAGAATGGCCGAATATAGTTGCATGCTCCTTGAACTTGGGCTTGGCCGTGCGACTTGTTTGGTTAATGATCCATAGGTGAAACGACAGCATGCCAGCTCTGATCCTGGGCTCATGTCTCCACTTGTCATTCAGTGCATCTATATCACTATAAGAAAAATATGCCCACATTAGGCGTAAGAGGGCAAAGGAAGATGGTCAAAGGAGGGTGAAAGATACACGGAATGGGGATGCCCTAGTCAACCAACACACCTGCAGTGAGAGCTGCCAAGATGTCTACAGCAGAGCAGTTGGGCCCAGCCTAGGTCAGCTAAATCCTAGCAGGAGCACAGATGTGAATAATAATAAATCATTGAGATAGTAAGCCGCCGACATTTGGGTAGTTTGTTACGCAGCGAAGCTAACTGATACCAACCTCCCACAAGCTCCGTAAGAGAGTTTTTATCAGAAAGCAAGAAAACTGTTAAATGAAGGGGCTAGAGAGAGTCCATCTACTATGTTTAGGAGCAAAGAGCAAACATAGGTAGAGACCTTCTTTATTCCTGGATTAGAAAGGAGGAGGAAGAAGGGGAGGATGAGAAAGAAGGAGGAAATAGGAGAGACAATATGAGGCATCTGATTGAGAGAGAGAATAAAAAAAGGTATGGCCTATCGCTTAGGAAGAGGAGAACACAGCCTGGAGCATTAGCACAAGACCATTATTTTGGAAAATATGTACCTCAGGAAGCAACAAACAAAGTTTTTGGATAGCTTCTGCTTGGTACTTGTAATAAAATTCAAGAAAATATGGACTATTTTCTTGAGAATAAGAAATTAAATGTAAGATAAGACAACAGTATTTAAAAAAATTTTTTTTGAATGTTTATTTTTGATAGAAAGAGAGAGAGAGAGAGACAGAGCATGAGCAGGGGAGGGGCAGAGAGAGAAGGAGATGCGGAATCCGAAGCGGGCTCCAGGCTCTGAGCTGTCAGCGCAGAGCCCGACGCGGGGCTCGAACCCGCGAGCCGTGAGATCATGACCTGAACCGAAGTCGGACGCTCAACCGACAGAGCCACCCGGGCGCCCCAAGACAACAGTATTAACAGTATGCACTCTCTTGGGTCACTTGCCAGCTGCCACGTGTGAAGGCAGTCAAACCACCCTACGGGGAGGCCTGTGTGGGGAGGACATGAGACACCCTGCCAATGGCCAGCACTAATTTGCCAGCCATGTGAATAAGCCACCTTGGAAGTGGATCCTCCAGTCTTCGGATGGCGGCTGTTCGACAAGGTGACTTTCATGACCCACCCTAGACAGGTCCTCCATTTCCTCCACCATTTCCTCCACCATTTCCTCAATGGCCTATCGGTCACAGTCAGCCCGATTCAATGCGGAAGGAACTTTGTGAGCCGGTGAATGCCAGGGGACTAGAGTTACTGGGGCCCCTCTTGGAGTGGGATACTTGCTTTTTCTAGAGAATGATGGTTGCTGACATTTGCCCTGTCGTTGCTAGGTTACAGACGCTGTTGACAGTGCTTTGCATGTATCAGCCCATTGAATCTTCCCAACAACCCCTGTACGATTATCCCGGTTTTATAAACGAGGAAACCGAGGCACTAAGAGTTTGATAAATGTCGTTTGCTCCGGATGCAGAAAACCCGGGATCAAAACTCAGGCCGTCTGGCTTCAGAAGCCACGCTCGGAAGCACTCTGTTATCTCACTCCCTGGTCGTACTAAATTCTGCCCCTACGACTTGGTGAACCATTGTCCCGTGGGAGTGGAAATGGAAATATCAAGGATGGGAGGGAGCTGGAGAAAGGGGGGTCGCTTGTTTGCCACGGTGCTAAGAACAGCAGGTCAAGAATCTGGAAGGCCCTGCTTTGCTGGAAAGACTGTGATCTATACCATGGCCCTCTCTGCACCCAGTGCCGGTGGCAGCCGGCTCCTTGTTTCTCATCACCGCACAGAAACGACCCAGGATGCCTTCTGATGCTGTGTGTATACAGCGACCAAGCTACCTGGGCATCTTCACACCTCCTTGGAAAAGAATACAGGTAACATTTCCCTTTAAATAACTTTTCCAAGTCGGTCTCTTAGCCGTTACCTGTTCTCTGCCACCAGGGAGTGCAGGCCGGTGGGGAGCATCTCATGCACCTCTGTTTGATGAGTTGGGGGGGGCCGTAAATCGTAAGTGAAAATTCAGCCTGTTCAGAATGGCCCCGCTTGCACATTTGACCCCAGGAGAATGTTCACTTACACCAGAAGAAAGCGAGCGGGTGTCCCACGGTCACCGGCAAAGCCCCTCACCCCCGGGGCCTCCGCCAGGTTTTGGGGTCTCAAAGGATGCTGCGCTGCCACTCTTGGTGGGGAAAACCAACAGGGTTTGTCCCAGAGGATATCAAGCGGGACCCGAAGTGGGGGAGGGGGTCGCCACGGAGGGAACCGCCTGGGGAGGACAGTGAATGGGAGCACTGCTATTTTCTCTGCTCTGACTTCATAATTCTTCTTTTCCTTTTTTCTTTCTGGCTCAGGAGATGATTTAACATGTGGCTCACAGCTGACTCTTATAGGGGCTCAGAGAAGCGACGAGAAGACAAATACCACCTGGGCACTTTTGCACCATTCTGTGTGGCTCAAGGATGGAGTCCCCCCCCCCCCCCCACCCCTTCATTTAGGGAAGGCTTGCTTTCCAACAGGAAGCGGGGGGAGGGGCACCGGGATTATGTGTTCAGGGATCGAGACGGTGTGTATGAGCTGGTGGGATCTGGTAAACCGTTGAGTCTGGTCACGGGGACCCCACTCTGTCTTCCAAAAGTCCTTGGCGTGTGTAGTCCAATCAAGTGGTAATAACAGGAAACACATACGGAGCCTTGAACTCTCGTAAGTGTAATATGTAGCAATCTTTTGAGGTGGGGGTGCTACCCTTCCCATTTTGCAGATAAGGAAAGTGAGGCACAGCGAGATTAAGTAACCTGCCCAGATCTATGCAGGGGTGAGTGGCAGGGCCAGGACTGTGGATACAGACAGTCTGGCTCCAGAGCCCAGATTCATAACTACCATTCTCCACTGATTTTCCAAGCAGGGGGATCCTTGAGGCCATCGGGCCCTGCCTCTCCCTCCGTCACTCATTCCTGAGCCAGTTTTAGGACCTTTGCGATATCTGTGTCCCACCTCTAATGCCACTAACGTAACTTTTTCATTCTCATAATTCACTCCGTCTACTTGAATACGTTTGTCTGAAATGAAACCTTGATATTCACACGAGGGGTGAAAACTCAGCATCGTTTGCCATAAAAATAGAGAGGAAATGGAAAAATAGGTCCAGCGAAAGCAGTGTGACTAACTTTGAGCTGAGTACTGCCCTCCCCCGAGTCCCAGAGCCCCCCGGTGCCTGAGTTGAGGGATGAAAAGAGGAGAGGAAGAGGTGTCACCTTCACGGGACCTGCCCCCCGGAGTACGCCGTGTGCCCTCAGGGTTTAGACGGAGGCCCAGGGAACTGCCGCACCCGCGACCAGCAGGACCCCCGACTCCTGAGCATGGGGCCCTCCGCGCTCATTAGGCACATTTTCACACGCGCTGCCCCCACCAGGTTAATTCCCGAGTTAATTCGTGTAACATACCTGTTGATGGGTGGCTCCGTCTCCTGCCCTCGCCCTCCAGTTCTCACGTTCCTGAAGCAATTCCTAACCTCCACCGGCCCCCGCTGTCATTGGCCACTCCGCAGGTAGCCCCCGGCCACGTGGGAACTTGGATTCAGGGCCCCTAGATCTAGGGGTCTGCTGTCACTGTGGCGGCTCATTTAACTTCTTTCCATCTGCCGGCGCCGTCTCCAAGTGGAGGCTAACAGCACTTTCTCTAAGGACCTCAAAGGGTTGTTGTCAGGACGCAAGGGAGGTCAAGGATTTGGAAACGCTCTGGTAGAAAACACGCCTCCGAATGTGCGAGTGTTCACGCCAACCCTCACTTATCCGGCATCCGCAAGCGATGGTTGAGAACAGTGAAGAAGGGGAGAGGCATTTGCCCACGAAAGAGAGAACTCACAGCCGGCTCCTGCATTTGTCGGACCTGCACGGATCCTGCTGCACGACGGGCCAGGTGCCAGCGAGTATTAACGAATTCGGACGTGACACCACGTGGCCCCGACGTGAAGAGAGTCGTGGTGTAAAAGGCAGGTAACACACAGTTACGTGTGTGATGGGATTCCTCGTGGTGCAGACCCTCAGCCTTCTCGAGACCCGGGTCCCGCAGGTTGGGTCATCTGTTTCCCCCAATCACACGACTTCAGAGCTAACAGATGAGAAATGGGCAGGGCTCTTTCTGGGGCAAGGCAAACTTCCTTGATGAAGAAGAGGGGCTGACTTGGAGGGAAGGGGTAAGAGAATGAAGCAATTTGTGCTTTGAAGTCTGAGGTCACTATCTATCATCTATGTATCTATCATCATCATCTATCTATTATCTATCATCCATCTATCATCATCTATTATCTATCATCTATCATTTATCGACCTGACTTATCACTTTATCTATCATCTATCACTTTATCTATAATCTAGTTTATCACTTTATCATCTCTCTAACCTATCACTTTATCATCTATCTAGCTATCCCTTTATCTATCATCTTTCTCCCTGTCACCTATCACCCATCTATCTTTCATTTATTACATTTTTTGTTCGACCCCCATCTCTGGAATAAAACTTCCACAAGTGCAAGCATGTTTTTTTTTTTTTTTCTCCCCAGACAGAGTATGTGGCCTGAGCATGCACTTAGGCACCTCGTACATGTCTGCTGGTTAACCTCCAACTCTGGGTTATCAAGGAAAGGTCAAGTTGTAGTTCATAGATTTTGAAAATAGAGCCCTTGATTTGTGCTTTTGCCCTCATTGCCTGAGACCTTATGAGGTGTCGGCGGGCACATAATTTCTGGTCCTGGAGAGCAGGGCCCCACCCACTGACCTTTATATCCAGCAGCAAGCCCGGGGCGGACACCCAGAAGCCACAGCCCTTCTCCACCTGGCCTCCTCTTGTGGACTTCCCTTGAGGGACTTCCCATGGAAGAGCTTCTACAGAGAAACAGGTTTTCTTTATTTCTATTTTTTTTGCCATTTGCCCAATTTTCTTCATAATTTCCGTATTTCTTACTACTCTTTCAAAGTCATTTAGAGGATAGGTAACTAGGATCCCTGTGATAGGACCGATGTCAAGAGCAAGGACAAGACAGTGACTATTGCAATTTACTTGTCCACACTCCTCCACTTAAAAAAAAAAAAAAAAAAAAAAAAAAAAAAAAAAAAAAAAAAAAAACTATAACGGCAAAAGTTTCAAATTAGCAACCCCCAAATGCCTTGCTTAACGTGAGTACTTTTTAGGACTACCGTTGCCATAGCAACCTGAAGCCTCTCTTGATGGTCACTGTACCCGATTCTATTGAAGCTAAAAATTACCTTAGCCTCGTGTATATGCTTGGCCAGCACAGTAAAGACTGGGTTCCAGAAAATTAAAACTTTTTTTAACCGGTTTGAAATTACTTCTACTGGACCAAAAGAAACCTCTCAAATCTAAGTGTTCTTCTTCTTCTTCTTCTTCTTCTTCTTCTTCTTCTTCTTTTTTTTAAAGGCATAATTTGTTGGACATTAAAATAACAAAAGGGCTTTGAGAAAGGATTATGTGTTTCTGATGTTTCACCACTAGAATAGATTTACCTTATATCTGACTGATGCAGTCTTGCGTTCTGAGGTAATGTTTTAGCTCTTTTTCTTCCCATCAATAAAGATCTCAACGATAGCACTTCGTTCTTTCTCTAGAACATTCCTTCAGATTTTTTGCTCTCCGTCTTGTAAACCATTTCAACCAGGATGGCGTACAAATTGGATGCAGGACTTCTGTCGGGGCAGGGAACTCATTACCAAAGGTTTTTATTGCTACAAGCTTCAAATGGAAAATGTTTCAAGTCTGAAGAGTTCCAGTGGAGATGCCCCGCATCAGCTGCTTTCCCTAGCTACGAGGAGAAGAGGAGAAGAAATTCAGTTCAGAGTTCTCTTCTTAACCCAAAAGGCGCCTGGCCCTGGGATCTCACTGAGCTCGGGGGCTGCAGAAGAATAGCCACTGGGGTAATTCTGATTTCAGAAAGAAAGCGCCTGTTTACAGCCCTGGCCTCCCTGGTAATCACGTGAGCCTCCTTTCCCCCCTTGCAACCTCGGCCGACTGGCCTACGACTCTCCAGGGCAAAATCTCTTTAAAAATTCACAGATATATCCCTCTCCATGCAAATCGACTGCAGAAACTACCCGGGCTTTGAATATCTTTTGAAATGGAAACAACTGTATGTAAATAAAGGGCTGTTATTTACCAACAAGAGGACAAAAGCCCCGGGCACCCCCTTCAGTTCAGAGCCCCCGCAGGACTTCTCTCCCCAGCAACTTCATACTTATTAGTTTGATTGCCAACTTCGGTTTATTATTCACAAACTCACCCTGAGCCCTGCCTTTGAATGCGTAGAAAAAAATGGTGTTTATGTTCCAGAATTTTTGCTTTATTCTCATGACTGAAGTAAACGATGAAGTATTTTCTGCCTCAGCAGAGCCAGCAGGGAAGAAACACATGTTGTAATTATCTTAAATAAGCAGGCAGGGGACTTGGCTTCTGGAGCCTTGTGGTAAGGGCCCCGGGAAAAAGTGGGGGACAGTGGGGTGTCCTGCCATCTACACTCAGCCTTCCTCGCATCTGCTTGCTTGGGACTAAAGGAAGGAACCGTCCCCCTTGCAAAGACGGCTTGTGTGTAATTTAGTGACAGAAATGTGCTTTCCGGCCAATAAAACACATACTGGGGGTTTTTTTTGAAAGATGAAAATTGACGAACATGTATAAACGTTTTAAAGGAAAATCATCGTATTCGGGCAACACAAAATGACAGGAGCAAACCTTAACTTTACTCAAAAAAAAAAAAAAATTCCATTAAAAAGTCATCACTTACAATAGCTTCTGAGAAATCTGAAACCAATACCTTCAGATCAAGATTCTGATCAGGACAAACCAATCGGGCGATTATCGGAGTACGGATAGCATTCAACGTTGGGCCTCAACAATAATCTCAAACTCTGGTGTGTATCTGATTTGGGATCCAGTTCCAAATCCAGTCAGCTTCTTCCATAATCAGCAAAATCAACTAGGTCTATGATTTTACTCTCGAAAGCATTTGGTACTGGGGGTTACTAGGCTTCAAAGAAATATTTTTGTTAAGCAATCTTCTCTATTGTCCTTTCTCCTTTCGGAGGCTGGGAGGGACTCTGGGAGGGACGCTGGGGACTGCAGCCTTGAGTGGTGATCCCCGCGGGCCCTGCGCACCCCCCTCCCCTCCCGGTTTCTCCCTCTTGAGAGGGGTGGCAGATTTATTTCTCCTCTACCCAGTGTGTTCCGTGTTCCTTCTACTACTAATTAATGTGAGAATAGAGAATCAAAGAGGGTATCCCTCCGAAGAGTTGTTTTTGAAGAGTGACAAATTAATCCCCTCGGATATGCCTGGAGGCAGGCAAGATATCTTCTGTTTTGTTTTGCAAAATTCTGCAATTAGACGTGCAAAAGTTCCATTTTTAGTAAAGATTTTGTTGACAAATTTCATCCACTTCAGAACACGCGCACACACACACACACACACACCCCTCAGCTTGTTCCCGGGAAACTATTCCTCAGGGAAGATATTTTTGGACAATTGGAAAAAACTGTGCCAAGGTCTGCTTTTTGCCCATACCTGGCACCTGGCAGAAGGTTCTGGGCTCTGAAATGGGGAGTGGGCTCAGAACTCTTCAGGGTGGACCCTGCTTTAAGCACAGAACTTGGACATCCCTGCCCTCATTTGTGCCCTCAAATAACCCCGGGAGGTATCATCATTACCGCCATTTTACAGATGAAGAAACTAAGGCTCAGAGCGGTTAAGGGACTTGCTCAGGTCACACAGAGAGTCAGTGTTGGAGTCCAGCTGCAAGCTCAGATGGTGTTACTCTAAGTCCCAACCTCTTCCTTCCAGGTCCTCCCGACTTCCTGCAGGTTTCATGGAAATGAGAATGTTAGCGGGACCCGTGTAGAACTCCCAGCCTCACTGCAACCCCAGTGAAATGAAATCTGTGTCTCTCTTGCAACTCGGAGATCCATCTATGAGCTGGCAGATAATTACAGGTCATGATCTAAAGTTTCGTGTTTCATTTTCACCTGAGGCCCACAGAATTAGGACATTAGTTTCTCATAAATCAGTGCCCTTCAATCAATTACGCTTAGTCACCAAGAACCCGTGAGCTGAGCCATCATCAGATGGGCTGGCCCCTACCCGCTCGAGGCTTTTGTCTTCCACTTAGAGCAGGTGATTTATTTATTGAAACATCGCTGAGACGGGAACGTCTTTCTCCCTTTCTTGCAGCTGTCCTTGGAGCCCATCCAGCCTTCCTCCGCATTAGTTTTTGTCTCGTTCGGTGTTTCGGGGGTCCAGTCTTTAAATCCTGGGGCCCGGCTGAATAAAATAACACCAAGATGTTGTTGTTGTATTTTTATCCCCAAGGTGGAAGGAGAACTGACGTTTCTCGAACCCCCTGCTTCACGCCCGCACACTGGACGCTAAGTTACGGCATCCGATCTTCCCTGCCGCGCTGTGTGGGGAGAATCCTGATTCTTGTTTCATTGTCCTGGGCCCCCAGGAGGTGGAGAACCTCATCGTTGAGCAAGTGCGTCCAGGACTGCTTTGCCCTCCCAGCCCTCCTTGCCCTGACAGCAAATCAAGAAATTCACCCGTGCGGCGCTCGAACAGAATGGCCTTCTAGAAGCTTGGCTCTTCCAGCTGTGGACTATCGGCCCCGCGAACGGTCGCCAGTTCCTTCCTCAAGGCCCATGCAGAAGGTGGGGTGTTAGGAAGGAAAATGATTTACCCCAGGTCTCCCTACATTTATTTACTTAGCAGTGGGGCCTGGTTTCAGAGTCCTGTTCTTCCTAATTCCACGCTCCTTCCACTTAATACCGCCTTCCGGTCAATATCATTTACACCAGTTACAGTTGGGAGGTTGAAGAATAGCGAGACGATGTCTGAAGACGAACTCTGTCTCCCCAGCATCCAGGAGCAGCGTACGAAAGGGGAGATGTTTGCCGATGTTCACCTGCTGCGAAACAGCGTCAGTTTCTTTACGCTGCCAGCCTGGCAAACGTCAGCTGAGTCCCCGCTTGTCCCTGGGGCTCCCGTCACTGGTGGGTGTTGTGTATGTCTTCAAGTCACGTAGTTAGGCTCTAGTCTTCAGGTTTGTACTGTTTGTGTGTGTGCAGCATGTGAGAAGAGGCTGATGGGATGTGTAGCCAAAGAGAGACCACTTTTCCAGGACTGAGGTACGGAAGCCCTGCCAAGCCTGGACCTCTGGCAAAAGGATCAGAGCGTTTCAGTTGTCCGACGGCCACTCCGCCATGCCTGGTTCAGGAAGAGGGCAGCCAAATGCCAGGCTCTGGGCTGGGGTGGAGCCCGGAAGTCCCAGGGACTGTTCTCCGGGGGCGCTTGTGCCCCAGTTGGGCTCTCGGAGGCTTGTTGCTGCCAGCCAGGATGGAGTTTGCAAGACAGAGAGGTGAGCCAAGCTTCTGTTCGAGGTTTCCCTCCGTGGGCTTCCTCAGGGCTCCCCGGGGTCCCCATAACTGGCTGCCTGGCCATACTTGGGCTCTTTGTGACCTGGCCCTCTTGGGCTGTGCAAATACCAAATACGATGATTGAAAGAAAGAGCTCTGGAATATGACAAACCCAGGTTTGATTCCTAGTCCCTTAAGTGCTGTGTGACCTTAGACAAGTTACTTAACCTTTCTGCGCCTTAGCTTTCTCACCTGTAAAATGCTGCTGATCTGGTAAGGACTGTGTGAGATCATGTATGGAAAGTGCTCAGTGCCTGGCACGTAATAAGTGCTCAATAAATAGTAGATCATTATTTTTATCAACTGGGCATGTTGACTACATAGCTTAAAGAATATTAGGTTTACTGTTGCATAAAGAGCACAGACACTTGCTACAACAGGGATGAACTTTGAAAACATTACGTTAAGTGAAAGATGCCAGACACAAAAGGCCAAACCTTGTATGATTCTATTAATATAAATAAAATGTCCAGAATCTCCAGACGCAGAAAGTAGATTAGAGGTTTCCAGAGGCTAGGGGGAGAGGTGAATGGGGAGTGACTGCTTAACGGAAAGGGGGGTTTCCTTTTGGGGGGATGAAAGTGTTCTGGAACTAGACAATGGCGGTGGTTGTGTTACGTTTTGAATGTACTAAATGCCACTCAATTCTATACTTTATTTTTGAGAGAGAGACAGAGAGACAGAGAGAGAGAGAGTGCGAGCAGGGGAGGGGCAGAGAGAGAGAGGGAGATACAGAATCCCAAGCAGGCTCCAGGCTTTGAGCTGTCAGCACAGAGCCTGACGCGGGGCTTGAACCCACGAACTGCGAGATCACGACCTGAGCCGAAGTCAGGCGCTTCACAGACTGAGCCGCCCAAGCGCCCCCAATTCTATACTTTAAAATGGTTAAAATGGCAAATGTTAGGTATATTGTCCCACAATTAAAAAAAAAAAAACTGTATAAAGCAGACATAGTTCACTCATCTCTGGATTCAGTTCCCTCGTCTCCTTCGAGATCACAGATCTCCCTCGACAGTCAGAGAGGCAGAATCAATCTGTGTAGTCGCTCTAATGATTAATTTATCAGAATCAAAAGGCCTCAATTTTTAAATAGTGCTTTGTCACGTACTCACCGCAAACTACGTTTGTCACCATACTGTGAGGTTGGCTGCAAGAAACATTGTTCCCATTTTACAGGTGACAAACTTGAGCATCATTGAAAGAAGGATTAGTGCTGGTAGTTACATATGCTGTTAATAGTGATAACATTTGGGGGCGCCTGGGTGGCTCTGTCGGGGAAGCGTCTGACTTTGGCTCAGGTCGCGATCTCACACTTCGTGGGTTCGAGCCCCGCGTCGGGCTCCCTGCTATCAGTGCAGAGCCCGCTTCAGATCTTCTGCCTGCCTCTCCCTTGCTCTCTCTCTCTCTCAAAAATAAATAAAGATATTAAAAACAAAACAGTGGTGACATTTTCTGAGTTCACAGAGGGAACCGGTGGCAGAGGCCGGACTCCTGTCCTTGTTTTCTGGTTCCTGGCTCTGGGCTTTGTACATTACGCGCAGTTGTTGACCGTACATTTTATATTACATGCATTACTTTAGGTTTATGTTACTCATTCATAAATGGTACTGGGTGAATGTTTATTCCTGGCTGACTCATAGGGAAGGACAGATCGTGTCTTTGTGGAGAGTTTGCATTTGGACCCGTGGCTTGCTTGACTTAACGGAAAATTACTGCCTTTACCAGGGGCCATTAACACATCAGAATGGGTGTTTGTCGAGCCTGGAAAAGTGATACATGATGCGTGATGCTTCCGTTATTCTTTGGTCCCCAAAGACTAACTGTTGGTGTGTGTGTTTAAACACCTCTCAAGTGCTAAGAGCCCCTAATGAGTTAAATTAACAAACCATTAGGGTTAAGAATAGTGGTGTATGTGGGTACAGTGTTCCAATTATGGAGCTGGACTGGAGGTTGAGGCACGTATATACAAACACTACAAACCCCTCCGAGTCTGACGCTGTTTGACCCTTGACAAAGTGTTTCCTTTTTGTTAGTCAACCACATATCACTCCTTCGACCCGGGGAGCTAAAATTGCCATTTTACAGATGAGGACTTCGAGGATGGAGAGAAGTGTCGAGGTGTGCCGACTCAGAGCTCGCGAGGAGCGTTTGGATGTGGGTTTCGGCACCACACCAGAGAGCTTTGCTGGTGAACTCACACGCTTGGGTTGGGTTGGGGCCATACACAGCACTTGTCGCATTATTACCAACTGCCCAGAGCCCGCCTCAGTACTGGCTTGCATATGACCTCCCATGATTCCCCTTATAGGTCTGACTTCCCTGCAGAGGCGAATCTCTTCTTTCTGTATTTGTGAGGCTGAGTTGTCTCAACTGTCTTATGAGTCCGTACTGTTACTTTCTTGTCTTGCAAAACATACCGGGGTCGGGAGGGCGGGGGTGGTTTCCACCGCATTTAGCAAAATAAACCATCTGGCCCTGGTGGAGGTTTTCTTTTCTTTTCTTTTTTTTTTTAACGTTTTATTTATTTTTGAGACAGAGAGAGACAGAGCATGAATGGGGGAAGGGCAGAGAGAGAGGGAGACAGAATCGGAAGCAGGCTCCAGGCCATCAGCCCAGAGCCCAATGCGGGGTTCAAACTCACGGACCGCGAGATCGTGACCTGAGCTGAAGTCGGACGCTTAACCGACTGAGCCACCCAGGCACCCCCCTGGTGGAGGTTTTCTAACCAAAGCCTAGCTCCCCGGGTTCAACGTCAACATCGCCTCTCTGCTATTTTGAGCAGTACGGTATTAGTGGGGGCTGCTGGGTGCCAGGGGAATTTGGCTTCTTCTTAATATGTAATAATTGTCATTATCTTTCAATTACTTAACAAACAGTGAAGCATGGGGCCATGGTATTTCAAAAGAGTCTCCTGGGAGTAGGACTGGAGATTTCCAAACGTTACCCAGAATTAGCTGGGAGAGGGCAGCCCTCTTAGGACATTCCCAGGGGAAAATGCATATATTATGTACTAATCACTCGGGGGGAGCCATGCTTATTTGCCTTTTCACCTTAAGCTCTGACTTCCTGCTAAGAGAGATATAGTTAACCCAGAAAAGGATTTGGTCAGGTCCCTTTTTCTGTTCTCCACCTAGCAGGCCTACCAAATAGTTTGGCAGAGACAAAAAAAAAAAAAAAAAAAAAAGTGAGAAGAAAAAAAAAAATCAATAAAGGAAATAGAGAGGCACCTGGCTGGCTCAGTTGGTAGAACGAGTGACTCTTGATCTCGGGGTTGTGAGTTCAAGTCCCACGTTGGATGTAGAGATTACTTAAAAATAAAATCTTTAAAAAATAAGTATCGGGGGGGGGGGGCGGAGAAGTTAAATCATTTGGTGTTGTGCAAACCCAAACAAACGAAGAAAACTGGATTGGATCCCCTTGGATTCATGGTAGCTACATTCTGTTTTGGGTTTGTCAATAAGCAGGTGTTGTTAAAATATTATGAAGAAGATGCTTGGGGCAAATTAAGCAGAGCTTATTTTTGTTGAGAAATACATTCTTTCCCAGTGCAATTGTTAATGTCTTAAACAAGCACTGCTTCCTATGAGAAAGTGGGACCAAAAAAAAAAAAAAAAAAGACCTTTTAGTTTTATATACAAGATTTGATTTAGATTTAATGTAGGATTGCAACGTTGAAAGGAGCTTTGGTTTTTCCGGTGGCATAAGAGCTAAAATTAAATTTGGGTTTAACTAAAAATCCTCAATGCATAATGAGGATTAAATGGTAGGGATCTGTCTGCCCATGCAACTTTTGATTTCATTTTGATTGGCGTTTTGAACACTCAGGACACAGTTAATTTTCAGGAGCAGAGACCTCAGGTACTCAGCTTACTAGCTTTGCGTGGGTCTTTATGCCAAGTGAATAACTGTGCACTTCTCGTAGAATCAAGGACTAAAGAAGTAAAGGGGAGAGGAGATTACCCTTTCAGAACCCCGATTCCCACTAAACCGAAGGCAAACCCTTTGTAACTATTGATCAGAAAATAAATCCTCTTTATTATTCTACAGGGAAACCTCTTCTCCCTCTGCTTTTCTTCAACTCTTCCTGCAGATACGTGGTTTATACAGACGTGGCATTGCTTCTCACAGACCTGTCAGTGTGGAACTCTCTGACCCTCATTGCTCAATGTTTTCCCCTCCTCAAAACAGGAAGTGAAAATATCCCAGCTGACAAGTTACACATTTCTGTGAAAAAAAAAAAGTTCCAAACCCTTTATCCCTTTCAGTTCACCCAGGAAGAAAGAGTGAGCTATGGCAAGATCGGTCAACTCATTGACCGATAGCTCACGTGCGGTATCTTAGAACAATGTTTTTAAATCTATTCAAGAGGCAATGATGTAAGGTACTTCAGGTTTTTTCAATGAAAAACTAGAGATTACGACTCTGGATGGGTTCTGAACACTTTTTGAGGGAACATAATTTTCCTTATTCACTCAACTTTGCTCAACTCACAAGTCTTTGCCCGTGTTTACTGGTGGTGGGGGGAGGGAGTGATGATTAGCGCATATGTTTATGTTATTTTAGTCGAAAATCCATGTGCCATTGGTAATGAATTGAAGGTTAAGTGACAATTTTTCTTTACAGCCACTCTTGTCGAATAGTCTTGAACTGAAAACTGGATTAACCTTTAATTACCCTCGACGATCTCTCAACCCCAAGACAACATTACCTCTCCTACCAGTAGCATTTGCATATACAATTTAATGAAGGAAACATCTGTTTGCATATTCGCTATCATTAATACTATGCAGATGAACAGATATTCACAACGTGATAGGCATTCGTGCTAACGTCTCATTTTCTTTCTTCATTTCTAGTCTTTCTTCCTCCACCCACGGCTGCAGCTGGATTTGGATTAATTAGAATTAAGGGCTGTCTAGAGCCAACAGCCTTGTGTAGGTAGGTGCACAAATGTCATGTGATCTGAATGCCTGCAAAGCCACATTTTATTCAACTGGGGGAAAACACGGCTGCGTCCCACAAAATGTATACTGTATAGGCCTGTGTGTGTGTGTGTGTGTGTGTGTGTGTATGTACTTGAAACAAAACTATGTCTTTCCCTCTTTAATCGAAGTTAAAAAAAAAAAAACGCTTCGTATGTCTGTTTTTGGAAATACTTGCTTTCGTACACAGCTTTCCTCTCTGATGGCTATAGCGAATGCTTCCTATATGGAGTTTCACGATTTTACCGCTGACAAAGCCCTTGGAGGCCAAGCCAATCAAACCTTTATTTTCTAGCCTGGCTACAGAGATTTGTCTGCAGTCCCCTTAGCGGCTAGGGAGAGAGAGCTGAGTCTGGGGGGCCCGATCCTCGTGCTTTATGACTGAATTGTGTTGCCTTTCTGTACGAATGAAGTTTCAAGACACAACAGGAAGTGACTCCAGTTTCATAGAAATCCTATGTGGTTACCACTTGAAGCCACTTTAAAGGTATCCAGATAGGTATTACATATAGAAAATGCATGGTGTAAACACAACCTTTATCAACAAACCTTATATCTTGTACACATGTCTTGTGATTCTTGCCGATGCAAGGCTTCGATTTTTGCACTGGTCCTAAGATAATGAAAGATTCCTTAAAGATTTTCAGGGCTTTAATTTCACGGTACATTTTTCAATATGTTTTTCAATCTGAAAAAAACCCGTGCTGCTCCTTTATGCTTTTTAAAGTAAAAAACTCTCAGTTCTAACTTCATTTCACCGCCTTCTGATCATAAGCCTTGAGCCAGGCACTGCTACCTTTAGAACTTCTGGCTTCTCAGCATATGCTGTGGAAATGATTTTACAGAGCTCTTCTCCATGACTGTCTTGTCTCATAGGAATGGAGACAATTCTTGGCTTTCATTAGTGAATCTATCCTCATTAATTCAAACTAAATGATGGTGGTGGCGAGGGGGCAGCCAGATTAACTAGTGAGTACTTTGAACCATAGACATTTTTTATGGGAATGTCCTATTCTTACTTCTATGGATGTTCTGCAATTAACGCGGGGCTGTGTCTCTAAAGGTCTTTAGGGCATTTGATTAAATCAATTGGTTTGTGATTTCATATCCATTATTTGCAGGCAAAGGTGTGTTATGAAGCTATAGGAAGTGATTTGTTCTCTAAGCATTTCACGTTCCCCTGAAACCTTACCTCCTTATTTATACACTATTCAGCTACACTATCTATAAAAATAGAACACATTTCTTTAAAAAAAAAATAAAAGGTAGAGCTAGTTCAGAGAGCATCTGGGTTATCATTTCCAAATAAATAAGATTTTTTTTAAACCACATTCTCCAAGTAGAAATGGACACGATGACGGACATAATGTGACTATTTGATTTAAAAAGGCATTTTGGGACACCTGGGTGGCGCAGTCAGTTATAAGCATCCGACCCTTGATCTCAGCTCACGTCATGATCTCTCGGTTCGTGGGACGGAGCCCCACATGGAGCTTTGTGCTGATGGAGACTGCTTGGAATTCTGGCTCTCCTTCTGTCTGCCCCTCCCCCGTTTGCGCGCGCGATCTCTCAGAATAAACATGAAAAAAGCAAAGGCATTTTGAACACCCGATGTGAAGAGAGCACTGATGGGGGGATGAGGTTTCTGTTGAAGTACAGTCATTCTGTACAGTCATTCTAGAAGCTCCAACTCCTGTTGTCTGGCCCAGTACCATTTAAACACTAGGTGATTATATCTATATCTATCTATCTATCTATCTATCTATCTATCTATCTCCACACTATAAATGCTGTGTGTGAATACCTGATACACACTGTAGATATTCAACACCAATAGACATTTGTTGGGTGGATGGATGGATGGATGGATGTGGCAGCATGAGACATCCTGACTCTGTTAGCCATTTCTAGAGTCTAAAGGAGCACACGATTTCCAATGACCTGAGTACCAATACGAGTTCCAGGGCAAAGTTTTGCAAAGAGCCTTGTCACTATGATTCAAGGCTCCTAGCAGTAACTGTTTTATCACGCTTCTTGTGGGCATCCAATGTGGGTTCCTAATCACTCTAGAACCGCTTGGGTCACAGTGACAATTAAGGTGTGTGTACTGGGGGGATTTGTAAAGAATCTATGCAAAACTGCATTTAACAGATCATTCAAATTCAGAAATTAGTTCCCAGCTCCATGGGGGCCTATATATTTTTTAATTGATGCTGAACCTTGTTTCTGTTGTGATTTTATGTTAGATTTGACCCATGGGTGCCCTCGTGGGTTTCTGGTCGTGTTCTAGACCCTAGGGTCTATGATACATGCTCTCAGGTGTGCTGATGTATGGGTCAGGAAGGCATTAGGAGGCGCAGCAGTTTCCCTCGTGGGATGCTAAGAGCACATCTGTCCATCCAGCGGTTATACAGGCTCCTGCTGTAACTGCACTTCACCGGCTTCTGACCTAGTTAGGTCAGAACTCCTGGCAAGCGATCAAGCTTCCGGTTGCATTAGGAAAGTGGATGCACGTACGCCTTACTGAGATGGACAGGAGGTTCTCTGGGGCAGGCCTTGGGTTTCCCTGGGCCCATCAACATTGGGGCGACACCGTCAACATTACATGGAGATGAGGAAAGAAAATGCTAGAGTAACATGTTTCGATCAAAAAGACAAGAAACAGAATAAGCATGACTAGTACTTATTATAATAGATTGAAATCAGTACATGTGTATAATCATAAATATACATACACCGGGGATGATCAAATCTCTTCTTAGGGGTGGGGATACCTGACCGGGAAAGTCTGGAGACCTGTTGTCTATGAGAAGATGCACCATATTTCCCAGGACAGTTGAGTCAGGGGGGGGGGGCTTGCCCACCTTGTTGTCAGTCTTGTCTCCTACTTCTTTCCTCCATTTCCCCGCCCAACTTTGAGGTCCCTGAATATGCTGTGCCGTGTGTCCCTCAGGGCCTTCTATCTTTTCAGTGTGGGGTTCTCTTTCCTTCTGCTTAGGGCATCTTTATTTTACTTTTTTGTAAGAAGTCTCCTGTATTTGTTAGGCAGCTTGGATCTTTCCTTCGGTGGGTGCTACCCACACCCTTCTCATGTCTCTGTTACAGCCCCTCAAGTGTATATCGCCCTTATTGTCTTCTGAGCCCCAGGAGGGCGCAGATTGTTTCTCATGCATTTGTATATGAATGCTTGCTGAACGAATGAAGGAAAGAAGTAGGACTGGGAAAAATCTTCCCGGACAACTAGCTGCACCTGTGACTCGTTTAGGTCACCGGGAGGGGTCGCTGTTGGCGCTTCCTGTAATGGAAAGAGCCCAGCTGTTGGGACTTTCCTGACACGTTTTCTCCCAATCGTGCAATCTAACCTCAGAACCTCCTTCCCCTACCCCTTCTCTCACCCACTCACAGGGGAAGGGGAGAAAGCTGGAGCCAGAAGACAAGCCAGAGCCTCTATGACAAGAGGTTTTTGTGCCTGGGATACGCCGGAAGATAAAGACTGGGAGCCTCTGGCGTAGTCTGTCCTTGCTGGATGGATTCGCAAATGCTCCGGGAGAAGTTGTCGCTGCCTTACTTCTTCCAGACCAGAGAGGCTGTTCTGGAACAGGCGGTGGAACATGAAAGAGGCTATTGAAAACGTCAGTGACTGGGAAACAGCAACCAACACCCACGAGCAGATTTTGTGAGGCATAAAATCACATCGCTGCTTCTGAACGCGGCCCGGCCAGGGACTCATTTGGCTTCCCTTGGAAAACTGGCTAGAAAAACGCACCGAACGAGGCTAGAGCTTTGTATTAACCATAATGTCAGAGAACGCATTGCCATTTGCCTTGACAACTTGAGTTTTTATTTATTTATTTATTTATTTATTTAATATATGAAATTTATTGTCAAATTGGTTTCCATACAACACCCAGTGCTTATCCCAAAAGGTGCCCTCTTCAATGCCCATCACCTACCTTTCCCTCCCTCCCACCCCCCCATCAACCCTCAGTTTCTTAGTTTTTAACAACTCGACTTTTTAAAAGACAAGTAATTATGTAGGAGTTGGTGAAAATAAAAAAAAGGGGGGGGTACAGACTGTCTCAGTCTCATCCTTTAAAATGGCTATTTTTTTTTTACTTTAATTCAAGGATTTTTTTTTTTTATACCTTGGTAATAAATTAACATTTCAAAAGTACTTTTACCTGCTGAGATGGTTCATTCCGCTAATATGGGTAGCTCTGTGGACTCGAATAATTAGTGTAAATTGCCTTTGAATAACACAGAGCTGGGAACAACTCTAACTTGCTAAGGCTTAATGCCCCTTCCCTACAGGATGAAGAGTCCTTAATGGGGCCTGGAAAAACAACTAATACCTACAAATCAAAGGAGAAAAGCCGTTTTTGATGCATTTGTCTGAGAGCGTGAGTTTTAAACTAAATTGTTAACACTTCCTCCCTGCTGAGGGTCATGGATTAGCTAGGCTGGGAGATTCTTTGAGAATCTTTCACACTGACCAGGGGAGGTAGGGGGGTTCCAAATACAAGTGTTTTCCTAACCCTAATCCCTACCTCCCTGACCAGGACGGCTCTGCATTTCCCTCTAATTAGGTGAAGAATTAGGAGGTGGGATAAATGTGTTCAGGGTTGAGGATGAAGTGATTAGTTCACTCCAGACCATGATAGCGATTTCTAGGCGCTGCTTAGTTCCTTTCAAGATAACAACTTTTCTCTTTTTCACAAAAACGTATTCAAGCAAACCTCCAACATGTATGGATGAGCAGTGATAATTATCTCTGGGCAAACAGATTGACAAACTATTTTTACTCTCCTCCGTATTTATTTAATTTTCATAACGTTTTTATCCCGTCGAGGAATGTCTAGAAGTAGCTTTTAATCGGACCCAAGTATTATAATTATTTATGCAATCTGAACAAGATCTAATAAACTAACCCCCCCCAAAATGTATTCACATTTAAATGATCCTTTCAGTAAAAGGGGGGGGGGAGAGGGACATGTTGCTTTAGGACCTGTCTGCAGTAAAACCATTTTGACACTTTTTCTGCATATGAATAGATACTACCTTGTATGCCTTTTTTTTCCCTCCCTGAAGATCTTGTAGATATTCTTTACTGTAGCGTAATTCTAAACTTCGGGCTGATTAAAGCAGTTACTGAATAACTCTGAACTCTGGGGGTGTTAGCAAGCTTCATCCATGATGAATATCGCAGGGCTACCTAGACCTCTAAATCAGTTTCTACATGCGAAAAACCCGGCCAGGGACCGAAAAGAACACATCATCTTTTACACGCAGGCCATCAGTTCCAGAATCGCACCCACCAAGTTTCCCCTCTGCTTGTGCCCTTTTCAGCTCTCACTTGGAGACTGAACATCTTGCCCTTTTGTCTTACCTGGTCTGAATCTTGTGGGCCATAAACAGAACCTCAGGGTAAAGAAAAGCGATAGCAACAAATGACAAAACACAGCGTTCTACCTCCTTTCGGAGCGCGTTGGAAGGCCCGAGGCATGATTCCCCTTGGTTCCGTTGGGAGGCTGGTGAAAGGCAACGATCTAATGGTGACCTTTGGGAACAACTTCTCCCTATTTCGTCCCCTTTGGACGTTCGTCTCTGAGGATTAGAAATGAGCCAGAGCAAGATAGAAGGGAAAAGTGAAACTGTATAGATGCCTGCGTCCCCACCTCCGGGTTTGAATTCTGAGTTAGCCTCAGGAAGGCCCATCAGATTATTATTATCACTGTTATTTTAAACCAAGCTTCTTTTAAACTGCATATGTTTTCCTTTCCAATAGTACAAGTAAAATATCATGGCTGGTTTAAGGTATGATGTCTGCATAATGCCCAATTGCGCTGTATAAGACAGATCACACTACATTAGCCAGGATTATGTTGCCTCTTGATCTTATCAGCTTTGCTTCCTACGCTACGAAAAGATCTAACACACTGCTGGTTAGCAGTTTGGCTTAGACAATCTCCACAGTCATCCATCACTGTCCCTGGTTAGCAGGAGGCATTAGGCACAAAGCTAGGGGACATGACGCAGCTGACAGGCTCTTCCCAAGCCCACTCTCTAATTTCACATTTACAAGGCTCTTCTTATGCTTGTCCTTCCTTCCTAGTGAAGCTTTCTTTTCCTTCGTAAGAGGAAATCGATACCCTTCGCCTTCTGAAATCTGATGCAGACTGTTGGACGTCTCAATCGTTTGTTTGCTTGTTTTTAAGTCCTTAACAACTGTAGATAAGAGACGGAGCAAATGTATAAGGTAAAATATAGTCCTGAGCTAAAAAGAGGGTAGTAAGTCAGATGCCCCAGGGAGAAGAAACTAATTAGTAGATTAAATCTGACCAATCCCATCTTCTGGATAAACCCCGGGCCCACAGTGGGAATCCTCCGCAGAAAGAGTGCGGCCAGTGGCGCAGTTGGGACTTGGCGTTTTGGTTTTTCATCGAATTTGGGATTTATTCCCAACTTCTCCATTTCTGCTTTAAAGTGGCTCTTTTACACAGCCCCAGGAGTTAGCGAGGACATCTGGATTCCGATCCACTCTAAGTCAGAACAGAGGGCACCAGTCCACCAGTGACGCGGGCATCATGGACAGCCTCATCCGGAGACGGGAAACAGCACGAGACCGGAAAACAGAAGCCATTCCCCTATTTGTGGTCACAACCTGATCGGATCGAGCATTACTGGGGCCCCCAGTAGAAATATCTGTGCGTCAAGTAGTAAACTTGATAATTGTAAGAATACATTTAATGCCGCGGGAGAGAATGCCAAACCAGAAGATTAACATTTCTGTTACATAATTACGAGTTCAAGGAGTTCAGCCTCTTATCACTTTACGGTGAGTCTAGAAAAGTAGGAGTGATCCTCTTTAAGTTGTAATTATTTAAGTGAGATGTGAGGTCCGGCGGCCTTATTCTTACCCTTCCGGGCTGGCAGACGTTGGTGTGCAGAATCGGTGCGAGAAGGCACAGCACACCATCACAGGGAGACATGTTTGATTATTCTTTAAAACCAACTAAGAGAAGTTAATCTCATTGAACTTCTTTTTATTCAACAAAAGAGTTGGATGTTTCCAAGTCTAATGTGACTATGATGTTCATTAAATGGACTTCTTTACACCTTTAAATGGATTAACGGCACACCTTCACAGTCTAATTATTATACATGTCATTCAAAAAAATCACAGATCTAATTCAGGGGATGATAAAGGCCTTTCTTTTACAACTCTCGGAAAGACAGTGCAGTAAATGGATTTGATTTTTATCTGTGTCACTTTTTTTTTTTTTTTTAAAGGGCACACGTTGCTTCTAGGAGGTAGGAGGGGAGGACGGTACTGAATGTGCAGAGTTTTTCTGCCCTAGTAATTTTAGTTTGGAGATTTAGGAGCCCCCCATGCCGGACTCGCTTGCCCTTCTGGACTCACTGTGCCAGGTACCTTAGGGGTTCCTCCCGCCTAAGCCTGCTCAGCTAATGACTTCAGTCTGTCCAAGACAGCTCGTAGTCAGATAAGCGATAAATTATGCACGGCCCCCTTTTAGTCTTAGGCCTTTGGGGCTTCTCGGAGTTCCTTTACCAGGACCTTTCTTGAAAGCAAGAGAAACGCTCTCACCAGGCCCCTAGAAACAGCAGTTCAGTTAACACGTACACATCCTATATCAACTATCTTTGGACCTCTACTTGTCTCCTTTTTTTTTTTTTTTTTTTTTTTTTTAATCGGGGGAACATTAAACTTGTTGCACTCTGGAAGTTCGTTGGTGTCCCAAGGATGTCACAGGCCTTGCTTGGCTCAGGTGGGTACAGAATGTTCTAGATGCTATCAGAAATAGGCAGGGACATTTCTTTCCTGAGCATTCAGCCTAAGAGAGATTAACATGTAATTCTGTAAGTCGAGAAAGTCTCTAAATTGTCCATAGGAGAGGGGTTAGAGCTGGCGATCTGGTTAGACGTTGATTCTAGAGGTCTTGCTTTGAGGTTGTGCTTGCTTAGTGAGCTCTCACCCTATTTTTCACTCATGTCGTATCTTATATGGAGTTGTTTTGGAGTGGTAGACGGAGATGTGGGGGGAGAAATGAAGCACCTGTCTTTCTCTTGGGGTCATCGCTGGACATCTCCCAGTCCGGGCTCCTCCAAAGGAGGCTGGAAGGGGGAGGGGGACCCAGGCTGGGTCACAGGTGGGAATGTAAAGTGTGTCTTTGGAGCATCCTTATGGCGTAGTGGAAGGAATGTACACTGTGTCCGTACTACCGGGTGGGAAGGCCAGTGCTCCTGCTTCCAGAGATGTGAGTGGCAACAAGTTACTCACCCTCTTTAAGCCTCAATTTCCTTATCTGTAAGCAGGGATAATTATACCCATCTTACCATGTTCTTGTGGGCATTTAGAAGCAGTAAATATTTGAAGGGTCTAGCACAGTGCCTGGCACACAGTAGGTGTTCAATAAATACAGGTCGCTGTGTCCTTCCCTATCCTCCCCCTCTCCCTTGCTCCGTGCCGCATATTAACCCTCATAATCAGTCTTAGCTAGGTCTTACCTCATAAAGTATAACAGCTCAAAGCCTACCTGTGTTAGAGGTCTTTGCGTTTTGAAAGGAAAATCCTCAACGATTCATTCTAAATCCCCAGGAGCAGTGGAGCGATCGCCAGCCTGGGTGGTCTTTGGGCGGATGGAGGCTCTGTTGGGATGGGCAGAACCACACCACCCTCAATTCTCACAGCCAGAAGCCCCACTTCTGGCTCCCTGGTCTCACTCACGTCCGGTACCTGGAACTCCGTCTGGGGGCTGCCCCGTGTGTGACTTGGTCCGGATTGTGAGCGAGGCTGGTGTGGTCCCGGGCTTAGCACGTGCCGTCCCCAAGCCTGAGCTCACACATGGTGCTCCTGCCCCCATCTCTGCCAGCCCTCTGTTCTCCTTTGTATCTGGCATCCCCCAGGATTTGGCAGCAATGGGTGAGGTTACTCTTAGAGACGCCTGTGCTGAGACAGAGAACTTATAAATCATTTCAGTCCCGTGTTGTACCAACATCGACGATCGGAATTAATTACGCCCTAAACCAGAAGAAATTGTGTTGCAAAGAACCAACATTAGCTCGGAGACTGTAAGCCTCTCCTTCTTGTGTTCTGAAGCAGCACGAGCAGGTACCTTGAAAAAGCAAACATCAGCCCTTTGTTTCGTGTAGGTCCTGTGTCCTTGTTTCCAAACTAATAAATACTGAATGAGTAAATAATTTTGTTTTCTCTTTGCGTTCTAAAGACTGAGTTGTATTTGGCCAAGTAACTTGGGGAATATCATTAAATACTTTTCAAATCGTGCTTTCTCTAGGACATATTCTGCTCTTGGGAAACGTCTACATGTCAGTCTAGAATGGGGAGATGGGATGTGCACCCATCTAACTCTCTGGAAAAGGCCCCTCAAAACTGAGACTGTCCACTCCCAGGAGAGTAATCAGCAGTGGGCAACACCTATGGTCCATTCATTCATTCACTCGCTTATTTGTCTTCTCGTTAATTCCAGAGGGGCCCGGGATTCCAAGGTGTACAATGAAATATCAAATTATAGGAGTTAAAAATCTTACCCAAACAAACACATTTATACATGATAAAATGCCAGAAAATAATTTAATTATAAAAATCTGATGTCAGGATATTTAAGAATAGAATTCTAATATTTTATTATATATATATATATATATATACACACACATACATATATATGTATATATCTATGGATGTAATATCTAATAGCATGAATGTGTGATTTCATATATATAAATAATATGCAGGTTACATAGGAGATGATGTTAATTCCAAAGGTTTATACTCAGTAGCCAGAAAACATAGATTATTACTTCAAGATTTTTCTCTACCAGGGCATTCTGTGATGATTCCATTTCCATCTTAGATTTACTTAATCAGTGAGATAAGAAAAGTTAAACAACCTCATTATATTTTATGTTAATTTTGTCCCCGGCTTATCGGGGAATAGAAAACATGCTTTGATTTGCACTTATTCAGAGGCCTGACATCGGCTCCAGCGCTTGGGAGGGAAAGGATCTTTGTTCAGGAAGTTACTTATTGGACAATTAACATGTGGAAACTATACCAAACAGTATGTGCGAATGGTCAATTCATGCTGAATTTCCAAAGGGCGGAGGCTCATTCGTCTTACAAGACCATGACAAGTCTTGCTGATGGAATAAATGGGATCATTGTGTTTCAGTCTCCAGGTAATTATCAGAAATGAAGCTTCGCGAAGTCTCCCCTAATGGGGCCACCTGTCACCCTTCAGTCTTTGTATATAATGGCATTTTGTTTCTGAAGACCCGGGCCCCAGTTTAGCTCTTCCAAATGTTAGGGACCGTGTCCTGATTTCCCCTTGTCTTGCTGTGATGAATAGATACATTTTCAGCTGGTTCCCCACCCTCCACCCAACACGTGACCCTGCGTGTCCAGAGTGCCTGTGGCAGGCGGGTAAAACTATAGCAAAGCCAGGCGTTCCGCCGTCGTCGCTTGCCCATCGGCGGACTGATCGCTGAGACATCCGGAAGGGGGGTGGGGACCGTGGGTGTTGGGGGGTGATTTACTCACCGCCGCCACGCCCACTCCCTTCCCCTCCCGGTCACCTGCTGCCAGCTGCTCTGGGCTTGTGGTGGCTGCAGCAGGCTGTTGCGGAGACCCAGGGCAGGCAGGCGGTGGTGGTCAGGGCCCGGGGGGGGGGGGGGGGGCGGGGGGGGGGGCTTCTGGCACGTTGCTTAGGGCCTCAGCCAGAACGCCCCCACCACATCTTTTCTACTGATAGGCCGGCAGCGTGTACCCAAGGCTTTTCCTCTGAGGCTGGACAGAGAAGGGAAAATGGCTCTGGGGTCCCTTGTGTGACCCACAGGCTCTCACACCTGCTGCTCTCTGTGGATCTCGGCTCGACGATTCAAGACCTATTGCGACCAGGGTATTCCGTGTCAGCCCTATTGTCATCACGGATTTGTGTGATGTGCCAGATACTGAGAGCTCAACGATCTCCCTATATTTTGTGTTAACTTTGTCCTGGGCTCATCAGGGAACAGAAAACACGCTTTGATTTGCACTCCTGCAGAGACCTTTGTGCAGGACAGGACTCATTGGACAACTAACATGAGGAAACTATACCAACCAGTATGGGAAAATGCGCGGTTCGTGTTGAATTTCCAGAGGGCACAGGCTCGCTCTCCTCGTTCTCAGGGTGAGGGGCTGGCATTGTCGGGTTCAGTAATCACTGCCAATGGCAGACGTTTTTCCGGAGCGTGGGGGCCTCCCCGTACAAATGCAGTACTGGGAATGTATTTTCCTTACGATTTCTTAATAACGTTTTCTTTTCTCTAGTTTACTTCATTGTAAGACGACAGTTGTAATGCATGTAACACGGAAAAATACGTGTGAATTGGCTATTTATGTTATCTGTAAGGCTTCCAGTCAACAGTTGGCCTTAGTAGTTAAATTTGGGGGGAAGAAAAGTTATGCACTGATTTTCACTGTGCAGGGGGGCGGGTCAGCACCCCTAACCCCCACATTGCCCAAGGGTCAACTGTACTTTCAGTGGGTCATGCCTTGTGTTTAGTTGTCTAAAAGAAGGGGAAATAACCTTGAGAGTCTTTTACATTTGAGTGAGGATGCTTTCTCATGTGTTTTTGTTTAAATTTTTTTTTAACATTTATTCATTTTTGAGAGACAGAGTGTGAGTAGGGGAGGGACAGAGAGAGAGGGAGACACAGATCTGAAGCAGGCTCCAGGCTCCGAGCTGTCAGCACAGAGCCCGACGCGGGGCTCGAACTCATGAACCATGAGATCATGACCCGAGCCGAAGTCGGACGCTTAACCGACCGAGCCACCCAGGTGCCCCGGATGCTGTCTCGTTTGAATGAGAAGTACCCTTCAGGACTTGGGATCAAGGGTGGGAAATATCATTTGAGTCCAGGGCTTGGCAATCAGAGGGCCTGGATGATCCAAACACTTTCCTTACCTAGGGAGTTACAGCCTTATAGGTCTGGTCTGTATGCATCGGGGACCACAACACTACAGGGAAGTATAATTTCACGCTAATTAGGACTTCTTACAAACCACTTCCAGATGAAAATTTTAATCAGTAATCAAAAGCATTCACTCCTAATGCAGGAAGGTCTTCAATACATTCTTCTATCACCCAAAGAGTTCCCTGCTGCAAGCTGAACCCAGATCAAGTGCATGTCAAATTGACATCTTAACCTGTCTGAGTCTTAAATTCTCTTGCAAGTGATGGTTCTTCAGAAACATCTCCAACCTTCCCTTCCCTTCCCTTCCCTTCCCCTCCCCTCCCCTCCCCTCCCCTCCCTTCCCTTCCCCTCCTTTCCCTTCCCCTCCCCTCCCCTCCCTTCCTGTCCCCTCCCTTCCCTTCCCCTCCCTTCCCCTCCCCTCCCTTCCCCACCCTTTCCCCTCCCTTCCCTTCCCTTCCCTTCCCCTCCCTTTCCCCTCCCCTCCCCTCCTTTCCCTTCCCTTCCCTTCCCCTCCCCTCCCCTCCCTTCCCTTCTCCTCCCTTCCCTTTCTTTCTCCTTCCCTTCCCCTCCCCTCTCCTCCCCTTCCCTTCTTTCCCTTCCCCTCCCCTCCCCTCCCTTCCCTTCCCCTCCCTTCCCCTCCCTTCCCCTTCCTCTTCCCCTTCCCCTTCCCCTTTCCCTTCCCTTCCCTTCCCTTCCCTTCCCTTCCCTTCCCTTCCCTTCCTTTCCCTTCCCTTCCTTTCCCTTCCCCCGGCTGGACAAGACACAGTCATGCCAGCCCCTGCATGGCTGAACTGTCATTCTCTTTTAGCTGGTGGTGTGATTTTGGCCACAACCCCCAAGTTGACACCTGTTGAAATAATATTGGAGCCACATTTGTAACTAATCGCAACCAACATGTCAACTCAATTAATCTGACAATAGAACAACCCAGGAGAGGAGACTCTATTCAGGCCCAGGCTGATGCTCCCAGTCAAGTCCAGGCTTGTCATCTATTATCTGACAAGCCTAGGACAAAATTAACACTAAATACAAGGTAATTTAATTAACTCCTCCTATCCCAGCAGGCAGGTCCCAGCACCCCGGGTGCCCCAGGCCTTCTAGCAAGCTGAAGAGTGTTGCACCCCCAGCGAGTAAACACTTAGGTTGGGCTTTCATTATTTTAAGTGGGTGATTTGCAACCAAGGATCTCCATGAAATTCCTTAGAGAACTAACGCAAAAGTATAGTCTTTTCTTATCCTTGAGGACTTGGCAATAAATTAAATGAAAATCATCCACAGGAAAACATTCCTTGTAAGAGTCAGGATTCTTCAAGGAATATGGCACTTCCCAAAGAGAGGAAAGGAAGAGTCAGAGACAGAGAGAAGAGAGCCCAAGACCCTGTTTCCAAAGGAACAACAAGAAGATAGTCTGAAAGGTTAAAAATAATAATAATAAAGAAGCCATTAAAAATATAAGAAAAAAATACACTTTGCAAAATTGTTTTATTATAAAGACCTTCCTTAGGAGACACAAAGACCTCTTTTCTTTCCCAGTTTCAACAAAGCTGACCCTTGACTTCATCCCCACTGAATTGAACACCATCTATTTAATTATTCTTCCCATTTTCCTGCTCTCCAATACTAAGCCAACACAAGGGACCTGAATCAACAAGTTATGAGCATACGAAAGCAAATCACAACTCTTCAGTCTGTAGAGGTAAAGTAGACAAGTTGAAAAGTCTGGATGGGAAAAATGAGGCATCGGATGGCTGTAATTGTTAGCTAGCTGAGCCTGTAACTCATAAACAAATTGCCACTGGAGGTCGTGCAGAGAACGTGGGCCTTTCATGGATGTCTGCGGACTAGGGTAGTTTGCTGAAAACCAGGCCTGTGTTCTTACCTGGGCTTCCCGGTGACTGATGACAACCCATGCTGGAGGTGGCTAGGGCTCTGTTGTGTGGCTTTTCTCCACGTGAAGCCAATTAGATTAGGTACCAAAGCAATAGGGAGGTTGATGCCCACATTCAAATGTAGATGAAAAGAGTTATCTGGGTCAGGAATACCAGGTCAATAAAAGCCTGCAGACCTCATTAAAAGGCAGATCAGCAGGATGGGCTGAAATCATTAAATATGTTAATTTGCAGCAAGGAAATGAAAACTTTGGGAGAGGCCAGTGGCTGATGGGAGCCTCAGCCAACTGTAGGCTTTCATCTCGGCTCCCTGGATTCTGTGCTTGGGCAATCAGGTACTGGTTTCCTGGTCTCTTTTGTCAGGGAGTTGGAGTGCATGATCTAAAGTTCACCTCGATTCCATTTACTCGGTACCTCAGGGCTCTGGACATGTTATAGCCGTTACTGCTTAGCCAGGGTTGCGCATTAGAATGACCTAGGGACCTTCTAGATATCCTAATGCCCAGACCTGTCCCAGACCAATTCAATCAACATCTCTGGGGGAATCCAGGAATCAGCATTTGTCAAAGATCTCCAGGTGATTCCACTCCAGGTGGCCGAGACTGAGGACCACCAAAGTCTCCTTCTTTCTAACAAATAGGCACGAGAGACACCTACCTAAACCACCCCCACCCCCCAGCTCCACCATCTTCGAGAAGAGCTGGCTTTTTTTTTTTTTGATGGGAAGGGATCACACTAGTTGTTCGACCTCGCATCTCATATCCCATTCCCTGGCATACAGCTCAGGAAACATTGGAATCAGTGACAGATCACAGGTGTAGAGGACCACAAATTGTCAAGACTCTAAAGCTGGTCCTGATGGACAGAGCTGGAGAAAGCAGCCTGGGCCATCCCAGCTAGCGGGTAAGGTATGGGCTGTTGGAGGACATAGTGTGACATTTCTGTACCTCTCAGACTGGTTCTCCCAGCCCTTATTGACGCATGGGCTGTTCTTACTAGCCTCTTGTCCTTTGCAAAATCACTAGCATGGTGTCCGTTGTCCCTTGGCCTCCCTCCAGGAGGAAGAGGAACGTGGTGGTCCCTAAAAAAGTAGTCGTCACGAAAAGTGGGTTAAGGCAAGCTACTCTTTTAGGCAAAGTGCACTGTATTGAATAGGGTTCTCCTCAAAGTTCGTATCCTTCCAGGAACCTGTGAGCCTGACTTATTTGGAAGTAATGTTGTTACAAAGGTAAGTAGTTAAGATGAGGTCATACTGGAGTAAGGAGGGCCCTTAATCCAGTGTAACTAGTGTCCTTAAAGGAAGAGGTGCAGACAGGCAGACGAGGGACGGTAAAGCCACGTGTATTACTCTGCTAGGGCTGCCATGGCTAAATATCATAGATGAGGTGGCTTAAACAACAGAAGTTTGTTTTCTCACAATTCTGGAAGCTGGAAGTCCAAGATCAAGGTGTCGGCGGATGCAGTTTCTTCTGAGGCCTCCCTTCTCGGCTTGCAGATGGCTGCCTTCTTGCTGTGCCCTCGTATGGTCGTCTCTGGGTGACGTTTTGGGGGCTTAATCTCCTTTGCCAGTCATGTTGGGTCAGAGCTCACCCTAATGGCCCATTGTTACTTGATGGCCTTTTGACAGGCTCTGTCTCCAGGTATAATCACATTTTGAGGTACTGGGAGGTAGGGCTTCAACACATGAATTTTGAGGGGACACAACTCGGCCCGTAACTCCATGCGATGACAGAGGCAGAGAGTAGAGTGACACGTCTAACAGCCAAGGGACTCTAAGGATTGCCAGCAACCACCAGAAGCTGGGAATGGGCAAGGGAGGATCCCCACCTAGAGCATTCAAAGGGCGCACGGACCCGCTGCCACATTGATTTTGGGTTTTCAGTCTCTGAACCCTGAGAGAATAAGTTTCTGGTGTTTCAAGACACCGGGTTTGTGAGAATTTGTTACAGCAGCCCCAGAAAATGTACACAGCCTGTCTTATGCTTTTTCTGCTGTCTGCAACACAATTTAAATGTGTAGGCACGGTGAAAACTCATGCCCTCCAAGTAAGCTTGTGCCATCCCTGCAGACACAGCACAGGGCAGCAGAGGAGCCCTAGGAGTGGACTCCTCACCTGGTGCTGGGCCACCGCAACTGCGACACCCTCCACGACCCTGGGGTTATGGCGAGGAGCGACGTCTCCTATCAGTCCTCTCTTTTTCTTGAGGAGTGGTCCTCTGAGCACAGTACTGGCTGCAAACCACCCATCAGAAATTCTGCCTGGCATCCGCCTCCACTCTGGGACCAGAGTGATGTAAAGGAGATCTGTTGCTTATTTACTGCCCTTAGCATCTAGCCCAACCCCAGGCTCCTGTCTGAGGAGGGACAACTGTTACCAGGGACCACACAGGGAAGATGTCTCGGGAAGGAGCTTCAGCTGCAAACCACAGAGTTCGGTCTCTCCTGTGGGTCTTTCAAGGAGCTGAAGCCTGTGCCTGTGGGTCCCTGGTTTTCTAAAATACATCTCTGTGGATCTAGGGCTGGTCCAACTGTGGGCCAGCTGCCCGTTACCTGCTGAATGGACAAATGAATGGATGGGTTTAAACACAGAGGTGTTTAACTCCGAAAAGCAGCTCCTGTGAGGTATTTTGCACATGGAGGTCGGCAGCCCCGGGTCCCATTCCTGGCTGTATCAGGCCACTGTGGGGCTTTGGAACGGTCACCTGTCCTCTGGGTCTGTGTGAAAGGAGGAATTCGGATGCACGCCCTCCAGTTGTCTAATGACTTAGTCACTTTTCTTTGGCGTATGCCTTTTTTCTCCTGCTTGCTTTTGGCTCCTGACCTTGCAAATGAGCTGAGGTGTGTAAATCAGATCCTTGAAGCCCCTTTGCCAGCAAGTGGGGCCCGAGAGGGGCGGGGAAACCAGCCAGTGTCGGCATTCCCTCCTCTAGATACCTGCAGATAATGAGAAAATAGAAAGTTGTACAGAGCCCAGGGCCTGGGGGCTGGGTTTAAGAATGATTTGTAAACGTAGGAAGAAGGGAAAGAGGGAACAGAGGAGGGAAAGGGCCCCACAGTGAAGAACTGCACCAATTTGATCAACGACAGGCCGCCTTTATCCCCCCGCAGGAAGCACCCCAGCCCTGAGAGGTGCTCACTTTTTCAAAGAGAAAATGCAATTTGTAAACAATCAACATCTTAACAAGCTACCGACAGCCAGCCCTGACTTCCAGCAGATTTACCGATGCTTGAGTGACTACAATTCACAATGTTTTTCCACACCGACTTCTTTCATTTGTGGCCAGGTATTCGTTAGGACAGCAGGTACCCCCCCCCCACCCCCAACCCCCGCACCCCCCAGGACTTCTGGGCTTCTAACCTAAAGAAGTGGGGCCGGGGTCCAAGCACTTTTCCGTCCTCGTGGGTGCGGGCCCAGAGCTGCTCGTCACCACGGCTGGCCCTGATACTCACAGGCTAGGGTATGTTGGTTTTGTTTTAAGATTCTAGCGTTTCAAAAATCGCCCATCATTTATCACTCATCTGAGCTAAGCGACTGGAGGTGGATGCTGGATGCTTTCCTCCAAACTCCTCCCCGCCCCCCTCCCCCAACAGCTCCTCTCCTCCGGGGAAATCAAGAAAAACAAGATTCTACTTGTCCAGGCCCCTCAGAGAGTCCTTGGAATTGCTGGAATCGGCACAACGAGGGGTAGTAATGGAACCGTATACGGGACGTAAATACAAACTGCTCGCTGGAGTGGCAAAAAATAATGAAGTAATTAGGTGAACTATTATCGGCACCTGTGACTGATGGGTACACGCACATTTCTGCCTTAATTATATTATTATTTGTCGGGAACAATAAGCAGATTCTGAAGTTGCGTCCCTTCTGGCCCCGCACCCAGCGTCTCTCTCCCAAGGGTCCCGCTCACCCCAAGGTGCGAGCCCTGGATGGGGGAGACGCCCAAACCCACAGTGGGGAAATGAGAGTCCTGCTCCCCAGCCCATTAGGGTTAATGCCACTTTAATTAGCCATCGAGGTGACTCCTCACCGGGGCTATTTAACGCGCCATTTCTAGGCTAAGCTTGTGTCCTGCAATCAGACCCGAACTGCTTCCCAGACGGTCAGGGAACGGAGGCTTTCTAAACAAGTCGCTGCTGATTCTATATGGAAGTGGCCGTGCAAACGCCCCACCTGTAGTCTTGTACCCAGAAGACTGCCCTGCCTCCTCGCCGGGATTTCCGCACGGAAGTGCCCACTTGCCAGTAATAATAATCATTTGATGATGATAACAAGACTTCACATTTGCGGGGCCCGGGTGGCTCAGCGGGTTGAGCGTCCAACTTCGGCTCAGGTCACCATCTCACGGCCCGTGAGTTCGGGCCCCGGGTCGGGCTCTGTGTTGAGCACTCAGAGCCTGGAGCCTGCTTCGACTCACGCTCTGTCTCTCTCTTCTTCAAGATGAATAAAAAAAAAAAAGAGTTAACATTTATAGTGTTACTGTGCACCAGGCCCTTTTGAGTCATTGTACGTATAGTCACTTATTCACTCCTCACAACAACCCAGTGAGATAGGTATTGTTAACCCCCTCATTTCACAGATGGGGAAACTGAGGCATGGGGAGGTTAAGTGACTTATCTGCGATCACAGGAGCAAGACTCCAAGACCGGGAGTTAGGTGGCAAAGTGCACACACTTTATCTTCTGTCCACTGCACTTGCCCAGTGGATTTCTTATGGGATTGCGGACCGACGGATACCCCCCCGTGTGTCCGGCACAGGCCGGGCTCAAAGGAGAGAGGGTGGAAACGTGGGAAAAGGTCATGTTAAAAAACAAGGCAAGAAAGCAGTGCCTCACAGACTTGCCGACAGACTGGGGTCCACCGCCTTCCGTTAGCGGGAGAAGGCAGCCCTCCAGGTACAACCATCATGCATAGCAAGGCTCACGTCAGCCTTCCCATCATCAGCTAGAGAAATGTGTGATGTCTGCAGGATAAATCCCTTCTCTGAGAGCCACAGAGCCCTCACCTTCTCCTGGGGTTTAATTTTGAAGCCAGTTGAGTCCGTTGAATTGCTTAGCCAGGTGATTTTGTTTTGCAAGTTTTGCCCCAGTGGGAGGCGGAGTCGTTGGTCCCCACCATCCATTTGCCACTTCTGGCAGAAGGAGGTTGAGCGGTGGACCTTGCTGGGTGACCCCAGACAAGTTACCTAACCTCCTTGGGTCCCAACTTGCTGATCTGTAAAATGGGAAGGATGACCTCATCTTCCTCATAGGCTGTGAGGATTAAGCGAATTAATAAACATGAATCACTGATTACTATTATCATATGCAAAGGCAGACTGAATGTGAAGCTAAATGAATCTTACCCTTTGGGCCCCTGGTCTTGCACATTCCCTCCCGCACAGCATCGTATTTCGTATTCAGCATTTTGTCTATTTTTCTTACAGAGGGTCCCAGATTGTATAAGCTCCAAGCCCCTCAAAACCTGGATCCACCCCGTGATTATCTCGGAAAGGAGGCATCTGGCTTGGAAAACTGCAGTCCTGCCGAGCTTTATGTGAAGCTTCTATGTTTTGGACATGAAGACATGGGCGAAGGACCCTCCTTTGCGGACAGGGACATAAACTTCTAAGACAAAGACCCATAGAAAACAGCAGATGCTGGGCTCATTACTGAGTGAGCAACCCGGCCCGATTTGCCAGGGGCTATACCAGTTTTAATGCCTAAGGCACCGAGTCCCAGAACCCCCTCAGTCCTGGGCAAATTGGGATGCTTGGTGACCCTGCTTGCTGAGGACAGCATATCGCCGTCATTCACCGCAAAGCTCCCAGTCAGCTGAGTGCCTGGTGCCTGGTAGGTGCCCAGTAACTACCTGTTGGAAGATGGTGTGGAAACCAACTATGGCACCTGATGGGCCTGGGGAGGAAGAGCGCAGGGTGATCTGGGCAGGCGGGTGGATGTCACGGCAATCCGGTGTGAAACACAGGTCTGCGGTGGTGAAGCTGGATCAGGACGTGGGGAGAGGGTCGTGGAATGTCGTGGTCGTGGACACTCGGGGAGTGTCTGGCCACCTCTGTGTACCTGGTAACAAACAGCAGTTCTGGCATTTAAAATCCCCACCTCTTCGTTTTCTCAGCTCAGGATCGCTGCCCGTGTCCAGGCAGAAGACCGTGAACGCAGCCTGGATCTGGCCGGGGGTAAATGGTGCCCCAGGCAGGTCTGCGGCGGGCTTTGGGCAGGCGGGCGAGCCACTCGGGCCCCGATTCCACATGCTGTGTAGACTCCAATTACCCGAGGACTTAAGAGATCAAACAGCCCAACTGTGTTTCACAATGAAAGAGGAGGTCTTGATTTTACTTTGTGCTACACCCTCCAGCCAGACCGTGCAAAAACAATGCGTTGCATTGATGTCCTCCTGAGCCCCAAAGCTTCCCGAAATTGTCTCCGTCTATCCCAGCAACATCTCCGTAAAGGGGACAGGGGAGAGAGCCAGATGTTTTAAAGACGGGCGCGATTCTCATCGGACTGCTGAGGACATCATGGCAACCCCAGATGTCTTTCACCACATCCTCCTACCTTGCCATGGACAGGGAATTTTCAAAGCCTTCTCTATTTTTATTTTCAGGTATACTTCGAGGTGTCGCGTTGGCATGTGAAGAAAATTGTGTGCATCAGCCCTTGGCTGAGCTGTGGCATAAACACAGGAGACCTGATAGAAAACAGGGAAGTCAGCAAGGCACCAAAGGACAGAGACTAGAATTTTGCCAATTTTATTTTTCTGCTCCCTCCTAACACAGTTAGGATTTACAGTGAGCAACAGCACAGCCCCAAAGTAGTCTGATTTCCTTTTAAGTGAGGATGTCAGTGATTAGGTGAATATTCCAGAAAATGCAAATCACTTTGAACATTTAAGAATGAGGAAAGCAGAAAGGTTTGGGGGGAAAAAACTTTTTTTGTAGACATCTCAATAGGTAGGCAACAATAGAGACCTAAGCCCACAAATCTGTTTTCACATATCAGTATTTTTTCCTAATACTTCTAGCTTTCAGACAATGGATTTTTAATTAAGGATAGTGTACCAAAGCAATGAGCCATTTCAGGATTTTTTTTTGATTGGTGACTTCATCTGTGTAACAATCCGGTTTTTCAGGTTGCTCCTCGTTCATAGTCTTTTCTAAAAACAAATGATACGTACCTTAAATCATTCCATGTTTCCCTTAAAATAAATAGCCCCCTGACAAAGTGAAAATAAATGTTTGAGCTGTGGCTGAAGCTTTATCACAACGTAGAGATCAGGATGATAGTTCAAAAGGCAAATGCAAATACATTTTAGGCTGAGCCTTGTACACCGAAAGCATGTATTTATGGTGGAAATTGACCTTAACATGCAGGGGAAATGATCCTGTAGTATTTTCGATTTTGGAACTGATAGGCTAAATCATTTTGTATTTGATGGTCTTAAAAAGCCGTTCACATTGCTTTGAAAGCAGCGTTTTTCAAGCACTGTAAACTTGCTAAGGTAGAAATCTAGACAAGCAAAATTACTTGCTCTGGGAGATTCCTAAACACTTTGTCTTGATTTTACTCTCAAATATTGAATTCTCTGCCAACCATTCCACTATATACATACACTGCTTATTTAGTTAATTTTTTTTTTGCACAATTTACGCCTAAATGACTTATTGTCTCACTCTGACTTGTCTTGGGGACATTTACCGTGGATATACTGGAAGAAGAACTCAAAGTGCTCACTGTACTTTAGACTAATTGACAATGCAAACTGCAAGCTGGAGACATTTATTTTCCACTACTGACTTGGGTTTCTTACCTCTTTTACTGTAACAGACCTAGCTTAGACCGTTGAATATCAGATTGTTGGTAATTGTGAAATGTGACATTGTAACCCAGTGCAAAACGTCGCAAGTGTGCACATGTGTAAGAATTAAGACGTCTTATGAAGTAGCATCAAATGCTGGATAAAACTAGGCACCTGCCACAGAGTCTCCCCCCGCCCCGTGCAAATTCGGCAGTGGTAAGCAAGTCCTGTGGGTTGTAGAAGTCATGGCCAGATCATGGATTTCTGTACGCAGTGAAAGCTCCCGTGGGGGAAATGTAGCGGGGAATGTCATGCTACTCACCTTGCTTTACACCACATTTGTTGCAGGCAAAGTTTTCTCCAAATTGCTTTCCACTTTTGCTTGTCAGCATCCAGAAAGAAACAGTTTCCCCCACTAGTTACTTCTTTGTTATCCCCAAGGACACAGAGATCTTGGAAGATAATTTGGCATGCTTTCTTCAGTGTTTCCCCTTAGCTGAAAGCCTTAAAGATGGACAGATGTACATTGGTCGCCCGGTAGGCGCTGAAATTTAGAGCCGA
Source organism: Panthera onca (assembly GCF_046562875.1). Lineage (NCBI taxonomy): Eukaryota > Metazoa > Chordata > Mammalia > Carnivora > Felidae > Panthera > Panthera onca. Next base: position 13,182,046 of record NC_138349.1, read on the forward strand.
CAAGCTGGCTCCAAAAGCCTTTCCTATGGAATGAGCACAGTTTCACTTATCGCCACTAGATGGCGTCTGACAACCATTTGTATCAGCCACACTTGGCTTCCCATCTGCCAATAACTCGCCAACGTGTCCTAAAACAACTCCTCTAAGACAACTTCACTCCTGGATTCTTATTATCATTTCAACCTTTATGTAGATATTTAAATGGTTCTGACTTCTGTTTTGGAAGTAGAAGAAATCCCCACCGGAAGAGACTATATCAGAAAGCACACGGTTGTATTTGTTATACAGCAACGTTAATAAACATTGGCACTCACAGCTGAATTAAGACATAAATGTTAAATGTCGATGTGTATCCTACCCATTTATCTCCCAATGCTTCAACACACGTTTATTAAATGCCTATTGGATGCAAAATGTTACTTGTGCTTCTGAAATGTTGAAAGAACATTTTATTGCCAGAAATTAATACGAGTATCAGCAAAGAAAGACACCAATCCCATGTTGTACAGTTGGGCCATTGATATAATATGAAATTATAATATGAATTATATTTAAAGAGAAATATATGCCGGAATTCCGGCAACTCCATTTCTCGATGGATTGATTCAACATCTTGATGATGTTGAATAAATCTGCATGTCAGGGACAGAAACAAAAACAAAAACAAAAACAAAAACAAAAACATACGAAGCACTTTGTAAATTCACTTCCCCCTGCTAGCAAAACATAATCCCCCTTGCCTTAATAAATTGTAAACTCCTGTAAAGAAAATACATTAATAAAATATACAAGCTGTACAGTGGGGTCAGTTTTCTCTTTTGTGTCCTTTGTCACCAAGTATAGGAATGAGATATCTCAAGGCGTAATTTTTTTTTTTTTTTTGGTCTGTTTGCTGACGGGCTTTAAGAACAATACCGGCTTTATCACAAAGTGTTCAGGAGGATGTGAGAAGACTCCTTTAAAAGTTAGCTCCACACCTGTGGAGATAATAAAAATCTCTGAGATTCTCTCCACTTTTAAGAAGCAATGATTTTTTACAAATGAACATTTGAATCTTTTCAAACCGTCTCAAAATAGGTGTGATATTGCTTCTAAGCCAGCCTCTAACCAAAAGAAAAGAATGGTCTCATTTTAGAGTTACTGGCTGTTTGTTTGAACTGAGGAATTAGTTGCATTTCAAAATAAAGACATGCCTAATGAAATGATTAAAACATACAGAGCATTAAATTATAAGCAGATGGGAGTTGGGGGGGGGGGTGAGTTTGCTAGAGAGCTGAGTCCAGGAAAGCTGACAGCTTTGGGTTTTTCTCAACAATACAGAAGATGATTGTTTAAGCAACAGAAGATAAGAAAACAACCCCTGAAAGATAAATCTTTTTTTTTTTTTTTTTTTGATAGACAAGAGCCAGAAAGTAAAGTCCATGTATATCATAAGTGTTCAAAGAGACAGAGAGTCCTGTTGAAGGACGGTGGATATTCACAATGAGGCCTGGAAAAGCAACCAGGAAATTTGCAAGGGTATCAGAGTAGTGAGAGGTCCTAGGAGAACGAGGAGGATCAGACAGACCCAGGATAAGTCACGGTTCAGGGTTTGGATTCTTCATAAGAAAGTCAGACGTCTCCCCCGCTGTTGTCTGGTCCCAGTTATTCATGAAACGCCTTCTCTCTTCCCTCCTCCCTGAAATTTATCATTTTAAATGCTGCTCTGTATAGTTAACAAATACTAGTTTGATGAGATGGAGTTTAGAATGGTGAAAAAAGAAGTTCAGCAAATCGAAGCAGTTCATAGACTGTGCAAATCGTCTGTTAAGTGGCACTTTATGGTTCAGCCGAATCCATGAGAGTTTTATCTTGAATTTCTATCAGGCTGCATTCAGCAGTAGCTGGTTCCCTGGAAACGGGCATTAAAAAAAAAAAAACAAAAAAACAAAAAAAAAACCTGTGTTGTGTCTCTATCTTTCCTGGATATACAATGGCAGTTTCGACCCATTTGAGCTGCCTTCCCAGACAGTAGCACTGATTGTCTTCGACTGTGGGTTAATGGATGTAGGTCTAGAGATCAAGGAAATAAACCCTCTAAGATTTTGTCTAATTTTTAAAAGGCATCTCACCTTCCTAAGTTGTGTGTCTTCTTTGTCCTGGATGTCTGCAGGGGAGAAGACAGCACCGCCATGGTGACCGTGGCTTTCACCCAGGGCCACGGCCAGGTTCACAGTGGGGGCTCGGGTCGTTTTCAGAATTGAAATCACCTCTTGTCTTAATCACAGAAAAAAAACACGCTGAAGAGGAGTGCGGCGCACGCACACACGCACACACACACACACACACACAGACACTCTCTCCAGGGAGGAATCTGCTGTCCTCGTTCTATTTCGGGTGAGACCTTGTCCCCCGTCCACGCAAGCTGCCCGTGTGTGTCTACAGCACTTTCCTGTCTGGCCTCATGGCAGAGAGCACGGCTCCGAAAACAGACGGATTCCAGGGGAATCTTGTTTCTCCAGCACCATCTGCCGACACCGAGCAGGGCTCGAGCCTAAACTCGGAGGTGCAAGCTATCGATTTCACCCTGCCTCCTGCCTTATTAAAACTCTCCACGCCACCTCTGCCCGGAGACAATGGCTATGTGTTCGGGAATCGAGGGAGTAGGTCTCCTTCCCAAATAAGTTGTTCCATTTACTGGGAAGGGTGGGGTTCAGTGGAACGCTTAGCTACACCGACCACGTGGCCCTGGCTAGGGAGGAGTCGCATCCCTTCCCACATTCCCTCCCCAGCTCCCGACCACCGTAAGATCTTACTCTTTTGCCTTTGATTCTTAAAGGTCTGTTGTGGGAGCCTCATCCAGTACTTGGAAAGTGATGTACAAAGTTAACATTTATATGTAAAAAAAATATAAGGGCATACCTACTGGAATTCTACCTAGAGAGATGCACTCTTTGGAACTTTGACACTGTTTCCATGCCTCTGTGAGAAAATAACATTCTTGAGGAGATTCACAACTTTTGCCTTTATTAGCTACTGGCCAGTGGACGGCGGGGGCCCAGGAGCTGGGACGGGGGTGGGGAACCAGTTGGCAGCTTGGTGAGGAAATGAGACGGTACCCACCGATGTGGGGACAGGTGTGGAGAGAGTGGTGTTCCTGGTAGGGACAGACGTGACGTCGGTCGCCTTTCCATCTGTGGGTGCTTGGCCCTGCACGCCTCTTCCTGGTCCCTCCGAGGTCCTACAGGAGCAAAGGGATAAGATAGCACCTCTGAAGGAGCCCGAGTCCTGGTTAGAGGTTCCGGCCCCATCTGTCAGGCGTACCCGCGTGAAGACCTCGAATTATGTTCTCGAAACACTCTGTTGAGGGATGCTCCCCACTGTTGTCCTCCTCCTCCTCCTCCCCATCATCATCTTCATGGTCACAGCAGTAGCAGAGGCTAACATAGGGAGAGCTTTCCACAGTCAAGGTGCCTTTCTGAGCACTTCACGCGCACCAAGACTTCCGGTCACCCCGTGCAGCGAGGGCCGTGTCCACCCCAAGTCCTGGGCGGAACAGCGCTGGCCCATAATGAGAGCTCCGGGACGGAGAGTCGTGGCCACTCTTCTGTGTGATGTGCTTGCGCGGCAGCTGTCCTTTGAAAGCGGATGGACCTACCGGAGGCTGATTCATCAACACTAGTTCACCGAGCACCCGAGCGACGTCCCTGTGGAAAGTGCTAGGCTGCTTGCGCCGTAGGCCTCACTGTGCCTGGCGTGCTACATCGGGGTGACTCAGTCGGTAGGGGATTCCGAGACATGGGCGGGCTACCCCTTGTCCTGGAGACTCACCTTAGGGGGAGGGGGAGGAGACGCAAAGTGACAGACAAGTAGAAGGAAGAGTAGCATGAGGGAAATGCCAAAGACCCCCCCACACTCTCAGCTCCGAGCAGTGGTTCTGGGCCAAGGAGCACCTCAGGAAGTGGTTAAAGATGCCGATACCGGGCCCCAGCCCCAGAGATGCTGATTCGCTGAGTCTGGAGTGGGCCAGGGAATTTGCATTTTTACCAAGTTTCCAGGTGCTGGGGGTCCACAGACCTCACACTGAGAAACAAAGGCCCTGTGACAGGTCAGAGTGGACGAGGGCTGTGTTGGGGTGGGGGGCAGTCTTCCCAAAGGAAGGGGAGGTTTTGAATGGGCCCTGACCTTTATCACAACTAAGATCATTGATCTCAACTCCTCACCTTATAAAAATGGGACTGCGATCAGTTGAAATCAGTCCATGAAATCAGTTGAAATGCGATCAGCTGAAATCACCCCTTCCCCACATTTTCTGGGAACAAAAAACCCAGCTCTTCAGGACCGGGTGCCTGGAAGGGGCAGCAGAGGCAAGGCGAAGTCACGCCTCCTGCCTCGGGAGCCGATGCTGGGGAAGATGGGACGAGGCTCAGATTAGCTCTGAGGTCCCCCGAGTGCACGTCGTCGGGGCTCTGACTGGCCAGGAGGGGGCTGAGGGGGACGCCTCCCTCAGCCTGTCCTCCAGCTGCCTGGATGGAAACAGCTGAACTTCAAAAGAAGCCTGGGGTTTACCCAAGGGCAGCTGTGGATGTGTGGGTGGGTGAGGCACCCAGGGGAGCTGAGAGGAGGGCTGGAGAACAGGAAGGGGGAGCAAAGGGGAGAGCTGCAGGGAGGAGACGAGCAGCCTCGGGGTTGGGCCCTCTTTCGGAAGCAAGTGGGAACACTTCGAAGTGTCTTCCACGTTTGTGTTTTGATCGATGCTGAATCGTGAAATCGTCTTGAGAATCCCTTGAATATCCACGCAGAGAAATTGTTTTCATGAGAATTCCACCTGAAACCCTTTCCTGCACTTATGCTTTCAAGGCTTCCACGAAAACGTCCTGAGGGTCGAAGGCCAAGAATCTGAAGCATCCCTGTGCCCCCCCCCCCCCCCAGCAAATGCTTCTGTGAGCTGTTTTTTTTTAAAAAGATGCAGCAGCTTTAGAGGGGCGCCTGGGGGGCTCCGTCAGCTGAGCTGCCGACTCCTGGTTTCAGCTCAGGTCACGACCTCACGGTTTGTGGGTTCGAGCCCCGCGTCGGGCTCCGCGCTGGCAGGGTGGAGTCTGCTTGAGATCCTCTCTCTCTCTTTCTCTCTCCTGCTCCTCCCCAACTTGCTCTCCGTCTCTCAAAAATAAATCAATACACATTAAAAAAAAAAAAAATGCAGCAGCTTTGGAGAGTTTGGCTAAGGGGCAGAGAAAACCCCCAACCAACAAAAGAAAGCCACTCGGATTTGGAAGACAGAACTGTGGTGAGCCTGAGCGGGTGTTGCGTCTTAGGAAGACAACAGGAGACAGGGCCCCCAGCCCTCTCACAATGGGTGAGAAGGTGTTATCAGAGGAATCGCTTCCCGTGGCTTGAGTTACAGGAGGGAAAACATGGGCTCAGAGCTTGAGGAAGTAAAACAAAACAAAACAAAACAAAAAAAACCCAAGAAAACAAAACCACAGGGATTGTAGAGAACAAGTTAAACAGCGAATGAACTGCCAAAGAAAGTGGAATTTCCATCCCTGGAGCTATTCTGGGCGAGAGGAGGGACCTCTTTATTACAGGTTGTTTAGAGTCATGAACGGAATCCCACCGCGGTGCATGGGACCGGGCCTGGTGACCCCGGCGAAGTTCCTTCCAGTCAGCAACTCCATAATTATTGACCCAGGTGGCCAGGGTCGTCTCCGAGGAGGAAGAGTCCGTTTCCAGCGGACTTGCAAGGGCTCCGTTTGCCAACAGTGCTTTGTCATTGGGTCATTTTCAAGTCATTTTGTTCGGCAGAAACTCCAACGGGAATCCCCGCTCAGCGACCGGGTAAGCATTTGCCGAGGGTCTTTCTGGCCAAATTGCATTCCCGATCGCCTGTGCAGGTTTAGGAGAGGGCTCAGGGGTCCCCTGAAGAATCCGGGGGCTCCCAGGAGAAAGGGAGGCAGCAAATACCCTCCGTGTTTTCTCTTGCTAGAAAGTTCCTTTGAATGGCTTCTAAGGCTGGTGGATGGAGTTTCTCCCTCGCGGACTTGAGCAGAATCTACCTCCGTCCTGTTTTCAATCACTTCGATGTAAGGTTGAAATTACTCTGGCTTTCTTGTCTACACGTTTGCTGTGTTTTCTCATGAGGGTGTCCCACAACCCCCGCCCGCCCCCCCGCCAAAAAAAAAAGTCAAAAGAGGTTCCCAATTGGTTTTAACTCTCCGTGTCTCCCTTCCTCTGCCCGTCTCAGGGAGACCGTTTTAAAAGGAGTTTTAGGAAACCAGTTTCCACATTTCACAATACACATTACATTACCCAATTTTACAATACACATTGTACAATGAATATCTTGTGATGATAATTTAATAAAAGAAAAGCATCAGCCCTGATTTTCTCAGGCTTCACCAGCTTGGGAGGGTACATGACTCTACGTTAATGAATAAACCACACATCCCTGGCTCCGTGAGGCCGTCATCCCCAGAAGGTTCTCGAATGACCACATTCACAAATAGTCACAGATAGTTCTTCCTGCCTCTTCCCCAGGAAGTCACACAGAAGGGACGGTTCACCACCACCCCCGCTGCCAAGACCCACGGTTAGCGACAAAATGGATTCCTCGGCAAGAGTGCTGGTTCCACATGGCTGCAAAGTGGCAAGGCCAGCGGCCGCCATTATGTTCCCCACGATGCTCCCCACGCTGCAGACACGAGTTCAAATCCTGCCAAAGCACAACTCCCAGCCCTGTCTCTAGGTTTCTGTACTTGAGGCTCAGACACTAGCTGCCCAGCACGGACGAAGTATTAATACTCAAGCCCTGCTTGTCTTTCTCCCGACCAAGAAGCAAGAGTGAAATTCCCTGCTGTCTTGGGCTCCCAGGGCCTCCACACACAATCGCATACAGCTAGTTGGGTCCGAATTCAGCTGTGGTTCTTAACGGCATTTTCCAACGCCAAGACTGTCACACTTTTTTTTTTTATAATTGTTTTTAATGTTTATTTATTTTTGAGAGAAAGGGAAGGACAGAGCATGAACAGGGGAGGGGCAGAAAGAGAGAGAGGCACGGAATTCAAAGCAGGCTCCGGGCTCTGAGCTGTCAGCACAGAGCCCGATGCGGGGCTTGAACTCACAAACCGCGAGATCATGACCTGAGCTGACATTGGACGCCTAGCCAAATGAGTCACCCAGACCCCCCCACTTTTTCTTAAATTATACCCTTCGATTCAGTAATTACTGCCAAGTCACTTTTCTTTTTCTTTTTCTTTTTTTTTTTTTTAGGGAAACAATTGAGTACAGAAAAGCTGTTAGGCACAGGATATATATTGAAGCATATATTGGAGCGAGGAAGCAGGTATCACTGAATGCTCTATCATTAGAGCATGGTCAGGTGAATAGTGCATAGACAATAAAAACTATGCTTATGGAGGGAAGATGTTTGTCACATAGGATAAAGTGAAAAAAACCAATCAGAACATTAAGTTTTGTACTTACATGGCTATAATGGTATAACATTAAAATAAAGTATGCATAAAAAGTCAGGAAGACTGTAGAAATAATCATTACCAAAATTTGTCTTTCAGTAGTAGAATACTGGGTGGTTTCAAAAATATATTTCTTGGGGCACCTGGGTGGCTCAGTCGGTTAAGCGTCCGACTTTGGCTCAGGTCATGATCTCGCAGTTGGTGGGTTCGAGTCCCAGGTCGGGCTTTGTGCTGCCAGCTCGGAGCCTGGAGCCTGCTTCTGATTCTGTGTCTCCCTCTCTCTCTGCCCCTCCCCTGTTCGTGCTCTGTCTCCCTCAAAAATAAATAAACATTAAAAATATATATATATATTTCTTTCGGGGCGTCTGGGTGGCTCAGTGAGTTAAACATCTGACTCTTGATTTTGGCTCAGGTCGTGATCTCATGGTTTTTCTTATTGGGTTCTGTGCTGACAGTGCGAACCCTGCTTGGGATTCTCTCTCTCTCCCTCTCTCTCTGTTCCTCCCCCGCTTGTGTCCTCTCTCTACCTCTCTAAATAAATAAATACACTTAAAACGTTTTTTAAATTTTTTTTTTTTAACGTTTATTTATTTTTGAGACAGAGAGAGACAGAGCATGAACAGGGGAGGGGCAGAGAGAGAGGGAGACACAGAATCTGAAACAGGCTCCAGGCTCTGAGCCGTCAGCACAGAGCCCGACGCGGGGCTCGAACTCACGGACCGCGAGATCGTGACCTGAGCCGAAGTCGTCCGCTTAACCGACTGAGCCACCCAGGCGCCCCTAAAACGTTTTTTAAAAATATATTTCTTTCTACTTTGCTGAATACATCAAATTTCATCCAATGGGGATAGCTCTCAAGTTAATATTTAAAAAAAGCATTAAGAAAAAGAAAAGACCCCTCCCAGCCCCATCTCCATACAGGTGAAAAGGAAGTGGGGGATCAGTTAGGGAGGACCACAAGTTCGGCATCCCCACTGGGCATCTGGCTCCCTCCTAAGTCAGCATGGCAGGGTCTAAACGCCAGAAGATTTGTCTTCAGAAATGGGGTCCCCCCGTCAACTCCGTGCCTATTTATTGAGCACCTATCGTATGTCCAGCATGATCTCACTGACAAGGCAGAAAATGGACATAAGTTAAAGCCCATCTAGGAACTCCTTAGAATTCCAGAACTCTCAGCTCTGCGTCTCCTCTTTGATACTCAAGGTGGGACGCTGGGGCTGGGTTCGGCCCAGCCTGTTCCTGAACTTGTCAGCAGCTCCTTCTAAAGCTCTGCCAGCAGGGCTGGCTCGAGGGGGGAGGAGGCGGAAGGACAGACGTGGTCCTAACTCCCGCTTCCTGCTTCTGTCAGCCTCGCCAGACCTCACTGCTCTCCTCTGCAGCTCCCCTGAAGTTCCTCTCTGAGGCAGTGGCTAAATCGAGTTCACCATTTTCCTAGCACTGGCAGTGCTAGGCTCACGGTGCCCCTTAGGGACACGCATTTTTCCCAGGGCTTCCTCCTCAGAGGCCTGGGTCCCACCCCACCTGTCCTCTCTTGGAAGCATCCAAATTTTCCTGATCGAACCTCTTCCCTTTGTCCCACCAGCCCTGGGATGGGGGTGGGGGTGATTGCCTTCTGCAGTAGCTTCCTCCGTGATGTCTTAAAGTTGTCTTTTTAAACCTTTCATTTACTGAATTAATACCGTTTTGTGTTATTAACACTTCTTTGCGTTAAATCTGCCCCGTTTGAAGAGCTGGGGTGGCTTCTGTGTCCCGACAGTAGCTGAAGGGGGAAGTCACTTGGGTGGGATTGCAAATTCCCCGACAGCAAATACCCCTCAGCCCTCCAGGCCACACTTCCTCCTGCTTCACAGAAAATTTGGACACCTTCAGCTGAGAATCCCCCATTTCTCACCCTCTGGATGTACAACCTGTTCTCTATTCTCGCCTCCTCTCTTGTTTAAGACCAAATCGTAAGGGAGCAGGGTGGTTCAGTGGGACAAATGTCCGACTCTTGATTTCGGCTCTGGTCATGATCTCACGATTCATGAGTTTGAGCCTCCTGTCGGGCTCCGTGTTGACAGCATGGAGCCTGATTGGGATTCTCTCTCTCTCCCCCTCTCTCTCTCTGCCCCCCACCCCCACAAGACCAAATCCTACACATGTGTTTCCCATCCCACCCCCCTCCTGGCCTCTCCAGGAACCTCCACTGTTAACTGACTGCCCCATCCCCCCCACAAACTTGACATTTCTCAAATGGATCCTTCCTATTGGCTTTCAAATCTGCTCAAATCTCACAGAAGATAAAGAATCTTTCCTTGGTCCTCAATCTCCCCTCCCCCAGCGGCCACACTCCTGTCTTTCTCATGATCTCAGTAACCAACTTCTCAAAATTAATTCATCTCTGGGTCCTCCACTTGAACTTGCTCCTTGTTTCCTCCAATCTGGCTTCTGGTCCCACCAGTCTGCTTTGCTGAAGTCACCAGTGAGTGTTAGGTTTATAATTAAGGGGACTTCTTTTCAGTCCTCATTTTATGGGACCAGTGGGTCACATGCCTTTTGCACACTGTTCCTTCGTCCTCTGGGAGGGCACCTTTCCTAGTGTTCTTCCTGTCTCTACAACCACTCTTCTCACTGCCCAGGCCCCTCCTCTTCCAGAATGTTAAATGCTGACGTTGCCTAGGGCTCAGGCTGAGGTCTTCTCCCTTCTCACCACTGCTCGGATCATCTCATCCACACCAAGCCCCGCTGCAGGCCATTTGTACACTATATCTTCGGTCGGGAGTTCCCTTCCACTCCGAGCTGCTCCTTGACCTCTGTGCTTGCTGTCTCCCAGGGGACCTTCAACTCAACAGGAATAAGACAAAACTCAGGCTCTTTCCCCCAAAGTGGGCCATCTTCCAGGGTCCCCTATCTTAGTCAAAAATACAATCTTCTATCTTACGGCATAACCCAAAAACCCAAGAGTCACCTTCCATGATTCCCTCTGCTTGTATTTCCAGTATGCTATACCAAACTTGTCTGCTTTCCTTGACACGTATTTCTTAAAAACATCTCCAATTGTTGCCTTACTACCATATTCTTTATCTGCTGCAGTGGCCTCCCAACTGATCTCCCCTTTCCACTTTTCCTTCTCCCAGGGTATGCTCTATGTTACAGCCAGGGCAATCATCTTACAGTGACGATCTGAGCACGTCACCCCTCTACATAGAACACGTTGGTGGCTTCTTACTGCTCTTAGAAAAGACTGAAGTCCTTCCGGAGGCATCCCAGCGGCTTTGCCTTTCACCCTTCTCTTTCCCATTTTCTGCTCTCTGGCTGCCCGAAGTTGCCCTGCTTCCCCCTGTCCCAGGACCTTTGCACAGGCTGGTCTCATCGTCTGGAATGTGTATTCATTCTTCATACCTCAGTATTATGGCCATGCCTGAGGGAGGCTTTCTCTAAATCCCCCTCCCACCGCCCCAGACTTGGGGCATAGCGCATAGTGCACGGCGTGGTGTGCCTTTCTTTGGAGGCCCTTCTACAGTTGTGATTTTACGTTTACTCATGTGATTGACTGGTTGATGTTGGTCTCCCCACCAGTGGTATGCTCCAGGAGATTGGGGACCATATCTGCCTTGCTATGCTCTTGAGTTCTCAGAGTCTGGTCCAGGATCTGGCCCCTTGTCACATAGATGAGAATTTGTTGAATGAATCAGTGAGTTTTGACTGAGGACTGCTGATCTCAGGACATTGTTTTCTCAGCACCTTTATGCCATGGGATCTTTCCATGTGTTTGAATGGAAAATGTTGTCTGAATGTTATGACGTGCCCTTTTACACTGAAAGACTACAGGGTAAACTGCTATAGCCTGAAAAGGAAAATCCATGATAGAAGTTAATATTTTTCTGATTTAAAACCAAAAGAAATCTCTTAGTTCATATTGTTTCATCAAAAATATATCTCCAGACAAGAAGAAGACAGATCTGTGTTTTACTTGCTGTCTAAAGCAGAAAAGTTAGACATGTTATGGTAACGGAAGTGAAACCTTGTTGAGAAACAAAACTCTAAAATTTGCTCCCTAAATCCAGGAGAGACGACTGGCTGATATGAATGGGGAATAATTTCTATTAATAAACAATAAGAGTAAAAGTGTTTTATTTTAAAGTTTATTTAAAAAAAATTTTTTTTTTTTAACATTTACCTATTTTTGAGACAGAGAGAGACAGAGCATGAACGGGGGAGGGTCAGAGAGAGAGGGAGACACAGAATCTGAAACAGGCTCCAGGCTCTGAGCAGTCAGCACAGAGCCCGATGCGGGGCTCGAACCCACGGACAGTGAGATCGTGACCTGAGCCGAAGTCGGACGCCCAACTGACTGAGCCACCCAGGCACCCCAAAGTTTACTTATTTTAAAAGAGAGAGAGAGAGAGCCTACACATATGTGAGTGGGGGAGGGGCAGAGAGAGAGAGAGAGAGAGAGAGAGAGAGAGAGAATCACAAGCAGGTTCTTCACTGTCAGTGTAGAGTCCGATGTGGGGCTTGATTTCACGAACTGCAAGATCGTGACCTGAGCTGAAATCCAGTCAGATTTTTTTATGGATTTTTTTTTAAATTAAACTTTTTATTTTGAGAAATTATAGATTCAAAGAGTTGCAAAACATAACACAGATTTCTTGTATCCATTACCCTGTTTCTCCCAATGACAGCATCTTGTAAAACTATAGTACAATATCATAAACAGGAGACATCGATAAAGTCAAAACACAGGACATTTCTCTCACTGCAAGGATGCCTCACATTGCCTTTTTATAACTATATCCACTTTCCCTGTCATCCCGATCCTCCTTAATCCATGGCAACCACTAATCTGTTCTCCATGTTTGTTATTTTGTCGTTCAGGAATGTAACATAAATGGAAAGATGTATGTATGTAATCTTTTGGGACTGGATCTTTTTAATTTAGCATAATTCTCAAAATATTTATTCAGATAGTTATGTGTATTAGGAGTTCCTTCCTTTTTATTCCTGAGTAATATCCCATAGTATGGGTGGACCAGAGTTTAATCGTTCACCTGTGGGGAACACCTGGGCTGTTTCCAGTTTAGGTTATTACAAATATAGCTACTATAAACCTGAACTCATAGGTTGTGTGTCAACATAAGTTTTCATTTCTCCAAGATAAATGCCCAGGAGCACAACTGCTGGGTGGTATAGTAATTGCGTGTTTAATTTTTTAAGAAACTGACAAGCAATGTTTTGGAGTCGCTATACCATTTTACATTCTCATTAGCAATACACGTGTGACCCAGTTTTTTCTACATCATCTCCAGCATTTGCTGTTGTTACTATTTTAATTTTACCTGTTTGGGTGGGTATGTAGTAACAGTGCATGGTTTTAGTTGGAACTTCTCCAACGGTTAATGATGTTGAACATCTTTTCATGTACTTATTTGCCATCTATTTTTTTTTAGAGAGAGAGAAAGCATGAGTGGGGGAGGGGGCAGAGAGGCAGAGGAAGAGAGCACAAATTTTAAGCAGGTTTCACTCTCAGTGCAGAGCCTGACCTGGATGGAGTTCAGTTCCACGACCCTGGGATTATGACCTGAGCTGAAATCCAAAGTTGGATGCTCAACTGACTGAGCCACCCAGCTGCCCCTGACATCTGTGTATTCTTTCAGTGAAATTTTTATGTCTTTTGCACATTTTTTTTTAAAAAAAGATTTTACTTTTAAATAATCTCTATGCCCAACCTGGGACTTGAACTCACAGCCCCAAGGTCAAGAGTCATATGCTCCATCGACAGAGCCAGCCAAGTGCCCCTTGCCCATTTTTAAATTGGATTGTTTGCTTTCCCACTCTTGAGTTTTCAGAGTCTTGTATATCTTAGATACTAGTCCTTTGTGAGGTGTGTGGTTTGCAAATAATTTCTCCCATTCTGCAGCTTGTCTGTTCATTCTCTTAATGGAGCTGGTTCCACAGCAAAAGTTTTAAAACTTTGTAAAGTGCAATTTATCAGATTTTCCTTTGCGGTATGTGATTTTTGTCATCAAATCTAACTCTTTGACTAGTCCCTAGTTTCTCTATTTTTTTCTCTATTTTTCTCCTGGAAGTTTTAGTTGTACCTTTTACATTTAAGTTAGTGATCTCTTTTGAGTTCATTATTAGGAAAAGTATGAGACTTAGGTCAAGATTTACTTTCCTCACTATGGATGCTCAATTGCTATAGCACCAATTTGTTGAAATGGCTATCTTTCACCCATTGAATTGCTTTTGCAAAACATCAGTTGGGTATATTTGTGTGGGTCTGTTTCTGGGTTTTCTATTCTGTTCTACTGGTCTATCACTGTGCCACTGCCACATAGTCTTGATTATTATAGCTATATAATAAATCTTGAAGTAGACTGATCCTTCCTATTCTTTTTTCTTTTTAAAATTTGTTTGAACTATCAAAGTCCCTTTGTCAATAAATTTTAGGATGATCTTGCCTATATCTACAAAAAATTTGCTGAAATTTTGATGTGAATTATGTTAAATCTGCCCATAAATTTGGGTAGAATTTGCATCCTTGATATTGTGGGTCTTGCAATTTATGAATAAAGTATGTCTCTCCATTTATTTAGACCTTAATTGGTTTCTTTCACCAGTGTCGTATAATTTTCAGCTTACAAGTCCTGTACATATTTTGTTAGCTTTCCACTTAAGGATTTTATTTTTTGAAACAGTAATAAATAAATAAATGGTATTGTGTCATTAATTTTGTTGTCATGTTCATTGCTAGTGTATAGAAATACAGTTGATGTTTGCATATGTATCTTATATCCTGTAACTGTACTGAACTCACTTATCAGTCCTAGGAAGGTTTGTGTGTGTATGTGTGTGTGTGTGTGTGTGTGTGTTTGTTTTGTTTTGTTATTTTAGATTTCTTGGAACTTTCTACATAGACCATCATACCATCGGTAAATAGGGGCAGTTTTATTTTTCCTTCTGATCTGTATGCTTTTTATTTCTTTTTCTTGCCTTATCACACTGGCTAGAAATTCCAGTATTATGTTGCAAAGAGCAGTAAGAGTGGATATCTTAGGGGGAAAGCATTCAGTTCTTCACCATTAAATAGAATATTAGTTGTAGGTTTTTGGTAGATGCTCTTTATCAAATTGAGAAAATTCTCTTTATTCTTATTTTTATAAGAGTTTTTTTTTTTTTTATCATGAGTGGGTGTTGAATTTAGTCAAATGCTTTTTCTGCATCAGTTGATGCGGTCAAGTGATTTTTCTTGTTTAACCTGTCATTATCACAGATTACAGTGAATTTTCAAACACTGACTCAGACTTGCATCCCTAAAATAAGTTCCACTTAATCATGATATATAATTATTTTTATATATTGCTAAACTCTACATGCCAATATTTTGTTAAGGACCTTTGAATCTCTACTCATAAAGAATATTGGTCAATAGTTTTCTATTTTTGGTACTATATTTCTCTGGTTTTGGTTTCGAGGTAATTATATTAAGTTTATAAAATAAATTGGGACATGTTCCCTCCTCTTCTATTATTTGTCTATTACAATTTTATTGTGTAGAATTCATGTTAATTTTGAAACTTTTGGTAGAATTCTCCAGAAAAACCATCTGGGCCTGGACATTTCTTTTTGGATTTTTAAAAAATTACAAACTCAATATTCTTAATTCTTATAGGGCTATTTAAATTATCTATTTTATATTGGCTTAGTTGTGGTAGTTTCCTTTTCTCCCCCATTAATTGCTACATTTCATCTAAATTGTTAAATTTATGTATACAGGTTTTTTTTGTTGTTTCGTTTTGTTTTTTGTACAGTAAAACCTTGGTTTACAGTCATAATTCATTCTGGGGGAAAATGCTTGTAATCCAAAGCACTTGTATATCAAAGCACATTTCAAGAACCATTGGCTAGGTTGTGATCATGTGACATTCGGTGTTACTACTTGTATTGCAAGACATCACTCGTTTATCAAGTTAAAATTTATTAGAAATGTTTGCTTGTCTTGAAGAACATTTGCAGAACAGGTTACTTGCAATCCAAGATTTTACTGTATTGCTTTATTATTTTTTTTGATGTTTTTGGTGTCTATATTGATATTCCAGTCTTGATATTGGTCATTTTTGTTTTTCTCTTTTTTTCAGTCTTCGTACAGGTTTGCCAATTTTAATTTTTTAAACAACCAGATCTTAGTTTCATTGATTTTGTCTATCATTTTTCTGTTTCAGTTTCACTGATTTCTGGTCATGTTTTTATTATTTGCTTTCTTTTAGTTTATTTTATTCTTCTAGGGTCTTGAGGTGGGAGCTTAGATTATTGATATGAAACTTTTCTCTTTTCTAATATATGCATCTAGTACTATAAATTTCCCTCTCGGACTACTTCATCTGTGTCCCACAAATTTTGATAGGCTGTATTTTCATTTTATTTAATTCAATGTGTTTATTGATTTCCCATAAGACTTTTCCCTTGACCCATGGGTTATTTAGAAGTATGTTGTTTGGTTTCTCAGTGTTTGAAGATTTTTTTTTCTTATCTTTCTGTTATTGATTTCTAGTTTGAATTCATTGTGGTCACAGAACACCCTTTGTCTGATTTAAATTCTTTTAAATTTGTTGAGGTTTGTTTTGGCCCAGGATATGATCTATCTTGGTATATGTTCCATGGGCACTTGAAAAGAATGGGTTTTCTACTATTGTTGAGTAGAAATTTTCTAAATATTGATTAGATCTTAATGGTTGATAATGTTGTTGAGTTATTCTATAGACTTGCTGGTTTTTTGTCCAGATGTTTTATCAATTATTGACAGAGATGCTTGTATCCAACTATTATTGTGGACTTGTCTATTTATTTTTTCAGTTCTATCAGTTTTTGCTTCATGTATTTTATAGCTCTGTTATGAGGTGCATACATGGTTAGCACTTGTGGATTGACCCTTTCATCACTACATAATGTCTGTCTTTGTCACTGGTCACTTTTTTCTTTGTGAAGTCTTGCTTGTCTTTGACTAATATTTGCATCTTTTTCAATCTTTTTATTTTCACCTAGCCTATCATTTTAAATTTGAAGTGAGTTTCTTGTAGACAGACTATACTCGGATCATATTTTCCAATCCACTTTTTCATTCTCTGTGTTGTAATTGATGTACTTAAATCATTTGCATTTAAAATTATCATCGATATGTTAGGTCTTCAGCTTGTCATTTTCTTTTGCTTGTGCTTTCTATTTTCATTTCTTGTTTTATTTTTCCTGACATCCTGTGACCCCCATAAACATTTTTAAGAATTCAATTTTGATTTATTTGTGGTGTCTTCTCTTTCCAGAGCTTTTAAAGTGGTCGCTCCAGGTATTACATTATATATACATCATCTATCAGTCTATCAGTATCATCATTTTGCCAGTTTGAGTGAAGTTTTCTTTCTTGCTAGACTGCCCCTTCTTTGACCTTTGACTAGAGAGAGCAAGCTTTTTGTTGGGGCTCTTTGGTCTGCATCTGTTGGCCTTTCCAGGTTACCAGCTTCCCCAGCACCTCATTTAGGGTATATGAAGCAAAAAGGAAATTCAGGGGACTCATCGCTGTGCTGTTCTTTACATCCTGTGGGTCCCAGTGCATCTGCCTTATTCTCTCTGCCATTCAGAGTTGCCTTACGCTTGTTTTATATGTCATATCCAAGATCGTTAGCTATATTCAGAGGGAAAGATGGGGAAAAGTACCTCTACTTCATCTTCCCAGAAGCTGAAGTTCTCACTTACTTTATTTTTAAAGAAAATAAATATTTTTATTAAAAAATAATAATTTCAAAAGTATATACTGCAGAGTAGGTAAACAAAGCAAACTTAGATGTAAAACCTAGAGATAAGTAGTCAACAAGTTCTTCTAAAGAAATATTCAATCATTAAGACTATCCGAAACCTTCACTGAATAAAAACAACGCTCCCTTATATTTAGACTTCTTTATACACTCTCAGTACTTTCTTATCTTTTATCCTATTTGATCCTGCTGGGAACCCTATAAAAGGGGTAAGGCAAATACTATTATCCCAGTTTTATAGAAAGGGAAATGGTACTATAAAAATCAGAAAAAACCCAGGACTCACCAAAGATTTATAAGATTTACATGAACCAATTGGATTGTTTGTTTCCCTTTGTGAGATAAATAATTCTTTTATAGAAAATTATGTGAACTAATCTTTTCAGAAGGCTTTCTTCCCTAGCATCTAAATGGAGACTATTTTACCTGCTCTAATGTTTCCAGGTTCCAGCCATGAGAAGACTTGTTTGGAATCAGTGAGAGAATGGGAATTTACTACTTCTCCACCCCCTTCAAAAATCCCACACCATAACTCCTCCAACTCATGAATCATCTTTTGAAAGTCTTGAGTTATATTCTGAATCCTCATCTGGACCCAAGCTGGAGAAATGGCATCTTCTTTGAATTTCAGATTCCTTCTGTGCAATGGAGGCCAAATCCTGTAGTGTTTCTTCTACCTGCCTTTGCATGTGCCGCACTCTGAAACATGGAACCCTTTGGAGGAATGTGTAATGATGAAATGAGATGGTACCCGTTCTGATCCCGGATTACAAAGTACACCGCGGCTGAGAATTTGGGGGGGGGGCACCAAAGAATCTCACATGATGGAAACATTTCTCGAGTTTGAATCTGTACCATCTGCCTACATAGTTTTCTGCAAGAGGCAGAGAGCAAGGAGGAAGTGGCCATGGAGCTTTCTCTTGGGGATACAGTGTAGGGAATGTCTCTGTTTAATCAGATTGCTGCGTGCAGATTTAAGAGAATCAAATGTAAAACTACTGAAGATGAGGGTGAAATAAGGCAATACGATGAAAGACGAGATACCTTTTTATAAAACCATAATAAAAAAGGAAGTGTTTGAGAACAAGGAATTGAGATCTGGCAGATGATAACACCGACGCCACTGAGATCATCAATAATGGTTCACTAACAGATCCAAGGCAGTATAATGAGGAGAGGCCATTTTCCCAAGTAGGTCAGGGTCTGGCTGACCTGTCCTGTTTCTTGTCAGGGTTTATCTGTTGCCTATTACTTCTGTCCGAGGCAATCTCTGGGGACAAGAAGACTCAGTCTCTGTCCTCAGGGAGTTTCCTATCTGACTGAGGCGACCAGCCCTGGAGATGAGAAAATGAGACGGTGCTAAGTGAATGGTACAAACAGGTAACTGCTTCTGTTATTTTTGGGCTAGGTTGGCCTGGGAAATAAGTTTAAGATGTAGAGGGAGAAGAGATTTCAGCCAAAGAAGAGAAGGAAGGAAAGCCCTAGGGTGGGTCTCCACCTTTTTTTTTTTTGAAGGACATTGAATAGACATGCCTTCAGCACCCTCTGCCAAGGAATGCTTATAAAGGGACATAGGGGGAAGGGGGACCCAAGAGGTAGGACAGGTGAGACTGGGACTTTCTTTGGCCAGGAAGGAGAGCTCGTAAATGTCATGGGGGGGAAAGAGTAACACGAGGAAGGAAAGGCATTAGAAAGACGGATCCAGCATTGGAGCCCAAGATGGATTGCGAAGGAGAGACCCGGGGAAAGTGGCGACAGGTCATTTATTGAGAAAGAACTACTCCTTTTTGGTTTAAACAACAAACCTCTGCGAGGGAATAATTAATTTGCATCCTCTTGATCTGTTTACAATTAATACGGGCAAGTAAATGTCTAAAATCCAAATTCGGCCAAGTTGAAGTTTTGTCAACCCTGGGGACTCCCTAATACAATCACAAAGCCATTAGTAACATCCTCTGACCATGCTCTGTGTCCCTGTGCTGAATTATGCTCCTACATCCAATTTATGATGCAGAACCGAAACTATCATTTTCTTCAACTCACACACAAAAAAGAAATATCTCACAATTTGAATGCTACATTCACTCAAAACTATAAAATTTTGTTGCACGTGTGTGTTTGGTACATTAGCCGCCTGTTCTCGAGGGAGAAAAGGAAGAAATTCACATGGTTAAAAACAAACTAAAACACCCAAGTGCAAAACCTACACAAGATGAGAACGAGGCTGGTGGGGTTGGCCTCAGAATTCAGAACTAGGAACACGCTGTGAGACCAGATGTTGCAAATCTTTCACTTTACAGGTCCGGCTGTGGAGACCAGAGGGGTTTGGGGGCCCGCCACCTGTCTGGTTAGTGTTCTGGATCCACTCCACAACTCCACCTTCTGATGCTTCATGGTATGGGAGCTCACATCCTTGGTTGTCCTGGTCCTCGCTGGACCTATCAGACCATAGGTTTAAAGCGTCAGATTCCTGTTCTGGGGTCTAATGGACAGTGACTAAGCTAATTTCCGGAGTAAAGCCCCGTGAGGAGTCTATTCCCTGACTCTAGGACAAGTTCATTTGCTCTTTCTGGCTCTGTTTTTTCTTCTTTAGAATGGACTAATAGCCACTTCACTTACTTTACAGAGCTTTGGTTCAGATCAGAGGAGACTGTGCATGTGAACTTGCTTGAAAAATAGTAATTCATGATATGAATATTTCCATATCAACTGATTTATCCTCCAGTCGATAGTGGATAGGTTTGATATAAAAAAATTCAAAGTAATTTTATCCAATTTCTTTGGAGGAAAAAACCCCAAAATTGTGGATTGGTTTGATATAAGCAGTTGGGTAATAACATTTTTTAAAAATGTTTATTTATATATTCTGAGAGAGCCTGTGAACAGGCAGGAGTGGCGAAGGGGCAGAGAAAGAGAGAGAGAGAGACAGAGAGAGAGAGAGACAGAGACAGAGAGACAGAATCCCAAGCAGACTCTGCACTGATGTGGGGCTCGATCTCATGAACGGTGAATCATGACCTGAGCCGAAATCAAGAGTTGGATGTTTAACCCACTGAGCCACCCAGGCATCCTGGGTAATAACATTTTTAAGGCGCGTGGTTAGGTGTTAGCATTCATACTGAAATCTTTGATCAGACTCACAGCCCCGGCCCAGAGGTATTAGGAGACCATGATAACTATCCTAAATGTCCTCCATCTTAAATACATTAAGTATTTCTCGGGACAGAGAGGAGCATCTTTCTTTTTTTACTCTCAGATATTTGATTCAACCAACTTTACTCATGGGGAGAATAGGAAGAATCACGCTAAGTGCCGAAGAGGTAAGTGACAAAGGCACGTTGCCCAGGGAAAACTCACAGCCCACCAAGGGGAGGAGACGAGAATGGAGTTTACAAATCTCAGGCTGAGTCAAACGAGAGCTACCCCCTAACCCTGGCGGGCACACCCACAGGAGAGCCCCGTGTGGGGTTGCCCTTCTGAGAGGCAACTGGCTGACAGATCAGTCTGGATCTGGGGGCAACTGTGTCTGTAACTTTCAGGTTAGGGCTATTTGAAACCATTATCTGTGTGCTCTTAAAATGCACGTCTCACCCCTCCCCATCAGCAGTCATGTTGGCCTCTTGTGGCACCCAGTTTTGGCGACCACGTCCCACCCTAGCCTTTTCTAGAGTGGTTTTTCACATAGGCCACGCGCTCCGTGTTTTAAGCCAGAACTTCCTACGTTGAGGGGAAAGGTATCTTTAGCCACTTTCTTCTAAAACTGTCAAAGAAATTTAATTTTACTTATATACATTTTTATCTCATTTCTTTGGGGGAAAAACAAAAAGAAACAAAGATTAAGGCGCCTAACCATGATCCAATGGGATAACAGAGTTAAAAAGCGAGAGTACTGATTTCCCAGAACTGCCATAACAAAATGCCACAAGCAACAGAAATTTATTCTCTCACCGTTGAAGAGGCCGGAAGTCAGAGACCAGGGGGCAACTGAGCTGCCCTTGGTCTCAAGGGTCTAGAAGGAGCCATTTCCTGTCCCCCACTAGCTTCCGGTGGCTCCCTACAGTCGTTGGCTTTCACCAGATTGTAGCCGCATCAAGTCTTTGCCTCCACTCTCATGTGGAATTTTCCCTGGGTCTCACCTTACTCTTTTTGCAAAGACATCAGTCATTGGATTCAAGGACCGATCCCTGATCTAATATGACTTCATCTTAGTTTACCTAATTATATCTGCAAAGATCTTTTTCCTAAATAAGATCACATTCCAAGGTTCCAGATGGGACATGAATATCACGGGGGAACACTATTTGGCCCACTACAGCAAGCAAGAGGGAAAATTAGCAATGGGACAGAGGAAACAGCTCGCCAACTAAAAGGAAAGGTAAGGCCGATATCCAGATATTGGCCCGGAGTATCTCACCCTCTGTTAGAAGACAGGTTGAAAACGTTTCATTGAAATTTCTTACATGGTAAAGTTGCTTTGACTAGAGCTTGAACTCTAGAATCTGACCAGCGGGGTTTGAATTCTGGCTGATTTCACTGACGTGATTTGGGAGAAATGATTTAATATCCCTGTGCTTTACTATCTTTATCTCTAAAATGAGATGAATGGCTGCCACGGAATATGTTAAATAAATGCATGGAATGGATTTGTACATTTGGAGACGGGTGAACAGGTGCTCTATCTAGCCAGTTAAGAAAACATAGGATTTGGGGAGGGACAGGGACCAATCCAGGTCGGCTGGAGTACGGAAAATAAGAGAGGAGGCGCGTGGGACTGACTGGAAAGAGAGGCAGGGCCCACCCGGGACGTCAGGGTGAAGAAACTGACCCGACTGGCCCCAGTGGTCATCGTGCCATCTGCCCAAGTTCTGACACCATGCTGGCATAGGCTCCCCTGTACAGAGCCAGGCTGCACGGCTTGCCGTGGTCCGCAGGAGCCTAAATCGGCCAATATCCTGTATCTCTGTATCCCCACTGCTGTTCCTCCTCGTGTCTGTGGGTTTTCAACCCTATTGTAAATTTTGTGGCTCTGCTTGGATGTACCTCAAACCTTGCCCCATCTCTTTTTTTTGGTAGAAGCAGAACTGCCCACCGATGTTTTCTCCCAAACTCGCAGTTTTACAGCCTTGTATCTTCTGTCTGTCCACCCCCTCACTTCTTTATCTACAAGCAGGGTTATATATGTGACTCTGTGTCTGGTCCACTGTGACCCCTGGATCATTTCCAGCCTGTCTCTGTGATCTTCAGGCATTCTAAATCTTATGGCGGCCTCATTTGCTTCTTCCTTCTCTGTAGGGCATGCGATGCGCTCGCGTAGGGCTGCTCTCTATCAGCACCATGGCAGGCTGCTCTTCCCCCAGCAACAAACCATAAAATGAAGAATGGCAAGACTCTCTTGATTAATTTCGTTTGCCTGTCTTTAAATCCATTAAAGAAAATGCCTCTTTAAATCATGCCTTTGCCAGCATATTTGTAAATAATACTTAAAAAACACTTCATCTAATTATTCTCGCCACAGCTGAATGTTAACAGATTGAAGATGAGATTTATGTTTATACAGCGTTAAAGGTACTAATTTTTTCTCAACAATGGGCGCCGCAATTGACAAAATTAAAACGGAAAACGTAGACTAACAAAAATTAATTCGCGCCAGGCTTAATAGTTTCTCTAAGTAAAGCCAGTCTCTCCTCGGCTGCCCAAGAAAAGCCATAAAAATTTCTGAGAAGAATCTGGAGTTTAGGATTCCACACTAATTGCTTCCCCTCCTCTTTCAGCTCATCCCCTTTCCTTGTTCATCTCGACTGCAAAGGGATATGCAGTCTCCATATCCAAAAATGCCTTCGGCTCTGCTGGGGTAAGGAAGTCAGGGGGAGGAGGGGGGCAGGCCAGGGAACCACATAAATAAATGGGAATTTCTACATGGACGTGAGGATTTTCTTTTTCATTTTTTCAAAATGAGAATAAGGCACGAGTATAAATTCCAAAAAGAGCAATTTATTTAAGTCTATCGTTTTCTGGCAACACAAGAGAACGCACATTGGGGTGAACAGTCACAAATCACGTCCCTTCCCACTGTCTGTTTTCTCCACCATATGTTGTGGAGAATACAATTCACATGCTGAAGTTCTGCCTCGTTTCAATGTGAGAAAGCATATTGTGATATCAGCAGCCTGGTCACCGAGCCAATGTTTTTTGGAGCAGTGGGGGTGGGAAGAAAGAGGCGGCAGGAAACACAACTAACCCTTCAGAGAATATTTTTTAAAGCTTGGAGAGCCTTCTCAATAGTTTACTCTCCAGTGTGTGGGTTGAAGGGAGCTTGCCTGGGCATTTCCTGTGGTGTCTTTCACGGACTCCCGGAACTTCCAGGCAGGAGAGAACTTGAGATGCCACCAGGGCGGACATGTGGCATCGATGTTCTATCAGTGTTTCTGCTTTTCAAGTTGCCATTTTACACACAGGGGTAACTCTCTGTCACCCATACCCAGTGACATGTGTGAGTTCAAGTATTCACTTAGTAGGCAGGTTATGATATTCTCCCCCCGCCCCCCACCCCGGCCCCCATGGACTCATCTAGTCCTCCGTGACTGATAAAAAACGGGACGGCATGTGTTGGTGAAACAGAGCAGAGGTGATCCCGTGGTACACTGACTTACAGCCCCAACCTCATCGGTACTTAGTTGTAACCCAATGAGCTGACATACCCACGATGCATCTGCACACCCAGAGCCAGACCAAAGCTGTGGCTCATCCTTCAATGCCAATCTCCGCTCATCACAAAAATGAGGGTTGGATTTTCTTTGTATCATAACTTTCGTGGTCTCCCTTCCTTCCGTGTACAGGACACAGATGGCCCTGTTGCAACGAGGCTTTCTGGAGACATTCTAAGCCGACTCAGTATGAGGTCAAATATTTTATTAAGCCCTGCTCTTTCCATTGTTAAAGAAAGAAAAGAAAAGAAAAGCTTGTGTTTTCATTTACAGCATGACAGTGTTCGAAACAGTGTTCGAAAAGGCTTTTAATCAGTGGCAAAGTGCAAGTTAACCTGTATGAAACTTCGTGAAGAACAGGAAAAAATCTTCTTTTGGCTCCTGAGAATTATAAGAATCGCAGGTAAAAAGTGAGTTTGATTCCTTAAATTGTGCATCAAACTCCCTGTCTAAATTAAACTGAACAGATGTGGAAAAATGAGTCAGGGGCTCCCCATATAATTCGAAATGAGCTTTCAGGTTCCGCTTCCTATGGCTGATTTCAGCCTAAGCCGCCTTATTGCCTAAAATCTGCAACTTGATACTAAAAGCTTGTCAAAATTAAGTGCATGCTTTATAAGTTTACATTTTTACAGTCTAACTGTTTTTCTTTGATATTTGACAGGGACACAGGTTCCCATGTCATCTGGCCTTGAAGTACTTTCAGAACTTTCTCCCGGACCAATTTGAGGGAGCTCAAGGTTGCGGTGAATTATGGGCCTTGAAGCCTCCTGCCCAGCAGCCAGCCGCTGGGCCCACACTTGAGGGCTAACACCTGTTGGCTGGACAGAGCAATTAATTTTTTTAAAAACGCGGTAAGCCGCCAAAAATCAAAGCGAAAGGATAAAAATATAATTTTACCTCTTGAGCTTCCAGGGATGACCTTTGATCTCATCCAATGTCTGTGTGGCAGGAGGCGCCGATCGCGCATTTTCTTCCCCAAGAAGCACTTTTGAAAGACACAGGCTCTGAGTGCTGACTGAACATTTCTATCTTCTGTCGTATCACTCGTGCGTGATGACTCACCCGGAGACCTGCCTGAGATAGTCGCTCGCGACAAAAAGGCAAATCTACCGAATGCCCCCTTCTTCAAGAAAATCGTAATTGGAAGCTTTTGAATTATACCGCAGTCTATACCGCAGGAGAGATCAAATGTTATTTCTTTAAGAGGCGACAGTTGGGTTTTCCTGTTGATGACTGTAGTGTGGTATTTGTTTCGGAATATGTCTGTACATTAAAGAGATAACTGTGAACTTCAAAGCACTAAATACCAATCATGGGCTGGGGCATGGCCACACGTACAGCCTCCCTCCTTCTCCGAACCCTTTGGTAGCCAAGACAAGGTCACTGATCAGGGTAATTTGCAGGAAAAGTCAATTTCTCAAGTCCCGAAGCAGGTGTTGTGGCACTCTATGACAATTTACTGAATCTAAATTGAGGAAGTTGAAAAAAGCAAAGGTCACGATCCACAGGAAGAAAGGAGGAAAGGAAATCTCTTTGACTGTATTTGTAACTCCTTTTCAACCAAGACGTACTCACCAACTGAGACGATTAACGCTAAAAATAAATAAATGGAAATCAGAATATCTCGCTCCAATCAGTAACTTATCTGATTTCTTTAGCTATGGGGAGAGCAATTCAATTTCGCTTGCATTCACAAGGAAATAAGCCCAATTTATAGGAGCTAAAGAGCAGCGGTTCTTTCTGCACATGAGTGTTTGGAAACAAAAATCAAACCAAGATGTCAGGACTTTCCGTCTTTAAAAACCTCAAATATATAACATATACTTCTTAGCATAGAGTATAAAGTGTAGTTTAGAGTATAAAGAAACATAAAATATATAACCCTGGATATTTTCTTCTAAATCAGCACATTACCCCCTTCCCCAGCCCTAGGGAAAGAGAACACAGCCGAAATGGAACGGGTGTTTAGGAAGAGAAATGAATCGTGAGCCTCAGAGTCTGTGATGTTGTTGGGGTAGCAAGGAGACAGGGGATAAGGAGTTAGAAGATTTGAACGTGAATTTTAGTCATTCACGAATTATCTGTGTAATTAATTACAGCAAATCGTTTACCATTTTTTAGGCTTCTATTTTTTCATCTGTAAAATTGGGGGTTGTTGTAAGGATTAAATGAGCTAATGTGGGAACATTTGGCGAACCATAAATAGTAACTATCATTACTAACCTTTAGGGCATCGTTACCCCCAAAGGATGATACGCATACCCCTGGTATGCGTGAGGCTGTTGCAAGCATTTAAGGTTCAGAAGATGAATCAGAGGAAAAAAATGTTAAGTAAATAATAGTACCGGTGGAAAAATATTGAAGGGGGCATGTGAAAGACTGGCATTTGGGTGACTTTTCACGATTTAGTTAAATTCTTCTTGGGAGGGAGAGCAAAGAGATGGAACTAACCAAATCCTCCAATGATGTTTCCAGGATGAGACATTTCTTTCTCTGAATGTGGACAAAAAGCAGGAAGATGAGTTATTTTTAGTTAATCTAAACACGCAACCTAAGAAGAAACTACAATTGCTTGCAGGTCAAGTTCTCGTATTATAAAGAAAATTCTCATTAAAACAACACTATTGACATAACGCAAAGACTTCTGAGTGCTAGCTGGTAGCTTAACATTTTCAAGCAATATTAAGTGCCATAAAATTCCCGTCCAGTGTAATCTGAATGCTCCCCTTGGATTTCTTGTCCTCTAACTAGATAAGCTCATAGATGTTGCAGGCCAGAGGGTGATAGCCACA
Source organism: Panthera onca (assembly GCF_046562875.1). Taxonomy (NCBI): domain Eukaryota; kingdom Metazoa; phylum Chordata; class Mammalia; order Carnivora; family Felidae; genus Panthera; species Panthera onca. Next base: position 13,208,784 of record NC_138349.1, read on the forward strand.
AGTTATCATAAATGTCATGTACGCTAGCCTCCTCATTTTATAGATGGGGAAACTGAGGACTAGAGAAGGGTAGCAGTTTAGGGACTCTGCATATGTCCCAGACCCAGGCCTGGAACGGGGTTTGGATCCACTAAGTACGGAACTGTTCCTAGTCCCTAAATGTCAAGTTCTTAATGCCCCAGCTAAGTCGGGAGGGACCACGAGGATGCCAACACTATTTGTAACACGTCGGCATTTGTGTCTTTTCCATTCATTTGTTTTTTTTTTTATTTATTTATAGGTGCTAGTGAAAATTCTCGATCAAACACAAAGGGCAACCTGAAAAAGCTTTAAGCACTCAGTACATTAAGAATTGAAATATAGGTTGAGTATTACTTTTTCCAGACTCGTACTCTCACCTGCTCTTAAATTTTATAGTTCTTTCACATTCTCAGTCTAGTTCTGAAGTTACTTTCCATGTGTGTGTGTTACCTTCCCTTAAGTATAAAATACACATTCACAAAGACGCTTCTTACTCTTCACCCAGGTGTTAGTACTCGTCCTACATTTATTGGGATATTTTAATATTTGGTATTGAAAATTGAAAATTCAGCGCACAGAAACATTTGTCTGTAAGGAAGACAATAATGTAATCGTTGATACAGATTATGGTCCTTGGAGCAGTTAATCTGAAAATAGCGTGCTTTTTTATGCTGGTATGCACTGGTGAGACATATTTTCTGGTGGCCAAAAAAATGGCTGGGAAGTGGATCTTCTTCTAGCTCTCAGGAGTCTATGGTCATTTTGGCTTCCAGGAACCAAGCGCCAGACATGTGGAGAAAAACCTTTCTCGCGGTGATCAGTCTCAGAACACTTGAGCATTTTCCTTACACCCCTGCCATTGTGCCCTCCGGAACCGATGTCTAGTCTAGAGGCTCGCTTACTTTACAGTTTCTATTTTTGTTACATTTTAAAGTTTGAAATAATTTCACATATATGGGAACGTGGCGAAAACAGGACAAAGAGTCCCCTATACCCTTCATCCAGACTGCCAAAATGTTCACACTTACCACAGTTGCTTCGTTGTTCTTGACGGATGGATGGCTAGATAGATGATAGAGATATGTTTATTTTTCCCTGAACCATTTGAGAATAAATTGTAGACGTGATGTCCCTTTACTCCTAAATCCTTCAATGTTTATTTCCCCCATGGAAAGACATCTTCGGACAAAGCCGCAGTACAATACTCAAAACCAGGAACTTCACATTGGCACAGTACTATTCTATAATCTATAGACCTTATTCAAATTTCTCCCCACTGTTCCATGAATTCATCCTACAAGACTGTCAGTATTTCACATCATCTTCTAAATGCTTTGCTCTGCTCTACATATGGTCGGTTCTATAGACCGAAGGCTCCTGGAAGAATTAGTTTATCTTTTTAAAGTAAATACAGTTACAATAAATTGTTTGGATTAAAGGGATACTCATATTTAAATTTGCACCCCAGGTCTGTAAGAGCCCAGTCTTGTGACTTGGTGGGAATCACATGATCTTGTCTCAAAAGTGTGTTTCCTGCTACCATGGTTGAACTTTACTGCGAGTTTATGCTTTGCGGGGGTGGGTTCCGTAAATGTGGAAAGTTAACCATGCACTCACGCCTAAATGCTCTGGAGAAATATTGCCAGCTGCATTCTTGAAGGCAGCTTCTTCGCTGATGCCCAGCGTGCTCAGGCAAGTTGCTCTCAGAGCCTTGATTTCCTCCCCTGGTCAACGTGACACACAAGATCTTTTTTCCGTCTTCATTATGTGAATTACACGAGATAAATAACGTATTAGGATGGAGCTAGCTCATTAGGTGACCAGTCACCGATACACATAATTGATTTTATTATTTAAATTAACAGGCAAATACACTTTGCTTCGCATGAAGCAGGAAGTAACTTATTTCCAATTCAATTTGAAAATTCGCAGTGATTGGCACATTCATTTCCCACAACTTTTCTAATCAAGCTGAAGGGATCCTAGGCCTCCTCATCAAAGAAAAAATAATCATCGTCTTGTCTCAGAACTTTTTGAGTGAAGTGAATATATTAAAATAAGAGCACAGAACAGGGGCAGGGCTATTTCTAAACTGCAGTGGACACATTGCCTATAACGTGTTGAACAATGCACCTATGTGCTTTCTAAGTGGTCGTCAAATCATGTTTTTATTCTTTGCCTAAGAGGCCTTAAAGGAAGATATTTTATCGGAGAAATTACGGAAAATTAGAAGTCTTTCTTTCCTTTTTCCCCCTCTTTCTTTCTTTTATGAGGGAACAAAGAAGGGACACATCTAGCTTGGGAATGTGATCCCGAGCTGATTAGCCAGGCAAATAAATAAATACAGCAGAATACACAAATAAAGGTGGCCACACCTGCAGGCATGCGAATTGGGTGAGACGGGCTTGGTCCTGGGAGGACCACACTGGCCCCCTTTCTACCACCACTGACCATCCCATATGTGCAGCTGTGACACCACTTGGCCTCCAGCAAGGTCAGAGCGCAGGGAACAGGAACAGAGGCAGCATTGTCTCCATTCTCCCACAGAACACCGTCAAAAGTGCTCTGATCTGCAGCTGCAACATGGCCTCCCCCATGGCGGCTGCACCAGGGTCTCCCTCGAAAGCCATCTGCCTTCACCTATTAGCCACCTTTCCTCCATGGACTTGCCTTCCAGAAACTGCCTTATCTTGGCTTTTAAAACGCTTTTCAATCTTTGGTGAATGTGAGGATTCTAACCTTTCCTATTTGTACAAATTGCCTTTAAATGAGAAGTTATTTGGCTCGTGGCGGGCCCTGTCACCCAGAGCCGAAAGCTCAATGGAAGCTATGATGAATGAATTATAAAGCCAATTCATTGAGCCGTGACATTAGTACAGCACTGTCGTAAGCAGGAACTAATTATATATGGAAATAATCATTCAACCCGAGAAAGGCATTTCCTATCTATTAGAAAATACTATGAAGAGATAATACTTTAGAAAAAAAAAAAAGCTTCCTATACTATTGGCCAAAAGAAAGGATTATTCCATCTTTCTAATGAATTTGTTGAAAAAACCTCAATTCTGAATTTTGGCTTGGGTATAGGTTTTGCTTTTTTGGTAAAAGGAGTGCTCCTTGATTACTTGATTATAAGCAATTTAGTACATGAGTAGTTCTTGAAAAAAAAACCAAATTATATCTTTAAATTAAAAATTCTCAATTTGTATTTCATTACTGAAAGGCTCCATGGGAGGAAAAAATATTTTAAAGACTGTAATACAAGTTTAGGGGAAAATTTTGGTCATTATTGTTTATTTATTTTCCTTATTGAGCTAATTTAATTATCATAGAGACACAAACATTAGCTCCAATACTGGGCTTCTCACATCTGTTAGTAAAGATTTGATTAGGGCTACACAAATGTGCTAGATTAAACTATCTAGTTGGTGAAATTCAAGCCACCTGGATATTTTAGCAACATCAATAAGAATAATTCTCTTTTTCAAAATCAGTAAATCCAAGCTATATTAAAAAGAATTAATTAATGAGTGCCAGATAGGCAAAACAAACATTTGACAATGAATCATATTATCAAAGGTTTTGAGGGAGATCCCTCTCAGCTTATGTTTAGATGTCAAATTATATTACCAAAACTAAACAATCTGTTAAAACGATGTCTTAATGCAATAAGTCTCCTGTGCCATACAGGGTTTTTTTGTTTTTTTTTTAACTTCCTCAACAATTTTAGTAGAAGAAAAGGTAGGCTCTACTTACCAGTGATAATCAGATCATAAGACATTTGCCCCAAAATATTGTCCAAGAGCTGTTAATATAATTTAAATCCTATAAGAAAAGAAACTATTACGAAGTTTGGTTAACGTATCATATATATCTTTTGAAGCATTGTTGGGCATACTTCATAGGAGAAACTCAGTAAATATATGGAGATTGAAAGGATTGCTATATAACAATTAGGTGTTTTAGAGAAATACATGAAGAATTCTAGACTTGGAAAAGACCCCCAAAAATGTCTAGTCCAGAGCCGGCGAACTTCTTCTGTTAATGGGCAGGCAGTAAATATTTTAGGCTTTGTCGGCCAGATCATCTCTATCACAACCGCTCGAATCTGCCCTCGCAGCCGCAGATAATAGTAAACTAATGAGCATGGTTGTGTTTCAATAAAACTTTATTTACAAAAGCAGGCAGCAGCCTGGATTCGGCCCCAGGGTTGTGTTCTGATGATCTCTTCCCGAGTTCAACTTTCGTATTTGAAAGATCAGACATCTTGGGCCTTCTGTGGGAAAGCAACTAACCCAAAGTTAAACACCGGGTTGTACAAGTGGCAGAGCTGGAGCTGACATAGGCCCCTCCAGCTTCTGGGCAAGTGCTCACACCGGGCTGAGTTAATTGTAGCGACGTGTGGACGGGTGGCCATGTCTAAATGGAAGGTCTGCCTCTGTGTTAAAGCACATCCAAATGCTTCATGCATTTGAAGTCTGTAGAATTGTGATGTGTGGATGATTCCTGAAGTCTCCAGAGAATAAGTTGCTCTTCAGAGACCTAAGCAGAGTCACAAAGAATATTTTTTGGGAAAGGAACGTGAACGTACTGACAGTTAGCCAAGCATGAAAATGCTTGACTGAAAAGCCACACATGGCTTGCTTCATTAAAGACCATTTCAGTCCTGGAAAACTGCATTTCTATTGAATATTTATAACAAATATGATTGAATAAGGAGAATTTAAAGCGGAAAAAAACCCTGTGTGTTGTGATTCCAAATTAAATCTTATTTTCATGGTTGGCAGTGTTTTGTATTCCTGACGTTTGGATTGTATAAAAAAACCCATCTTATTACAATGCCCTTTTCCAGCACCAAATAATAAGAATTTCTAGATTAACACTTGAGTCACCAACATCCATTTTCCAGTGGAGTTTTCCACCATTCGCATAACTCACTCTTTTCATTTGGAAGGAAGTGGGTCCTTAGGAAATCCTGAACGGAGGAGTGGATCTGGGTCTCTGTCCCAGAATGTCTGTGGGTGTCTGCGTGGAAAGGGTTGGTAATCATTGCTCTGAAACTGACAGTCCAGAAAGACATGATTGATGAAAGGGAATTGGATGTTTGAGACAAAATGGACCGTCATTAACTAACTGAACCAAGTAAACGAAATGGCGTTTCCAAGGGGGCAGTGGGGCACATTCTTCTGGAAAACATGGGCCCGATGTTCAGGATGTGTTTCACCGAAGGGGGTGGGGGAGTGGAGGGAGCCATTACTTAATGGCTCCCAGCTTGCAAAGGTGAAATAACCCACACTATATTTTTTTTCTTCAGCAGTTCTACATTGATGCTGATTTGCACACTTCTCACCAAACAGACGAAGGTGTATCTTCTCATGGGCCATGCGTTTCCGGGTCCTGAAATCACAACGATCTCCTTACTAATAAACGCAAATAAAATTCTGCTACTGTAATCGTTTTCTAGCTCAGGCATTTGAAACCCGGTTAGAAGTAAATTAAGCTGTATTATTTGCTACTTTAGCTTATGCAGGCAAATGAAATTGTATACACGCATAAAATAAAATGACACACTTATGTGTAATCATATTTTTATGCATAAATCTTTTTTTATCAAAACGACAGAGTTTTATAACTTTTATTTATTTTGCAATACTTCATGTTAGAATTAGCTTACAAGTAATATCATTTTATAATCAATAAAATCCATACAATTATCGAAATATTAGAGCATATGTGATTTTTGGTTTTTTACCTTTTCAACTATGAAGTTGGACTCCCCACTGTTCGCAAAAAAATGTACCAGATTTCTTTAGGTCAAGGATAACAAAAGCATGAATGATTCAGATGAACACCTTTTGAACTTTCCTCAGGAAGACTTGAGTGGTAGGATAACTTAGCCTTAACCAGAATGCATGCAGGTGGCCATTTCTTGGCTTGAAACATCTTGAAACAGTTTCCGTGCCTAGCAAGGAGGCTCCTTGTGTCAGAGTGTGGCTTGCTCAAGAGAGAGGGAAAGAGAATATGCAAATGAGTGCATATGTATTAGTTCAAGAGCAAGACTGAGCACCTTAAAGGTTAGGAGCGCAGAATCTCATTACCCTCTTCTCAGAAGCTGGCCAGAGTACATAAAATGACCAAAAAATGAATTTTCCACTATGTTTCATTAACCGAAGGAATTTCTGTTTTGGTTTCTGCAGTGGCCAATTAAGGAACCTAGGACAGCCTGTAACACATTATTTTGCAAGAATGACAAACAATTAGCAAACTACTGAATTCAAGCGCATTTACAATGATGGGTGTTTAAACGAAAGTCTGCGCCTTGATTTTCATTGGCTGATCTCTCTGCGCTCTCCCTGCTTATAAAATCAAACCTGAGACAAGCGTGTAAGACTTTGCTGCACACATATTTATATGAGCTTCCTTCCCTGCTCCAGGTTATGCTCTTACTTTCGTTCTTCTCTCAATTTATGCTGTCTTGAAGTATTTTATGCATCTTTAGAAATAATGTCAGGTCTTTTTGAAAAACAGAAAGTTATACATATAGTGTGAATTTTAGACAATAATAGAAATTTGAAGACGTTATCATTCACTGATAGGCACAAATGATTATAAGAAAAGCTGAAGTCATTAGCCCAAATAAAGGATTAGAGTTAACAATGGAATTGAACCTAGAGTATAATTAATGAATTCTCTAATTGTTCTTCCTGTGTTAGTTCATTAAGCCTGACTATCGAGTGGATATTTGAGCATCTGTCTCCAACATCTGTCATCTCATTGATTCCCCGGGTTGATAACATCAACGCCTGGGAAGAAGGGCATGGCTTCCTCCTCTATTCTTTTCTACATTTTCCTCTAAAACCTGAACCTGCTGTAAAAGCAATCACCGTTCCTTAATATGACAGTACGACAAAGAACCGCCTTGAGGTTCAAGTTGCATGTAAAACTTACATGAAAAGGTGGAAGGGTATGTTAAATAGTATCTCGGAGTACAGTACACTAAAATGAAAAGTATATGATTTTCCCAAGAAACCTATTTTGTGTTCAAATTAGCTGAATGCAATGGCAATCAAAAACACCTAGAGCAGCTGCTCTGCCCAGAATATTCTTGGTTAATGCCACAGATGATCGACTGAGTACTTACCTTGTGCCAAACATGATGCCATGTATCTTACATACTTTAACCAGTCGAATTGACTCTGGCTCTGAGGACAAGAATTGTTATTTCCACTTAGAAATGAGTGGAAGCTCAGTGAAATTACACAACTTGCCTAGTTTTAACCAGTAAATGACGAAGTGAATTTCCCAAGCTGTGTAGGCATGCTTCCAGTACTGAGCTTTTTATCTGATACTCTGGTCATAAGATCTGCCCCTCCAGAAAGCTGCTTAACGAATGTCTTAGTCTGTCAGGCTGCTATACCAAAAATACCGTAGGGGCGCCTGGGTGGCGCAGTCGGTTAAGCGTCCGACTTCAGCCAGGTCACAATCTCGCGGTCCGTGAGTTCGAGCCCCGCGTCGGGCTCTGGGCTGACGGCTCGGAGCCTGGAGCCTGCTTCCGATTCTGTGTCTCCCTCTCTCTCTGCCCCTCCCCCGTTCATGCTCTGTCTCTCTCTGTCCCAAAAATAAATAAAAAACGTTGAAAAAAAAATACCGTAGACTGGGGGACTTAAACAACAAACATTCACTTCTCACAGTCCTGGGGGCTGGGAAGTTCAAGATCAAGGTGCTGGCATGTTCAGTACTGATCGGGGCTGCTTCCTGGTTCATGGATGTCTTTTTGCTACAGCTTCTCATTCTGTCTTCACATAGTGGAAGGGACAAGAAAGATCTCTGGGGTTTCTTTCTTTTGTTTTTGATTTTTTTTTTAAGTTTGTTCATTTTTGAGAGAGAGAGAGAGAGAGTGAGTGAGCTGGGGAGGGGCAGAGAGAGAGGGAGACACAGAATCCAAAGCAGGCTTCAGGCTCTGAGCTGTCAGCACAGAGCTCCATGCAGGGTTCAAACTCACGAGCTGCATGAGATCGTGACCTCAGCCGAAGTCAGCGCCTAACTACCTAACCGACTGAGCCACCCAGGCGCCCCATCTGGGGTTTCTTTTATAAGAGCACTAATCCCATTCGTGAGGGCTCCACCTCACAATCTAATCACCCCAAAGGCCCTGCCTGCTAATACCATCACCTTGGGAGGTACAATTTCAACATATGAGCTTGGGGGGAGGGGAATCATAAGTATTCAGTCCATAACACAGAAACTGCAGAATTTTCTTCTCTTTTTTAAAAATTTTTTTCATGTTTATTTATTTTTGAGAGAGAAAGAGAGAGAGACAGAGCATGAGTGGGGGAGGGGCAGAGAGAGAGAGGGAGACGCAGAGTCGGAAACAGGCTCCAGGCTCTGTGCTGTCAGCAACAGAGCCTGACATGGGGCTCGAACTCACAGACTGCGAGATCTTGACCTGAGCGGAAGTCGGACACTTAACCAACTGAGCCTCCCAGGCGCCCCTCTTCTCTCTTCTTTAATGGCCAAGGAATAAAAATGTGAATAAGGAGTTGGGGGTTTCAAAACTAAGAAACAAAAATCGATCACTTGCTACTGATAGTCTGTGTCAGGGAAGGACAAAGATATTTCTAGAGATGTGCCCAACTCATTAGGCTCATTCCAGCCTTTGCTTATGTAGATTGTACATTGTTCACCATGTGGCAGCCCCTGGCCATTCCTCATCTTCAGGTTCAGAGCTTTACTGGTGATGAGACAGTAGACGGGTGGGTGACTGTTCCCAGTGTTATGGACTCATTGTTCGGGAACAAGAAATTCATGGCCGGTGTGTGGGCAGCGCCACGGGACCTCTCCCAAGCGGAAAGCTTCTAAACAGTCTAGCTGTGCTCAGAGGCTAACAGTGTAGAGAAGAAGTAAGCTTATCTTGTTCTTGTTTTATGATGACCTCTATTGGACTGGTGTTCTAGATAACATACTTATTAAGAATTGGAGGAGCAGAAAGTCCTAGAAGAAAGCAGAGGCACAGAAAGAAGCAGAGGATGTCTCTATCATTTAATCAGCTTGTTAAGTTCCGGGACTTTACATTAAAAAATGAATTGTTGCTTAGGCTATTATTAAAAAGGAACAATAAAACTTTAGCTGAAGAATAGTTAGCAAAAGCAATTCCAGGATAAGTTAAAAGTTGGGGGCAGCGTGCTGGGTTAAAACACTTTCCCTGCAAATAAAGCTCACTGCTACTTTTCAAATAGTTTGGCTTCAGCTTGCACCTGCAGATGGCTGTATGCAAAAGTATTTGCTCGTGGCCATTACTATTATTAATGTATAACATTTGGGATGTTTCAGAGTTCCAGTTGCAGGGATTTATTAGGATATGCTCTCCTGTATGGAAGATGTGCATTGCTACAGTTTTTCCCTTTTGCAGAAAAGCAAGTCCAGCAAACTAGTGGCACTGTTACGGCCAGAATTTATTTATGGGGCTCCGTTTCCCCAGGCTATATTTCAAATTGGTCTAGGAATGGGGGGCAGTATGGAAGTTGGGGGCTGGTAAGAGCACGAGAGAGAAAATTAGGAGGTTTTGTTTCTAGCCCAGGTTCTGCCCAGCAAACAGCATGGCAACCTCAACAAGCCTTGCTTATGTTTCATCTCTGTAGGAAAAAGGGACAAACCCGTTGATTTCTAAAGTTTCCTCCCAATTCTGACTTAGGAAATCGTGTTCTTTTCCCCTCTGGAGAAACCAAGCTTTTTTTCACACGGTGGTGGACCCAGGAAATCACGCTCAGTGAGTAAATCACCCTCTACTCCCTGCTGTGGGAATCACAACCTCCTTTCAATTCAAGTTGATAATGTTTTCGCATCATAAAACTACCGAGACAAACAGAACACTTACCAAGAGCCAACGGAGTGATCAACCAACACAGAAGATCCCATTTTATCATCTTCTATGGGAATAATTCATTCATTCCTGGATTCGTTCATTGATCCGTTCTTGTAACAAATGTTTATTACGTACTCACTGTGGTCCTGCCTCAACACAGGGAACAAAGCGAAGACAGAACAAAGTAGTCCCTGCCATCCTAGAGCTTAGAATTGAATGGAGGACACAGATTTTCAAAAAGAAATCCTTACAATTAAGAGGATGCAATGAAAGTGATAAGGAGTTAGAGGAAGCCATGGGAATATTTGAGGGAGGTCCAATCAAATCTAAAGGTTAGGAGAGGTACTCTTGAAGAAGCTGACATTTAAGCAGAGCCCCTGAAGGATGGAACATAGCTAGTAAGCTAAAGGACGTGTGGTGGGAGCACAGAGGGTGAAAGTCATTTATCCAAGTGTGTAAATCACCTGAGAGGTAGAGGCATCTGCCACAAGTAACAGGATCTTAGTGGGAAGTTCAAAGGGAAGAAGAGCATTTGAAACAGGAAAAGACGGGAAGTCTGGTTCTGCCCTTTGGAGAGAATGATGGATTCAAACAGGATGCATCAGAGGAGTTCTTAGTTGCTAAGCAATAGACCTTGACTCCAGAGGATATTTAGAACAAAAGATATTTATTTAAAAGTGTATTGGCAGGGACTTTCTTTTGCAGTCAAAATGGAATAAGCGAAACTGAATTTACTCACCTGAAGCAACCAAAAAAAAAAAAAAAACTAACAAAATACATTAAACAACAATTTTCAAAACACTGAATATAGGCAATGAAGGACAGTGATCCTTGGGAGACACGTGAGCCCTACGATTGCCCCAGCTTACTCCCTCAAGAGAGTTTCTAGGTTGTGGTTCAGGAGGAGACAACCTGGGAGAGTCTAGTGGACTCCTGAGTTGAAGACATAGACTTGAAAATCAGTGTAGACCAAAAAACAAGTGTTCAAAGGACAGAATGCCAGGGAACAGAGAGCAGCACACAAGGAGAGTTCCAGAAACCTGCACAGTCCCTTGCAAATATTTAGCTGATTAGTAATTATTGTGTGTATATGAAGAAACTATTCAAATCCTACCACCACCCCTGCCCCCCCACCCCACATAAAAAAAAAAAAAAGCCAGCTGAAAGGATTACAGGTGACAGTGTTCAGTATGCATTCAGGGTTGGGAAAAACGTCCATTTCCAACAGTCAGATTGGCAAAACTCCTGCTTTACAGGGTCTAGGATAGAGTGCTCTGAAGGGTCTTACATGAGTTCTAGAAAATAAGCATCTCTGGACTGTGTATATCTCTGGTCCCACCTAAAAATGTTTAAAGCAAGATCTAGAAGGATCTTTTCAGGGAACTTAACTGTGTCACAGAACAAAGCCCAAGAATATTTACAGGCGTATAAAAATATCAAGGATCTGTGAAGGTGAAATGTGTAGAGTCTGGCATTCAAGCAAAAATAAGCAGGCATGCAAAGAAGCAGGAAAATATCACCTGGAATGAATAACCAATCACAACCAACTCATGGCTGACACAGATGTTGGAATTAGTAGATAAGAATATCAAAAAAAGTTATTATATGTATTTCATATGTTTAAAAATTTAAGATGTACATTGAAGTTATGAAAATGACTCAAACTGAACTCCAAAAAGGGAAAGTGCCAAGTGTGAGATGAAAATACTTTGGATGAGATTAGTAGTAGATCAGACCTCGCAGAAGAAAACATGAGTGAACTTGAAGATATCAATAGACATTTTCAAAGTGAAGCACAAAAGGAAAAATGATTTTTTTTTCTTAAATGAAGAAAGTATTTGTGAGCTGTGGGGAAACTTTAGAGGCTGACTATAACAGAAACTGGAATGCCCAGAGGAGAAGAAAAGTGGGAAAAAGAGAAATGTATTTGAAGAAATGATGTTTGAAAATTTTCCCAATTTCATGAAAAGTATAAATCCAGAGATCCCAAAACTCAACAAAACCTAAGCATAAAGAAAACTACACCAAGACATACAGTCAAGTTGCTTAAAAGTTAAAAAAAAAAAAACCCTTGAGTAAAAAAATCTTAAAAGTGGCTAGAGAAAAAAATTACATTTTAAACAGAGGAACAAAGAGATGAATCATTGCAGATTTCTTGTCAGAAGCAATGTAAGTGACAAGAGAGTATAACAACATCTTTATAGAGCTGAAGGGAAAAAAAAATCTGTCAACCTTGGGTTCTACATCATAAAAGATGTCTTTCCAAGCAGAGGTGAAATCTGAAAATGTCAGATATACAAATGTGGAAGGAATTCATCAGCAGTAGACATTCATTACAACAAAATACTGAAAGAGGTTCTCCAGGCAGAAAGAAATGATAGCAGAGAAAAATATGGATCTTCACAAAGGAATGAAGAGCATGGAAAATTGTAACTAGATGGTTAAATAAGGGTTTTTTTTCATGATACTTAAATGTCTTTAAGCAATAATTGACTGTTTAAACAAAACAATAATGCTATAGTATGAGGCTTGTGACATGTGTGAAAGTAAAATGTATGACAACAGTCAAAGCCTGGAAGGAAGAAATAGAAGCATGCTGTTGAAAAAAATCTTGTAAGTGAACTAGTATAATGCCACTGGAAGGAAAATTACAATACTTTGAAGATGTATGCTGTGAACTCTAAATAAGTCACTAAAATAACAGCAAAGAGTTAGGACTCAATAAGAAAGGAGATTAAGTGAAACAAAAAGGAGATAAAGTGAAATAAGAAAAATAGTTCATCTAAAAATAAGGCAGAAAAAGTAGAGGAAGGAGAAAGGAACAGACAAAAAGTCACAAGATGATAGACTCAAGTCTAACTTTGTCATTAGACATATCAAATATAAATGACATCAACGCCTCAGTTAAAAGCAGGAATTGTCAGATTAGATCTCCTGCCTACAAAAACCACACTTTATATAGAAGTATACAGAGGGGTGAAAGGTGAAAGGATAGAAGAAATAGACTATGCTGACAATAATCAAGAGGAAGTTGGAATGGCTAAATCAATATCGGACAAGGCAGATTTCAGAGCAAAGAATATTATGAGAAATAAAGAAGACTGTGTCATAATGGAAACAAATGGCCATTTCATCAAGCGCCATGATGACCCTAAATGTTTCTACCTAAAAACAGAACTTCAAATTACGTGATTAAAACTGAGAGTAACTGTAAGGAGAAACTGAGAAGTCCACAATGATAGAGACTTGAATATACTCCTGTTAACAATTGAACAAAGAAATAGACAGAAAGTCATGAAAGATGGAGAAGATCTAAAAAACACTGTTAACCAACTTTATCTTATTGGCACTTAGGGAAGACTCCACCCAATAATAGCAAAATATATATTAGTTTTTAAGGACCCATATTACATATTCTAAGGAACATATTCTAGCCATAGGAAATTCTCAATAAATTTAAAAGTATTCAAGTCACACAAAATATATTCTTTGACCAAAATGGAATTAAGTTGGAAAAAAAATGATAGGATGATACCTGGAGAATCACCAAATATTTAGAAACTAAACAACAGACTTCTCTATAGATTAATGGTTAAAAAGAAATCAAAAGGGAGATGAGAGAATAGTTTCAACTGAATGAAAATGCAAATACAGCCTATCAAACCTGGTAAGATGCCATTAAACAGTATTTAGGGGTAAACTTATAGCAATAAACACCTACATTGGAAAAGAAGGAAGGTCTCAAACCAATGGTCTCATCTTTCACCTTAAAAAACCAACAAAAAAGAGCAAATAAAACCCACTATAAGAAAAATAAAGGAAGTATATGGAATGAAGTCAGCAAGACGACAGAATAGGAGGTTCCGGCCCTCACTCCCCCCACCCCACTCCCCCAACCAGAAAAGCACTGATCTTGGCAACCGCCACCCAATGAGAATGCTTTTGTGGGGGATTCTGGAGTTTGGCTGAGATTCCAGTACCCTGGTGGTGCAAAACAATCTCAGTGGATGCAGTGAAGGGCGTAAGGAGAGTTTAAAGAAAAACTTCAGGGGGCGCGTGGGGGGCTCAGTCGGTTGAGCGTCCACCTCTTGGCTTCAGCTCAGGTCCCGATCTCAGGATTCGTGAGACAGAGCCCCGCTTTGGGCTCCACGCCGACAGCACAGAGCCTGCTTGGAATGCACTCCCTCCCCCTCTCTCTGCCCCTTCCCCGCTTGCATGCACTCTCTCTCAAAATAAATAAACTTGAAAAGGAAAAAAAAGAAAAGAACAACTTTCCCCTCGTCGCCCCTTCCCTCGGGCGGTACGTCTTTGGGGTTTCTCCCATGGGGGAAAATGAGAGCAATGTGAGCACTAGTCTTCCCCAGCCTTGCAGGGTGATGCCCAGGAGGACCACTATGGCCCTGTCCCTTGCAGAACATGGAGGGGATCAGCGTTGTCTGGGGAGAGTCAGGAACAGCCAAGAGCCGAGAGAAAGGGCGGGGAATCACTTCGGCCAGCCTCTGGATGTCAACCAACAGAGGCCCCAATCCTCCCAACTGACTTCGCAGACTCCAAGAAGAGGCTTATCCGTGAACACTGCGGGACCCCTTGCCTGCCGACCTCCCAGCCAGCCGGTGCACACTCCCGGTACCCCGTGAGCCCCAGCGCGTGGCACTCTCGCGTCTCTGCGGATGCCGCATGCGAACCCGCATAGACAGCACACAGATCTCACTAGTAGGTAAGGATCTGAGCGGCCAAAGGGACTCCGCTGGACTGGACTCGGGCAAGGGGACCAACCTCGAGCACCTCAGGACACTGCCCCAGTCGGTTCTCAGCACCCGACCCGGCTTTGTGGGATCAAGAGAAGGCACACCATGCTGAGACATTTCCCGTAAGAGGGAACAAGGCGGGCAGAGCTGGGGCGTCCATACAGAAGATCTGCGAACTGGTGATTTGCCGTGAGCCAGCCTCGGGGCGTGGGGCTGGAGTCTGAGTGAACGAGCGTACAGGGGTCTCTCTCATTGGAAGGTGAGACTAGCCCTCGTATCAACAGATAAATGCACATTTACCCCACGGGCGTATCCATCTCTAAGCCAAAAGGACAAATAAGTTCGGAGGAACAAATGAACAGATCAGACGCAGATAGTCTAACATTTCTTCGAGCCCAGGAAATGCTTACCGTTAGCTCAGAGAGAAGTGAGAACATGGCACTGGAAGGGGCCACTCTGGATGCTATGAACTTATCACGCGTTTATAACCAAGTTCAATCGAACAGGAAGACTGAGGGTTTTACAACATCTCGGAAAGTCAGTCCTGAACGGGTCACAAGTCTACTCTCATGGGAAGATTATGTCGCCCTAGCAAACATGTTGACCCCAGAGTACATCCTCCCTACCTCCAGACGTCCTGCCTGCCTGTTCCATCCTAGACTTTTTTAGGGTGAGGACTCCAGAAAAAGCCCACTGCTTCAGACATTCATCGGGAAAAACGTGCTAGCTGCCTTTATAGCCCAGATCAACATTGTGCTTCTGATTTAAGCCTGAAAAAGAGAGTCTATTTTGATTTTTTTTTCTCCTATGAGTAAAAAGCGATCATTTGATGATGGTTCCTTGTGCAATTCAAAAAGAAGATTATTCGATGTATGTAGGCAAGTATCAACTTGCAATGTCAGTTTCAGCAAAGATGTAGAATATATCAAAAAATACGTTGCTAGGAATTTTCTGTTTGTTTTTGGTATCTAATGCGCACTGGGTTTGTGGGAGGTGAGGGTGTATATATGTGTGTTTCCATGTAGGGAGAAAGTGCAAAGTTATTAACTGTTTCATCTGCAGCAACTGATTGAAATTGTGTTCGCTGACTCACAAGTAAGATCCGTTACAGGGCGCTGGTTGGCAACGTCTTGGGAAAAGCACATGGTGGATAAGAAATTGTCATGCTGGGACGGCGAACAGTAGTGGGCACTTCTGAGACCAGGGTTTTGAGGGGTGGTTTTAAAGGGGCTTGGCTGGAACCGGAGGACCCTCCAGGCTCAGGCGAAGGGTTTGACAACAGTTAATAGGTCACACTCTGGCTTGTCACATCCTCAGGAAAAGCTGATCTGTTTTCTGAGCCCACGAGTGACAGGATTATTGTGTAAGTGCTTCCGAAATGCTTTCATCTTGACTGTTTTTGTCTGAGGCTGTTAGAAGGGGCTTTGCCAAGAAAAGCAAAGGATAAAATCGAAACATGCCCTGTGCTAATGTCCTCGATTTCACACGTGCAGGGCCAGGGACTTCTACTCTAAACCAGGCGACCTCGAGACGTTACGGAGCTGGGGGAGAAGCTTACCTAGCTGAAGGAAACAGAGGGTAGAAACCACTTTTTTTCGCCCCGTATGGAGATTTTCCACTCCAGCCCAGGAGTGTCAGAGCCTCTGTGGTGACAAATCATCCTAAGGGTACATTCTGGGCCAGGGCAACGACCCAATTTTGTTCACGATCCATGGGGTAAGTGTGTTTTGTACATCATCGCTGCTCCTCTCCAGAGGCCCACGGCTTCCTCTGTGTTCCTCGCTCAGTCCTAACACTGACTGTTCCCTAAGTGTTGGCCATGGTCCCTCCACACCCACGTTATCAGGAACAGACGTTGAAGGCGAAGATTCTGAGTGTAGGGGAACGAGTTTTCTTTTCTTTTTTTTCTTCCAGTGTTTATTTATTTATTTTGAGAGACAGAGAGAGAGACAGAGAGAGAGAGGAGGGGGAAGAGAGAAAGGGAGAGAGAATCTCAAGCAGCCTCTGTGCCACCAGCACAGATCCCAACCTGGGGCTTGATCTCATGAAGCATGAGATCATGACCTTAACCCAAATCAAGAGCCGGATGCTTAACCAACTGAGTCACCCAGGCGCCCGGAGGGGATCCAGTTTTCTTAAGCACACTGAGGTGTGAGTGTCCCTGAGAAAGACCACCAGGTGAGGTTTGACTTCTTTTTTCCAATCCTGCCCTGTGTTCTCCTCCTCCGGCCCCCAAACTGGAAACTGGGGACACTGGGGCGGAGGGTCATGAACGTAGTACCTGTTTGCATCTAACCATCTCCTGGGACTCAGAGTAAGCACCTTTAGGAATGTCTTTGGGAATCAAGTATGGCCTGTCCATCATGCCTGCCCACCTCAGCTTCCGTCCGTTCTGTCTTTTGTCTCTCCCCGACAGCAACCTGAGGGGCTCTGACAAAATCCTTTTCCACTCACCCCTGCCTGCCCTACACAGCGGGACCAGGGGTACCCTTCTTTTGTCGTGAACAGACTCACTGTAGTCATTGATATTTTCTTCGGACATTCCTCTTTCTATCCCTGTTATGATTTCTATTCCAGCCAGGAACGTCAGAATCTCTGGAGTGACGAATCCGTCCGGAGAGCACACGCCGGCCAGGGCCCGCTGATGGCAAGATATATGAAGTGGGATGTTTGTCTTCAGCATCTCTCTACCGCCTCTCTGACAGTCGTCCTGTATCCTCACGACTGCACAAGTTGTCCCAGCCAAGCAGTGTGCTTGGGACACTCGCCTCTCTCCTTCCTTTTCCCTCCTTAAAACTCACACATCCTGGGCACCAGTCCCTCGGGGCCCTCTCAGGAGCGAAACTTAGGGTGGTTTATAAACCATTTGTGTATTACCCTCTCCCTGGACACTTTAGAATTTCAACAGAGGCGCTCAACACTTTCAACTAAAGGCTGGGCGGGGCGCCTGGGTGGCTTAGTCGGTTAAGCGTCCGACTTCGGCTCAGGTCATGATCTCACGGTCCTTGAGTTCGAGCCCCGCGTCGGGCTCTGGGCTGATGGCTCGGAGCCTGGAGCCTGTTTCGGATTCTGTGTCTCCCTCTCTCTGACCCTCCCCCATTCATGCTCTGTCCCTCTCTGTCTCAAAAATAAATAAACGTTAAAAAAAAAAAAAAAAAAAAAAAAAAAGGCTGGGAGCAATGTTGGCCTTTCAGGTTCCTAGGAGACCAGCAGGGGAAAGAATGTGGAGCCCTGGAAGGAGTATAAGGGCTGCTGTCCAGTGTCTTTTACATCACGCTTTGAGGTGGCTGTCCAGGAAACTACTGCCTTGAGAAAACTGCAGCAAGTCCAGTACATTTGGCACGATTTCTAAGAAAATCACGCAGCTTTTAGAATGCCTCAAAAAGTGAGCCTCAGCCCCAAAGTGTGTGTGTGTGTGTGCGTGTGTGTGTGTGTGTGTGTGTGTGTGTGTGTGTGTGTTAGGGTCACTCTGCGCGGTTGTGCAGGTTGTGAACTGCAGAAGGGCCATGTATAAGGAGGCACATTCATGTGGCAAAAATCGGTGGATATATTTATTGTCACAATCCCCCAGCAAATGTGTCCGATTCTATTGTGACAGTACATTAAAGACGGGAGTATAGATAGTGTCTTGAGGCAGAAGCTATTTCTAATCTGGAGATGAGAGAGGCCAGTGCAGGTTTCAGTGAGAGACAGAGGCAGCTTCCATCTTGTGCCTTTTGACACCTACCCCTTTCCAACTTTGGGTCCCTCGTTCCTTCCTGATCTCCTGCCCCGGACCCTCAGACTCAGCCGAGGAAGAAACCGTCATCTCGAGTCTGTTTCACCTGCTCGTGAGATTGCTTGTTCTTCCCTATTCCTCATGAGGTCCTGCTTGTCGGCTGGAAGCTGACTGATATGCCTCCTACCTGGGCTGGCCACACAGCCTCTGGCCTCTTTGCACACCAGACCTTCCCCCCCCCGCCAAGCCATCTTTCAATTCCTGGAAAGTGCCCCCTCTGTTCCCTGCGGCCAGCATTGGTTAATTTCCTGGCTGCCTACCCAGGAATGCTCCCTGATTTTGCGTATTTGCAAATCCTCCCCAGCTTTCAAGACCCTGTGCCCATACCCCTTCTTCCATGAAGTCTTCCAGAATCCTCTTTCTCTCATCCCGGCCCAAAGGAATAATCCTTCCTGCCTCTGCTGTTCCATAGCCCTTTGCCTGTTTTTCTCTCACACTATGGATCAGTGAGGACGTTGTTCCGGTTCTCCAGTTCTTCAGAATAAGAATAAAGCCTTTGTTACATTTGTGCCTCCCCAAAGGCCTTGCACAGCATCTTACGCACCACAGGTTCCTAGCAAAGTCTTGGCAGATGAGCACTGAATTAGCTGAGGTAGCTGGGAGTAGACGATGTTCTCTGTGACTCCTTGCCTAACTGTGCACGTGTGATTATATTCTCTCGTTTCCTTTATGGTGAGGAAACTGAGGCACTCCCTACCGGTCGGGAACTTGAGAGAACCGGGGCGCCTGGGTGCTCAGTCAGTCCAGCATCCATATCTTGTTTCAGTGCAGGTCATGGTCTCATGGTTCATGAGTTCGAGCCCCGCATCGGGGCTCCATGCTGGCAGGGCAGACTGCTTGGGATTCCCCTCTCTCTGTCCCTCCCCTGCTTGCACTAAATAAATAAGTAAGTAAATATACTTAAAAAAGAAGAAACCTGAGAGAACTTTGTCCAGTAATATCACACGGGCCTACTCCTGTCTTGTAAACAACAGCTAAAAGTACCATGGCTGTGTTAGTGTGGGTTCTCTAGAGAAACAGAGTCAATAGGATAGATATATAGAAAGACATCTATTACGAGGGATGATTCACACAGTGATGGAGGCTGAGGAGTCCCACCATCTTCTGTCTGCTAGCTGCAGGCCCGGGAAAGTTTACGGCGTAGATCGAGTCCAAGTCCAAAGGCCAGAGCACCAAGGGAGCTGACGGTGTTAAGCCCTGGTCTGACCGCGAAGGCCCGAGTGCCAATGGAGCACCAGGGTTTGAGGGCAGGAGAAGATAGATGTCTCAGCTCAAGCAGAGGGCAAATTGGCCCTTCCTCTGCCTTATTGTTCTATTCAGGCCCTCGACAGATGCGGTGATGACCACCCACACTGGTGGGGGGCGGGGGAGGGACATCTTCTTTACTCAGTCCATTGATCCAAACGCTAATTGCTTCCAGAAACGCCCTCACAGACACACCCAGAAATAATGTTCTACTACCTCTCTGGGCATCCCTTAGACCAGGCAAGCTGACACATAAAATCCACCATCGCAATGACTTGAGGGGATAACAATGAACTCGCGGCACAGATGCACGATGTGGCTCAATTACATCCTTAAGCACAACGCAGTTTGGAGAAATCTATGAGTTCTCAGTAGTGAGACCAATCCTTTCATGGCCCTCCGATTTCAGGACGACACCCAGGTGAAGGCTCGGAGCCCCCCACAGCTCCACTTCTCGCGTCTCCGTGACACCAAGCAGGAGAAAAGAGCGTAAACACAGTGATGCTCCTGGGTGGCCACCCAGCTTTGCGGAGCTGGAGAAAGAAGAGGGGAATGAATCAAGGGAGCAGGTGGGGAAGAACAACGAATGAGCGAAGACTTTCATGTTTCAGATCGAGATGAAACGTTGAGGCAAATCAAGCAAGTGAACAGGGCAGATTTTTGTCCAGACCCTTAACATTCTTACAGGAATATTACAGGAGACATGGAAAATTCGAAGCATGCCAGGCCCCAATGAATGGAGTCATGTCAGCTGATTTAAGAGATGCAGAGTTATTGACCATTTTCTTTCTAGCCCATGAAATTAGTTGGCTCTGGATTATGTCTTTGTTAAGGTGAAGTGAAATGTTTGAGTTCTTTGGGGATAGGCCAGAAATTCACCATGCCTTTTGGACACGTTGCTTAGGCCATCTCCTCTCACCTTGCATTGTGCCTCAATGGTCACAGAATGTTCCATTTGGAAAGAAACCTAAAAATTCTCTTGTGTGTCAGTAACTATTTTAGTAAGCATGTGGCTTTTTTTTTTTTTTTTCAAATTGCAAACCTCATTGCCTTTCAAGGGCATTTCAGCTTGGAGTTAGCGTTGGCCACTGTGTGTGTGGTTCTTTCAAGAACACCTTGGGTGTGGTAGCAAAGAAGTGGAATGTACAATTGCCCAACTTTCCATGACATATTAGAGAAGTTCGTGCAGCACAAAGAAGTTCAGGTGAACTCGACCTCAGGTCCTAGGTGATTTCTGGGAAGAATATCTGAGTCTTCACAAAATCTTCAAGAACAGAGTGTCTTCAAAATTACCTACCTTATAGGGGCGCCTGGGTGGCTCAGTCGGTTAAGCATCCAACTTTGGCTCAGGTCATGATCTCATGGTTCCCGAGTTCGAGCCTCGCGTTGGGCTCTGAGCTGTGATTCTCTCTCTCCCTCTCTGTCTCTGCCCCTCCACCCCCCTTTTCTCTCTCTCTCTCTCAAAATACATAAATTAACAACAACAAAAAAAGATTTCCTACCTTATATTGTGTGTTTGGGGCCCCAGACTGACCCTTCAGTGAGAGCTCATCTCACTGACGGAGCTGATTAGAAACTCAGGTAGAACTTTAGGACTGGGAGGGACCCTACTGGTCACCTTTCCTCACTTCTGTCTGTCACTCTCAAATCTGTTCACTTTCCAACATCTCAAGCTCAGGAAATGACTTGCTTTCACCCTGCGGCGCCCTTCTCTCCCTCAACGGGCATTTGACCAAACACGGAGCCCGAGTACCTCTGTGTCCAGTTGTCCCTTTCCACGCTGATGCTCATAGTCTGAGCGCCACCATCACAGTCATCTGCATCCCCAGTTTTGGCACAGCCTCCCAGTTGCTCCCACGATTTCTTCTTGTCTTCTCCCTGCTCCCCATCCACTCTCCACGCAGCAGCAAGGAGGACAGTCCAGGACACCGACTTGAATGCATCTCACCCCTGCTTAGAGCCCTCCAGTGGATTCTTCCACGGTACTTTAGCATGACCTCCAAGACCCAACATTGTGTGACCCCCCAGCCCCATTCTGACTGTGTCACTTATCAAGCACCCACCATTTTCATTTTTGCCTTTCCTCACAAAAGCAAGACTCCCCCTTGGATTTCTTTTGGTTAGCAAAAACAGACTCTAATATGGGTCTTCCATAAAAGTCAAGCGGCATAACGCAAACTTTCGAGAAGTGGGAGACACCTGCAATTATTCTCATTATCGAATACATATAATTCTATAAAGGGTTATTTATAACAATATATCTTTACTATACCCCTCCTCCTCCCACATAAAACTTTGATTATAAAAAAAAAAAAACTTGTCATTATCACCAGCTGACGAGCAATCAAAATGGAGTTATCACCTTAATATATAATTCAAGTCACCATGAAAAGGGGATGAAAATTATAACTTGTTTTACCCACAATTTCAGGAAAAGATAGCTCATGTAAAAAGAGGGTCTGCCAACACCTCACCAAAGAAGATGTATGGATGGCAAATAAACATATGAGAAGATTTTCAACCCCTAAGTCCTCAGGGAAATGCAAATGAAAACAACATACACATCCATTAGAAGAGCCAAAATCCAGGGGCGCCTGAGTGGCTCAGTTGGTTAAGTGTCTGACTTTGCCTCAGGTTAGGATATATTAAATAAAATAAAATATAATATTTTAATGAGTTCGAGCCCCAGGTCCAGCTCTGTGCTGGCAGCTCAGAGCCTGGAGCCTGCTTCGGATTCTGCATCTCCCACTCTCTCTGCCCCTCCCTTGCTCACACTCTGGCTCTCTCTCTCTCTCTCTCTCTCTCTCTCTCTCTCTCTCTCAAAAATAAATAAACATTAAAAAAAAAAAAAAAAAAAGAGCCAAAACCCAAAACACCGACAACGATGCGAACGTGCGAACAGCAGGAACTTTCATCCACTGCTTGTGGGAATGCAAAATGGTGCAGCCACTTTGGCCAAACTGGCAGTTGCTTCCAAAACTAAACATGCTCTGGCCATACGATCCAGCAGTTGTGACCCTTGACATTTACCCAGATGACCTGAAAACTCCTATCCACACAAAAACTGACACGTGGATGTTGATAGCAGTGTAATCTGTAGTTGCTAAAACTTGAAAGCAACCGAGATGCCCTTCATTAGAGAAATGGATGAATGAACTGTTGCTTTAGCCAGACAATGAAAGGCTATTCAGTGCTAAAAAAAAAAAAAAAAAAAGAAAAAGAAATGAGGTGTCTATCCGTGAAAAGGCATGGAGGAAGCTTAAATGCATATTACTAAGTGAAAGAAGCCAATCTGACAAGGCTACGTACTGTGTGATTCCAACTGGAATATTCTAGAAAAGGCAAAACTGTCGAGTAAGGGAAAAGATCAGTGGCTGCCAGGGGCTGGGGGAGGGAGAGAGGAATCAGCAGAATACAGAGAGGTTTTAGGGTGATAAAAGTAATCCATGTGATGCTGTAATAGTGGATACTTACCATACATTCATCCAGACCCACAGAACGTACAACACCAAGGGTGAACCCCAATGTCAACTATTGACTTTGGGAGATGATGTGTCAATGTAAGCTCATCAGTGGTACCATGGTGGCTTAGGGATACCAATAGTGGGGGAGGTTGTCTGTGTGTGGAGGGAGGTAACAGGGGTTATACGGGAACTCTGTGTTTTCCACTCAGCGTTGCTATGGATCTAAAATTGCTCTAAAAACAGAGCTTATTAATTAAAAAAATAAAGCCTGTTTTTAAAAAGGGGCTTGCCCACACTGAAATAAAATTTACTCAAAAATTAAAGGTCTCCTTGACCCCTCCCCAAATTCTTCTGCCAAGATAGTAGTTCTGAAGGTTCAGGAAAACAAAACAAAACAAAACAAAACAACTCACCAAATCTCCGAACACATCTGAGATTGAATGCACTGAGTCTAGCACTGGCTTTTCGATCTTCTTCATGGGTACGCAGAGAATAGAATTTGTTTCCTTTGTCTCATGACCCGGGAACGTGAGTAACTGTTGACAGATGCTTGCCAAGACATGAAATTAGTGGGAAGGCATCTGACTCAAGGAGCAAATGATACAAAACTGAGAATAGAAGACGACAAGACCTAAAATATATATTGGAGCCAGTTTCTCCCTATGCTGAGCCGTCCGCTGGCTCTCCACACTCGGAATCAAACCCCCCCAGTCCCAACCAGTACCAAAAAGGCCACGCATGAGCTTTCTCCAGACTACCTCTTCGACTTCATTTCCTGCCACTCCCTCCTTCCAGTCCGGCTTGCTTCCTGCTGCCCGAGGGCCTTTGCACATACTGCCCTTTTTTGCCCGGAAAGCCCTCCTGCATCCGCTCGCTTCATTTTATCCTCGGATCAAAATTTATTTCTGCAGAGAGGCCACCCTTGCCCACAAGACTTAAAATATAAACCTCCTTCCCGCCTCTCTATTTCTCTTCCCTGCTTGGTGTCTCTTCATACTATTACTCATGTATATCACATGTTGCTTTGTTTATCGATTCCATGTCTGTCTTCCCCACCTGAATGTGAGCCCCCCGGGGACAGAGCTGTCTGTCGTCAGCCTCCCTAATCCTCACCTCAATATCTACAACAGTGCCTGACACACAGTAGCAACTCAATAAATATTTCTTGATTACATTTGTGGCCGCCAATTTCTGTGTCAGCTTGGCAATCGCATTAAATTCATTGTTTGATTTCCTAGCGGTAAAAGAGAAATCTCAGTAACTACAAACCTCCTTGAAACAGTTCACATGTCTCTCCAATGACTCAGGCACAGGTGACCGAGAGTGCAACCTGCTTCATTTATTCCAGATCAAACTCAAACACTCGAAACGTAAGGAATATCACATGCTTCCTCGTGGAACTGTGACATACTTTTCAAGAGGATTAGCTTATAAGAGTCAGATAATCCCCCTGGGTTGAATAAATAGATCTCATAGAAATTCCTGGGGTACCCTCTGCATAAGGCCTTTTACTAAAATTAAATTAGCAATAAAATGAGCTTTTCTTGGGGTAAATTAAAGTGGGTTTTCTTGTACAAGCTGTTTTAAACTATCATAATCTGGGAGGCAGGGTCCTCCCTCACATACACATGGTTATTTTAAATATCTCATTTGGAACTTGTGTCCCCAAGCCCAGGAGAGTGGGAAGGAAAAGAAATCTGGAGCTCCAAAGGGACACTAGTCTGGTTTGCAAAGAGAGGCAGACTGGGGACACATATAAAGCAAAACCCAAGAATTCCGGAAATTTAGGAAAACTACTTGCTTTTAAACTGGTGTCTACGACAATGTGAAACACACAAAGGAAGCGTGATGAATAAAATATCCAGCCAGTCAGCTCCCGAGCCCCCAGCAAACTGAACCCGAGATTTTGATTATGTCATGGCCCAGCAGTGTTTGTCAATAGCTGTCATCAGGACAGTGCCTTAACCCGGGCCACGTCCACAGAGCACACACCAACCCGGGGTTTGCTTCCTCCCTACAAAAACGTTGGTCCTGGCGAGGCCAGCTGAGCATCTTTCTCTCGGGGGGAAGTGCTGTCTGCTCCCGACTGAATCACACACTGTGCAAATATTTTACTTTCATACATCATCTGTAGCAAGTGTAATACTGAGATTTAAAGGTAAATAGCTGGGGAAATTGCAGTTGAATTATCAGACTGACATTCCTATCGTGGCAAATCAAATCCTGCCGTGAACAGGCGAAAGCAAACAGTGGTTTTAGTCCAAACCCTTCTTGCCGGCTCCTTCAGACCACATCCACAAGGCTTTGATTCTGGTCAACAATTACATAAAAACGTATTTCGTAAGGGTTATTCTCAGTTAAGGAGTTGAACTCTTTATTTTAGGATTGTCTGTTTTCTTCTCACCAGGAGTCAGAACTAAACTGGGGAGAATTAATATGCTTGGGATGATTTAGAATAAGAAGAGGAAACTTGAATCAGAGTGTTAGAGCACGCATGGCCCCCAGAAGAATCGGCTCTGATGTGGCATGCCTGTTCAGGTGGCTCGGCCCAAGTGCTCGGGCCTGAAGTTGCCTCTCTTCTGCGACAGTGAGCAGCAGGTGAATCATGAATCGTGGTGCCTAGACAGTAAGGTGAAAATCAAGACAGAAAGCCATTCATTCATTAATTCATTCATTCAACTTTTCAGTCAATCATTTGAGGTCATCCTGTGCCAAATTCTGTGCTGGCAGCCCTCCCTGCCCAGTTACTGATGTAAGTATTGGGACAAATGACACATAGGAACCTATGAAGATGATATAAAGCTGATACTTACCCAGTAAACAGCAAAGGGCTTCCCCAAGAGGAAAGGCTCCTGAGTGAAGCAAAAGCAAAGCCAGGTGGAGGCTTTGAGGGTATAGCTGGGGTGGGGGTTCCCTCGCATGGGTTAGAGGCTGCCCTATTTGAAATTTCCACAAGCACAGGTAAAGGATGGGAGGGGATCCAAGGGGAGGTGGGAACTCCCGGAGGCTGTCAATGGCCGAACTCAACAAGAGTCAGCAGCCTAATTACACATGCCCAACCCCATGTAGTCACCACGTCCCGGGGAACGTGATGTGACGTCTGACTGGCATAGGCCTAGGTCACAGGCTTCATACGGATCTTCTGACAAAGACACTGGAAATCCCTGAACTGAGAGTGAAGGCAGGCTGGCTGCCCAGAGGGAAGTCAGGCTGTGGTCACCAGAAGGAAGACGAGTAGAAACTGGACTGCAGGAAAATCAGATCTACGCTGGGTCTGGGACCGCTTATTCAAGGTCATGTAGATGATCAGGATACAGTAGGATTTGACACTTGGTCTGGGTTTCTGTGAAATCTTTCTTTTCTCTGTGTATCTGATCTAACTAATTCAGCTTATCATCCTAATAAGAAGTATCTATTTGTCCAAGAAGAGCTGAAAGCACTATGTGTTGAGTTTCTTATGCTGTGGCAACTGCAAACTCAAGAAGTCTGCAAGGACAAAAGCTTCCAGTGTTCTTTGAATCTCTTTTCGTATCCTAACACAGATAAATAAGACTTGATCTTTACCCAGCTCAAGCATGGATCCAGGAAGTAGCCAGGTCTTCCGGCCTGAAGAAGGATTTAGAAGGCCCTCAGTACTTGTAAAGGGGTGAGGGGAGGGAGGGATACGGTTATCTATAATTTAACCCAATTCAGTTCTGCTCAATTCCTTCAATACCATAAAGAGTGACTGAGAACCTAATTGATTCCTAGAACGAAGGCTGCAAAGATGATTAGGACATAGTCTCTGCCATCTGGCAGAGTGGAGAAGACACTTATCTATAAGAAATTAGGTAAACAGCATAAGACTCTTGGTACAAGACTCGTTCGCTGGGTGGAAGGGGAAATACCAGGCACTCATTTTCCCAGCCTCCCTTGAAACTAGGCTGAGGCATATTGACGTAGACCCCATCAGTCAGTCTTAGACATCCTGGTCCTTGAACTCGTGACTCAAACAATCTGGGACCAAGGGAAATTCATTCCAGTAAAGGAGGAAGTAAAGGTATGATGTGGGTCCCCACTGTGGTGTTGACAATGACCATAAGGCAGCAATCAGCACTGGCGGGGGAGATAGGTTGGTAGACAAGCGACAATGTCTAGTCTCCTAAACAAAGCAGGTCTATGGCTTGAAATGAGGCAATGTTTCTGACTGGTGATGGTACATCCCAGTGAGTCAGAGGACTGCCTAGAATCCTTTTTAAAAATTTTAAAGTGATATTTTCCTTTTTTACTATCAGCTTCGGTGATGTATAATGGATCGACAATATACCACACAAATTTAAAGTGTGCAGTTTGATAGCTTGACATATGTACACACCTGTGAAACCATCACCACAATTAAAATGAAGAAAGACCCCTAAAAGTTTCATTATAACTCTTCGTAACCTTCCCACCCCAGACTCTCCCTCCCAACTGATCTGCTTTCTGACACTGTAAATGAGCTTGCTTTTTCTAGAATTTTATCTAAATTCAATCCTAGTATTTCTCTTTATTTGTCTGGTTCTTTCACTCACCATATTTTGAGGGTCATCCATAGAGTTGAGTGTATCAATAGTTCATTCCTTTTTTATTGCTGAGTAGTATTCCTTCATGCAGTTGATATACCACAATTTGTTTACCCACTCATCTGTTGATAGACATTTGGGTTATTTCCAGTTTGGGGCTGTTACACATAATGCTTCTGTGAATATTCATGTATTTTTCTTTCTATGGACATGTTTTGATTTCTTTTGGGTAAACACCTAGGAATGGAACAGCTGGATCATACACTATGTTGTATGCTTGATGTTTTCAGAAACTAGTAAGATTTTCCACGTTAGTGGTACCATTTTACATTTCTGCCAGCTGTGTATGGTCTGCCTGGGTTCATGTTTCCCAGAAGGCTACTAATGTTGGGCATCTTTTCATGTGGTTACTTGTCATCTATATACCTTCTTGGGTAAAATGTCCACATTTTTTTCCTTTTTTTATTGGGTTGCTTCCTTTCTCATTACAGAGTTGTGAGAGTCCTTTATATACCCATTGATTTTGTCTCTCATGTTCTGTGTTTTATTTCCTTGATTTCCGTTCTGATCTTTATTCCTTTTCTTCTTACTGTGGCTTTAATTTGCTCTTCTTTTTGTAGTTTCTTAAGATAGAAAGTGAGGCCTTGATTTGAGACTTTTCTTCTTCCCTAATATAAGTATTATATTTTACTATGAATTTCCCTCTAAATACTGCTTTAGTGTATCCCTCCCCTCACAGAGTCCCTGGGGCTCTGCTTTGGTTTGTCCTTTCTGTACTGCAGCCTAGAAACTCTCTGAAGGCAGCAACCCGGGGGCAACATAGGGATCATCTCATTTGCCTCATGTCTTTCAAGGATCACTGTCTGTTTTTGCTTAATGTACAGGATCTCAAAAATTGTTTTTACATGTATTGTTTGTCGTTTATTTTTAGTTCTGTCAAGTGAGAAGATACATCTCTATGTTCTCTCTTATTTAGAAGTATACATCCTTCTATTTGGTTTTTAATTAGTAGATTTGGTTTTTTTATGTTTATTTACTTATTTTGAGGGAGAGAGAGAGAGAGAGAGTAGGGGTGGGGCAGATTGAGTGAATTCCAAGCAGGCTCCACACTGTCAGTGCAGAGCCTGATATAGGACTCAAACTGGAGAACTGTGAGATCATGACTTGAGTCAAAATCAAGAGCCTGATGCTTAACTGACTAAGCCATCCAGGTGCCCCTAATTTGTAGATTTGTTTTAACACAAATGCTTTCAGTTTTATTAAAATATATTAATCTATTCATTTACATTTTCCCCATCTCTTCAGTCATTAAGAGCTCTACCCTCCTCCAGAAGGCTGAATCACACACATTTATTTTTTCTTCTGATTTTTCTTCATTCATGAATTTATCCAGATTTTAGTGTACTGTGTGAGATGCGGTTCTGCATTATTTCCCACGTGCCTTCCTCCACCACCCAAATAGCCAGCCGATTGTCTTAATGTCATTTGTTATAATGCTTCTTTCTTTCAGTAGTTTGGGATATAGTCTTCGTCATTATGTTACACTTTTGTAAAGAATACAATCCATTTGGGGGATTGTCATTATATTATACTGATCTTTCTTTTCCTTTCTCCTTATGTTTTTTTCTTTCTCTTTTTTAATAATAGTATACTTTTAAAATTGTTGTTTTACACTATTTTTAATATTCTTTTACGAGATTGTTTTTATGTGCTTCAGTCAGTGATGTGCTCGAGCTGGCTTTTACTAGCTCACAAAAGCCAGTTTTGTGCATATTTTTTCAACACCATGTCCAATGATGTCATGTTGGTAGCTTGAAATTGACTCGGGAGTACTCATACCACAGAAATTGGCAACACTACATATATCAGCTTGCTCACTCTCTCACTCTTTTTTCCTCTGAAAGCCTATTTACCAGAACACCATTAGGGCTAGTCCTTCCTCATAAATCTTTTCTTAAATTATTTTTTTTGTTATTCATAACTCTTGTACCACATAAACTTTTGAGCGCTTTTATTTATGACTTTTATTGGCATCATATTCAGGCTCATTCACTTTGGTAAGAAGTGACATCTTCCAATTTATGCCATTTGATCTTTTCATTCTGATAAAAGATCCATAACTTTTCTTTTCAAACAAATCTCTTCCAAAATGATCAATAGTTTTCCCTGTGGGGGTCATATAAATTTTATGGACCATACAGCTAATGGTAGTCTAGCCTAAGTCTAGCCTAAGATAATGTAGCAAAACTCAAAAGAATTAAGAATGAGAAGACACATACATAGATGCCCCTGAGAAAGTTGAGTTTCATGCTCACCTAGCTCTTGACATTCTCTCTAAAGAAGCAAAAGAGACACAATGCCTGGGATGGTCATTCTCAAAAAGCAGATCAAGGGACAGTAAACGGGTCATACCAGGCAAAGCCAAAGCTTTATTCTAGAGAAGAAAAAGTTAATGTGTAATTTGATAAAGAATACAAAGACTCTTTTGGAAAAATACACTCAAGAGTTCATCCAAGAATGAGCACTTGCTAGAAACAGTGAAGAGGAAATTCATGCAATAGTCAGAGTTGGACGAATAGATCTGTGAGGTTCCTTTCCCTCCGATAGGCCAAGATTTAAATTCTCTCCAACCATGGTGAAGAAACAAGAACAAACTGACTTCTATCAAAGCGGAAGTTTCAATTCAACATAGGGAGAATTCCAACTCTTTTAATGCAAATGAATAGACAAACGACAAAAGCAACAGAATAAACACCAGAATGCGTTTGAAGAAGGCTGGGTGTTCCCCAACTCCAAATATTTAGCAGCACTCCTGGACGATTTAGACCAGTGACTGCAAACTGGGAGAGGGGCGGTGATGTCCCAATATGGCAACAGGGACATTTTATTTATCCAGCAAGATAGCATCATAAAACAAAATCACACCTGTCGCTCTCAGGCAGAAGATACATTTCCCCGTTTGCCGTGGCCCATTTACTCTCTCTGGCCTTATGTCTTTCTACTGGCTAGTCATTTCTATTACCTGCATGGCTCTGAAGGCTGACACATCTGAAACCTCTGGCCTAAGCGGTTGATGCTCCAAGGCTGAGGTATTAAAACCCAATTCTAGTCTTAGGATTACAAAAATCTGAACACAGGACTCTAAGTTGGAGCTAATTATCTGCATCTTGGACTTGTAAACGTTGTATTTTGCTGATACTGGCTAACATAATTCACGACCATTAGCCATGATTTGAAACGAGCATTTAGGATTAGATAGTGTTTTCTGCTCCCGATTCAAAGTGGTAACATTTCCACTTTTAGAGATGAGTTTGTTGAGCTATTTTCTTGGTTGATGATGCCACTAAATATTGAATAATGAGGCCCAAAGATCAATGATTAATAAAGACTAAGTTGTATGTTCTTAGAGTACATTTCTAGAGAACAAAACAATCTTTATTTTCTCCATTTGGAGCCGCGCTGGAAGCATTGTGACTATCACCCAGACAAATGGATAAATCACAATTATAAAAGTTCAGCTACTGGGTGGCAGAAAGGGGCCTTATAGAAGTAAATCCTAATCATTTGGGCAAATCACAGTCATTAAACTTCTGCTTATGGCTCATGACCTTTTGAATCAAAGAGTAATACACATAAAAAAAAAAAAAGAAAGGAACAGAACTGAGAACAAGAATGCCTGAGAGGTCTGTATCAATGACTCATTGCATTTGGTAGGTTTGCTCTCGCCCTTAACTTCTTAGCTTCAACTTGGCCTGAGAAAATAAGGCGAGAAAAGGCCTAATGGAGAGCAAATGTCACGCCCTCAAGATGGCTTTAATATTTAAGATATTAGAAACAATATAAATTTAGGCTAAAAAAATTGTTTTTCTTTTTCCTTTATATGGAGCAGCAGATTTCCACACACACTGTTTTGAAAACCAGAGCCTCCTGAATAAGAGTTTAAAGTTATTTCTTAGTACGCATTTACGGAGTTTGGGATAGGGTCATATTTTGAACACATGTATAAAACAGCATTCCATAATTGATTTATTAACATATGAGGTCATGTTTATGATTTCTTTCTGAAATATTTAAAAGCAAACTATAACTGTATAATCCTATAAAATCTATTCATCACAAACCTGCTTCAAAAGTTCATAAAAAGCACAAAAAGAGCCAGCATATTGTATTTAGTTACGGTTGAAGTTTGTACTCCAAAGGATAAATGAATACGATTTGTATTTGCTATGGATCGGGCTGCGTTTTGTTCACATTGTATTACATCTCAGGAGAGAGTTTGCTAAATGAGTCCAAATGGCAGAGATTCAGAAATGCAGAAAAATGCAAACATCACATTTTTTTTTCCTGATGGACAAGACAGGAATGATTAAGAAATCCTTTAGAAAATATTACGTTTTCAAATGTTTTCAAAAGGCCACAAAATTCCTAAAAGCTAAATCCCTTCCCGTCCCATTCATCTTTAACTGCCCTGTCATTGCATGTGATCTTTAAAAATATAATGTGCATACTTTGCTCTGTTAAAGCCCTTTTAATTTAGGTTTCATGGGTCCTTTATATTCAGATACATTACTTGTCGTCGTCCCCTGCTGATCTCAATGCTTACCAGAGAAAACTAAGGCCCTATGTTGGCTCATAGGGTTTGGCAATTCCTTTCTGGTGCAATATCTGTATCATCAGGGAGCCCTTTCTTTCTACAAAAATTACTCCCTCCCTGAAGTGTGCGCTAACGTCTTCTTTCTTTTATCGAGGGTGCCTGGAAGAGGCGACCTATTGAACTAAATGTACGCTCAGTTGTAAATGACTATTAGATCGCTTTCTGAGAATGGTTTTTACCATTTTGTACTGAATAAAAGTATGATGGGTTCACACGCGTGGGCTATTTAATCCATTTGTAACCTGAAGAGGCTTTTTTTTTCTTTTATAGACAGAAGAACTAAAGTGTAATTTTTTATGAATAAAATCACAGCTCTCATCCGTATATACACGTGTCAAGTCTTTCAATGTTACTCATTAGTGAATGAGAGAACCAGTAAGATATAGTAGGTATAAGGAAAAGCTTTGGAACAGATGCAAATAGAAGTCATCAAGAAGGCGGAAATGAATTTGCTAATAGACACAACTGGGGTATTACCCAGGGTATGAACCACTTGCCTTTGGGGGGGTGGCGGGATGAAATCCATCTACATCTGTATGGACAAGAATCATTTGCATCGTGGTAAATTTCCTGCGATTTATAGAGTTGTAAAATAGTTAAAAAACAAGGAAAGGTGTAGACTCCCCTGGAGGATCTCTTGAGACTCAGTTTTCTTCATCTCATTTTGAGACAGATAGTTTTTCATAGCGGACAGCTGTCTTGTGCATTATAGGCTATTTCACAGCATCCCAGCTCTCTACCCATTCAATACCAGTAGCGACCCCCACGTTGTGACAACCGAAAACATCCACAGAAACTACCAAATATCCCTTGGGGACAAAAATCACCCCAGTTCGAGACACTGGTTGAGACAAGGCCTGGCATTCCATTGAAAGGACACACCAGTAGACTCTTTGACTATTTCCAAGTCATCTACAATTTTTCCAGATAGAACGAGATTCAGAAACATTAAGTACCTTGGCCAAGATTGTGTAATTACTAGGTGGTGGTGGGGGTGGGGGCGGGGGTGGATTACAAAACCATTTCTAATTCCAGAGCATATTTCTTTTCCATTCCACTGCTCTGAAAACAGGAATTTGTAATATTCAGCTCCTTACGTGGAATGCTCCCTTAATAATAATTATAATCCAAATAATCCCAGGCCTTCTTGAACTTGCTTTAAGAACCATTTCTGCTTGGTGTCACCATTAAGAGAAACACAAGTCTAATCCAAAGGTCTAGAGAAGTAATGTCTTCACTGAAGTCTCTTGAAGGGGTAGAAAATGAAAATTTTATCACATAAGAAACCGCAAAACTTCTTAAAACCCTGTGCAGGCATCTGCCTTCTGAAAGCCCTTCTGCTTCTCTTCGTGGCTGGATCTCCTCTGTTTCTCTGAAACTCCAGCTTGCTTTTCTCACATGGCTGGGTCCCAGAGAGAGGCACTGTACCATTGTGTAAATCCATTTAGTTTCTGTATTTATTTTCCAATTCATCTCTCTACCCCCCATCCTGATTAACACAACAAAGAGGTCTGAAGGGGAGAAAAAGGGGAAATGCTGTAAATCTTTACATTTAGTATTTTTGACCTTATGCGGAAGTGAAAAATCCTTCTTTTTAAATGAGAATTCAGATAATAACACACGTGAGGGTGTGGAAGACTCACCCTGGAAGACTGGGTGACTCTAGGAGAGTCACTGGAAGACTCTAGAAGCAGGGACACTCCAGGGGCAATGAACCCCGCGAGTGCCCAGATCTTGTTTTCTAATTCCCAAGCTCTCCATTAATAGACATGGGGGCTCTTCAGAGAAACTGCTGGGGGAGAGAGAAGTACAGGGGGATGAGCCTGGAGTCTCTTGGGCCAGAAGGCAAGGCAGCGCTCAAAGATGGATGGAGATCTGTTGAAAAGATACAGGAGTCAGCTAAGGAGTTCCCACTGCCAAATTTAGGACAATTTGAGCAGCAGAAAGTTATGGATCATAGCCCAAAGAATCCAGGACTCCATAGTGATATTCAAAACAAAAAGAAAAACAAAAACCTTTGGGTGCTAGCGGGAGAGGGAGAAGGGAAAGGTTTTCTTCACCAAAGAATGCCAGCTAATGAATGTAGAAGGAATTGACAGAGATAGTGTCTACAGTTTGCATGATTTTAATTTAATTTCCCCTAATCACCAAAGTAATTGTATATTTTTTTAAACAAAAAATAAATCTATCTACATATCTACCCGTTTAGCTATGTGTATATATTTTGATTTTAACTTTAGGTTCCCCTGCTAAAATAAGCTTTAAAAACTATCATTATAAAACTGACTTTTATATATTTTATTTCTATGCCTGGATTTCATTGTCTAGGTTTAAAAAAATTTTTTTTTGAATGTTTATTTATTTTTGAGAGAGAGAGAGAGACAGACAGAGGGTGAGCTGGGGAGAAACAGAGAGAGAGGGAGACACAGATTCTGAAGCGGGCTCCAGGCTCCGAGCTGTCAGCACAGACCCTGACATGAGGCTGGAAATCAGGAACCTTAAGGTCATGGACGTGAGCCTAAGTAGGACGCTTAACCCACTGAGCCAGGTGCCCCCATTGTCTAGGTTTCAGAAATTTAAATTAACCATATTTTAATTGTTGCCAATTTTTAAAGTATTTCCTTATCATGCTATAAATGGACATCTTCCTCCATAACTCTGTGTCTATCTTGACTGTTTTTTCCAGATAAATGCAGAGAAGTGGAATGGCTGATTCAAAGGATGGAGAGTTTTAGAACTTTTGGTACAGATTTTCCAGAAGAACTAAGTACCAATAGCTCCCTCCAGCAGTGGGCTTGCCTGACTTTGTGACTTATGCCTAGTAACAGTCAGGCTGATTTCCATTTTCTGGGCACTGGTGCTCTGCCCACAGTTTATAGTCGTGTCTCCTATAGTCCCACCAACAACCTTGCAAGGTTGGCCTTCTTTCCCCACCCAAACAAGAGTGAAGCTCAAAGAGACCCAGTTGGGCAGAGTTACAAAGCAAGGAACGAGGCGTGTTGGAATGGCAAGTCCTTTCTCTGGGTCTCTCTAGACCCCATGCTTTTCCCGCTTGGTTGATGCTACCTCAAGAGACGTGCTGAAGATAGGGTCTCATTTCCTGTGACTTTGTATCTCTTCATATCTAATTTTTGCAAACCATGACTTGTTTTTGACTCACGAGAGGGAATAATCATCCCATTTTCTTCACTGACCAGTTTGGGTCCCATTCCCCGGAAGGTTAGCTGAGACTAACACCCTGTCCCCCACACCTCGTACAGGGGTGTATGAACAGGACCTACTCTCCCACACACACATGATACCTCCAAGTCTAATCCAAAATCATATGATGCCCCTCTTTTCTTATTCTTTATCTCCCTTTATCCACAGGGGATACACTGGTTCTGGGCAACATCAGTATGCTTACTTATTTTCTCAGTCCTACCATGCAACATTCAGAAACACTCTACCAGCACCGCTACGAACAACAAATCTACTGAGTCAAGTTGAATTCCTTTACGTCTCAGCATTAATGATGTGCAGTCAGCAATATGCTCCAAACGTGTTTAGCTTAACTCTTTTTTTCCTTCTGTTTGATTACGTCATCAATTTCATATCCAGTTATATCGATTTATTCCCACTTGTATTGCCATTGTTTCTGATTTAATTCTATGTGTGAGTACAAACATGATTCAAAAGTCAAAACTATACACCGCTAAAAATTTGATCTTCTCTTCATCCCTTCGACTGTGATCCCACCCACCTCTAGTAAATAGCCTATTTGCCTCATTTCTGGCTTATGCTTCTTTATGTATTTCTTTTGGGGAGAAATCTTACTTTTCTTTCTGTCTTATGCACATCTAGCACATTCCATATATACTATATATATTTCCATATAAATATATATTCTCCACCTTGCTTTCTTCCTCACTTAACAACATATCCTGAACGTTATTATCTATCAGTTCATATAAATCTTCATTCCTCTTTTTAAAACATCTGCAAATTACTTCCCTGTGAGTCTGTATCATTGTTTTCTCAGCCATTCTCCTAAGTATTGGCATTTAGGTGCCTTCTAATAATTTGCTGTTATAAATTGCGACTTCAAGGAATAGTTTTCTGCATAATGTTTTTGGTACTCCTGGGGGTATATCTTCAGGGTAAGTTTCTAGAAGTTGGATTTCTAGGCCAGTAGGCAAGTGTGTACATAATTAGATGTCGCCCTCTAGCAGTGTGTGAGTATCCATTTCCTCAAAACCTCATCAGGAAGATGTTATCAGAGTTTTGACATTTTGCCTATCCTATTCAGGAGAAGTTGCATCTCTGTGCAGTTCTAATTTGCATTTTTCTTAGCATAAGTGAAGTTCAATGTGTCTTAGATGTGTAAGGGTCATTTCTGTACAGATGACCCTTGAAGAATGCGGGTGTGAACCGTGTGGGTCCACTTATACGTGGATTTTTCCCCATGTGTGCATCACTATAAGTGTATTTTATCTTCCTTATAACATTAATAGCGCCTTTTTTCTGTAGCTTACTTTATTATAGGACTATAGTACAGAGTACATGTAACACACAAAATATGTGTTAATGGACTGTTTATGTCATCGATAAGGCTTTCCATCAATAATAGGCTATTTGTAGTTAAGTTTGGGAGGAGTGAATAGTTATACATGAGGTTTTTACTATGCAGGGGTTTGGTGCCCCTAATCCCCACATTATTCAAAGGTCAATAGTATACACATTTGTATATATTTATATATATACATTTGTATATATATATACATTTATATAATTTTTGTAAATTTTCTGTTTATCTCTTTTGCCCATTTTCCTGTCAAGTTTGCTCTTTTTTCCCCATAATTCTTAAGAGTTCTTTATATATAAGAGGTAGTAAACCTTTGTCTGTGATCTATGTGACAGCTACACTATGCTATTCTAGTTTAACATTTGGGTTTTGACTTATGATCCTTTTCACACACAAAACAAAGTTTTAACTCACTGTTTTCTTTGTTACATCTGGATTTGGAGTCATTGTTGGAAAACCTTTCCCGCATCCAAGTTATCTAATGAAAGTCACCTGTGCTTTACCCCAGTCCATGTAAGGTTTCATGTTTTCCATGTAAATCTCTCACCCATTTGGAGTTTGTTTTTGTGTATGGTGTGAGGGGAAAAGAAGATTTTTAAATTAATTTGAAGGTTGACATTTGCCTGACTTGTGATTCCTTTTAGGAACTTGCTAGAACGTCTGACTTATGAAATTCAAGTGCCATGAGCACAGGGGGCATGGGAGTGATAGCATTAGTCAGAGAATTCTCATGTGTGGGAGACATTCTCTCTCTGAAGGGGCTCATTGGTCCCAGAATGTCACTCTTCAGAAGCCTCTGTCTTTATCAGTATTGGCATGGAACAGGAGAGTCGGGGCTGGGATGAACCACTGTTGGACGGACAGGTAAGCTTCTCTCTGGCCGGTGGGTAAAAAGGCAATTGACAGGGAAGTCAGGGGAGGAGGAAAGTCTGAGTTAGTCAGTGATGAATTCAGAGGAAGGGGAGTTACCCCAAGCTGAACTCTGGAAGCTGAAATAGAGGGGCATCCGTGGCGGCGGGGCTGGTTCCTCAAGGGGCCAAAATGGTAAAGATCAGAGTCAGGCAGGAGAAGGGGGCCCTGGGGTGACTCTGGAGCCAGCCAGGAAGACGGTGGGACCGGCGGCCATGATGCGCCTCTGCCAAGATAGGTCGTGTTAGTCTGAGTTCTGTGCTTTGGATCTTACGGGTTGGATTTAATCCAGCATTTAAAGTGATCTGTGTTCTCCAAACTTGGGGGTGGGAAGAGAAAGAAACGTCAGCCAGCCGAGGGAGTTTGATGGATAAGCCCCGTGGGCATTCAAAAATGCATTGTATAGAAGGAAACACAACTTATAAGAATTTAGAGAGAGATTTCTGACACAGACCATGAAATCTGGCTTGCAGAGACACCCATGAGTCAGGCCCATTGCTCTAAGTAAAAAAGAACTAATTCCGCTAAGTGAATTATTGCTGAATAAGAGACCAAAAGAAAGTTAGTATTTTATTTTAATTAATATAATTGCTGCCACTTCCCCCATCCTCTCCTGCCCTTTCTGTGGCTGGGGCCTCGAAGCAGGACGCAAAGATAACTCAAGATCTGTGCTGGCTTGCGGCCCAGACAGGACTGAGGAGCCCTGATCTTATATTCAACATCTAAAGGAAGACCCAAACATAATACTTTTCACTTTAAAAGATACTGCCTGTCAATCAAAGCCAGGAGGACCTCATAATAGGTAGATTCAGAAGCTCATTCTAAACAGAATAGAGCAGGACAGGGAAGCCCTGTGAGGCTCAAGTACACTCTGGAAATAGAACCCACCCGAGGTAGGATGGGAACAGAATGAGAGAACAGGTTATTCCCTCTCCTGAGTAAGGAGCCACCTATAGTTTGAGTGTGGGACGCAGACAGGCCGGGTAGACCTGAAGTGACTTCCAATTCCAGCACGCCTCGTTCCTTGCTTTGTAACTCTGCCCAACTGGGTCTCTTTGAGCTTCACTCTTGTTTGGGTGGGGAAAGAAGGCCAACCTTGCAAGGTTGTTGGTGGGACTATAGGAGACACGACTATAAACTGTGGGCAGAGCACCAGTGCCCAGAAAATGGAAATCAGCCTGACTGTTACTAGGCATAAGTCACAAAGTCAGGCAAGCCCACTGCTGGAGGGAGCTATTGGTACTTAGTTCTTCTGGAAAATCTGTACCAAAAGTTCTAAAACTCTCCATCCTTTGAATCAGCCATTCCACTTCTCTGCATTTATCTGGAGGCCTGTCAAGAGGAACATAGAGAATTGTGGATGAGAATGTCTATTTTAGCGTAATAAATAAACAAATACTTTAAATTTAGCATAATAACAAATTGTTTTGACAACAATTAAAATATGGTTAAATTAAATGCCTCAAACTTAGAGGATAAAACTTTGGGCAGAAATCATAATAATTAATAATGAGTCAGTAGTTTTCAAACTTTAGCAAGGAAATTCAAAGAATCTTATATGGAATCAAAATACATACACACAGTTAAACACACACACACACACACACACACACACACACATACCTATATATGAAGATGGATGTATAGAGCTATAGATATAAATATAAACAGATTTATTACTAAATATATATACACATGCTTTGATAAGTAGGAGAAATTATTTAAAGCTATATAGAAAAACTGTAGAGAAATTCATTCTAATGTGCTCATAGCTATATGAGGTATTGAAATACTCTCTCAGATATTCACTACAAATATAATTAAAATGGTCCTCTGTTGAGAAAAAAAATGCATGTTGGGCTTCCTAATAAGCATAACAAAATCAATCTTGTGAGCCAATCCCCACTTGGCATTCACAAGACTAGAACTCTCCCCAACCAACTCTTAACCAGCCAGCTCATTGTTGAAGGGATACTCTGTATTGCCCATCAAAGGCATGACTGAAACTCGAGATGCTTGATGGAGATACCTCAGTCATGTTCTTCTCAGTCTCTTATGCTCTAAGGTGATGGCAAATCATTGTACCAGACTCCACTGTAGACACAACCTCCACTGAACTGTCCTGAAACTCAACACTGTGTCTACCTTTCTATCATCAGTGGAATTAGAAGCATCAATATGAACAACATGTCTGGATCTTTCATAAAACTAGTTTTTGATGAGGGGCGCCTAGGTGGCTCAGTTGGTTGAGCGTCCGACTTCGGCTCAGGTCATGATCTCACGGTTTGTGAGTTCGAGCCCCACGTCGGGCTCTGTGCTGGCAGCTCAGAGCCTGGAGGCTGGCGCCGAATCTGTGTCTCCCTCTCTCTCTGCTCCTCCCCTGCTCACACTCCATCTCTTTCTCAAAAATAAATAAAGATTAAGAAAAAATTTTTTAAAAAACCCAAAAAACAAAAAATTACTTTTTGATGAGATTCATTTCCCTATTAAGTGTTATTTGATGAGGATGTACATAATAAACTCTAAGACTCAGTACCAGAAAGTTTATCCCTCCTCAAGAAGTGATAAACTACTTTTACCAATTAAAGGTATGTATCTTGCTGGATTTTCCTTTTCACCGTGGCTATCAGGAAGCTCAGAACTAGATTTATTCTCCAACTAAAATCTGTATTTCATTACTGTTATTATTCAGTATAATTATATAATTATTTTACTTTACACATAATTTCTAATCTTATTCAACTTTATTTTAGCCATCTTGATTACGAATTGTTTTGCAAAAACCTGAGGTAAAGAAGAGTCACAGACATGCTTAGGCAGATTTCCGAGGATGACTCTGTAACAGAAACTCAGACCAAGTCTGGTTCTCAGCCTTGTTGTCTTAGAAACTGCGTACTCTCTAGAACAATAAACCAGAAATGATTATTCTCTTCTAGACTATTTCACGCTAACTAAACTCATCAGAAACCAATAATGCTAAGAATACTAATGATCGTGTTAGCTAACAATAGTTAACATTTGGGGCGTCTGGGTAGCTCAGTTGGTTAAGTGTCTGATTTTGGCTCAGGTTATGATCTCATGGTTCTTGGGTTCGAGCCCGGCATCAGGCTCTGTGCTGACAGCTCAGAGCATGGAGCCTGCTTTGGATTCTGTATCTCCCTCTCTCTCTGCCTCTCCCCACTCATGCTCTGTCTGTCTGTCTGTCTGTGTCTCTCAAAAATAAATAAACATTAAACAATTTTTTAATAACTAACATTATTGAATGCCTATTTCATGAAATGTACTTGCAAGCAACCAAAAAGATATTTTCTAGAGCAATAAACTACAGTTCATTAGTCTCTTGGACACTGTCCCAAGTTAACCAACTTCACAAGAGGCCAACACTGAATGCTAATAATGATAACAGTTGCCCACTGTGTGAAATATTCCTACAAACAGCCAAGATGATCAGTACCGAAGAGTGGGTGACAGCATAGTATTTGGACTTGAGTCTGGGCTCAAGACCCAGCTCTGCTGCTTATTCAATGTGTGACTTTGGGCAATTACTTCACTTTTCTGTGCCTGTTTTCTCCTCTGTAAGATGGAGATAGTCATAGTACCTACCTCTAAGGACTGTGGGGACATGTTGCACAGGTATTCATCCCAGGAAAGGGAGGACAGAGCACGGCAGAAGCAATAACCAAATGGGAGCCATGACGATGAATGGGTGTGGAGGTGGTGATAAGAATTCCCATGGGAAGCCAAGTCATAATCAAAAAGATAATCCATGGGCAGGTATGAATTCCCAGCCAAGGGAAGTAAAATAGCTTCAACAAAGTGCCACCCCGCTGGCATGGCTTAACCAGTGTTGTCCTTCCTGGGCCTAAATCTTCAGGTTACTGTGCGAAGCCCCCAGAGTACCTGGCAGTCCGCAAATTACGTCTGCTTTCATTCCTTCTCCACCTCTTTTTGGCTGGAAGTTAAGCACAGCCAAAGACACTGCAGCACCCAATGCACTGCTCACTGCTTCTCTAGCATTTAGCCTCCTTTCACTGCACAGATTTCCTCTTTTTTTGGGAAAGCGGCTCAGGCATGTTACCTTCATAAATTTTCCCTGGTCATGTTCACGGACGAGATTGCAGTCAGGTCTTCTCAAACGTGCATGCCATTTTTAAAAGGGATATCGTTTTAAAAATGGTGTTGATTTTACCCATTTTGTTTTAATGGATAAACATTTAGCCCTGCATGCAATCCACCAGGTATCCATGTGCTTTTTGGTTCTTTTCCTTTTCCTTTTCCTTTTCCTTTTCCTTTTCTTTTCCTTTTCCTTCTCTTTCCTTTTCTCTTCTCTTTTCTCTTTTCCTTCCTTTCCTGTCCTGTCTTGTCCTTTCCTTTCTTTTCCTTTCCTTCTTTCTTTCTTTTTTGTCTTTTACTGTAGGTTGCTTCATTTTCTTTTTACCTTTGAAAATAGGCACAGTGTTACTATGTCTTAATCTTGATCAATGATACTTGGAAAAACATCTTTTATTCTTTTAAAGAAGTATTAAATTTTTTTAATGTTTATTTATTTTTGAGACAGAGAGAGACAGAACATGAGTGGGGGAGGGGCAGAGAGAGAGGGAGACACAGAATCTGAAGCAGGCTCCAGGCTCTGAGCCATCAGCACAGAGCCCGACGCGGGGCTTGAACTCACAGACCGCGAGATCGTGACCTGAGTTGAAGTCGGACGCTCAACCGACTGAGCCACCCAGGCACCCCTTAAAGAAGTATTTTTAAAGTGTTTATTTATTTATTTTGAGAGAGAGAGAGGGCATGGGCAAGCAGGGAAGGGACAGACAGAAAGGGAGAGAGAATCCCAAGCAGGCTCTGCGCTGTCAGCATAGAGCCCAGCGCCGGACTCACACCCATGAAACGGGAGATCATGACCTGAGCTAAAACCGAGAGTCAGATGCTTAGCCTCCTGAGCCACCCAGGGGCCGCTGTTAAAACATATTTCAAAAATTTTGAATAACTAATGCAGTGGCTGAAGGAAAAAAATAATTTTGTGAATTTCAAACCCTACCCTGATGGTGGGAAAAAGCCAGGGAACAGCAGCTGGCTTAAAAGCAGTAATGACAGTGTCACCATCAACATCAACACTGTGTGGTTTTCCTTTGCCGATCCAAGACGAGGAGCCAAACTCTAAGAAACCAGAGCTGTGCGCCTTGGTACGGAAATAAATCATAGATTATTTTCTTCTTCGAGTGAAATACTATTCCAACTGAATATTTATATTCTTCCCTTCACTAAAATGCTATTGAAAATGAATGTGAATCTTGTGGGAATTTAAGTATTGCATATTGTCCAGTTGACAGAGTCATTTATAAAAGTTGGGATATTTTATACCCCAGCAGGGCTTAATTAGGGTTTATAAAGATCACTGGCAGTTGCAATAGAAATATTGTATTTTTCCTCCCCCAGTGACTTTCCCCAGCTCTTTTATGAGGGCCTTTAAAACTCATTTAAGTCTTGCTGAGCTTATTCATAAAGATAGATACCAACCATTCTCCAGGAGAGTCTAATCCTCTGCACCTTCCCCCTTCCCTCAAAATTTCTTGGATAACTACACATAGGTCAGTTCCAAATTCTGTCCCTTCTCCTAATAAGCTTTTGAAAGGAAATTCCCCCAAAACAAGGAGGTGACTGAAAACACACACAAAACTCAAGACGTCTGCACTCAGGGAATTTCAGCTGACTTAGGCCAAAGAATAAAAAATGAACTGTTTGGTAACTCTGAACGACAGAAAATGCTGACAAACGGTGTCTTTGCGCAGAAGATATTAACACTCTTAGAGGGTGAAAACTTGAACAGATGGCACCTCTAAATGCAAGGCTCATATAATCTATTTCCACTTGGGTTTTTCATAAACTTTTATTTTAAATTTGGTGCTAAGAACAAAAAAAAATAAATAGTGTGTTAATGACACCATCCAGGGACAAACTTGCACGAGCTTCTCTTTCAGAACTTGATTAATGTGCTTCTAATTCAGCCTGCAGTTCTCATCCTTTTCCTGTTCTTAGGTTTTTCTGGGAGACAATGAAGGAGAGATTTTAAGGCTAACAAGTCTCTGTAACAGTCAGATGACGGGTACACGAAAGCTCGTCCTAAAGCAAGATCTCTGGGGAACTTAACGTCAAAACGGAACCCAAAAGGATTCTCCCTCTGGCCTGCCTGCCTTGTGCCTTTGTGGATGTCATCAGTGACAATTTTCTTGAGCTGAGGCGATGGGTAAGGGGCCAGACAAAAATCTTGCTATGTGATTATTGTTGACAATGACCTGTAACTTAATTGTCAAAGCAAACTGTCAAAGTGTGTCCAACTTAGCTGCTAAGTCTTGAGCTGACTTCAATATGAGGCTATTTTAGAATGCTTAGAGTCTACAGATTCTGTTCCTCTGGTTATACAATATAATTACTTGATTTATTGTGTCACAGTCATGCAGGACCTGAGTCTCTATCAATTTACAGCTGTCTTCAAGATATACAAAGAAAAAAAAGCGATTATATCAATAGGCAAACGTCCAGAAACCTACAGATTCAATTTCCTGGGACCCTGACGTCACCCTTCACTCCATAGGACGGAG
Organism: Panthera onca; assembly: GCF_046562875.1. Taxonomy (NCBI): domain Eukaryota; kingdom Metazoa; phylum Chordata; class Mammalia; order Carnivora; family Felidae; genus Panthera; species Panthera onca. The sequence goes on from NC_138349.1 coordinate 13,253,172, forward strand.
AATCTTCCATAATCAGTCACTCCTCATACTTATAATGCAGGACCATGAGTCCTGTCCCCATGCTTTAATAAAACCATCTTTTTGCACTGAAAACATCTGAAGAGTTCTTTCTTGGCTGTTGGTTCTGAACCCCAACACTTCAAACCACGTCATGATTATGTGATGTAATTACTTGTTTTTTTGTGTGTGTCGCTTACGGAACAGCATTCACGGAATTGGGTTTTTATCTCGACACGTGTACATGTCTGATCTTAACCAAATCTTAAGGGCCCTCAGAGCAGGGACTATAGCTTATATTTCCATATAGTAGCCCCACTGCCCCCGCTGTGTGAATCTCATTAGGCACTCACTACACAGGTGTCATCTGTGCTCTCTAGTCGAGTCTAAAATGAGAGCGGAGAGGTCGCAAGCAGAAAATTTACAAATATAAAAGCCTAGAGACCAATGTTCAGGAAAGTGAGTGGTGAGCAAAATAACTTCCAAAAAAAAAAAAAAAAAAAAGAACAGGTAATGTGATAAGTAAGTTCTAGTTCTACTCCTATTGACATACTTTGGGTGTTGGCTCTCAGAATTCCTATGGACTAACTAGGTATCCCCATGGGAGTCCAAAGGCACGCACCCGCTTTACCAGTCCGCTCTGTGCTGGTCACAGAAAGGCATTGCATCAGGTGGGTCTTCGAGGGCAAGGCACAGAAACTAACACTTGATCGCTTAAGCTTCAGCTGATGTAGGGCGAATCACAATATCTCTGGGAGCCCCGGAAACTGTGGCTGGGGACAGGCAGCCAAGCACAAGCCCCAAGGGGGGCTACGGAGCCAGTCTGGTGGATGCCACCATGGCAGTCACAGGGCACATTATGTTGTAACGCAGCGCTTCCCCCACCTCTGCTGGGGGTCCACTGCGGCGCTTGAGCCGCTGCGACGGCCATCTCTGGAGACTGGGTACAGCCATTGCTGTTGCTGCCAAATCCCGGCCACTAGCTAGAACCTACCTTTATGCTGCACCAGCTCCTCATTCAAGCCTGAGGGCTCCCCGTCCTGGGATTGGTGCAGATTAAGCCACAGGTTGTGCCCCTAAGTGCCAGGGAAGCTGGCAAACCAGAATCTGGCACTTGAGGCTTCAATGGGACGAAGAAGGCTGTGCATCGTTCTGGGTCTGCGCGTTCTAGGCAGTGGTCTTCTCCACGAACATGATGGGGTTCAAACGCTGGGCACACAAAAATAATGATAAATGCCCACTGCGTTCACCGTTTCAACAATCTGGATTTCTCTGCAGGACCGGCTCTCGTTTCGCTCTCCCCAGTCCATCTCAGCTACCGCGTTTCCTCCACTGCACTGACGTGCTTCCACAGTCTGCTTACCTGCTTCTCTTCTCGTTAGCTTGCAAGTGCCCCAACAGCGACAGTCACATCCCTCTACCCTTTTGTCCCCTGTGCCCAGTCCAGTCCCTGGCGGACTCAATAAACATCTGACTGATGAGTAGAAGTTTGTGTCCTTGGAAGCTGGTCTCTAGGAAAGCTCCAAAGAAGAGAAGTTGGGGCAGTGAGGACACTTCCAGTCCTTAAAACTGCTTCATCGCAGGCTTCTGGGCACCTGGGAGCCGGAACCTCTGGACAAATGTTTGCAGGTTCGTGTACACCCGCGTCTCTCTGGAGAATCCATGGTTCACACCATTTTCCTAGTGGAGTTGAAGACCCCCAAAGGACCCTTAGTGCAGACAGCATCTACTTACATTCGATGCCTGGTTAAAGGAAGACATGCCCTCTGTGAATACTTTGAAAGCACTTCGAAATCCTGTAATAGGTTGATTCTGTGGAGCAGAGCACCGCGTTCCGTTCGGTCTTTATTTATTTATTTGTTACAGATAAAATGTCAGGACAGGTGCATTTATCAAACTGGAAAAAAATGTGGAACCAGGAGCAGAAAGAGCCTGAGACGCAAGTTTGGATCCAGGCCCTACTGTTTGCTGTGCATCTTGGCCAATTAGCCAGCCTCTCTGGGATCTTGCCTTCTTTATGGAGCAGTTACATGCAACTTCTGCTTCAGAAGCTCGCTGGAAAGATGAGATGAGGTGGTCTAAGTGGTTGACAAAGAAGTAGGGCTCAATATCTTTCTTTCTTTCTTTCTTTCTTTCTTTCTTTCTTTCTTTCTTTCTTTTTGAGAGAGAGAAAGAAAGAGTTGGGAGGGGGGCAGGGAGGGAAGGGGACAGAGGATCTGAAGCAGGTTGTGTGCTGACAGCAAAGAGCCTGATGCAGGGCTCGAACTCACGAACCGCGAGATCACGACCTGAGCCGAAGTCGACATTTAACTGTCTGTGCCACCCAGGTGCCACCATGCAGACAAGATTTCTAAGTTAAATATGCTCTAGTCTTAGAAGTCCAGTCCTAGAACGTTATGGCATTCTTTGTCCCTGATTTCAGTGTCTGGGCATTTGATGTTGGGATTTGTCTCTCCACTTTCAAGGAGGCCCGAGGAACAGAGTAGCATGTCGGTCATGGTGTCGTTAAGATGTTGGCATCTTAGAAAGTGAGTGGCCCTCTTCCACGAAAGGAATGGCCTGGGCAGACGTGAAACACTAATGAGAACGGGCAGCGGGTAGGCCAAGACCCCTCCCCACTCGGAGCAAAGGACCCTCCAGTCCTTTCTTCCAGAGATTTCTCCCATCTCCTCCTGTACTCCCCTCACTCCCAACTTTCTTTCCTTTGGGCCATATAGCCAATGGGTTTGAGAACCAGTCAGGGAGTAACGCAAAAAAATAAATAAATGAAAATTCCATCTTTTTGCCACCTTCAAGTCCTGACACAGACAATACTTTTAAAAAGCACTTTCATCAGAAGAGACAAATAATAAAACGGAATTTACAAGAATCACTCTTGCATCAGCATGGTGTAGCAGATGTCCCTCTGCCTGGAAAATTGGGCTCGTGAAGCAAACGTGAAGGAAATACAGAACTGACCATGGCTCCATGAGGTCTGCAGGATGGACGACCGCTGCCTTAGAAAATGTGAATAATTTATTCACTGCTACACAGCTTAGAAGTGATGGAACCAGGTGTCCAGCCCAGGAGTTCAGATCCCAGCCAGATCCCCGATTTAACCAACAGGCCAGAGGCTCTCGGGTGAGTTTAGCATTCCCCAGAAAGACGCCTCCAGTTGCTGAATGGCACCCAATCCTGTCTTTGGGTTCCTGCTTGCTAGAGAATGATTCTTAAGAAGCGAGTATTTATGACAAGCAGGAAGCCTGTGTCTTCCTCCTGGCTGGGTCAGATCTCCCAAATATAGAAAGATTCCAAGGCTACTCACCCATCAGAGGGGCATATCCACATCTAGACTCTATCCTGAAGACCAATGCCCCCTCTCAGGCAAAAATCTCTGAAAGCAAAGTAGAAATGAGAGTTTTCTGCCATCGGAGCCAATCTATGATAACAACTCTTCTCATTTGTTTAAACAAAATGAGGGCAGGATAATTTATATTAACTAATTGGGTTATGATTGATGTAATTTGTTCTGCTAACAGTTCCCGCAGTGATTCCAAACATAGCATATACATTGTGTTGTTAACGGGATGGGGTTTAGATTTCTTGTTTTCATTTTTGAAGAAAAAGTTACATTTCAAAACATCCTTGAAGGAGACTTAATTTGTGGTTTTTAAAAAAAAGACCCGAAAATCTTCAAATCTTTTTTTAATGTTTATTTTTTGAAAGAGAGAGAGAGAGAGAGAGAGAGAGAGAGAAAGCAGGGGAGGGGCAGAGAGAGAAGAAGACACAGAATGTGAAGCAGGCTCCAGGCTCTGAGCTGTCAGCACAGAACCCGACGCGGGGCTCGAGCTCACAGACCATGAACTCATGACCTGAGCCAAAGTTGGACGCTCAACTGACTGAGCCACCTAGGCGCCCCAAGACCTCCGAATCTTTAAAGTGAGGTTGGCCCGTTGTAATTCCCAAGTTCACCCCCCTTCCCCAGCCATACACGTGTTCTCCCTACCTCTTCTCATGCCTGAGTCTCTGCTACAAGGACAGCAGCATCACCTTGTTCTGAGAGCTTTTGAGAAATGTGGCCTCTCAGAGCTACTGATGAAGACTGCCCTCATGAAGACTGCCGGTGATTCCTACAAGCAGGAGAGTTCTGGAAGCCTCAACCTACAGCACAGGCTCTCAGCCTTCATCTGGCGTGTGAATCGCCCTGAAGAGCTTTTAGAACTACTGAAGTCTGAACTCACCTTCAGCAGTTTGGGTTTAATTGTTCTGGGATGTTCCCGGAGCACGGGGAGTTTTAAATGTTTCCCAGATGATCCTACTCTGTAGCACCATTTGAGAACCACTGCTTTTTTGCAGAGTCAACGTGTGTTGCCCTGCTTTGTCTTGAGTGTATTCTGAGACCGGCAAGCTGAGCTGGTCCATTGTGGTCCACTTGATGCTAAGCTGGAGGCTCGGCCTGGTTTCCGTCCTTGGAGGATTTACAGAAAATGTCGAATCCTTGTTCGGGTGACCGACACCTACTAGTTTGCCTAGAACCTTCCCACTGGTGATGCTGAAAGTCCCATGTCCTAGATAGGAAACCCTTTGGTTCTGGCAAACTGAGATGGTTGCAGTAATGACCTCCCTTCCACGGCCTCTCTTCCTCAGGCTAAACATAAACGTTTTCTTAATTGTGTTCATTAGTCCTTGAATTTCTAGGGAAACATCTATGTCTGTTGTCCTATAATAGCAGATCCAGCCACACAACTTAGAAGAGCTTTGAACCCTTCGGTTGCAAGCTCCAAAAGAAATTGTGATCATTGCAAAATAAACCGGCCCTGGAGGAACTTCCCTTTAAGAAAAAAAAAATGCTTTGAAAATAAACAATTGTTAAATCCCCTCGCAAAAGCATCTCCTGTGTGTTTTTGTCACAAATTTCGGGTGCAGAATACTACACGTATCCATTATTGTATTTGTTGCTCTGTCATCTTTCAGTGCAATCACTGGTCATAATTTAAGGACTATGAGAGCACTCGAAGTTAGAGAATTAATTTTTGAAACCAAAAGTCATCAACGGCAGGTAATTATTTTGATTTAAATTGATTTTTAAAAATAACCCCAAGAAAAATGAAACGCTACGTGAATAGATGTGTTCATTGCGGCGTGGCTGGGAACTGTGAAGAAAACTGGAAATAACGGTAACATAATAATAAGGGGTAAGTAAATGAATAGATTGGTCACCTGATAAGACGTTAGTCCCCAGTTTTAAACTCTGGGTGCGCTGACTGTGTAGTGGCATAGAAGTGCTTATGATATAATATTAATTGAAGAAGGCAAAATCTCAAAGCCATGCTGTGATTCCATGTATTTCTATGAACAGAGGAAACATAGTTTAAGTCATGGCAGAGAAGGTGATGTAAGTGCTCATGATCTTATCTCTTTTGGGCTAAGCTTCTGTGACTATTATTAACGTAAAAACTGATAAGACATATATTGTGTCAAGCCTTAGGGATTACTCGTAATTTTTTTTTAAATTTTTTTTAACGTTTATTTATTTTTTTGAGACAGAGAGAGACAGAGCCTGAACAGGGGAGGAGCAGAGAGAGAGGGAGACACAGAATCCGAAGCAGACTCCAGGCTCTGAGCAGTCAGCACAGAGCCCGACGCGGGGCTCGAACTCACGGACCGTGAATCATGACCTGAGCCGAAGTCGGACGCTTAACCGACCAAGCCACCCAGGCGCCCCAGGGATTACTCGTAATTTATTTGAACTTGTTTAAAGCAACATCTCCATCTACGAGGGCAGCAGAGGAAAGTGGGTACGTGCACGTGCTTAGAGCTGTACTTACACCTCCGTACCTACACTTCCTCCTCTGGGAAATGGGGATAATAAGAGCTACCGCACAGCATCGTTGTGAGGACTGAGCAAATGAATACCAATAATGCTTCTAGAACAAAATCTAGCACACAATAAGCACATGTATGTGTATTTGCATATGTGTATGTATGTGTATACTTACATATTCAAGTATATGAGTGTATATATTTTACATGATTTATTATAATGTATATATATTTGTGTATATATTTATTTTATATTATATATATATATATATATATTTTTTTTTTAGAAGACTAGGAAGAAAAACAACCCCAAAATTTGGTTTACTAGGGTTGGCTCTCCTCAAGGGATGTGTGTGTGTGTGTGTGTGTGTGTGTGCGTGTGTGTGTGCGTACAAGTGCATGAGCGTGTATATGCTTGCTTGACTTCTCAGTGTGTCTACGGGTAAGTGTGCAGACAGGTGTACACACACACCTGTCTGTAAAGTTACCCTTGTACCCGTGGATGGGACTTCGGGATCATCTATTCAGATCCTCTCACTTTACCAAGGAGAATGCTGGGCCCAGAACTGGGGTGTGATCCTCGTCAGATCCCCGTGTTAGAGCAGAGGAGGTAGGAATCTGGGTAGCCCCACTGGTGGACCAGAGTACCGAGTAGGACCCCTCACTGGATAGTGTGGCCTGATGGTTGAGAGGGTGGGCTCCACTACGAGATGGCTCGAGCTTGCCTTGTCTCTTCCACTCCAGCAAGTGGTTAAACCTCTCCACACCTCAGCCTTCTCACTTGAAGACCAAGGATAATGACGACCATCTCCTAGTTCTTGTGAACACCCAAAGAAGACCCACGGTGCCTAACACATAGTGAGAACCAACAAATGTCTGGTATGATTAGATTGAGTTTCTAAGGGGCTGCGGTTCAACATTGTTTTATTCAACGGAGAGAAAGCAAAAAAGTGTAGCTTGACCTTATGTTTAACTGCAAGGAAATAAAGAACAGTGACTCATATTAAGTGCCTATCCTGGGTGTAGATCTTTATGTAAGCACTCTGATTTAATTCACAAAACTAACCTACTAGGCAGGTGCAGCATCGTACCCATTTTATAGATGAAGAAAATGAAGCTAAGATTAAATAAGTTATTCAATAAATGATTTATATCAGAAGGAATTAAAGTAGCTATTGAATGTAAAAATATAATCAAATCCACTGCTGGTGAGAGAAATAGACACAAAATGCCACTGAGATATCACCTTTAATACATCAATTTTTGTTTCCTCATGAGCAAAATTACTCAAGCTATGCAGTTGAAGTAAAATAAGAACTTTTATATACTACTCGTAGGAACGTAGTTTGGGACAACCCTCTGGAGAACAATTTGGTAATGTGATCCATGAACTTTAAATTAAGTTTCGTACCCATTGGCATAGTATTTGCAACTCTTGGAATCTAGTCTAAGGAAATAATCTGAAACTTTAATAGAGACTGATACATAAGAATGTCCATCAAAGTATTACTTATAATAGAAGAAAGAAAGAAAGAAAGGAAGAAAGAAAGAAAGAAAGGAAGAAAGAAAGAAAGAAAGGAAGAAAGAAAGAAAGAAAGAAAGAAAGAAAAAAATGGCCAGCAACAGACCAATGGTCAAGTATATTGTATACAATGCAATACTGTATAATTATTAAATGTGATATTTATCAAAGCATAGGAAGATACAGGCATAATGACATTAAGTGGAAAGCAGGCACAAAGTTATACATACGGTATTATCTCAATTGTACTAAGAAATCGCAGGAAAAAAACGAAGGGTGACCCACCTATGTATTATAGTTATTAAGTTGGGCGATTCTTTTTTGTGCTTTTACTTGTCTTCACTTTCATTCATTCCAAAATTAACATGTATTCATTTAGAATTAGAAAAAGTAAAATAAATCCTATCCAAGTCAACACACAATCCAGGGCAGAGGCAAGAATTAAATCAGACCCCATCAAACACCGAAGCTGCATTTATTCTACTACATCAAGGGTCACAAACTCAGAAGCTACAGGAGCTGTCAGGTAAAGGTGATGAACCAAGAGCATAGGGTGTCAGTACTAAGAAATGGTAGGACCTCTGGCACCTTGGAGGCCACATGCTCTGCCTAAATGGGGCAGCCATTCCTCTCGTCCAGCTGATCTCAGCCATGGAAGAAGACAGGTCCAGTGTTGCTAGATCTTTGGATTTTTTCAAGAGAAGCCAGAAATCTAGCTTTTGAATGTTAAATTTCTATATATTTTTTTCCTTTGAGAGAGAGAGAGATAGAGAGAGAGAGAACATAAGCAGGGGAGGGGGAGAGGGTGGCCAGGGCGGGGGGTGGGGTGGGGTGGAGAGAATCCCAAGCAGGTTCTACGCTGTAAGCGTGGAGCCCAACGTGGGGCTTGAACTCATAGACCCTAAGATCATGACCTGAGCCAAAATTAAGAGTCAAATGCTCAACTGACTGAGCCACCCAGGTGCCCCAAATCTCTCCATGTTTAAATATCGATAATTAATTCAAAATACTTAAAAGCACCCTGAAGCCACGAGAAGCTCATTGTAGGCATCTTCTCTCATTCCCCGCTCCCCACAGCCGGGTGTCTGTCACCTGGGTGAATCGATGACCTGTCCCAATCCTTCCTGTTTCCTCAGGCTCTGGCCATGCCATGTAGCCTCTAACATCCAAATGTCTGGAAAGATGCAATGAGCTTTGATCAAATCACTTATAATGGACATTCCATAAAAATGAAACTGAATTTAAACAATGTTTCATAATACTATTTTCCTGTGTGTTCCCAAGACATGGTTTAATCAGATGTAAAATTCCAGGGGAAAAAAAATAAGAATGCTTACGAAAATGTTTATGAGGCTGCAATCAGATGCCTAACCAAGCATAAAAATGTTATTCGTCTGGGAAAATCTCACCCTCTACTTAGGCACCTGCAATCTCAATTTTTGTTTTGAGTTTTAATTAAGGAGTTAGAATTGGTCCCTTCCTCCCAGCCTCTAACAACAAGGACCAAATGGAGTGGGCAGCCTTCTAGATCACCCGAAGGGGTCTTTGTCTCCTTTTCCATAGGAAATCTCAGCTCACCGGCAGAGCACTCTGCAAATATTTTGTACCCTGCAATGTTTCGGTGTTTTCCAAGATTAATTGTTTGCTGATATCCCAAATTACCCTCTGTAGGTACAGGCGGTTGTTTTCTTTTCTTTGGCAAGTGCTCTTATTTTGACAAGGATGTGACAAAGAATTAATTGGACCCATTTATTCTTCAAATGTTGGACTCAAATGTGGATAATTCACTAGTTCCACTTCTAATCAGGAGCTAAACTGGCAAGTGGGTAGTTAGCAGATTTGGCCGCACATCTGCAAATATCAAATGTCTGCGAACAAGACTGAGCACGCTCTCTCTCCTTTCTGGTCAGATGGTTTCATTTAAGATCCAAGGGGTCAAGGGTCACAGCATGACCTCATCAAATTAGACCCAACTGAGAGAGGTGTTTAGCACAACAGAAAGGAAATAATCTGAAGGACATTAAATGCAAATGAAATTGCCATCTGCAAACTTCAAAAAACACCTGACCTAAAAAAAAATAAATCTCCCACTTAGAGCTGAGACCTTGCCTCCTTCCCTCCTCAAGAGTGGACGCAGAAGTGCGTTCTTGTACTGGCCTGATAATCACTCACCCTGCCAGAGTCCATTTGCATTTAATATTCTCCTCCCGACTTTTTCGAGGTGAAAAATTTGACGATGATCTCTGAGGGACAAGAAAAGTTCAAACATGAGGATCGTGTTTTTTTGGCTCTTGCGTCTCGATGACCAAATCGGTCCCAGGAATCCTGTGTTTCTAAAACTAGAAGCCTGTCCCTTTGGGACGAGTTCGCGTGACCTTCAGTGGCAGACTGGGGCAAGCGCGTGGATAGGGGACAGAGAGGTCCTGAGGGGGATGGGAATTGGGGTTTATTCTTTATTTATTGAGAATGCAAGTCTTTACACCGTTAAGAGGGGTGCCCGGTCCTCGGATACACTGCCAAGCCAGACGGACACAATCCTTGTCCTCGTGGAGCTCACAGACAATTAAGCAAATACCATGAAGTGTGACAATTACCGGCAAAGTGCGGGTCACCGCAGCCATCCCTCAGAAATACCCAAGTACCACCCAGGCGCTCTTTCCTGCCCAGATCAACTCTGGACAGAGGAGAATAGAACCCTTGCTCTTGTCTAGGGAATACGCTTTGGAAAGACCCTTCGTTGACAGGGTTGCTGGCTCTGTCAGCCCTGTTAGGGGCCATGACCTCTGTGGGACACCTCACCTGCCTGGCCCAAATTCCCTTATCAGGCTAAAAATGAAAGCTAATAGGCAGAAGCAGAGCTGTTCTGTTGGTCTAAGAACTTCTCAATAACATAGACTTCTGGCAAAACCCAAAAGGCTGCTTTGTGAGAAAATAAGCTTCTCCCTACTGGCTCTGTTCCAGAAAGGGATGGAAAACCAGGAGCTGGGAATGTTAGGGGGCAAGTGGGTGGGTGTGTTGGGGGGGGGGTAGCTATAGCCAATTTCAGTTCCAGAGTCCTGAAGACTGAGGCAGGTTTTTCAGTTATAAAACTATGATTCTATTCACGTAAGAGAAATCGCTGTCAACGTTTCACCCAAGTCACCTTAGAGAAAAACTCGCATTTTCCCCAAAACATCGGGTGGGTGGTGGTTCCCGGCGTCATTCAAGGCTATGACCGCGAGTAACTTACCACAAGCATCCCCTTTGAAAAAATGTAAAGTTCAGTGGAGAGACATATCTAATCACTGCTTCAAACATCCTCCAATGCCTCTTATCGAACCTGCGTGATCAATAAACCCTGGCGATTTTGACCCAGGCCTGCGAGGTTTCTTCTGATGATGCGTTTTAGGGTTTGCCCCGTGGCATTGGTGTTGGAGTCAATGGGTCGGCCTCTTGCTAGCTGTTTGATCTGAGGCGAATTCCCTAAGGTTTTTGAAACTAAGCTTTATTAGTAGTAAATGAAATTGTAAAAAAAAAAAAATCCATCTGCAAGGATTCTATAAGCTGTAAAGAACTATAGAAATGAGAGAGACAATCATTGTTCTTTATCAGAGTTGGACAAGTGGTATGTCATGAGTGACGGCACGGAAATCCTGGGACTGGGGAGGGGGATGTTCTGGCAACAACACTCAGATGTCGTTTTGTTGCCAAAGTGACCGGGAGGACGAGCGATGAGTAAATCCCGCTGCAGAAATAATAATAATCAAGCCTTGCCTCTGTGTTTCCAGAACTGTAAAGAAGGCAAGGAGAGATCATGGCTCATGACAAAAATTGAAAGGAAAAAAAGAAAAAAAAAAGAGTTTACTGTCCTGAGAAGTGTTTTGCTTGTCCATATCCATTGCGTCTCAGTAACCCGTTGCTTGGGACTTGCTAGTTCATTCTATAAAAGCATGTGAGAGTCAGAAGGAGAAAAATCTATAAGACAACGGAGCTGAGTATGAGAGGTAGGCAACGTTCATTTGATGATCCAGTGCCACCAAGTTTTGGAAACAGGATTCTGGGATCAGCGCAGTAGCTTTCTTTACCACTCGTGCCGGGAACACAGATCACCACCATGCGTGCTGTCTGGGTGCATGGGACAGTGGAGTGCAGGGAGGGTAGGGACAGGAGCAGAGGGGAGTAGAAAGAGACATGGACGAAGAGCAAGGAGGACCTGGCCCCTGCCAGCTCTATCATTAACTATTTGCAAATAGGTAATCGTCAGAAGTCCTGGGGCTCAGTTCACTCATCAAAACAAGAAGGAGACCGAAGAAGATACCTTCCGGAGACTTGGTAATGTTACAGCGGAAAGTCTCGGGATTAGGGAGTGGAGGTTTGGGTTTGAAGAACCAGCCGTGTCATTTATGATTGTGTGATGTTATACAAGTCACTTCCACCTGTCTGAGCTTTGCTTTCCCCGTCTGTAACACACACCAGGACTGCCCATCTCACAGGGCTGTAGAGAGCATCAAATGGGAGAATAAAGATAGAAATCCTTAGTTAAGAGCTATGTCAATGTCAACTTGCTTATGGCCCCACAAGTAAGGGGAAAAGAATGAAGAAGCGGGAAATGTGGACTCAAGTGTAGAAACGGTTTCTGTCCAGTGAATATGGATCTGAGACAGTCACAACCCAACCTGGCTTTCCTGGAGCTAATGCACTATATTCAAGTAATTTTTCCACCACTGAGCGTTTTTTCAATGCACTGAGAGATAAGAAACGCCAGACAGAAAAAAAATACGTAGACCTTGGAGGATCAGTAAGGGGACTGGGTATCTATGATGGTGTTTGCACGTATGCGGATGGGATACACAAACACACCCCGTGTTGCTGGGATGGAGGAACTACCCGGACCCAGTGGTGTTACAGGATGACTTCCACAGCCTGGTGCCTGCTAGGAAAGGAGAAGGAGGATTTGGGCATGAGGCCGAACTGTCATCTTCTTGGGTTTGGGCATGACGACACCTCATCGATCTTGTGTCATTTCAGAAGTTGGCCAATCGCCTCCCTGCCTTGGAAGTGGGTCAGGGAGCAGCGGTCCAGAGAGGCATTTGTTAGCGGGGAGAAAGCAGTCAGTGCGGGTAGCAGGGGATTTATGAATTCGAGCCCAGGAACGCTGGGTGTGGGGGGCGCACATCTGGCCACAAGATGCTCTCTGGCTGCCTTGTGGATGAAGAGGCTTGGTCAAAGGAGGTCACGGCAGGTTCAGTGGGATTGCAGAGGGGTGGGGGCTACAGTGAAAGTAAACAAGCCGCCTCTTGGCTTTGAGCCTCCCCGGAACAAGGATGAAAAAAGGGGTGTACTCCCATTTATTTTCAAGGTCATCGAAATATTCCTAAGCTCTTGGAAACCCAAAGTTGACAAATCCCTCTAATCAATCACTGTCGAGAGTTTTATATGAAGACAATGACAACTGGAAAGCTACCTAATTAGAAGAATATTACTCTGAAGTAATTACCGAAAAGGTTAAAGAAAAAATACACGTATCCCTGTGGGCTCTTGGTCCTACGGAGCAACTCAACGAGCAATTTCACATCATTTCTACTCAATATCCTTTGCTGTTTTCCTAAACTAATTTTAAAAATTATACTGGTAATGATTTAAGTCAACTTAACAAGTTTTCTTTGATTTGGTTGAATTCTTTATTTTTTTTTAATTCAAATTTTAAATTGGTAGCGGAGAGAATTAATTAACGAGGACAGGAACTAAATCGACCAATCTTCTGGGCGTGGAGAGACACCCCTCGCTCCTGCCGAAAGGGTTAGTGATTTAGCTTGGGATTGGGTTCCCAAGGCAATCATTTATTTAATAAAAGTTTCGTAGCGACCACCAGTTCTAATGCCATATTAAAAGAAAAAAAACAAAAACAAAAAAACAAAAAACGTTCAGCCACAAGGCTATTTCCCTTGTGTCCCAGGTTTTGAAAATACTGCTACAGAACCATCTTGGTTTGGCATCTGTTGAGCTTTGCAGGTCGGGGACTGGTTTTTATATTCATTTCCTGCTGCGGAATGTCCACACCACGCGAGCAGTGACATTCAGCCTCTGCAACTATGTGAGTTCATTTGGATTTCTCGTGGGGACCCCTACCAGCCCCCCATTGCAGAGTTCTAGGCAGAGAGACACCTCACGTTGCTTCCTTTATAAGATCCTGGTTCTTTCCTTTCTAAAACCCCTTCCGAAGGTCTCAGGTTTTAGCTTCTGACCCTGCTCAGGCTTAAAACTCATAACCCTACGGCAGCCCCTTAACAGCTGGCCAGCTTTCTGCCCTGGCTTTGCATTTGCTCTTGTATCTGAGGATGTTACTTTCTTTCAAGCTCAGCTACGTGGTTTTTTGGTTTTTATTTTTTTCATTTTATCCTGAATTTCTAGAAGATTGCAGCAGAAGGAGACGATCACATTGGCTCAGGGCACCACTTGGCCAGGATTGGAGCCCCCCAATAAGACCGATAAAATTCATTCCTCCAAATGGTTCTCGAGCAAGCTTTTCATGGGATCGGTTTTATAATAACGCCAAAAGTGTCATGTGAATAATCACGTATTCTCGAAACTGGCCAGGCTCTGTGGCGTCAGAGGCAAAACACTGAAGACAAAAAAAAGGGTTCAAGTCTTATCCCTGTCACTTCCTAGCCATGTGACCTGAGACAAGCCACTTCATCTGTTAAGTGAAGTCCATAATGCCAGCTCCTCACAAACACGGTGTGGCTGTCACAAAACTCGAGAACGAAGTATTATTTCTCATTCGTTTTTCACCGGTGGCAGAGCCAGGGATCCCGGCCGGGGAGGCACTTGGGCACAGAAGATAGCTCCACTCTTTCTAGAAGCTAGATCCCCTGTATGGAAAAGATAGATCAACCGGTTTTTGAGAACTTATAAAAATAAGAGTCATTCAGTCATTCAGGTAGAAAGCACTTTTTAGTAAGGCAGGAAAAAAGTATTCTGCTAGTATTTCTTATTTTTTTATGTATTTATTTGTTTGTTTGTTTGTTTATTCTCAAGTTAGCTAACATACAGTGTAGTCCTGGCTTCCTCTCCTGCTATTTCTCGTATAGGATGACTGAGTGTGGTTTTCCTTGATCACCACGGACTTGCCCTGCTGACGCCTCTCATACCAATTTCTGTGGATTATGTCACCAAAAGGGACCCCAGCTCTAGTTCCACTTAGACGGATACGCCCAGCTACATATGCAATTTCAGCCTGATGCATTTTCCCATCAAGTGTTCTCCCTGGAGCACCCTTTCATTAAGCAGGATAAATGTTTTTACGGGAGTTTTGCTCTGCTGCCGATCTTGGAGGCAAAAACATCCCATGTCAAAGTATTATTAACAAAGACACAATACTTTATTAATAAAGACAAATAGCAATTCATCTAAAGTCCCGGTCCTGGAGTCAGCCAGAGAGAGAGAGGCTTTCTTCCACTTCCCCACACACTGCAGAGGAAATGGGATGTGTCGTCCCATCTTCATTGCATTTTTGTTTCCTTAGGTGACACCTAAGAGAAGATGCCTCTGTTACCCAAGATTTTGGTACAGAGGTAAACTGTCTTCAGATGCCTTCTTAGGAATCTTTGCATCTGGAAGAAGAGGTGAGAACGAGGACGGGTGTCTTTCTCAGAAATGACCTGCTGGCTGGCCCACCCCAGACAGAACGGCAGGCCCTGGGGAAGAAGAGACTCAGGGTTGCTACAGATGCTTTTGCGTAAATTCCAGCTCTTAGGGAAATATGTTCAGGGGCAGTAAACAAACCGGCAGAATTGTAAATACTCTCCAGGATCTCTGAATCGATAGAACCACCCCCACGCCCCGCCCCCCAGGCCCCATCGCTTCTCGGCCTCTTGGCTAAGATCAAGTGTAGATACAACTACCCCAACACCGATCTCCCCCAATTAGAATAGTCCTCAATGAAGTTTCAAGCTGATGGCTTTCTCAATTCTTATTACATAATTTGTTTATTCCATTTTCACCCACGAAAGAGGACATTACTCTTTCAGAATGGAACTGGTCCAAGTTTTGAAAATCTACCTCATTGTAACTATTAAGTATAAAACAGAAATTGATATTTCCCAGAAGAGTAATACTAACACTCCATAGGGCAGCTTAAAAACTTTCCCGAAATTTAGACCCAGAAGAGTCACTCAGCCCTTGTGAAAGTCAATATACAAATTTGTGAAATGATTGACGTTTTTAAGGAAAATTTTTTTACGTATCTCTGTATTTTGCTAAGTGTTGTGAATTCTTTATACTAAGTATGTATCACTTTTATAAAAAGTAGTAATCTTTCTTAACAAGTGAGGAGTAATTTTTCTTAAGAAATAACTAATAATGCTTAATCATAGGTATTGGAAATACAGATGATTGTTATTTTCTTCTGTGCACTATGTATATCTTTCGAGCTTTCCAAAGTTAAACAAGATTTGATCGTAATACCCAAGTGGAAATAATATAATAACAACATAATCATTGTTGTCTATAATTTTAAGCAGCTTTTTAAAGAGACATTTTATTGAATGTCATCAATTAACTAAACATACAAATATGTAAGCTTTCAAAATCTATCTTATTAAGTCTTGAGTGATAGATTTTCATCACAAAGATATATGAAATTTCTAAGCTCAAATAATTTATGTGTTTTAATTTAAGACATCTGTTTTTCATTTGACTAGTTAAAATACCTTCTGTACAATGTTTAGATTTTTTTTTTCCGCTCTGCAACATTTTAGTTTGACCATCCTTTGAGTTTGAGAAATTTTAAAAGTCCCAATACATTGAATGTATAAATCATTTTAAAAAATTCAGATTGACAACTCTGTCCTATCACACCACATCATTCCCCAGGCTGCAGGGCCAAGTTCTCAGGAGAGATCAATTTCTCATAAAACTTCTCTTTCTCAACAACAGAAGGAGAAAAGGAGGCCAGTTCAGAGTTTCACAAAGTTGCCTCTCATTCCCTGTGCCTCTTTCAGGGTTTCAGTGTTTGCTTTACCTCTCTAGGTTCAAGCCCTTCTATTAAAGGCAAGAACATGTGATCAACACACACGAGCGTTATGTACCAGGCCCTATTCTAGGTACCACGGTCAAGTGTGAATAAGACATAGTTAAGTCATCACAGAGCTTATAATTTCCTAAGGGAGACAGAGATGTAAATAATCCATCTAATAATGGGAATACGTGGTTGAGTGCTTTGATAGGGCCACGAAGGAAAATGCGAGTGAGGCTCAAGAAGAGATTTATTCTAAGTGTGGAAGGGGAAGTTAAGGAGGAGAAGTTGTGCGAGCCGGGCTATGGAAGGTAGTTAGTAGGGGATGCACATTCCCAGATGAAAGACTGTGATGGGCAAGAAGGACTACACAAAGGGAGACAGGAAAGCTTATGTCACATACAAAGAATCAAGAAGGCTGTTGTGGCTGATGCTTTGGGAAGTAGATTTAGAAGAATTGTAGTGAAGTTTGAAAAGCCTTTGGGTCAGACTACGAAGTGGCCTAAAGGGCACATTAAGGATTTGAAGTTTATTTCAAATAATGGAGAAGAATGGGTATGGAATGGTTTTTTTCAGCATAAAAATTACATGATCGGCTCTGCCCTTTAGGATGATAACTGGCCAACTGTGGTAGATGGATGAGAAGAAGGATACATTGGAGACATGGACCAGTTAAGAGGACACTGCCATGACCCAAGTAGAACTTTTTCAAATGGCCTGAATTAAGACAGCAGTAGAGGACACGGAAGAAAATATTTCAGACCTTGAGAAGGTGGATGCATAACTTAGAGATCTATTAGGTGAGAAATATGCTTTTAACATCTTGATAATTATACATTGATAGGGCTCAAAATCTTTAATATGGAAAAACCAAGGCTTTGACTGCATAAGCAGCAAAATACTGTATTAAAAATTATCCTAAATGGGTATTAACAACAAGGAGAAAGAAAAATATGTTTTGGTTGGGAAGACAGCATATCCTAAATACTTCAAAAAATTGCCCAGGTCAGGGGCACCTGGTGGCTCCGTTGGTTAAGTGTCTGACTTCAGTTCAGGTCATGATCTCGTGATTCGCAGGTTCAAGTCCCGCATCAGGCTCTGTGGCGACAGCTCAAAGCCTGGAGCCTGCTTCAGATTCTGGGTCTCCCTTTCTCTCTGCCCCTCCTCCACTTGCACTCTGTCTCTTTCTCTCTCAAAAATAAGAAAACATTAAAAAATTTTTTAAAAATTGGCCAGATAAAAAAATTGTAAAATAAAGAACATCATAAACAGGGTTAAAAGACAAGCTTTCAACTGGGAGAAGATTTTTTCCATATGGATGACAATAAAATTTTTAGCATTCAGAATATATACGTTCTTACAAATCAACAAGAAAAAGAAGAACACCCCAAAAGAAAAATGTTTTAATGATATAAGTTGGCAATTCATAGAAGAGAATATTTTTTTAAATTTTTGTTTATGTTTCTTTATTTTTGAACGAGAGGGAGAGACAGAGCATGAGCTGGGGAGGGGCAGAGAGAGAGGGAGACACGGTATCCGAAGCAGGCTCCAGGCTCTGAGCCGTCAGCACAGAGTCCGACGCAGGGTTTGAACTCACGAACCGTGAGATCATGACCTGAGCTGAAGTCAGATGCTTAACCAACTGAGCCACCCAGGCACCCCCATAGAAGAGAATATTTCAATGACCAATAAACACATAACATTTTTTAAAACTCGCTAGTAATTATTGAGACACAAATGAAAACAACTGATAACATTCCAGATTCACAAAAACTTTAAAGGTTGACGAAACTAAGTACCGGTGAAGATTTTCAGATATACCGCTGACGGGAAGAGACACTGGTAAAAACCACTGTAGAGTAGTTTATTGGTATCAGGTAAAGTTGAGGTTTCTAGAGAAACTTTTGCATACGTGTTGCAGATTTTTTACTAGGATTTTAATTTATGCATTTCTTATTAACTTTCCTACCGTGGTCAAGTACCTCTAACAAAAAATTTACCACCTTAGCCATTTTTACATGTATCATTCAGTGAGGTTGCATACATTCATAGAGTTGTACAACTATCTCTACCATCCATCTCCAGACTACTGCCATCTTGGAAAACGGAAACTCTGTACCCATTAAACAATGACTCCTCATTGCCCCTTCCCCCAGTCCCTGGCAAACTCCATTCTACTTTCGGTCTTTAATTTTGATAACTCTAAGTACCTCCTGTGAATGGAATGACACAGTCAGTCTTTGTCTTTTGCTGACTTGCTTATTTCACTGAGCATAATGTCTTTAAGGTTTATCCCTGTTGAACCACGTGTCAAAATTTCCTTTCTTTTTAAGACTGAATAATGTCCCGTTATATAGATGTACCACATTTTGCTTATCCATTCATTGTTGATGTGCACTTGGGTTGCTTCCTTATTTTAAATATTGTCTCTTTTCCAAATTTTCGATCCATTCAGCATCCCCAAGAAAGAAGCCAGGTTTTATTTATGTCTCAAACCTCGAAATACCCAAAAAATAAAACCATGAATAAGTAAGAAGTCTGATTCTCATTCAGAAGAACCTAAGGATATCTTCCTTCCCAGCCCAGATATCACAAGAATTGGTAGGCTGGGTGTTGAACGTTCATAGGCGGAATCCTGAGGTATGCATGGCCCTTTCTTTTCTGAATGAACTTGAAATTAATTTCTATAAAAAGATTAAGAACACAAATTTAATTAAATTGTATATTTTAAGTCTGTGAATAATATTGTTTCAGAAATACTTAATTATTATTTTTTTTGTTTTGGATTAGCTGTTTAAAGACAAAAGACTTGAGGCTCCATTTAGCTGCTGCCAAAAATTAATTTAAGTCACCTAATTGACTACTTGCTGTAAGCTACAAACAGTCTTGGTGCTTAAATAATTTAATTCTTTACAAAAGTGGATATGAGCTTTCCATTCTCTGATGAAACAATGCTAGATCAGACTATTCCCAAACACTCACTGAGCATCCATCCAGCTAAGCTCGGCCCCGGCGCTTGGTGTGCCCACAGCCCACGCTGTCATGATGGGTGCTCAAGGAATATTTGCTTGTGATCTGTGGAAGGCCAAAACCAAGACTCAGGCTTGCCTTCAGGAAGTCAACATTGGGAAGACAAAGCCTATGGGGAGTATAAAGGCCACCTATGATTCATAACCAAATGAGTGACTCCACCATGAGTCCAGAGGGGAAAGAGTAAGAACGGCAGGGATGCAAAGCCTGGGGAAGCCTGCAGAAAAGGAGCAAACTCATCAAGGTGAAGGGTCCTTGGCTCTGAAGGAAGAAGATAGAAGTGAGTGGGAGGAGAGGAAAGGAAAAGTCAGGAAAAGGAAATACCATGACATTGGATGCTTAAGGCACACTCTTTTGTGTGTTAGCTACTCGTGTGCCCATGGCTTGAATTTCCAACTGAAGTGGGGTACTGTGCATAATGATGACAATTATGACAACAGTGACCATGATGACAATAATGATGATGATGACAATAACAATGGCGACAATGATGACGAGGGCAATGGCGATGATGATAACAATGATGATAGTGACATCTATGGAGCTCTTACTACGATCCAGGGCCCAGCTGAGCACTTTACGTGTATTATCTCATCCCATCTTTCAACGATTCCACGGGTAAACACATAAAGTAGGTTCAAAGACATTAGGTGACCTGCTCTGATCAGAGAATTAGAAAACCCCAAAGCAGGGGCCTGAATCCAGACCATCAGTTTCCATGCCCATGGTAGCACCTGTTAAGTGGTCCTTCTTTGGGCTTCTTAAAGCTGTTAACACAAGGTCTTATTAAAAAAAAGAAAAAGAAAAAGAGTGCCTGTTGGGTTTTCATGTATTGATTTCTGAGTCACTGAAGCAAAGGGTGTTTAACGGAAAGCAATGCAAAGGGAAAGAAAAGGCCAGATGAGAAGAGGGCTCCCAGATTGTGGAGGGTCCTGAAGGCCAAGTTGGGGGATTTAGGAAACCAGGACCCTTCAGAGATTCAGAAGCTAAATTTGGATGAAAGGCTGTCTCTCCAGCCCCAGCTTTACTGTTTGGTGGTCCACCCTAGAGACAACTCTTTGCCTGCATATAAAGGGAGGAGAACAAGAAATCTACTCCTCACAAATAACAGTAATAACAGCTCCCTTTAGTGCAGCCCAGAGCATTTCATTGCAGTGCCCTGAGCCGACTTCTCCAACGTCCAACAGCCTGGTTTTCTCAGAGCCAATTGCTTGACAGAGGACGAAATTATCCTACTTTTCTGTTTATCTTAGGGAATACCGTAATCCCCCTCTGAGTTTGCCTAAGTTGTTCCCCCCTCCCAATGATTCATAAGTTCATGCCAATTATTCAAATCCCTTTTTTCTTGATTCAACAAATATATACCTAAGGCCCAATATGTGTCAGATACTGTCCTCAACACTGGAGATACAAAACTAAACCAGAGGGTTGTAGTCTCAGCTCTTATGGGGTTCCCAGTCTAGCTGGGAATACAAGCATTAACCAAGGAATTAAAGAGTGAAGAGTATTGAGTAGAAGGAGAAATGTAAGGGCACTGGGGAAGCTTGCAGTGGGGGGAAGCCAAGACAGTTACGGGGAGCTGACTACCTGCTAGATGAGCCATTTGAACCAAAACGTGAAGGAGAAGCAGGAGCAAGGTGGGCCAAAGAGGTGTGTGTGTGTATGTGTGTGTGTGTGTGTGTGTGTGTGTGTGTGTGTGAGAGAGAGACAGACAGAGACAGAGAGAGACAGAGAGAGACAGAGACAGAGACAGAGAGACAAAGACAGAGAGATGCCGAGAGCTTTCTGGAGGCAGGGGCACTGGCAGATGTAGAAAGGGAGAAGCATGAGGATGTTTCCAGCTAGGGGAAAAGTCTGTGCAAAGGCCTGGGTATGAGGTACAGCCTAGTGTTTTCAAGGAGCTAAGAGAAGTCAAGTGTCATGGCCAACGAGGGAGCAAAGATGACCGTGGTCTGCAAGTCACTGAACAGGCCAGTGGGTCCAGCACCCACTGACTTTATAAACCACACAGAAGAGTTTGGATTTGACTCTCACATCATAGAAAGACACTGAAGAGCTTTAGGCTGGGAAGACATGATCGAATTCTCGTTTTTGAGCATCACCGGGAGTGATGGAGAATGGCCAGGAGAAAGGTGTGAATGAAGATTGGAGACAGGCAGGAGGCCGACGCAGTCATTCAGGGGAGAGATGTGGAGGCCACAGGGCCAGGGAGGAATGGACGGAGTCCAGCCAGAGCTAGAATCAGCAGGAAGTGATGACCTAGGAGAGGCATCTCTGCTGTCTCCCGGGCTTCTGGCTCAAGCAGTTGTATTTTTACATGTCACACACCTTACGCTGTTCTTACATTATTATCTCTGTACCTTCCTAGCACATATGGGGAAGATCTACTCAGAAGTGTGGTGCAGGAAGTTGGGCCATTTCCTTAAGAATTCATACTTGCTGTAATATTAACTATCAAAGCAGTTTCCTCTGACAATCCCTAAAAATTCTTATTCAAGAATTTATTGTCCAAGAAATGAGAATATTCGGTACTTTCCTTTCAAAAGACCCTCCATAAAGCAAAGCCATACTGAAAACAGAGTTTATACATTCCTAGTACCTTTCCACCCATTGAGATCAAAGTCCCTAGAGTCATTGGCTTATAATGACCATTCAGAGTTGAGGTAAAAATTAATGAAGCACACATTTTGGTTCAATGTAAGGAAGGACTTTTCAAAGAGGAAATGAACTGCCTCCGGGGGCAAGTGCTATTCACTGCTAAGCTTCAGCTCAAATATCACCTCTTACGATGCTGGGCCTGAGTCCTCCAGGCAGAGGTGGTCATCTCAGCTTTGCTGTTTCAGCCCGTT
Source organism: Panthera onca (assembly GCF_046562875.1). Lineage (NCBI taxonomy): Eukaryota > Metazoa > Chordata > Mammalia > Carnivora > Felidae > Panthera > Panthera onca. Next base: position 13,275,367 of record NC_138349.1, read on the forward strand.
GTGTCTTTCTCTACTATGATGTTCTCTTTCTCCTATTACATCTTATTACAGAAGACTGTTCATTTCTAGTCTGATCCATTATTGTGGCCTCGGTAGGAGACACTCGAATATTGAATGGATGGATGAACGAATGAATGATATTTGAGGTTTTTAGAAGTCAGGTGATAATGTGGCTGTGAGGTAAGGAAATTCAACCAACATTTCAAGGGTTGGATTATAAGACTTTTAAGATCCTTCTCTAAAAGTCAGCACCTTGCTAACCATGAATAATTCCCATTCTATTTGTAGTTCTCAATCTTCATAACCATGGGCCAATGCTGCAGGAATTTCTTCTGACACTCCAGGGCCTGAGTCGGATGGAGCCTGTATCTATCCACCTTGCCGATCCTACCTATACAGATTTCCTGTCATAACCTGTTTTCATTTCCAATTTGGATTTGGCAATTAAGACAGTCCTTTACAATTCACAGGTACACTCACAGGTGTTGGGAATATTCTTTTCACTCCTCTTTGCTCTATACTTTCCAGCAAGAACTGGTTTCCCCCAACACATAAGCTTATTCTCAGTATAGCCAACTCAAGTGAAAGCTCAGACTTCCTCTAAAAGAAGAGATTAAACACATTTCCGATCACAGTCTCTGAGTGCTACATTAGGGTGCATATTGAGTTGAGAAGACCTAATTAATATTCAGGTCTTGTGTGTTTTCCTCTATAAGTGTTCCCCTACAAGTATTCCAGAAAAATCCAGGAGAAGCATTTTGTGGCATAACCAGGTATGTAACAAATTACTACAAACTGGGTGGCTTAAAACAAAATAAAATAAGTGTATTCTCTTACGTTGCTAGAGGCCAGAAATCTGAAATCAAAGTGTTGGCTGGGTCATGTGTCCTCTGGAGGCTTTAGGAGAAAATCTGTTCCTTGCCTCTTCTAGCTTTGGGTGTCTCTAGGCAATTCCTTGGCTTGTAGCCACATCACTCCCATCTCCGCTCCATGATACATGGCTGCCTCCTTTTCTGTCTCAAAACTTCCTCTGCCTCTCTCTTATAAGGATACATTGAGTGTATTTAAGGTCCACCCTGATAATACAGGGTATCTTCCTCTTCTTAAGATTCTTAACTTCATCACATTTTTTTTTCCATACAAGATAATAGCCACTCTTTAGCCATATAAGGTACACTCACAGGTTCCAGGGGTGAGGATGTCAATTTATCTTTTGGGGGGGACCACTGTCTAGCCCACTACACTAGGTAAAACATATTTTGTCTTATCATTTTTAGAAGACATTAATGTTATTGAAAAAATCATTGTATGCAAGAGCTGGCCAGCCACTAAGACAGCAGATGAAGAAGCCTGAGCCCAGAGACTTTAAGTGACATTCGAGAGGTCATCCAGTGGTAAAGCTAGAACCAGAGGAAGGATTCCAGGCATCTAGTCCAAGGATCCGGAGTCCTATACCATGCAATAACTCCAGTGGAAATATATAGGTATGCGTTTAATTGAAATAATTAAATGTGTTTGAGCTTGTGTGGGTGACAAGAGGACTCTCTGGAAGAGAAGTCACTTGAGACAAAACAAGACTGTAGGCCGTTTCACTTATTACCATCCCTTTGTCATCTGTAAATGTCTATCAGCAGATAAAATGCAAATGGCTAAATATCTCACCTTGTGGTACACAAGAGTGATGTGAGCAAGTTCCATAGCATAAATTTGCACAAAGAGCAGGGATTATTGTCTTCATAGAAAAGAGCAGAGAGGGGCACTGGAAATAGGCCAACACAGGCTCGAATTATAGTTCTTCCACTTCGGTGGTGGGTCTCCAGGAAGGCGGGTAACTTCATTTATAAATGGAGAAAATGCCTATCGCGGTGCATCGCTACAAGGCTCAAATATAAAAAATCCTAAAAGCACCAAGGAAAAAAGCCTGGCATGTGTCAGACTCTTGATCAGCCACAGTGAGTATTAGTATTATCGTATCATCCCTGCGTTGATACACGGTGGGGGGTGGGGGGAGGTAAGTACTTTCTTTTTGAAAATTTTAAAAATTTATTTATTTTGAGAAGGGGAGAGAGAGTGCGAGTGGAGGAGGGACAGAGAGAGAAGGAGAGAAAGGATCCCAAGCTGGCTCTGCGCTGTCTGTGCAGAACCTGACGTGGGGCTTGATCCTATGAACCATGAGATCCTGACCTGAGCGGAGATCAAGAGTCGGATGCTTAACTGACTGAGCCACCCAGGTTTCCCAAGATAAGTACTTTCTAAACAAATTATGTATGTCATCTGAAGGTGATAAAGAAAGAAAGAAAACATTAAGACCAGATCATAAGAAAATACTTGGCAAGTCATTTTAACTTTTTTTTTTTTTTTTTTTTTTTTTTACCAAATCATACAAATTTGGCTGGCTATTTTGGGAACTGAAATTATTTCCAAACTTCACAGGTTTTAAGTACTCTTGGGGCATATTTTATTCTACAAAAAAATGTAATATGCTTACTTATGTCAACAAAACTTCATCGAACACTTAGCATGTGCAAAGAATTATACCAGGATTTACAAGTGCCAATTTTAAAATTATATTAAGAACAAAGAGCTATTTCACGACATAAATGAGGGTTCTAAATGTACCCGGACATTTAAGGATAGAAAAAACTTTCACAAAATTGTGGAGCACGTGACTTCTGTGGAAGCCATCATTTCTGCTTTTGCCTGTGATGGGACCAGGCAAGAGTCCCTGTATTTACTAAGATCGTCAGGATCCGATCGGAAGCTTAAGCTAAAGGCCACCGTATACCTTAACATAGTAAGGACTAAACACGGTGTGAGTTTTGAAATGAGGTACGAAAATCAAAACAGAACAAAATGAGGAGTAATCGAGCTCGTTTCAAAAGAGTCCGTGTGATGCAGTAAAGCACACAGCTGTGAAGTTAGCCAGGCTTGATGCCTGGTTCCGTCCTTTCACCGATAGGACTGAGGACTAGTGACTTCTCTTTCCCGCGCCTCAGTTTCCTCATCAGCAAAATGGGAATACGAGCAACTGCCTCATGGGATTGCTGGGAAGATAAAAGCAGCATTAAGGGTTAGGCTGAGCATCTGGTGCGTTGTAAGTGCTCAATAAATGTTGTCCATCAATGAAAAGAATCAGTAACAAAGTCAATTCCACTTCAAGAAAGAGCAGACCAATATTTGTGTCTAAATTAAAAAATATATATCCTTATGATTTTTGTTCCTATTTTATCTGTAGTAGTCCGGGTTATATAGTTGCCAACTTGAAGGGTCTGTTTCATCGCCCATTCAGTTTATTCACATATTCATTTTTTACACACACGGAAGCAGCTGCGTACTCACACCCTCACTCGCACGTACCACAGGGGAGTTTTCTACTAACTCCTCACGCTGGAAAGCATGCTCATCTAAATGTTAGATAGAAAATACCCAGTAATAGGGGTGGCTGGGTGGCTCAGTTGGTTAAGCATCTGACTCTTGGTTTCGGCTCAGGTTATGATCTCATGGTTCGTGGGTTCAAGCCCCATGTTGGGCTCTGCGTTGACGGCGTGAAGCCTGCTTGGGACTCTCTCTCCCTCTCTCTCTCCGCCCCTCTCCTTACTCACTCTCTCTGTCTCTCTCTAAAAATACATAAATAAATAAACTTAAAATAATACCTGTTAATAGCTCACCTCCTCTGACACCCTTCCATTTTATACCCAAAAAAGGAATCAGCCTGCATTGCTGTGCACCCACTTTGATGGTGGGTCTCCAGTAAGGTGGTTAACTTTGTTTGCAAATGGAGAAAATGCCTATCGTGGTGGGTTGCTCCAAGACCCAAATATAAAAAATATCTAAAAACACCGAGGAAAAAAGTCCGGCATGTGGCAGACTCTTGATCGGCCATAGTGAGTATTAGTATTATCGTATCATCCCCGTATTGATACATGGTGGGGGAGGGGGGGGAGGTAAGTGCTTTCTTTTTTAAAATTTGAATAGTTAAAAAATTTATTTATTTTGAGAGGGAGAGAGAGAGTGCAAGTTGGGGAAGGACAAAGAAGCGAAAGAATCCCAAGCAGGTTCTGTGCTGTCAGTGCAGAAGTTCCGAATTTTTCCTAGAGGAAAAATACATTCTTCCTAGAAGAAAATATATTCTTGTCTTTTCATAGTTTGAATTTTCTGAGGATGGCTCAAATGTTCAATTCAATAGCATGAGCTATTTTTTTTTCTGATAGAATTTACATTTCCAAGTCTGAGTTAATCCATACTTTGCAATGGTCCTTGGGCAGAAATAGAATAAGTAAATCAACAAGTGTCAGTTCGACCCATTCATTATAACTACCCCCTTCATGAAAACGTATCCCAATGTTATTCAAAAGGAAAAATCTAGTGGACCTGAGGTAGGGCTACAGCCATTCCTCTTTAATAATTGGCACTAATAAGGATTAGTCACTTGTTTCCACTGGGAGCAGAGCTAAAGGGAGAAGTGAGTGCACTTAGGTAATAATGTAATAGGATTTTTAAAAATTTACCCCAGTGCCTTTGCTCTCGATAAAGGAAAATAAATTGCCAACTGCCTTCACTCTATCACAAAGGATGATGTGCTGCTTGAGAACTCTGCCTAAGAATAGAACTGGGGAAAATTAAAGGGGAAAGCAAAGCATCTGTTAATGTGTTGCCTTGCTCAGGATGTAGGATCTTTTGCAAAGGAAAATACTTTGATAGGTTTTCTTTGATGATTAAAAATTTGGAAGGAGGTGATTGATACAAAAGACCCAACTGACATTAGATAATAAAGTTACAAGCAACAAGAACCACAACCAGGAGACGTTCTTCGGCAGTAAATGGGAAGGAAGCTTTGAGGAAGTGATTCCTCTGGTCTGGGAAGAGAGAGAGCAGGCCCGGCAACATGGCGGCCTGTTAAGCAGATCCTGAGGAGGGAAGGTGGCCAGTGAGCTGTCGCTAGTGGCAGGGATAGGAAAGCGTCTTTTAAGGACCAGTGATGACTGCTATGTGATTTCAAGCAGTTTCTTGTGTGAGAGATCATCATCTTCTGTAATATCATCAACTTCTGTGACTACGTCATGCAGCCTTGAGTCGCGCTGCTCTGGAGAATAAAGAAGATACGGTGAACCGACAGGAGGCAAAGTTGATGGAGAGAGCTCATCAGCAGGAGGTACGATGGGAATGCGATGGGACCTGAGCTCCAGAGTAGAAATCTAGTATGTTGTAGTCACATGGTACCGACAGACCCCAATCCCCAACTTACCATGGTTTGATGAACATGTTTTTGACTTTATGATGATGTGAAAGTGATATGCATTCAGTAGAAACCATGTTTTGAATGTTGAATTTTGATCTTTTCATGGGCTAGCAATATACAGAGACTTTCTCATCATGCGGGGCAGCAGTGACCCACTACTCTCAGTGAGCAATGCGACCATGAGGGTAAACAATCCGCACACAGACAACCATTCTATTCATGTTCAGTACAGTGATCAATAAATTGCAGCGATTTTTCAACATTTTACGATCAAATAGGCTTGGCGTTAGATGATTTTGCCCATTTATAGGCTAATGGAAGTGTTCTGGGCACGTTTAAAGTAGGCTAAGAAGTAAGCTATGAAGTTCGGTGGGTTAGGTTTATTCAGAGCATTTTGGAATGTAACCCTATCAAGAAAGATCTGTATTCTCAATAAATATTTGTTGAATGAATGAATGTGTGAATGGATAGACCTATAGGAATATCGGGATAGGAATACTGGACTTCCAAGAGCCTGCAGTATTAGGGACGTGTTGAGTCATTTTATTTGGGCATTGATGAAAAGAAGAAGTATCCAAAATCCATAAAGAACTCATTAAACTTAACACCCAAAAGACAAATTAAGAAATGGGCAGAAGACACGAATAGACACTTATCCAAAGAAGACATCCAGATGGCCAACAGACACATGAAAAGATGTTCAACATCACTCATCATCAGGGAAATACAAATCAAACCCACAATGAGATACCACCTCACACTTTAGAGTGGCTAAAATGAACGACTCAGGAAACAAATGATGCTGGCGAGGATTGGAGAAAGAGGAACACTTTTGCAGTGTTGGTGGGAATGCAAACTGGTGCAGTCACTCTGGAAAACAGTATGGAGGTTCCTCAAAAAACTAAAACTAGACCTACCCTATGACCCAGCAATTACACTAGCAGGTATTTATCCAAAGGATACGAAAATGCTGATCTGAAGGGACATGTGCACCCCCATGTTCATAGCAGCGCTACCAACAATAGGCAAATTATGGAAAGAGCCCAAATGCCCATTGACTGATGAGTGGATAAAGAAGGTGTGGTATATATATATATATATATATATATATATATATATGAATATATATATATATATATATGAATATATATATATATATATATAATGGAATATATATATATATAATGGAATATATATATATATATAATGGAATATATATATATATATAATGGAATATATATATATATATATATATATATATAATGGAATACTACTCGGCAATCAAAAAAAATGAATTCTTGCCATTTGCAACAACATGGATGGAACTAGAGTGCATTATGCTAAGTGAAATAAGTCAGTCAGAGAAAGACAAATATATGATTTCACTCACAGGTAGAATTTATGAAAGACAACCAATGAACATAAGGGAAGGAAAAATAAGAGAAAAACAGAGAGGGAGGCAAACCATAAGAGACTCTTAAATACAGAGCACAAACTGGGAGTTGCTAGAGGGGAAGTAGGTGGGGGAATGGGCTAAATGGGTGATGGGCATCAAGGAGGGCACTTGTTGGGATGAGCATTGGGTGTTCTATGTAAGTGATGAATCACTGCGTTCTGTTCCTGAAACCAATACTATACTGTATGTTAACTAACTTGAATTTAAATAAGTAAATTGAAAGGAAAGAAGAAAGAAAGAAAGAAAGAAAGAAAGAAAGAAAGAAAGAAAGAAAGCTCTCAGAAGCTTGTAGGAATTGGGGATACCGAGGCTACAAATTGTTAATATTTAGATATTGGGAAATGACCTATATGGAGAGGATAATTTAAGACTGAGGATAAGAAGAGTGAGAGGTTGAGGATGCCGATTTTAGAGAACTGTATTTTGTGCTTCTGCATCTTGCTTATATGTTTCTGAGAGGGAGAAATGGGACCTTTTTCTTAAATGTTCCTTTAAACTCTTGATTAGATTCAAAGTGGAAAGACCCAGTTCCATTAGGGAGAATCAATACTCCATGGCATTTAATTTGTCTCAAATAAAAGATGTATCCCGTGATACTTAGGTATCGTGTAACATCTAGGATGAAGTAGACAGGCGCCATTAAATCTTGGAGTCTTGGACTTGGGCTGGGCATCTGTTTAAAATCCTACGGGCCTTCCGCTAAACCATCCAAAGCAGGAGAACATGGGAAAAACAACTGATTTGCCAGTCCAGTTTTTTGATGATGACAGAATATATGAAGCTGTCATTTTTTATCTCTATCCTGAAACTGTGGCATTTGGCCAACTTCAGACCAATGGCTCAAGAGAATACTGGCATTTATGTTCCTTCATGAAATGAACATGATCTTCCCAAACTAGCAAACATCATGTTCTCCACTAAAATTCCCTCCAAATAAAATATATAGAGGGTGAAATGAATTAATGGCTGACAATGCTTATTCTTAAATTCCAAGATCTGAGCAACACCATTACCTATTTCTACTTACCAAGACATTTTACGTTTTGGAACGGCCTCATTTCAGACTGAGTCCATCTGAAACAGAAGCTCAGAGGAAAGAAAACAAGACATCCCTTAGCTCTGTGGTTCTCAGTGAAGGGCGATTTTGCCCCCCAGAGGACATTTGGCAATGTCTGGAGACATTTTTGGTTGTCACAACTTGGGGTTAGGAGAGGCTGCTACTGGCTTGGAGTGGGTATTGGCCAGGGGTGCTGCTAAACATCCTACGATATACAGGACGGTGCCCCAAACAAAGAATTTTCCAGCCCCAAATATGAATAATACTGAGATTGAGCAACTCTGCTTTAGCACTACAGGCTTGAGGTACTTCCAATCAGTCTTCATTTAACAATAAGCTCTTACTGAAGCTTACTCTGGGCCCACTGTGTCCTAGCACTGGGAATTCGGAGTTCTGCTCTCCAGGACCTCACAGTCAAGAAGGAGAAACCAGTAACAATGGAGCCAAAAACAACAAAAAGGGAGTTAGCAAGGTATATGTGTTGCATTTTGGCCACATGGGACAGGAAAAGAGCAATAGACGATGAGAGCTGATGAAGAGTTTCCAGGGATCGAAGCGTTACCCTTCATTAATTTATTCATTCAGCAAAATTCATTAAGCAGCCGGGATGTGCCAAGCTTTGTGTTACCGGGAGATAATATTGTTCCGTGAGTCCTCGGTTGGTGATTTTCAAGGTGATGAAGCCAAGGCTTTGAAAACTCATTTGATCGAAATGAGCAGACAGACGTGCAGACAGATAGATGCAGATAGATGTTAGGTGGTTTTTCTTGTGCACAAGTGGTGATGTTCCAGACTGAGTTTCTGATCACCTGGGTTCCTTGGATTTGTCTCAGAGACCACCCAGAGTACGGACAGAAGATGGGGCGATGTTAGTATGATGGGCTTCAGGTCCTCCTATCCCTACCGCTGTCACTTCAAGGCATTTCTATTGCTTACCTACATCCATATAATAAACACAATAAAGGATCTCTTTTTTAAAAGTTTAAAAATTATTGGTTTAAGGAATTCACATTGCCACTGAGAAGTGGCACATGATGTGAGTTTTTAAGGACAACAAGCCATAATTGGAGGATATGACACAGACAGACAGGCTCAGGTTACAGTTCAACTTTGCTCTCGACAAGCCAAGCGACCTTGGGCAAGGTTCTTCATCTCCCCAGGCCTCAGTTTCTTCATCTGCAAAAGGCAATTGTTATTTCAAATTATCTCAGAGGTAGCTCTGAGCTGTAAGATGCTGTTGTGCAATTATCTGATAATACTGATGAAATAAACAGGGCGAGAAAATGTTTGCACTGCATACATGACAAGGGTAAATAAAATCCTCAACCTAAAGGTTAGTTGGGGTTGTCATGGGAGTCCTATTCTGAGAGAATGGAAACTTTGGATCTGAATCCATGTAGTAAGTCGACATCTAACTAGTTAGGGCTTCCTAGTGTTCCAAATTCAAGGTCTGGGAAGCATCCTTGGATTTTTTCATTGGTCTCACTAAAAGTGCAACTGAGAGAGAATTCACCGCTCTCAAGGTTACGTGGTCAATATTGGACAACAACGGAAGGTATTGGTGAGAAACTCTGCATACAAGGTATACAGCTCCGTGGTTTCATCAAGGTACCTAGCAAAATACTCAGCACAACCGGCCCTGTTTTGCTGGTGATCTGGTCTACCCAGGAGAGGCTGTCGAAGGGCAATGACTGAACGCAAGGAAGGGGAAACTTCTCCTCCCACCCTGCCTTCTTTCTACCTTAGCAGGTCATATGGCCTCCTTAACTCACCCAACTTTGCCCACAACTGCACTGACTTCAAGTCACATTTCTGATAACAGGAAATACCTCTCCTTTCCTTCATCCGTTCAATATTCAACAAAGACTTCGACTTCCTTAAGGGAAGGAAGGCACCCCTGCCGTGTGCCCTAGAGGTTAGGTGTTCTCTCGCCTTCCTACTGCTACCCCTAAAGGGGAAGGTGGTTTTCCAACGATGACCATGGCCCTTCCTGCCATCTGCATTGTCCAGAAGTGTTCCATTTTCTGCAACCACAAGTTACTGAACCTTAGCAATGCAATTTTCCCAGCATTTTCCCTTTTTGTGTTTTATAACTCCGTGAAGTCACATCTCCCCCGGGCTATTGGAACAGTTCAGCTGAGCCTGAAACCTCTTGAGAAAGAAGAAATTAGAAAAAAAAAAAAAGAGGGGGGAAATTAATGGCCAAAGCTATTAGCAAGGCACCACCCCCACAGGTCCAACAGGTTCTGTGATATCCTTACAAGCTTGGTTAGTGAGGCATGCCTCCCCGGGGAGGTACCAGGACGCCCAGTTTCTCTAAAGGACCCACCAGGCCAAACTTCCTGGAGAAAAAACCCACTATCCATAAAACACATTTTGAGTAACACCAAAGTGCACAGTGACCCTTAGCTTTCTTCTTCTGAACAAATTGTTTAAAGACCAAGATGTGTTGGGGAGATACCAGGCACTGGAGAATTAGCAGCAGGTGCTATTTATAGAGCCACTGGGCTCTGCAGAGTTCCCTCTGCCCAGGGAAAGCCATTAATCTTCTCCAGCAAAAGAAAAAAGAAGTAATAAACTTAATAATGATTTAGAGTAAAGGAGGGAGAGAACGCATTGAGGCTAATACTAAGGTGGATCTAAGCCAAGAGATTAGTTTTTCCCTGTGGAAAACAATGCACGCACACACATGCACACGCACACACACGCACACACACGCACACTTACAAATGCAGGCGGGCCTTGTTCCCTCCCACCTCCCTAAGCCCACCGCCGCTGTTCGGCCCTTTCAAAAGTGGTCAAATGGCTTTTCTTTCTCTGAAGCTGACAGACACACGTCTCTAAATCACACACCACCACAAAGAATACTTTCTAGATATGCCGCACGTAAAACAGGAAAGCTAAGGCATCCAGGGTTTATCCAAGCTCACAGCGCTATTGCGCACGGTGCCCAAGACGCAGAAGGGAAGCGAATTAATTCCTAGTCGATTACCTCTATCGACAAAAACATGCCAAAGCGTGTTGAAAGGCATTTATACGTTCACATAGTTTACCTCATTGTTCCGGTGGAAAGACCTAGTGGGTCACAGGAAGCTTAAGAAAAAGGTTTCTGTCGTCATACGTAAAAGAGTTTCGGCCAGGTATGGAGGCATTAAAGCTCCTGTTCAACAAAGGGTCTTTCGCACTAAGAAATTCTCTTTTTGTGAACTTCTCATGGACTCTGTAAACACACATAATGATGAGTAAGACACACAAAGAGGTAACTTTTTTTTTTTTTCCAGAAAAGATGCACAGAAATAAATATGCTTCCAAAGGAAGTGACTGTCCTCATTTGAGTCTTTCAAGTTCTCGGAGAGCCAGTTAGCGGGAAGTATTTTCCTTGCAAACAATTCTGCCTTTTTAAATGTTAAGTATCCTTTATTCCTGGACACCAACCCGAGACAATAGAAAGAAAGAGAGACCTGGGCATCCAGGCAGAAAACAGGCCTTGTAACGCAGCCAAAGTGAATTTAGAATTCTCGTGCAATACAATGTTAAGGCAGGAGGGTTGAGTAGAAAAGTGTAATGAACTCCAAGTGGCTGCCTTTCAGATCTCAAGCGCTGAAAGTGACTTGACGTTGGGACCGTTGCTTCCCCTGCTCAAGTATTCAAGTGACTGTGGCACCCGAGAATAACAATGAGACAGGCACAAAGGCCACCACTTGAGCGTAGTGCACATGGTGGGGACAGGCTACACGGGGGCAACAGACCCCAAAAGCACTCTGTGCGTAACAATCATTAAAATTCGGTAGATCTTAGACGTAGGGAAAAAAAAATCAGGGATGCGCGGCCGTTGATTAAGTTTATATCACTTTGGGGAAGCAAGAACACTAGGCACTTTGCTTTCCCAGCACGTAAGAAGGAGAACAGTATTTCATAGGACTCAGTGAAGTAAAATGTCTCTAATTAGACACGAGACTGTCATTATGTTGCCTAAATTGTTAGCTGTATGAGAAATACCATCTCATACTTTATTTACGCTAATAATGCCTATTATCTCAATGACTGTTCATCGTGACAAACCTGTAAAGTAGATATGGCAGGTATTATTATCCTCATTCTGCAAATAGGAGACTGCAGCATGGAGAACTGTTTGCTCTGTGTGAACAGGTTGGTAATAGAGCCTATGGTAGAACTTGTCTCTTCTGGTACCTACCTAGCTTACTGATCGTTATGCCAAATTTAACACGGCACACAAAGTCTCTAAATGACTCTAAAAGTCTCTAAGGGCAGTTAGGGTGTCATTGGGTCCACTGTTTGGAACAGGGTACTCACAAGTCAAAGACAATAATAACTGTAGGCTGAATTGTAAAGCGAAACAAAACAGAACAAAAACGACTCCCCCTACACCACCCCCCCACCCAGCCAAACCTAGTCCCGCCTCAATTGATAGCCAAAAACCACAGTCCTAACTTCCTTCAGTTATATACTCGTTCCTTCCTTCACAAATATATACTCGGGATCAAAAGTATTTGCAATAAGGCAAGAGGATCCGTAGACCGGCAGGGATTCCTTACGACAAATGGGGACAAGGGGAGGGGGGAATCAGGATAATTTTGAATTACTTATCAGCCAATGATGAATTTTCATAATAAAAGACGTTGCATTATCGTAAGGTGGCAGAGGTAGAGCTAATCTTGAGGTTTTCTGCCCATGTGGGAGCCAAGAATATCACAATAATAGTACAGTCCCTACCTCTGGCTGCCACCCACACTCTTGTACTTAACGCATTCTCCAAACTACAGTCACTCTGGTATTTTGCATGTATCACAACCCAAAGGATGGAGTTCAGATAAGGCAGAATTGTCTTTGTTCCCATTTAAAGCAGTTCAGAACTTTCTCTTCTAAGAGTTTCAACAATTACAAGGACCCATGACCCAATTGCACGGATGACATTATAGTCAGGCTCCATCAATGTCTAGTCCACAGAGCCATTGGCATTTCATTAGATTTTTCTTTGACAGTTCCTTTATTTTCTGGGTAATGACCAATGCCTCTAATTTGCATTTCCCCCTTTTTGAAAATACCCTTTTAAAAACTTGCTGACTAAATAGAAATGTTCCAGAAACTAGTTAATGAAGGGTAAGATGCATTCTCAGTTTTACTTCCTCTGACACAAGATGATCTGTTTCTGAACACACTTTTTTCAAGGCTATTAATGAACCATACCCAACTTCCATCAAGGGAGTTTTACTTTGTTGGGGTTTGTTTTGTTGGTTCCTGCGTCATGAACATAATTCAGAGCAACACTCATTTGTACCTCCTCAGGTTTGTATGATACAGGACTCTATCAGACAGAGCGAGAAGAGGTGGAGGCTGCCGGAACAGTGACAGGCCCCAGATGTAAGAATTCTATGGAATTGCAGAATATCCCTATTCCAGAAGAAAACCCCATTGATGTGCCCTGTCCAAATAGCAACATAATACATGGAACCCCGAGATCCCATTTTTAAAATGTCCTATCTCTTCCAGGATCACAGAACTAGTTAGAGACAGTGGATAGATTGGCCTCTCCAGTCTTGACTCCCAAATTAGGTACTCGAATACTACTTGCTACTACGTCAACAAGATTTGGGGATAACGTCCAATGAATAATGCTTTGCATCAAAGTTTTCTCCTTTATTTTTCAGAGTTCCCACCACAGATTACAGGGGAAAAAAGTAGCTCTAATGATTCATTTTTCTGATAATCATTTCTTAGATATTGGGGAGGGGGAGGGTCGCTAGGCTGTGCATGAATATGTTACTATTAAAAACCCATAATAAGGGGCGCCTGGGTGGTTCAGTTGGTTGAGCGTCCGACTTCAGCTCCAGTCACGATCTCATGTTCTTGGGTTCAAGCCCGACGTCGGGCTCTGTGCTGACAGCTCTGAGTCTGGAGCCTGCTTCGGATTCTGTGTTTCCCTCTCTCTGCTCCTCCCTGGCTCATGCTCACTCTCTCTCTCTCTCTCTCTCTCTCTCTCAAAAATAAATAAACTTAACAAAAAATAAGAAAAATTTAAAAAAACGCAATAAGAACCACACTAATAGGAATTCAACCCAAAGGAAAGAAGACAAGCTAAGAATATGAGTTTCATGTTAAAAGAATAGCTGAAATCAATGACATTTAATTCTCTTTGTTTAATCTCACAGTTTTTGCCATTTCCCCATATACGTAACATTTGTTTTAGGCGAAGATAAGCAAAACACAGCAAAATTGCATACGGCTATCCAACACTGTAGCTAAGAGTTCTTCCACGGAAAGATGTGTCTTCCTCAGCAACTTCTGAAAGTAATACCGTAAAATAAATTCCTGTGCTGAAGATTGCCTATTTTTTCTTAAAAGGGGGCAAAGCTCATGGTCTAGGTGGGTTTAAATTCTCCTCTCTGGGATGTCAGGAAAGTCTGACAGTAAGAAGATGTCCCTTGCAGAGAGCATGGTCACCACCACCATACCCTATAAGGCTGTCGGTCCAACCGCGCCCATGAAAGTTGCCATCTCGTCAAGGAAACAGTCCTGGATGTGACAGGGCTGCGGAGAAGGTAAGAAATAGTTCATCTGGCAAGGAAGTGCCCGTGTCATTCGTTCCACTTTGCTTTTCTAGCCTGCAGCCCCAACCGGAAGAGCGGGGCCAAGGGCATCCAGCCTGGCAACACCACTTTTCTTTACTGTTTGCCCCCGAGCAGGTGGGAGGGTGCCTACGTGGAAGGCTGATTAATCAGTAATTCACGTAGATCAAAATCACGACATTAAAAGGCAGAGTTCAATCGTATCCTTCAATGGAAGGAATGTCCTAATTGCCCCGGTGCCCAACAAAGGATTTGAAGGCGGTTGTGAAAGGCAGAGGGCCACTCCTCCACTGACCTGGTGGAAGCGATTTAGCAAGTCCTTTTATACCGAATCCCGAAAGGCTCCCTACCCCAATCCTCCAAAAAACCGCAGTTCATCAAGTTTCCCCTCTTGCCGCCACGTAAGGCTCCCGCACCTGCAAGCTGCTAGGATTTACTTGTCTAAGAACTATCTGGACAGACGTCCAGATTCAGCAGATACCCTCCGATTTCTAATTTGGCAACAGTCTTGGGTCCTGGTTGACACTCACCGGTGGCCGGTTCGCAAAGGCTCCTGCCAATGGGGCCCGGGTCAGCGAGAAGAGGGATGACGTCCACCCGGTTCCCGCCGGGGCTGTTGGAATCTCGGAGTCTGGGGACAGCAGTGCCGCCTCCTCACCCAGAAGACCCCCGACGCCCGATCCTGGGGTGAAGGGCCCACGCCGTCCGGTCGAGGCCCTTCGCCGCGGTGTGTCAGCGGCACCCACAGGGTGGGTTCTCCCCGCCTCACGCTCTGGAAGCTGGATCCTCAGGCCAGGATGCAGCGAAGCCACTTAAGCAACTGCTCTGCTCCCAGGCAGCTTTGAAAGCATGGGAGCTGGATTCCGAGCGTTCCCTGGTATTTATCTCTGGCTAACGAAGATGCTTTAATGACTCTTGGTAGACACGTTATGACAACAACTCTGAACTTGATGAATCACGTAGACTGTTTGCCGGGGCTTTTCACACACTGCTCTGAACAATACCGAGTCCTTCCCAGACGTCACTTTAAATACCTTTAGCTTTCTCCGGGATGTCACGGAAAGCATGTCTTTAATAAATGTTTGGGTCTCACGACTATATTCTGCTGGGACAAGCCAGATGCTTCTTTGCTTCCGTCCCTTCGCAGATGTTTTGAACGAGAAACCAGAGTTGACGCTAAACCTTAGGGAAGTAAAGCCTGTGAGGTATAACCAGATAAGGTATAGCGTTGAACAGATTATTTACTCTGATTTTTTTTTTTTTCTAAGGCAAGGTTACACTGTAGCTTTATAATTTCCAGGGGATGTAGAAAGTTCCAAGGACATCCTGTTAACTGTTATTATTACGGTCTCCAGATGAGAAAACTCAGGACCTTCTTGTTAAAGGAAGCACAGCCTGTCCATGGCAGAGATGGGGTGAGGTCATGTGATAACCCAGTGGTCCGCTCATCAAAACCCAGCGGATTGTGACTCTGTCCTCACTGTGATGAGACCAAGATCCAGCACCCTCTCAGCCTGGCCCAATAGGGACAGAGGGATGGGCTGTAAGGATCTGGGTACGATCATCATAGAAACATCACGGTTGTCGCGGCCAAGTCTCCCACACGAGCATTTTCCTGAGCTGGATATTTTTTTAATCTGCTGTTTTTCATCTTTACCGCTTTCTTAACTCGGTAGCTTTCCCTGCCTTTTGGACTCGAGCGACTTTTGTGGTTAGATCATGAGAGGTGGCAAAAAGAAAATTAGGAATTAACTACGCAGGCCCCAAACTTGCAGTCCTCTAAATTTAAATACCTACATATGCATGCGTGTGTGCACGAATTAACAAGTCAGTGACAGGGAGGTCACTTGTTTAGCTTCTTACAAATCTTCACAGTGTGTTGGCGATGAAAGCTTAAGCACAAATGAATAATAGCCTTGGCGCATTTAGGGGCATCGGGGTGTGGGATCTCAGTGAGCCTGTATGGTTGGTGTGAGATTTGGGGGTGTTTGACAGCAACATCAGGAGACGGTTCTAGTTCTTCGCAGAGAACTACAGCTGCTCCACGTGGTGTCCCCTCACCCCCAATTCCACACCCTGCTCTCCCCTCGAACTGATCGAACGGTAGCTAGCTACTGTTTGTAAATTTGCGTAAAACAATATAATTTTAAGAAGCTGGAGCAGTAAGATATGGTAATATAAAATAAGGTATAGAATAGATAATAATAATTCAAAACCAAAAGCCACGTTGCAAAAGAGAAAACTTACAAAACTTACGTCGCCTTTAGAGCCGGATTAAAAGCTGCCCTTTAAAGCTACGCTCTGGCAATCCTACATTTCCGAATCACTGTGGGTTTCACAGATGTTTCACGATCATTGGCCTTTAAGGGCACTTGGCTATTTTGGCAGCAGGAGCACCGCAGACCCATGACGACGACACCGGAAGGGAGGGGGACGATTTTTCTGGCCGGAGGAGTTTTGCTCGAAACGGAAAGCCCCTTGAGATACATTGATTGGATATTTAGAAATTGTTTAACGATTAGCTTACACAGCCCTTCAAACGGAAGCAGGAAGGTCCTCAGTGCCTAAATGTATGAAGATTGAATTTCTTCGGGGTGGGGGAGGGGGGGAGGAAGAAGAAAAATCCTTGTTTTTATTTGTCTCTTATCAATCGACAAATCGGGAGCATATGTCAGATGAGAGATTTCGCTTTGCCGTATTGTTGCTAGGTGTAATCACTTACGTCTTTCAAACAGAATACATGTCAATGTAAACGTAAACAGTTCACCGTCCCAGATGGTCAAAGAGAATTCTTTTCAAATGACCTTACTTCAAATACTCCTTTTTTTTTTTTTTTATTGACATCTGAGTGTTCTCTGAGCAGAGAGACTAGATCTTTGAATTGGAAGGCTGTAACTGTTTTTGGGACAGACCGATGGATTTTTCTTTCTGGTATGACTTCACTTTTCATCCTGTTTCACAACCATGTGCATCAATACACAAGGATTTTTAAAAAGCTCAGATAAGAGTCATTTGTGGGTCACATATGTGTATAAATATAAGTAATAAATACTTTTCCCCCTACGCCGCGAAATAATAAGGGGCATCTCATAATAAAGTTAACTTGCTTATTTGATGAAAAACCGTCCCGCTTCGTACCGTACAAGGTTGTTCTTTTTGTGCTGATAATACCAGTAACCAGCGTCCCCACGGGAAGAGTGAAGCAGGGACATGGGATTCCTATTTGATTGTTTTCTTTTTTTTTTTTTAAATTGCATGTTCATGGAAATTATTATTCTAGTTTCTAATTAAAGAAGAACCTTGCTATCAAAATGCCTCCCAGCCCATCGTTTCGGGCTGGCTCGCACGGACACGGTTTGAGACGGAAGGGGGCCGCACAATGCGCTTATTAAGGAACTTTCCTAGCGGACCACTGAAAAATATCATAAAGTGTGACTCATCACATCTGCATCAAGTTATGAAAAAAGTAAGGCTTGTTAACCTGCTGTTTGGAAACCAGAACACTTTTATCAGTTCATATAATTGCTAACCCCTTATTCACTGCTCAACACTGGAGAGTTCTTTACCTCCTAAGATCCCACTAATTGCTGACAGATTTGATTTCTCCCTGACAGCAGGAGTCCTGTTTCTGGCCTTTAGATCAAGTAATTGCTTTATTTTTCTCCCTCTGCTCTAAAAAACGGAATTCCCTTCTCCCCTGCTTGAACCCCTTTAATGGCTTCTTTTTCTGTTATTAAATCCTTGCCATTTAAATCACATTTAGCGATGTTTTGAATAACTGATTCCAATTACTAAAGCTCTTACCAAGAAGCAGCTGAAAACGCAAGTCATTACTTGCCCACAGACAAGCAGCTATACCTTCCAGCCAAGTGTTTGGTGAACTGTATTGTGTTTCTCCTCAGTACGGGGCAATTTCTACGCACGGGAGGCTGATGTTCGGCACACAGACAGCCGCTGGAGCTCTCCGGCGCAATCCTTTGTGCATAATAGATAGGAGATTTTATATTTATTTTATAAATAGCCCAATTCCTTGCAGAAATCGCTCCCTTCTTTCCCCCTCGCGGCCGGGGTGGGCCGCTTGGAACCACAGCAGAGATGAGCAGCTGACCGCTCCGTGACCCGCCGCGAGGTTGTTCTTCAAAAGGCCTAATAACGCACCGGCGGCCCAAACAAAACAGCGCGACCCGGCCGCCAGGGCCGCCAAGCCCGGTGCTCGGCGGCGACAGAGTTTGCTTTGACAGTCCCGTTTGTTTTCCCTGGACCTCGTGGAAGGAAAGAAAAGCGACTCTCTGCCATCTTGTCTTTCCCCTCTCCCCCTGCCGTTGGGTGTTGGTACCCTTGCGGGTTTTTATTGACTTGGCAGAGGGCTGCGTCCCATACAGCCCCGCGACGGGACCGTATTTCCGTTATCATCTCGTCCTTCCTGGCTCTGCCTGGATTCTGGCTCTCCCTCACCTGGGACGGGAGGCGACCAGAAATGTTGACCCCGTTCATTTGGGGGAGTCCAACGTGAGGCATAGTTTGGGCCTGAGGGACATCGATTTTCTTGCTACATTTGTAGTACTGCAACAGGATTCTTTGGGGCATAATATTTCACGTGGGAAGCCTCTGTTACACAGGGTGATTTAGCAGGTGTGGCCTAATCCATCCATCTTCAGTCTTCTTATTTGGAGCATTGAATAACCAATTAATTGTAGAAGCACGTATGTAACGTGTCGGGTTGAAACGGGGGGCACGGCCTGGCCACCGCTGCTTTTAGGCCCATGTCACTTAAGGGAGTGACAAATAGGAAGGCAGAGCTCCTCCTTCGAATTTCAGTAACTAACGGCTACGACTGGAGCTGAGGAAGATTATCACTAATTTCAAACCCGACATTGTTAGAGAAATTGAAAGATCCTTCCATTGTACCTATTGCAGCTAAATGTGAAAAGAGTTTTGTGTATGAGGCTGTATGCCAGAGGTTTAGTATCACCATTGCAAAACTAAATGATTCGCGGGGCACCGAGGTGACTCAGATGGTCAAGCGTCTGACTCTTGATCTTGGCTCAGGTCATAATCTTGGGGTTCTCTCTCCATCTCTCTCTGCCCCTCTCCTGCTTTCTCTCTGTCTCTCAAAGTAAATAAACTTAAAAATAAATAAATAAGTAAATAAATAAATAAATAAAAACAAGTGATTCATGTGACAATTAATCCTATAGATTGTACTGGACTTTTCTCTATTTTGGTGGGGCTCCAACAGGGCAGGAAGTAAATGCCATACACGGGACACGGGTAACTTTGCTATCCAATTCATTGACCTTTTGGTTTTCATCTTTTGGTCCACGCAGCTAACTTAAGAAAGACGTTTGGAATCCATTATTCTGTCGTTTGACCCTCTTCAAAACCGTGACAAAAGCACACACGGCTCTGAAAGAATTTAGCTGAGGTGTTAGAGGGACAGTGATTCAAAGTCCTCACTCAGCCCACGATCTGCAAGAGAGGCAGAGGCACACAGAGAGAGGGGTAAACAGCAAAATCACCTGGGATTTTGTCTCTCCTGTTTTTGAACATTGCCACTTCAATTATTTATGTCTGATATTTGTGAAAAGTGCTACCTTGGATGGCTTGGGAACCCCCGTCTTCTATTTGTGCGTGGAGAAGGACACCGGGGTGGTAGCACTGTCCACCCTAGAGCCTGTATTATTAATGGGCTTCAAACCTAAAAGCCATTACCTCATTCCCATCACCGAGCCTCAGAACCGGGGTGGTGCTCCTTCATCCACAGAGACAAAACCCTTGTTAGGATTCTGGGGCTGAGTACATATCAACAGGAACGGTCCAGCCCTCCCCACATCTATTATAAATAGGTAGCCCTCCATTTCTGTCCTGCATCCTACCTACCTTTCACCTCGTTTTCTACTCTTTGTTGAGACATTCATCTACAAAGGGGGGCACCGAAACCTCCGTGCTTGAAGGTTCCCCAAATCTCGGGCAAACAGTGTTCCATAAGGATCATCGAGACAGCACAGCTTTGGGACTTTAAGTCCCAAACTCATCAGGACATCCAGACGGGGAGCGGCGAAGAGTCCTGTTCGAGCCATTTCAATGGTGAGAAAGACAAGATGGTCAACCAGGTCATCACAAGGACAAAACAGTAGTGCAGATGAGCGGTCACTATAGCGGTGCAGGGCTCGCACTCTGGAGCCAGATGACTGATTTGAGATCCGCTAGTTATAAGCCATGTAACCTGGGACACGTTGCTTAATCTCTTGTGTCTCGGTCCTCATCTCCGACGGGGACGATGCTAACAGTGTCTCCCTCATTAGATGGAGGATTGCATGAATTAAGTTCCGAGAACACTGCGAACAGGTCATGGCAGGAGATACAGTCTCCAAAAGTACAGCTTTTCTTAGGCCACCCCAGCACTGCCTCTCCCTGGTCGGCTTCCCTCCCTGCATGGCATTTGCTTCCACTTACCTACTGGAAGTGCCTCTGGCATGTGCTTTCACATTCCCTATCAAAACCCAGGCTCTAAGACTTAATTTACCTTAAGGGGGAAAAAAACGACCCATAACACCTTAGGTTATTCTTCTCAGGGGTTCTTGTGCATTATTAGGGATCTAAAACAAGCATGAAAGAGTTTTGAACAGTGTCCTTCTAGAGGCCAACCAATAGGTTTGAGGGTATTGGAGGGGTGTTGGGGGTATAGGAGGGGTCTTCCTAGGGCCCTGAAATTGTGACATTCGAGGGGGCTGCCTCCTCTATGTGTCGAAGGTCACCTCAATTGCCAGGCACTCCAGCGGAAAGAGAGAGCTGTTCATCCATCGTATCATTTTGCCGAAGAGCCCAGATCAGCCCGTAAGGCCTTTTGATCTGCCTGTCCGCACCTAGAAAATCCTCTGAGAACGAGGCGATGAAACTGATGAACTGCTTCCTGGACGTGGAGTCAGCACCATCCTTTCCTGGGGTTGAAAAGACGCAACTTGACATTCAGATCCTCCTCGGTGGAGCCCCTGACAAGGGTAAAGGACAGCTTGCAAAATGCTTCCATTTGCATTTCATCATGACAATTGCACAAATGTTTCAGCACTCCAAACTGCAGCGGCTTCTTGAGTCTGGATATCTCTACAGACCAATATCAGTGAGGATGGGAGAACTTGCACCTCTTCTCAAAACACAGGCTTCTCCCCAGGAGGACTCTCACATAAGTGGTATTTGTTTTGCTTGGTCTAGGAGAGGTGCCGTGGGCCAAGGAAGAATGGCCACAAAGGAGCCAATGCATAGTCATTCCTCAGGACAAGGAAACCATCCTGCTGGTCTTGGGGAGAGGAAGGTGGACTGAGATTTGGAAGACTTGGCTTCCCACTGATGAGTTGGGTGGCCTTTGACCGGTCCTTTCCTTCTGGCCTGAGTCTCCTTAGTCATAGGACATTGAGCTACATGAACTAAATGGTCCTGTCCATTTTCACCCTTTACTGTTTAGAAATAAATCAGCTCTCCATTCCCAGGAACCCAGTTTTTGCTTTCTTATCCTATTTATAACCACGTAGTCCCCTGCAGAGAGAAACACGTGCAATATTGTTAAAAAGTGTGTTAAATATTCCAAAGAATTCTATCAGGCTGAGGGCATGTGTATAAATGTGTACGTATACAGCCTCACAGGTAGTCACTTGAAGTTAGCTCCTCTAAGACCTAAATCTTGTTTTTCTAGAGCCAGTCTTTGATATTTGAAAAGAGCATACAAGAGGGACTCTGAGCTCACCAGAGTAAAGTACCTCAGAGGTAGAATGCTTCCCTAAATGTTTGGGGCCGCTTATAAGAAGGAAGGAAGTGGGGAGACTATTACACCTTTGCCCCTGAAGTTCTCCACGGGCATAATTCTGCACAGCCTTCATGACCGAGATCAATTTTAGAACTTCTCAGGAAGATACATTCTGTTAAATTCAACAGTAAATATTTTTTTTACCTGGATTTAGAGAGAGATCAGACAATACAATACGATATTTATTATTTATTAATACTCTATAGAGATATTATGCAATACATGGTCTATATAATATCTGATATTACATATAACATAATGTTGTTAATAATAATAATAGTAATAATGATACAACATCAGCATTGGCCAAAATAGTTGGGTCCTTAAAAGTTTGTCATTTCTTTATGACCTGGGAAAATGATCATGCAATTCATTTAGAGTATTTCACAACAGACCACATCTGTGCCCTTAATGAATAGTAATTAAAACTCACAGCAGCACTCCCATCAGGTGACAGAGGCTTATTATACACATCTTCTAAAATAGGTAGACTTTAGACCTTGTAGTCTGCCCTTCTTTGTGGGTGCCAGCACTTAAGAGGAAATTGAGATTAATTTGACTTTTTCTATTTCTGCTTAGCCCACAGGACTAAGCACTCTTTTCAAAATAACTATGAAGACTAAGAATCAAAGTTCTGCCTTGGTCATTTGCCTCTACAGCATGGAGAGATCAAACAGTACCAGTGGGAGGCTTGAGTCCAACCACTAAGTGTTGTGTCATTGACCAGGGTAAAACATGCATCCTCTCTGTTCCTCAGTCTCTCATCCGTAGAACGACAGGTTGGGTTAAATCTTGCCCAAGATCCCTTTTGGCCTTAATTAGTGCTGAATTTGTCTCTGCCTCTGTATTCCTGAGACTAGCCACCATGGCCAGCAACATTTCCTTACAGACTCCACCTATCCTTGGGAATAGACTCTTTCTATTAAGAAAGGTATAAATAGTCCCTGAATACCCTTCATATTAGGGCTTTAGTTCCTTCTTTTTAAAAAATGTTTATTTATTTATTTTTTTGAGACCCAGAGAGAGAACACGAGTGGAGGAGGAGCAGAAAGAGAGGGAGAAAGAGAATCCCAAGCAGGCTTCAGGCTCCGTGCAGAGCCAGACACAGGGCTCAGGCTCATGAACCAAGAGATCATGACCTGAGCAGAATCAAGAGTTGGTCACTTAATCGACTGAGCCACCCAGGCACCCCATTTAGTTCCTTCTTATTAAAAGGCTGATGCCCCTTCTCCCCATGTATCCTAGCTGGCCCGTGGCCCCTGACTCTGCCTGGACAATGGTTCCTCAATGATTTCCCTCAGCAGGATGTGTCTTGTTCGGGTTCCTCCAGAAGCCAATTCTGGAACAAGGATTTGGATGCAAGTAGTTTATTTGGAAGGTGAAGGAAACACGGGTGGGCAAACGGGAAAAGGACAGGGAAGTCATTCAAGCAAAAGAAGAACATGATCAAGCAACTTACCACAGTGAATAACTGTACCTTCATCCCCACAGAAGCCAAGGTAGAGTATGTGTTCAGAGTTGCACTCCTAAGGGGCGGGAGAGCTTCAGTCACCTTTCCTTCTTGTGAACTCGTTCTTCTGGCTGTCGACTCACTATTTCTTTCCCCAACGAATGACCAGTCTTTGTCGAACAGCTGAGTTTTCTGCCCCCAAATATCCGGTATTTTCCTGCTGTTTCTGCATGGCCTCTCTCCTCAACTGTTTTATTAAAAGTCCATTGGTTTAGCTTTCCAAGATTTCCCTGTTTTTTTCCTGGCCTTGGCCCCGGAAGGTCAGGAGTAAGGCTTAAAGGGTCTGATGGTGTAATATCTCACATTACAGATTCTAAAGGCACCTTACAGTTCTTAAAGGAATTTCTTGGCACCTCAATAAAGAGTATGGGGATGAGAGTCAAAAGCATCAAGCTTGCTTCTTGGTCCTCACACCTGCTAACTCTGTGATGTTGGGCAAGCCGTTCTTCCTTGCTAAGCATTGCTTTCCTCATCTACACACTAGGAATAACAGCGGGGACACGTGCTCTCCTTATGTTGCAAGGTTTGTGGCAAGGCTGAGCAGGGAAACGAGGCCTGGACAATCATCAAAGACTCAGTCTACACCTTGGTCACCTGATTTTCCATAATTTCAGTGCCCACAGCAGCCTTGTGAGAAGGTAGATACCATGATGTTTTCCTTGTTTCAAGGACAAGAGAACAAACAGAGAATCTCTCCTAGCTCTGATGCCCAAATCTGTAGCTAGTTCTCCAACGCGTGGTGAGGGATTATCGTAGCTTCAAGTAAAATCAGATCAAATCTAAAATACATCGGTAATGTAATATTCTCAAAGAGGAGAACAAATAGATGACATTCTTTGAATAAGTACAGTCACAACGCTGAGATCTTGGAACAACTGGGAGAGTATGATACTAGGGTCCTTTGGAAAAAGTTTTGCTCTCCCTCTTAAGATTAGCCACATGGTTAACGGGATCAGTCATTGGAGATTCTAAAATGTCCTAATAGGGCTGGGCTGAGAGACGGAGAACTGTGTACTTATCTGTTATTGCTTTTTTAAACTAAAATTCTCCCCAATGACTTTTAATTTCCTAGATAGGGGGCAGCCAGCCTTTTGAAGAAACTCATTTATTTCGGCGTCAGTCCGAGTTTCTAATGTAAATGTCTTTAGGGGCTGATTTGGAGGAAATAGGGCAGGACATCTCTGCTATTGCCTGAAGGCAATTTGCATCTCTTAAAGATGAAGAGGCAGAGATTAAACATAAGCTGAAACTCATCATGACTTATATATCATGGGATTTTTTTATATATCATTTCACACAAATCCATTTTTAAAAGTTGAATATGTGATTTTTAAAGTCAAATATCTGCAAAGGAAATTGGACTGACCCGAATCCGCCTTCAGTGTTTAATGGTTAGGATGTTGTGAAATTTGAAGCAATTTTGTTTTCCATGCACATATTCTTTTTTAAGGAAGAAAATCTTTCTTTGCTCCACATTCCTCTTTGTGCCCACAGAAATGCTTGATTTGGTTTGGTATGAGTCAAACAAACTGTTCTCATCACTGTGGAGCAAAGGAAAAAAAGAGCTTTTCATTCAAGTTATGGGTTCTGGAAAAATCTGTGTAAAAGCATTCTATGTAACTGTAGTTGTTGGCCACTCTTTTGTGAGCTATCTGTAGAATAGTTATTTTCTCCTGCACCCAACAGGAAAATAATGGGGCATGAGAAAATTCAGCCTATTAAAGTGTAGGGAGTATAGAAAAGTGTTTATAGAACTCCCCTTTCCCCCCACCCCATCATATGAATGTTCGTTCATAACTGTGGAGAATTCTTTCTCCGTTTCCATGCTTTCCTCGAGACTGCCCTGTCAGCCTCGCGGGTTGAAGTGATGTTACCACAAGATGGGAGCCGTATCTAACGCTGAATTCCATGTGAAGGTAGGGAATACATTTTAAATCTCATCTTCCACTCATTACTATGACTGGGTTAACATACGTATTTTGTATAAATAATTATGATTCTTGAATCACTTTATTTAAAGGTGGATTTTTGAATAAGAAGTAAGTTAAAATGAGCCCCAAATAGAAATGACATGATTAGCCATTTCCTCTAACCTGAAAAGCTTCTTAGTTAATGAAAAAAATGCCATCGGTGATCACAAGGGAATGAAGCTAAAACCTCCCCAAACCCTCTTAGAGGCGGTTAAACCCAATCATCCAGTATAAGTTGAAGATAATAGAATAACTTCTCCAATGCACTAGGACACAGCTAATGTCAACTCCCAACCTCTTTCAAATATCTAGAGCATCAGGCAAAGCTGGGATATTAAAATTGGAGCTTGGGGGGGGGGGGCTGCCTGAGAACTCAAGGGAGATTGGAATGGGTGGTGTTGGCAGGCCAGCTGGGCTTCATGAGTTCCAAGAAATGACCTGGGGGGAAAAAAAAATCTCAGGATCCTAAATCCAAGAGGAAACGGGAAATGCCATCCAGTCTGCTCACCTGTCTCCAACCTAGACCACATCCAAACTTCTAAAAATCCCACGGAGCTTACGTGTTGTAAGTTAGCAACATTGTTTTGGACGAAACCTTGACAAAAGGGTAATCCATTCGTTTTCCCCTTCTGAAAAACCTACGTCAACCTAAAGGAGTTAGTTCACGGCTCTCACATCACTGTCGATTCTCAGATGAAACGTTGCACAGAAGTGTCGGGCATCGTCATTCACCATGCCTCCCCCCTCTTCAAATAAGCTTTGGAAACACTTAAGTCTTGGATGTTTTGTCATTCTGGTTTGAGATCTAGCATGACTTAAAAACACTAACCAACAAGTAAATGTCAAAAGATGAAAAAAAACTTCTGCCATGTTCTGGTTTTCATAATAAATATAGATTTAATAAGTTTCTAAAAGAGAACAGAACGGCCACGTTAGAACACTGCCAAACTTATAAACTTTGACAGTCCCACATACAGAGATGAACAGTAAAGTGCATTTCACAAGAAATAAAATACATTTTTCTTCCTCTGGGTTCATTGAAGAAGATGAAGAAAACACACATCTGTCCCAAATTTCTTTGAAGGAACTGAATGGCCTTTCGTTTTCCTGAAAAAGTAAGCTTACTCTTTCTACTGGATTACCTTAGAGGGCTTTGAAACAGTAATGTTAAAGCTATCATCAAACAAAATCAAAGAGACAAATGGAAAAATCTTTGTACCTATTACCATCTCAGGACTGGGGGAAAAGTTTCCTTCGATGTAGAAAGAATATCAACATAAGTAATTAAATATTTATACGGTTTCTCACCACAGGGCAGCATGAAATAGTTACAGTATTTTGTGGTATTCTTGCTTTAAGACTGCGATCATTATAGCCATTTCATACCTCTTGTGAAGATCATATGAAATTAATGCTTCTAGCTACACAAATGTAAGGTCTATTTATTATTAGTCAATTTAAGATTAGCTTACGGCAGCACAGGGAAGTGAGGAACAGCATGGATTCTAGAACAACATTCTCTTGGTTCAAACCCTGACTCTGCTGCTCACTACTTACTTAATCTTGGGCAAGTTTCTTAATCTGCCCGTGCTTCATTTGCATCATCTGTAAGATGGGGATTCTAAAATCGGCCTCACGTGGTTGTTGTAAGAATTAAATGAGGTAATATACATGCGTGTATTACGCACGCATCAGACACACGGTAAACATGCTGTGAGCTATTTCTACCTCCCCATTGTTGCCGATGCCAGCATCGTCACCGTCGTCATTGTTGTCATGCGTGTTAATATCCCATGGTGTCCAAATGGCTTTTCTGGGAACAGGCTACAGTGACCTGAGTGGTCAAGGTTACAGACAAGGATGTCTGAAACCGCAAATGTCCTGAAATCACATTCTCGGGATTTCTAAGTCAGAGGGGAAGTGGATGGAACTAGGTGACCAAGTCCCTAAGAGATAGGACAAAAGGACTATGAGCTGAGTCCAAGAAGTGTATGAGGGAGCCAGGTCTGAAGACACTTCCTCTTCCCTACCGGGTACCTGCTGGTACCCACTACTGTGGGTCTCGACCCTGAGGCTCCGGTCAGGGGGTGGCCCAAAGGGCCTGAGGGCCAGGCACCGGGAGCAGACGCGTCCCATCACCTTACCTCTTTCTGAAGGATTTTACAGCAAACTCTGGAAAAAATACTACAAAATAGCAACTATTGAGAACATTTTAAAGCAATTCCCCAAAATGGCAAGAAAGTCTGCGTCTGATGTTCAGATGCATACAACTTTTTGTAGGTGTAAATGATGTATCAGGATCTCGAAGGACCAACTCAAGCCGCCTCTCCGTATAACGCGACCTTCTGGTCTACCACGGGACTGTGTCATCTAATGTAACGGTGCCCACTTTCGGGAGAATCTTTCCACCATATATACAAATCCGTGTCTAGTTTGTTAGCTCAGTAAACGTTGTAGGAAAAAGTCAAATCATCGAAGACATCGGTAAAGCGAACTGGCATTTTGGCTCTATGTAGACAAAAGATCTGAAGTGTTGATTTTCAACCAGCTGCTTTGTCTGTGTATAAACTACTACGTAGACACTTTTCCTGTGCTCGATTATAGCCCTTTTCTTCTTTTGACAGAAAAAATCATTCACAACTCAGTGACATTGAAAAGTTTTGTTTTTACTTTACTTTTTTCTTTTTTTTTTGAGGAGAAGAGTTAGGAGACTATTTTGCTTTGGGGAGTGCCTGTCTCTCTGCAGCCTGGTTTAGAAATGTCCAGGGTGCTCTCCTATAAGGCAGATTCTCAGGCCCCACACTATTGACAAAGTCAGCATCTTGAACCTGTTGGAAAAAGCGGAGAGGTAGAGAAATAAATTTTAGGGCAAGAAATGTCTTTCAGGAAAATTAATGACACGTGGAGTGCCTCTCCGTTCACAAAACGGGAGTTAGAGTCTTGTGCTAAAATGTGCTCTAGATGTTCTGATAAAACTATCTCCAAAACTGGTTCCAAACTCTAACTCACATCAGTCTTTCTGGTTTGTTACATATTCTTGCCTGATTATATAAGTTCTGGTTTTCATAAACTAGAGATTTAACTATTGCTAAAGAAGAGCATAGTTCGATGGTAAACTGTCTTTTGGGGGGGAACTAATTAGTATATAAATAAAGGAATGAATGCCTAGGAAAAAATACAAGTTTGAGCAGAAAAATGTTAGCTGGAAAAAGGATTTTTCTCCCTTTTTAATATATATGTTTTACATAACAGGAAATTCTGTAGTTTATTTTTAGAAGGATGTAACATACATGCCTGAAGAAATAACCATAATCTGCTCTTTCATGAGAAAATAGATAAGACCTACTGAAATTCCTAAATACTACATTTTCTGGAAAGTTCCCAGCAATCACAAAGATAGCCTAGTATGAACAAAACTAATGCCATCTGAGAACATAGCCACCACGATTTTTAAATGCACAACCACCAGATATTTTATTTCTTGAAGTTTTTTGTTGTTGCTGTTGTTGTTTATTCATTTATTTATTTAGAGAGAGACACAGAGTGCAAGCAGGAGAAGGGCAGAGAGACAGGGAGACACAGCATCCAAAGCAGGTTCCAGGCTCTGAGCTGTCAGCACAGATCCCAACGCAGGACTCGAACTCACACACTGTGAGATCATGACCTGAGTCAAAATCAAGACGCTCAACTGACCGAGCCACCCAGGTGCCCCGCTCTTTTACTTTTGATAAGTAAACTCAACGTGATGGTTGGCGAAGGACAATAATGTCTGCACACCCATGTGCTCTCCTTTAACTTTTTGGCATCTATCCTGATATTCTTTCTGTCTCTCCGTCAAGTTTACACTTAAGCTCTGAGGATGGCCTCCCTTTCCCCCACCCCCCAATATTTCCCAGCCTTTAAATACCTATCAACTCTCTGACTGAGGGAAACTGAGCATGGTTACACTCAGAATTATTGATGTTTCTGAAGTGGCCAAAATGGATACAAATGTGGCCTGTTCTGCAAAGAAGACTGAATATCTGGATGATATGGTTAAGTCGAAATTTTACTAGTGTGTTGTCAAGTTTGATAACAGCCATGTTAACAGTTGTTACATCAAAAATCATTGTGTTTTCTTACAAAAGTCTCTTACCGGAGGAATATTTCTGGATCTCATATACCTTAAATTCTAAACCTTGAATGCTGTTACCACCAATATCTAAGAAGGGAGCCACAATCTGATGGCTGTCCCGAGGACATTTACTTAGATACATCCAAAAGCAGAGATGAAAGAAGGAGAGGCAATAATAAGAACGAATGCTTGTATCTTTATTGGCCTAATAACATCATGATGTAAGAAGGCTCTCTGAAGAATTAAGTCATCTGAGGTCATGGTTTCCATTTTCCCTGCCCATAGATTGGAGAAAAACACTACTGGAGTCCGGAAGCCTGGGTCCTAATTCTGACCTTATGGCCAATTAGTTCTAAAGCATTGGGCAAATAATTTTTAAAATTTTTTTTAATGTTTATT
This sequence comes from Panthera onca, assembly GCF_046562875.1. Taxonomy (NCBI): domain Eukaryota; kingdom Metazoa; phylum Chordata; class Mammalia; order Carnivora; family Felidae; genus Panthera; species Panthera onca. The sequence continues at coordinate 13,305,500 of NC_138349.1, forward strand.
TATTTCTGAGACAGAGAGAGAGCATGAGTGGGGGAGGAGCAGAGAGAGAGGGAGACACAGAATCCGAAGCAGGCTCCAGGCTCTGAGCTGTCAGCACAGAGCCCGACGCGGGGCTCGAACTCACAAACCGTGAGATGGTGACCTGAGCCGAAGTCGGTTGCTCAACCGACTGAGCCACCCAGGCACCCCGCATTGGGCAAATAATTTACATCCTGCTGGAGTTAATCTCCCCATTTGCAAAATAAATTAATTAAGTTACAAAAGCCCTACATTCACCTCTAGCATTAAAGCTTTAAAATGGACATGAGTGTGTGTGTGTGTGTGTGTGTGTGTGTGTGTGTCCATGACTAACAATATCCTCCATGTCAAACAATAAAGCCAATTAATAATAGGTAACTGAGTAACCAACAATATCTTTCCATTTGTTCAGCTGACTGATAAACAAAACCCTATGTGGATATTTATTGCTTAAGAGAAATGCCTCCAGACTGTGAGGTATAGGAATGGAATAGAAGAAAAGTTAGGTATTTGTCTCACAGCCAAACCAAACCCACAAAGTCAGATTGATCTAAATGTTGGAGATCTTGGAGGTCTCTGTTCAGAACGCTCAGGCAGGAAGCAGGAGCTATGCGCTTGCCCCACAGAGTGTTTTGCAACAACAGTGGACAATTTGCTTTTACAAATTACTTTTATATTTCCAAAGTAGTTTACGTAACCAAGCGAAAATACACACAAGTGCTCTAGCTGCAGAAAGAAATTATTATTCCATGCTGAATGATCCACTGACGGCTCCTTGCTACAAAAGGATGGCCCTTTGTTCTTTAGGGCCTTAGCCAAAGTAAAGAGAATCATACCAACCAATAAGCACATTACAGTGACATGCATTTTCCCCTTGAAGTAAAGTACATAAGAACGTGTGTGGTATACACAGATATGCTATTGCTGCAATAATGTCTATCCAATGCCATAAAAATGATGAGATGCACCTCTTCCTATTGGAGAAATGTTAAAAGTTTACCTATCATCCTTGTTCTGTCCTATTTTGCCATACCTCTGACTCAAATGAGCTGCTAAAGGCCTCAGAATCTTCCACTTCATTTTTCTATTGGAAGGTTCTGGAATTACATCACAAAATAACCCCAGGATTGATCAATTCTAGCCAACATTCAATTGTACTTCCTGCCTTGCAAAAAGGTGAATGGAAGGGGAGATGTGGTAAGTCTTCTCAGGAGCCCTGGGGATTAATTAACTGAGTTAAACAGGAGGGGCAGGTAGGGAGAAGGGCCCAGAGGGGAGGAAGGCGGTTTGAAAGCACAGCCTCCAACAGAGGCATAGCTACAGGAGGTCAACAATCCCGTCGTCCTCCAAGAGGGCCGGCAAGCTCTCAAACTCCACTCAAGGAACACCACCCAACCTAGAGGACAGAGAATCTGCTTCTTACCAGATGATGGGTCTCGAGCCAGTGTGCTAAATTTTTGACAGAAATGTAGTTCTTTAAGGAATGCAAGTTGACCTGGTATTTCTGAACAATGCCGAAGATGTAGTCCCTGAGTAAAAATAAATACAAGACAGATCTGTTCCAAGGCCGTAGAACCTTTGACAGACGCTGTCATGAAAGAATTTACTATGGCTTTATCACATCTATCATCTGCTAGTGGATTCTGGGAAACGGTTAAGTTATAGAAGCTTGGATTTTCTCTTGTGTGTTTAATTTTTTAACCCTAAAAATTATTTTGATTACCCTTGTTAAAGTTCTGTTATTAGTATCCTAAGGAATTGTTAGCCCAGGCAATGTGGAGAAGTGAATAATCAGTGTGTTTGGAGAAATGGTGTTAGCTAAGCTGAGTGATACAAGAAAAGGATAGGTTTCCCTTAATAGCAGGGTATTTTGTCCAATTTAGCCATCTAATGACACCATATGTTCTGTCAGAGAGTGGTAGGAGTTATTCTGGAAGCCTTTCTGAAGTTGGACAAAGTTTTGGTATGTGCCACAATGAAATTCCTACGGGCTGAATTCTACCTTCATCCTTTTGAAAACATTCGGATTGTAAGCTGTCGTACAATGAGGTTTACTGAAGGTTCTGTAGAAAAAGTAGCCCGCAAGTCAAATTATTCTAAAGGAAAAAAATCATTATTCCCTAAGCAATGCCTGTAAATTCTCGCCTTCTGGTCCCTGCATAAGCTGTTTCTCCCACCCAGACTGCCCTCTTGATATTGATGGCTGCATAAACAAATCATATCATATCATTCGTTCATTCATCCGCTCATTCATTCAATGAACATTTGTTGAAACCATATTATATGCAAGGCATCGTTCTAGGTGGTGGACGATGAACAAAAGACGAAAATACCTATACTCATGGAGCTTCTATGCTAGTGAAAAGAGATGGATAATATCAAGTTTAAATGGCAATAGCGAGGTAAGACTTGATGACAGGAAGTTTATGCTACATGTCCCATGCTTAGGATCCATTTCTGCCACTGTGCTCTACCCACCCCCCCCCCCACCCATCCCCATTTCACTGACTTGTCTCACAGCACCAGGTGGCCAAATAAAGAAGCTGCCTGGCAGGCACAGGACCAGCTTTTTGTCAGTCCAGCTGTCAACTCTTTCCTCTGCAGTGAGTTCTAGCTGGTGGACATTGCTGTGAGACCAAGGTCCATCCACATGCCCCTTCCCGACTTTTGGGCTTCCAATCTTCTGGTTTTACTCATTTGAGACTCCTGACACATAGTGAAGCTATTTGTTTCTGCCAAAAAGTTTGTGTATATCCATATGTCAGGGCAATTCTGCCCCCATACAAATTGGATAGTCAAGTACACGGCTTACAGCTGTACCCACTGGAAGAATTTTCCTGCCCCACGGACTCTAGGCTAACTCCGGAATTCACCATGGTGCGTCACATTTTTCCAGACATGTGGAAGGCACAGGGATATAATGGACACCACGAGTGTTGCGGCTTTAAATCGTCGAGTGTAACTCTAGCAACTCCCCTGGGGATATCTCCTATCATTCTTCCAGTCAAATGTTTTTCCCGAGTGAATAGTCTGGAGACACATTTCATTAGATTTCTATGAAGGTCCTACAGGATTGAGTCATCAATAGTGATTTTTCCCTCCTCCCCTGTTTTTCCATCCTTTGTCCCTAACTCCTGATTCCAGGATGTCACATTTCAAAATAAGCCCCCTACCACAAGCTTTTGTTTCGGGTGTGTCTTTCAAAGACACAGGCCAAGACTCCTGTTATCAAGAGGGACCCTAGGAAGCAGACCCTCAGGGCAGGATTTTGGATTTCATTCACTAGCCATATGAGAATAAGACTCCCATTGTTTGTGGTAAGTAGGGTGGTGATAACCCCCTGGATGTAGATACAGGCGAAAGTTATTTGTGGCACTTGAATGTTATGGGGCCAATAATAATTAGATAGGTTATGGACTGGCCTGGCCTTTGTGACGTACTTTTAGAAATCTGGAAAAGGGGAATAAATAAGAAGCTCGGGTCATTAACTATCAATTTAAGGCGTATAGTGAGATCCTGAGGGGTTCCCTGGCACATCAGGAAGGCCCTACATCTTACACAGCCACAGAAGAGATTGCTTAAAATTAGACCCAGGTTCTGTTTGTGAAGGGACAGAACTATAAAGATATCTGTTTAGTTTACGCATTTGGGTTTGTTTATACCTCTGGCTTACATCAAGAATCTTAGCCTAGCCTCCCTTAAAGAAGAAACTGATTAAAAAAAAAAAAAAAAGGCCTATTGTAGGTGGTTTATTTTGGAATGTGAACTCCATGAAGCGGGAGTAAGTCATAAGGATAGCAAAACAGAGGAGTAGGGGAAAACTATTCTGGATGACTCAATCCAGTAGGAGCTTCACAAAAGCCTTAGGAAATGCATCTCCAAAGTGTCTGCTCAGGAAAGAATGGAAAAAGCATCGACTCTTTGGCTCCTCTCCTTGGTTAGTCAGAGATCGCTCCAAGGAATGTTAACTCCCTTCCGCTCCTGGATCATGCATGTGTTAGTTCCACCTGGTTTCTGTAGGGTGTCCAACTCCACGGTGTTGGAGAAACCCGAGGGCAGGAAGCAAGAGAGGCAAGACATGGTCGGTTCATACGTGCACAAGACTGGTTGAAAACGTCACGTAACTGCTCCCCAGAGCAATGGTTAGAGGAAGAAGTGGGGCCCAGACAGTTTGAAGTAATGCACAAAATACACCTGGTACAGCTAGGAAAGACAGCGTTTCAGGGAAAGGGAAACGATAAATTGTGTCAAGTAATGCTAATAAGTAAGATGAGGGCTAAGGATTAACCTTCAGCAACACTGGAGGTCATGGTGACCTTGACAAGAGCAGTTCTGACGGAGGGATGGGGGCCAAAGGCTGATTCATCCACCTAGACTGAGCTTCTCTTCAATGTGGCTCTGAAAAAATAAGGCACAAGATAGTGACGCCCTCCATCTCTGCCGCGTAACTTTCACATCTATCTTGGCAATCGTCCTTGGCTTCTTCCCCTTGGTTGCAAGAGAGGAGGCAGTTCTCTTCCTGTCCAAGGGCTATCCTCTCTTCTTGCAGCTTCTCAAAGTCTTCAGCCTCTTTATTCACTTTTCCTTCTATGCGTAAAAAGTATGGAGTGCAGGGAGCATTTAAACATGCTCAGGTCTCCCCCAGCTCCACATTCCCTGCTAGATACAACTTGCTTTTCTCTCCCCAACTTCCCTTGAAAGAGCTTCTCCCTTCACTATCTCTGTGTTCTCACCCCCGATGGGTCACTTTCTCACCCTCTGGTTTCCAGGCCCCACCCCCACCACGACTCTGTAAGGGCTCTTCCCAAGCTTGTCAATAACCTCACTGTTGGCTCCACCTTCTTGGGCTGGTATCTCCCTCCTTCCCTGTCTTAACCTCTCTGCGGCTCTAGATTTCTGGGACCATTTCCTCCTTCCCAACACCCTTTCTTCCACCTGCTTCTCTGACAATGCATTCTCCTGGCTTTTGTCCTACTTCTCTGTCCCCTTCCTCTCCTCTCCCCCTTCCTCACCACCCCGCCCCCCACTTCTTTTTCCTCTGCCTAGATGGTCTCCTTCACTTCTGACTCCTTGGTTCTCCTCCTCGTTCCTTCTTCTGGCTTCTACCGCCATTCCTCTATGCTAATGACTCCCAAATCCATGTCTCATATCCATGTCAGTCTCCCCCCACCCCCCACTCTGGCCCAGTGGATTTGAATTTGAAGGCACTTGCATGCCTTCAAAGCATCTTGAATTTCAGCTTGACTCATGCAACTCAACACTCCCTCCCCCTCACCAAACTACACTTCCTGCTGAGCTCCTTACCTTGTTAAAGAGTGCTACCTTCCCTCCGCCAGGATCACCCTTGCCCTTGTCTCTCTCTCTCTCTCTTTCTCTCTCTCTCTCTCTCTCTCTCTCTCATTACTTTCATCTAATCAATGAAACAAGCTTGTCAACACTAACCCCTAAATTGTTCTAGGATCTATCCAGTCTTTGCCATGTACACAGGCAAGCTGGTACAGGCCACCACAGCCACAGGGGGTGTTACAGCCAGTGTTCATGTTGATTGGCCAGTGGCCCTAAAGCACTGATTGTTAAGAATTATTAATATCACCCTTATCTGCCAACTCTTTCCCGGTACAGGCTGCCACTAGGTATGACCTGAATTGGAGCATGACTCCTTGTTCTTCTTGTTTTCAGTCTCTGGTTCATCATTGACCACAGTAATGTTTCTAAAATACAAATTTGTTCATATCACTGCCCTCCTTAAAACCTGTTGCTGACTTCTTATGTCCTCTATGCCTAGAAAACTCCCCCCACCCCCCTTTTTTTCCCAACTGGTTAACTTGTACTCAGCCTTCAGGCCTCAACTTATAGGTCAGTTCCCCTGGAATCCTTTGACCGCCCACTCAAGTCTTGGTTGCCCTCCATTTCTCTCATGATATACTCTATTTCTTTTTTTTTTTTTTTAATGTTTCTTTATTTTTGAGAGAGATAGAGAGACAGAATATGAGCAGGGGAGGGGCAAAGAGAGAGCGAGACATAGAATCCGAAGCAGGTTCCAGGCTCCGAGCTGTCCGCACAGAGCCTGACGTGGGACTGGAACTCACAAACCACGGGATCGTGACCTGAGCTGAAGTTGGATGCTTAACTGACTGAGCCACCCAGGTGCCCCACTATTTCTTTGATTGAGACAAGTTGACCCACAATCTCCCTCTCTTCATCTCACATTATATCTGTAATCGATGCCACTAAGGCTTTCACCCCCACCACCCTTCTGAAGCCACACACACCAAAGTTGCCATCTTGCCAAGCCCAGGGATGAATCTGCAGTTTTCACATTCCTAGACTTCTCAGCAACATCTGACACTGTTGGCCACAACTTCCACCTTGAAACGCCTTACCTGGCTTCGGGGACACTAACCTGTCTCGGTTTTCTTCCTACCTCATTCTCCGTCCCTTCTCAGCCGGCTTGGCTCCTCTACCAGACCTCTAAGTGTTGGAGTCCTCAGCCGCCTTCTCTTCTTTGTGTTCACCTCCCCCCAGCGGAGGCCATCTAACCTCAGGGCTTTAACTACATTTACATGCTGATGACTCCCAAATGCATATCTCCAGACCTGACCTTTACCCTGAACTCGAAATGCTCTATCCAATGGCCGTTAGACATTTCCATTTAGATGTCGAATAGGCATCTTTTTCTTAATATGCCTGTAGTGGGTTGCATGGTGGTCCCCAAAGAGACAGGTCCACATCCTAACCTTCAGAAACCGTCAATGTCTTCTTATTTGGAAGAAAGTTTCTCTGCCAATGTGATTAAGCTAAAGGTCTCAAGATGTGATCATCCTGGATTAGCTGAGTGTGTCCTCAACCCAATGACAAGTGTTCTTTCATAAGAGATAAACAGAAGACAAGGACACAGGGCCGAAGGTTGTGTAAAGATGGAGGAAGAGGGTAGAAGTTACGCAGCCCCAAGCTGAGGCGCGTCTGACACCAGTAGAAGCCGAAGAGGCAAGAGATGTATTTTCTCCTAGAGCCTCCAGAGGAAGCATGACCCTGCCGACATCTTGATTTCTGACTTCTGGTCTCCAGAACTGTTATAATGCCCAACCAGTGTTCTTGATTTCCTCCCAAGTCTTTTTCTCTCATCTTCCTCCTCTCCGTCAAGTGTGCTAAACTCCATCGTGTTCCTCTGGTCTAAACCCCTAGGAGTTATCCTCGGTTCCTCTCTTTCCATCCCACCTCACAGCTGTAAGCTTTCTCCTCTCTGCTTTTTAAGTTACTCCAACCCTCATCACTTCTCGTCCAACCAGCTGTTACCACATGGTTTCAGGCTGGTTGAAGACTGCTGCCTTCACCTCCCGGGTAGTTCCTTGGTCTCATTCTTCCTTGAACCACTACAGGGCACTCTTAAACTCACCGCCGTCTCATCTCTGATTGAAACTTGCCAGTGGCTTCTCAAGTCCTCAGACTAAGCGTGGTACCAAAATGGGCTCCCCTTAAGCCCCAAACGGTCTGGCCCAACTTCACCCCCACTCTGCTCCCTCTTGGCCACCCTGCTCCCGATGCTTAGGCCACCTACCTGTTCCTTGAGAGCACCAAGCTCCTGCCTCTCACAGGTGCTTATACCTGCCACTTCCCCTGCTTGAAAGGCTTTTCTCCAAAGTTCTCCCATGGTCTGCTTCTTTTGTCCATTAGACCTCTCTCCTCCAGAGCATTCCCTGGACATCCTATCTAAAATGACCATCCAGGTTTTTTTGTCATCTATCCTACTAAACCATTTTACTTCTTCAAATATGTTTTTAATGTTTATTTTTGAGACAGAGAGAGACAGAGCATGAGCCGGGGAGGGGCAGGGAGAGAGAGGGAGACACAGAATCCAAAACAGGCTCGAGGCTCCAAGCTGTCAGCAGAGAGCCCGACGTGGGGCTCGAACTCGTGGACTGTGAGATCGTGACCTGAGCCGAAGTCAGACGCTTAACTGACTGAGCCACCCAGGTGCCCCTAAACCATCTTACTTCTTCATGGTACTTATTATCTAAACTCATATTATTATACATTTGCTTGTTTATCGAGTGTCTCCCTATTATAATGTAAGCTCTGTGAGGGAAAGGGCTTGGCCTGTTCTTCAAACAACCCTCAGAATCCAGAACAATGCTTGACATACAGTGGACCCTCAATATATATTTGTTCAATTTTTGTTGTTGTTTTTTTAAAAAATTTTTTTTAATGTTTATTTATTTTTGAGACAGAGAGAGAGAGAGAGCCCAAGCAGGGGAGGGGCAGAGAGAGAGGGAGACACAGAATTGGAAGCAGGCTCCAGGCTCCGAGCTGTCAGCACAGAGCCCGACGCGGGGCTCGAACTCACGAACCGTGAGATCATGACCTGAGCCGAAGTCGGATGCTTGACCGACGGAGCCACCCAGGCGCCCCTGTTGAATGTTTAGATAAATGAATTTTAACAGACTCTTTACCTGTAGCTTCCTTACGATAGTCCTCAAGTCTATGTGTTAACTCAGTGGACGCATAAATGAATGTTTCCTTGATTAAATCAGCCAGAAGAACTCTCCCTCCTCTGAACTCCTACGTGACATTCCTTTCTATGTCACCACATTATCCTATCATTGAGGCAGTTCATTTATACCCGCCATCTCTCTTATTGGCCACAAACTCCTTGAGCCCAGGGCCACAGTCTCTGTCATCTTCAGTTCGCAAGAACATATTTTGTCATACTTTACAGAGAATGGTACTTCAATAGCTATTTGGTGATTAACCGGCTGAGTGAGCGAATGAATGAATGACTCAAAAGGACATAGCCTGTCAACATCTAAACTTCCACCCGCTTAAGACTGTTGAATCCTTCCAGATTTGTCCCAGATCTGCTTTAGCTCTCCACCAAATCCACCACTCGAGGTATGAGAGTATCAAAAAAACTTCATTCCTTCCCTCTGCGCAGTGAATAAAAGAGGCAGCAAGTAACAAAACACTCATGATACCCATGGGCCTATTGGACTCTTTTTTGGCCACTAACTCACTTAATTTGGTGTAGTTTAGCACATTACAAGATTGTTCAAGAGTACTATAAATGATGTCAGATACCATCAGAAACCACTTCAGAAAATCATTGCCTGTAGCCGGATCAAAAGGTGAACACCTGGAAACTAGCAATGCTAGAAAAACAGAATAAATCATTTTTTTCTCTACCCCTTAGATATTTGCACCTTTTTGCTCTAAGGAATGTCTATATGAACTTAAATGTTAAGCTTCTATAATACAGTTATAAAGCCTTTGTATAATACGAAAACACTTTGGTGCCTGATTAAAGAGGAATTCTCCCGGGTTCTCTCACTCCTGTTTGCAATGTTCTGGGCTGTTTTCAGGTCATTTTATTTATTCAGGTCATTTGTTCAGGCTATTCTATTTTGCTGCTATTTTCAACATAAAAGCAGTCGTATTTAGCCCAATCACCATCTTGAGTTTCCAAGGGATGAACTTAACCGAACTCTGTGAATTTTAAATTAAGTATTTTAAAATTGACATTAAAAGGCAACGTGGCAACGCTTAACTGTTTTGAGCCCACTGGTGTAGGCAGAAGGCAGGGCTTGTACCATAATGCTTTTACACCTTTATGTTTCTCTCTGTCTCAGAAAGACAGTTGCAAAAGCAGGTTGGCTGAACTGAGTTCTTGTATGAACGACAGTTAATTTTAATCTAATTATTTATTTCTTGGAGCATTCGCTCACTCACTTCTGCCTCCTCAGTGCCTCACAAAACGGTGCGTGTGGTCAAGAGGACCTTGCCTCCGCTGTCAGCGTGCCTGGGGAAGGTAACTTACACTAAACTGTGAGTAGATACCCAGCCAGCATCCAGCCATGGACATCTCTGCTGCAACTCTCCCTACCAAGAGATGCCAAAGCTGGGCTTTCTTAAAGTGGTATGGGAAAAGGAAATGAGATGTGGGAAAAATTAAGACTTTTGGGGGGTTGTTTTATTGCTCGGACGTGGTTTATCTGAAATTTTGCGAACTTGATATGCTATTGTGTTAACGCATCCAGGCTGCAGAGTTCAAAAAGAGATGGTTTGTTTGAAATTATGGCACCAAAATGTGTTTCCACTTAAGATTTTACAAAACAAATGCTTTGGAGATTTGGAGAAGGGCACAGCACGGAAAGAAAGATCTTTCACATTTTAATGTTAACATTCACTTCTCGGCGCTCAGAGGAATTCAGCCCAGTACAGTGCGACAATCACATCTGTGGAGCCCATTTTGGATTCATCTCCGTCTTGAGTGGAACGTTCAGAAATGCCCCCGGAGAGTTTTGTTCCTCTGCAAAGTGAACCTACTTCGCTCGGAAGACACTTCTGAAATAAGACCGTTACTTTCTTGAAATATCACTAGACCGGAATATATTGTGAATTGTGTGTCCCTGGACTCCCTTGTTTAAAAAATGTAAAACCATGAAATTAATCAACCGATCAAAAATGTGTTTCCAAGTGAACAGTTTGCTCTCTAGATATTTTTTCCTCCTTTATACTCAATAACCTGCAATAGAACAGATAAGGAAAATAGGTGTGTATGCAATTCTGTGTGCATGGGGAGGTTAGGTGCTTTGTTGTGGTTGGTATGCATTCATTCATTCATCCCTCTACCCCCTCGCCATTCACAGAAGGACTGGGGAGGAACAGAGACCCGGCAGGATGTTGGAGAGGGAGAGGTGACCAAAGGGCACGTGCACTTGAAAAAGTCAGTTCTCCTAAGAGCACATCCCCACGCTCTGCAGAATTTCTCCCCTATGCTGTTTGGCCTTCGAAGGTGAAAAGATAAAACACATGAACAGAAGCTCCCAGATATGTTTTGTGAACTTGTCATTCACATCTGATCTTCAGAGTTTTTGACATACTCAAGTGTCACTGTCCTGTATTTACCTAATCCTTGTTAGCAAATTTCACACACACACACACCCACACACACACCACAAAACAAAACAAACAACAAACCTTAAATAATTTTGTTAAGGGGAAATTCATTTCACTGCCATACCTGTTACCATGTGCCAAAATTGCATTCCATAAATAAAGAATTAGGGAGTTAAAGTGTAGCCGTCCTTCTAAATCTTATCACAGGACCTGAGTCTAGTCTGAGCCAGAGATGCGTTCGGTTGTCTATAAATGATGAAAAAAAAAAAACAAATCAACCATGTCTCTTGAATGTTAATACACTATTTCACACGGTCATTAAATGAAAGATTCTCATTTACAGAAGTTACAAACTAAAATTCTGAGAGGTTTCTTCTGAACTAGAGCTAAAGGGAAAAGAGGAATGTCATGATTTCGGCCTAAAAAGGGCAGATGAGTTGATTGAATTCTAATTAAGGTTGGGACTCAGCACAAGTTCAAGGTGGGATGAAATGGGGAATGGGGAGCCTGTAGGAGCCGCCTTCTGGCCTAAACCAGGGCCTGAAATGTCTACCTAAAAGAGATTCAACATACTGTTTTTGTATTTATTTTGTGTTGTAAGCATTAATTTGTTAAAAAAAAAAAAAGTCGTTTAAAATTCACTAAAATGTTTGCCATTTCTTCATTTTTTTTTTTTTTTAAAGATGTATTCAGAAATCTAGAGACTTGATGGTGGCTTTTCTTGGTTTCTGTTCTCTGAATGCTGGTGATCACCAGAACCCAAACTCCGTGGGTGCTGGTAGGTTTGTCTCTTTTACCCACCGCTACATCCCCAGTGTCTAGAACAGTCCCCGGCATACGGTAGACGCGCCACCAACATTTGGTGAATAAACGAAGGAATAAGGACGATGAGTCCATTTCCAGATTTGTGTTCTCAAAATGTCTGTCCCCTCCCTCCCCCCCCCCCCCAGACTTCCGGGAAAGCCCGCAGGGATGAACTGGTAAAATCTTTTTAGTCTTTCTATGGGATAGTCCTCAAAATCTGCTCTGATCTTATCTTTAAAACCAGCAGAAAGTGAATGAACAAGTACCCGGTAATGCTAGGCCGCAGCCACAAATAGCCCAGATCAACAAGGATAAGGATGCAACCCTTTTTTCCTTGACCAGTTAGCACTCAAACCCTCTCTCTCGCCGAGGTTGTTTCTCCTGGGCAGAAGACATTGAATTCCTGAGTGAATAAGGTTGGCGAAGGCTGACTCTTTCGCCTCCGCTTTGAAAACTTAGCGATAGTGATAAATACCACGAATTATTACGATAAACGAATTTGTACAAGGTGCTTATTTCGTGTCAGGGCTTCACACCTAGGAACTCAAATGATTCTCGCAACTCTCCCGAGAGATATGCCCCGTCTCTAGCTCTGTCTTGCAGATGAGGAAACTGAGGTACGGAGAGATTAACCTGGCAGTCAGTGGTGGGGTCGGGAGTCAGACCACCAGGAGCTCCAGAGTCTACACTCGCAAGCGCTCTGATCTGCTGTCTCCGAGGCTCAGCAAAGAAACACCTTCAGCTTTCTTTAGCGCAAAGTTCTCAAACTTACTTGGCCACATGTGCTAATTGACGTGTCCAGAACGTAATTTGGCAAACGCTGCAGCAGAAGATTTCTTTGGCTCCTGACAAGTCAAAATGTTGTCACAGGGAAAGGAATTCTACTTGGAAATATTCCCCTAATTTCAGGAGAAGGTTAACATGGAGTGAGTTTGAACTCTCATCCTCCCCATGCCATCTAACTCACCCACCAAATAAGGGGAGGAGGTGAGATATTCTTTGCCATGTCTTAAAAACGAGACTTAACGTCTTTGGTTGAGATTTATGATACACAGCAAATAGAATATCCAAAAAGTACGTCGCTGGTAAAGCACCATGACAAATGATACCATGAAGTTCATGCGGAAAGAATGCTGAGAAATGTTCATTTCTCCCGAGTATCGAAATCTGGGCTTTTCTGTGCAAGCATGAGCCATTCTAGCTACCAGAGTCCTCCCAGCCCAGTGGGATCTAGACGGACTCCGGGGCGAAGGCTAACATAAAACCCTGCTTACGACCTTAGGTAAGGGAAGTAGGTTTGGCTCGGTAAGGATGTATTTCATAGGAGAAGAAGGAAGATGAGCTTGCCCTTCCGAGAGACGTGTGGTCCGGGTCTGCAATTGAGAAGAGGGAGCTTTGAACATCTTCAGCTGTATTATGAATTCTTACTCCCATCCAAGTTCGAGTTTAAGGTGGAGAAAGGCTACCAGGTGGAGGTGATGGAAGGAGCAAGGCCCGTAGGCAGAAGAAGTAGCTGCCAAACCACTTCATCTTGGGCTCAGTCCGTTAAGCATTTGACTTCGGCTCAGGTCATGATCTCCCGGTCCGTGAGTTCGAGCCCCGCATAGGAATCTGTGCTGACAGCTGGGAGCCTGGAGCCTGCTTCGGATTCAGTGTCTCCCTCTTTCTCTGTCCTTCCCCTGTTCGCTCGCGCGTTCTCTCTCTCCCAAAAATAAATTCAAATGTCTCCATCTTCACTCCCAGTCTCCTGAGATGGACATCAGTGCCAACTTTGTCCTAAACGAAGGCTTGAGTCAAACGAAGGCATCTTGCAACACTCCTACAGCTTCACTTTAGTTTCTTCACCACTCACCGCTGAATGGGACATGAATTCAATATGTTCTCAAAACGAAAGGGCTTGGTGAGCTGAAGCTGTCTGAGTTTACCTTGGGGCCTTTTTTTTTTTTTTTTTTTTTTTTTTTTTTTTCTAATTCTGGTTATTGCTGGTCTACAAATCAAATAGTGTCAGAAGCCAGGATGTATGGCCAGGCCTTGTGATATATGGCATACCATGTGAGTTCCGCTGTAAACCAGGCTATTTTTAAATAACGAGTAGGGGGAAACTGGCTTTTAATTATTTCACTATTAAGCCCGAAAGCTTATTTTACTAACTTTCATTGTTAGTATTATAAGCTGACATAGCTTTTGAACGAAGGAAATATCTTATATTGATGACTGCAAAGAATCACACGCATATCCATTCTCATAGTGATCCAAAGTTAAAGGTACAATATGAGATAGATCATTGGAATACATAATAGAATCCTTGAATGGTTCAATGGATGGCTTGAATTAATAAAAACATAGGGAAATTATTCTTTAAAACCATGAATTCACAACTACAAAGCTTATTTTTGCTTTGCTATTATTAATACAATAAGAAGTTTGACTTTGACCTTCGAATCACAAACGTGGAAAACATTAACAGTATTATATTTACATGTTCTGAGCCTCTCTTTTTCTGTCTTAAACTGAGGCTTCTGATAAGTTTGGAGGAGTCCCTGTGGCACCAAATAAAACTAAACAATTCATACAGACTAAGATCAAGGAGGTCTAGGGAACCAAAAGATTCCAGCTCCTTGATAAAAGGAAGTCTGTTTGAAAGCACTGGCAATTATTAATGTTTTAAAACTATAATTTAAGAAATCATTCTTTATAAAAATAAATATTAATCTTTTAGAAAATCTGTCCTTTATAATATGCTCTATAGCAGGGTTTTCAAAGACATTTCAGGCTCATGTTGATAAAAAAAAAAAAAGCCTCATTAATCTAGCCTTTTTCCTTTAGCCATGATACGTTTAAACTATAAGGATGAATGAGAAGGCTGCAGGTATCTTCAATATAGTAGCACATGCCTCATAATAAAATAAGCCGCCTTTTAAAATGTTATAACTTTTCCTCGAAATATTTAATACTTAAGGTTGGGTTTTGGCAACATAAAATAAAATGAGATTTTTGTCTCCCAGATTGTCAGTTAGTCTACTCTGGTGTAATAGGGTGAAAGTTTATTGCGAATTTTGAGTTTTGCAAGGCTTCTCTGGAACATCGCAACAGGCCAACTGCACGTGGTGTTCCTTTAGAGGAAGGCACAATGCTGTCTTTCTCTTGCGTTTCAATCTCAATAAGCCAGTAGCCACGGATCATGCTTTAACGGGACATACTTCAGAGACAGGTATATGACAGAGAAGCAGGTAGGAAACAACGGTCGCTGGTCATCTGGCGGTGGTATCTCCAGTAAGTACTCACTGCCAGCCTTCCCCAAAGAAGATAATAGGCTGGAGACTCGGTTTGAAGCTTGTCGCAGCATGAAAAGACCTTGCACGAATCCAAGTGCCTGTAAATACTGCTGACTACAGCTCAGTGGTTCTTTAGACATCGTGTTTCCTTAGATTTCTTGCTGGAATTACCACTTTGGGAAAGCTTGCAGGATGAACCACATTTCTGAAGACAATTTCTGTCAGAGAAATGTATCAAAAATTACAAATAAAATAATTGTGAGTCTTTAAAGGGTAGTTCCTTTTCAGGCTAAAGAATATGCAATGCTAAAACAGTACATTGTAGTGAGGTTTCCAAATTCTTAAAATGGGTTTCCAGCCTCACTGGTCTTTAGACACATTACAGAAGCAGTAAGTACTTCATTAAGACAAGGTGAGTGCTGAATCTGTTTTTTGGTTGAACGTTGGTAAATGTTGGTTTCTCAATGGCTAAAGTAAGCCATCTCCTAAAACAAAACGAAACGAAACGAAACAAAACAAAACAAAAAGCAATTTGGATTGACCTCCTTGATCTCAAAAAGGATGTGTTTTCATTCCAAAAGTGTATATACTTATGGTAATTGACATGTTCTGTTGATTTACTTGGCAAACAGTATGGGGCCCCAGGTTACCAGGATAATCTGACTCCTTGCGAAACTCCCTAAGTGGAAATATTTTCAAACATCTTGGGTTATAGTTGACATCAGTTTCTGGTGTCCTTTAGTGTATTCGAAAGACTGTTTCTCAATTTATTTTTGCTGTAAACAATTGGTATCCAATTTACATAAGGAAAACCTTAAACTTAAGAATCTCTTCAGTCCATGTATAACAAATATTAACAAGTTTTTCAAAGGGGTTTAAAATAATGTTTGGTTTCATTGGTTAAACACCTTCTAACACCATAAGCTCTGCTTATAAATTTAGTATATTTCTATTTTAAGTACTTCAATTATCTGAATTATCAAAACCCCAGTATAGACTTACATAGCTTTTATATATTTAGTACATTAAATTTAAAGGCACAGTAACACTAAAGTTCTCTGGAATGATACAGTATTGTCCATGAGTTTAGTAAGATTTCATTTTAAAAACTCAGGTCTAAATTAAGTGGCCAATCTTGCTAAACCAAGGAATGTTCAGGATGCAGGAATTTCAGTTTAATTTGATTTTTAAATTTAAACATTTGTAATTTAATTTTTTAATTTACAAATTTAAATTGAAGTTCCAAGACTGTCATTCCTAATAGGCCAAGTACATAAAATAACAAATACGAGTGTTTTTTTCTTAACCGCTAAATAGTAATACTTTAATGTTAATCATTGTAATCTTTTCTTTAGTAATTCTGAATCTTCCCAGGGTTAATAGATTCTCAACCACTAAAGAAAGCCTGTTACCGTCCCAGGTAATTTAGGTTACTTGTAAACAGATTTTGGCCTGGATGGGAACTGGATTTTTTTTTAGAGACCCTGATGAGTCTCATTGAATCTTGTCTTATGGTTGAAATCTCATGGGCCCATTGTACAGGTGAGCTCAATATCACTAATTGTCAGGGAAATGCAAATAAAAACCACAATGAGCTATCACTTCCCATCCATTGGGTTGGCCACTATCACAAACAAACAAAAAAATAACAAGGGTTGGCAAGAATGTGGAGAAATTGGAACACTTGTGCACTATTGGTGGAAATGGGGAAGGGTGCAGCCACTATGGAAAACAGTATGGCAGTTCTTTAAAAAATCACAAATAGAATTATTATGTGACACAGCAATTTTACTTCTGGGTATATACACCAAAGAATTGAAAGCAAGTTCTCTCAGAGATATTTGAACACCCATGTTCATGGCAACATTATTCATAATACCCAAATGGTGGAGGTAACCTATGTGTCCGTGGATGGATGCACAAACAAAATGGATGGATGGGCCGAAAACAATGTGTGTGGAATACACATACAATGGAATAGTATTCAACCTCAAAAAGGAAAAGAATTCTGACACCTGTTACAACGTGGATGAATCTTGGGGACATTATGCTAGGTGGAATAAGCCAGTCACAAAAAGACAAATATCATATGATTCTATTTATATGAGGTAGCTAGAGTGGTCAAACTCGTAGAGACAAACAGTAGAATGGGTGGTTTCCAGGAGCTGGGAGTAAAGGGAATGGGGAATTGCCATTTAATTGGTATTAAGTTTTGGTTTTGCAAGATGAAGAGAATTCTGAAGACTGGTTGAGTAACAGTGTAAATGTACAGAAGATTACTGAACTGAAAAGTGGTTACTCTGGTAAATCTTATGTTGTGTGTGCTTTAAATTACATTTTTTAAAAAAAAGTTAAATTTGTCTCTCTTTTTTTTTTTCATTTTATTTAAAGCCAAGTTAGTTAACATATAGTGTAATAATGATTTCAGGAGTGGAATTTAGTGATTCATCACTTACATGTAACACCCAGTGCTCGTCTCAATAAGTGCCCTTCTTAATGGCCAACACCCATTTAGCCCATCCCCCCACCCAACACCCTTCCAGCAACCTTCAATTTGTTCTCTGTATTTAAGAGTCTCTTATAGTTTGCCTCACTCTATGTTTTCATCTTATTTTTCCTTCCTTTCCCCTGTGTTCATCTGTTTTGTTTCTTAAATTCCACATATGAGTGAAATCATATGATATTTATCTTTCTCTGCCTGACTTATTTTGCTTCAGCATAATACATTCCAGTTCCATCCATGTTGTTGCAAATGGCAAGATTTCATTCTTTTTAACTGCCAAATAATATTCCATTGCCTATATATAGACCACATCTTCTTTATCCATTGATCAGTTGATGGACATTTGGGCTTTTTCCATACTTTGCCTATTGTTGATAGTGCTAATATAAACATGGGGTTGCATGTGCCCCTTTGAATCAGCATTTTTGTATCCTTTGGATAAATACCTAGTAGTGCAATTGCTGGGTCATAGAGTATCTCTATTTTCAATTTTTGAGGAACCTCCATACTGTTCTCCAGAGTGCCTATACCAGTTTGCATTCCCATCAGCAGTGCAAGAGGGTTCCTCTTTCTCTGCATCCGGGCTAACATCTATTGTTTAATGACTTCTTAATTTCAGCCATTCTGACAGGTGGGAGGTGCTATCTCATTGTGGTTTTGATTTGTACTTCCCTGATGAGGAGTGATGTTCAACATCTTTTCATGTGTTTGTTGGCCATTTGGACATCTTCTTTGGAAAAGTGTCTATTCATGTCTTTTGCCTATTTCTTCATTGGATTATTTGTTTTTTGGGTGTTGAGTTTGAAAAAGTTTTTTTTTTTTAATAGATTTTGGATAAATGTGTTTTTAATTATGTTAAGAATCAAAACTTTTCAACAATGAGGGGCGCCTGGGTGCAGTTGGCTGAGCGTCTGACTCTTGGTGTCGGCTGGGGTCATGATCTTGCAGTTCGTGGGTTCGAGCCCCTGGTCGGGCTCTGCGCTGATGACACAGAGCCTGCTTGGGATTCTCTGTCTCCCTCTCTCTCTGCCCTCTCCCTCCCTCCCTCCCCCCCCCCTCTCAAAATAAAAAAAAAAAAAAAGCTTAAATATTTTTTTCGGTAATGAGAAGCATAGAGGCAGATGTATGGAAATAAGAGCCTGCACATGCTGCTGGTGGAAAGGTGAAATGATGCAACCACTTTGGAAAACAAATGATTAATCGCAGAGTTACTATCTGAGGATTTGCCAGTAGCAACTTCCAAAACTGAAAAACAAAGAGACGTAAGACTGAGAAAAAAAGGACCGGAATATTCAAGGGCTGTGTGACATGTACAAAAGATGTAATATCCTCATAATGGGACTACCAGAAGGAGAAGGAAGAAAGTCACAGGGGCAATTTTGGAAGCAATAGTGCCTGTGAATTTCCCCCAAATTAATGTCAGATACCAAAACGGAGATCCAGGAAACTCAGAGAATATCAAGCAGGATACATATGGAAAATGCTACATTTGGACACAGCAGATTCTAAGTGCGGAAAGCCAAAGACAAAGGGAAAAATCTTGAGAGAAGCCAGAAGAAAAATCAATGGAACACCCATGACACGTGCCACAACAGGGATGAACCTTGACAACAACACACTGAGTGGAAGAAGTTAGTCACAAAAGGCCACCTATCATATGATGCTACTCATATGAAAGTCCAGAACAGGACAAATTTATAAAGACAGAAAGTAGATTAGCGGTTGCTTAGGGCTGGGGGAGACTGATGGGGGATAGAGGGCTGACAGCTGAGGGCACAAGGTTTCTTTCTGAAGTGTTGAAAATGTTCTAAACTCGACTGTGGTGATGGTTGCACCGCATATATCTGAATTGAACATTCTAAAATTTTTTTAAATGTTTTTCTTTATTTTTGAGACAGAGAGAGACAGAGCATGAGCAGGGGAGGAGCAGAGAGAGAGGGAGACACAGAATCCGAAGCAGGCTCCAGGCTCTGAGCTGTCAGCACAGAGCCTGATGCGGGGCTCGAACTCACGGACTGCGAGATCATGACCTGAGCTGAAGTCAGACGCTTCACCGACTGAGCCACCCAGGTGCCCCTGAATTGAACATTCTAGATGGATGAATTGTATCATCAGGGAATTACATGTCAATAAGGCTGTGAACATGGTTTTGTGAAATGTATAGACTACTCTACTGCTGACTGATATGGTAAGACAACTATTATTCCTCAGGTGCTTTTTTGTGGCCAAAGGATAATTTACAAATAATGCTAATTCTTTGAATCACCAATTTTCCAAACTTACAAAATTCACCAGAATTATTTCAAATTTGATTATGTTGCCTATCATGAAGTTTGCATAAATTAGTAATGCAGGGGATGATTTTCATACCTTGAATAGGTATGTTAAATTTGTCAGAAGCTAGACATCACATGACAATTTAATCTCGTGTGTATACTTAATATTCAGAAAAGGAACCACAATTTCCAGGAATTCATAGTAAAGCAATAATAAATGAATATATGTGACCATAGGATTTATGACTTTTAATTCATATAGAAATTTTGTAGTATATACTGTTATGGGCTGAATTATATCCCTACCAAACTCATAGGGTGAAGCCCTAATCCCCCAGTGGGATTGTATTTGGAGGTGGGACCTCTAAGGAAGTAATTAAGGTTAAATAAGGTCAAAAGGAAGGGACTTGAATCTGATAGGACTAGTGTCCTTAGAAGAAGAGGAAGAGATCCCAGGAGTGTTTGCACAGAGGAAAAGCCATGTGAAGACACAGTGAGAAGAGACCGGAAAGATCTCACCAGAAGCCAACCCTACCAACACTTTATCTTCAATTTCCAGCCCCAGGACCAAGAGAAAATACATTTTTGTTGTTTAAGACACCCAGTCTGTGCTGTTCTGTGACGGCAGTCCAAGCAGAATGATACAACACAAATTTTTAAAAATTATTCTGATGCTTGGGGCATCTGGGTGGCTCAGTCGGTTGAGCGTCTGACTTTGGCTCAGGTCATGATCTTGCGGTTCACAAGTTTGAGCCCTGTGTCCGGCTCTGTGCCATCAGCACAGAGCGTGGAGTCTGCTTCGGATTCTGTGTCTCCCTCTCTCGCTGCCTCTCCCGTGCTCATGCTCTGTCTCTCTCAAAAATGAATAGCCACTAAAAAGAAAAAAAAAAAAAAAACTATTCTGATACCTGATTCTATTTTGAGAAATCTTTTAGCCCTTTTTAGGATTATTTCACCATTTTCCCAAGTCACGTGGCCACTTCGATGTTCTGTTTTTACCTAGTGGAAGCCAAAATTTAATAGGCAATGGGGTGGCCCCCTGTACCTTCATAATTATTTTTATATTTGTTTTTCTTTTTCTTTTTCCATCTTTTAGCATTCTTTAAGGACTGGCTACCACTTTACTCTTTCTTGGATAGTTCTTTATCTATGGCTAATGTAGTTCAAATTCGTAGTTTGAATTTCTACTAGCACATAGGAATTCCTTCTTGGCATATCTTTACTTCTGCACATGGATGTGCTGTCCAAAGAACATAGCAAGATTTCAATAAATCATGTAACAAAATGATGAAGAGTTTATCCAAGTTTTTGGATTTAGTTTGGTTTTAGTTTTGCCGTATTCCTTTTGCCCCAGGCATTTACAGTGGACTTGACAGTGTGGTTCAGTTAAATGTCAAGTTCGTTGAGCACCTGAGACATTGAGCTCTTCTCAGAAGCTTAAATAAAACACACGGAAATGGTTGTATTGTATTGGTCTGATTAACTAAACAATGAACTAAGGAAAGTACAGAAAGCTGGATTGAAAATGCGTCAATAGCAAAACCTATCCCATTGCTTACAAATCGAGACGGGCCACGCACCTACATTTGTAATTTGAAATATACAAGGATAGTTTTCTTTTCTAAAGTATGGCCTATGATGTTCTGGTTTGGTTAACGACTGTAGCTGCAGAAAAACGAAAACCAAATGAAAGCTTTGAAAGGAAAAAGAAATCCCTGGGAGATCTGCAGCCGTCTCGTGCCTCAGGGTTACTGATAGTACGAGACAAAATTCACGGAAACTATTTGATTTGCAGCAAATTGCTCATTCGACAAATTGGTTTTCCAGCAAGCTGATTTTTCCCCTCTCCTTCTTTCTGAATGTGTATGCTACCAATCGCATCCATACAGAAGTTTAAGCTGTAAGGTAAACTCGTTCAGTAAACTGTGAGTCTTTATTGTGTAACATCTTCCTGGTTGAAACAGAAGCAAACAACATGTTTCTGTCAAAGGACATGATACATTTACCATCTGAGGAGAACTTCACCGTCAGAAACCTTTTTAAGCTTAACTGAGGTTACTAGTGACAAATTTAATCTCAATGGAAACATTTTTTGTGTGTGTTCTATACTAACTAGAAAGATAGCTTTATTCAGCTGGACATTTTAAAGCACTTAGTAAAACAGCTATTTGACAGGTAACATTTTTCCCTCTTGAAAACAAATTTATCTTTGTAAGGGTTTGAAGTGATAAATATACTGAACGTAAGTGAATACTTCGCAGTGGCTTCACATGGTTATCCACTGTGCACCGTTAATGCGTAATAAATAGATGTTTTAAATATTTGCCCCTCAAGGTCTCTTCTTGAACTTACACAATAAGTTAACCAAACAGTTGAAAAAAGATTTATAGTTATGAAGAGGCCTATATGTCAAGGGAAGTTTTATGATATGTTCCATAATAAATTAGCAATAAATGGATACAGGTGACTGCGGAATTTATGACCTCTAATGCTTTAATACTGCACGAAAGAAAAACTAATTATGAAGGTCTTAAAGGGTAATATAAGAATACCATCTACAAATTGTCAAATTAAGCCGTTAGTGCTAGGTTTTTGAGGTGGGTGCTTTTTAGGTGACTGGACTGGGGGCGGATGCATATATACACAAGAAAACTCAAGGCCATCGAGGAGTAGAAAAGCAAGGCTTTCCTGCAGAAATGAGAGAATTATTTCTAAAATTTCCTCTTCTGTTTAAGAAGAGTCATTCTTTCAGCATTTAGTGGCATGCAAAAAAAAAAAAAAAAAAAATTGCCTAAATTGTTAGCTTCTCCCCTGGCATTTGCTGCACATTTCCCCCCAAGTCCCATGAAGATGTTTGCATACAAGAGGTTCCAGAAAAAGTTATCGGACTGAAAAATCAAATTGAAGCTACTTGCAGGTTTTAGAGCTGTCCCTTCCATAAGGGACTTCAATCAAAGCAGTCATGGTGGGGAGGCATCTGTCCTTTCATCTTTAGTTTTTCATAAGAAAAAAGAACTCACCCTTTTATTCCTAATTTGAACCTCACCAGGAGGTAGATGAGTTTATTTCCTAGAGGGAAGAGGCTATTGTAAAAGTCGGCCTCCAAAGTGATCTTTCAGTTTCCAATCTCTCACCCTTTTAATCCATTCTCCACACTAACACCAGAATGGTCTTTATTTTTAGGGGAAAAAAATGCGATTATAGCACATCTCTACTTAAAATCCTTTGACGGGCTCCAACTGTGTAGCCCAACTCCGAAGCAAGGCGGATGGCCTTTGTGACCCAGTCCTATCCATCCTTCCAGGCTTGCTCCCTCCTGGGCCCTCCGCTCCCGTGTGTTGGGCCACTGGCCATGCCCCCCCGTGTGGCTTGCTCAACCCCCTTTCTCCTTATTCTTCCTCTTCTCTCAAGGACCAACTCAAAGGCCACTTCATGTGTCCCATCACGAACACAACCATCGTCCTGTCAGACTCCATTGCTTTCTCCTCACTTCCATGGGATTGCATCCCTTTCCTTGGATTGTGGTTAATCGTGTGGGCGTCTACCTTGCTACTAAATTGAAAATCGTGGAAGGCAGGGCCCTCTAGCAGCTGTTCATCCTGTGCATCTCAGTGTGGAGGGATAGAATAGTGCTCAGGAAGGGTTTCTTGAATGAAAGAGCTGGGGACAGTGAATTGAAGGGAGAGGCCAGGGTAGATGGGTTATGAGTCTGAGACACGGGTCAGCAGGCCTTTCTTTCTTGTGGGTAGAGTCAGGGGAGATTTCGGAGACAAATCAAGGTGGACTTTTCGTGTTTCATTGTTTGCTGCAGAGGTTCCTAGATAAAAACATAGGAAAGAATGCACATTATCTGAGTTTGAAAGATATTTATGCATGGGGAAAATGAAGAAAAAAATTATAACTATAATAATAAGGAAAATAAGGTTAGGATATTATCTTTAATTTAATTTTCTAAAAAGGCACAATGTATTGGAATTTTTTTTTAATGTTTATTTATTTTTGAGAGAGAGAGAGAGAGGGAATGCGAGTGGGAGAGGGGCAGAAAGAGACACACACAGAATCCGAAGCAGGCCCCAGGCTCTGAGCTGTCAGCACAGAGCCTGACGTGGGGCTTGAACTCATGAACCATGAGATTGCGACCTGAGCCAAAGTCAGACGCGTAACTGACTGAGCCAGCCCGTTGCCCCAAGAATTTTTAGTTTAAGACTAATCCAGGGGCAGGTTTGCTATGAATTAATGAAACTTAATGTTTGGGGGTCCTTCATTTGCCAGATCTCTCTTCTAAATAAATGTTTACTCAAACCACTCATGTCTTAGGCCCCACAAAACTTGCAACAACCCCTAAACAGGTCGAATCTGAAAGTTTCCAGTACGTTCTCCTCTGCTGATAACTTGGCCTCTGGGATTGGCTCACTTTCTTCCCAACTACTCATGCTCTTTGACTCATTGTACATGTCTTGGGTAAATCTAAGGGTAGGCAGGGCAGTAAAAGTTATTACCAGCAACTCCAAATATCGTATCAGCTCTTTGTGGCTCAAGGTGTACCCTTCAACTTCCATTCTCAGAAGACTTCATCCTTCTCCTCTGAGTTTAAAGGAATATGTTTATGATCACTCTGCTTATAAAATAAATGATTAAAAACGTATAACGTGAAGGGGTAGCCGTGGGTGTTTCTTTGCGGTAATGGAACAGTTCTGTATTGGATGGGGATGGTAGTTACATGAATCTATCCAAATGATAAATTTCATAATAGCATGCATTTTGAAAGAGTGCAGGTAAAAACTGATACAGTCTGAAAAGGGCTTGCAGTTTACTTAATTGCATTGTATCAATGTCAGTTTCATAAGGTACGATGGGTCATTGGGGAGCTTTGTCATTGGGGAAAGCTAGTGAAGGGTATATGGGAAATTTCTATGCTATTTCTACAACTTTTTGTGTTCGTCATTTATTGCAAAATATAAAGTTGAAAATACATAATGGATTACTTCTACACTTATTTGAAAAATTTTCAAGTTTGGGGCTTGGCTGGTAATACAGGTCAAAAACCATCTCTAAGACACTGCCTCAGTCCACCAACTCTGCTACCCTCCTCCCCAAAATGGAAGAACAAAACAACAAAGAACGCAGAAAAGTCTCGGTTTTCAATAGCATCTTGTTTTAATATATATTCCAGGGCAGAATAAAAAGTCCCGCTTTCTTCTGCCTTTCTCCGAGTGCCGGAAAGGTGAGCGGTAGATTTGGGGGCACGCCTGCTGTGATCCTCTTTCCCATCTATCACTAATCACAAACAAGAGGCAGGAGGCTATGTGACGGCTGGATGTGCAACACGCAGATCTTCAAAGTGGTTTAAAGAGGAAGTTTTACTCGGGTGGAAGGTTAGACTAGGTTGGTGGTTTCTAAAGCGTAAGGACTATGCTAGTACAATATGAAGATTTGCTGCTACGTGAGAAAAGTAAGGAGAAGAAAATAAACAAGCAGTTTTATATCTGATGGACCTATTTTGGGTAAGGATCAATTTTTTTTTTAATCCCAACATAATGTCCTTTGAATTTTGTTTGTGCATGTTGGACTTTATTTTTAAACCCTATTTTGCTTCTGTGCTGTGTTTTATGAAATAATGATGCTAGATAATTGTGTATTTAAAGCTCTTGGCAAAATAAAAAACGGGCGGTTCTAAGTCACCATCCCCATGTTTTTCCTTCTTATTTCACCAAATCTGTGAAATCCAACTGGATAAAATGCCTTTAACGTATTTTCAAATTCTAATCATTGTTCATTCGCGTAGCGGTTTATTCATGTCCTCGTCTTTGCAAAGCACAGTCTTCGTCATTATGGGGTTCTGCTCTCCAAAAACTAAAGGTAAGACAGGTGCAGAAATAATAATAATGCGAGGTAGAAAGTGAAAAATGCTGCGCAAAGTTTGGAAAATGAGCTGGGAATTTATTCTGACACCTATAAACCCAGGCAAAGCTGGAAAAGGTGGGAACTGAGATGTCAAGTGGCATGAAATGCACTGGCTCGACCTTTCGATAGACAGGGAGCCTCTCCTATCAAGACTGACAAGGATGAAGGCTGGAGAATGGCAAAGCCCGTCAAGCTCGAAATAAACATGCGCTAAACTTGAGTAAGTTTAGAGGGGCTCAGACATGAACCAGAATATACATCTCAGGTGGTGGGGGGGGGGGGAGGGTCCTCACCGCACAAAGGGAAATGAAATCATTTATCTCTGTACCCTTAAGCAGGTTACAATGACACTTCTTTACAAGCTAATCCTGAAAAAAAAAATATTGGCTCTAACCTTAGAATTGTTTGGTAGTAGATTTTTTTTAAGCTGAATCCTTAAAGCCAGTACATTTTTAAAAAATCAGTATCTCAATACCTGGATTTCTATAAATGATGAGCAAAAGAAAAAAGCAAAGCAACAAAGGGAAAGAGGACGCGAAAAGAAAGACAAATTGTAGAAGTTACCACTGCAAAAACTGGGGGGCAGGGGGAAGGGAGAGAAAGGTTGGTGAAGGAAGAAGCCAGAAATGCTTCCATTGAACAGAAGGCTTCATTTTTTTCACTTCTTATTGTCACTTACAACTTTGTTCACAAAACGCACAAGTAAGTATGAGTTTGAAAGGTCCAGGGTGGTGGCTGTATTTGTTTCAGTGTCTACACAGGTGAAATTCCAATCATCAGACTCATCATTAATTATGCTGACATTTTACCCCACTACTACGAGCAGGACAGTTTGTAACACTACATGTTTATTATCTTAAAGTTCCTGTGGTTCAGGAGTCTGGGCATAACTTGCCTGGGTCCACTTCCACGAGACTACCAGGCCACAATTATAGTATTGGCGGGCCTCAGTCTCATCTGAAGACTCAACTGAGGAAGAATCTACTTCCGTACTTAGAATGAGGGAGAATTCGTTTCCTGGCTCTGTATGCCAGAGGCCCTCAGTTCTTAGAGGCTGCCCCAAGTTCCCCAAAGCATGGGCTTCTCCACAGGCAGATTCATAGCACAGCAGCTATTCTTTCCAAAGGGGCATGCGAGAGACGGTATTCTTAAGGTCTGTCCACCACGGGTGCTAAAATAAACTTTTCATATTTCCAGTATATTCTATATGTCGAAAATAGACAGAACTTAGAAGGTAAAAGTGATAATGGGGCACAGTGCTTTTTAATAGAGGGTGAAACGGTTAAAGAGAGAAAAACACTCTTAAATTTTTTTTTTAATGTTTATTTTTGAGACTGAGACAGAGCATGAGTCGGGGAGGGGCAGAGAGAGAGGGAGACACAGAATCTGAAGCAGGCTCCAGGCTCTGAGCTGTCAGCACAGGACCCAATGCGGGCTCAAACCCACAAACTGTGAGATCATGACCTGAGCTGAAGTCGGATGCTTAACCGACTGAGCCACCAGGTGCCCTGAAAAAAACTTTTTTTAAAAAAATGTATTTTAATGTTTATTTTTGAGAGAGAGAGAGAGAAAGACAGAGACAGAGATGGAGCCCGAGCGGGGGAGGGACAGAGAGCGAGGGAGACACAGAATCTGCAGCAGGCTCCAGGCTCTGAGCTGTCAGCACAGAGCCCAATGTGTGGGGCTCAAATTCACGAACCGTGAGATCATGACCTGAGCCGAAGTTGGCCAGTTAACTAACTGAGCCACCCAGATGCACCTGAAAAAAACTTTTTAAAGGTACTTTTAGTACACTCAGAATAAGATTTTAGGAAATAAAATCCAAGTTTACACTTTAAAAATTAATTAAATGATAATTAAATGGAACTGAATAAATATGGTAGCTGATTTCTTGAAATGTTTACGTGTTAGCAATATTTTTACATGTTCAAACAAGATACAGAAATCTAAAAAGAAAAAAAAAGCAATGAACCAAGAGAAAATCTTTGCAACATATTTATTGGAGAATTGATATCCAAAGTACATGAAAAACTTCAACAACCCACTAAAGTAAAAGCAAACAACCCAAAAGAAAAATAGACGAATATGAATAGGCAACTCTCAAAGAATGCATATGGTAAATAAAGACATACGTGCTCAATCGTTCTTATAATTAAGTAAATAAATGATCAAAATAATAATAAAATATAAATGTTCATGCATACAATTGGAAAGATAAAAAAAAAAAAAGAAGAAGATTTGTAATCCCAAGGGCTTCCCAGGATATGAGAAAATGAGTACTCATATATTTAGTGAAAAGATAAGCTTTTTGGAAGGCAATTTACCAAAACCTATAAACTTTTTAAAAACCTTACTATTTGACCCAGCAATTTCATTTCTGGGAAACCATCCTAAAGAAACACTCCCACTTTTCAAGAAAGTAATACACAAGGATATTCATTGTTGAGGTTTATAACACTAAAATACCAGAAGTAACTTAAATGGACTATAATAAGGAGCTGAATGTGATAGATTCATGTTATGGAATTCTAGGTAGCCAATAAAAAGAAAGACTTTGATTTGTGGGTACTTCCCTTGAAAGAAAGTTCTATGACATATGGAGCGAAAAAACCTAAAGGACAGCATATAAATCATGATCTTCTGTATATAAATAAGATATGGATAGATATGTGCATATATGTGTGAAGCACGTGGAAAGGGAACTGAAAGCATGTACGTTCAGCTCTCGACCGCCCATACCTGTGAGTGAGATGTAGCAGTGGGGAGGGTGACCAGACAGATTCTCATGCTTTGTTTGTGAACTTGATTTGGTTGCCTCCTGTGCATTGAGAACAGAAATAAATGAAGTGGGGCTACCTTTTTCTTTGCCATTCTAAGTGGAAAAAACACCCCACTTGAATAATTAAAAAATAATCAATATTTTTAAAAAAACAACCACACCTAAATTTATCTCCATCCTTCCTTGCAAACTTCTGGCTGAGTCCGCTAATTTTCTGGCTTCTGATAAATAGAAGGAAGAAATGTACAATATAAGGGAAACTTCTGATATCCACCTACTGATTGACCTATCTGCCTACCTACCTAACAATGTCCCAATTCCGCTATTTATATCCTCTGCCTTTCCTAAAAAGCTTGTACTGCCCTGTTGCCGGTCCTAAAATGTACACCATCTTCCCCTCATAAGTTTTATTTTTCAAAATCCATGAAATAACTACGGTAGGATGGAAGAATAACAAGACTACAATAACAAAGCGACAAAATTAATAGAAGAATTGTATCAAAATACAGCTGGAGAATCGTGGCATCATCAGAAAAACCTTTCCTGCCTGTGGTCAATTGCCACGTAGGAAAGATTCAGTAGCTCTGTTTTCTCAGCAAAATGATAACAAGCTGCAAGAGGTTTGCCATATAATGCTGATTTATTTTGTCACAGTGAAGAATTTTTTTAACATGGCCTCGTGTCGCTTTCTGCTGATATGAGTGTTTATTGTCATAGTTGGTGCATTTTATTATGATACAAGCAACATTCTTCAAAAAGCTAACCCAACTTCTTTTCCATCAAAAAGAGCAACTTAAGAGCTTAAAAATTAAACCAAAAATGAGAAACATATGGTTTTGGGTCTTTGGATCTGATTGGGTAAATATGTATATAAATTCTACTTAGACTTGAACGCACCCTTTGCCTATTTTTACTTTATGATTACCTTAAGTCAGTGTAGTGCCTTGTAAAAATGTACCTATGCTGCAGCCATTCCATAAAATCTATGAAATAAAACACATCTCTCTGGCTCGGCGAAGTTCAGAAAATCTGGGTCTTTGCTCCTATAAATGTATCATGTTGCATTTACTGCCTAATAAAGTCTCAAAGAACAAGACTGCCCTTCTTTTCACAACTTGATCCTTTACAAATTTACAAATGTAATGCTTTAACCTATTTGAACTCGACTCTGGCTCCCTGAGGGAAGATGCTTAACCAAGTGAAAGTGTGTGTTCTCGGTTAGTTGGGCCTTGGCTAGCAGCAGCGGGTATCAGGAGGGCAGCCCCCTGCCGGAGGGGTACAGCTGGCCTCCCGGCCTCTGCTAGAGGTCTGTGGCAATGAGGTCAAAAGAAGAAGACGAAAGGAGTGGGCACTGAGAAGGCAAAAACAAGGCCCCGGTACCAGAAGGTTAGGTCACAAGGGAGGGCAAGAAGTGTTATCAAGCTGGAGGCCAACTCCCTGAAAACCAAACAGAGATAAAACCAAATAGGTGACATTCTTCAGGATTGAGGCATTCATTCCTTCCCAGCCACCAAATGCTTAGAGAAAATGTTCTCCACAGAGCTTCTGTGTCTAGACAACCTCAGCCTGAAAAGCAGTTGGGACATTCAGGTGGCGTGGTGGAGGGGCCTGCGATAAAAAGGCCGGACCCAAAGCCCACCCCCAACAAGTCATTTTAGTGTCTTTTTTTTGCGAAAAGGTTATAGTTTCAAAAGCGAAGCTCCAGGGGAGGTAAATATGTAAGGAGGGAACTATAATAACCCCGTAGGCAGTGACTTGAATGTGACCTCGTATGAAAATGGAAATTTCTTTATCAAACACTGAAATGTTTTGTCTACACAACTCAAAGCATTCTGAACGTGGAGTAGTAAACCAGTGAGTTTGTACAGGAAGCAGAGGCAGGTGGAGAAAGTAAAGGCCAAGGAAGAGAGAAGACATAAGGGGTAGGCAGACCACAGACGAAAACATTCCCTCTCAGGAGCAGGGGAACACTTCCCCCGTCACGTCAAAAGAGCCGGGCTCCGCTAGAACCTCAAAAGTCTGAAAATTATCCTCATGTAAGGTTGGATATTTTCGGAACTCCCTGGATATTTGACATCAAGACCGTTCGCCTAGTGAAATGGGCGACTCAAGCTGTTTCCTAAATAATTCAAAGAATTGCTTCAACCACACCCCCCAGATGCAACACATACATCATCTAGATACTTTCAAATCAAAGCAATTGTATCTAAAATGATTATCTAGCTTTCCATTCTGACCTGTTGGTTGAGGAACACTAGAAAAAGTCCAAATGATTTTTTTCGAGTGCAAAATGCACAGAGCCCATGTGTATGGAAGTTTTTAACTGGGCAGAGGCACCCTTCCCTGGTGGTTAAGAGCCCCCTCTAACTACCTTGTTACCTCCTCAAAGAAAAAGCCGTCCATGATCACCACCAAAATGCTGACAATAGAATCTGTCTGTTTCACTAAGCTTCAAAACCAACCACGGAAAGCACTCAATGACCACTGGCCACCTCGTGCATGTTTCCTCCATCTTTTAACAATTCAGAATCTTATGGAAAGCAAGTAATTTTCATCAAAATGGTTGTAGTTCTGGCTGTCTCTGGATGAATATGGGGCCCTCAGGAAATAACTTTTCATAAGGTCTCCAATTACTAACATTTTAATCCAGGTGAAAAATCAAGTTACATGAGTCTTTGTGGCAACCCTAAAGAATGAAAGGAGATCAACCTGAAGGTGGAGGTGAGGAGGGGCAGGTAAGGAAATACCGAAAGGCCATATTTTCCGAAGAATGTTCTCAGGGAAACGAACACCTCCTCCCCTCCCTTTTCTGTTTCCACTCCATTTCCTATGATGTAAGAGATGGGTTTCTTTTCTTTCTTCTTTTTCTTTTTTTTTTTTTTTAAAGCATCTATGGGAAGCCACCTCCATCATCCCATGAGCTGCTGTCTTAGTCCCACAAGGCAGGGGGCTGAAACAACTATCTTTGATTAACATAAGGAGAACAAAATCCACCCTAGGTCCAGCCGAAATACCAGTTGATCTTTGTTTTACCAACGTTTCTGTAGTTCTATCTTTATTTTGGATGCACTTGAGACAACATGTTTGTGTGTGTGAGTGGGAGTGTGTGTGTGTGTGTGTGTGTGTGTTTAACATTTTGAACATAAGAGAAAAGCTTTCCAGCAAAAAAATCTGTTTACAGTGGTAACGTGCAAAATCACACGTCTGTTTGATCCAGAAAGCAGTTGTTCTAGAAGATAAGACAATAGACCCATTCTGGAAGATAAGCCTGTATAACTGTAAATAGCTTACTGATTAAGCCTAGCAACTTGCTCAGCAAGATTCTCTTCAAAACCCTAGCCTTGCTTTGCCCTTACCCGGAGCCATTATGGCACAACCTGCCCCATCTCCCCCAGTGAGCTCCTACCTTACAACACTCCCTTCACAGCACCAGCTCAGACTCTCATCCCTTTCCCAATTTCTCCACTTTGAGGCATCACTGAGACTGTCCAAGTGGTATTCATTCTCATTGCAACAGATCTGATACGCTTCTCTTGGCTTGACCAGTTGTGTTTTCTGGTCGTTTTTGAAGATGTCAGTGGTTGACACATTCCTTAATAATATCTCCAGCAGGTTTCATACAGGCCATTCTGGAACTAAAACACATACCTACCTGGTCTGGCTTACAAACTTCAATTTATATCCTCTTCAAAGCACCTAGCAAGCCTTACCTCACCCCAGATGGGTGGCTCAGGGGACTTGAGCTGGGGAGGAAACTTGGCTTTCTCTTTAAATCAGGGTGGGACAAGAGGGGAGTGACATGTGGTTTGAGATGACCTTACCCTGTTTGAAGATGTAACACCTCTGGGAAAAGGAAGGATCTTCGTGGGTAACTGGTCACCAGTCAGTGGTGTGGAGAGCTGTTCTGGTTGGTTCCATATGTTTCCATGTCCACCAATATGGCAGGCCCTGTGTACATAGTGTGCATGGCTTTCTCTGAGCAGAGTTCACACCACACTGGCCCCTCTCTTACTGGTGTCCCATCCGAAGAGGATCGTCCCCTCCATCAGTTTCCTGGTGCCATAACCTTTCATGCATTTTTGCCCTGTTCTTCCTCCTCTTATAAACATTGTGTCCCTTTGTAAGGAGACACAGGAACCAATGAGAAAATGAGAATAAAACAGAATATTGTTCTGAGAATTAGACACACTTTTCAAATATGTGCCCCCTAGGCAGGGACTAGTAATCTTTCTTTCCTATTATACACAATACACTGTATTGGCAATATTACTTTTGTAATTAAGAATGAAATGTGAGAATATTGTATTAATTTAACAATTTTAAGAATATAAAGAAAGGCTCATAAACATTTGTACCGCAAGAACTAAATGACTTTGGTTTCGTCAAAATAGAAACCAATGCAAATTTGCCAACAAGTATTTTAAAATTCTAGTTCAGATCAAGAAGGAGGAAAACTTTGATGCTGGAGTGACACTCTGTTCTGGCTTCTTTGTTGTTGCCCCTTAATAAATGCTCTTCAATTTTCTTTAAAAACATGGATATTTCATTGTTGCTGTGGTTAGACGCGACTCAAGGTGTGAAATTAGTATGTGGCAACATGAAAGGGGGGTAGTTCTCTGCCTAACATCGTCCATGACATGTCTTAAACACTGCGGCCATTCGGGGGACACCCAGAAGAGCAGAGTGAGAAATACTTATAGCATATGAGTGTAATAAAAAATGTAATCATGAACAAACAATACATTAAGTTGGTAGGACACAGTTTACATTAGATCACAGGAATGGATATCAAAAATATAGTCAATATTTTTGAAAAAACAACCAGCAGTGAAAAATTTATTTATAATACAAACCAGACACTCCAAAATAATTTGTGGTTTACTTAATTCTTACCGTTCATCCTATATTCTTTTGAATAAGCTGAAGTAAGGCACCCGAGTAACTACCTCAGCTGTTTTTAATTTTGATATTGAATTTTCAGTGAGATGAAAACTCTGGTCTATATAACAAAAAGAGATGGCATTTTTAGAAATTTGGATTTTCCCCCCTCAGTGTAGATTCCTATTAAAAAGAAATGTATTACGATAAATTACTATATTTCCAAATTGTCTCATTATTGCTGGGCAAACAATAATTGCATATAAATTCTGAATAAAGAAATATCACATTGCATTTTATGTGTTCTGCAATATGCACTCATAGAAAATCATTACAGTAACAGAACCAGCTGCATGTAATAGAAAGCAAATGATTTACAATGTTACTATGAGAAACTACTTTATTTCATATTATCATAAAAAGAGCAGAACTGAATATTTGCATGACAAACAGAAGAATCCAGGAAATTCCAAAAGCAACTCAGTTTTTTTTTTTAATAGGTATTAATGCTGGAAGGTGATTTGAAAGCCTTCTACTCTAGAGAATATTAGCAATTATAATTTGCAGTCATTATTAGGCCAACAATTGAGAAAGAAAAAATCTACAAACATTAATAGGATATAGAAAGAAATACTTGAAGTAATATGTTGTGTTTCTATCATACGACATCTGTGTTACAAGAGCTTACATTTAGTGATGTTGAACACTTCATTTCATTTAGGCTGAGAAGTAGAGTGTTTTTGTTCCTAAATGAAGCTCAATCCTGAAATTTGAGCCACACCAAAAATCTTCAATGTCTGTATTTTAATGTGTTTTGCATGCCAATCAACGTATCTGCCTATCAACAGCTCAGTCCAAGTGAATTGGCCCCGCCCACGTCCCTAATACAAGGGGGAAATCAGCTGCAGACCTCAGGGCCCTGTGCCCTCTCCTCCCACCCATCGTGTGCACAGGTGCAGGTGACATAGGCAGAGCTATGATATGGCTTGCAGAAGAAAAGTCGGGCTGGGTTGATGAGACTCCCTCTCAGCCATGAACTTAAGTCCTGGCAAAGGGGAAGGAGCATTCAGATGAGGAAGAGGTGGCAGCATGAGGCAGAGATCATCTACACAGTCCAAGGTGGGAGTGGGTAGTAGGCTACACAGCGGGAAGCCAAAAGCAGCCTGAGCCCGGAGGAGACACACATCGGTGGTGGATCACTGGTGCAATACATAAATCCCTGCCACCAAGAACGCCAACCGTCTCCAACTCCAGCTCTGATCTCCCGGACACCAAGCCCAGAACTGACTCCTAGGCTTAAATACCCATATCTCTAGTACCTCTCTCTAATTTTACTCCATATATTATCAGTGTAGTAAACAAATTAACTGGTAGGAGTCTCAGTTTGTGCAACCCCCAAAACCTATAAATTATAGATATATATACACACACATATACATATTAATTATATACCTTATACACAGTTCATAAATAATAAAATAATTGGCATATAATATGACATAATTGTATATTTTATATTTATAATATGGTATAGTATAATATATATAATAGTATATATATAGTATATATATATATAGTATAATATATATATAATATAGTATAATATATATAGCATACTATATATAATAGTATAATATGTATTATATACTATATATAGTATATATAGTATACTATATACTATACTATATGTATATACTATATGTATATACTATATGTATATATATGTATATATGTGTATGTATATATATGTATATATACTATATATGTATATACTATATGTATATGTATATATATGTATATATACTATATATGTATATACTATATGTATATGTATATATAGTATACTATATATATTATTATATATAATATATATACTATATAATATATATACTATATAATATATATACTATATAATATATATAATAATATATATAGTATACTATATATACTATATATACTATATATACTATATAATATTTATATTTTTTAATATTTTATATAATACTAAATATATGGTAGCCACATATATGTTATATGCTATATTTACATGTATAACATTGTATGTTATTATATAAAATACATATTTATGTATAAGTATATATAAAATCAGAGAGAATATATATTACCTATATAACACTGTATGTTCCAATTAGCGATCGCACTTTTCAAAGAATCAACTGGTTTGAGTTATTTAGTAAACTTTATGGTAGGAGCAGAGTATAAAACATATTTTAAACATAATTTTACAAAGGCACTAAATGAGTACAATAAACTGATTCATGTTTTCATTGCTTACTGTTGTATCTCACAGTGACTTTACACAGTCACACACCAAATGCTACAAGAGTAGGTCATCCCTCTGAACCTTGGTGTTCTTGTAGGATGTCTTTGCTTTATAAATTTGAACATTAATGGTCCCTAAAGGATGATAGATGTAAGTGGTTAACTATGTCAAGTGTTGTTAGTCGGCCAAGGAAGATGACTGAAGATTGACTCAGGCAATATGTAGGTGTAGAGTGGCCAAAGACAAAAATCTGATTGGAGCATGTTCAAGAGAAAATGGGAGAAAGAGAGAGCAAGTATGGACGAGTCTTTCAGGAAATGTTTCTTTGAAAACAGAGAAGCGGTGTGGTAGCTGGAGGGGATATAGGGTCAAATGAGTTGTTGTTTTAATATGAGCAGTATTAGAGAATATGTCTGTGGATGAGATTTGAGTCAGCAGAGAAGAAAACAATTGAGAATGCAAGAGGGAGAAGGGATATGGCAGATGCAATATTCATGTGTTCATGAGAACATATGAGAAGATGAGGCCCATTACCTGTGCTGAGGAACTGTCTTCAGATGAAAACACAGATAGGCAATCACTGTAACAGGAGAGGAGAAGGAAGGATAGTATTGGGGCACCTTCACGGACTGTATTTCCATTAATGCACCCAAAATTTGCATTAACTTTTCCAGAAGCTACACCACAATATCAATTTCAGTGGCATTTGGGTTCAACCATGGCCCTACATCTTTTCCCTGTATGCTGTTGCGAGGTTGTCCAATTCACTTGCAGGTGATTTGGAAGACCACGTTCATTAGAGACTTCACTTCAGGTTAATACATTTGTATATGTTTTACATATGTTAATACATTTTAACAGGCAGCCCTAATGTACAACCATAAGCTGATAGTAAAGGAGATCCGACGCTATCTTATAACATCGTGGAGGGGCCTCTCAAATCCATGGGTTCTGGCAGTTCCCCCACTTTTCTTGCAATGTATTATCCCTTCTAGCAAATGTAGCATTTCAGGCCACGTACTCAGGTGGTATGTAAGATGGGTAACTCCATTTCCCTGTCATTCAACTTCATCTCTATTTGGGTTCTCCCATTTCCGCTCCTGTCAAAATTCACCCAGAAAACATCCTAACTGGAGATATTCAGTCATTTCAGGTTTTACACTCAGTAAGATAAGAATTTCTGTCTCTCTATCCTTCTCCCCAGGACAGATCTGAAATTCTAAGGGCTAAACTGAAGCGGAGGCCCCAGGGGAGAAGCCAGGATGAGTCCATGGCTGTCGTGTCTATTCCCACTGGCCTGTCATGTGTCCCCCCCCATCATGGTGGGGCCCTGGTCCTTGACCCTTGTACTCCATATCTTCCAGATCTCTTGAGTTGGGCAATCATTTGATCTACCAGTGTTTTCTTAGTCATTTTCACACCTTTGTCGAGAAGATAAAATTCTCAGAGTTTATCTGGTGCTTCTGATGACAGGGAGCTCATGGAAAGCTTTCCTCCAAGCTTCTCTGTCTAGGGCGTCTCTGCCCTGCTAATCTGCTGCCACTGATGTTCCTTCAAGTCAGCATGGTGCAAGGCACTGGGGTTGGGGGGGGGTGGCTCTCGGACCTTCCTCACTTTCAAGGACCCTCCTAGGAAACGAGATTCAACTGATGACTGCCTTTGGTGCTCAAATTGGGCTGGAGGCTCTATCAACAATTTGCTCAGTTCCCATTGTCAACAAGGGGGAAAGGAAAAGGTCTTGGAGACATTTAAAAATGTGCAGCAAACTTGATCTTCTCCCCCAGTCTTTTTTTCCTTCCCCCTGACCAGTGACATCTTTGTCAGTTCAGGCTCTTTCTTCAACGGGATTCCTCCAAAATTCTTCATTTACTGTGTAAGCTTTGCTTTTTATACCTCTTCCCCTACTGGCTACTATGAAATGGGAAAAGTGAAAATGGTGGCTGCAGCAATAGTAAAGTCTGGCTCTGCCTAATGCTGCCTGAAACTGGGAGAAAGGTCACAAGGGGGACTGGGTACTATTGGGAATGAAAAACACACCAGTTATTATCAACATATTATCAACCTTACAGCCACATGAGCTTGTGAGAGTGTGTTTTTCCGAGAAGGCACTGGGCTTTTCATTCCACAGTAAAGTTTAAATTCAATCTGTCAATACAACGTAATCTATCTGTCCCACAATGGTCAACCAGGTTTGGTCCATCACATATATTTATCCACTTAGCTATCAAGTTCTTTATCCGTTGCCCTTACAAAGTTGATTGTATTCAACATAGAACTCTCTTGCTTTTAAATCTGTTCAACTCTCAATCATTTTAAGCAACTGTGGATGCCAGAAGAATGTGGGGATGCTACGAGGTGTATGTTTAATAGACACATGCCTAAAAATTACGATAAAATCTTATATTTGTAAAATTTTTCACAGTTTAACAAACTGCTTTTCCATACATTGTTGTGTTTTGTTCTCCAGCAAATGTCCAATAAAACATAATGGGGAGGTTGAGGTGGTGTGTGAGTTTTGGTCTCCTGAATGAATGAAAATCCAGTGTTTTTCTTCTCTTTTCTTTTCTTTTCTTTTCTCTTCTTTTCTTTTCTTTTCCTTTTTTTTTTTTTTTTTTTTTTTGATGTTTATTTTTAGAGAGAGAGAGAAGCAGAGAGAGCGAATCCCAAGCAGGCTCCGTGCTCCCATGGGCCTCAATCCCACAAACCGTGAGATCATGACCTGAGCCAAAATCAAGAGTCAGACACTTAACCTACTGAGCCAGCCAGGTGCCCTATGTACCCAGGATTTTTCCACAAGAGACTACGTATTGGCATTTTGCC
Source organism: Panthera onca (assembly GCF_046562875.1). Classification (NCBI taxonomy): domain Eukaryota; kingdom Metazoa; phylum Chordata; class Mammalia; order Carnivora; family Felidae; genus Panthera; species Panthera onca. Next base: position 13,343,934 of record NC_138349.1, read on the forward strand.
TTCTGATTACGGAAGTGGAAGAATGGGGTGATGTAAAAAGTGTTTTTTTTTTTTTTTCTCAATGTGTTCAGTAATACATTTCAATCCCTCTGCAGTTTATGGATGCTGAACACCACAGCCCAGGCCTGCTGCTTCACAGAAGATGCTATGAGTTGCAAAATCGATCAATTGCCTTGTGCTTTTCACTAAAGCAGCGCTAGGCTCTGAGATCTGTCAAGTGTATTTTGATAATGCTTAAAGCCAATTGAAGAACAAGCATTGGTCAAAGGGTATGAAGGATCTGGTTTCCAAGTTTCCTGCCTCATCCCCGTGTGAGCAATGCCTGAAGACGAGAATCCACCACACCGACGTCCTTCATTCTTTGCGATGAGATAGGAAACAACAATCGTTGTATTTGCGTTGACTATAGGGCTACCTCTTTGAAATCGAATGAGATTGTGATGTCATACCAGCTTCGGCATAAGGTTAGCAGTCAGCATATGTTAGCTATTGTTTTTATCAAAAGAGATAACATGCTTAAAATTAGAGCAGTCCATGGGAGTCAGAAAACACCGATTAGTCGTGCAATGTTTGTAGCTAGGTGTACCAAAGGATGTCACACTGGTGTTTTTAAATTCGTAACATTTCGATGTGAAAATCTAGTGTATTAAAATATTATCTGGTATCTGATCTGTCACTCGAGTTTCTAATTCATCCACTTATAGCGATGGAAGCTTATATTATTTAGCGAGTCCCTATTTTTCTGCGACTCGGAAATCAAATTAATTCTTAGGAAGATGTTAAAATGATTGTTTAAAACGTCATCCTTAAATTCCAAATGAAGGTTTGAAACATTACTGGGAGAATAGAAACTTTCATTTCTATTTTTGTTTGGGAACAGTGTCTGATAATGTTGGGTTTGGCTTAAGACAAGAGTAACTCAGGGTCTCCATTCACTGGTTCCTGCCTGCTGGGCTAAAAGGGCACCTGCCACAGCCCCAGATCCTTAGTTACTTGGTGAAGAGCAGCCCAGGACAAGTGTGCCGTCCAGTCTTACCTTCAGAATGAGGAAAGCAGTTGCAAAGAGAAGTGGGGTTGATCACCAACCTCCCAGCAGCAAACATCTTGTGAGTACTTCCTATGCACCAGGCCCTCCCCGAGCTGTGTCCAACCCTTCATTTAACCCTCCCAACAGCCAATTTAGGGTTGCAGACAAGCAAATCTAAATTTAGAGAGTTTACACGATTTGCCCAAAGTCACACTGGTAGTGAGTAGTCAAGGGACAAAACCTATCCCGGGACAGCCACTCAAGGGAAGCTGATGGAGTGTCTGTATCCTGGGAACTTTGGAGAAAATCTTGTCTTTGAAAACATTGCCGGCCCTTGACTCCTGGTGTGTCTAATGCACCAGACTTCATTTGTATAAAGCCAGTTTGCACCTTCATATGATGCACTTCATACTTGGATGGGACTAATTTTTTTTTTAATGTCATCATTTTTTTTAAGACCTCGGTTTACAAGAGCACGGTTATAGACACAGATTACACAGTGTAAACACCTTATCCTCCTGCGTAAGCCTGATAAACAACTACAGTAAAACAAAATGGCTCATTGGGGTGAGTCTACTGGGAAGATATTCTAGCTAATCTGAGATCCAAGTTTGGAGGTAGAAGAAATTTACAAGTTGCTATTTTACTGAGGAAGAATTTAAGTTGCTCAAGGTCGTACAAGCCATTAGCGGTTTGAACCAGATGACTTCTTCAGTTCGATGTTCCTTTCGTTATACCACTTAACTTCCTGGAAGCAGGTATTTCTTCTCGGTCTACATTTCAAGCTAAGTCCTATGCTTAATTCTGCATCATCAGGGATGATTCCAATAGCTACAAAGTGATTATGATACAGTCTCAGTAACAGTCCTGCTCTATATTATAACCTATAAATGTTCTGAAGGTGACCTAATCCAGACTGGATAAAAGATAAGCACCCAGTTCCAAGTCAAACCTATGAGATATTCAGATGGACTAAAACATTGTTCTGGATGGTGGAAAACTGCTTAGCAGAAACGGTATAAAATCTGACCCTGGAACAAGAGAGTTGGATTCATCCCTCAAATTGTTCCACCTAGTCAGCCTTTCTGTTACACACACACACACGCACACACACACACACACACACATGCACATCAAATACTTTTAAAGCCCTTTGCTTTGGTTAGCATACATTAAATAAGTATACAGGGAGAGACTACTAGATCCTTTTTATGGGAAAAAAACACAACCACTAAATGTTTTTGCCAGCTGCCCACCAGTTTAATGTCCTCCAAATGAACGTATATATCAGTTCCAGAAATATTATAATTCTAATTCCTTATTATTTGTTAAGAAATTCTCCATCTTGGATTTTAACTGAACATGAAAAAATGTCAGCATGTTGACAAAGTACAAAGATACTAAGTTTACGTAACTATGATAAATCTTACTTCCAATAATATTCAGAGTTATCCAGTGTGTGTTAACCTCTACATAAATCCATATAAGTTGCAATGTTCTAGGAGATTTCAGAAAGGCTCATGATGACACAATTGAAACTTGAAGATAAATATCTAAGTTTCACAAAACTTCTTCCCAGAACCGTAATCTTTGCTCTTCAGTAATTTTATATATATGTAAATTTATTTTATTTTGTATGTAAATATGTAGAGAGAAAAAAATCATATACAAATTAGTATGCTATATATATATATATATATATATGCTACATGATATAACTTAAAAGAATATGTTATAAATTGCACATAGTATTATATATATTAATAGCATATATAGTATAATGAGAAAGTAAATAGTATATATAAATTAATGAGTTAATAGATATTATATAGCATAGCACACATATATGTATCATTCATAATATATATTATATGTTAAATTTATTATGTAACATATAATATATAATACATAATATTATATATAGTATATATTTATATATACAATAATATACATTATATAATATAAATGTATATAACAGTTATAATACATAACATATAATATAAATATATATAACATATATTATACATAATATAAAATATATAACATATGTGTGTTATATATATATATATATATATATATATATATATATAGTAATATACTTATTAAGGGCTTTGAGAACTCTGATGATGGAAAGAAGCTCAGTGGCACAGAAAGATTATGACTTGTCAGGATTACAACTCCTTAGTTGTAGATACAGGATTAGAACACAGATCTGATGCTCAGACCCCTAGATTTTCCACACTACTATTCACAAACTCGTAATAATTTCAATGTCAGCTGTCAGAAAGAGGCACAATTATGAAAAAAAGTTCCCTGCACGTGTATACAGGAGACCTACAGGGATATCTCTGCAGCATTGTTTATGATAGTAAAAAATTGGAAACAATTGAAACATTGTTCAGAAAGAAAAGAGCAAATGAGACTTATTCATCTTGCCCAACACCATATAACAGTTAAAGTACATGAATTCACACTCCGTGCATTAACATGGGTAAATTTTTTAAAAATTTTTTAATGTTTATTTATCTTTGAGACAGAAAGAGAGCATGAGCAGAGGAAGAGAGAGTGAGAGAGGGAGACACAGAATCCAAAGCAGGCTCCAGGCTCTGAGCTGTCAGCACAGAGCCCGAAGCGGGGCTCGAACTCACAGAGTGTGAGAGCATGACCTGAGCTGAAGTCGGACGCCCAACTGACTGAGCCACCCAGCTGCCCCAACATGGGTAAAATTTGTTGAGGGAACAAAAATCACACAACATTAATAGTATGATAGCATGAGGAGGAAATTAAAAGACATCCACACAAAACTTTCTGACGTGTAAATATCTATTCTGGTCCATAAATTCTTGTCCCCCTCAGTCTGCATGTCTTTGTAGCTTGAAAAAGTTGTAAAGAATATCAATAGAACTTATGTTTATGACTACAAGTGAAAAGTTTAAGTCTTTCCAAAACCACTTATATGTAATTTCTTACAAATCCTGGGCTGTTAGTGTCAATTTCCTCATGTAGAGTCTGTTAATAAAAGTTGTATTTACTTCCTTTCTGTGATGATCATTTTCATTTGGGAGACAGACTCTCCAGACATTTTGAAGATTTTTTTTTCTTTTGAATTAGAGGATCCTTTATGAATAAGTTACATAGAAAGGGAATCTGCTTTAGTGTGTTGACTGAATTCAATTAGAAAATTAAAATGCAATTTGCTTCTTTGTGTTGTGGACGTACTACTTAGAATTATTAAATATTATAGAATGCTTTAGTGATTCCTATTATAGACTCTTATTTTACAGATGAAGAAACAGAGGTCCAAGGAAGGAAAATTACTTCCCTAAAGATATGTAGCTAGTAATAGGCAGACTGGGGATTAAGACCCAAGTTGCTGACTAGAGCTCTTTATGTTATACACCCCACTGCTTCTCGTGCACTATATGCTGAACCCATATACTGCCCAATCCCAGAAGACAAATCCACCAATCCAGCGATGAAAACAGTCATCAACACCTCCCAATAGTAGTTTATTGTGATTATGATTGTAAATCAGCTTGCCAAATACTCTTTTATTTTTTGACTGATTATGTGAAAATTAATCTATGTATATATCTTCAACGTGATTCTGGAATTTTGCCATATGTATATATGTACAAGTTATCTATATATTTGAAGTGCATGTGCGTGCGTGGGTTGTGTGTGTGTGTGTGTGTGTGTGTGTGTGTGTATCCGAAGTCTGAAGATTGTAATGATACTTTGGAAAAGCTTCTTGCTGCCCTTATGTCTCTGAACCTCCAACTGAAAAATAATTAACATCTGTTACATTATGTATATGGGAATGACCTAGTGGGTTATTTAAACACTAAGAGCATTGTAATTGTCCTACAATAGATTTGCAAGTTGCAAGTTTAGAGATGCTGCTGCCCAAAGGGAAGAGTCTTTCACAGTGCTTGGAACAAGTCTCCCTATGGGGCGTTACTTAAAGGTGCAGCACTTAGTAAATATTTTAAACTGGAATCTTCCACTATTGGAGAATAAATATTGACTTTACTTTCCGGTCAAATTTTTCCTAATCATTGCAACTGGCTTTGTAACAGTTTAAAATGAGAAATTTCAGCATTTTACTCCTTTAAGCTGTGTTATTTTCCCAAGCCCTGGTGTTTGGTTTCCCAATACTAAATATTTCTGCACATATCATTAGTCATAGGATAATAAAAACAAGTGACTCTGTTCAACTCTGGTATGTTGTCTTTATGTATGTAATCCTTCTTCCTTTTTTAAAAAAAATTAATAGTTTTATTTATTTTTGAGAGAGAGAGTGAGCACAAGTGCGGGAGGGGCAGAGAGAGAGGGGGAGACACAGAATCTGAAGCAGGCTCCAGGCTCCGAGCTGTCAGCACAGAGCCTGATGCAGGGCTCTAACCCATGAACCATGTAATCGTGACCTGAGCAAAACTCCGAAGCTCAACGACTGAGCCACCTAGGCACCGCTCCTTCTTCCCCTCTTAAATTACCTTCCATGTGTATCTTAAAATTAGTAAGAGATGTTTAAAACTGTCAGACAATAAACATTTTGCAGAACCACTTTGATCCCGGATCTTATATAATTGCCGTTATTTTTCACTGTGAGCCAACCACACATTCGATCCAACGGACAAGTTTTTACTCTCTTAGTAAACAATTGAGAAATGTCTTACAGGCAATCACTTCACTTTTACAATGTAATTCTGGCTTCTTTTTAGCTCATTTTTGTTGCTGTTGTTTATTTGCTTTCCCTGGGGCAAAAATATGCTACTTTCTTATTCTGGCTTACGATCATTAGGTCGTAACTTCTGATCTTGCCAGATAGTAAATCTAAACAATTTTGGCCCTAGCTAGGTTTGGGGAAAACTCAAAAGAAATTTCGGTGCCACAGGAAGAGACGTTAGTAATTCCAGTTGTTTCGCTCTTGCCTTTAGAGTATTCCTTGAATTGTGTTGGAGTCTGTGGTTGTGTCGTTGTGAACTATGGCTGCTAACTCCTACCCTGGAGATGGCTGTATTTCAGAGATGAGTGAATTGATACTTGTAAACAAGTTGATAATCGTTAATAAAGCTTACCAAACAATTTAAGCTCTTTAGAAACACACATCCACTATTATAATTAATTGCCCATTGTTTATTTAATTACAGCCTTTAATAGAGGCATGAAGGCGTCTAAAAATGCAACTTACACAAAATCGGAACTTACATTTGTTTTCACGATGCGTATTTTGTTTCCGTGAGTTTCAGGTGTCAAATGATTTCTCCCCGGAGATCCTGGTTGAAATTCCACCATTGACTATTCAGTGCACTCTTTAAAAATCATTAAGAATATTTTTCTTTAACGTTGACAATGGCCCACTCTGGGATCCAGCTGCTATATTCACAGTATGATGGTGATTTTGTTTTATTTTCCACACATGGCCTTTTCATACACTGTGTCTCAGAGATGGAAAATTCTCTTTAAAAAAAAGAAACCCCACTTTTATAGCATGCTTTCTTTAGAATGCCCTAAAACCAGGTCTTTTCTTTCTAGATGGTGTCCAGCTCAGGATTATTCAAGATTCATCTATAGTTTATTCCCCTGAAGATTTTGGTGGCAAATCCATCCAGTGTCTCTTTTTGGAGTGCCTACTTCATGCAGAACTCACACCAGTCACTGTGTGTAAGCAGAACTAAAAAACTGGGAGTTTCCAATAGATGAGAGGAAATCTATAGACACTAGCAAGTGCCAGTGGGTCCCTGAAAGAATGTGCTAGAATCTGGGTAGTCTTTGAGATTTGTGGGGTCGTCCTTTAGAATTAGGACAATATCTTCTTTCTTCAAGATTAAAATAATGTATAAGGTCATCCCCTCCCTAACTAAAGTTTTTCATTGGCTGCTCTGGTGGTGGTACAAATATATTAGGCCTTCACACGCCTCCATTCAAAAAACGTTTAATGAAAAGACCTTGTTTGTTAGTTTTAAGTGCTGCAGCTAGTATCCTGTAAATATGGGGCACTGAGGAATATGGACGACATCATGTCCTCAAATGGAAAAGTTGTAAACCTTGCCTAAAAATAATAAACACAATACCTTACTTTTACAGCCATTTTATTTTATTTTATTTTTATGTGTATTCACTTTGAGAGAGAGAGAGCCAGCATGTGTGAGTGAGCAGGGGAGGGGCAGAGAGAGGGGGAGAGAGAATCGCAAGCAGGCTCCTTGCTGTCCGTGCCAGGGGCTTGATCTCACAAACCACGAGATCATGACCTGAGCCAAAATCAAGAGTCAGAAGCTTAACCGACTGAGCCAACCAGGCGCCCCGTTTTACAGCCATTTTAAGTCGGAAAAGTACATGCACATCTATCATATTGCTTGGGTCTCAAAAGTAGTCCTATAAAGGGAGAAAAGGCAGTAAGTCATTCAACAGGGCAAGTACATACTGAATGTCAGCCACTGTGGAGGGATGATCCACGATACACACAAGGCAGTTCAAAGAATTTAGACTTTCCTTGGGAAGGTAAAACAGGAGCAGAAAGAAATACCATAAAGGTAGTATATGCAGGTCTCTTGTCATTGAGAAATTGAGGGGCAAAGGAGACTCGGTGCCACACTATGCTAGGAAACGTACATTATCTCAGAATACTCCTCCAAACTATTTTATTCACAATCAAATCAAATCAAAACCTATCTACAATCCAACAGCCACTTTATCTACAAGTTACGGACAACGAGTCGGAGGCTCCCAGAATCTCAGTTCCTTGCCTCAGGAGGCTAAGTGCCCATCACGAGCACTATACTGAATTTCTGGCAGAGGCAGAGCGTCAAGGAAGGCTCCCGGCTGGTCAGCCATCATCCATACTTTCCCCACCAGATCAGGCTAGTCCAGAAAAAGCTCAGCATTAACAGATCCCCATTTTCTTCTCTTAAAAAAACCCCTTCCATTCCAGCAGCACTGGTGTCCATTCGGTTTTGCCCTAAGACGCAGGTAAGGCCATAGTCTGTAGCCCTTGGTGAAGGAGAATCCTCTCTGGGTTTGGCTTCCGAAGTAGGATAGTCTAGCAGACTGTGCCCACGAGGTGTCCTTTTGACGTTGAACCCATACAGTGGCCAGCGGTCTTAGACACGGTCTTCTCACCCTTGAAGAAACTGGAGCTCAGGGCGGGGAAATGACTTGTCCAAGGTCACACAGGCTGATGGTAGCAGACATGGGTGTAAAACCAGGTCTTTTGACTGCAGCCCAGTGTCTCTCACGATCTTTATTAAATTCCTGTGCCGGTTTTGGAATCTTTTATCGGCTGCCCTCTCTTCTTCCACTGAGGTGGAGGGTGGGGGATGCGTTTCCAGTGAATTTGAGAAGAGTGGATAAGGGGTTGGGGAAAAGTGTGTTTTCGGTCAAGGAAGAGGGCCCATGCATCCCACCACCATTTATCTAAGGTCCGCTCGGTGCCGAGCGCCAGGCATCAGGCTACCCCCAAGACGGTTCCCAAAGATTAAAACTGGGTCTCTTCCTAGATCGGGCTTGCCCGGGCCTTGGTTGCCACCTTTCAGGAACGTTCCCTGGCTTCCCCAGCCGCCCCGTGCAGGTGCCCGCGTCCCCAGAGCCCAACGCCATGCCAGGCCGCAGCAGCGGGCGCGAAACCCAGGAGGAGCACTCAGCACTGGGAGAGGAGCTCGCGCCGCGCGCCCCCGGTCGCCACGGCAACCAGGGAGGCGCTGACCCTTGACCCCGCGGCCCCGCCCGGCCCCGCCCCGTCGCGTTCCCGAGATCAACATGGAGAAGGCCAACCCGGAAGTGCCGCCGCCGCCGCCACCACCGCCGTCGCCGCCCGCGGGGTGTTAGCAGCAGCCGGCCCGGCGAGGCCGAGCCCCGTGCCCGCCGCCCTGCAGCCCTCGGCCCGCCGGCGCCGGGGCGGCCGCGTGCCCCGTCCCCCGTCCCGCTCCACAGCCAGGCGACCCGCCCCCGCCCGAGAGGAGGAGCCGAGGCGAGGGGGAGGAGGAGGGAGGAGGAGGAGGAGGAGGAGGGAGAGGGAGAGGGAGAGGTTTGCGAGAGGGAGCCAGGCCGCGCGAGCCGCCGGCGGTTCGTATTACCGGGGTCGGAAGGAGGAGCCGGGCCGGGCCCGCCGGCCTGCGCTGGCGGGCGGGGGGTGCGGAGGAGGCGGGGGCGGCCCGGCCGCGAGCAGGCAGGCGGGGTGGGGGGGGGGGTGGGGCCGGGGGCTGCGAGTTGGGGCGGGCGAGCTCTAGTCGGCCGGGCCGGGGGCGCCCTCCCACCCCCGCAGCCCTCCGCGGGGCCCCGGCGGCCAGGCCTCACCTGCCCGCAGGCCCGGGAGCCGCCCGCCCCCGCCTCCGCCGCCGCCGCCCAGGGCCCGTCCCCGCGGCCGGCGGCGCGTGAAGGTGCGGGGTCCTCGCGGAGGCCTGGGCGGCGCGGCCTGGGGATGGTGGGCCCCTGCGCTTCTGCGGCGGCGAGGGCACCTCCAGAGCAGCCGTGCCCCGGGGCTGCCCCAGCAAGGCGCTTGACAGTGAGCCCTGGCGAAGTTGGGCAGCTGTGAGGCTGCCCGTCGCCGTTAAGTGCCCTTAGGATGCAGCGATTAAGGAATTAGGCTCTCCCTCCGGGAGGGGCACCGCCTGCGCTTGAGAACCCGGTGCAGAGAAAAAGGACAGAATGATGCTGTCCGAGCAAGCCCAAAAGTGGTTTCCTACCCACGTGCAGGTCACAGTGCTCCAAGCCAAAGATCTGAAGCCCAAAGGCAAAAGTGGCACCAATGACACATACACTATAATTCAGCTGGGCAAGGAAAAGTACTCCACCTCTGTAGCCGAGAAAACCCTTGAGCCAGTCTGGAAGGAAGAGGCCTCTTTTGAGCTACCTGGGTTGCTAATGCAGGGGAATCCAGAGAAATACATTCTTTTCCTCATAGTTATGCACAGGTCCCTGGTGGGTCTGGATAAATTTTTAGGGCAGGTGGCAATCAATCTCAATGACATCTTTGAGGACAAACAAAGAAGGAAAACAGAGTAAGTTATATAATTTATTTTGAATTTGGGGGGAGATGATATCTTATTTATGGATTTTCTGTTCTTGGAAATTATTTGTGTAACTGGGGCGTTGGTTTTTGGACTGAAATATGACCTAGTTTTGGGCACCACATTTGCACACATCTGAAGTCGAAGTAGCCCTTGTGAAGAAATATTTTTTAAATGGAGTCGTTAAGGATCCATTACTCTCATTTTGCGTTTAAGGGAAACATCTTAAATAATTGAATATTTTGCATTGAATTGTAAGTAAATTGACATTGTTTCGCTACTCCTAGGAGGACTGGATCCCAGTGTTGACCAACTAAAACTTCATGTATGTGTAAATTGTTATAATCATTAAACATTACAATTTTCCAGGAATTGGAACATCAGAAAATTAAGTCTTCCAATATCAGGTCACATACTGAACTCTGTCGGAAGATAAATTACCAAATTTAGAGCTCAGTATTTCATTGCAGCTTTATAAACTTGGCCTTTATTTTAGCTCAACCATCTTTCAGGGTCAGTACAGCTTGATGGAGTCTAAAGCCGTTACAAGAAAAAAAAATGAAAACTATGTACAAATATTCTCAACCTTCAATAGACACTAACATTTTTCTTTGAATTTACAACGTATTGGAGGGAGTGTATTACTTCGGAATTAGTTCTGTAAAGTCGGCATGTTTAGACTACGTGGAATGTTCTCAGATTGGAGACAAGGGTTCAGTTCTGATGAAGTGATTTGATGACCTTTTCAATACAAACATGACCTTTTACCTGTGACTTTCAAGCTTAGAGTAGATACGTTCTCATTTAAAAAAAGGATAATATAATTTAACACTGGGTGTTATGTCTCAAGTCGAAAAATAGTAAATTTCCAGAGATAGGTGTACTCACCCTTTCTTAAGCCTATAATTATTCTGGTCTGAGAGACCCTTAAGATTAATGGAATTAATGAGAGAAAAATATAGGTTGACTTTATAACAGGACTTCAAGTTTCCGAAGCAGCTTTGGTGTTTCAGTCATAACTGAAATTTATTTGCCCTTTTAAAAACTTTTTATAAGCATAACTTTCTTGAGGTTCATGTTAATTTCTTATATTTTTAGAACAACCGTGTCTTACTATTTTCTGTACATATCTTCCTGCAGGCTTCTCCTGGTTGCAATTTTTATTTTTATTAAAAAATGTCTTTTAAATCGGAACTGTATGTAAGATTTAATATACGCAGGGTAAAAGGGTAGAGGGATAAGTACTGGGAGTGCATGAGGGAAAATGGTAAACATTTAAGCTCACCGAAAGATAACAGTATTTTAAGAAAAAGAGAAAGGGCTTAAAAACTGTAAAGTTGAATATATATCAGTGATGTTGATATAACTGTTTGATACCTACAAAGTGGTGTTCAGTTTCCCCTGAGGAGTTCTTCATCAAATTTAAACTGAAAAAAAAGTGGATAATTAGCAAATAATTTGTTTCAAATCACCAACTTTGGATGACACTCACTCTATAATATTTAAAGTGCTTTGAATGTAAACTTTTAAGTATATTTTAACTTGAAATACTGTGCTGCACTTTTGCCACTTTTTAGGTTATCGAATGATGTATTTCAGGCCTTCTCTCCAATATAAGTTTTCTGAGCGAAAGTAGGCCCAACTGTGAATTCGGAAACTCAGAGGATGAACTAAGCTTTTAAAGTTCCTTCTTGTTGTACTCTTTATCTTTGTCAGCATCCGAATGACAATAAATTTGATCATAAGCAACACTCTCTTATCGTAGTCTCCCTACGGGAATTCTCTATTGGCCACTACATAAAACTGATAAGAACTTTTAGGGGGAAAACGCTTTTAAATGTTATCAACAGGGCTTGTGATGTTTATTGCATGTGAAGCGATTTTCATATGTTCTTAAATCCCATTTTCTTTGTGGATAAATGAGGACCACGTATTTGATGAGATATCTTTATTGGTAATATTTCTGGGTTTTTAATATACTTAATAGCTTCCTTTTGCAGCACAGCTGTGCACGTGGCACAGTGAGCGATGAACTTGAGCCACCGGTGTATTGCAAGAAAGATATTTAATATTCTGCACAGGGCTGAGCCTTGTCGGCCTATCCCCAAGTGCTTTTTAGAAAACCGGTATGAGTGATGAAGGCCACCAGCTGATTTAGAAGTCCCATGAAGCTGCTGGGTGTGACACTTTTTACTCTTGACGCTGAAGACTAAGTATTTACAGCTTGCCTTCCAATTGTGTCAGGATAGGGAGAGAAGTATGAAGGCTAAAACTCTTATTTTACTTATTTTTATGATTTGAAATTAAATGCCTTTTTTTTTTTTCTTTTCTTTTCTTCTCTTCTCCTGTAAGGAGAGGGAAAGGGCCTGAGCCAGAACACTTTGAGTGGGGCATGGAAAGAGAACTTCTGTATCTCCCACTTTTATGAGTGTCTGGGTTGGTTCTGGCACAAGATTTAAGGAAATAATACAATGTTTAATAATAGAATGGTAAAATCGTTCATGCTGTTATGTAATATCTATTGATTTTTTTTTTTTTTTTTTTTTTTTTTTTTTTACAGCAGAACTGGGTGATGTTGATTTTTTTTTTTTTTTTTAAATGCTCATGAAAAGTAATAACAATCAGAGTCCCTCGAGTTAGGTATGACTCAAACACATGCAGATTTTAGGACTTTTGTGTGAGTCTGCAGTGCACCTGTGTCCTGGCCTCTGGCACCCTTCCTGCCAATCTTGTCCCGTTTCTGACCACACAGCACCGATTGCTTGGGAATAGTTCCCACATGTGTGGTGGCTTTTGAACATGGGCCTGTGCCCGCTAAAAATTGAACAGAGGCCAGACGCAGTTGAAACCCGGTACTCCAGAGGTGAAAAAAATCAGCATTAATCCACTAAGCCCCAAATGATGTGTCTTCATTTTATCTTTCTGAAGCCTGGGAAAATAAGTAGTATCTCTGGAATGATTCTTGAAGGTCTCATTAAGACTTCCCCATTATATCACTTTCAAAACAAAGCAGCCGAAGTTATTTGTCATGCCTAAATTTTAAGTTTATATATTCGTTAAAAGTGCTTTGCAGTTTTCTCCTTGGGGCGGGGTGGGGGGAGGATGGAAAATATACTGTATTTACAGTTTGTATTCAGATACCGACTTGCTTGATCCTTCAAAGCTTACCTAAGTCTTTAGTGTTCCCTACCATAAAATAAAACAATGCAACACACACACGGAATTATAGCTTGGTTGTGTTAAAAATAGAATTTTAGAAAAAGCGTTCAGTAAACATTTATTGAGTGCAAGGCAAACTCTTCAAGTAGCTTACCCTTTAGCAGTAGAAAACCTGTGCTGCCTTCCTCTTTGGCTGTCACTGTCTCTTGATTAAATAGAGTGTTCTATAACATGTGACCAGCCCTGCCTTTAATGTTACTAACATATGTGGTTCATCACATAAGAAAGAGCAACTGTTTTCATGCACATGTTGTTCATCCACTTGGATGTTTTCCTTATTGAACTTTAATCTAACATTGGGAAGTTACTTACCGTTTGTGCCTCAATTTCCTCATCTGTGAAAAGTGGATGTTAAATTAGATGATGGGTTTGGCCTTATCTCTGAAATTCAGTGAGTTCCGATTACTTTTACCCTCTTCCATTTATTGGGTTATTGGTTTACTGGTTTATTTTTTTTCTCAGATTTGCTTTGATTTGTTATATACATGAAAGTCCTACATGCTTAGGTTTTTTGTTTTGTTTCTGGTATGTTTCTTGCAAAGTGTGTTTCGCTTATTTTGTATATATCCCAAGATGGTACAGAATATTTCCCTCCATCGGAAGCATTTCTCCCCTATTTAAAATGGCTTTATTATCCCAAACTGGGAATTAATAACTGGGTATAGAACCTTGTTTCATTACCAAGCTCTTCAAGTGCTAAGTTCTGTATTGTTCAGGGTTTTCTATTCCACAGAGTTTATTGCTGTCATTTCTTATTTCTAGTCCCTGTGTCTTCAGATTTCACCATTGGCCTCAAGGGCTTTTCTCAGTTTAGGGTCTCTGATTAAGGCTTTCTACTATAAAATATTTTATTTTAATAAATTGCTTGCTTTGATGCAACTAAATCTTAATTGATTGAAATGCCTCAAATTAATGACGAAAATATTTCTCTTGTGTGCCGCTTGCTAAGATGTGGCTGGTATATATGCTATGTGCTAATTTCCTCTCCTGCCTGGAAAGACCCGTGAACCAGTCTTCACTTGGTGTGTGGTAAACATAAGCTGCTTCTTGGGTATCTTCTTAGTAACAAGGAGAGAAAGTACTAATGTAAACTTCGATCAGAGTTCCTTTGTAGCTAAGAAAATCTGTTACACTTTATTAGAGCTGTATTTAAGTACTAACCTGTGTGCGGTTTATGCTTCGTTGTTAAGTAATGGGAAAACACTGTAGAAACTTTCTTCTAGGCTCGATTTTGCAAATTTTTTTCTTTTTCTTTTGGCTGTTTTCCCTATAGAATGACCACTTGTCACACTGACAACTGAAGACTTTCTCATGGATAAAAGTACTGTGAACAAAACCAAAATAAACTTTGCCTCTTATCCAGTAGCCCCCTCTTATCCACGGGGCATCCGTTCCAAGACCCCAGTGGTTGCCTAAAAGTGTGGCTAGTACCCCACCCTAGATACACTATGTTTGTCCCTATATATGCGTGCCTGTCATAAAGTTTAACTTATAAATTAGGCACAGTAAGAAATTCATAATACACCAGAACAGTCGTAACATATGCTGTAATAAGAGTAACGCGAATGGGGTCTCTCTCTTCACATCTCTTACTGTCCTGTAATCATCCTTCTTGTGATCATGTGAGATGATAAAATGCCTCCGGATTGAGACGAAGTGGGGTGAGTGATGTAGGCTTCGTGACCTAGCATGAGGCTACCGCCGACCTTCTGAGGAAGTACCAGAAGGATCATCTTCTTCCAGAACGCGGTTGACCACTGGTGACAAGCCGTGGAAAGTGAAACCGCGGATAAGGGGGACTCCTGTAACGTCATTTGACAGCGGGCAGTGCAATTCGGCGAACTGACTAAAAGCAGAAGATTTGGCCCCAATTAAGAGAATTTTTATTTGCTATTGTTACGGTGGCAATAGCAAATGAAGCAAGTCCATTCTAACAAGAAGCATTTAGGCTTTCTCTTTTCTTCAAAACCCTTACAAGAGTTATTACTAATTGTCACTTCCTACGTTTTACACATTTTTCAGATTTTATTCAGGAGAAGGCTTTGACCCACTTCATGTGAATCTAAATTCACCTCACATGTAATTTTCATGATTAGCAAACTCCAGTGCAGTGGTCTCCAGTATCAACAACATTCTTTTAGTAGTTTTTAGAGAAGAAATATTTGGGGGTGGGGGCTAAATGTGTATTTGTTAAAAAATGGGATCCTTTATCATTTTACAGTGCTCAAAAGTAGTTTGTATTGATGAATTCTTTCAGTAGTCTTTACCTCAGTGTCTTTTAACCTTAAACAGTGTTCTTGGGCCACTAGCAACATTTACGTCAGATGGACACATAATCACTGTCATGCTTAGAGTGCCTTGATTTGTAAGAATAGCTTAGCCTGAAAAGCTATTTGTACATAACAAGCACATATCCTCTCTTTGTTACATGTTACAACCCAGTTTTTTTTTTTTTTCCTTCTCTTTAAGGTGGTTTAGATTAGAATCCAAACAAGGAAAAAGAGCCAAAAACAGGGGTGAGATAAAGGTCAATATTCAATTCATGAGGAACAATATGACAGCAAGTATGTTTGATTTATCAATGAAGGACAAAACAAGGTCTCCTTTTGCAAAATTAAAAGATAAGATGAAAGGTAGAAAAAACGATGGGACATTTTCTGATACGTCTTCTGCCATCATTCCAAGTTCTCACGTGCCCGATGCCAGTACTGAATTTTCAAGTGGTGAAATGCAGATGAAATCCAAACCAA
The DNA here is from genome assembly GCF_046562875.1 of Panthera onca. Lineage (NCBI taxonomy): Eukaryota > Metazoa > Chordata > Mammalia > Carnivora > Felidae > Panthera > Panthera onca. The sequence goes on from NC_138349.1 coordinate 13,359,938, forward strand.
AAAAGCCTTTCCTTTTGGGTCCTCAGCGACTCTCTTCAGCACATTCGATGTCTGATCTGACTGGGACCCACATATCTTCTGAGAAGCTGAAGTCTGGCACCGCTGGTCAGACACATCTTCTTGGACGCCAGGTAGATTCCTTCGGAGCGGTTCCGGAAAGTGGTAAGTGACACTTTCTAATCGTAGCCTCAGTGATCTGAACTACCCTTTTAATTTTCAGAGTTTCACTTAGAAAATTAGAAAATTAAAAATTGCAACGTCTTGATAGTTTTCAAGTTTAGTTATCAAATCTTTGTTGAGTGCTGACTATCCTCAAAATTGATGTTTATTAAAGGCAGAACTTGTCTGCATTCAGCATTGTGGTTATGTTAAGTGATAACAAAAATAAGTCCCAGTTGCTTTTCATAGCCTGGATTCTCTCTCTCTCTCTCTCTCTCTCTCTCTCTCTCTTTTTTTTTCTTAATTGCTGTTTCTTCAGTCTCGGAAGCCTGAGACGTAAATGGATATTCCATTTAATCAGAAAGTTCCTAGAAGAAAAACCTTGCGTGTGCAGGAGTAGGAAAGTATATTTAATGCTAATGATGAAAAACGTCTTTGAGAATTTATAGCACCATCATGCCCACCAGAACCTCTGGTTTTGACATTATAGTGTGTTTATATTATTGTTTCTTTCTGAGCTGAGTAAATTACTGACTGTCTAGCAATATGCTAATTATTAATAGCCTGCCTACTTCAGACTGCTATACTTTAGCATTTTAAGATTGTTTTCCTTGATTATTTTAAAGGTTAATATCTTTAAATAGCTAATTGCTCTCATTCTAAAAGCAGCAGTGTGCACACAGAATCTGTCAAGTTGCATGATGCGATGTGTCACTGATTATGTACTAACTACAAAATTGTTTGCAGGAAGTCTCAAATCTCCACACAGAAGAACATTAAGCTTTGATACTTCTAAAATGAACCAACCTGACAGCAGTGTGGATGAAGGTGACTCGTCTTTCGGAAGACAAAATGACCCATTTACAAATGTGACTGCTTCATTACCCCAAAAATTTGCAACACTGCCAAGAAAGAAAAATCCATTTGAAGACAGCAGTGAATCCTGGGACAGCAGCATGAATTTATTTTCAAAACCAGTTGAAGTAAGGAAAGAAAATAAAAGGGAGAAAAGGGAGAAAGTTAGCCTGTTTGAAAGAGTGACTGGAAAAAAAGATAGCAGAAGATCTGATAAACTTAACAATGGGGGATCTGATAGCCCTTGTGACTTGAAATCACCCAATGCATTTAGTGAAAATCGTCAGGACTATTTCGATTATGAGTCAACTAATCCGTTTACAACAAAATTCAGGGCTTCAAATATAATGCCATCTTCAAGGTAAGCCTAACATGGGGGAAGTTGGGCTATTTTGAAAAATAGCATCCTTAAAGTATCAAATATCCCTTTAAAAATACTTGAATGTTTTAAATTCCTTTTATTTGACTTGAACAAAATTCTTCTTTTTATAATTAATTATGGAGCCAGGAATCATTGCATACATCTTTGGAATTGAACTTTTTATCTTAGAAGGAGAAAAGATTCTTAATCCCTACCCTAGTCTGTTTCTACTTAAGTGAGCCAGAAACTCAACTGAAACTTGTGAAGAGAGCAGTGTAGCTTTTGATGAGACATGGTGAGAGTGAATCACCAGTGGGTGTTCATTTAAGCCAGAAATTTAGGTGATATGTTGTGTTTCTAGATATTATTTTCCAGGGATTAGTTCATGGGCTCTCTGGAGAGGATTAGTGGACCATAGCAACCAGTGGGCTATTCTCTAAGGATAGCTGGCTCATGTTAGGTCTTACTGGTTTTCATAGTAGGTGTCACCTGCCTTTAGCAAGTGGCTCTTTAGAAGTAGCTTTTCTTTGTGAATGTTTACTGGAACTTTGTGACCCTTGTGGGTACTGTAAATATATCAAAGTGTATCTATATGATGATTTGTAGTCATGGGAATGATCACTCTCATGGTAACGATAAAGGTTAGGTTTTCAAAATCTGAGTTCTCAGTTACGCATATAACGGTACTTTTCTTATTCCTTAGTACAAGTTGGAACTGCGAATATACCTTTAAATGAGATTATGGATTTTGCAGAAGTACACCGTGGAACAGCTGATTAAAGAAACCTTAAGCAAAGGCTAAGATGAATGTATTGGAATCCTAAGCAATTATAGAATAGTATCGTAGAGTGTCTGCCGTGGGAAATAGAAGTTTTTCCTCAAGGCAGTAATGTCTAGAATGCAGACCGGAGCGGGAACCCTGGCTCGCTACCTCTGTGACCTCTATAAACCTCATCATCTCCATCTTTGAAACAAGGAAAAGAATACCTACCTGGTAGGACTGGGTGATGATAAGTTACAAATCAAGTACATGGTATAAAGCCAGGGCCCAGCTAGGGAACCCGTGAACGGTAGCTGTTATTATGTTTTATATACTGTCATATCATACTTTATTCAAAAGCAGTGCTTTGTTTTGTCCCACTGTAAGCGAAAAATACAGTGCTAACAAGCACCCGTTTAGACCGTACTCTCCCACCTGTCTTCCGATCTCCTAATGACGCGTTCGAGTAGGCATTTAACATTTTCACGGGAAACGTGTTGCTTTCGTTTTCGTTTAGCAATAAATATTTGCCATGGCTTTAAAAGGTACTGTTCGGTTTTCTTTATAAACTACACTCCAAAGAAATAGATTTTTATCATGTGGTATTAATGTTTTATTGAGTCCGTAGTTTTGTTATGCCGCTCTCAAATATTTCATTTTGGGATTTTACATAGTATATTGCATATATTAAGTCCTAAATTACAGGGGTAAATAGGAATATATTTGCTTCTCCCCACTTTCACTGAACTTCTTTTTATGAAGAAGATAATTAAAAACAACTGTCTGAGATAACTTAGAGATTGGATAATTTAAATAATTTTAGAGTCAAAGAAAAGCAAGAAAAATGGGAAATGATAGGAAAATAATGTTTTTAAATTATGGCAGCATATGGAAAAATAAGTGTCCTCAGCTCTTTAATTGCCCTTTACTTGGGCTGTTCACATGGACTGCCACAGATTTGAAAAGTGAGTGTGGCATTTTGCCCGATTCAGGCTTTGTTTGGGCGATTTCAGTACGAGCGCTATTTCTATCAGAATTAGAGTTGTTTCTTGATATATGCATAAAACGCTCGCAAGCATTTAAAAAAAAAACCAAAAAAACAAGATTTAAAAATTTTATTTCTCTTCTCCCTATTCTTTGGGATGTCAGGTATGAGGATAACAACCATCCAGGTTCCTGGGAAGTTAACCTTTCATCTGTGTACAAACCATGTTTGTGGTAAATGTAACACATTTGGAATAAAAGGGTTGCGGGTTGCTCTAATTTATAGTGTAAAGAAGGAGGATCGACTATAAATAGATCTTGGAAAAGAAAGCAGTTCAAACTTCCAGAAAGCAGCTTTATCTTGAGTGGAATTTGGAGAATACGGTCAAGGTAGTTATGTCGTTACGTAACAGTATGTTCCTGTTTCTCGTCCCGACATCAGCCCTCAGTGATTGGAGACATTTTAGATTGCTCATATTAATATCTCCACCGAAGGCACTTTTGAAGCTATGGACTCCTATCACTAGGACGTGTGCTGCAGGTTATTTTTTTCCAGTTGTGCTAAATCGATCTGTTTAGAGTCTCCTGGACTCTTGGGACTAGTGTCCGCGAGAATGCTGAGCAAAGTTGAGGGTAAACTGGGTAGCTGTGGAACTGGATCGTGTTCTTTGTGATGTCTCTGGCTCACCTGTGATGGCAGGTGCAGGGAGGCCGTGGTATTGCCCTGCGTGTGCGTAGCGTAGGATTAAAACTGGAAGGGGCCAGGAAACACTTTCTTAGACATCACAGTTTTTCTTAGTAAAAAGTGAAATCCACCTGAAGAAAGCACCTTGTAAACCACAAACAAATACGGTATTTTGCTTCTGTCCTTGGAATAGGTCCTACAGTCTTGCATCAAACTGATAGGAGAAATGAATCAGGCTTTTTGTGGGATTACTCCAACAGAGAACGGGGGTTCACTTGTCCTCGCAGTCACTGACTTGCAGTCTCTTTCATGTCCCTGCCCCTCTTCTTGGAAGCCCGGCCTGCTCTTTCTAGGGAGGCGGAGAGGGTAATTGATCCGTGTGCTGCAGCATTTTCTTACGTAAGTCTTCCTTTCTGCGGGCCTCCCATCGTTCGCTGATACAGGCTGGTCACTGTTTTCCCTCCCGCCGCCGTGGAGAACTTGAGGGCAGTGCCCCCATGGCATTCGTGTTTCTGCCCCGAGTCTCCAGCCTGATGCTTGGCAGGTAGCAGGTGTTAGAAAAAAACATTTCTGAATGAATGAATACAAAGCTTGGCAGACCAGTTTCCTAAAATGTGCTTTTATTCCTTCAGTCTCCTCTTCCAGCCCAGGGTGGGCTGCAGAGATCAAGATCTTCTGGGATGTGGAAGACAGAGCCACAAAGGCAGATACGTGCATTTTTTGTGTACAACTAAGCATTATTCAGAATCTGAGTGTGTTTAAAGGACTCCTGAAATGTAATATTCCTACCCTAAATAGCACATTTTCTGGAGTTCCTTAGGAACCCAGTGTTAGGCAAGTTACCAGCTGTAACGTAATAACCCCAGATCTCAGTGGCTTATCACCTCTCACGGTACGAGCATACAGCTCCGTGTCGTTGCCTCCTGACTCACGATGCCGGGGACGAGGGAAGCCAGTGTTTTGCTCCCTGCAGCCGTTCAGCGCCACCCTAGTATTCTGGAACCAGGCTCCTCCTTTCTTGTGCCACCATTTACCACCTTGTCTCCAAGGTCAGGCGGCAGGCAAAGCTAGCGGAGGACCCCACGCAGCTCGCTTTTATGTGCCAGGCCCGGCCGTGCCGTACGTCACTTCTGCAGATGTCCCCTTGGCCAGAGCGCAGTCACGTCCCAGCCTCAGTGCAGCCAGTGAAGAAATCGGGCTCAGCGATGGACCCGGAAGAAGCTGAATGGGGTGCGGTGAGTACACCGCATTGACTTTGTGGTCTGTGCCGCTTCTGAAAAGCCTGGATGCCGTTGAACACTCGGCATGCTGCAAAGCGCCTACTGCACGTGGACTGGGAGGTGCAGTTGGAATTCTTGCCATTTTCAGGAAGATGTTTCATCGCTTTATGATGGGTATCGAGTTATCTGTGATTTAAAATTGCTGCGCTTGCTTTTTGTAATTACACATCACAGGTGCTTTGGCATCATCAGCATCAACTAACGTGTGGTTAACTCCACAATTCGTAAAGTCGTGCCTGTTTGCATCAGCAGTATATAATTTTCCGAAAACAAAAAACCCCTGCGTGTTTGTTGCACCATTTTTAAATAATCTGTTCACAGCCATTTCTTCTATAACACGGGGCCGGTCTTCCAGTGGAACGTGGAAGGGGTGGGTGTGTTCAGCACACGTGATGCCCTTTCTTTTCAGACGGACACAGACCCTTAGTTAGGTGGGGACATGTGACGAAGTTCTGGCTTAATGAAGAGTTAGCCGAAGAGATGTCGACCATCTTCAGGTCTGTTCGTGAAAACGTACTGGATAGTCGTCCACATACTGTTGCCTCTCTTCCTCACTACCTTCGACCAGGGCGTTGGCAAACAAGGCTCGGGGGCCAAGTCTGGCTCGCTGCCTATTTTTGTAAGGAATGTTTCAGTGGAGCACAGCCTACCCGTTGGTTTACGGGTACTTTTGTGCTACAGTGGTAGAGTCAAGTAGTTGTAACAGAGGCTGTATGGCCAGGAAGGCCAAAGCCAAAGGTATTTATTATTATTTGGCAGTTTACTGAACTAGTTGGCGGATCCCCAGGCTAACTGAGTGGAGATCTTTGAGAAGGGCAGAGCCATAAGAGAGGCGCAGCCTGTGTCCCTGAACGCGTGTGGAAGGCCACCTAACGAAGCATAACTGGTGAAACCTTGTCTGAATGATCCATCCTCAGAGTATTAAGTGAACTGCAGTGTTTGCATTTACTTCTCACAACCCTTAGCACTATTATTAATCGTTAGGGCACAGGGGCCATGGTAACAGGTGTGCTTAAAAAGCCTAGTTGAAAAAGTTGAAGAACCACTGATTTGTAACACCAGATCCAGACTTCCTAAGCTACCTAAGCTTCGTAACAGCTCTGCTGAATTCTTCTTTTGTGGGTGCCCCACAGTACCTACATCGGTGCACATCCTTAGTGCTGATCATCAGGGGCTCCTGGGGACTTCTTTTCAACTTACAGTTTGTTGGGTCCTATCTCATACTGAGTTAGAATCTTTAGTGGAATGGGCCCTGAAATAAAAATCAACATCTTTAAGACTTAACCACTGATTCTCAGGTTTAACAATCACTAATCTAAATTATATCATGTATTTCCTAAGAGCTCAGTAAGTACTCATTGACGAATAGGAATTAGGAGTCCTGTTGGTGAACTCATAGTTGAATAGGTGACATCGTCATGTCAGTTTTGCTGACAGGGCCTTTGCTGAGGCGGAGGCCATAGTAAGGAGATCAGCTTGACTGTAACAGGGATGTGGAGACGACTATGAGATTTGGCCGAATAGCTAAGACACATCTAAATCATTGTAGGCATTGAAATGTCTGACGGTTTAATATTTACGGCCTCTGTGCATGATTTTTTCTCAGGGTTCAGGTAAAACCTAGGCATCAGTAGTGATGAACAACACTTACAAAACATGCGTGTGTTTATACGCTACTATATATATATAGTATATATATATATACTATATATATATATATATACTATATATAACTTGAAGAGAAACTCTGAGATGGGTGTTCTTCTGAGCCTCCGTGAAAAAGTGTAGGATTGAAGAACTCTCTCTACCCAGTCAAGGGAATTCGTTAAGGAGAAAGTTCGTTGGGTAGGTCTTATTCTGAAATTAAAAAAAAAAATACACAGTCGATAATATAAGCGTACCCTGTATGGAGAGCTGATGTTTGATGTTAAGAGAGGAAGCTCGTCGGAGAGCAAGAACTTACGGGAGGTATTTTTACTGGAGAATTTCGTTTTGGGAATATCCTTCCGTTTGTGACTCCCACAAAGAACATGCTTTCCCTTCATTATTTTTCCGCCTTACTGTAGTTGTGAATACCATGTGGCAAAAAGTCTCAGTTGCTCTATGTTCACTTAATGGTATGTTTTATAATATCATTCCGGGTGTTACTGATTTTATTGGAGCATATATGCATGGATTTCCATTGACAGTATTTGCTGTGGAAAACCCTGTGTGCCCCTTAGCTATTTTTTAGGACAGTGCAGAAATAGTGTCTGAGATCAAGAACTCCTATCTATCACTAGTATTTTGTAATTTTGCATGACAGAATGCCTTTTACTTTTGGGATCACATTGACCTACTTCCCTTTCTCCCTTCTTTCTTTCCTTAACTAGTCAATTCCTGTCTATGGTTGTATCATACCTTTCTTAGAAGGTATAAAAAATTGTTACCTAGAATGTATATTTAAATGTGTTTCTTATTTTCACAAATCACCAATCACCATAGGCTTATAAGCGTGTAATCATTATTATGGAGTTGCAGAACATGTTCATGAAAAAAAGACTGTTTACTATCGGCCTACATTTTGATTTTAAAAAGTTATAGCGAACAAATGCTCCTAAAGAAATAGTCCCATTCATAGTTTTAAAATCTTCATTTTTATAACACTCCTTATGGACCTTTTCTCCCCCTCCCGTGTGAATTTACAACTCAGTCTTTGGCGTGGTAAACCTTAAAGTGCATGAGGTTTATTTTAATAGCAGAATTTACTTTTTGTTTGTCTAATATTAAAGATAATTTTGCCTATTATTCATGACAGGCTATACACCTTTTACATAGCTGAAAACTTGTAGCCTCATTTATGAGACGGAAAACAAAAACTTTTGAGGTGATTTTTAGAGCCATTAATCCATTAGTGTCCCGGGATTTGCAGAAATGTGTCCAATGAAACAGTGACTGGGAACACGGAATATGCAGTATGATGAGTTCCCTTAACACTAACTAGAACTTTCCTGCCGAACTCCCCAGATGCCACTTGAAACTTTTTTTACCCTTTGTCATCCTAATACTCATTATAATAGCTCTCATTAATTGGTACATTTCCCGATGGGTTAATTTGCAGATACCAACCATGCCGTCCTTTTGCTAACTCACTAATGCAAATTGATATTTATAGACTTCAAAATTGAAAACAAAAAAAGCTCCATAACGAAAAAAGACGAAACTTTGTTAAGTTGTTGTTGTTGTTGTTTTTGTTGTTATTTTGAGCTGAGAGATTAAGATACAGAGAGGTTTTGTGAGAGAAGCAAACCAGCCAAAAAAATCCACAAAAACTACTGTAGGCTAATAAACTGATGTGAAAATTTCTCAATTTACAGCACTTGACAGGTGCTAAAAGAAAAGCATCTTTAATTTTAATGTGTTGTTAGGACCTCTTTAGAGAGACTGTACAAGTTATTAACAAGGTCCTCTGAGACAGGAGACGGGTAATTAACAAGACCTATGGAGATATAGTTTAGGTAATTAACGAGCTCTTAGGCACTGGACACAGGATAACACAGCGAGTCCAATAGTTAAAGAGAACAAGTTGTTATGATATGATCAAATACAAGCTATAGTATATAAGTCCCCTTGAGATTTCTGATAGGAAAGTATTAAGATTATATTCTAGTGACCCCAGTGCACCAAATTTTGTAAATCAATATGTAAATTTTAATTTTTAAGATAGAACTTGAGAGGATTATTTCTTTGTAAGACCAACAAGCAGGGAAGCTTGCTACATATAGATTAATAATCTTTGTTAATCGCCATTAATGAACCTGTGCATTATGAGAACAATACATTGGAAAGACACAAATGATATGATTCTAATTGTTTTAGACATTTGCTGTTCTGTTTAGTCTTTACCTGTCTCCTGTCGGCTAAAATTGTCTATTCCAAATTGACCTTGCTTTCCTCATTCCCTTTAAAGCTCTCAGGATCAAGGCCAGAAAGGCAACTGTTTTTCACCAGTGTAGCTTTTATATAATATTCACAGGTCCCTCCAGTCATGCTCTTACGGTACTTTCTAGAGATTCCCAATTTCAGACATTTGGTGTGTTTTTTTTCCTGCATAAATTTGAAATTGTTGGGGTATGCATCGATTTTTGGTTCAGAAGACTCCCACAATCAGCAGACCTTTATTATAAACATGTTATACTCTGAAGATTAAGAATAAAAAGAAAGCCCTTGCAGGTCTCCTGATTCTTTCCATTGCCTCCTCAGGGTGACTAATCCAGGCCTTCCAGATGATTTACTCTAAATTTCAGATCTGAGAATCAAATGGTATTTTCATTTGCGTTATTTCTGGATACTTACTATATACAGGAAACTCAGAGGTTATCAAGGTATAAATCCTGCTCTTAGAGTTCATAGAAGCAGGCATGTACGTATTAGGTCTCAATTCCATGCTAAGGACTGGACATTGTATAGGCACTGGGGAACCGTGAAAGATATTTAACTTAGGTTGTGATAGGATCAGAGTAATTATCTTAGGGACTTGGGGGACTGGAGCTTGGGGGTCTCTGGTGGGGACATGAATGGGAAGGGGGAGAAAAGCTAGTTAGAAAGTTAGAACGACTGTGGGGGCGAGAGTTGGTGGAGATTACTTGGCAGTGAGGTTGGGAAAGAAAGGAACATCTTGGAGATGTTACTTTTGTATGCAGAGGTCTGGATGGTGGGGGGTTGGTAAAGCAGAAGAAACAAGGATCATTCCAATGGTGTGTCTTTCATCAGTGTCTTAAATTTGTTGAAACACAAGTTACAATGGTTCACCTTACGAATTTTCAGGTTTGTGATGGTGGTAAAGCGATACGCATTCAGTAGAAACCATACTTCGGAATTTTGAGATTTGCTCTTTTCCTGGGCCTATGAAATGCTGTAGGATCCTCCCTCATGAGGCTGGACAGCGGCAGCCACCACAGCTTGCGGTCAGCCACTCGGTTACGAGGTCAGACAACTTAACAACCACTCTGTACCCATACAGCCATCCTGGTTTTCATTCTCAGTATAGTAGTCAATAAGTTACATGAGATATTCACCACTTTATGATAAAATAGGCTTCATGTTAGATGATGTCGCCCAACTGTAGGCTCATGTAAGTGTTCTGAGCCCATTTAAGATAGGCTAGGCTAAGCAATGATGTTTGGTAGGTTTGGATTATTAAATGCGTTTTCAACTTATGGTATTTTCAATTTATGATGAGTTTATTGGGCCATGACACCATTGTAAGTCAAGGAAGATCTATATTACAACAATGTCAGACCTATTTTTGAATCAAAGTTGGCATTTTAGTCTTAATGGAGAGGTTCAAGTTTTGGGTTTTTTTTTAATGAGTTGCTATTTTGTTTATTTTAGAACTTTATTTTAGAAATTGAAATCACGTGTTCTGAGTTATTGAAGACAAGGAAATTAGTATCAGCACAGTAATAACAGTTCTTGAGATTTTGTGAATACTGAAACACACTTGGCTTCTTTGAACACAACAATGCAGATTTCTGTAATTGCTTATGGATTTAATGCATTTAAAGCGTGTTCACCTTAGCACTGTAATGACTGCATGTACTTCTCTCCAGCGGTTTTGAGTTTACCAAATCGTGTCCTTGTTGGAACCCTTTTGTTTGTTTCTTTCAAGAGAATAACTTCTGTTTCTTTCATACTTAGCCCTGACTTCTGCATACACTACTTGTCCAGGCCCCAGCTTCTATGTTTAGAACATTTTCTTTTGCACCACTATGACTAATGACCTCACCCGTGGCTACTTCTTGCCATAACAGTAAAGCTCTGACTTTTGAAATACAGGTACTGTTTTTATATTTTAATATATGGTAGGAGTGTTAACCTGTGGCCAGGTTGTTTTAAATGGCTGCCGATGATAGAAAATAAAGCAACTACTCTGATTACGAAACAATTTCCTTTTTATACATTTAGCTACTTTCTAAGAATATTAGGATCCAGATATTTGACATTTGTCTCCTTGAACTTATATTTTAAGAACAAATTATTGTTCTTGGATTTGATGTGTTAAATATAATACAATACTACTATATAACATAATACAAACATTAACAGGTGATATATAGATATTGTATGTTAAATATAATATGTCATACATCAGATAAAAATGTGTGTATTTTATGTATTTATTTTAATCTTAGAAACCTTTCTGACAAAAGTGCTAATACCACTTAAATAGCAATTACATGAGTCAACTTGGCCTGGAGTAAACGTAATTCACCAGTTTTTAAAAATTGTTTTAACAGACATGCATATGAGCTCTACTAGGGCTAAGGGTGGGTGGCTTGAAGATAGAAGTCAGAGTGGACTAAAGTCCTAGTAGCCACGCAAACTAGGGACAGGGATATGTAAGCAGTGACCCATAATCCAGGCAGAATGAACTGTGTGTTGTTGCACACGGAGTTCACTATAGAAAAAAGGTAGACGAGCACTTGGCTAGAAATTGGGAAATGCTTCCTCAAGGAAGAGGCCTTTGAGCTTAACCTCGGCCATCAAAGATGATTTTGTAAGTTGGGGAATGAGTGGAGAGACAGTTATTTTAGTAACTAGCAAGAAAACTCATTGAAAAAAAATGCGAGACACATTTTGAAAGGATATTTTATAAATAGTGACTGTATACTGTTAACTTCATTAGCTCTTTACTAACTACTTGGTAATTCTGCCGTTTCTTTTTTTAGTTGGAGTCTTGGAGCTATACTCTATGTCTGTCATTCCCTGCCCGGTAGGTTCCTGAGGAAGTACGTTTGCTACTTCAGGGGACCAAGGAGCCAATTAGCCAGGGCCCTGCAGCAGCCCTGCGTTAAATAAAAGGACCTCATTGTTGTGGATCCTGGAGGGGGAAAGGCGGTGGGGGGGGGGGGGGTGTTCAGGTTCATCACGTGTTTGATGCCTAGAGGTAAACAGTATATTTGTTTCATATAGATTTTTTTTCCATTTTCAAAGAAATTAAGTGCCCCGCATTAATGAAAAATGGAAATCATACTGCACATAATTTAATATTTGTTTCGGAACGTATTATTTGATTACCTTCTTCCACTCAAAGATCTTGCCGGGTAACATGAAAATATAAATACGGTAATAGTAGAATATTCTGAAGAGAATTTAGGAGAGGTACTAAGAGTTCAAATTTAGGCCTCAGGTCTGGATTGAGACCTGTATGGTCTTATTTAAAGCCTTTCTAAGCCTCATGTTTTTCAGCTGTAAAATGGAATAACCAGCTTGGTAACCTTGGAGTCGTAGAAGAGATTGAATAATGTAGGTGCACGTGAAGTGCTTACGGTTGTTTGCCACAGGGTGACCCGGAAAGTGGGGGCATCTTCCACGGCATCCACAGAATATGTAATAATCGCTTTAAATAAGTTACATTATTTCCAAGTAATAATGTATTCTCAACTTAAACCTTAAAGTCGAATTTAGGGGCTCATGTTTCTCATTGATGGAGGATATACTTTTGGCAGAAAACAAGAAACTTGATAGTTTTACTAGTTTCTTTCAAGATGTATGTTCCATAATAATCTTTGATAAACTAAATCACATTAAGTAAAATATTCTCCGTATTAAGTAGAAAATGTATTACTTTGCAAGGCAAAAGTATTATAATCAATATTGCTATGAGACCTTGCGTTCAGAAATTCTTGCATAGCTCTAATAAGGATAGGGTAAATATCTAAGCTTTGGCTTTACCTTAAATCATGGTGAATATTTTCTAAACTCATGTGGCTGAGCTTGGATTAAATTGTTAAAGAAGGCAGTTCAGACTATCAAAATAAGAAGGATAAATGCTGGGGCGCCTAGGTGGCTCAGACGGTTGGGCGTCCGACTTCTTGGGCTCAGGTCATGATCTCGCGGTTTGTGAGTTCGAGCCTCGTGTCAGGCTCAGTGCTGACAGCTTGGAGCCTGGAGCCTGCTTGGAATTCTGTGTCTCCCTCTTTCTCTGCCCCTCCCCCACTCACACTCCGTCTCTCTCTCTCTCCTTCAAAAATAAATAAACATTAAAAAAAATTTTTTTTAAAAAGAAAGATAAATGCTGCCTACAGAAAACTCCTCAGAACATTCCAGAGTGCCCTTTGGGAAAAGGGTCGCTGCCTTAGGAAATTCACACAGGCACTAGTGTATCCCTTCTAACCAGATTTGGAGGTGGGCTCTTTCATTCTTTGCTGGGGAAAGCGTCCTATATTCTATTTTTCACCAAGAAGATAAGATTGTGCTTGAGTGGTTTCTCCACTCAAGGTTCTTTAATATGCCTGAAGTAATATTAGTTGATGTGTTTAATGTTCTATCATTCTGGTTTTAAAAAATATTCCTCACATAAGAGAAAAAATACATATAACCAAAATTTAAGGTATTTTTCTATTGTCATCAGTTTATTTTATGCAATAATAGGGATGGGTAGGGTCTTATAATGCCATCTTTTTGTGCCTTTTATCTTTAGACTATAAGACAGTATGCATTAGGGTGATATCCTAAAAAAAGATGTTCGTTTTAGAACTAACCGGACGCTTCACCTACTGAGCCACCCAGGCGCCCCTATGACAATTCTGTCAATACTGTGAAACAAGGATGCATAAGGCAGTGTCTCTGTCTTTAGGATCATTGGCAGGTAGATACAAGATACGTAATTAATTGTGCTAATTGGTGGTACAGTTAGTAAGTGCTCAGAGAGCTAAAAATGACAGGAGATTAAATGGGTGAGGTCAGGCAGCCTAGGCATCATGGAAACGGTAGAATTGTCAGAGCCTCAAAGGATGGATCTCTGAAGAGAGAGGAAAGTGCTGTTTTGAATGGAGGTTAGAATGAGACCAGTAAATGAGTTAAAAGTTAGTGTTTTAAGTGGCTATCAGGGACCTAGCCTACCTGAAACTATTAAGGTTGGAGGTAGCCGTGGAGATGGGACCTTGTTAATGGGAACGTAGAATATCAGAATGAAGAATTTGCACCTAATGCTATAATAAGTGTAAAGATTTTTTTGGCATATGAGCGATGTGAAAGGAAAACAATTGTGGGGAAGACCAGAGAACAGCGACATGGCTACTGCATGTATGATATGGGCCGGAACAGGAAGAGACACTCAGGAAATCAGAGAATGATGCCAGTGAAGCCACGTTTCTAAGTTCAGTTTTTAAATTCGGATAGAAACCGTTGGCAGTGAAAAGTAATTTTATTTATATCGCTTGTAGGAGCAAGAATATGAGGAAGTTACTGTGGCGTCAGAAGCTTGCAAATGGGACAAGGTACACCCTTTAAATCAGTGGATTCCTGTGTTTAAAATGTTCGTCGTGAGGTGCTGAGGTGGCTCAGTTGGTTGAGTGTCCTACTCTTAATTTCGGCTCAGGTCATGATCACAGTCGTGAGACCCAGCCCGCTTTGGGCTCCTCAGTGAGCACGGAGACTGCTTGGGATTCTCTCCCTCTTCTCTCTCTCTCTCTCTCTCTCTCTCAATCTCTCACCCCCTCCCCTCTTTCCCTTTCCCTCTCCCTCTCCCTCTCCCCGTCTCTGCCCCTCTCCCCCGATTATGTGCCCACATTCTCTCTCTCTCAAAAAAAATAATAAAATGTTCTTAGTTTTTTTTACTATTAATAATAAAGAACCATTTTAATAATGAAGAACCATTCAGAAAAAGCTGGCTGAGGGATACAGTATAATGTATAATTTCCAATAAAAATAATTATATTTACTGACTTTTGGAGTGTCTAGGGAGTATATTTTTACACAAGACAATATATTTTCCAGCAAAATTTTATAATTTCGTAGCCCTGTGAAATCAGTTCTTGATCACCCGGAAAGGTTCAGGGCTGGCCTTCTCAGCTGAGGGTGTAGAGTGGCCAGAAATCTCCCAGTTGCCCCAGCAGCTCTGCTTCCAGGGAGTATGCACAGGAGTCTGGGGTGCAGATCACCTAATGGAAGGGCCCTGTTAAGTCTGGCTGCCTGGGGCGTCCCTCCTTGAAGGCTCAGCAAAGATGACTGGGGTTGGGGAAGCTGCTGCTTTCTGGCCAGGGGCCTAATTGCAGGGTGTTCTTGAACCTCTGAGGCCTCCCTGGTGACCAGAGGGCTCCATTGACTTCCTCTCCGCAACTTGACTTTGTCCCAGGTACAGAGCCAGCTTGGTACTCTTGGCCCAGAGTATTGTGTGCTCTCTGGCCTTCTTTGCTTAGGCCAAAGGGACCCAGGGCCAACTTGTCACCCCTTCCCCTCCCTCCAGGGAGGAGTTTCCTTTCCCCAGGTCCTCAGCCTCTCACAAGAAAAGGCTGATCAAGGGTGCTGGGTTGGCCTTGATCGTACAAGCCATAGGGCTTAGGTTTGGAAATTTGTGAATGGTTTGACCTACTGTATTTAAAATAATTATTTCATTTCTTCATCAGGAGAAAATGGCAAGTTAAATTGGATTGAATATGATATTCTTGATGAAATGTACCTTAATTTCATAGATCTCTTTAAGTCCTCAAATTTTAGGACATCTTCAACAATATATTCATTACTATTCATGATTGGAAAGCAGCTTGCTCTGAATTTGCTGTCCATGATCTCCGGTGTCATTGACCACAGGTTTTAATTGTCTTGCCTGTGAGATCTCATGAAAGACATCCTGTGAGAATATTAATAAGTAAATTACAGTTAATCCCCGTAGACATTTACGTATTAGGTTTTGTTTTGCCATTCAGGTATTCAGTGTGTGTGCCCAGTCCCAGGAGAGATAATGTAGTATTTTAATCTAAAATATCATTAATTTGATTTGGAGCTAACTTTTTCTTTTCCTAAAAAGAAGGAAAAAAAAAATATTGCGTTCCACCTTGCCTCTGAAGCCCTCTCGAAATATGCTAAAGGTTGTGTTTACTAGTGGAATCTCTCTTTGGATACTTTATTTTTTAGGACTTTTGTAAAGAGGATCATTAACATTTCTTTAAACTCCTTTAACATTGAACCTCTACGGAATCAGTGTTTTCTGGATTTGCCAGAAAAATCTCAAATTAATCTGTATTGTGGCCAAATACTCAAACTGGTAGACCTGATTGGTAAACTGGATAGATTCGCTAGTTGAACTGATTTTATTATAGGCCACCGATTTGAAACTTAGGTCAATTCATATTAGCAGTGTATAAGCCTCAGGATAATTCTTCCTATCTTAAAAAGAACTGAAAGACATTCCATTAATATGCCGTCAGGTCTAGGTATAATTAATTAATCTTTGTTACTCAGACAAATGATTTCCTCTGCTCTTTGGGGACTTGAAATCTTGTTGTTAAAATTTGTATTGGCCTACCATTGATTTCCTTGGTCAAGTATTAGCCCAGTTCCTAGACATTGCTATTAAGCACTGGCTGTTGTCAACATCTATTTGTTAAGCATCTGCCATGCTCTAGGCACTGGGTCAGATGCCAGGACTGAAAAGATTAACAGAGTGTCATTTCTTTCTTCAAGTAAGTTCTAGCAGAAGGGGCGGGGAATCCAGGAATTAAGATCGATTCCCAAAAGGCAAACTTAAAATACAAATTGTTTATTTTTTTAGAGCAGTTTTAGGTCACAGCAAAATTGAGCAGAAGGTACAGAGATTTCCCATATGTGTCCTACCCCCACACATGTGTAGCCTCTGCCATTATCAACATCACCCACTAAGGTGGTACTGTTGTTAACATCGATGGGCTTACAATGACACATCGTAACTCTACAGAGTCCATAGTTTAGGGTTCACTTGCGGTGATGTACATTCTGTGGGTTTGGGCAAATATATGATGACACGTGTCCACCTTTATAGTATGATACAGAGTGTTTTCACAGCTCTGAAAGTCCCTGGGCTCTGCCTGTTGATCTCTTCCTCCCCCCCAGACCCTGAAAACCACTGATCTTTTTACCGCCTCTGTCGTTTTTTACCTTTTCCCGAATGTCTTATAGTTTAGTCTTTTCCGATTGGCTTCTTTCACTTAGTAATATGCACGTCATGTCTTTTTTTCATGGCTTGATAGGGCGTTTCTTTTCTGGCACTGGATAGTATTCCACTGTCTGTGGTACCACAGTTTATCCATTCACCTACCGAAGAACGTTTTGCTTCCAAGCTTTGGCAGTTATGAATCAAGCTTCTGTGTGCAGGGTTTTGTGTGGACCTAATTTTTGACGCCTTTGGGTAAATGCCATGGAGTGCTCTTGCTGGGTCGTATTGTAAGAGTATGTTTAGTGTTGTAAGAAACCACCAACTGTCTTCCAAAGCGGCTGTACCATTTTGCATTCCCACCAGCAATACACGAGAGTTCCTGGTGCTCCCCATCTTCATGGGCCTTTGGTGTTGTCAGTATTCTAGACTTTGGCCGTTCTTACAGGTGTGGGATGGTGTCTCATTGTTCTAATTTGCATTTCCCTGATGACACAGGATGTAGAGCATCGTTTCATATGTTAATGTCCTCTGCATCCCTTCTTTGGTGAAGTTGTCTGTTGAGATGTGGGGCCCATTTTCCGATGGGTTGGTTTGTTTTCTTATTGTTGGGTTTGGAGAGTCCTTTGCATATTTTGGATAACAGTCCTTTATCAGATGTCTTTTGCCAACATCGTCTCCCAGCCTGTGGCTTGGCTTGTCGTCCTCTTTAATGCCTTTCACGGAGCAGAAATTTTTAATGAAGTTCAGCTTATCTGTTCTTTCTTTCATGGATCATGCCTTCGGTGTTGTATCTGAAAAGTTATTACCATACCCAAGGTCATCTGGATTTCCTCCTGTGTTATCTTCTAGGAGTTTTATAGCTTTGTGTTTTACATTTAGGCCTGTGATCAATGTTGAGTTAATTTTTATGAAAGTTGTAAGATCCGTGTCTAGGTTGACATACCTTATATTTGAAACCAGCCCTCTGTGAGCTCACAGTTCAGAACACCTGTGCGGGAGAAGCGGGGTTCATGGCCCCAGAGGTCGGGCGGCGGAGCTTGGCTGCTTTTCTTTGAATCCTGACTCTTCGACTTAGTAACTCTGTTCCCTTGAGTCAACTTCTTAGCTTCTCTGTGCCGCTTTCCTCTTCTGTAAACGGAAACAACACAGCACATCACAAGGATTAAGTGAGTCAACATGTCAAGGGCTCTGAAAGTTGCCCGGTACCACAGTTAAGGTCAATAAAATACCAGTTGTTGGGGCGCCTGGGGGGCTTGGTCGGTTAAGCGTCCGACTCTTGATTTCGGCTCAGGTCACGATCTCACAGGTCGTGAGTCGGACTCGGTGCTGACAGTGTGGAGCCTGCTTGGGACTCTCTCTTCTCTCCCTCTCTCTCTGCCCCTACCCCGTGCGTGCTTGCTCTCTCTCTCAAAACAAATAGACGTTAAAAAAAATTTTTTTTTAAGTATCCGTTGTCGTAAGGCTCACCTTATCCTTTGCCCTTGCTTCACCGTAAATGGGGCATTTTTTCTTTTCCTCTTTTCAGATTCATTAAAAGTGTTACACGTCACGTGTAGTTCTTAGGATATACTCCTCTCCCAACTACATTTGCCACCGAGGAGGAGCCCTGGGGGTCTAGTCCCTACTCTTACAGTTAATCAAGAAGATCGACAGGATAGTGTCCTTTGAAAATGCTGTCAGAAGTTCTTCTGTGATGGTTTAAAGTTCTTCTTCTTTCCCATCCTCACTCAGTAAGGAATTGAATGGTGTTTGAGAAAAGTGACTCCATTATTACCCCCCTCCTTTCCTTCTTTGCCCCCCCCCCCCTTCCAGCCAGGTGGGTCACCTACCTCCTGGATTTTGCAGGTGACTTGAATTCACTTACTAGATACACAGTGAGTCAGGTGGTAGGCCAAAATGGATTTAGCTTTATAATTTCAGCAGTAATGGGGGTTGGAAAGAGATATTATGGAAGACGTAATAATACCTGTTTTTAAACGCCTTCAAAAGTGCTTCAAGCATTGTTACGTGACTTTTCACTGAAAGATTTAAAATCCTAGAACCAGGAATTTACACAGTTTGCATTGTCTTATGCTAACAAGACAGTTAATCAGTTTTCATAGATCTTTGCTCTTCTCTGGGTTTTTGTTGTTGTTGTCGTCGTTTCTTTTTCTTGACAAGCCCTGTATACATTTTTGCTCTTGATAGTGTCTGCCCTTTCATAGATACTCTTGCTCCCAAGGTTGGTATTTGGTAGAGAAAATGAAGGACAGAGAAGAAAATGATCACTGCCAGATGCTTAGTGATTTGTGTGGTGATCGGTTTGATCACTTTGTAAAGATTGGTAGACTTCTCTGGCCTGTCTATGGCAGGCTAGTCTCTAGTAGACATTTTAGGACAGTTTCAAGTTCTCACCAATTTACTTATTTCCTTACTCAGTATTTATTTTACCTTCAAAATAAATTAGTAAGTGATGTTATGAAAGAGATACTAATGGCTCCTTGAAATCTGTTCGAGCACTACTAATTTCAAAATTGTCAAGAGTTTACCAATTCTTTAAAATGGGGGAAATATCACAAGGTGAAAAATGAGCTTTTACGTAAGAACGCTAGAATGTTAAGGTAAAATACTTCCTTGGCTTAAAATCTTTTTGAAAACGGGAATTCAAAATGTTTTCATCAGCTTAAAATTTGCTTTAAAATTCTTTATTTATCACACCCAAATTCCTTCCGTTTTGATTTCTAACATTAAGTTTGTTTTAATCGTAAGTTGAAATTCGTATAGACATTTTCAGTAGGAGCATGTCTAAGTTTATCCTATACCTGGTTAAAAACACCATTTTCCCTAACCTGTCAACAGCTTAGTTGAGCAGTCAGACTGTATTATTCGGTATCTTGTCTGACAGGAGGACAGCAGTCCAAAGAGAAAGATAACACAAATTGGTGCCACACTTCGATAAATAGAGACATTTTATTTTTCACCAAGCTGATTCAATCCAGTTCAGTTAACTCTTTTTCCCCCTGAAGGACAGATCAAAAAAAGGCAGCCGTGAGTGACTGAGTTTGTCATGTGTTTGACACGTCAGTGTGTGAAAATAAAGCCGGCCACAGGGGAGGGGCTGTGCCTTTGGATTTCAGACAATGCCCCGTGCAAGAGCCCTGTCCCTCTGCTCTGTGCTGTGGGCCGCTGGACAGTCCCAGCCCTCAGCCAGAGTGGGGAACCTGGGGACGGCCGGCATTGTTGCGCACGACCCCCTTTTCCCTTCCAGCCTGCGACCGTTGTGATGTAATCATCCCTAAGAACTCTCGGGCATTTTTCAGACTGCCACGGTTTCACTTTAGTTCCATAGGCTAAAGCTATTGGTTATTATGTGGTGGTGGTGTCGTGATTTGGGTAACACGTGTGTCCTAAAGGTCTCCTTCCTAAAAATCTGTGTTACAATAATTACACCACCAGTATTTCTCAGTTCAGTAATTTCTTCTTGAGATGCAGAATGAAATATCTATCAGCATAATAATGTTTATGATACTTGCACGGTCATAATTATTTCTTGTAATGCTGTCATTATACCATGGGACATGAATTGTCTAAGTGGCATTTATGAAGGAAGATTTAAATTGTCAAAACCCTGCCTGTTGCTCCACAGATCAGGTCTAGGAGCCCCATCTTCTGCACCCAAAGCCTTCAGGGACTGCTTACCCTTACCCCCTTCCCCCCCCCAGCGCAGCCCTGCGTTCCAGTCTCTTCAGTGTCCTGCCAAGGCACCGCTGTCGCCCAGCCCCAGGCCCCACGGTGTCTGTCTTCGGAGCCCTCTCTCTCTGCCAAACCCATCCTTCACTTGATCTGGAATCCTGCTTTTCCCTTGACTTTGGCCTTGCTCAGCTAATTGCTGTGGTGGGACATCTCCTTCCTCCGTGTGGTCGAAAGCTTGGACTCTCGAGGGCGTGCTCCCCACCTCCCCAGCCACAGCTCTGCCGTGTGCCCACTCAAAGGGAGGTGGTGTTTCTTTTCTGGGTAATCCACGCGTCCTGCCTGTTCCGGGCCTCAGCCGTGCCGCCGGTGCCCAGTGAGCAGAGAGCAGGGCTCGGGCTCTGTGTCACAGTGAAGAGGACAGGTTCAAGGGCCAGATACCCCACCCCGCCCCGCCTCTCTTACCAGCCGTGGGACCACACTCAAGTTACCTAACCTGTCTGCGACTCGTTTCCTTATTCTGAAAGTGAAAGTCATACCCACCTTGAGGGTTGTAAAGATTAAATGGGTTAATTTTGGTCAGGTGCTTAGAATCGGATCTGGCACAGTCCAAGTGCTGGGTAGATGTTTACTCAGTAATTTGCTGAACACGTCCTGTGGGTCACTCTGCTGGGTGTTGTCCATGTTGCTAACTCTTTGTCTTTCCAGGAGTCTCTGGGCAGGTGCGTCCGCAGCCCCATTTTACAGACGACGCACCGTTAAGTGACTTGCTCAGGGTCACACGACAAGATTAGGGCAGAGTCAGGATTTGCGTTGACGCCACTTGGCTCCGGGGCCCTCGGTCACTCCTCTCCTTTAACCACCGAGGCGTGCTGCAGCCCCGACTGTAAATCGCGTTGTCCTTGAGACTCAGTGGGACGGAGGGAAACGCAGCTGGATGTGTCTCTTGTCCTCTTTGGGACAGCGGTGTGCTGTGAGGCGACGGCCGGAAGGGAGTCATCCCACTGGTCTGCCGTGGGCCGCCTTGGACTGAAAAATGGGCAGGACGGGAACCGCACGTGTTAGCTGCTCCCACGGCACCCCCGGCCTAGCCGTGCCGTACGATAACGGATTTTATTTTTGGTATTTTCTCTTAAGCCACTCTTTTGTCAGGCTCTTGCGGCTTTGCTGGCACCACTGACTCTAGTCTGGAACCATACAGAACACCACAAAGACAGGGAAGGAGAGAGTGGCTCAGCCGCGTCAGCCTGCTGACGGCGTGTTCGTTTGTAGGTATTTAAAACGTGTGTTAATGTGCTCTGCCGTGGCACCCGGCTCTACTGAAATACCACATTTATCCACAGGGATTCTATAGAGAAGGTCAGCAATCAGTTCTGGAAGCTTGCACTCCAGATCTCAGTCCTAGCCGATGAAACGTCGGGTTTGTGAGTTATTCTCCCGTGCAGGTATGTGCACAGAGGCCCTGCAGATTGACCGCTTGGGCCGTGCACCTGCAGCGATAGGGATTTTCCAGACACCGCATCCAGCTGAGACTTTTCGTGCACACCGCCAAAAGTTTTAAAAGTGAATTTCTTCAAAGGATTCCAATTATTTGGCTGATAAAGCACAGATAATGAAAAAAAAATGTATACTTTACAGTTAAGTCTTTTTGTTGGGGTGAGGGGGGATAAAAAGGTTCTGAGGACAGTAATGCTTTGTCAAGGCTCTAATGTCCAATACTCTTAAGTGCCGGGTCAGAGTTAAACTTGAATGGCAATGATGAAATATTTACTCATCAGATGGCTTTGAAGTTCAGCCTCTTTTTGGTCACAGCCCCTTCCTAATGGACATGTTTCAAAGAAGAAAATCATTATAGCATTCAGCTGTGACGTTCTCTTACTCTCCGCATGGAAGAAAAACACATTTTGTTTGGGTCCATTTGGGTATTTAAATTTTGAAGGCCAGTTGCTTGGAAATCACATTAATGACGGAAATCGTTCATACAACTCTGACTCCGTTCTCATTGAGAGGATAGTGTATAAAAGTTAATTTTTCTAATACCTGTATAATGTTTTTAAAAGATTGCTTTAACTCATGTATTCTCCAGTCTTTCCAACCTACATTTATTGAATTCTCCGTAGTTTATAGTACAAGGCTTGAGGTGAGTGCATGTATGTAAAATGAGTAAGTTATAAAATTCAGTTTTATAAACTCTCCTGCTAGGTAAAATCGCTTATGTTTAAAGATGTTTAGAAACTGTATCTATTTATATATAGTTCTTCAGTTCTGATAATAACTGGAGGGTTTTCCTTTAAAGTTTAAAATTATAGATACTTTAGGATGTTGAGTAAATACTGTTTTTCTTCTGCATCCTGGATTAGGTTTCATTCGTCCAAGTAAATTAGGACTTTAGAAATTGTTCTTGCAGTGTGGGTTAAAAACGTTATGTTTTTGTTTCCTCAACCACTGTGGACTGTGTGATACGCTTTTAACATGGATGTTTGTCTTTTGTTACTTAGTTTTCATATGAATCCAACAAGCAATGAGGACCTCAGGAAAATCCCGGTAAGTTGCCGAGGGGGGGTTAGTGCATCATCAGAAAAGAAACCACAAACTGACCTTCTGCCTGGCATACATTTTTGAAAAAACCTTCATCCTGAACCCCTCAGTTACCTTTGGATTATAGCTTAATGTGGTCATCTGGGGAGAAAGAAGAAAAGCAAAATTCAAACTCAGTCTTTAACGTACGATAGGGCGTGACTTTATGATGTGTAGAGATTCAAGCAGTATTAGAGATATAACTGAAGCCAATTTAGAATCTACACATTTTGTTTACAGACTTTTAAAATTAATGTGAAAGCTGTAGGTCAAGGTCAACATCACGGTTCTGAAATGAGAGCGTGGGGAGAAAGTGGACGATTTTTGTTGTTGTGACAAAGATCGAAGAAAGACTAAAACTGCCTGTTAACTTTCAACAATAGGAAAAGCATCTTGGCAAGAGATCGAGGTAACCGGGAGAGTCTTTGAAAGAACCTTTAGGACACTTACCTTCTTAGAACAAAACCAAATATATTAACAGGCTTGGAAGCGACCGTCTAAATGTAACTCACATTTTGCAAGGATCATTCAGATATCTTAACTTCATTTTATTGTGTTTGAAGTCCAGGTTTGGATCTCTGTTCAGAGTTCACTGCATCTTCAGTCGATTCTAAAAGCATTAAAATCTAGAGAGTAAGTTACTGTACAAAAATATGGGCACATGTTCTCGGTAGAAAACTGGATTCCCACTGAATAACAGAAATAGACCCTTTATTCCAAGAGGCTGGTGGTTGCTGTTTGAACCATCTGTCCTTAATGTGTGTGATCCAGATGTATAATAAGAATTTTTTAAAGCAATAACATATCGCAATTTTCTATGATGTGATATGCCTAGAAGAAACTGGTGTGGTGTATAAACCGTTCTAAATGTAGTTATTTGTATTTAAAATTATAGAAAACATTATAGAAGCAGAGGACTCTGTACTGCATTTTTGCTGTTTTATGTAAATGATTTATAAGTTTTGATGTTTCATAAATACTCGAGTCTTTATAATATGGCAGTCTGGCGAGAAATGTCAGAATATATGAAGTCAGCCTTTGATCAGATAGTAAAATGAATTCTATCAGGCGGTTACTTAATCTCAAACAAAATGCAACATCAAAAAATCGATTTAATGTGCAGCTATTGTTTATTAAGTAACCTTAATTACAATTTCTGTGTGCTTGTAAATGTACTTTTCCCAATCTTGCGATTTATTGCCGTAGAAGCATCCTTAGAATTCTTTAAAGAAATATAAATGTGAAAATTGTTTTAGTTAAAGGATTTAAAGGTGATAAAAGAATCCTTGATGTGCGATTCTTTTTCTCTGGAATACTAACTCTTCTAAATGACAGTTGAAGGATTACTAGGTGTTGTTAATTTACCGCAGGATGCAATTAAGAGGAGAAAGCTCATCCTTCTCCGGATCGTTATTGAGGGAAAGCATTTGAACAATTCTTCTGTTGAAGATTATAAGATGTTTGAAGTAATTTACATTAAGTTCGCCAATAAGAGCCATCCCCCAAGTTATTTTTTCCCCTTCTGGGCCTAGTATTTTGTAATTAAGTTTGTACGTCTTCCATGCTGGTGCCAACACCTGTCTGTGAAAGCGCAGTGTTTAAACAGGAGCAGTAGCCAGTTGAAAGGGCAGCGCGAGCTCTTTAAGGCCTAATTAAGAACTGAAAGGGAGGTGAAGGCAGTCGGACAAAAGATGTGAAAGTAGCTGAGATGATATTCCCAGAGCAAAGTTCCTCATTAGAACAATAATGAGAAGATCAGAGAATGCCAAGCCTTCATCTTTCTGTCTCTTTCCCCTGGCCGCCTTGGATGGCAGTTAGTGCCCCACCAATATTTGGTTGCCAGGACAACCTCTCTTTAAATCTCCAGTTATTTTGAGTCCTGATAATTTGCTTTTGTTTAAATTTCAATATTGCAAAAAATATACATTTCCCGGTGTAAAAGGCTAGGCTACGTGTGAAGTAAAAATAGCTCCCTGGTAATTCTCAAAAGCCTTTCGTACAACTGTGCTACTTAAAATTCCGATTGGAAAACTTCACGTAACGGTTCTGCTGTCCTCTCACCCAATCCCCACTGTCTGATATCCGCGTATGGAAATTTTGAACCGAAGTTCTGTGGGGATGACAAAGGATGGGTCGTGAGAGGGGAAGAGAGAAGACAAATTTACGTTAAATTTCAATACGAGAAGACAGCTTAAAAACATATGTGCCGTCTGTACGGAGTGCTGAAGGAATAAATACTGAGTACCTAGGAGCCCTGCTGGGGTTATTTGAGTCTCCACCAGTTTGGAGGTTTCTCAGTTTTAGAAGTTCTTCTGAGAACAGTGTTAGAAATATCTTTTGGAAAAATAGTTAATTTTTATATTTGCCTGAGAGTTTTCCTCTTCAAGCAAAAGAACTTTTGTAACCAGCAAATAACTCCATTCCCTATTGTAGGTGTTAATATTAGTCTGTATTATTTTGTTGGGAATTGTATCGACGAACAGGAGGAGACATCTGTATGTATTAACCGAATAGGTCGGTCAGTGTGAGCATCTGATGCCCAAAATTAGAAGGGTTAACTGGCTTTCAACTGTGGGATGAAACCTGGAACTAAGCACAAAACTGTTTTTAATTATTTTATATTCTTTTCCAGAATATAGTTTATAGTACATGTGTTTCTAAGATGTTTTCCTGCCTAGAAACTCAATGCAGAAATTTGGGGGGAAATTTTCACATAAAAGGACAAATGGAAAATTTATTGAGAAGGCCAGAAATGTATTTCCAGGAAATCTGTCTATATATAAGTATTAGATGGTCGGGAGGGGGGAAAAAAATAAGCCAAATAGTGGCTTTTCTACGCCAGATTATGGCTTTAAAGCGTTGAGCGGTATTTATGGTAATTGTTTTGAGAGATTAAATTGTTAGATCGATTCATATCATGGCTTTAATGTAAACTACACATGTCAAAATAAGGATTCTTTGACATGTTCTTCACCCTCATTGTCTTCACAGAAATGTTTAAAAACGATTTCCATTACATTATCTGATAGTCCTGGTGTGGCGTTGAATATAACCATCTGAATGATTTTCTAACTGTGTATCGTCACTTAATTAGTTTGGAGGAATCAGTTCATATATGTGTAATTTGATTAAGATTAGAGAGACTCAGGCTGACGCTGTTATTATGTTAAACTAAGAAAACACATAAAACAGTCAACTCGGCAGTAATGAACCCCATTTAGTGCAATTTCATGAACCCCTGCAGTTCGCACAAGAACTCTGTTTTTCGGTAAATGTTTTATTAGATAAATGAAGTCACATGAGTTGGATGTCGCTACTTTTTTCAAAATGGAGTTCAGAAAAAAATTGCTTTGTAGACCAGGAAATCTTAGAATTGAAAGGAACCGTGGCGAACATCTCATTTATCAGATAAGGGAAGTGAGGCCTAGGCCGGTATCTGTCTCAAATCTATGCAGAATTACTGAGGTTATAGTAAGAAAGTTTAGCTTATTTTTAAGACATTTTAAAAATATACTTACCTCAGTATTGAGTACTACTGTAGCTTATCTTTTCTTTAGAAATCTGCTTAATGTAATAAATGTTTAACAAGAATGTGGTTAGGAAATTACAAGTTTTATATCTCTAAACTGCTCGTGACCAGTTATGTAAGTTAGTAAACATGTGAGTATGTGTGTGTGTGTGTGTGTGTGTGTGTGTAGTCGTCTTGTTACAAAAGATTGAGAGAGAAGAGAATAAAAAGTAAACCAACACTTCTCTCCAGAGTTGTTGTGAAGTAATATTCTTAAATGTTTTTAGGGACAAAGGTAATATGACTCATAAAGTTGTATCTGCTCCCAGTTTCTAGTGCTCAAATAAGTTGTTTTAAATATAATCTTATGGAATTGAAGCTCACTTTTCCGTTAGCATCCGCTCTGTCCTTTCTGCTAATCTGTTGGAGGCTTTTATTACTTGTCTTTAATGTTTCATTCAGTAGCTTTACAACTAAGCTCCTCCAAATGATCCTACCCACTGCTCCCATTTTAATTTTCCTAGCACTTCGCTTTAATCATACTCTGCCTCTGTGTAGAAACCTTCCATGGCTTCCTCACCATTGCAGTAAGTCTCAAAAGTCCTTAACAAGAGCATCCGGCATCCTTGACAGTCTGTCGGAACCTACCATTTCAGCCTCTCGGCACTCTGTCCTGAACCTTATTTTCCAGCTGTTCTCCACGGATTACTGTTGACCCTTATGCCTTGAATCACGTTTCCTCCTTTAAACGAGCAGAGCTCACTGCTTCAGATGCCCATGGCGTTGGACCAGTTTTGGGTCCTGAATTTTTCCTTTATCCTTGAGAAGGGAGTGACTTTGATAACCTAAGCATCGAATGGGTATCTGTACTTCAGGTGTTTCTCCGGACAGCAAAGTCAAGGTGCCGGGGGGGAGGAGGGGATACAAAGTTACACTTTGACTTTCCTCGTGAGCACCAGACACATGTCAAATTAAAGTAGATCCTGAAAAAGGACTAAAGACAAATTTAACCCAGTGGAGAGAAAAAAAGAGTCAAAAGCCTTTCTGCATTTACCCAGCAGTCCCCGTTCTCTACCCTCCACTGGATAGATTAGATCAGTTAGTCCTTAAGAGCTAGACCCGTTTCCTCAGTATTACAGGGGGTTTTTTTTCCTTAAAGCCAAATGGAAATGTTTTGAAAGAAAGTGATAAAAACCTTTTTTAAGTTGTTGATTAAGGACACAACTGTGTAAAAAAGGCATAAAAGTTGTTACTTTATATTTGGACATATATATATATATATATATATATATATGTGTATATATATAGCATATATACACATATACTATAATGAAAAATCTAAATACTACACACCATAGGTGACGTTCCAGTGCTGTTTTGATTAAATTTATGACAGATGTTTTTCTTTTGATATTAGAATGCTTTGTAATAAAGGTCAAATCCATGTCTTTTTCTGTTTTATTATTTTTGTGTAAAAAGGAACGTTCATCAATAGGATAAAGTTAGCAAAATAAGTAAATGAGTGAATGAGAGAACACAGACCCACTAATCCTAAGTGTTAGTTAACATGATTGTAGTTGAACTCTGAGTTTCCTAATAACCAGGGCAAAAGGGGAAATGAGTTATGTGCGTAGTAGTCCTAGGAGGAGGAAATAGACCAGTTACTGAGGGGAGAAAAAGCTTTGTTTGCCTCTAAATTAAAACAGGAATTACTCCCACGGGGCTTCTTACAAGGCTGCTCATTGGTTTAATTCTGAATGACTTGAACATTTTACAGCAAATTGGAGAAGCAGATTTGACACGGCTGCTTTTTGAAACCATCTTCAGTAAAAAGCCAAAGTCACAGCATTAAACCACAGTTCAGTAGAAGCAGTTCATGAGGGCTAAGCTATTGTGCAAATGTATAATTTTCCATAGCTACTTCGAGTTTTTCCAAGTCAAATCTTAGAGATCTTTAGTCTTTGTCTATTTTAATTATGTTTGTTGTAGAGCATTTTATCTCTTAATCCTAAATTGTGTGGTCAATTTCATCTATTAGGACACTGTCCACAACGTAAGGAACCGTTCTAGAAAGATTTAGAATTACAATCGAGGCTTTGGTGTGTCCGCCCTAGTTCTTGCCTCAGGACTGGCTAGCCACTCTGAACGTCACATTGGTTCTAGCCAAGGACACAGAAGAAACTTGATCGGGGTTTGAAAAACCAAAAGTTGAAGTTCCAAATAATTCTTACCTTGCCATCCCCTCCCCCTGGCCATGCTCTGTCTACTGAAATGACCACCTTTCTCCTGTTCCAGGACAGCAACCCTTTTGATGCCACCGCAGGGTATCGTGGTCTGACCTACGAGGAGGTCCTACAGGAGCTGGTGAAGCACAAAGAGCTCCTCAGGAGGAAAGACACGCACATCCGGGAACTCGAGGACTACATCGACAACCTCCTCGTAAGGGTCATGGAGGAGACGCCCAGTATCCTCAGAGTGCCATACGAACCGTCCCGGAAAGCTGGCAAGTTCGCCAACAGTTAATAAGCCAGTCGTACTGTGCTTGCGTTCGGGGCAGGAAGAAAAGAGACAAAGGAAGAAGGAAATCTCGGTACTGCGAGAAACCACATGATCAGGCTTCGTTACATACTCGCCTTCATTGCGAAAAACTACGTTCCGTGTAAATACTAGCAGGGACTCTCAAGAGTGACCTGTGAAGTGAGCTAAATTATTTACACTTTGAAAGTGAAAAGGGGCCAGATTCTCCATGAATAAGCAGTTCCTTCGGCTTCACTTAGGTGCTGGTGTCGCCCACGAACCTGCCACAGGCCTAGGGGCAGCTTCGGAAGTACACGACTTGTGATTCCTCAGGAATAGATTTCTCCTCAAGCAGAATCGACGCCGTGGCCGGTTTCTCAGAAGTCGGTTTGTAGACACATTTAGCTGCAGGAATACCGTTCATTGTAAACACTCAAAAAAAAGTTCCTGTTTTATATGCATCCGTATGTGTACATGAATATATGTTCATGTATCTTTGTGTATAAAATACATGCATATACCTCATATATACATGTGTTTTTAAAACAGTTAAGAACAACTGGTTGCCTCTAAAATTAAGATACCAGTTTCTCAATGTGAAAATCTATGTGTGCTCTCTCGATGCAAAACAAAATCGTCATCGCTACCGTATCACGTACGGTTTGTTACCGGGAAGCTGCTTCAGGTCCCTCTTGACTTTGTGAACCTTGGTTTCACAGAGCTGCTCCCCTGTGTTATTCCGGTATCAGATGTTGCTCTTTTTCTGAAAGGAATGATCCAAAGTTTTGTGAGTTTTGTTTTTGTTTTTGTTTTTGTTTTGAAGCATGACCTATTTTAGGAAACTTGATTAGCTTCAGGAGAGTAACTTGTCTTCACGTTTGAGTTTCATTTAAGTCCAAGAGAAGCTAAGGTAGTCTGTTTTGTTGAGATTCTGAATGCCTTTAGATCACTAGCCCGAAAGATATTAGAAAGTTAGATCTGAAAATCATTCTGAGGGAAAAAAGGAGGTGATCGTCTGATGCCTGATAACCCAAAGCAACGAGCAAATTCGAGGAATGAAGAATTAGGCTTAGTTTCAAGTTACGTAAATAATAGGACAGATGGTTGCATTTGGGTCTTGAACCAAAAGAAGAGTCACCGAAGGAAGAGTGAATCGTTGGAACAGACCTTCACTAGCGTGGCCCTGGACACAGTTCTACATCTGCCCTTAAGAATTGGTTTATCACAGAATTATATGTTGGCCCTTTTCTTAAGTCAGTTCCCCCCAAATGCCAATACTTCCGAGAATTATCTTGATATATTTGTACGAAATTAGCCTGAAATTTACAGTCGAAAACAGTGGTCTAAAAATATCGCTAATCATCTGCTTATTTTTTCCCGTAAAAATCTAAAATAAATTATGAAACACTGAATCTGTGTCTCCAGTTTTCAAAGGGAAAATTTGCTTGTCTCTGGAGACATCTATTCTGTAGTCTTTTAATGAACCTCATTTTTGTCTAATATTTATCTCTATGAAGACTCCATTGAAAGTTCAATGCAAAGCAGAGAGAAGAGTTTGGCTCATTTTAATATTCTGAATCAGATAATGCTTGGCCAAGTTTAGATTCATAAGCTAAAATTGCTTATTTGTGTTAGCTGACTCTTTAGTTTTCCTATGAGAGCATACATTTGGAAATTCTGAGAACTTCTACATACAAAAAATTAGGATTTTTTTTTCTTTTTTCAAAAATTAAATAACTTTTTAAATGAAGAAATGGAGAAGGAAAAATAACTTCCACCAACCTTTTTTTCCCCACTTATAAATTTCTGTAATGACCCTCAGAATTTGGTTTATTAGTATTTTATTTTCCCATTTGAGGTCTGAGTCATTTTTTTTTAACACGGTACCACTTTTAGTTAACATTTTATTAAATATTACAAAACTTTCAGCATTTTTTTTTCTGATGTTAGTCCAACCGAAGCTCTTCTTACACTTTTTAAAATACTAAAGTCCATGTGTTTGCAGTATTGTGATAGATTATCTGCCGATATTTCAATATGCTTTGGCCAAAAGATGTCAGTTTCGTATCGGGGATATGTTTTATGTAAATCGAGTTCATTAAAAAGCATTACTCAAATACTGCTCTTTTTATGAGGAAGTTTACTTTTGAGGAGAGATTCTTTGCCAATATGAAACTGTTAAGGATTAGACCAATCAGATGTGAATGATTTGGTTATAACTGAATCGATACTTTTGTTTTTAAATCTAAGACAAGACTTGTATTGAAAACTGAATCAGCACTTGTCATGGCTGATTGTCGGCATTTGAGTCCAAGTGTCGTTCCAGTGTTTATGAACTTCCACTCATGACCCACAGTACAACTTCTTGTATGTTTTCGTAATTGGTCACTACAATATGCTAAAGTCAAAAAGTAAAAATGAGTTCCCAAGTAAACACATCAGTGTTTCCGTGTTTGGACAGAAGTGCAAACAGAGTAGTTTTAGTTTCTAATGTCGTAGGAAAAAGGCCATCGAGATCACCTTTAGTTAATTTCTCCAAAATGTGACTTTGAAGCATTCCAATGGTGTATTTTGTTAGTAGCGTAGAAATAGAAATAAAATACGTGTGCTCATTAAATAATGCACAGCACAATAGACTTTATAAACAGATTTTACTTTTGCTTTTATGCTGAAAACTGCATGCGGTAGGGCATTCCCACTGTGAGAGAATTTCCTGAAATCCCAGAATGGGTATCTATCCTAAACCTATCTTCGGCGAACGTACTTCTGTTACCGATAAAAGTATTTCTGCTATTATTTTCATAACAGTGTTTTACAGTTGGTTCCCTTCCAGTTCCACAATTTGGCTTTGAAAGTTGAACACGCTGTCTGTCCTGCCATCCCATGCGTCAGGTTTCGTTTTCTGAATACCAGGGTCAGACCTGGGAAACGTATATAAAGTGACACGTCACCCATTCATGAAAACGTTTAGGTATTTCTTTGTGCCGCTGTATTCTACATTGAGCCTAGTTTGCCGTCCTCCCGGGAATGTCATATTATCCATAGATTATGCACAGCTACGTCTATTGCTTTTGGCAGTAAATGAAGATTTACTTGTAATTTTCCAGCTGTGAAGACGTTGCCTCGTATTGAAAAGGATTTCATGAATGGACACCTAAGTAAAACTCAGCGCATTAGTGACAGACTTGCTTTCCTCACATCCTTCCATCACCTTTTCCTCCAGCCTCGCCTCCCTCCTGCCTCCCACCCCCATCAGAGTGCTTATTGTTTAGCAAGGAGAATCTTAAAACAGAAACTAAAAAACTGCTGTCTTCAATGTATCTAGTCATTGTTACGCTGGAGCTTGTTATTTTCCCTCTGTAGCCTTTTTAGGAGAAGCACCCTACCTTGGATTTGTAAATCCAGCCGAAACTTTTTGCTGTCCATGTGTTCACGTGTCTTCTAGATATGCTAGGTGTCGTGTGTGTGCGTGCGCATAAAGCATGCTCATTCACTTGACGTCTTTGAAGTAGGAGGTAAAGGACCACGGTGCCGCCGGTTTATGGAGATGTAGGGGTCTGTCAGCACACATCGCAAGCCCCCATTTCCACAGCTTTATAACCTGAATAATCCAGATGCAATCATTGGAAGTACTTAATATGCAATAGGTAGCACCTTAACTAATTAATCTGCATATGAAGGGTTTTCTGATGTATCTAATAGGAAGTGTAGAAGCTTTCGAGCATTAAACTAGAGTTGACGTTTTATTTCATTTATTTCCTATGTCGACATTGACATTTTCCACTCTTACGATGGAATGGAAGTCTGTAAAAAAACGATACATTGGACTCATTAATCCTTGAAGCTCCCAGGTGGTTCGTTTTTCGAGGTACAAAAAAAAAAATGCTGCAGATCTGTAAGTGTATATATTTAGCAGGTATTTGAAAGATAAAAGCATTATTTATAACTGATGAGTATTACACTTAAGTAAAAAGCTCTGGAAACTTGTATACATTATTTTGCAGGTACAAACTCAAAAGTCTGTAAGCATTGCATACGTGACAGCTGTATAATTTATGTAATCTGATGCATGAATCAGAATTTTATATAATATATAAGTATTGATTTATTATAGTTGATTAAAGTGTCTAATCTTAATTCAGTTGTCATAATTTCCTTTATTTTTTTATTAAAATTTTTTTTTTAATGTTTGTTTATTTTTGAGAGAGAGAGAGAGACACACACACAGAGCACAAGAGTGGGGACGGGGCAGAGAGAGAGAGGGAGACACCGAATCCGAAGCAGGCTCCAGGCTCCGAGCTGTCAGCACAGAGCCTGACGCGGGGCTCGAACTCACGAGCCATGAGATGGTGACCCGAGCCGAAGTCGGCCGCTCAAACGACTGAGCCCCCCGGGCACCACTGGTTGTCATAATTTCTTACTGCAGAGAAGACTGTAGGATGTACGCATTTGTACGTGAGTCCTTCTTGCCTTTGAAAAGTACTTAGGATGCCTCTTACTTGATGTATTACAATAGCAAGTGTATTTTAAGGCCTAAGCTCACTTCACTGCGGAAGTTGTTTTGCAAAGTGACTCAGAGTGGTTTCTTAGTTAGAGTGGACGTTCTTCAACAGATGTGTGAGTGCCCTCTGTGTGTGAGGCATCCCCTCACAAAACTGGAACTTACGGTTTGGTAGTGAATGACATTTTAGTATTTAGATGGAGGCTAAGGCCCCTCTTGAAGGCTTTCTATTTCTGCATTTTTAAAAATGTTAATTTGAGAGGGAGAGAGGGAGAGTGCGCGTGGGGGAGAGGGGCAGAGGGAGAGAGAAAGAGAGTCCTAAGCAGGCTTCATGCTCAGCACGGAGCCTGACACGGGGCTCGATCCCACAACCCTGGGATCATGACCCGAGCTGACGTCAAGAGTCAGACGCTCAACCGACTGAGCCACCCTGGCGCCCCTCGTTAGACGTTATTTTCTTTACTCCTCACAACAGCCCTGTACGGTTAGAACCGTACAGGCTCGCAGAGGAAAGTGAAGACGACTAAGGAAAAATCTACGCGTGAAACTCGAGAGTAAGTTGGCAGACCCATAGCACTTCTCCCCCCTTACCGTCCAGCAGAAA
The DNA here is from genome assembly GCF_046562875.1 of Panthera onca. NCBI lineage: Eukaryota > Metazoa > Chordata > Mammalia > Carnivora > Felidae > Panthera > Panthera onca. The sequence goes on from NC_138349.1 coordinate 13,394,294, forward strand.
TCACTCACCCGTCACCGCTTCCACCCTCTCGGCCCAGCAGTCCCAGGGCACACCTGCCCGTCCAGGTGCTGGCTGCAGGAGGCAGGAACGGAAGGAGGATGGCTTGGGTGCGGTTATGTATATGGCAGCGTACGAGGCAGTTGTGTTACTCCAGACGGTGAGATGGGATCCGTGTGTAGTAGTTTGGGCCACAAGTTGCACACGTTTGGAGCCAGGGATTTCTCTGCAGACCAGAACACCTTCCTGTTCTCTAACTGCTGGGAGGGTCCGTTTAACGTATCCCTGCGCTCCCCCCACATTGCTCCCCTTTCTGCCTATCCCCACACGTATGTTCCCTTAGTCTACTGAGACAAAGATATTTGGGGTCATTTGGGAAGAGGCACATATTTTTTTTTTTTTTTAGTGTTTAATTTTTATTGTTTTTGTGAGAGAGAGAGGGAGACAGGATCTGGAGTGGGCTCTGCAAGGACAGCAGAGAGCCTGATGCGGGGCTCGAACTCACAAACCGCGAGATCGTGACTTGAGCTGAAGGCAGATGCATGATGAGCCACCCAGGAGCCCCAAGTGTTTATTTATTTGGAGAGAGAGTGAGAGCAAGGGAGGGGCAGAGAGAGGGAAAGAGAATGCCAAGCAAGCTCCGTGCTGTCGCGGGGCTCAAACCCAGGAACCATGAGATCATGACCCGAGCTGAAGTCAAGAGTTGGACGCTTCACTGACTGAGCCAACCGGGTGCCCCAGGAACAGGGACATCCTCTTAACGGGGCCATTCTCCCCCTAGCGTTTGTTGTAACGCGATGCCTGTCTCAGAAATGTTCCTGTTCAGTTTTTCAAGGTAAGGGGCTTGTGACCTGGGTGTCTAACATTCTACATTTCCTCCCCCCACCGAATAGTTTTACACGGTAACACAAATGGCACGCTTTCACGTTTTTATGATTGTACAGAGATCCTACTTACAAGCGACATTTTTTAATAAACCTGTAATTACATGCACTAGGAATGCCTGACTCCCTTCTTTTACTCCTCACATCCTAAAATCTGTCAAACGTTCAATGGTTTCATCATTTGTTGGGCATACCAGCATTTATGCTGGGAAGCCAGCGATCAGATTTCTCCAGCGGGTTTTCCATTGTAGTGCGTTGTGGTCAAACGTAAGGTGTGCCCAGCTGGTCACTGATATTAGTGCCCAAGTTTGCACGTGATTTTTTTTTCTTTGTTGACGAATTAGAATGGAGCGAAGGTTTCACCATTGTAACGTTACGTGCACTCTCTTAGGCTCCGGCAAATGACCAGAGAGTGTAGGAGACCGAGTCCACAGGTCGTGTTCGGTTCCCAGCGAACTTACTCATTTGTACAGTAGCCTCAGTGCACGGATTGCAAGCTCCAGGGTTGACAGGGTCCGGTGGGTATGGTGGCGAGTAAGGCAGGCCCGGGGTAGCAGAGCAGGGATTCCCGGGGACAGTAACGGCAATCCGGACAGCCCGTTTTCTAGCTCATGCGGCCATATGGAAATGAACGTGGGGCCAGGGCCGCCAAATCCGATCTGCCTAGAGAAAATGAAGATACAGATTTCTACGTGGAGTATGATTTCCAGATGTTAGCATCTAGTTCGTTGGTTTTTTTAACAAGCGGTCACCAGTGTACTATCTCGTCCTTAGTCACTGGTTCTGAGGTACCATCGAGTCATTGTCGGACCAATTCAGAGTATGTTTTACTCCCCACCCCCCACCCCCAAATGGTTCTGTGTTTCATCAAAACCTGGGCTGGCCAAGGGCCCTGCGGGCTGTGTGGGAGACGTAACAACCCTGTTCAAGGCTCGCAGGGGGTGAGAAAGAGTATTCGGTGGGTATAAAGTTTCGGTTATGCTACACGAATAGATTCTAGAGCTCTGCTCACGACCTTGTGCCTACAGTTAACAACACTGTTTTGTGCACTTACAAAATTTGTCAGGAGGGTGGGTCTCATTAAATTTTCTTCCTACAACAAAGAACAGAGCCTTGCCTGATTAGCCTGTCCCCGAACCCGAGTTGCTTTTAAGAAGGATAACAGTCCAGGTAAGTCCAACTGCATTCTGAAGGCCCCTGCTCTAGTGTTTAGAGCTTTTTAGAATGTTTTCTCAGGATCTCTTATATACCTTTTTTGTGGTAATTATGATTTTTCGATATCTTATCTATGATGTCCTTGCCTTTTGGCAAAAATTGTGTTAAAATTCCTTAGTGTCTCAAAGATCAGTGATGCACATAATATTGTGCTCTGTTAAGGTCATGTGGTATGTGAGTTTCCAGTAATACTGACTTTATATTGACTCTGTGTTCTCATGTTGCCTTTGTTAGGATATGAAATACGTATTTCAATGAAAATATAACGGCTGTTGATTCCATAATTTGTCTGATTTTTGTACATCAGCCATTTAAAATTCTACCACACTGTTTGACTCCAGCCAGATCAGGAAAGGTGAATCGTTTAGATCACTGGTTCTTAAAATGTGGTCCCTAACGCAATGTCAGTATCACCTGGGAACTTGTTAGAATGCACTTTCTCAGGCCCTTTTCCAGAACTACTGAATCAGAAACTCTGGGGGTAGGACTCAGAATGTTCTTAGAATAAGCCCTCCAGCCACATTCAAATTTGAGAACCACTGAGATAGAGACCCCACCCTCTTTTTGTAGCTTATTATAATCTTTTTTTTTTTTTTTTTTACTTAATGTAACTTTCCTCACCAGTCCTGAATTTATGAACCTATTTTTTGTTTCTTTAGTTCCTTGGTGACTACTTTACATTAAAGAAACTTAGTCGTCAAGATTGATGAAACTTAATAGAGTAGAATCCTCCTAAGATAAACACAGTGCATTATGCAAAGGAGACACATAATGAATACTATGGATTCATCGATACGATGTTTTGGTTCGCACGATGAGATTTTGGATTGCAATTGAGGCTATGGGCCTCCGTGTAAAAATGCCAGAATGTCTTCCCTTTGTTCTGACTTGGTGATTATTCTACGTTTGGTTAAGGAAGGCAGTATCTTTCTCTGCTGGATATGGAATGTGGTAGAATAAAGTTGTGACTCTATGTGTGAAATTGGGTAGCGAACCTTAACAGAACAAATGAAGCCAGCTTATGACTGTAGCTCAGAGGCTTTATTTAACAGCCACCTCATTACTTTGCTGGTTAGAACCATTTTGTCAAATAGTTGTGAAAGCATATATTATTTTCACAATTAAAACTGGGTTGACTTCTCTCATTTCCAGGGAAATGTAGAATGAAATTTAAAAAGTCTTGTAGGATCCTGCATCAATTATTAGAAACACCAAGTGATTAGGAAAAGGCCATCATGCATTAAATTTAAGCAACATGATTTAAAATAAGGGTGGTAGGAGAGAGAGCATCTAATGTAGGGAGAGTCTATGGGTTTTTATCCCTTGGTGGAAAAATGGCTAGAACATTAACAGTGGAAAATGGATTCAGAGACATCTGAACACTGGCAAAAGTTGTTGGGGTTGGGGTTTAGTCTTTGCGAGTTCCCCCCGTGGAGACATCGGTGCCAAACTTGGCGAGTTGTGGAAGGAGAACTAAGAGCACAAGGGCATAAAGTCACGGCCAGTTCAGAATCCTCACCGTGACCCTGTAGCTTGAACCTCTTTCAGCAAAATTCTGCTCAAGTTAGTCTACAGAGTACCAAAATCGGCTTACCTATCTCCTTTCCTTTCCTCGCTGTGAAGGAGGGGTTAATGAGAGGAAAATGGCAGAGGAAGCCACCAAAGTTGGGTGCAGGCCAGAGTGAGCCAGGCCCGCAGGTAAACTGGTTGCCAGCCTCAGATTAGTTTAGGTTACAATCTGAGACCCTACGGGACGACCACCTCTTTTAAGAAGTAATTCATTTGTCAGGGTGCCTGGGTGGCTCAGTCGGTTAAGCGTCTGACTTCGGCTCAGGTCGCGATCTCGTGGTTCGTGGGTTCGAGCCCCGCGGCGGGCTCTGTGCTGACAGCCTGGAGCCTGCTTCGGATTCTGTGTCTCGCTCTCTCTCTGCCCCTCCCCTGCTCATGCTCTCTCTCTGTCTCAAAAATAAATAAAACATTTAAAAAAATTTTTTTTAATGAAAAAAAAAAAGTAATTCATTTGTCATAAACAGTTGACTGATCCAATAGCGGCATTAAATGTTTTTATGTTTACATTTAAAGATTTTTTTTTATTAATGTACTGTTATTGAACATCTTTCATGATTTATAAGCTGTAAAATATTTTAATCCTTGACTCATTTGTTTACCAAGCTATTCACTTAATGCTATATAATATGTAGCACTTGAGACCATCTGTTCGGAATATTTGAATAATATGCATGCTGTGAAGATATGTACAGCAAGTAAAGCACAAAACACATGAAATATTCAGGAAGAGTTGGTGAAGACAATCCATGTATTTTAATTAAAAAAAAAAAAAAGTGGACTGAAATCTAGCAGTAAGTCTTTCCAAAAAAGCAGCTCACTTCTTATTCTGGGCAAATTGCTCTGCTGAGTGGCATTAAGATGTCATTTTGACTTTAAGCGAATAGATTTTAAATGAAAACACTGGAATTCATACTAATTGGAACTGTGCTTATATGAGCTCTCCGTTAAGTGAGAGGAGGGCTCGCAGAGAGATGGTAACAGCCGCATGGGATCCATGGACAGCGGACCGTGTTGGGCAGCGGGCCAGGTCGGGAGGCTGTGACAGGGACGGCTTGAGGGTCTCGGGGTCATCCTTGGAGGAAGGGCTTGGGGGGAGCATCGGGTTTAATTTGGCAGTCTGAGAAACACTGAGCTGGCTGCGGTGACTCTATTATGGAATCCTAGGTCTTTAATCTCTTTGGAGTTGAGGCCATTTGTTTATTTCTTTTCTCCGAATTGATGGAGGACTGGGGCAGGTTGGTACCATGGGTGGGTCCCCCAGAGCAAGGGACCTCGTGTGAAGGACTGAAAACGGAGGTTTCCTAAGTCACTCAGCTGCGTGGAGGCACCCGGATTCTTCCACGACCCGCATGTTATTTTAGTCACGAGAGATTCCAGGGAGACTTGTGCATTCCTGGGAGGCTTGTTGTTACTTCGGGGTCGCACCACTTGAGGAGCTGTGGCCTAGACACCTATCATGATGCCTCCTCTAAGAATGTGCCAGAATGCTGTATCCATGGGACAAAACTTAGTTCCCACCAGACTTAGGGAATGTTTCACTGATTATAAATCTTAATCCTGGTATTCATTCTCCAGTGGGGCCTTCTCCAACGGCTTTCAACTCTTGTGTTTTGATGTCTAAACCAGGCTCCCTTGGAATTCAACCTATTTTTTAGTGTCTGTTATTTGCTGGTCTCACAGCGACAGGAGTGACCTCACTCGTGGGTGTCCTGCAAACTCCCAAAGCGTATCTCCTGTCAGAAGTCAGATTAAGGGGCACCTGGGTGGCTCAGTCGGTTAAGCATCCGACTTCAGCTCAGGTCATGATCTCACAGTTGGTGAGTTCGAGCCCCATGTCGGGCTCTGTGCTGACAGCTCAGAGCCTGGAACCTGCTTCGGATTCTGTGTCTCCCTCCCTCTCGGCCCCTCCCCTAGTTACGTCCCCTACTCTCTCTCTCAAAAATAAATAAATACACCTTAAAAAAAAAAGCCAGACTAAAACCACAGCAATGGACCACACCTTAATTTCTGATTTCGCTATTGCAAATATCTCACTATTATGGGATATTAACATATTATTTCAACCTTTTGTCTGATCCTTACTCTTTCAACATTATTACAGACTCCCTAGGCATATATTATTATCCACCTAAAGTAGTTTGGGACTTTCTTATCTGCGGATTCCCACAAACTGGCCAATCACTTCATAAATGCCTTTTAATTCTCTCTGCACTGAGTTCTTCCTATTTGCGTAGTGAATCATCGAGTTGAACAGATTCCACCTAAGTTATTTTTCAGTCTGGCAATCACTAGTGTTTGGCATTCCCTAGTAACTAAACAAATCTTAGTATGCATTTTTGTGTTTTGTTTTTTTAAGTAGGCTTCACCTCCAGTGCAGGGCCCGAACTCATGACCCTGAGATCAAGATCCGAGCTGAGATCGAGTCATATGCTTAACCTACTCTCAGAGCCGCTCAGGTGCCCCTTGGTCTGCATTTCTCAATGATAAATTTACTCCTACTTTTATGATTTGTAGACGCTATTTCTTTCTCCTGACTCGTTTACTTTCATCATTTGAATCGTGTGGATGTTTGTAAACCACCTGTTTTGTGAAATGAGTTACCATGAATACATTTCCATCGTAGGAATACATTTCTTCCGATCGCACTGACTTCCCTCCATACAAATTGCCCCGTCTGATCTCTGCCAACCTCCAGCAAACCCCCACCCTACACATTCATTTGTCCTTCTTTTGAGTCTAGTAGTTATATATTTTTTTTAATATCCCCAAAAGACACAAAGAATTCCTGGCAAAGAGCTGAGTCTCGGATGACACCGTAGCACGGATGGATAACTAGCACCATGCTCGCTATATAGTTGGGACTCGATAAATGATTGCTGAATGAGTGAGCAAGGTTTTTTAACCAAGATTCATACAGTCGTTACGAATATCTATTATAAATAGTGATTTTATCTTATAAGGGAGCCCACCCCCCCCCCCCCACACACACTTTGAAATGGATGAACATAAGGGTTTTTTACAGGTAGTGGGAGTTGGGTCTAGAGGAGAAACAACAGGTAGCAACGCATTGCCTGGGGAAACGGGCAGGACGCAGAAATAAATTCATCTCGAATTATAGGCAACCCGTCAAAATTTAATAAGCGTGCTTAATCAACTCCTTGATTCACTACTTTAGTGAGGGTTTGCCATAACTTTTTGTGGATTCTTGTTTCCTTGTCTACGTGCCCTGCTCATCTGTATGCAAGCTGAACGGAACAAAATAGCTGCTCACCTTTGCTTTCCCACCCCTTACAGGTCACACATCACGTTCCAGGTCCTTCCTGGATGCCTGTTAGAGAAGGGAAGGGAGGGTGGGGCTCAGTAGCTGATTCTTTGAAATAGGATGTAAGGTTTTACTTTTTTTGTTGTATGCGGTAGCATGCTGAGATTTTAATTATCTGCACTTTAAAATATTGCAACCATGGTTATTATAAAAACACTTTCCATTGTCCTTGATGAAGGGAGGAGCTCCCATCCTAATATGGCTTGTATTTGTAATTAATGAGAAAGAAAGAAACCTGGAGTGGTCCCTAATTGAAACAGAGAGTACATGGGTCCACTTTTGTTCAGGAGTCTTATGGAAATTCTAGATATAAGAACAGTTTACTTAATTGTATCATGATGCAAAAAATAAATAAAGCATCTTGCTGAGGACACTAAGCAAGATAGGCTTTTCTGACTCAAGTGTTTTATTGAATGTACATGTCTTTCATTGAACAGTCAGGAAAAATGAGTCCAGAAGAAAACCTCAGTGCAGCATGGTAAATAGGTTTCCCCTTGAGTGTTAATTGATCAATGAACAGTTACTGCTATGTCACGGACATTGGTAAAGCCTCATCTGGGCTCTCCCATCATCCATTGATCGGAACCCGTGTCCACCTATCCTCCTTCCTTCCACTCAACAAATTGAACACCTGCTCTGTGCAAAGCACTGTTCTAAACACAAACGATACAGAGTTGAACACGATGGACAAATAGTACTGTAATCAATCAGTGATGTCTACCAAGGGTTCAGGAAGTCCCTGCTCCCTCATCCCATCCCATTTAAAAAAAAATTTTTTTAACGTTTATTTATTTTTGAAAGAGAGAGACAGAGTGTAAGCTGGGAGGGGCAGAAAGAGAGGGAGACACAGAATCTGAAGCGGGCGCCAGGCTCCGAGCTGTCAGCAGAGAGCCCGACGCAGGGCTCGAACTCATGAACTGTGAGATCATGACCTGAGCCGAAGTCGGACACTCAACTGACTGAGCCACACAGGCGCCCCCCCACCCCATTTTTAAAGGGCATTTTTGAGTCTTTTAGGGTCTACTCCATAACCAGTTAGCTGTTATCTTTTTATGACGGTAGAAATTTATGTCATCTGATGATACCAAGACGAGACAATAGTTAATGATAGATGTATCCAGTATCACAAAGAAGTAATGATGAGCTCATATGCAATGCTTCCATGAGTCTCTTAGTTAATTCATGAAGTTTAATTTTGAAAAAATGTAGTCGAAACCTGGGAGATGTTTCCAAACCAGATAAGAAAGAAAGAAAGAAAGAAAGAAAGAAAGAAAGAAAGAAAGAAAGAAAGACTAAATTGTCTCCAGTATACAGACAATTCTCAAATAATTAGAAGTAATGATGTAAATGGACTATTGTTATCCTTTTCTGCGTTGCAGAAAACTCATTATCATTCTCCACTCAGAACTGCAAACATATCATTTAGAAACGAAAGATGAAGAAAGTCTGTTTTATTTAGGAAAACTTCACCAACATTTATGACACATGATTTCTTTGCTTTGCAGAAAAAATAAGTACCAAACTGCCCAATGGATTAAGAGTTGTATATAACAGACATTCTTTTCAGTAGCTTCTAGACTGAATAAACTAACTGAAAAATCTTCATACTCAGGATCTAATGATGTCTGATTTAGCCTTTTTATTGAGAGTAATTACCTTTTTCAAAAGATGAAAACCAAGCATCAAAGCAATGGGAAAAAGATGAGCCGATCAATAAATAGACTTACGGCAACTGAACGCCATCTGGAAAAAATACAAATTCAAATCCAAACCTCACTTTTTATACCAAAATAAATTCTCTATGGTTTAAATATTTAAACATAGATAGTGAAAAGTACCAAAAAAGTGTGGAAGCTTTTGTTCTGTTTTTGTTTTGTTTCTTAACAATGTCAGAGCAGAGAAGGTCTTTCTTTCAAATCACAAAGCCTGAATCCTATAAAGGAAAAGATAGATATATTTGACTACATGAGCCTTTTAAAACATTTGAACAACAACAAAATACCGTAAGTAAAGTCAAAGGGCAAATGGTAAAATGGGGAAAGATTGCCTCACACATGACAAAAAGGTCTAACTTTTCTATTATATAAAGAGCCGCCACATACCTGTAAGATAAAGGTAAACCATTAGGAAAATATTCAGAAGACAAACAGGCAGAAGAAGAAACCCAAATATCCTTATAAACATCTGCAAATTAGAAAAAACAAAGAAGGTGCCGTATTTCACCTAGCAGATTACTTGGCGGTGTTAATGCACAAGCTTTCCAGGAGAGGTCATTTGCAGCAAAACTTGAGACGAGCTCTTTGGAGGACAGTTTCACAATATCTGTTAATATCTTCAATGCATAACTTTTTTGATCCAGTTAACTTTTTTTCTAGGAATTTATCTTACAAATGTTCTGGAACATCTACAAACAAGCGCTTGCTGGAATGCTGACTGGCAGCACTGTTGATGATCACACAAAACCGGAAAATCGGCCACCAGCCAAACATTTTTGGTATCTAATGGAGTACTAGGCAGCAAGTAAAAAGCAGGAAATCTGTACATAAGCTGATATGCCGAAATATTCAAGGCACATTGTTAGGGGTAAAGGGAGAGGCAACAGAAAAGTATAGAGAGCTCCCAGTAATTTTCCTATTAAAATATGTATGGGTATGTGTGTTTGCAGGAACATTCCTCAAGGAATATATGAGATGGTGGTCATTTATGAAGAATAGGACTGGGTATTTGCATAAGGAGACAGATTAACTTTTCGTAATGTCTTTTGGTCTGTGTTAATTTTTCATCACATCCAGGTGCCAACTTCAGAATTAAATAAGATACATCTTTTGATCAATTTCATGAATATTTCACCATTATCTGATTATAGACTTCAGCCACTCTGTAGAATTTGGGGTGTCTGTATTTGGAACGTATCATGCGGAGAGCCTCAAGGAAACCACTGCCCTGCTGAGGTGAGTGGTTCTCCATCTGGCCAAGAACAAGAGTCAGGCTCCTCCATTTCCAAAACTGTCAGCTTTCCCTATTCTCACATCTGGTATCCACAACACATGGGGCCCTTCCCCTTAGAGCACAGAATCCCTGTGACCCAGGCTCCCCATGAGGGCTGACGCTGCCTCCGCTGGGGAGCCACAGGGAAGGCACTGCCCATCATGTTTCTTACCATAGATTTCCGGCAGATATCAGTCTAGGAATTTCTCTTTAAATTTTCTGTAGGAGTTGGATGGCGAAGTTCTAGAATTCAGTTTCTTTACCGGATTGCTTTTTTTTTTTTTTTTTGCCTGGAATCTTAGCACCAAATTCAGAGTTCAGTACATATCTGTGTGCTTAATAACTATTTAAGGATCCGGTTTGTGACCAAGACATTTGTTGTAAATCTTTTACGGGAGAAACCGTGACATCAAAGTAAACTGTAAACAAATGATCAGGCTTAATGCCTCTCTGATGAGAACGTTTGCTGTTATATAGGTGAGATGTAGTTCAGACGTGCTTTCCTTCTGGGAAAAACAGCTATCTCCTATGGAGTGTTCTTGCCAAAGATATTTAATCTTAATCTAGTTATGAGAAAATAATCAGATAAATCCAGGAGTAGTACATTCTAAGCAGTTATCTTTGAAATCCTAAATGTCATGAAAAACAATAAACAAAAAAAGTGTTGCTTCAGGTTAAAATAGTTTTGTGAGACATGACCAAATCTATTGCACAGATATTGGGTCTGGATTAGGAAAAAAAAAGGCAAAAAATATATATATTTGGGGAACATTTGAGAAAATTGAATATGAACTATTATTAAGTAAAATTAATGTTAATTTTCTCAGGTATGTTGATGGTTAAGTAATAGAATGGCCTTCTTATTAGGTAAGGGGCTATTAAAGTATTTGGGATGGAAACATTTTGGTGTTTGCCATGTACTTTAAAACGGGCTCAGGAAAAAGCCCGCAGCCAGAAAACTAAAGCAAATGTAGCAAAATGGCAACAATTTATAAATTGAGACAAAAGCTATATGGGTGCAGAGTGTATCTTTCTTGTAACTCTTTTAAGGAAGTTTGAAACGTTCAAATGAAAAAAATGGAGGGGGGGGGAATCTGATTGGACTCATAAAATCATACTGTTCGTAGAGAAATACCTACAGCAAAACCCAATAACATGATGGTAAAGAGTACTAAAATTAAAAGTTTAGTCATATCGCTCAGTATTAAATAGTAATAATAGTATCTAATTTTAGGAGTATCAGATAGCATAAGCATAAAATAATGAAAAAGAAGAAGAAAGATTTTTTTTTAGCTTAGATTCTTTACTTTCTGCCATCCCTCCGGATTTGACAGTTACCGCTATTTCCCGAGGGGGAGGACGTTCGCTTGGTAAAGGTCCCTATCAGTGTTTTCACTTTGTCCTGGTTCATTTGACCTCTTTTCACCAGCAGCAGGCTGACCCCCGGGCAGCCTCCTTGACCGGCCTCCTTACACCTTCTCCCGCCGCGGGGAGTGTTTCCATCAGGGTCCCAGGTGGCTTGTTTTTCTCAACCTTTGCCCCGACCCCCCTTTTCCTCTCGCTCCCCAGGTGTCTCTGCTTTCAGACCTCACCCCCCCACCCCCACCCCTGAAGCCTTTGTCTAATTAAACTGAAGTGTTGCCACCTGGCAAAGCCTTCCTTCCTGGGCCTCTTTGGGTGGGTTTTTTTTTTTTCTTTCCTTTTTCCCCTCTGGGGCTGTCATGAATTTCTTGTCAGCACCACTGGCCTTTCCTGCCCTCCCTGCCCCAGGGCTGGGGCTGGGGCTTCCCCAGGTGCCCAGTTCATAGTCATGATGTAAATTGCTGTTGGCCTTTTCCAAAACCAGGAAGGCCCGGCGGAGACGGCCCCATGCCTTTCCAGACCCAGGTTCCAAACATGGGTGCCCCGGTAGGTGTTTTCAATCATCAGCATCTGTTTTCTGGAGCCGGGGCATGTCTGGGGGTGTGTGTTACCACTTGTCAGTAGCCTGTGTGGCAAGAAACGTGCCGTCTGTCTCTTCCTTCCTGGGGGCCCTGTCGCCCCTCCTCACCCTCGTTTGACCTTTTCCGTCTCGCCCTTTGAAATTTAATGCCCCAAACCTTTCCTATCATTCTCCTGGAATCCCCAAGACCTCCCAAATAACGCCAAAAGCAAATAAATCTTAAAACAGTTGAGGCCAATTTAATGATTTTCATACACCTACGTCAGGAAGCAAATCGTGGGTAAGTTCTTTTCTGGCTTTCCCAGGTTTGAGCTGCGATCCGTCCAATGTGTTGGACCTATTAGTACAGCGACTGGAGTGTAAAATCTGTGGAGACGAGAAATGGCAAAGTGTGGGTACCGAGGGACAGTCACACCGCAGGCTGGAACATACTATCTGCAACGTAGATGCAGCCTTCGTTAAGTACTTCCCCAAGTTAGCACCATACACAAAATACAGGTAGCCTGTTGGCATTGGCACTTCTTCTCCTGACCCTTGGGTATTCTTCCTTAAAGTTTCCAACGTTTGAGAAACAGAGACTAGTAAAGCTGGAGAACCTGAAAACGTGAGTATCCGGCCCTGACCTAGTCAGTGACGAGCTTTGTAATTTTGTTCAAGTTACCAAACTGGTTTGTGTCTGTTTCCCCTTTGCTGTAAACCGAGGAAGGGGGTTGGAGGGGCTGGTGGGTTTCATGACCTGTACAGCCTCCTCCAGCCCTAAAGCTCCTTGACGATGCAATACGGTGGTTTTGGGGTTTTACGTGCTTCCCCTGTATAGATTCTAGAAAACACCTTTTAAACACTGAGGGGCCTTTGTGCTTTTCATGATTCTGGTAGCTCAGTTTTGAACAGCCAACCCTGATCAGAACCCAGGGTGAGGCTAATATAAAAGGAACCGGGTGACGCTCCAAGACGGGAGCGTGGGGGGAGGCACGGCTGTGCATCAACACCCAGGTATCGTCCTCCTTGATCTGAATCCCAGAGGAGCCCCTCTGCAAACATCCCTGGATGCCCGTGCCTGTGTGTCTACATTCTATACCACCGAGCCGTGCCTGGTTTCATCACCTCTCCCCAAGTGTTTGATGATGGGAACTTTGATCTGAGCCTGAAACTCCAAATCAAAGTGATCGTTTGTTTAATATTTGTCACACATCCGGAAATTCTAAAACCCAAAACAGAATAGAAAGCACTATAACAAGGATTTCTCTTCCCAGCCAATTAAGGTCATTAAAGAACAGTGTCCTGATTCAAACAGTTGCCTGAGCTTAGAATTAGTGAGTTTCCCCGGCGTCAAATTACAAAAAGAGTATATACCAAATCATGTCAGAGGACAGAAGGAAAAGATAAATGTAGAAATGAAAGTGCGATCGAGTCACTCCTTTGACAACAACATACTTTAATCCAAATAGAAGGCAGATCTAAAATGTGGATCTAAGCAAGGACGTAAATTTTAAAGTTAGTTGGAGGAATACAGGTTTCCCCCGCTATCCGAAAGTTGAGTGCTCCTACGAAAACTTTCATAAACCAAAAAGGCACAAAGCGAAGAATCAATTACGATTGACTGACGTGAAAAAAAAATCTTTTTTTGAGTCTTTCCAGACCTGAAAAATAACCCATCTTGGGCTTTTCTGATATCTTAGGATGCATCATGTTAACAGATGAGCAAGACAAATCAAGACAAAGCACAGGTGGTCATAGACAGAGTTCCGAGCCGAGGGCTTGATGTCATTCCCAGGGAAGGAGCTGGGCAATGCCACTCCCGCTGCCCTGGTGCTTGCTGCCTGAACAGGGGCTCCGTACAAAAAAAGTGCTGAACGCTGTTTTTGCTTTCTCCACACACCCCCCCTTTTTATTTTATTTTTTTTCCAAAACGGAAATCCTTTTTGGATTTCTTTCACTCAGCGAAAACAGGTACTCACGCAGTTCTTTCCGAAGAGCAAAGTGGCAAAAGGTGAACTTTGGAAAAGCGGGGGGTGCCCGTATTTGCCAATAGTTATACTCCGGTTCCCACAGTAAGAGTGGGCTTGAGAATTCTAGCCATAGTGAAGCCCATATAGAATAATAAAACATATCCCTTTAAAACCCCTCCCTCCCCCCATTTTACGAAAGAGGCAGCACTTCCCACTCTGCTTCCAGAAGGGAAAGGCATTTGGAACGCTTCCAGCTTCTCTGGGCTAGGAGCGGGGCCGGCTTACCAGATTGGTGGGTGCGGGAAGGGAGGTGAGCATCTTTGACTCAGAGGCAGGCTGTCCCCAGGAGGCATATGCATTCTTGGGGTGGCTCAGTCACATAGTAGCCCATGGGGCAGACCCCCCACCTGTAGAGGAACCTCTAGCTGGCCAGAGCTGACTGTGACTGAGTGGCCAGTTCTATCTACTGCAGAATGAAGGATCAAGGAGCCCATTCTGCATGCACGACGCCCCTGGTTTTATCTTTAACGAAGCTGATACTTTCGTCTCCGGTTGTCCAGTTCCCCCGTGTGTCTCAGATTGGGAAGAAAGGGGTGTTATTTATCGCGGTCCTTGCAACTCCAATGAATCAATCAACACTTCCCTATGGGGAGCCAGGTTCGTTCCCAGGAACAACTGAGTCTATGAGGAAGGTTAAGATGTGGCCCCTGTCCTGAGCAACCTGTAGTCTGGGATTATGAAATTCAGGTTGATCAATCATAATTGTGAACAGCGTTCTCTCCCTCACTCTCCTTTTGATCTCTTTGGGTGTTATCATTCTGCCCTAAAAATAAATAGCATTGCGTTTCTAATGTGAATTATGGTGGAGCTATTTTGGTCCTCTTTGTATTACTGTTGGGTTTTAACAGCTCACACAGAACAAATTTGATCGTGTTTATATTTAAACCTTCTTAACAAGGGAAACAGAAGGATTAGATTCAAGAAAAACAGGAGCAGCATTCTGAATGTGTTTAAACAAGTTTTCCCCACTGATAAATAGAACTATGGAGTATCATTTTCAACTAGACTGACAAGAAAAAAAAAGCCATCCGTCCCCCCTGAAGAATTCGTACAATGCTCAAGGCAAGTTACAGCTGGATCCTCTTAAAGAAATCAATCTTTTCTAGTAAATGACTCGTAAGACCATTTAAATCTATGAAGCTTTTCAGTGAATTTATTCAATTAAAAGGATTTTCGATATTTTAGCAAACATTAAATTACTTATAATATTCTCTCGATGTCAGAACGGAAAACAAAACACGACGTGCACCCACCAGCCCCTCTCCGCAGCATCCTTCCAGCCCCTAGGCAAGTCTCCGCTAGGCTGATGGAGGCTATTCTGGTACGCTAAGGCTGACAAATTTCCTTATCAGTCGTGGTGATCACTCCTGCCGCTTTAGGGAAAGAATTTTTTAAGCACCCAAGTATTGGGGGATTACATGATGCCGAAAGACAAGGAAGAACATAATTTCTGTAACGACAAGCCACCATTCGTCAAGACTTTGGACCAGAGCGTCACGGTACAATATTCTGTTACCAAAGCAGAGGGACTTCTCTGTGTCCAGAGCGATTTCATCTCAAATTGGGGCTGTGACTTTTCCTAAAAGCCATTTAAGGTTTGCTTTAGAGTCTATTTATGGAACAATCCTTGTTTTGTTTTGTTTTGTTTTGTTTTTTTTAATTGACAAATCATCGTGGTAGGAAGTAGGTGTTATTATTCTCACCCGAGGAGTCTGTGCTAGCGATAGCATACTGAGTTGATTAAATGGAAGGATACAGTGCTAAGGAAAGCGGTCTTTATCCCTTCCTTCTTGCCAGTAGGTGGAAGTTAGAATTTATGAGGGATAAGAGTTTTTGGTGCAGAACTAAATCGACGTCAAGTCAGGAGGATCACTCTCCCCTTCCGGGTCTGAGGATAAACACGAAGAGCGTTTCAAGTCTTTTGAGCTTTCCAAAAAAAAAAAAAAAAAAAAAAAGGAAAAAAATGACTGGGTCTCTTCTAGAAGGACTCTTTGGATCCATAGAGCAATGAAGTGTCACTTTCCATCAGGCTGGGAATAAGGAACTTGTTGGGGACGCGGGAATACAAGCATAGTCCCACACTGCTGGCGGTGCCGTGTGGGTAAGCCCACATACTTGACCATTCAGCAATTCTGCCTTGCAAAGTGCATCCCAAGCAGAGCTCGTTCAGTTCAGTCTACAGGACCGGTAGAGGATGGCTTATTGCAGTATTATTTCTTACAGGGGACCCTGGAAGCCACTCGAAGAGTGTGGGCCGGCCAAATACGGTGGGACGTATCATAGATGCTGTGCGGTAACTCGAAGTCACAGAACAGTTATCGACACGGCAAGATGAATTGTCTCGAAAGACACAGTCCTGACCAAAAAAAAAAGCAAGCAAGACACAGAGTAAGATCTATACGACAGAACTATTTATGTAAATCAACAATACTTGTGTGCAGAGCAACAGCATGCGTTTTACAAGACCGCATACAAGCAAAGGACACCAGCCGATTGGTATGGTTGCATGTGGTGTGGGTGGGTGATGGGAGCAGGGCATGAGGAGTAAATAAAAAACGTAATTAAAAATATGCATGAAGGGGCTACGCATGGAACGATAGTGTGTGGATATGACTCCGTATTGAAAAGAATACGTGAAGCCATCCAGTTTGTTTCTCAGGAATGTGTAAGGCAACAGGACTGTAGCAATCTCTAACGTCCTGTTTTTATTTTTTAGGATTTAGACAGATCAAGAAATAGGGTAACGTGTACCAGCTTCGCCCTGTGCACCAGACAGACCGTTGGGCTCTGAGAATATGCTGGGGAGGATGAGGACAAGGTCCTTGAAATCTCATGGGGTTTCCAGGTCAGGGGACTCGGGGGTTAACATCGAGGACACAGACAACGTGGTACATGATTGCAAGTGTTAAGTTTGAGAAGGAGAAGACTGGACCTCTGCGAGTCAGTAAAGTCAGGGAATCTGCTTCAGCCCAGGAATCTGGAAGGGCTTCCCTGAGGTGGTGACCTCTACGTGGAGTCCTGAAGATAGGAAGGCTCGGTCCAGTGATGGGGGAGGGGCAAATGCAGCAGCATGTGCAAAGGCCCCAAGGCAGAAGAGAGTTCGATAAATCTTTTTATTCAACGTTTTGGGTGGGGCTAAGGGAGATTTATGATATTTGGTGGAGACTCAAAAAGGCAGCCCTTTGGAGTGGAGGTGAACACACACCTCTTTGATCCCTAAGTTGCCCTGATAACTGCACTTGTTACCGAAAATCATTTTTCTTTTTTTTTTTTGTTTTAAAGTTGATTTATTTATTTTGGGAGAGACAGAGACAGTGAATGCGGGGAAGGGCAGAGAGAGAGAGAGAGAGAGAGAGAGGGAGGGAGAGATTCCAAGCAGGCTCCATGCCGTCAGCATAGAGCCCGACACAGGGCCTGAACTCACGGATCATGAAACCTTGACCTGAGCTGAAACCAAGAGTCGGATGCTTCACTGGATGAGCCACCCAGGCGCCCCTCAACGTCATTCTTGATCTACCGCTGTAGCTAGGTCTCGACTGAGTATTCCCACTGAGGAGAGGGGGGAAAGGGTGTGGTTTGAACTGACCCTAGGGTTTGACTTCACCCCACACATTCCTAGGAAATACCCCATTTGGAAAAATCGCTCCAAAGGCAAGAGACTGGATGGCACCACAAAGCAATGACTTTGGCCGCTTTTCAGTGAAACCAGGGAGCCCAAAGACCTCATCCAAGGCAGTGAAAATGTTTGATTGTCCGACCTTCATGAGGGAGGTGGGGCAAGGTAAGCCACATTGTCAGGTGCGCAGTAAACGCTAGACCCCCGTGTGGATGTCAGGGACTCCAACTCTAGAGCAGAGAAACAGCCCCGCATCCATCAGAGAATGATAAGAACGTTTCAACAACAAATCTCCAAGCATTTGATGCATCAATTCTATGCCGTCCTCATTCAATGGCAGTATATCTTTCGCCCTGTCTTCAAGGCTATCGTAAAATAGGCCAGGGATTTAAGGAGCTTTCTTTATTTTTATCTGTGGGTAGGCAAACGGACACCAGCCACTCGTGGCAAACTGAACATCTGCACTCACCTTCCCTTTAAAAATAAGCAAGCAAATCCAATTCTGAAAACAAACTCTTCGCCTCGATTATCTTTTCTATGCTTTCGCATCCTTGTTTGCCAGCCCTTCCTTCCGGTGCGACAAGTTACGTTTTTCAGGACTCCAGCGCAGTTTTCATTATTTATTTGACTTTTGCTTCTCTTATGACCTCTTGCTTTTGCAAAGTTCCTCTGTAATCTTTGCTTTGGCTTCAGTTTGTTTTAAGCTTCTTCCTGATCTCCCCCTTGCCCGGGATTATTCTGTGTTTTCTGTCTTACTGGCATCAGTCTTTACTTTTCTTTCCTTCTGAACTTCTGACCTGAACTTTTGGCTCTTGTGGCTTTCCCCTTACGCATCTCTGTATCATTGCTTCCCTCGGATTTTATTTTTCCCAGTGGTTTCACCGTTTGGAAAGGTGTCAAAATCGCATTAACTTTACTAAGCACCTAGTAGTCTCTGCAACGCACCATGGGCTGAATTTAGTCACATTAAAGTCTAATTGCTGCACTAAGTGGATTATGATTACATACTCCACTCCTTTGGTCTGTGAAGTGTATTTTCAATGAGGTGAAAACTTGCCTCTTTGCCTGCAAAGAAGTTTAAAGAGAAGGAGGATACTAATTCTTCAGCCAAAATAATACCCACGTATTCATTCATTGAATATTTATTGAGCTTCTATTGTATGCTAGGCACCGTGATCATCATGGTGTATAAACTGATGAATAAAAGGAACATCAGCCCTGCCCATGAGGAGCTTACGTCTGAGTGGAGACGCAGACATTACCAGGCAAAAGCGCGACACATAATTTAAAATCGTGGCAGGCAGGGGTGCCTGGGTGGCTCTGTCGGTCAAGCTCCGACTTCGGCACAGGTCATGATCTCATGGTCCGTGAGTTTGAGCCCCGCGGCGGGCTCTGTGCTGACAGCTCAGAGCCTGGAGCCTGCTTCTGTTTCTGTGTCTCCCTCTCTCTCTGCCCCACCCCCACTCGCACTCTGTCTCTCTCTCTTTCTCTCTCAAAATAAATGAACGTTTAAGAAATTTAAAAAGAAGGAAAATATTTGAGAGTAAATACTATGGCATTAATAATGGTGTTGGGCCTGGAACCTGCTTCAGATTCTGTGTCTCCCTCTTTTTCTGCCCCTCCCCTGCTCATACTTTGTCTCTCTCTCTCTCAAAATAATAAATAAACATTAAAAAACATTTAAAAAATAAAAAATAAAAATTAGATTGTGATGGGTAAACAGATAACTATTTAGGTTGTTGATAGGTTTGCCAGATGAGCAAATAAAAATGTAGGATGCCCAGTTAAATCTTAATTTCAAAGAAATGATGAATAAATTCTTGGCATAATTATGTCCTACACGATGTTTGGGATTGACTTATACTGAGAAAAATCTGTTGTGTTTGTTACTTATCTGATATTCAAATTTAACTGGGTGTCCTGTGTTTTATCTAGCAACCGGGTGGGCACCTCTCTGACGAGGTGATGTTTGAACTGAGAACTGAAGGATGAAAGAGAGCGGAGTTGAAGGCCCTGAGACTGAGAGGTGGGCATGACAGAGGGGCGGACTGGGAAGGGGGTCCCTGGTTGGGTGGGAGGCAGAGACAGGGGCCAGATGGTACGGGGCTCTGTATGCCTTGGTAAGGGGGGTAGAGTTAACTTGAAATACATTACGAAGCCTTTGAAGCATGGTAAGCATGGGACGTGGGCGAAAGATAAAATTTAAGTGCTGATATTCCAATCCTGGCTGCAGCATGGAGAAGAGCTTGAAGGGGACCAGAGGAGACCCGAAGGAAAAAGTAAGTTGAATATTCCTGCCAGAGCTGTTTGGATGGAGGCTCGATAAGGTAGGTGGGTCCCAGATATATTTTGCCGGCAGAATTGACTGTGTTTGCTCACGTATTGGATTGAGAAAGCAGATAGAGAGGAGACATTGTTTTCGAATGGAGGGCCTGGGTAGACGGTAGGGCTACTCCTGAGATGAGGGAGACTGGGGAGGAACAGGGAGGAGGTGATGGGGTGAGAGGGGTCAAGAGTTCACCATCAGAAGGGTTAGGTTATGCCAGTGGTGAGACACCCAATGATCCCTATCACCGAAACACCCAGGCAGCATCAGGGTTCACAAATGGTTCCCACCTAATTATCTCATTTAACACGGCACTTCCTTAATTTGGGCATCATTTGATTCTGTCTATAGTCCTGAGGTGGCCACGTTGTATCTGAATTCAAGACGCCCCGCTTGGCATCTTGGTGGGGCCCCATTGGTTTGCACCCTGAGTGATGTATGATGTCTTTTCCTACTGCATATAATGTGGATGTTTTCTTTCATCTACAAAGCCAGATTATCATGGTCTTCTATTACACAGATCAGAATGGAGCCTATCTTCCAGTTTAGTGATGCCCTCTACACACTGGACTTCAAAGAAACCAGCCATTGGGCATGTCCGTTTTGGGAAAGGTTGAGCCCCCAGTAGCCCTGTCTTGGCTTCCTGAGAGAGGAACTCTGAGTTCCCCTTGACCTAAGCCTGACCAGGGTACCAAACTGCAACCCTTGTACAGGCCAATGGCCAAGGTTGTAGACATCAGGAGACCTGGGTGTTCAAGCCCAGGCTTCCCTACTAACTAGCTTGGTGACCTTGAACATGTTACCAATTGTTGTATAACATGAGCAACTTTATATTTAACATGTGTAGCATGGAGCCTAGAGCAGAGTAAGCAGTGTATAATTATTGTCCTTTGTTACCTTCTTTTATAATTAATCATATTACCGAGGGAAGTTACCGGTTAGCCTGAAAAATTTGAGTGCGAGCGATAAGCTGTGACGATTCTGAACGATGGAGAAGCCAGCACACTGGTTAAGAGGCAGCACAGTGGTGAAGAACATGAACCCTAGAGCCGATTGCCTGGATTCGAGTGCTGACTCTACTGCTCGCTATCTCTGTGGCCTTAAGCAGCCATTGAATTTTGCACAGCCTCAGTTTCTTGATATTTAAAATGGAGTAATCAGGCTGCCATGAGAATTACGTGAGCTAATATAGGTGAAACACTCAGAAGTGTGGGTGATGTGCAGTAAGCCATCGTAAAGCCATCATAAATGTCAGCTACTGTTATGGAAGGGACCCGGTTGGTGGGAGGCAGGAATGGAGACTAAGTTGAAGTAAGGCAAGTTTGAGCTGTTGCCCCCAAAAGACTGGACCTATTCCCCAGCGCCAAGGCACTTGGGAGAGTTTCTAATGGTGGTGGTCCATTTCTCCTCATTTCTTTAATATTCCAAAATTATAAAGAGTGACATTTACTTTGATGCTCATGAAGAAGAGACTGTCAGCCCTCTGGAATATTCTGCCCCTGCAGAAGACAGAACATGTAACCATGCAGAGTGAAGAAGAATAAAGTTGTACAAAGAGGGAAACAGGAAGAGACAGGGGAAGGAAACAGGTTCACCGTGGTGGACCATTGAACACAAGTTACGGGACAGGAACCGAGGATCGGGGCCATTTAGTATGTGCTGAGGGGTGTGGAACAAAGGGGGATTGGTGGCCATCTGATCTCAAAATTCACATGCAGAATTTCTGGGGAAAGGCTTAAGTTGAGGGTAGGCCTTCACCAGGAGTGAGAACTACTCTCTGCATAGAATTCTCACTGAGGGATATTGCCTTGGTCAATTCTCTAGGTTCCA
Source organism: Panthera onca (assembly GCF_046562875.1). Lineage (NCBI taxonomy): Eukaryota > Metazoa > Chordata > Mammalia > Carnivora > Felidae > Panthera > Panthera onca. The sequence goes on from NC_138349.1 coordinate 13,415,992, forward strand.
ACCTTCCTGGAAGCCCATGTTTCTGTTTGGGGTTCCCTGTGGTTCCAGGGAAGGTAGCCCCAGCTTCCCATCCTGAGGTGAAGCTCCTGATGTACTTTCAGCCAACTCACACCTACATTTATCCCCTGGTGCTCTTCCCCCAGCGACTGGTTCTAAGGAAGGCATGTGAGTCAAGCTGGTTTAATGAGTTAATCTCAAGTCTTTGGGCATTCTAGGATAAATAAGAGAAATAAGAAACTATGTTCACAAAAAAAGCCATTCATGAATGCTTATAGCTTTATTTATAATTTCTGGAAATATCCCTGATGTCCCTTAACAGGGGGACGGTTAAACAAATGGCAATAACCCATACTACAGACCCCTGCTCAGCAGTACAAACAGATGAGTGAGTCATCGATGCAACAACCAGTACAAATCTTCAGATAATTATACTTAGTGTCAGCGTTCGGTATCGAAGAGGTGACATGCACAGGATTGCATTTATAGAACATTCTGCAATGACAAACTTATAGACATTACAGAACAGTGGGGCGCCGGGTGGCTCAGTCGGTTGAGCATCCGATTCTTGATTTCAGTTCAGATCATGATCTCATGACTCCTGGGATTGAGCCCCGTGTTGTGCTTCACACTGAGTGTGGAGCCTGCTTATGATTCTCTCTCTTTCCCCCTCTGCCCCTTTCCTTGCTCACACGCTCTCTAGAGAGAAGGAAAGAAGAAAGAAAGTAAGAAAAGTAAGAAAGGCAAGAAGGCAGGAAGGCATGAGGGAAGGAAGGAAGGAAGGAAGGAAGGAAGGAAGGAAGGAAGGAAGGAAGGAGGAAGGAGGAAGGAAGGAAGGAAGGAAGGAAGGAAGGAAGGAAGGTAGGAGGAAGGAAGGAAGGAAGGAAGGAAGGAAGGAAGGAAGGAAGAAGGAAGGAAGGAGGGAAGGAAGGAAGAAGGAAGGAAGGAAGGAAGAAGGAAGGAAGGAAGAAGGAAGGAAGGAAGGAAGGAAGGAAGGAAGGAAGGAAGGAGGGAAGGAAGAGATAGAAAGAAATCAGAGAACAAATTAATGCTAGGGATTAAAGAGGAGGTTGGGGCAAAGGTTAAGTGGATATGACTATAAAAATGTAATATGAGGCATCCTTGTAAGGGTGGAAATCTTGTGTGTTTCAACTCTATCATTGTAAATACCCTGATTGTTGCATTCACTGTAGGGTAATAGAGGTTTGCAAGATGTTACCATTGGGGTAAACTGTGTAAAGGTAAATGTATCTTTTTGTATTATTTCTTAGAACTACATTTGAATCTATAATTATCTCAAGATAAATGTATTAACTTTTTAAAATGTTTAGGGTAACCATTAAAATAATAATACTGTAGGGGCATCTGGGTGGCTCAGTTGTTAAGCATCTGACTTTGGCTTAGGTCATACTCTCATGATCTGTGAGTTCGAGCCCCGCATCGGGCTCTGTGCTGACAGCTCAGAGCCTGGAGTTTTCTTCTGATTCTGTGTCTCCCTCTCTCTCTGCCCCTCCCCTGGTTCATGTTCTGTCTCTTACTCTCTCAAAAATAAATAAACATTAAAAAATGTAAAATAATACTACTACATAATATATTTAGTACCATGTACATGGTATATAATACATAGTACCATTATTTTATGGTTAATCGTATTTAATTAAATGGTATTAAATGAATGGTTATTTAATGGCATATATACGGTATATAATGGCATATATGGTATATAATATATGGCATATATATGGGGTGTGTGTGTGTGTGTGTATATATACATACATACATACTGATATATATATATATATATATATATATATATATATACACATACTGATATATATATATATATATATATATATATATATATCTCACCATAAAGCTATCAGAAGGTATATTGATATAATGAAATACTACTAAGTAATGAAAAAGTAACAAACTCCTCATAGAAATAAGACCATAGTTAAATCTCAAAACCATTATGTTGAGTGAAAGAATCCTGATACAAAAGAGTATATATTTTATAATTCAACTTCTATGAAATTCTAAAGGAGACAAAAACTATTCTATGGTAGAAACAAACTGAGAACAGTGTTTTTTCTCTTCAGAGGTGAAATTGGGGATTGCCTGAGAAGGGTAGGAGTCCTGAAAGAACATTCCAATAATAATATTTTCTTTCTTGTTAGGGGTTTGGGTTATACAGGTGTATGCCTTCATCACAACTCATTTAATGGTACATTTATGATATGTTCATATCATTGTATACACATTTTATCTAAAAACTATAAACAAATGTTGAATTCTAGTAATTTTGTACATTCTTAAGTGATTAGGGGTGAAGTGTATTGATGTTTGCAACTTACTTTAAATCCTTTTAAAAATAGGGGCTGCTGGGTGGCTCAGTTGGTTAAGTGCCTGACTTCGGCTTGGGTCATGATCTCACCGCTCATGATTTCGAGCCCTGCGTCAGGCTCTGTGCTGACAGCTCAGAGCCTGGAGCCTGCTTTGGATTCTGTGTCTCCCTCTCTCTCTGCCCCTCCTCTGCTCGTGCTCTGTCTCTGTCTCTCAGAAATAAATACATGTTAAAAAAAGTGAAAAAAAGTCCTTTAAAAAATAAAGTGAGTTGATGAGTGAATAGTGGATGGATAGATGGATAGTTTTGAGAAAACAAATACAATAAAATGTTAATTTTCAATCCAAGTCATGGGCATTCGTGCGTTCACTATATAATTCAGTTTCTCTTTATGTTCGAAAATTTCCATAAGAAAATAAATAAGAAAATAAGATGCTAACAGAAGGAAGATACCATCATAAGAATATGATGAACATAAACCTCGTTGATCTAAAAGAAACCAGGAAAGGAGGGAGGAAGGAACAAAAATGGAAAGGTCACATTTCTGTACCCACATTTGATGTAAATGAACTAAACAGTCCAACTAAAAGATAAAAAATGGAAGGTTGGCTTTAAATAAAACCAGTGATGTGCTATTTACTAGAGATACATTTTAAATATAAGGACACAGATGGATTAGAACTGAAAGGATGAAAAAAAACAAAACAAAAAAACTAACCAAGAAGAGGTAGCATTAGACTATATTAATATCAGACAAGGTATATTGTCTTCGCTCAGGCTACACAATAAAATGCTACTGGCTGGTTGGCTTGAGCAACAGATGTTCGTTTTCTCACAGTTGTGGGGGCTGGAAGTCTGATGATCATGGTCATTTCCTGCCGAGGACTCCCTTCTGGGCTTGTAGATGGCGCCCTTCTCTCTCTATCCTCACATGGCCTTTCCTTGGTGAGTGTACCTGAAGACAGACAGCAAGCTCTCTCGTCATAAGGGCGCTAATTCAGTCACGAAGGCTACACCCGCATGACCTCATCTAACCCTAATTACCTCCCAAGGCCCATCTCCAAATACCATCACACTGGAGGATAGAGCTTCAATATTTGAATTTTGAGGGGCCAAAAATACTCAGCCCATAATAAAAGTGAAACATATTAGAGATTTAAAAAACACACTTTTTTTAATGCTAAAGTTTCAACTCAGTAGAAAGCTTAATGATCCTTAATTTGAAGGCACCTAATAACAGCTTTAAAATACATAAGGAAAATGTTGACAGATCTAAAGGAGAAATAGACAAATTCACAGTTATAGTTGTTGCTTTGTAGGTGACTCTGTTATGGATCTTTTGTTTGCAATAGCAGAAACTAAATCAAATTAGCTTAAGATTGTCCTCTGGCGTCTGGTAGAACTGTTCAAGTTGTTTTATTCTGTGTTGCTAATTTGAATTCTTATATTATTGAGTTTATTGCACAAAGTATTGCTTCTGTCAAAGTGACGTGGCAATTATGTTTTAAATGCCCCCTACTCTTTCCTTATCTTAGCTGGTTACTGGTGATTGATGTTTTAGTTTTATGCATTCTGGGTCCTCTTGAATCTTCATTAGCATGAAAATTTTTTAAGTTTTTTTTTTTTTTTTTTTTTTTTGGCAGAGAGAGAATTTTCTGGGGGTTGATGTCTTTCAACCCAGCAGCCTTCAGGGAGTGCTTCAGGCTTCTGAGGCTGAGCCCTTGAAGCCTACTGGGCCAGCCTCTCATGATTTCTACCCCAAGGTGAACCCTTGACTTTCAAACTGAGGAATGTCAGTGGAGACACATTAAGGCTTAACCGATTCCTTCCTGGTCACAATGCTTTCTCGCAAGAAGTGCAATTAGTCCGGTCTGATTAGGAATCTCTATGTGAAAGAGACCTTGAAGTGTTCGGTAAGGAAATGACACCCTTCTTAGTTTCCAGAAGCAAGTTTACCTTCTGGGGTAGTTTTTGATGACTGGAGTTGGGAGGGAGTGGTTAAACACCTGTATGTACTCCATCGTCTCACTGGAGACCTTCCCCTAACATCCCAAACATCCATAGCTTGTTTATTCTTTTATTTATAAAGCATGTATTGAGCGCTTAATGATATTGGGCTCTGTGCTTCTCCCTATGGACAAATAAGGCACCCAGACTGATGTGGTCCTTGCCTACTGCAGCTTATAAGCCAGCAGATTTCTTGTCTTTCCCTGGGATCCCAAACAAACTCATTGCATATGGCGGACAACCAAGGCAATAGTTCTGTAACGGTCATCTACCACTTTGTGTTGCTGCTTATCCTTCCACATCGGGCACACCGTGTTCCGAGCACACTCAGCCTAGAGCCGACACCTACACTCCCTATTCCCTCATCGGAAGTTCTAATGCATAGAACTTTTCAGTGATTTAATTGCCGTGCTGTGATGTCAGCACCGCTGGATGTCTAAGTTTTCATTCCTTTTTTTAAATTTTTTTATTTAAAAAAAATTTTTTTTTTAACGTTTATTTATTTTTGAGACAGAGAGAGACAGAGCATGAACGGGGGAGGGGCAGAGAGAGAGGGAGACACAGAATCTGAAACAGGCTCCAGGCTCCGAGCCGTCAGCACAGAGCCCGAGGCGGGGCATCGAACTCACGGACCGCGAGATCATGACCTGAGCTGAAGTCGGCCGCTTAACCGACTGTGCCACCCAGGCACCCCTCCTTTTTTTTTTTTTTTTTTTTAATGTTTATTTATTTTGAGAGAGAGAGAGAATAAGCAGGGGAGGGGCAGAGAGAGAGGGGGAGAGACAGACTCCCAAACGGGCTCCATACCCTCGGTGCAGAGCCTGACACGGGGCTCAGTCTTATGAACTGTGAGATCGTGACCTGAGCTGAAATGAAAAGCTGGACAATGACTAAGCCACCCAGGCGCCCCAGGTTTTCTCATTTCTTTTATGGCCCACTGAGTAGCCCAGCCCAGTCTACCTGAAGAAAGTGCCGGAAGATGGGTCCCACCCCCTGGAAGTCTTGACGTGGCAGTTTCATGACATTCTGTCATTGAGGAAGTTTTCCCTAAGCGGTGGCAGTGATACGCTTGCTGAAATGAACATTGCTTGAAACGCACGTCCCCGGCGGTATCAATGGCGGGACGTGGGGCCGGACTCTCAACAAACAAATCCAGTGGCAGTCAGCTAGGACACAGCCGCAAGCCACTTTTTGTAGATTTGGCTGCCGAACTTTCCAAGCCCGCTTCGGGCATGTGTTGCCGGTGGAAGGCGTGCCGGTGGTAGGTGCAACCTTGGCTCCCTTCTGTGACGAGCCTGGGAGAAAATTACTTCCCCGTGATACTGAATTTTATCTAGAATAATTCTTCTACAAGCTCTTAGGGTTTGCCTCGTGTTTTTCATGCATCTTAATTTCCACTAAGCCAGAACTGTAGGACTGGGGCTAAAGGAGGTGATGTTTCTGAAGGAAAACAGGCCACTTATTGGTCCCAGGTGGCACTGAGGCTTTTGATCCTAATGCAACCATTTTTAAAGCCATGCCTGGGACTTGTAAAATTGGTCATTTTATTACAGAAATACATTGGGCTTTTGGTTAGAAAATGCCCTTGTTGGGAGCTCCCACCTGATTGGCCAATCACACGGTCAACTTTTGCAGCCACTTTCTAACCAAAGAATACATGAGGTTTTAAAAATATTTTTGCTCGTGTGGCTCGGGGAGAAAACCATTCTTTATGTATAGCGAGATGCAGTTGAGGGCACTGAGACAAGAAGATTATTCAACAAATGTTATTTTGAATGAAATTGGAACAGAAATTTGCTAGTTCGTAAATTATTATTAACAATCACGCCAAAGCTTTGCAATTATCACTTGTTTATTATATCACCATCTCGTTTGAACCTCATAATGGCCATATGGGATGGGAAGGCAAGAGTCATTATGCCTGCTGGTCGGATGAGGAAAATAAGGTTCATGGGACAGAAATGATCCGGTCTCGTGTGGCCATGGACAGAGGTGGGTCTAGAATTGATGGCTTTTATTCCAGTCAGCTTTCCAGACCATTTCTTTCCAATGCTCACGATCTCTAACATGGGGAGCATCTTGAGAGGAGTCTTAAGATCCGAGGGTTTGGAGATAAGCAGAGTTGGTCCCCTTCTGGGAAAGGATAAAGTTTTAGGTGGCAACGAAAGCAAGAAGGAGGCAATGTGGAAAATAAAATAATGAGACCCTTCCATTTTTTTTTTTTCTGCTCTTTGTTTTGCTGGCTGAGGGCAGAGTGTAAAACTTGAAGACCACCAGAAACACACCCTATCGTCTGTTATTTTGCTTATAAAGGATCAGCCCCTTTTAGTGACCAACACCACCTGACCATCGTCTTTTCCAGTGGAAATAATTCTGTTAAGAGCCATCCTTCTCTATGAGTGCACCTTTATGGAGCAGACCAGAGGGAAAAGTAATTGAATTTAATAAAAGCTGTTCTCAATATAAAGCCACAGGGAAATACGTTTAACTTCAAAGCCAAGATGCATGGTTCCTAAATATAATTAATTGCCTGGCTGTTTCTTCCATCAAATCTCAATTTGACAGTAAAGAAGTGAATTCTTTGGCATTAAAAATTTTTTTTGAGGTAACGCGAATTCTCCATTGGTAGTTATGGATAGATTGATAAAAGTCATCCTCAGAAATGTCATTCTTTGGATTTATCAAAGTGTCCACAGCTGTGACTTCTTACCCCATCTGTTTCAGAGAGCTAGAAATCGTGTTAGGTAATCTCAACAGAGTTGTCAAAGGGGAAATTTGGAGAACAGCACTTTCTCCCTCTTAACCTCCTCCCCACCCTCTTTTGAAAACTTGCCTTCAAAAGGAAAAAAAATTTTTTCAGAGAGAACCCTTCTCTAAGCAACCCCATTGAGAGAATACTTCTGTTTTTTGGTGCTGTTGTTCTCAAGGGTTAAGGATTGGTTCAACACAGAATCATCATTGTCTGAAGCCCAGGAAGGGGTAAATGCCTCTAACTCAGCAGATGAAGAAAGTATTCCCAGGGAAGCCTGCACCTCGCTTGATGGAGGTCCTCTGGCTTGCCTGACCTGTTGCTACTCTAGGGTTGGGGCTCCTTACCAGGGGACCAGCCATTGTAGGCTAAGGACTGGCCCCTTCCTACTCTCCCCGCTCCTGAGGGAGGGGTGCATTCCTCATCTCTGAACCCCCGTCAGGAGAGAAGGTAGATCTAAGAAGGGAAAGGTTATTTCAAGAAGACCTTCTACCCCAAATTCGTTTCCACAAAGAACAAGCATAGGGCATCCCAGATGAGTCCGAGTGGGAAGTTTGCCCAAACAACATGTGTAACTTTAGCATCGCAAGTCGCTACGGGAGACTATTTTTCACCAAGAGGCCACTTTGAACCACATTGCTTGCATTTAGAAGTGTCTCTGGAAAACATACTACATGGCTGATAAAGAGATGGTAACATAAGCCTGAACACATGTATTTTAAAAATTTAATGGTATCAAATATCTGACAAAATTTGAAAGACAAAAATTGTGTGCGTGAAAATATTGACTGCAGCGTTATCCATACCAGTAAAAGACTAAAATCACATAAATGTCCAAATGAAAGGTATTGCTTAAAAAAGCTACAGTACATTCACTTGGCAATATAATAATGCAGTTATTAAAATGTGAACTATAAAGGCTGGCAGGAATATGGAAAAGTGTTTATGATATAATATAAAATTTAAAAACACAAGTATGTGCATATAGGACGGCAACTATGTAAAAAAGTTTAAGGGCAAAGACTAGAAGTAACTACTATGTAAAGAAGAAAATATTTATGTTGGGATAATGAAATCACAGGTGGTTTTAAAACTTCTGCATTTTATTTCGTCGCATGATACGTAGTTTTTATAATGAAAAAACATAGTAGGAACATTGAAGCCACTATCGGGCATTTATCAGCTTCTCATCAAGGACTTTTAGCTCTAGGTGCCCTTCCTCCAGAGTCAACCGTTGGATTTTAGCCACAGGCCCAGAGCGCAGGAGGGTCTGTGTGTGATTGGAAAAGCGTTGCTTTCTCTATCTGCCCTGTGAGCCAGACAGATTGTTTCATTTCCCTCTGTTCACGGCTCTCTGCATTCTCTAGAATTATCCGATCCTCACCTGGACAGATGGATCAACAGTTGGACGGGGCCTCCTTGGGGTTTTACAAAGAGCAAGATTATTGAACGCTTTCTGATGACTCAGTTCCCATAAGGGGGAATTTATGGTGAGCAGTTAGGAGCTTGGGAGACTGCAGACCATGGGGATGAACCAATCTACCCACCTTTCCTGAGTATCAGCTCTCTAAGTAACATTTCTTCAATGAAACAGGGTGCCCTTGGTCTGGGAGTGTGCTGACAGAGTCCATTAGGAGGCTGTCTCCAACAGATTGGAAGTCAGTGAGTCTCTGGACCCACGCCTTCTGTAGCTGAGCCTGGGAAGGATTGGACAGCGAGCCCCCTCTGAGTTGGAACAGAGAACTAGTCCTCTGGCATTGGTCTGTGTCACCTGGGAAGAACGGGAAAAGGCCAGCGTGGTCCTCAGCCCCCCATACTGAGCAAGCAGATTGTGCAAAATATGGAAGAAGGCCAGGTGATCTGGCCCATGTTTACCCGCCCACTCTGGTCTCACTCACTGCCCTCCTCCACTCTACTGGGCTTCGCTCAGTGTATCCAACATGGAAGCTCTTTGTCCATCTCAAGGTGTTTGCATTGTCTCTTTGTAATTCTAGGAAGAACCTCTCCCCCTTTCTTTTCTCCACGGTTGTCTTTTCATCCTTCTTAACTGGAAGAACACTCACCGAGTGGCTTTCTCTATCCCCTATTTAAAGTCTGTTGCTCCCCAGTTTGATCATTCTCTACTTCAACTTCGTGTTTGTTTCTATCAAGCAAGCTCTTGGCCATAGAAAGTATAATTGTTTATTTACTGGCTTCCTCATCTTTTTTTTATTGTGTCTTCCTTGCTAGACGGTAAGCTTACTGAAATCAGGGACCGTGTCGGTCTTATTCACCCTTGCATCCCAGCAACCAGGACGGTGGTTGGCACATGGTAGGGGCCCAATCAAGATTTGCTGCATGAATGCATGAATCAATGTGAGATGAACCAAGATGGCATTTTCTTAATCAGCGCCCGTCTCAGAGGGCCTGGCCTCAGTACGCTCCGACACAGACCTTGCTTCCTGGTGCTCGTGGCTTCTGTGACTCAAGATATGGTGTTCTCTGAGTCCAAAAACATCTGGGAGACACTGCCCTCATTCTGAGTCCTCAGAAGGGGAGTGACACAGAGTGAGGACTATTCATGCATCTTAAAGGTGCTGGTCAGTAGGTGGCTGCTGGACCCGGTAATCCTTGGGTCTCCTGCCAATCTGGTAGTGATGAAGGAGGGGGAAATGCAAAGGTGAACTTGACAGTTGGCATAAAGGCTTGGTGATCAGTGCCCAGCAACCTCCATCCCGTTGGGAGGTGCAGCCACCATATTTCTTTCTTAAGACTCTTGATTCAAAGTCTAGTTTTCTAGAGCATGTAAGTTTTTCATGAGAGCCTTTTAAAAAAAGTCTCTGCTAACAATTTCTCATATTTTTAGAAAATGTGAGGTCAGTGTTACTTACCATTGTGCTCTTGTGGCTGGAAATCGAGGCAGAAATAGCATTTAAGTGAACATCTCTGGTCAGTAAGTAGCCCAACAGTAGGAGGAATCCCACCTCCTAATTTCTAGTCCAGCCCATCTCACGAGTAGAGTATTTTGGAAGGTGGAAGCTTTATTAACTATCCAGTCTTAGAAACCAATAGCCACGGACCCCAAGCCAATGATTTTGCCATAGTTTATTTAACTACATCTATATTGGACTATTCTGGTTGGTTCTCCTTTGCTTCTATAAATTGTGCTGTAAAGGACATCCTTGTACATATGTCTTAGTATATATATTTTTTCTCCTAGGAAATTCTTGGTGCCCAAGAATAAAATATATTAGGAAACATTTAAATCTTTTATTATGAAATACAGCACACACATGAGTACATATAACACACGCATGGATCAAGGACTAATTATGAAGTTAACACCTATGAATCACCATGCAACACATGTGGAAGCTTTCCTTTTGCCCCAACTGTACCCACTCCCTGACTACTGTCCTTGTCCTGGTCTTTCCCTCCAAAGATCATCACTCTCCTGAATTGTGTTCAACCGCTCGTGCATAAATTCCCCCAAATATACATATGTGACTATTTCTTTTTTGCATGTTTTTGCCCTGTGTGTAAATGGAGCCAGAGCCTAGATAGCCTTCTGTGACATGCTTTTCTTCACTCAGTGTTACGTTTCTGGGATTTAACCAGTGGATACGTGCCATTCCTTTTCACTGCTGTATAGTATTCCTTCAAGTAGCTATATCACTGTTTGTATCAATTTTACCATTTGGGGGGATTCCAGTTGTTTCTAATTTTTCCTCCACAGACAACACTGCCGGGACTCTTTTGTCCATGTTTTCTGGTGCACATATGCAAACGTTTCCACTGGAGTGAGATTTGGGTTACGGTCACGATATACACGGTCAAATATAAGAGAACGTGATTTAGATCCACGTGTCCTATAATGAAAGCATCGGCATTTTTAAAGCAGCCAAGGGAGGGTTTTAGGGTTTCTCTGCCCTCCCTGACACGTGAGTGAATAACACACATGACACGCGGACACGCGGTATCTCTAAGTCCTCCCCTCCGGCACCAGCCACCAACCCGCCCATGAGGGAAGCATCGCTCTGGCCCCGGTGAGGGCCACGGAGAGCTGGGCATTTCCAGCGCTGTGCAGCGTGATGTCTCCTGACTTAGACACAAACGGGCACCGTTTTTGACCGACCTTTGGGAGCAGGACTAAGGGGACACAGGTTTACTGTGTTAAGCGAGTTGTCAGGCACTTTACATACAGTGTTCTGTTATGCCCCGTTAGTTTCTGCAGCTACCCTTCGACGTAAAGAATATAGGCCCCTTCCGCAGGTGGGAAAACGGAGGCTCCCGGAGGTTGCGGAATTTGTTCAAAGCCGCCGTCGGTAGGTGGTGAAGGTGGGGACTCCTGTCTTGCCTCGTCATTTCTTCTCACAGGGGATAATGCCTGGCCCATGGCTGGTGCTCCGTCGATGTTTGTAAATGAATGAAAGCAGAAAGAAAGATGTGGGTTAGGCCTAAAAATCTAACCAAACTCCATCTCTGGCAGGCTCCAGGGTCTGGTGTTAATCCACCGAGAGCTGTGATTGCACACCCCTTGTTCCCTCCCAGCCCTAATCCTTGTGAACGAACTGAAGAGCAGGTCGGAAATCGCCAGGGTGTCTTTGCTGCAGGGAATGACGAGGGCTCTGCGAGGCCACCTGTCTTGGGTGAATGGTCCTGTTTTCTGACCTTCAGAATGGCCTAACGTTAAGTAACAGCTGGAGGGGCAGATGTTCTCTCTGTCGGGGAGGACATGGCCCTGGGTATTCCGTACTTGCTCAGGAAGCCTCCAGATGCTAGGCCAGCCCCCCTGTTTTTCACTGCGGGATTTCAAAGAGACTTGTAAAGAGGACTTCCTAATCCACCCAAGCCCTGGGGAGGAGTGGTATTATCTCCAGGTTGGGGTGGGGAGGGCCGGATTCATCGTGGAAGTCGTAAATCAGGGGCTGGGTGGCTGGGGGCAGCCGAGGAATCCTCCTTCCTGAGGGCCGAGATGCGGCCCAGGGTCAGCCCTTGGCAGCCCGTGAGGCTGGCCCCCCACCCCCGCGGTCACTGGAAGCAGGGGAAGGAGGCCCAGGCTCTGGGTCCAGGTGTCCTCACCGTTTTCAGACCTGAAAACTCCTCCCTAAGGGTCAAATGTCATTCCTCAGACCCCGACACACAGCACGTGCAGACACTCAGGGAACAATAAGAAAGCAAACAAACTAGGGCCTGCTGTGATAAATGATACTGATGCTGTCATGGAAAGAGCCAGTATGTCTTTTTTTAGAAGACAAACTAATTTCATGTTCGCTGCATATGTATGGATGTATGGATGTATTTAAGACAGAGGTAGAGTATAGTGGGGGAGGGACAGAGGGAGCGGGACAGAGAGAATCTTAGGCAGGCTCCTTGCTCGGCACGGAGCCAGACACGGGACTTGATCCCGTGACCGTGAGATCGACACCTGAGCCTAAATCAAGAGTCGGACGTTTGACCGACTAAACCACCCAGGCGCCCCGAGGACAAACTAATTTTAAAACATGGATTTGTATTAAGGGCTCCATAATCGGCCTTTGTTGCTACTTGAAAGAATAAAACAATTAATAATAATAATAATAAATGTGTGTATGTATGCAGACGTAATATGTATTTTTTGCAATACATCATTTAATTTTTTTGAAGCCTTTGTTCTTGACCAAGGTAACTTCCAGCTTCTAACCTTGGCTGCCTTGGGTTAAGAAGTATTGTTCTTCTCATCTTATATGTTAATGGGGATTAATATATTTTTATGTACTATATTTTATGTAAGTATATAAGTATGCAGTTATATAATTACCTTTATTATATATATATATATATATATTTATGGTATAATTATGTATGTATTACTCTATATTACACATACTTTTATAGTCTACAGTTAAGTAGACAATACAACATTTAAAATTTTATACATTTATACTCACGTAATGCATATATGTTTATGAATATAGTATTGACAATCTAGATACACACGATGTGCATATTTAAATGTATACTTCAATGGGTAATATGAATTAATGCGCCTCAGCATGGGCATTGGGGGGAGGCGTGATCAGTATCTCAGCTCCCATGGGAACAAAACCGGGTGCTAGAAACAAGAGTCTGGGTCTCCCCTTTCCTCTGTGGAGTAATACCTAATCTCTTAGCAGCTCAGGTATTGCAGCCGCGTTCTCCTTGTGGAGAATGTCAGGCTTGCAAGTCTTGTAAAGCTGCAGGCCTGTTCATCCAGAAGGCCATGCAGACGGACCAACTGAAGCTTTAGTCATTATACTTAATTGGGCGAGTGGCCCTCAGAGCTGTCTATAAACTGTGTGTTCACAGTGAGGTAATTAATAACGCCACTTCCTTTCGGGAGACATATCATTAGCCATTATTTCTAGAAACATGACATTGATCTCTTTATTCAGAGAGGTAATTGCAGGTTTCTGAAAAGAGTGTATGGTTTACCCAACAATTCCCCACAAATGACATCATCTCTGGAAAGTAAAACCCACAAAATCTGTCATTTTAAATCTATAGTTGGGATTTTGTTCCCTAGGAGGTAAAAGAAGACTCTGGAAAAAAAAAAATAATGAACGATTTTGGTATGGAAATAAGCATGAACGATAAGGTTTTTTTGTTTTGTTTTTTGTTTTTTTTTTATATATTAGTCATTTCTTTAGGAGCCTGGGTAAGGAATTGACTTTGTGCTTGTTAGGATTCTAGCAAGAAGGGAGACAAAGTCATGATAAAAGGAAACATTTTTAAAGGTTTACAACCGCCTTTAGATAATAGTTTTCTTATTGTGTCTTACAACATGCTCACAAATGAATTCCATTTCAACATTAACATGTTGAAAACCCACGAGTTCCAAAATCCAATTCATAACATTAAAAGGAAGCAGAGAGATGCAACATAGGACTTGACATTTGCATTGATTGGATTCTATACTGCAGAGCAAGATTCAAAGGAGAATTTCAGAACAATTTTGCTAAACCCTCTAGCTGACTTCCCGTCAACAATCCTACTTTCAGTGTTCACATCAAATTGAAAAAAATCGAACTTGCCACATTTCACTTTTTTAGGGTCTTTGTAAGGTAATGGTAGGATTAAAAAGAAACAAGACCTTTATTCACTTGGATTATTTTCTTGCCAGTTTCAAATCCTTGCCTGGTTTGGAGAACACCCTGAGTCCATTTGAGAAAGGAGAGGTTAGTAAATTAGAACAACGTAGTTTATTTAAGTCGACTGCAAGATAATCTGCTTCCAAACTCTTTTGTAAACTTTGCACTGTAAACCTTGTTGTATTTGTTGGTGAATTCTTCAAACTACGATTTTCCAAAGCATCTTTCTTTTTATAAACTTGTTTGACACCAACTTCCCTGCTTTTTTGGGTAAGGTTCTAAATGGAAACCATAGACCCTCTAAATTTGCCATAAACCAGCATTTCTCAATTACATTAGAGGGGAAACCAAATGTGCAAGATGTTGTAAATAAATTTAGAACATGATGCATGTTCTAAATCTCCTCTTGGAAACTGCCTGTGCCTATTGGAATATTAAAGGCTCTGAGAAGCCCTGTAGAGAAAGAGAGAAGCTACTTAGCCGTGTTTAACTGGAGGGTTTTTTAAAGCTCTTTTACTCTTAACTTTCTGTATATTTTAAATGTGTATAATAATGGGCTAAAGCAAAACAATTTTACATTTTTGGGGATAATATCTATTAATTTAAAAAAATTTTTTTTTAACATTTATTTATTGAAAGAGAGAGAGCGTGAGCAGGGGAGAGTCAGAGAGAGAGGGAGACACAGAATCCGAAGCAGGCTCCAGGCTCTGAGCTGTCAGCACAGAGCCCGATGCGGGGCTGGAACCCACAGACCATGAGATCATGACCTGAGCCGAAGTTGGACGCTTGACCGACTGAGCCACCCAGGCGCCCCTATCTATTAATATTTTGCAGAGTGAATATTTCTTAAAACTCTTAGGAAACGTCGTCCTAAGTGTCTTCACTTAATCTCTTTGAACACACAAGAGAATCACCTGCCTATGGATCTCCTGATTAAATATGAAAGCTTTAAATTAGGAAACTATTGAATGTCATGGGTGTGACTTTATTTCTCAGGTAAAAAGAATTTTCAGTGGTAGTCAAAGCTGGTTTTGACAAGACTAGATTTTCATTCAGCCCGAAAATAGAAGAGAAAAGATGTTTTTCATTAAACAGTGGTAATCAGCAATACATTTACTTTGCTGGAAACAAAGTCAAAATTGTGAGCGGAACTCGCTGAAAGAAAACGTGTCTCTTTTAAATTTTAGGTTCAAAAAAAGGATGGAATTAAACATGATGTTCACATGCCTAAATAATTACTTTAAAGATAACCCTGAAATGTCATTTAATGTCTCAATACCAAATGGGTAGATACTGGACTGGATAATTTGGCA
Organism: Panthera onca; assembly: GCF_046562875.1. Taxonomy (NCBI): domain Eukaryota; kingdom Metazoa; phylum Chordata; class Mammalia; order Carnivora; family Felidae; genus Panthera; species Panthera onca. Next base: position 13,431,493 of record NC_138349.1, read on the forward strand.
TTTTTGGATTTGGAGACTTGGAGAGGGTATTTATGGCTTATGAGTTTTAAAGCCATAATCTCGTGATGAATTTGGTTAGCGTTATTAAAAGCTACATCTTAAATATCTCTGCTTTGTTTAATATATTAAATTTATTAGTACAGTTGTCTGCGGGATTTTATTTTTAACCTGGCAGGAGCATATGCATTTTCATCTAAATTTAATGTAAATGCTCCAATTTATCTTCAGATGCTTTGCTTAGTTAATTATGCAGACATATCTTGCTAATGTAGCAAACAACCCCATCCAAGATGTACTTTGGATGCTTAATTATCCATAAGAATTAAAAATCCTCTGATGAAAACAAAACACTCCCATTAAGAATCAAAAAGTCCGTTTTCCTCTCCCAGATTCAGATCCCAACATGTCTTTGTTCATGATATTTACCACTAGTGGGGCTTTGCTCAGGGGGATGGGGACACCACAGGAGAGCCTTAGGCTAGGGGGCTAGGGGGCTGGGGGTAGGTACTGTGATGGTTTCTCTGAAGAGCATCCTTCTAGGGCTTCTTAGTTTTAGGGGTGTTAAAATGTGCTGATGAATCTGATGTTTTCCTGATGTCTCGGATTATTCCGTGTGTGACAAATAAATAATGAAAAAGTCTTCTAAGGGGTATTTCAGTTAAACAAATATATCCTGGCTCCATCAAGTTAGTAGATTGAGATGTTTTTGTCTTTCCTTTCCTGCCTTGGCGGGTCTGATAAAATCAGAAACTTCTCTACCCTTTGGATTTTTCAGTAGGAAAGAAAGACCAGATTTAGGCCTGGATGCCTCTCCCTGGGCCCACTGAACCCGAACCAAGTGGTTGTGGATTGCAGAAACAAGGGTTCCATTGTCGTCTTCATTAATCAAACCCACCGAGCCAGATGAATGGGAGGCATTTTTTAGAGTAAAATAATTCACCAGAATTTGGATGTGTTTCTCTTTAATTAGTTTGATGAGCCCTGAGTCTGAGGACTTGTCAAACACCTGGTATTAACCCCGCGCTACTGACCTAGGGGAAAAAAGCCGGGAGAGGCGAAAGGGTGGAGGCAGGTGGAATTCGCTGAATGAGAGGCCTTTTCTGTGCAGCCTGTGCTCCAGATGAAAAGGATCATTACCACAATGATACTTCTAATTATACTGTCATTAGGATACGTCTTCGGCCGTGATGCGGGGAGCCTTGCCTTTAGACAACATGTTCCAGGAGACAGTGAAAGCAGGGAGGCCTGGGAGGTGTTTAACCCCTTCCCCAGATGCAACGCAATTTAAGTCCTCGGCACCGAACCCAAGACCCCAAGAGTTTCCAATTTGCCTTTGCTCCATTCTTCCCGCGTTGCACGTGAAAGGTGTCACAACAAGCACTACGTATGTCACCGTGGGGAAGTGTGTCAGCGAGGGACTCTCGGTGCACCCAGTTCCGGCCCTGTCAAATGGGCGACACCTCCACGCTTCCGTGTTTGACGTTCCGCTCAAGTTCAGCCAGTGGACGTGTTTACTGCGGGATGCAACGATCATCTAGCCACTTGCGTGCCACTGGGTAATCAAGGACCAAACAAAGGTACTGTAGGACAGATTCCTAAGACTAGCGTGTGTTGACGAAAGCAAAGAGGGTGCTGCAGAATTAAGGGTAGAGGGCGCTCTGTCTGTCCGTGGAGAGGTGTGGCTCAGGGGGAGGAAGTATGGGCTTTGGAGCTTCATGGGTCTGGATTTGAATCTCGGGCTCTCAACTTGCTAGATCCTTGGCCTTGAGTAGATTACAAATTTCTGAGCCCAGATTCCTCATCTGTAAAATGGAGGTTTTACGATGAAGGGACTCACCAACGGACTGCCTCTTGCTGAGGTTAAATGCTAAGTCATTTTCTGGATATTCCAGTTGCCAAGTGCCTAAGGAAGGCTGGTTGGTAAACTAAATTCTTTATTTTCTAAGTCTGCTTTGAATACAACAAGCTGCTCAAAACTGTTTCCGTATAAGTACCTGATAAGACACATTCTCCTAATAAGATAGCATGTTTCATGTCAGTGACATTTTGGATAGCGAGAATGATATTGTTCGGAAGACGCTGAATATTTTTAGAATCTAGTCTTCAGGATCATAAACCACGGTGCCCCAAACGGGGTCATGGGTTGTAGCATGAATAAGTCCGACCCAGCTGACATCTTTTAAACACTCTGTCTGCCCCTAGCCTTCAACTGGAGCTGAGGTTGAAAAAGACATTTTGTTTCACATATTAACATATACATAAAAGTGGATTTACACATAGGATGAGAATCTGAACTATTTGGAAGAAAGGCGCTATTTACATTGAAAGTATTCTTATACTTCCTTGCTATTCTTTTGAGAATAGCAAACATATACATGTCTATATTGAACAATAGTCTAAGGGAAACCACAACTTAAACTATTTTGGAATAAGTCATTCTCAAGGCTCACACTTAGAGGGTGTGGATGTTTCATGAAGCATCATGGAAAGCATACATTGGGATAATTTATTTTAATGACAAATATCACTGAAGATGTGCTGTGCTGAGTGGCATAGGCCGAGCACAAAGCGTGCATCGAGGGAAGTTGGTGCCATCAGAGGATACACGTACACACACACACTCTGTCTCTATGCAAATTTTGTGCAAAAAATATCTCGTGTGTATATATAACTCAGACAGTGGCGTAACTGCATACACATCCCAGACAGTTACTGACCCCCGAAAAAATATCAATGGATTGTTGTCATATATTTCTAACTTGGTAACGGGATTTTCATTAGGTGAAACAATTCTCTTCCTCCTCCCCCTCTTTATTTATTTTTAAGCTCCTGCTGTGATTATTTTAAAGTTTATACATTTTGTGGGTTTTGGTATCATGCTAAAGTTGAATTATCACGAACCCTGAAGGCCAGCTAAATCTATGAGCTAGTTAATTTCTACCACCATTGTAAAGATGACATTGTATTGCTATGAATTTTAATTAAAATGGCAGACTTTGTTTAATCCTTTTATTAAAAAAGCTCCCTACAATGCAAGTCAAAAGTTTATGGAAGAAAGCAGTTAATTTTGAGAATGTTTGAATATCTTTTCTGTTCAAATCTCATAAACGTAGCCCTCCATCCATCCACTTTTCCTTTCCGAGACAGTTTTCCAGCTATTTTGTATAAAAAGTAGAGCCTGGAATTTGCTTTGGATATAATTAGGGCCCTAAAATGTATGGTTGCTCTCTGAAAACTCTATCTCCGAGCTCTTTTGCAATACAAGTTAATTAACTGGATTTAGATATTTGCAAGATGATATATTTAATGGGATTACTGCTCATATAATGTTCTCAGTGACTGATTTGCAATCTAAGCTCACAGAACGGAGTGCTGAATTTCCAGCTCTTTGAGAGTTAATGTTGTGTTAAAGAAAAGTACAATTTGAACCTCATTGTTCATGAATAGGTGAGTTATTCCCGTGAAATGGAGCCGGGCCCTACAAGGGCTGCAGCAGGGCAGATGCGTGTTCAGGAGCTCGCAAACCATCACATTCCAGCCACGGCCCCGGGGAGCTCGATCCCCACACCTGAACTCCTGACAAGTTCAAGGCAATTGTGTGTCTCGTCAAAATATAATGGCCCATTATTCAGCGTCCGTCTCCCAAGTGGGATCAATTAGACGCTTCTGCTCCACAGGCTTAAAGATGAACACCCGTGTTTTGGTTGGTTGAGGGTTAAAATGAAACCATACATAACCATCCTGCCCCCCTAGGTCTGACCACTGTGAGCTCCGAGCGTTCCAAACCCATCTTTCAGTGCAGTCATTCCAAATATTTGTGATTATTTTATTCGACTGTGCGGAGAGGTAAGTAATAATTCGCTCTGAAGGAAGATCAATAGGAAAATGTCAGCCTTTCAAAGGAAAAATCCCTTTCCACGCATGTCCGCCTTTGTCTTACTCTCGCTCTTTTTGTTAAGCAAATACACTTCTGCCCATGAGTTGCGTTCACTCCAATGTGATGCCTTCAGCCATCGAACGTGACATCACTAATGAATATAACTCAAATCTCTCTGATCAGAGAACTACTGTAAAAATAGCATTTTAGCTAAAATGTTGAGACTTTTATTAAATGTATAAATATTAGCTCAGTCAAGAACTATTAAGAGAAAATTTAAATTCTCCCTTAGCTGGAAGGCTACATAATAGTATATCCAGCTTCTCATTTTCGGTGGAACTCAGTAAGTGAAATGGTTCTTTGTACTTGACCTAACGAGATAATTTCCAGGGATCCGTAGACACAGTCTGCGCCTGGTATCTGAGCCCTGGATTGCCGCTGAACTCTCTCAAACAAAAGAATGTCTTTAAAAGGAAACACCTTTCTAGAATAGAGACAGGACAGCTTCCCTCGGTTTTTAGCTAGGTATTCATGAAGGGGAGCTGTTGGGCAAAAATAAAAGTATAATTTGAACACGGGTGTCAAAAAGTCAAGAGACCAGAATCACCTAATGCAAGAGCTGAGTCAGCAGAGACATAATTTGGTCTAAATTTACTCTATGAAGGAGAAGGCTGTAGTCCAAAGAGGGGAAGCGATTTCCTGGATGGGGTCGTTGGAGCCTGGACATCATAGAGCTTTGGAGAGCCCCTGGGTAGATGGCTTAGGCTGAGGGGGTGGGGGTGATATGGGAAAGGCAAGGCACATGAGTCAGGGGAGGAGTCTGACTTTTACTTTTGTTGCTTCCCGAACACTCCACGGAGTCAGAAGCCACTCACGGGGACACACACCAGTCACGTGGCTCCCTTGTACTCGTCTCAAACACTCGTGGATGGGAAGTCCCTTCCCCCGTAGCGGATGGGCTCACAGGAATTAGTACATAAGTCAGTAGTCCTGCAGTGATTCTGGGTCTGGCTCCCAGGGCTCCTGACATGACCCCTTGGGAGGCACCTCACCCCCTCCCATCCCCCTGCTCTCCCAGCCCACTTCAGATGAGTCAGTCCCTGATTTTCCCTCTTTTCCTATTCCTTTCCTCTTTGGAGGTTCATAGAAAGAACTATTTTCCTACCTTATTGAACTTTTCCTAAGTCAAGGGAGTTGGATTCAATCTTCCAGCCCCTTTCACCTTTCTTCCAGACCTCCGCTCATTTTCCAGCCTTTTCTGACCTTCACAACCAGGTCAATCCCTCCAACGTGGCTTTCGTAACGTCACGGATGTCTCCTCCGTGGCCCTTCGTATAATTGTCATTTTATGGGCATTTGTGTGCTGTTGCTAATAGAACTTTTTATTTTGAAATAGCTAAGACTCAAAAAAATTTGGAAAATTAAAACTGATAATTCCTGCATACTCTTTACTTAGTTGCCCCTGTGGTAGCCTCAGTGAGAATCTTGGCGATAACCACAGTAAATTGTCAAAAGTGGAAATTGACATTGGTACAAATACTATTAATTCAGGCGAAAGCCTTACTATGATTTCAACAGCCCTTATATGAATATTGTGTGTGTGGTTTTATGAAATTTAGGGGCACCTAGGTGGCTCAGTGGGTTGAGCGTCTGACTCTTGATTTAGGCTCAGGTCACGACCTCAGAGTTGTGGGATTGAGCCCCGCACAGGGCTCCGTGCTGAGTGTGGAGCCTGCTTAATAATCTCTCTGCCCCGGGACACCTGGGTGGCTCAGTCGGGTTAAGCGTCCGACTTCGGCTCAGGTCATGATCTCATGGTTTGTGAGTTCGAGCCCCGCGTCGGGCTCTGTGCTGACAGCTCAAAGCCTGGAGCCTGCTTCAGATTCTGGGTCTCCCTCTCTCTGCCCTTTCCCCCAGTCTCTCTCTCTCTCTCAAAAATAAACAAACATAAAAAAAAAAAAGATGCTCTCTGCCCCTCTCACTGGCTTGTGCTCTCTCTCTCTCTAAAGATTAAAATAAAATCCAGTTATGAAATTTTAGATTCGAGTAGCTATTGTCACAGTCCAGAGACAGAGCTATTCCTTGACCCCCCAAGACCCCCTCATGTTGTCTCTTAATAGCTGCACCCTATGCTACCTCTAACCCCTGGCAATCACTGACCTGTCCTCCATCACTATTTTCTCCATCACAGTTTTACAACACCGGAAATGTTATAGAAATGAAATCCTATGGTATGTAATCCTTTGACGGCGGCTTTTTGCACTGAGCCATTCAAGAGATCCATCCAAGCTGTTTGCATGCATCGGCAATCCGATCCCTTTTACTACGGAGTCACATTCCCTGGTGTGGATGTTCCACAATTGCTCTTCCATTCTCCTGTTGAAGGATGTCTGGGTTGCTTCCAGTTTGGGACTCTTGCAAATAAAGCTTCTATAAACATTCATCTGTAGGTTTACGCGTGAACATACCTTTTCATTTCTGCTGGACAAACACCCAGGAGGGCATTGCCGGTTTGTATGATAAGCGTATAAGAAGCAGCCTACCCGTTTTCTAGGGCGGCTGTACCATTTACATCCCAGCCCCCCCCCCCCAGCAAAGTATGAGAGACCAGCTGTCCCACCTCCTCATCAGCACTTGGTATCGTCCATTTTCTTCACTTTGGCAATTTTAACAGGTATGCAGCAGTCCCTCATTGCACCTTTCATTTGCACACCCGCGGTGGCTAATGGTGTTGCACACCTTTGCACGTGCCCATTCGCCAGCCGTAGCTTCTGTGGCGAAGATCCGTGGCAGTCTTGCCCATTTTCTAACTGCCTTGCCTGTTTTCTTCCTGTTGCATTCAGAGTGTCCTTTCTACATTCTGGATACAAGTCCTTCGTCAGATATTGTGATGTGCAAATATTTTGTTCCGGTCTGAGGCTGATCATTTTATCTTCTGGAGAAGGTATTTTGCCGAGGAAGAGTTCTTAATTGTGGTTGAGTCCAATCTGTCTAATGTTTTCTTTTATGGATCATGTCTTTGATAACATGTCTAAGACACCATGCCTAAGAAAACTTTGCCCCATCCTGGGTCACAGAGTCTGACCTGGGAACACTAGCTGGTATGGTGTGTGAGATTGTTCTCAGACTGGGGTGGGGGAAGAATGCTCGTTCTACAATAGCCCAGGTAACCAACCCTTTCTTTGCTACTTTTGGGGGATGGTTACTGACTCGGTACCACTTCGTGGAAAGAGGAAGAATTCACGTAAGGCTTGAAAATTAAATGCTCCTAATAACTATTTGTTATGTGAATGAAAGATGTGTTTCTCAAAATAGATTTGTATCTGTCCAAATTATCAGTTATCCAAACAGGGTTTTGAGCAAGAAGAAAACTTGTGCGTGTGTTATAATGACATTTGAGCTCGCTTAGCAAAACAACAACAACAACAAATGATGCATAATACATGCAAAAAGAGATTGGCTTACCACCGAAGACCCTTAATTGTACAGCATATCCCAACTATGTAAAAGCCTCCACATAGAAGAGCTAATTCTATTTCCCCTCCCCGCTTTCAAAACCAGAACAATATGGCTTTTCCAGAAACTGAAGGAGTTTATACTTGAGATGAGATCACATTCTGTTTAGGGGAAAGGTGGCTACGTGTATGTTATAAAGAGCGTAGTCCCTTCTGGTGATCTTGGCAAAGGGTGAAAGTAGCCCATAGGAACTTCGGCATGAATCACACCAAGTTCAACTGCAGCCAAGATCATTGGATGAGGAATCTTTTTCACGATTTGAAATCTAGGAAATTACTGAAATCCAAAGACAAAATTCTGAATTTAGTTTCTAAGAAAAAAAAGAAGGAAAGAAGAAAAGGAAGGAAGGAAGGAAGGAAGGAAGGAAGGAGGGAGGGGAGGAGAGAGGGAAGGAAGGAGGGAAGGAGGGAGGAAGGAAAGAAGGAAGGACGGAAAGATACCATTAGGCTCATATATTTCAATAAATTATATCTGTACTCTACCAAAGTTCACATGCTTGGATGGCTTTAATGAAAAGTATGTACTTATTCATCTGGTTACTTGTGGGAAGTCAATTGAGTTGTGCTCACCACTTGCTGAGAGGCTCACACAACCACACATATCTGAGCAGTGCTGTCTTCACTCTCTGGCCATGTTTGCTTCATGACTCGAAGCGAATTTCGTATCTTAATTCCGAAGAATCTAAAACACTGGTTCCTGTATGATTCCCACCCCCCCCCCAAATCTCATACCACTGAGCCTTCATACCTGTGAGAAAGATGCTGATTCCCAACATCATCAGAGATGAGGATTCCCGGCCTCTTAATGGACCAGGAGAGGGGACTCGAGCGTGGGGACTTTTAGGAAACCAACTCATGAGAAACAAAATAACCCATTAAATGTCAACACAATACCCTGAATTCCTGTTAGTCATTTTTGAAAAGAGAAACGGGCATTGGTTACACCAAGATAAGGCTAAGATGCTTAACAGCAGGTAACTGAGATGCTCTGTAGCAAGTGGAAGGAGGAAATGGGGGCCCCGTAAAGATGCCTTTAGATTTTGCCCGGGGAAACATGTCATACCCATCCAGCGTGCATTCCGGCCTGTCTCTCTGTCGCCACCAGTTTAAACAAACTCTTAAGTGTCCTTGTGAATTTGTATCATGAGATGTGAGGGCAGAACAGTCCTTCAGTGTATTAATGAGCCAGTGGTCAGGTCACCTCTGCAAGCAAATACTTTAAAAAATAAGGCTCCCGGAGCTCTGTCTCTGCCGGAAGCAGGCACGCGTTAACTCCTTCAGAGAAGGGGCTGAAAAGCTTACATTCAGGACACGTTAGCCTGAAAACAAGTGTACTTTTGTGTCCGGGAGGATTCTTTACATCGCTGTCAATTTAGTACATCGATAGACAGAGATCGTACTCCATTCGGGTTGCCCTCCAAGTTGAGACCCCTCCGCAGGCCACGCTGAGTGGAACCGTGGACCCTCTCTGATTTCCTCCCTCTCGCCACAGACACTCTTAGTTCCCTTTCCCCTACGGTGACCCCCTCCAAGTGTCTAGGGAGGAGAAATGACCTCTAGGCCACGCAAATAGTTATTCGGGTCTGTTGATAGCATGTAAACTGGGGGCAAAAGAAATGCACGCGTGTGGGGCACCTGGGTGGCTCGGTCAGTCGGGCGTCTGACTTCGGCTCAGGTCATGATCTCGCGGTCTGTGAGTTCGAGCCCTGCGTCTGGCTCTCTGCTGACAGCTCGGAGCCTGGAGCCTGCTTCGGATTCTGTGTCTTCCTCTCTCTCTCTGCCTCTCCCCAGCTCATGCTCTGTCTCTGTCTCTCTCTCTCTGAAAAAATAAACATTAAAACATTTTTATAAAGAAGTGCACGCGTGTGCGCACACACAGACACACACATCCCGATAACAATAAAAAGTTAGCCCTGGTACACCAATACACCACGGTATGGTGTCACCGATTTTGGGACTCTAGGAGTGACCCCTAGGTCCCTGCCAGCCCACCGGTCTTTTCTACTCTGCTGTGAGTTTTCGGATGATGCTACTGTGCTTTGAGCTATTGAAGTTGGGGAAAGAGATGATTTTCTTTTGGCGATGTACTTGTTGGGTTCCCAAAAATCTGCATGGACATCAGGTGTCTTTGTTTGTTTTAATGCCTTTGATTTCTTAGTAGTTAGAGGAGGTAGGGGATGGACATACCTCCGGTAGATTCCCACCTTTTTACTTTTGGAATATTCTGGAGGCAAACGTCTCCCTCCTCAGGAGGAAGAAATGGAGGAAGAGGCAGCGTGCAGTCCTCTGCTGCTGTGTTCTGAGTGTCCTGGCCTTTCTTCTCTTGGTACCTCCAGGTTCCCCACGTTGTGCTAGGGTCTGTCCCCTGGAGGGTCAGAAGGTGGCCGGGGAGTAGACTCCTTCCCATTGCTTTAGTTCATTCACAGATTTAATAAATATTTGCAAAGCGTCTTCCAAGTTCAGAGCATCGTGGCAAGTGCTGGGGAACAGACCGACATGTTCATTACCCTCATGTGTTCTAGAAAACTCCTCCCAGAACTTCGGCTACCTATCCCTTCATTAATTCTAGTCCTTTGGTTTGCTCTCCAATCACTCCTTGGGCACCTAATCTTTGATTTTCAGAGAGGGCGAAGGAAATGGAGGTACATTTTTATTTTTCCCCACACACTGCCTCCAGTGCTGGGATGTATTTTCAGTGTCAGGGAAGGAGCCCCTCTATCCCCCTCCAAAATCATTTTCCTTGACTGCTATGGATAAATGTTTAT